>NW_026623208.1:2452292-3678438 GCF_028827555.1 Penicillium brevicompactum
GCGAAACCTCAGTGAGACGAAGGAGTGCGTCATCAATATCATCTCAGAGCACTTTGTCGAAGCGGCTAATGCCACCTCTATCAATGCGCCGTATGGCGTTTCGGAGTGGGAGACTTCTGGTCTGCACCAGGCGCCTACTTCGATTGTGAAGCCGGCTCGTGTGAAGGAGTCAGTTCTCTCGATTGAGGGTAAGTTGGTGGAGACCAAGGAGTTTGAGAGCCGTCAGACTCCTGGGAAGAAGACTGGTGTGCTTTGCATCATCGAGGGTGTTCGCTTCTGGGTGCGAGATGATGCTATCGATGAGGATAGATCTGTGATTGATCTTAAGGTTCTCAAGCCTATCAGTCGTCTGGGTGGAATCTCGTATGGTCGCACGACGGATGTCCTGGAGCTTCAGAGACCACAGTTTGAGTAGTGTTTTGTTTCTCCGTTGGAATGGATGCACCATAGCGTGGTGGTATATAGATATTCCCTTGTATTTTCCATGTTGTTAGACAGTCAGACAGGTGGGCGTTGGATATAGATTCAATACTGGAGCCGAATCGTTACATTGCCAACACTCCTTTCGGCTATCAGAGATGTCAGCTCCGACTGAAAGCGCGTCTCGTGCGGGCAAAGCGGGGTTGTCTCCAACCCTGACACTATATAACCTCCACCGGCCGGGTCCGCTTGAAAGGTGTACTTTGGTGTAATTAGCAACACAACCATATACCGTCATCATGACTGACGAGTATAAAACATTCAATCTTGGGGATTGGCAGCTACAGAGTGGTGAGCAAATCAAAAATGCTCACATCGCTTACCAGACTTTTGGCGACCCCAAATCTCCTGCAATTGTCTATCCAACTTGGTTCTCAGGAGGTGAGAATAGTCCCGTTCCTGGGATTACTTATCGAAGTATGATGGCATGTCTAACATCCAGTCCACTGCAGCGTTATCAGACAATTTCTGGCTCATAGGAGAAGACAAGCTCCTGAACCCGAAAAAGTTCTATATTATAGTTCCTGCATTGTTCGGAAATGGGCAGTCTTCCTCTCCTTCGAATCAACGTACCCCCGGCCCATTTCCCACAGTCTCGTTCTACGATAACGTCAGAGCGCAGCACGAGCTTGTCACAAAGCACATGGGAATCACCCACCTGCGCGCTGTCGTAGGTTGGTCCATGGGCGGAGCCCAGACCTATCAATGGGCAACACAATACCCCGACTTTATGGATATCGCAGTGCCTTTCTGTACTTCAGCCAAGACATCGCTGCATAACCAAGTCTTCCTTGAAGGCGTCAAGAGTTCGCTTATTGCAGTGAAGAAAAGTCGATCTGCGGGGTCTGGGAAAATTGGATTGAACAGGGAGACTGCGGAGTCTCATTCCTGGACGGAAGAAGAGAAAGATGTTGGCTTGAAGGCGTTGGGTCGTGTTTATGCGGGATGGTAGGGAGCCTCGAGAACCCTTATCAGCTGGCTTGCTAACGGACCCGGAACAAATAGGGGCTTCAGTCAGGCGTTCTATCGACACAAGCTGTATGAAACCGTGCTAGGGTTCAAGGGACTGGAAGACTTTATGGTCAATTTCTGGGAGAAATGGGCTTGCTCCAAAGGTATGTCTCGGAAGTCTTACAATGAAGCTCGTCGAGGGGGTTGACTAATGGTCGCAAGATCCCGAGAATCTTCTGGTTCTGCTGCAAACTTGGCAGAATGGAGATGTCTCTCAGCAAGAGTCGTACAACGGAGACTTTGAGAAAGCAATGGCGTCCATTAAGGCCAAAACGCTCGTTCTTCCGGCAAAGACTGATCTATACTTTCCGTGAGTGCATAGGCCCTGGTTGAACTACGGTGAACTGGACAAAAGGCGTTGCTAATCTCAGCTTAGGCCGGAGGACTCGGAATATGAGGTTTCATGCATGAAGCCTGGCGTTGGGACACTGGATATATTTCCCTCGATATGGGGACGTGAGTGGTTTCTCCGTTGACTGTTTGATCCACAAATCTAACTGCGCACAGATTGGGCAGGTGGCCCCGGTGATAGCAAGGAGGATGTTAAGTGGCTTGATGACAAGCTCACTCGTTTCTTTGAAATCAACCAGGGCGATGAGGTGATGAGTTTAGCTGACAAGCTCCAAAGTACACTTGAGTGAGCTTCAAGGTCATGCCAGGAGCAAGTATGGTACACGGAGCATCAGGCTTTGATGGTTCATGTTTGACCAGTGCTCGATGGAACGTTCTCTTCTTGAAAATACGTTTGACCATCATAATCATGATGAAATCCATGGAAGGATCTGAGTAGCATAGTGGTGCTTGGCGGTCGATGGCTAGGAGTATATACATGGACATGGGTGAACAAAGAGGAGGGTACGGGGTACTTGAATTAGTAGGGGAGCTGTCATAGTAATCCAAGTATCTTTCCAAGGTCCTTTTCAATGAGCCGCATGTCAGAAATTTAAGGCAAACTTCAGGCACCCATCCCAGCATGCCGATCATGTGATAGCCTGAGTAAGCTCTTAGATCGGCTCATGGAGGCGCCGACGAACCTTGCGCCGCGACTCCTTCTCTAATTCCTTTCCTTAATCCTTTGTCCCTGTTGCTCGGGTGTTCCGGTCGTGCCAACTCTCTTCTTTTTCATCTCTTTTTCTCTTTTCTTAATCTATTCACCAAGCGCCAGGTCTCATTTCAAAGCTTGATTCGGAGCATCTTCACCAACTTCCTTCGTTATCTAGCTCATATCTTTTGACGACCCACGAAACGGGGTCACCGTTTCATACCTGCGATTCTTTCTCACAATGGCTACACCGCCCGCTCGCCAGTGGGGTGTGACACCCCCAATCTCGGTGGTTCTACCTACCAAGGACGAAATCGCAGCGAACGATGATCTCATCGCGGAACTCAAAGCCCAGAACAACTTCGAGCAGCCAACCGAAACAGACCGAAGGTGCGTTAGCATTGATCCAAACTTCCCCGAGACACAAGCTCATGACCGCAAAGACAAAAGGTATTGCAACTGCTGCAGCGCGTCACAGTTGAATTCATCCAAGTCGTCAGTCGCACCAAAGGTCTTTCAGCCGCGGCCGTTGAAGCCTCTGGGGGTAAGATCTTCACGTATGGATCTTACAGACTTGGAGTTTATGGACCTGGTAAGTCTGCCACGCTGGATTGATGCAAGCTCAAGTTCTCATCATGATTTTTTTTGGCAGGATCCGATATCGATACCCTAGTCGTTGCACCTAAGCATGTCATGATCGATGACTTTTTCGCCGAATTCCCCGTGATACTGGAAAGAATGGCCCCCGAAGGAGCGATAGAAAAAATGACACCAGTACCCGATGCGTTCGTCCCAATTATCAAGCTTGAGCTCCTCGGCATTAGTATCGATCTGATCTTCGCTCGCCTCGTCATCCCCTCCATCCCAATGAACTTGGACCTGAAGAACAACGATTACCTGAGAGGCTTGGATGAGCGGGAGGTACGCTCCCTGAATGGAACTCGTGTGACTGATCAAATCTTGGAGCTTGTACCCCAGCAAAAGACATTTCGTCTGGCACTACGAGCGATCAAACTTTGGGCGCAGAGTAAGTGGTCTTCATGTACACTTCCACCATCCTGACTGACAATGGATCTTCAGGGCGGGCAATCTACTCGAATATTGTAGGTTTCCCAGGTGGTGTAGCTTGGGCGATGCTGGTGGCTCGTGTGTGCCAGCTGTACCCGCAGGCGACCGGCTCTGTCATCGTGGGAAAGTTTTTCAGGATCATGAACAAGTGGAATTGGCCTCAGCCTGTCTTACTGAAGCAGATTGAGGATGGCCCACTTCAGATGAAAGTGTGGAATCCAAAGGTGAGCAGTCATTCGGAACTCTTTAACTTGTCAAGCTAATGTAATATCCAGATCTACCACGGCGATAGATTTCATCTGATGCCTATCATCACCCCCGCCTACCCTTCGATGTGTGCGACTCACAATATCAGTCTCTCCACGAAGAAGGTCATCCTTAGGGAGCTCAACCGAGGAGGTGATATGGTCGACAAGATTTTCATGAAGCAGCGATCTTGGGAAGATCTATTTGTGCGCCACACGTTCTTCACCAACGACTACAAATACTACCTCACCATCACTGCTTCCAGCAAGACCAAGGAGGCTGAGGGTGTATGGTCTGGCCTTGTTGAATCCAAGTTGCGCCATCTCGTCGGTGCATTGGACCGCAAGCAAATAATCGGGATCGCCCATCCTTTCCCGAAGGGCTTCGAGAGAGTACACCTTGTCAAGACAGCCGAGCAGATGGATGCAGTCAGGAACGGATCTACTCAGCATGTCGCCAAGGGCACAACGACCGAGACGACCGACGAGACCAACAATGCTGCTCATCAAGCCGCAGTCCAGAACACTCTCGAGAATGCTGAGATCCCAGAGCCAGCGCAGACCCAACCCGAGAACGACGGCCATACCGTCTACACAACAACTTACTACATCGGCTTAGAGTTGATGCCGTTGGAACCTGGTAAATTTCCTAACAACTTTCCCCCGAACCTTCTGACCCCTTTCAAGGCCAATCGAGATCTCTTGATATCTCGAGCGACTCGCAGCTCTTCAAGTCACAATGTACAGCATGGCCAGGATACCAAGAAGATGTGATGGAATTGACGGTCGTCCATGTTCGAAAGTATGGTTCACATTCCGCCACAGCATGCCTGCAGTCTCGTGCTAATCCCCCATAGCTTCGATCTACCAGAGGATGTCTTCCAACCCGGCGAGACCCGACCATCCCGACCCAAGAAAAAGACGACAAAGAAATCAGAGACCGCCGGTCAAAAGCGCAGCATTGCCGAGTTGGACGTAAGTTCATCGAAGAGGTTGCGGACGGCCTAATCCGGCAATACACCAACCCTGAACCCGTTATCGATCACCCTGCAAAGGAACCCCAGGATCTCGACAAGTAAGAATTACTAATACCAACTTCAATTCTCAGGGTTCCACCGAAGGAGCTTCCAAACGCCAGGTGACATCCGCCACTCCCGCCTAAAGCCTTCCCTTCCTTTCCCTTCGCTCCCTTCATTCCGCCGGGGCTGGTCCCCAACATCAATCGACAGCATCACTGCGTCCAATACGCTCGAAAACTGCGGAATTTCACTTTAATATTGCAGTTGCACCTCAAACAGACATCGAACATCTAACTCGTCGCCGAGGCTGCGACCTGCCTCTTTCTACAGTGAACGTTCCCGCTCTCAGAGCTACAGGTTGGTTCGTTCTTCTCCTTGTCTTTCGTGTTGCTGCTTTTGCGACAGTTAGATTAGACGCTTTTCCCTTTCACTTTCTCCTTGACACACCATCTGCACCACTTCACGTACGGCGCACGCACCAGGGGTGCTTTTTTATGTTGCATACCTCATTTCTGTAGTATCCCAGTCCCGGTCCAACAGATGGTCTCCCGGTCATTCTGTAGGTAGCCATCGAGCTTCTCGCAGATAGTTGACATAGCTGAATGCAAGGACGTGTCTCGCGCTACGCGGGCTACACTTATTCGACATTCTATGACAATTCCATCTCTCTTTGTATAACAGAAACAGTTATCACACATGGTATCCTCATACGAGCGTCAAAAATCTAGATCGCCTGCACAGCCAGTGGTCTATATGGCTCTTCCAGCTTCTCCACCTCCTCCTTCGACAAATTCACACCAAAGGCCTCTAGCGCCTGCTCGATCCTGGCCTCACTGTTCAATCCAACGATAGGACACGCGCCTTTGCTAAACAACCACGCCATCGCAATAGCACCCATCTCACAACCTTTCGCCTTCGCCATCTCTTCAATCCTCAACACAATCTCCTCATTCTGATCCCCCACAAACCACTTCTTAGTCTTCTGGTCCTGTTCCGCCCGAGAAGACTTCTCCTTCCAAGGCCTCGCCAGCAACCCTCTCGCCAATGGACTCCACGGAATCAACCCCACACCCTCAGCCGCACAGAACGGATTCATCTCCCTCTCTTCCTCGCGGTAAAGTAGATTATACAGTCCCTGCATACTGACAAACGGCGTCCACCCATTCATCTTCGCAATATACTGCAATCGAGCAAACTCCCAGCAATGCATACTCGAAGCACCCAAATACCGCACCTTACCCATCTGAACCAGATCATGAAGAGCGCGCATGATCTCTTCAGGCGATGTATCATGATCCAGTCGATGGATTTGAAGTACATCGATATGATCAGTGTTCAAGCGGCGCAGAGATCCCTCGACAGCGTCGAATATGTGCTTCCGACTAAGTCCCATTTGGTTAACGAGTGATCCATCGTTAATTGCCGGGCTTGGTCGTGCGTCTGGATCGTCTTCCAAAACAGGGTAGTATAGTTTTGTCATGATCACCACTCGGCTTCGGGGAATCGAGTATCTGGCTAATGCGTTTCCGAGAATCGTTTCCGAGAAACCGTTTGAGTATGTGTTTGCCGTGTCGAATGTGTTGATTCCTACGTCATAGGCCTTTTTGATAAGAGGTAGGGATTTCTCTTCGTCTAGAACCCAGGGCGAGCCTTCCCAGCTGGGATTGCCGTATGTCATGCAGCCGAGGATGATTCGAGAGATTTTGAGGCCGCTGTTGCCCAGTCGTTGGTATTCCATCTTCGGTAAGGAGGCTCTGTCTTTGGATGTTTCCATATTGGTGTTTGTGCTTGAAGTCCTCATGAAAAGGTGTTTTATAACCTTAGAAATATGGGCCTAAAGTCGCCCCGCCGAGCGATGCCGCCCCCTCGGCGAGCTCTCCGGGCTAGGCGTTTCGGGACAAGATGGGCCCATTTCACTGCATACTTGTTACTTCATACGGCATGAGTTTTCGTAAAGACTTTCGAGTTTCTCTTATGATAGTTCTGGAGATGGTGCTGTTTACAAAGTCTAACACATGGTTTGATCTCTCTTCATTTTGATCTAAATTACATCAACTCATTCCGTTCGACAACATTCCAGCAAAATTGAACTCTCCAAAATCTGCAAGCAAGAAGTCATCCCCAGACGTAACAAGCGAATCTTCAGAGAACGAGAATGGGCCTGATGGTGGTGGCATCTGAAGGGAGTTTGCGGTATAATCCATTGCACCGGTTGGTGCCCCTAACGACTGAAGCATATGTCCATTGCTTCCTTGCAGAACACCTACACTCTCTCGCAACTTCCGACTTAATCCGGGTGTCATCCTGCATATAGGGTGCTGTTGAACTGCCGGTATATCCTGGAACAATTCCAGCACCTTCTGGATCAACTCGAAATTCTGGGTTTGGTCGATAGACAACTGGGTATGATAATTCTGCGTCACTTCTAGCAAAAAGTGACCTGCAAACGCAATCATTATGTGGAAATAATGCGGCATACCAATCAGACTTGATTGTAAATCTTCATGTAGGATCATCTCGAAAATCGCTACGGCGGCTTCGTGGGCCATGCCGGCTGCAGTCAAGAAGTGAGGTGGTATCAGTTCGCCATTCAATCCTTTGAACACTTGATGACCAAGATAAAGCTTTCCGAAATGGTAGTGCAATTGAAGACCACGTTTGGGGAAATCCCCAATGTAGGGATCTGGTTTAAATAGAGCCGAGAACTTGGCGAACCAACGATCCAACTGGCGAGAATAGTGAATAATCTGATTTGACAAAGATTGTGGGACACGAGACCCTTGATCAGATCCTAGCAGATCACGAACTTGGCTCATGATAACAAGCAGGGCGACTTGCGATATAATGCGAACATCGCAGTCTGTTGTGTCCTCCCGAGCAAGGAAAGTTTCCCAACTCAAGGCAATTTCCTTGTCACTGCGCAAGAGCGGGTCACGGTTATGCAGAATAGACAGGTGTTGGTCAGATATGAATGTGAGATACCAAAGCCTGACACGGTCTTGCAATATCGTCGTGTCGTGGATGGATTGGGGACCACCATGACCCCCTGGTATCAGCCGGGGATCCATCGGGACTGACAGATGCTCGAAGCTACGATGTAGACGCATATCTGCCGCTCGTCGGATAGCATCACTCGATAAGATCCTTGACGCATCCGAAAGCCAGAAAGAGCTAATGCAGAGCGCTCGAACGTGTTCTAGGTCGTGCTTCTCAAAAAGCGACCGCGACACGAGGCGGCGGAATTCACGATTGCAGGCTTCATATATGCGTTGCCCTTGAGGGTCTTGCAGTGCAGAGACTGTGCATATTGCAGCAAATAGCACAGGCGATGTTGCCCGTAATTGTTGAACATCTCGGTATCCACTGCATATCCCATAGAGATATGGATCTAGCCGAGCGAGATATCTCTCAACCAAAGTCTCTGCCACCGCTGAGCTTATCACCCCTTTGCTAACAAGGTCTTGCGGTGTGGAGTGCTGTCGGTGTTTTGTCGTACTCGGTGGAGTATTCTCTGATGATCCTGGGCTTCCCAGTTTGGCAATATCCAGATATGTATCGATGGGGGCCTGAACCGCAGATGGGGTATCCGGTGGGGAGATCTCACATCCATCCAGATCTTCATTATCTCGCTCTAAGTCGTCATTTTCGCCGGATTTGCCATCGGCCTCTATCGCTTCGCCGCTAGACAACAGGGGTTTTGGTCGCGGTAAATTGAGGTGTTGGCAAATAGTCTCCAGGGTTTCGTGTAGGCCTGATATATCGCTTTGTAACACCTCTGTGTTCCTGTAATCTGTGAGAGAGGTTCGATCAAGCGGATATTGCGAAATCTTACTTGACTTCTTCGACCAATGACTGGAGGCTCTTATTCAAAACACAAGACAAATCGCGACGACGACACCGAGTGCATGGAGGTCCATTACTCATGTCACATTTGATCTGACCCCATCAGCTTTGATCCAACCACATCGTTCGTGCTTCAATCACCTTCTGTTTCCTGCAGGCTCCGCAAGCTGTGATCTTCCGGGTAATCCCCGGCAAAACATCAAGCACCGCCAGCTCCTTGGTGTCCGGTCCATGATGTGAAGACGGCAAGGTTTCCGACTCCTCACCGGTCCAATTCCGTTTTCGTTTCACCATGTCGATACCAGCAAGATTGAGAGGGCTAAAGGTGCTCGTACGGTGAAGTTGACGCCGGTGACCATCCCGAGGGCTTTTAATGGAGAAGCGGGGAAAGCTCTACCTTAGTCTTCCAAAATAACATCCACCTCATTCGCCCAGAGGTGTCTTTGTGTCCATATGGTCGGTAAATGCAGATCAGACCATTGCCTTGCTCTTCTCCACTTCGACGGGCTTCATTGGAACCATCTTGGACCCCCTCACCTGTGGAAAATACTCCGGCGCGGGTACGTCGCGAATCTCGGGCTTCCTCCGGTGGCCGCAGAAGGGATTCCTGGTCGCAATATTTTGGCTAAAATATAATATAAGGGTGAGAACAATAGCTTATTATTAACACTGATTTTGTTTCTTCTTAGAGCCTCACGAATTACCCGATACAATGACGTCTAAAATCGCATCAAAATCATCGCCCATTCCCCCGGCATCTACTGTCCTGTGATTTCCCTTTACAAGCCAACGGCCCGCCAAGAAGTCGACTACGATGCGTCATACAAATTTTTCTCATATTTAATCCGTGGGGGTGTTGATGGTCTCGTTCTCGCGGGAACTACTGCTGAAGCCGTTTTGTTGTCTTCCGAGGAACGCAAAGAGCTTGTCAGGGTTGCTAGGCAAGCAGCGGTGGATCTCGGTCGCCCGAAATTCCCCATCGTCGCCGGAATCAGCGGACAATCTACGATCGAATCAATCAGGTTAGCAGAGGATGCATTGGCCGCAGGGGCAAGCTTCGGCCTGCTGTTACCACCAAGTTACTGGGCAAAGGCCGTTACGAAAGACGTCATTCTGGGATTTTATCGCGATGTCGCGGACTCCACCAGTCTACCTATTGTGATATACAGCGTAAGTTCCTACGCGAGAGGTTTTCATTCTCAAACAATTTCTGACCGCTCAAACAGTTCCCCGCTATGTGCAATGGCATCGATATGAATTCAGATACAATGTCAGAGCTTGCCCAACATCCTAACATCGTTGGAGTCAAGTTGACATGCGGGAATGCTGGAAAGGTAACCCGGCTCACCGAGGAATATAGCCATGATCAATTCGCGGTCTATGCGGGGTCGTCTGACTGGCTGGTTCCTTGTCTCGCTGGTGGTGGGGGTGGATGCGTTACAGGAATTGCCAATGTATTCCCCAAATGCGTTGCACAACTCTACAAGTTGTGGAAAGAAGGGAAAGGCCAAGAGGCTAGAAAGTTACAGGGGCTGGTTGCTCAAGCCGAGAAGGCGTGCAAAGAGGGCATAGCACCTACCAAGTTTGGTGCAGCTCATTTTGCAGGACCAGGTGCTGGAATCACAGATGCAAAGGCCTTCTGGCCTCGAAAGCCATACGTTCCATGTGGAGAAGAGAAATCCAGCTGGGTCATAATGGTCATGCAGCATTTAGAGAAGCTGGAGCAAAGTCTACCAGAAGCCGTATAGGTATACCTAGCTACGTGATTGATAAAGTGTTCTGTAGGAAAGGAATATCGGTGCGAATGGTAGAAACAATTTAGAGAATATCCGAGAAATGAAATGGTATAGCTAATACTCGCTACAAGCAATGAACTGTTGAAACAAAAGGTTCTTAACAAACTGGTCAAATCCACTTTGAGAGTCACAGTTCAGCACCCAAAGTAGTTTAAATCTAGTCATGATGTAAATCGAGATCAGGTCGAGTATGTGACCAGGATTATGGAGGGCCAGTTTCGACAGCAAATGGTCATTCGTGCCATTGGTCGTCCACTGGGATAGCTTAAGCAAAATTGATTCAAAATCAATCTCGAAAGACCAATCCTGAACATCCTCAGCCTTTAAAATGGCTGAGGCGAGCTCAAAACGTGATGAAGATATCGAAGAAGAGGACTTTTGGTCCAAGTCGGTATCAACCTCGACGTCGGCTTCTGGTTGGGGTTCGAATTTGGGTGAGCGATTTCTCTGCTTCTTCGTGTTTGAATTGGAAGTTGATGCGGGGAGTTTGAAAATCTTAACAAATACCTGCACTCGAGTGCGGATAGGAACGCTTGATCCGTGGGTCGGGGGGTTGACTTGAGAGTCATTTCCACGCGTTCGTACGGTGACAGTAGGGCATGGAGATGAGAAGTATATACCACCCCTGGCAAAATGACACATGGACATATGCATTTTGATATAGGCTCGGGGATTTCAGGAGTGACTGGGGCAGTCTCGGGATGACTGTTGTCTGTGACCGTTTGCAAATGTGTCCATTTATGTTGGGGTGCCGGGTTTTGATCTGCGTTCCACCTCAGTAGTAGCTGAACTATCTCATGATGGCTGTTGTAGGATGCTAGTTCCAGTGGTGTGCATCCTTGCTTGGCTAACGTAGTGGCACCGCCACCTGCTGTAAGCAGCAATTTGGCCAAGTCGGCATATCCGGCTGCCGAAGCAAAGTGGAGCGGCGTCCACCCATCATCATCGGCAGTCGTGACATTGGCCCCTGCGTCAAGAAGAACCTGCGTTGTCTTCAAATCACCTCGGTAACAAGCGAATGTGAGAGCCGTCCAGCCCAAGCAAAGCTGCTCGTTGGGTGTGAACCCTTTTTCCTTTATCAGGTGCCGTACCGTTTCTGGCAAGCGAACCAGCACCGCATAGAACAATGGACTTTCTGACTTGCCCCTGCCATGTAATGTCATTGCCTTCAGGGTTTTATCATTTCCCCTCATCCAGTGTGTCCAAGAATGCCATGTTGGATTGCTTGAATCAAAAAATGAATTCATCTGACTGACCGCTTGGCTGTCATTCAAATTGTCCATCGCAGAGTATTCGTACCAATGGCCAGCTGCATAATCCAGAAATGAACCAAAGATCTGATCATCGCACAGAGGAGAAGTGTTCGACCAGACCTCTGGGATAGTCGCATAGCGCAGGCACATCCTGGAGAAAAAGACACTTTCAATTGACTCGGTGGAGGGTTGGAAGGTTGGAATGGTCAAATCGAGAGGCATATTGCGTAGTAGGTACTCTTTGACTGAGAAATGCGCAAGATGCACCGTCCTTAATCCAAAGTGCGCTTCGGATTGAGAGGATCGAATTTCAAGGAGAGATCCACAGAGGTTGGCCATCTCACTATCGATATAATCATCATCGATGGTATCTGGCATCTCATCCAGTAGCAGTTCATTTCTGCTTTCATCAATAAGCAAGGCTTCTGTGAGCTCTCGGACAGACAGTGGTCGAAAAGCAAATGCCGTCCAACGCAACAAGGCAAAGGCTCGAGCTCGTTCTCTTTCGGGGAATCTTGCCATCTTCATCCAATTCCGTTCATAGAGATGTTCCAGCCCGGCTGGTGTCTTCTCGATTGCATCTTCCAGCTGCTTTTGGTTTTTCCAACTGCGAAGTGAGTCTTCCTGCATCTTAAGCCAGAGAAATTGTCCGTTGCATCCATTCGCCATTTTCTGCGAAATACCTGACTTCATCGCTTGGGTCTTGCGAGGAAGTCGCTTTTCCACGATACTCATTGAGTACAACCCTATGTCCGAGCTGACATCTTGAAGAGAAATATCATGTTGAAACATGATGATCCCATCAATGGGGTTAGTGAGACCATGTCTGATCTCAGGTTCATTGCGACTAACGACCAGGATTCGGGTAGATGTGTGTTTGATCGTTCTCGTTATTGTCTCCAAAAACACAGTAACAGAGTCCTCTTCTCCTCCTCTCCAAGTACATTCGTCCAAACCATCCAGAACAAAAAAGCATCCATGGACAGATTGACAGATTTCTCGGAGAAGCTCGATGATATCCGCACGAGTTGCCATTTGGCTGTGCTGTTTTGTCCTTTTTTCGTGAATTAGCCTAAACGCAGTTGGGTGAGTTGCCATTTGAGAGATCCATGACCGTATCGCCACAAAGGGATCTGCTCGGGTCTCAAAATCAGAGGAAAAGAAGAAATGAGCGATAGGCTCCTCGGTTTTGTCGGAGAGGTGCTTGATGAGTCTGGCACAGAGGGTAGACTTTCCAACTCCTGCGGGCCCATTGATCCACAGAAGCCTTGCTGCATTGACAGCTGAAATTCTGGATGAGGACCAGTTGATGAATGAATCTTCTGTTAAAATCCATTCGCAGGTGCCGTCCAATCTTTTGTCGGTAAAATCACTAAAGAGTTCGTTCGGAGGGTGTCGGCCCATCAACCATTTTTCCACGTCCCGTCTTGTTTGCACTTCGCTTATCAGATTCAAGGCCAAGATATGGAACGGCTTTGGAACCAACCTTCAATCTCCCCCTCAAATTTATTGAAAATCCGCTCAACCTCGGTAATCCAAATATCTTTGTTACCTATGTGTGCTATCAGGAATCTGGGAAGATATTGATTGACACCATAATGAAATTCTGCTTACCATGTGTGCTACCAAGGGTGTTTCCGCAATTCCCGCTCCCAGTCAGTGGCACCAATATGTACAGTCGGTCCACTAGCTGCGCGAACTGTTCGACCTGGGCTATGCGCTTTGCCTTATCTCGCATTGCCCAACCAAGTCTCCTTCGCCTTGATTCAGGTCGATGCACAGTGGCTTTGGAGGACAGGCCACCTTTGGCAGGCCGGGCATGAGGCCCTGAAACCCCGGAAGGGAACCTGATTTCCGAGTCACTGCCGATTTCACGTATGACTGACAAAAGTCCTTCGACTGTTTCCAAAGTTCGTGGATCATTGAGACTCTCGTGATGGTAATCTGACGAGTCGTTTTGGCCAATCCCCACTGTCTGGCCCCAATTTTCAAAACGAAGCTTGTCGGCCTCGAATCGAAGTGCTAAGGCGCGCGAGTCGTTGTTAAAGTCTTTCCAAGAGTCGAACCTCTCCAGGACATCCAGACAAGAGCTGAAAAGCCCCGCCAGTCCTATAACTCCAACGGCCAATCCGACCGCTTCCATTTTTTGTTCTTCGTGGGAGTTCTTTCCACACGAAAAGGTGTATCAATCGCAAAATTGTGAGAGGCCTGCCAGCTGGAACTGTTTTTCTTGCGCAAACCCAGCACTGCCTCGGGCCGCTTGGGTAGCAGCGGCTTTGCGGGGACTCACCAAGGCTGAGCTTTCATGCAAACACCATGGTCGCAATCTCAATAGATAGATCACTTGCAAGACGCACGCCAGGATGGTGTTGGATGATTGGATGTTCAGCTGAGCACCGCCACAAACGGCGGGGTAAATTTGTTGCCAATGTCAGCTTTAGTCCTGTCGTATTCCTGCCACTGACGTGGCTGCAAGGCACCAGTTATGAACCTTTCGGGTAATGATCTGCTTCTGGTTGGTTACTACGGAGTACAGAGCACTGCGTACGCTGATAGCTGGACCAAGGGGGGCCAACAGTAAGCAAAATTCATCGATCAACACCGCCTACAGGAACGCCTCACTCATCCTTGTCACCTCCGCCCATTCAAGGTCGACAGATATCTGATTGGATGCTAGTAACTTGGACTCAGCAGGGCGAAGCTTTGGACGGATTGACGATATTTCTATTGGTTATCCGTCCCTTCCAGCGTTGCCTGCTGTGGAGCCATATGACATTCCAAGGTTCTGCCACTGCCATCGTAAACGCAAAGATGTCTAGGCATGTTGAAACTTTATTGGGTCAAAACTTCAGGTCCGCTTGAAGCTAAGCTGTCTATTCAGAAAAGTCTTGTCTCAGTTGCACATACTTGATCCTTTGCCGCCAAAACGTGAAAGCAATGTGAATGACCCCGTTTTCCTCTACCAGGATACTAGGATAAGAAAGCTCCCTGTTGCGCTTCTTTTCGCTGTCATTTGTTAGGCAATAGCCATCTCCCTCCTCCAAGGTCTTCCGACTCCAAGTCGATCCATTATCGTCGCTCCAGGCAACACACAAGGGAGCTCTAGGAGCGCCCCAGAAAGCTTCTTTGCCATGCTTCGTGGCCTGGTTGGCTCTTGTATCAGTCCCATCGCTGATATCATCGTACAGACCGTCTCGTCGACCAAGAGCATCTTCTTTCGATGAATGGTTATACACCAGGACAACGCGTCCGGAAGGCAGAACATCAAAACAAATACCCGCATTGGGATTTGGCAGCACAGTCGGTCTAGGCTCGGTCCAGTCTAGCCCATCCGGCGAGGTTGACAAGTAGACGCGGTCCGCCCATCTGCTTCGATACAAGCCGAGATACGTTCCGTCTTTGAGCCGTTGGATGTTCATGTGAACACAACCGTAACTGTTTGGTATTTCCCTCTCGCTCCATGTCTTGCCCTCGTCTTTGGATACGCGGATACAGGAAATATCATCACTTCCTAACCACCGAGTCCCGGGTTCAGCACGGCATTTGAAGATAGGTATGACCCATGCGCCATCTTGAAGAACGATCATAGGCTGGCGGATGAAGGTGCCTGCATCGTTGAAAAGCACAGTTGGGTCCGACCAATTTTTCCCACCATCAGCGGAGGTTATCTGCTTCACGATTGCTGAGTCTTGGTTTCCGGCATTTTGGGAGGTATAGAGAAGTCGAACTTCCCCATTCGAGGGATTGCAAAAGAGCAGGGGATTTTGTTCGCTGCGGGTATGATCATGCGTCATCTTCACCGCGCTCGTCCAGACATTCTGCCCCACTGGGAGACGTGACATGTAGATGCAGATATCAGGTCTGCCTTCAATGCTTCCACCGAACCACGCGCAGAGGAGGTCGCCATTTGGTAGCAGAAGAAGGTTGGAGGCGTGACATTGTGTAGTGAGAGCTGGAATGAAAGCTTCTTTGGAGCTGTAAGATCTGCTTGTAGAATGGCGAAGAGAAGGATCGAATGCGGGAGCTTCATGAATAGTTGCGGTAGTCGTGGCCATGATTGCTGCGATCAGGGAATGAATGTTGAAAGCTCAGAGAGATAAATCTGCAGCTTGAAAATCATGACTCTTATCTTATCTGTTTGCCCGCCTCGAGCTCGAGAAAGCCAAGTGGTGTCATGGTGCGGTTTTCTCGCCGAGTCCCCAACAAATATGCGGAGGGCAACCCGGAGGGCAGATCGTCGCACACGCTCCACCACTCTCCACTTCCCCATGGGGTTTTGCAAGTACCGGTCTAGGCATGCATATGTCTTTGCTTGACATGGGATATGCAAGCACCAAGCTAGGGTCGAATTACACTTTGATGTTGGCTATATATTGACCCTCACAACCTCTGAGCCACTGAAATTCTGGACATATCTAATCACCAATTGTTGAGTTGGCACAACTGCCCTTCTTCTGATCATTCATCTGAGTTCCACCTCAGCAATCAAGATGGCTGGAGGAACAAGTATCTGGATCAGCAGTGAAGCAAAAACCGATCCAAGGGAGATTTTCAACCTTCGGCTTCTTTATCTTCTTGTTGCAGTGGCTTGGGGTGGATCATTTTATGGATTCGATACTGGAAATATTGGAGGCATTCTCACACTGCCCTCTTTCAAAAATGCTTTCGGACTGAATGATGTCTCTCAAGCGGAGCAAGATAACAGAAAGGTAAATGTCATCCCTGGGACCATTCTCGAAACCACCTGGGCATGGCTGACAATTTTCAGGGCACCATAGCCTCCATGCTGGCGGCGGGCGGCTCAGCCGGCGCACTACTCGCCGCTCCCACATCAGACTACATTGGCCGAAAGTGGTCAGTCTTTGGATGGGGTCTCGTGTTTGTCATTGGTGCCGCAATGCAAATGGTTGCCGACTATGATGTGCTTCTGGCTGGTCGATTTATCGCTGGTATGGGAGTGGGTGCATCATCCATGCTTACACCCCAGTTCCTGGCGGAAAACTCACCGAAATCGGTACGAGGATCGATGACAGCCACTTACAATCTCATGATCGTGACATCATTGATGTTGGCATTTTGGGTAAACTACGGCGTTGCGAAGTGGTCGTTCCCAGGCGTCGAAAATGACGACATGCAATGGAGGACAGCAATGGGTATTCAAATCATCCCGGGCGCTTTGCTCTGCTTGATGATTCCATTTGTCCCGGAGACACCTCGATACTTAATTAACCATGGCAAGAATGAAGAGGGACTCAGAAATATTTGCAAGTTGAGAAAACTGCCTGCTGATCACGAGTACGTTCAAACTGAGTATCGTGAGATTTTGGCCCAGGTGCGCCACGAACAAGAATGTTTCGCTGGCCACAGTTACTGGGTTGTCCTCAAGGACGTGGTCTCTTCACGAAGCAATTTCCAGCGTTTCTTCCTATCGGTCATGCTGTTCCTGTTTCACAAATTTACAGGCACTGACTCTTTGAACGTGAGTGCATACTTCGAGATGACCCTATGCACCCAGAATCTTGCTAACTCTTGGACAGTATTATGCGCCCGAGATCTTTGAAATGATCGGTGTCAAGGGAGGCTCTACAAGTCTTCTTACCACAGGCGTCTACGGTGTTGTGAAGACAGTTGTGTCTATTTTGTATGTTGGGTACCTCGTCGATCGCATTGGCCGCCGGCTGCCCCTACTAGTCGGAGCCACACTACAAGCAACTTCCATGCTGTATTTGGCCCTTTACCTGCGCTTCGCAGGAACAAGCACAGACAGCGTTGGAAGTGGCACGCCTGCGGGAGGAATAGTTGGCATCATCTTCATCTATGTCTACGCATTTGGATGGTCGTTCGGGCACTCCGTGGCCTGCTACGTGGTGGCAGCTGAAGTATTTCCCACAAGAATTGTGAGTCTATCACCAATTAAAGCGGCCTTGAATCAATCACTGACTTCTTATAGCGGTCCTTCTGTATGGCTATATGCTTCTTTGTCAATTGGATTGTTGACTACGGTATCACACGGGCTACGCCAAATATGATCACGGAAATGGGCTGGGGCACATTCCTACTCTACTCCATGCTGACATATCTGGGTGTCATCTTTATCTACTTTTGCTTGCCAGAGATGAAGGGCCGCTCGATGGAAAGTATGGATGACCTGTTCGAGCGGCCACTGTGGACTATGTGGAAACACGCCTACCCCACCGAGGAAGAGAAGATTAGGAGAGATGTCCGCGAGGACCTTTTGGCCGGGAAGACCCAAGCATTGGAAGATGATGGAAAGACACAGCGTGTGGAGCATGTTGAAACTGCCTAGTTCCGAAACGCGGGGTAATGATAGTCTAGTGAGCTTATATGCAAATGACAGGCCATCGGCGATTTGCGTTCAATATTGAGCGTAGCATTTCTTGGCGGCATATAACCACGGCAAAAGTCCGTCGCTTCGGATGAGGGGCGAGCTCTGCATGAGCGGCTTTCCCTCCGGTACCCGACACCTAGCATGGAGCTCTAGAATGACTGAGCAATACCTAGGTACCCCGCGGGAGCTTCATAAAGATAGCAGATCTCATAATAACGAGAGATTGTGAATTTAAGTACCTCATTCAATATGACGGAGCTGCAGAACCAAACCTTTACACTGAACACAGGGGCAAAGATCCCAGCAATTGGCTTTGGAACATGGAAAGCCGGTCCAGGAGAGGCAGCCGCCGCTGTCAAAGCTGCGTTTAAAACCGGCTATAGACACTTTGTACGGAATTCTCCCTATTGAGACTAAATCACAGACTAACATGAATATTGACAGGACTGTGCACCACTATGTCAGTTTCAGCAAACGAGCACGGTATAAATCACGGATCGCCAAGCTAACTGACATTTGCAGATGGCAATGAAGCCGAAATCGGCGAAGTCTTCAAGACAATTGATGTCCCCCGAGAGGATTACTTCGTGACTACAAAGCTGTGAGCTAGTCGCAAGCCCACGCTTGATCTTGAGCTTCATTATTACTGACACTGCAAATGAAGTTGGTCCTCAGATCACCGTCGTATTACCTCGGCCTTGCAAAAATCCCTCGACGATCTCCGACTGGACTATGTCGACCTCTACTTGATGCATTGGCCAGTCACGCTTCCCACTGCATCCCCAGAGACGTACGGCAAAGAGGATCGCACGGCACATGACCCGGACTGGAACTTCAAAGATACCTGGCGGGAAATGGAGAAACTCTTGGACACAGGAAAGGTGCGCGCAATTGGCGTGGCAAACTTCTCGACGGTCAACCTAGAGAAATTATTACAGACCTGCAAGATTGTCCCCGCTGTCAACCAGACCGAGATCCAACCTTTGCTTCCCCAGAAGAGATTGAACGCACTTTGCACAAAGCGCGGCGTACACCAGACGGCATTTGGACCTCTTGGTGGGAGTGGAAGCACATTGCACTCAGATCCTGTTGTGAACGAGATCGCGAAGAGGAGGGGTTGCAGCTCTGGCAATGTTTTACTGAGCTGGGGTGTGAAGAAGGGATGGAGTGTCATTCCGAAGAGTGTGAATGTTGCACGAATCGAGGGGAACTTGGATCAAAGCTTTGTGATGACCGTCGAGGAAGTCGCGCAAATCGATCAGTTGACTGAAACGCTTGGGGCGAAGCGCTTCAATCGGCCGAATTGGGGCACCACAATCTTCCATGACGATGAAGCAGAGAATGTGAAGTAATATGCCGAATATAACCGAGTCTCACTTGAATGTCCAAGCATCCCCCGCAGCTGGCAGTTTGTCCAATTGTCCAATAGGTGATTCACTCCTTAAGGTAACCTTGGAATTTATTGGTAGGCATTACAGTTCGATCGTGAAATTGTAATCTTGTAGAAATCTAAATAAGACATGTCTTCTATGTTCATCAAGCGAGCTGTGAGATAGGAACCTTCGACCACCAAAATTCCGTCTCTTCCTTCGCCCAATCATCATCCACACACTTTGCAGGAGGAGCAACGTCACCTCCAATGAGTTCCTCGTTCCCGTCACCAAAGATCATAACCTTCTTCGCACTTGGGTGATAAGGCTGCCATTCTGGTCTCTGTCCATATCTTCCTGATATGCCATTGGGATCGCCAGTTGTGATAAAGCTAGTGAGATAGGCATGAAGAGTGCCCGAAAGCTCTTTTTGGGATTCTGAAATCCCAGTAATGCCATCGTTATAAGTCTCATAGTACATATTGTCACCGTGGTTCGCCCGACCGACAACTGTTCTCGGCAGCGCCCAGTGATAAAGATACACTTTAGCTCCTTGGGATGATGCAAAATGCGCTGTCTGGCGGACCGGGGCCACGTATGAATAGTGCCCGTAGGCGGCCTCAATGCGTTTATATTGGGGTCCGAGATCCTCGCCTGTCCGGGTTTCAACATAGGGTGATGTTGGAATGAGAGCGGGGTCTGGGTACAGCTTCTCTATCGTATCAAGATCCGCGGATGAGAGCTCAGGAAGGAGATTGTGCCAAAATTGCCGGAATTGAGACGCGTCTGACATCTTCTTGTCCACGTAGAAGGTTCCTTCATTGCCGTTAAATCCAGTCATGATAGGAACCTTATTCCAAGCCTTTGATTCCCATGCCTCAAGGGGTTTGCGAGAAATGATGCCGCCATCAATAACAGGCTGGAACGCCCACCGAAGTGAGGGGTTGTACTTGTCGAAGACCGCAGTTTGAGCATTTGTTACAGCAAGAGTTGGAAGAGAACGCAGGTATGGGAATATGTCGGCTTCTGGTAGATCCTTTGGACAACCAACTTCCTCCAAGAAGTCTGCAAATTGTTCCTCGTGGACCTTTGCATTGTATGGGCGAACGGCGCGGGATGTTGGTGCTCCTGACTCAATGATCACCCGGTGGAACAGGGGTGACTGATGCTCGTCATAATTGAGAAGATGGTGACCAATCTGAAACCTGATCAGTTTTAAATGTCAAAGGAGTCGGGTTTCAATTGATTCTTACCGAGTGTGCTCCAGCAGAGAGACCAAACAAAGTGACATTTGCAGGATCACCTCCAAATTTGGCGATGTTGTCTTGGACCCACTGCAATAAAACCACCTGATCACGCAATCCTAGATTCAACAACCCCTCCTTTTGCGACAGACTCGATGGCAGGAATCCAAGAGCCCCGATGCGATAGCCGAAGCTGACAGCAACGAAGGGCTTTTCAGACCATGCGACCATGGAGGCCGTGCTATGCATAGCCGCTGACCCGCGATTGAACGCACCACCGTGAATATATACCGCAACAGGAAGCTTTTCTGTCTCATCGCCACCAGCCGGTCTGAAGATATTCGCTGTCAAGCAGTCCTCGCTCTGCACAAGCTTTGGTCCTCCAGAAAGGAGTGCCTTCCCAGGAGCTGCAGGACCAAACTTCGACGCGTCAATGATTTCTGAAGAGTTGGATACCTTGACAGCTGGCCTGAAGCGTCGATCCCCTGTAGGGGGAAGAGCGTATGGCACTCCCAAGAAGGCATCAATGGTTTGAGGAAAAGTGTCTTTGAGCTTGGTCCCCACGACTTGGCCTTGTGCCAGCGTGACGGAAGGGGGCTTATCAACAACAGTCATTGTGTATCACGAGTCAATGGCAAACCAATGAACGGAAATCGAAAGAGTCTTGGAAGATTGGGGATCGGGAGCGAGATATAGCACCCGTCACCTCCGTTATCTATCCGGGCCTCAGAAGTAGAGCCGAAGTTATGCCGTGCGGGGGACTATCTTGGTGGAGCGCGTGTTTATCTCCCGCTATACCTCTTCCAGACTAGCGGCTATACTTTGGCTCTCTTGGCTTCGTATCAGTCGCTGCTATCTCCGCGATAGTCGTCGGACACAGACCGAATACTCCGCATTTGATGATGCTGTGGCCAAACCCTAAAGATAACGGGAAAATGGCCGGCTTAAAAGCCTTGAAGGGGATCCGGCTCCCTATATGCAGCTATTTCTGCATTGGCTCTACGCATCACCTCCTGATTGATGAACTATCAACATGGATATTGACAAGAAAGAACCGATTGAAGATACCGTGGACGAGAAAGATGTGCAAATTGGCACCGTAACGGATCTTGACGAAGGAGAGGTCTTTCTCCACCAGCATGGATTCAACCAGGAGGCACTGCAAGCCTTGCTGGACGATGAGCCACGCAACAAATCTCTCGTCCGCAAAGTTGACCTGATCTTATTACCCTTACTCGCAGGAACATACATGCTCCAGTACATCGACAAGTCAGCGCTCGCCTACTCCGCGGTCTTCGATCTCCTCTCCTCCACGAACATGTCCAGCGACCAATACAGCTGGCTCGCCAGCATTTTCTACTTCGCATACCTTGTCGCCGAGTACCCATGGAACATCCTCGCCCAGAAGACGAAGCTCGCGAAGGTTGTTTCTGGAAACATCATTGCCTGGGGTGCGATGCTCATGATCACTGCCGCGTGCACCTCCTTCACAGGAATGGCCATCTGTCGCTTCTTGCTGGGTGTTTTCGAAGCCCCCATCACCCCATGCTTCATGTTGATGATTGGAATGTGGTACACACGTGCCCAACAGCCTTTTCGCGCCGGTGTCTTTTACAGCTGCAACGGACTCGGAGCGATGGTTGGCGGTATTTTGACATACGGAATTGGACAAATCCACACCATCGCCGTCTGGAGGGCGATTTACCTCATTTTGGGAGGAATCACTCTGGTATGGGGAGTCGTTATGCTTCTCTTCCTTCCTGATGACGTCGTGTCATCGAAGCGTTTCACCCTGGACGAGAAAGCCCTTTTGATTGGCCGTCTTCGGGTTGGCCAAACTGGTATCATCAACCACCAAATCAAGTGGTACCAGATTCGCGAAGCCTTAATAGATCCCCAGGTCTGGATTCTATTCTTCTTCACACTCTTGAATGAGGTCGTCAATGGTGGAATCGCTAGCTTTGGCAAACTCATCATCAAGGGATTGACCACCGACTCTGCAACTGCAGTTGCTTTGGGAATTCCCTTTGGTGGCTTCCAGATCTTCTATGTCCTTGGAGGCACATACCTGGCGTCACGAGTGAAGAATTTCCGCACTGTCGTCATGTTTGTTTACTTGTTGCCCACAATCCTGGGTGCTAGCCTTCTGTGGAAGCTGGACCATGCTACTTACAAGGTTGGAGTATTGTTTGGATACTATATCATTGGGGCTTATGTCTGTTCATTGGTTTTGGCTTTGCAAATGCCAGCAACGAACCTCGGTGGATACACTAAGCGAACCACCAGTGTCGCCTTGGTGTTTCTGGCATACTGTGCTGGCAACATCATTGGCCCGCACGCATTTCTCGCTAAAGAAGCACCCATTTACCAGACTGGTGTCAAGCTGATCCTTGCATGCTCATCTGCCCAAGCAGCCCTTGCTGTGTTGTTGCGTTTCGTGCTGGCTCGCAGAAACAAACAAAGGGACGCAGCGGCAGTAGCTGACGGCCAAGTTCAAGGTGCTGCCAATGAAAGCACCATGGCAGATTTGACAGATTTCGAGGTTGGTTTCCCACCCAACTGAACATAACATATGATCATCTCACTGACTTGTCACCAGAATCCTCACTTTCGATATGTTCTTTGAAGATAGTTGTTTGTAATATAATGAAATCAACCGTAAGCCTCCAAAAATGCCTGTGCTTTACCTATCCCCATACTGTCCCGTAGAAATCGCAGCACAGTACCGAGCCATTCCTTTTGTGAATCGAGGTCTGGGATTGAGCCATTCCTATAGCACGAAAATGCTATGGAAACGGGCCACATAACGGTCCATCCCCGTAGCCCATGTATCGCTTCCGTTGATTGAGGGTAGGATGAAGTCGGCTCACGCGTGCTCAAAAGCAAGTGTGGGACAGAGCTTGTTATTTCACTTGAAAGTGTGTAGATGTTGTCCAGCACTCGGGATTTAAGCCGCGTCGCGTAGAATACGTCGGCGCATTGTGGGAACGCATCCAGTGAGGCCAACAAAGAAAGATTCAGCTGTATGCGGGTAGCCCGATACATGTTCCAGTCGCTAGCAGCCAGAGGGTCTGAAAATGCTTCCGTCATCTTTGGCGCACCCGGCAATGAGAATAATTCTGATGCCCAAGGTGGATACTCCGTCGGATTGACTGGTAGCATTGTCGATGACCGACTTTCAGGCATGTGCGACGCCCACGTCTGGAGTTGGGCATCGAGAGACAGGGCAGCGTCCAGAAGGCCTGAATCTTGTGGCAGAAATCCACTCATCTTGTCAATCTCCTTCAGTTTCGCGCAGCGCGTGGCTACCTCGGCCATATATTTTGATAGCGTTGCTTTGTTGCCGAAGGATGGTGGAACTTGGGCGATCCATTGGTGAAAATACAACGGAGGCGATACCCTTTCGCTGATATAATAAACGAGCTGGCAAAGCGTCAGTCTTCGAATTGGCTCAAAGGTTTGATTTCACATTATCTGACAACCATCTGCCACAGATCGGAATGATCCGCGAAGTTGTGTGAAACTTACCAAGTGCAAGCAGAGTGATGCCACTATGCCGTTACCCTCATTTGAACTTTTATCTCTGCTCGCAATAATCGACTGAGTGCCACGCATATGGGTGATCCAAGTTCCGTCGCGTCGCGTCGAGGCCAATGTCTGTATACATATCAGTCCTGGATACAATAAAGGCCTGGGGATTCAATTAACCTCGTACAAGCCCAGGACTAGCATGACGACCAGAATCCCATCGCCAGTGAAGCCTGTTGGATTCGTATCCATTAGCGCTGTAAGCTTTTGCAGTGTTTTCCCATAGTAAACACCACTGGCAAGTCTCGCTTCTTCGGACTTAAGTCTGCCATAGAAATTTGCGTATGAGACTGCAGTGACCGCACAGAACAAACATGAATCTGGTGGTGCTCGAGAATATAAAGTGTCGAGTCTTGAGAAAGTTCCTTTGGCAGGGGAATGGAACCCGGAGGGCGTCAAAAAGTCATACACGAAACGTTGGTACGCCAAGTCATGCAAATTATCGCGCAGCCCTACATGTGGGGCACCGAGAAGGGGGTCGAAGTTTGGCTTGCCATCCCGGTCGGGCTGTGTCTGCGTGGCTGACGGGTTACCGACTCGCTGTCTCCACTTGGTTTCAGCGGAGGCCTTTGCGACGACGCGTTGGTCTCTATGTGCCGAATCGAACATGTCGGGGTAAACGCAATCACGACGCCCTCGCTCGCATCTCGAGCAGACAGGGCTTAAGCGGTCACACTTTTCACCGATTAGCATGTGCGCTGACTCCTGAGTCCTGCTGACACAACCTTCACTTTGAGCTTTTTGCAGCTGTTGCAGCCCTTGGCGGGTCCTGGGGCCATTTTCCAGACTCTTACTCTCTGTCGATCAGCGATGTGGAATAAGAATCAAAGTGCCCAAACGGTCCAGAGCGCCACGGGCTTAGGATTGACGTGAAAACCGACGTTGTTGTCAGCTTACAGCCCCCAAATCGCCAGAATTACCACAAACTGCCTAGCGTGGCCCCATTTTCGGACCAATCACATCACCTACTCAGATAGGAGTGGCCGACGCTAATCCAGATACAGACTAGGCTGCTTCTTGAGGAGGCTTATTTGGTATGAAGTTATGCCGTTCATACTCCATTCCCATCAGGAGCTGAAATCTGCCTGCGAGGCACAGATCAGCTCTCCACTAGATACATGGTTATAAATTGGGGCTCCTCTCCCATCGATGGATTGAGGATTCATCAACAACTCAACACATCTTTTTCCTACCTTCTGAGAGTTTCTTCGAGCCATTTCCCCATCCATTCAAGCCTTCTGGGGATTGTTTATATACACCATGAAACTTTTCAGTCACGACGATGGAGGCTCCAGCTCCAGCTCCAACCATACTTGCCCAATGCCTCAGGACCTTTCCGCAGGTATGTCATCATCCTCCTGCTGTGGCCGAGAGCCTGCTGATCAGAATTCGGAATATAGAAGCATCAGAACCATTTGCTGGGGATATGACTTTTCATACTTTCAATAAAATTCTCTCTGGATCTTGTGCTGCGTTCGTCTGTCTCGCCATCTTCGTTCTGATGACGATGCATGCTACGCACTTCAGCAACCCTGCCAGACAAATAAAGTCAGCGACAAATGCCACCACACCAGCAATATATCTTATGCTAACCATTGGCACCACAGGATTATGAGAATATGTGTTCTTCTGCCTATATACGCAGTCTTGTCATTCCTCGCTATAGCCTTCCCGAACTCCTATGTGTACCTGATGGCTTGGGTGGACGTATTTCAGGCTATCGCGTTGTGCGCATTCTTCTTCCTGCTCTGTGACTTTCTTAGTCCCGGACAGGAAGAGCGAGCTATCTTCTTTGCGAAGCTTCAGCCCAATTCAAAGACCTCAAAGCCAGTCGACGGTCTTACGTGGTTCAAGGTTTGTCGCTCTACCGTTTGCTGCTCATGGTGAACACACTCTGACCCGGTACCCCAGAAAAAATGGATCGCTGTTTTGCAATATCCCATCGTGGCTTTCATTGACGCAGTGGCTACCTCTATCACCGAGGCAGCGGATATCTACTGCCTTGAGAGTAGCAAGGCGTACTTTGGACATGTCTGGGTGAGTGATCTACTTATGGAGTTTCTTAAGGGGCGCATTCCTAACAGTTTATCGCCAGCTTAACGTGATTCGCATACTGTCTGTCTCCGTTGCCACATTTTCAATTCTTATGTTCTACGCTACACTCAAGACCCACATTTCACAGCACAAGCCGCTCACAAAGCTGATCGCTCTTAAACTTATCGTCGGACTTGTATTCCTCGAAAATGTTTGTTATAAACAGCCATCCATTGCGTAATACAGACTAACAGCCAATAGATTATATTCACAATTCTTCGCTCCACGTCTGTGCTGGAGACTACTTCAAAGTTGACATGGTCAGATGTCCACATGGGGATTGAGACGCTGATTATATGTCTCCAACTGGTCCCGATTGCTTGTTTGTTCCACTACGCATATGGTATTGGACCATACCGACTTTCACGCCACACACCCGTTGACACCCATGACTATGCTACTGTCGATCCCAATGCACCTATCCTGCCACAACGCTATCAAGGTGGACCTTTGGGTATCTGGGCTTGGTTTGCCATGTGCAATCCACTTGAAGATGTCCGCGATGTGCGCGATACTTTCGGCATGCTGAATCAGGCTAGGCATGGATCGCGACAGATCTTGCTGAATAGCCCAACGGGATACCCTTAATTGGAGAGTCGGTTCCAAGCTTCTCTCTAAACAGAGGCTAGTGTTTTTCATGGTTGGGACGAAGTCCAATGGTAATTGAGAGGACCGTGTGATTTCAAAACACATGGGTAACAGGCTATTTTACAAGTTGAGGTTTATTCCAGAGCTATTTAATGTTTTTCCTGTTTGCTTTGGTAATTTTGATCGATGAAATACCTCTGACACATGTGGCTCTATCCTATGGCCGGTGGCTTCAAAGTATAGTATAATCTGAGTTGAACGTTGAACAGAGAAGACAACGTTCAAAGGTTTCAGAACGAAATGTCATTTAACAAAAGAACCATTGACGAAAAAGGAAGAAGAGTTATTCAATGAACAAAGCAAGCTGTAATAGAAACAACAAGCGTTTTTGATCACTAGCAACTAACTTTCAACCAGCCACCAGTAACCTTGAAAGTCACCACGAAGAAGATGGTGTCCGAATCCGTCCAGGGTGTGGAAATAATGCTTGCATTATATGTTATCTTGGGCGTAATGAATTGATGATCCTTGAAAGCGCCTACTAGCCACAATTAATGGCGTTTTAGAGCAATGTCGTCTATATAAGACGCCGGGAGACTGACTACGGAGTATACTAGGGCAGATTGGGCTATGGTCGAGCGGGCCCATCGGCCGCCGAGAAGCCCTCCCACTGGCCCTCCCTTCACTTTTCTTTTTTCTGTCCCTTTCCAATATTTCCTGTTATCGCCGTGATTTGGATCTTTCGGAGTCATAGGATCGCTTCAGGGCAAGGAGGCAGTTCGATTTCAATTTATTTGCAACCACTTTGGCTTAAGTTTGCATCGCCCTGCTGCATATTCTTTGGATAACGCCGGAGAATTACAAGAGGGAGACGGCAATTATATACAGATTGTCAAGAACGTGCTGATGTTTAACTGGGACTAGGGCTGATGTTGGATCCCGGAACCAGGATCCGGGGAAAGCGGTTGAACCTTCCCAAGGTTACTTTGATGAATGTCTTCTCGTTAAAAGGCATCTTCATTCTTAAATACATTATAAGGTACTTTTTTTAGGGGAAGCATTCTGGAAGCAGTGTTATACATCACAGTTTCAAGAGGGACACAATTTTCATGGAAATCGAGCCATAGATCACAGGGATCACGATCAGAATACGACCCATTATTTGGAGATTTCAACACCTCCAGTGGCCCCAAGAACACGCTTGATATCACCGTAGATAGCAAATTGTCCGGCAGTAATAGAACCGACCATGAAAAGACGGGCTCCGATACCACCGTAAGAGCCGCGAATGCCGAGCTCCTTTCCGATTTTGATGAGGCGGCTGACCGTACCTTCACCTGGCGCGCCCTGGGTCTTATTGATTTTAGACAACATTGTATCAGCAGGCTGGGAAATGATAGCGGCAGCAAGACCGGCAATCAGACCGGAGCCAAGGTTGATGCCCGTCTTGGCACCATCGGAGAGAGTGTCCTTGTTGACCCTAGCGAGGATAGTCTCGGAGACCTTCTCGAAGACAACGAACTTGGCCATAGTGTAGGGGACCCTGTAGAGAATTGAATCAGTGACAATCTCAGACGCATTGTGGGGAGTCATACTGCTTGAAAAGGATAGGTCCGAATCCGGAGTAGAACGCGCCAATGCCCTCCTCCTTCATAATGCGACCCATTGCAGGGAGCAAACCGTTAGCGAAGGTGGGCTGAGAGACCAAACGAATACGAGTGGCCTCCAGAGGGCAGAGCGCAATATCCGCGAAGAATTCGGCAGCACCGGCGGAGGCGAGGTAGACCGCGGTACGATTGTTCTTCGCCTTCTCGTAGCCAACAGCGTTGATAGATTGCTGCTTGAAGAATTCGTATCCTCCGAACTTGAAAGCGCCCTGGAGGAAGTAGCCGGCGGCGGTGGGACCGAAGCCTGTCAACAGCGCACTGGCGCCCTCATTCTGGATGACCTGGCGGAAGCCACCGAGCATGCCACGATTGTAGGTAACGGGGTCGAGCTGTATGCGAGTCTTGACACTGTAGTGGATGACCATTAGTGATTGCGCTTGGAGGTAGGTTATCTTCGCGCCACTTACACATCGAGAGGAGTCGCCGCCCCGTGGGTGACAGCACAGCAAACTGCACCCGCGAAGGCGAATCGCGAGTACAGACTGACAGGGCTCAGTTGGGTTGCATCTTTGGGAGCTGTAGGGACACCCATCGTGATTGATCTGAGAGCGGAGGTTGTTGGAAGGATGAAGTTGTCAAGTATCCGGAGGGATTTGTAAGGATTTGCCGCCCAGCCCGAAACTCTTTCGTGGGCGCCCGGGCTTCGGAATTATCTCACCCTTCTCAGTCACACTGGTTTCTTTTATTCCAGCATACTAGGACCTGTTCATCAATCGACGAATCTACCGGATTGGAGTTCAAAAAGGTCATACTCCATCCCAGTGATCTTGCGATCTTCATTATGGACATTTAAGCATCGAAACGGCCGATGTGATCGCCAAAACATCTCGGACCCACAATACGTCATAGTGGAGACAATACGTGGAGACATCCCTTGGCCGAGAAGCTTCATTTGCAACTCCGAGATGCAGTGCGTCCTCGGCGCCAGCCCAAGTTTCAGTGTCAAGAAGTCTAACAGTGTCATCAGAATTGGTGAACTTTAGCCACCAAGAGACGAAATTCACTTCGTGCTTCTAACTGTTGCCGAAATATATACACTGTGACTGTCATGTCGTCGCTGAATAGCCATTGTTCGAAATCTCGCAGGCGCGCAAAGAAGTGACGAGAGCTCGAATTCCTCATCCACTCATGATTCTACATTACATGTCCATCTCCCACGAAGTCTACTGGATCGCATGACATTAAACTGAGCTGCATGAGACCGCGCGGATGTGGCGTTGGGTACGGAGTATGATATCTGTGATATTTATCGCTGGTGGGTGAAATCGACCTGGAGCCAGAATGTTTCTCTTTCCACTTGATGAGACCCCAAAATCGATTTGGGTTCACCATCGCACAATCCACAGCAGACTATCATCGAGGTATACTAGGAATACAGTTTAATTAGGCAATGGCCATACTCTCCGAGGTCGGGGGAGAAATTTCAATGTCAGCGACGCCACGTCTTGAGTTGCAAAGCAGGCTATAAGATGCAGATCGCCCAAACTGAACAGCCAATCAGCCGGATCTGGACACAAGACCTCCCTGCTGAAATTCCGCAGCCGAAATTTATTTCGCCAGTAAGGAGCAGATTTTTAGCAGGGGATCAATTCTGTAAAGGTACACTAATGCGGAAGACAACGTACCTTTTGGAACTACCGACAGTTCTACTTGAGCAAGGTCCATCATCTTTGGTCGTGTAAAGTTTTCCTTCAATCTTCCGCTATGCGCAGGTGTTCACCTCGCCTTGGTCAGCCGCAGGCTTGGGGCTGGTTACACAACCTGCATTAGGTGGAAGGGTCTGCAGCCTCTGCATCAGACAGATCATGTATGACCTCACTGCTGCTTACACGTGCATATAGAACCCAGATACTACCCTGACTTTCAAAGTTCTTCCAAGGTTTAAAGCTCAAAATTATACTCCGTACATAAGCGCAGTCCTAATCCTCCAAGTCCTTCCATTTCCCCCCGAAACATTCCTCGCTAAGTTACTCCATTTATTTCTCAACTTGCTTTTCACACGCTTGCTGTATTTATCTCGCTCGTAAATCATGATTCATACATCTCTGCCGCAGTTTGTGCCTCTTGGTGAAGCCATTCCCCCTAAAAGTCATCGGGTTAGTCAACCACTTTTCGTCTAGAAAGGTCACGGCTGAAGTATTTCTAGTCAATTCTCTGTTCTTTGCCAACCATGAAATCGATGAACGCGCTGGCCGCAGGTGAAAAATGGCTTCCTCCACAGCTTAAAACACAATATCCTCGGTTAGTATAACGATCGCCTTTCGTGGCCCCAGTGATATTTCTGATGATCGACAGCTTCCACCGCATCAAGGATGTCCAAGAGCTCAATGAGAGGATCTTGCAACGCCTCAGCCTAGATGGCGTCGATGGAATATCGTGTCTGGCTTTTCCATCGCTACCTGGCGCCTCTCGGTGTGCAAGGGCAATCCAAGAAGCAGGTGGTACCGAAAACACAGTTATTCCTGTACAATTCTCCCGACCCGATAGCCTTCCAGGTGAAAATTCTTGGTTGGATATTCACGCTATAATTTTTCCGTCTGAATATTTTAGTGCGGCTTTTCTCTGCTGGATTCATACTGGAGACGGGATCTCCCCTCGCCATGCCGCATTCTGCCTCACTGGATTGGATTACCTCCAGTCCATATCAATTAACCCTGCATTCTGCACTGCTAGCCCTAAGACACTAACCGTGAAGGGGGAGCATGTTCCATCGTTACACACCTCCGGGGTAGTCGAACGGGATTGCATAAAAGAAGAAATTGCGACCCTTGTTCAATCGGAGGATCTTGAGCAAGTGCCTCCGTCACCCAGCGATGTCTTTTTATATCCAGGTGGAATGGCTGCGGTCAATGCGGTTGCACGAGTTGTGGGGGACCTGGAGATCAACACAGGAGTTTTTGCCTTTGGGTGAGTCTCAACGATCGGTATCTTTGGTGCTAATTTGACATGAACTTAGTTGGTTATACACGGAAACTATGAAAGTACTCGAGCACCGCTGGCCGGATATCACAACCTACAAAAGGAGCGGCGACAATGAGCTTGATCAACTCGAAGCCTCCCTCAGAGCAGGAACAGAGATCAACGCCTTATGGGTCGATGTACCTTCCAATCCACTGCTTGTCACGCCCGATATGCCCCGAATCCGCCGCCTAGCAAATGAGTATCACTTCTTGGTTTTGATCGACGGCACAGTGGGCACATTCGTGAATGTCGACCTTTTGCCATATGGGGATGTGCTTATGTCTAGTTTGACCAAGATTTACAGTGGATACGCCAATGTACTGGCGGGCAGGTGTGTTGGATCTCTGTTTCCTTCAACGACTAGTCAATTAACCCGCGGTCCAAAGTGCTGTTGTCAACCCCCAATCGTCTCATTACGAAAGTTTGCACCGGCAATTGACCACATCCTACGAGAACACCTTATTCCCTGGGGATCTTGCTGTTCTTTACGAGAATTCTAGAAGCTAATTCCTCGGGTTAAAGCTACAAACAAAAATGCCGAAATCGTCGCTGCCAAGTTGGCTGCTCACCCTGCCATAGAGCGAGTCAACTTTCCAACTATGACTGCACGCAAAAACTACGAGAGTATCCGCCGCCCAGGTGGAGGCTACAGTAATTTGATGAGCATCATTTTCCGAGAAAACGAAACCGCTCTCCGATTCTACGATCGAGTGGGTATCTTCAAAGGAGCCAGCTTTGGGACCGTATTTACACTTTCAACTCCATTTGCCCAATTGGCAACGGACGAGAACCGACGACTTTATGCAGAGGCGGGTATTCCGAGCCATATTGTTAGAATGAGTATAGGGGCGGAGGATGTGGATACCATTCTGGATACTCTTCTCAAAGCTCTCGCAACAGCTATCTTGCGAGACTAACTGTGTTTGAAGCCCGCACCTATATAACGCCCAGCACAAGTTATTCTGCATATGGTGTACGGACGAATGAGGGAAGGTACGCAGCTCTCCCACCACACTAGCCTTTAGGCTTGCTATATGGAGTTCGGATTTTGCTCGTTTGGTTTCTCGTTGTGCACGCAGGCGAAATGAAGAGCAACTCATCCTTACAGTGAATATTTATGGGGTCGACGACTACCTGCACGCAGAACCTTGGAATGGAACCTCTCGGGGTCTTTTTTTTTTTTTTTTTTCAAAATCCCATTGAAGTTCATTGTCGGATTTCGCTTTGCTGTCCTACCGAGTATGTCTATTCCTGCAAGCGAGGTGACATTTTTGGAACCGCTTTTGCCTCCGACATTTGCAAATGGCAGTGCCAAACCATCCTAGTCTGGAAAATGTGCACAATTTGAGCGCCAAGTAAATATGAGTTTGTCATTATGAACGTGTTACCTAGTCGGGGAGATGATAGTTGGAAGAACGGCTACTTGGTGTGGGCGCGTCTGAGGATCTACATCCATGTATATCCATGGATGTGTATGGCGCTCAGATAATTAGGCATTCCAGTGAGCTCCCATCCCGAGGTCCTTCCCCTCACACACATAGCTTGAAACTGCCTGCACCATGTCTATTCTTGAACCAAAACTCATGCGTCATAACACCACAGTAGATAAGTGCGCCATTTTGGTTAGCATAAACAACACGGATTGGAGTATAACGACCGGGCTGCTTCTGCCTATCCCCATCCTTCTGCCATTCATTTCCATTACCATTCCAATAAATTGGATATTCCATCAGATGAGCACGAGCCTTGTCACAATTGTAGGTACCGAAGACGAGACGCTCGTGGTTCTTGTACCGGTGGGGATATCCGGTCCTGCCTTCTCTGAAGCCGCCCTTCTTGGCTTGGGCTTGGGCATAGCCAACATCCACCTGGTATTGCTTCATGCGGCCTCCAGGCTGTTTGAAGCGAGGAGTACAGGTAACAATCTAGGTTGAATCTTCGGTTACTTTCTTGGCCATCCCATTTTCGACGAAATCTTGGCTCAAAACTTACTCTAGCAAGCTCATCCAGCTGATTCGCAGCAGGTTCTAAGACAGAACCTCCGAAAGTAGATGCGTTAGATGCCGCGGGGATCGTCGCGTTCAACTCCGCGAGAACAGACGTGTTGAGTCCAGCAAGCACAAGAAGTACTCCAATGAACTTCATTTTGATCAAAAGCCACGGGGCTATGTCTGCAGGTTGTCGCCGACTCCTATTGAAAATGACCGAGAATACAGACTTTATATGCTCAATTCATGAAATGAACTGTGCAAAAGCAGAGCCATGTTTACTGGGGTCCATTGTGCCTTGCAGCTGACTGCGTCCTGTCATTGTGCCACCTTTTGCTTCCTTTGCTTTGCTTATAATGTGACACCTGGGCACGACTTTGCTTAACGTTCCATTCGGCATAACATAAAGATTAGTACAGATCGAGTGCGAAAGGTTGGTTTCTTCTCAGGGAAAAATCCGCAACTATTTTCGACTACAGTACGGAGTATGCTGTGCAGAGGTGGCTGGTTTAGCGGCTAAACATAAGTCCAATAAATCAACAACTTAACGAACTTTGCCCGCTCCAACACCCACAAAATCATGATTTTATCGGCAAAGGATGAGTGCCCCCAAGGTTTACCAACCAAGCTACACAGTCTGTGTTTCAACCGACATATCGCAACCGTATAAGTTGTACAATGAACTACGTGCCGACTCCCCGAAAGACAGCTCCCTAAAGCTTCACCCGATAGTTAATTTCTGTGATTTCTTGTTCAATAACTGACGCAGTGAGAAGAAGAATTAACTTCCGTCAAATTTCATGGAACACAGAGCGCTTTATGATGAGTATTGGTGTACTGGAATCATTCGATATAACTAGAGCCTTGAACGAAAGTTCGGTTCGACTTTTCTGAGGTTGGAGAGCTATGTGAAGTTCTAGAGCCGATAATACATTTTCGAACGCTTGGGCAATCAACAGCAAGGGAGGCCGCATATGTACGACTGTGCAAAAAGAGATTCAGGGGCGTCGTGCACCGTTTGAGTGACATGGCAGCCGAGTCTCGATTGACTCACTTCCGCCCAAGGCTGAAACACTGGAATAGCCTCATCCGAAGCCGACTCATCTCAGAAAACATTCTTAGATGATCCATGAATCTGGGCTACCAGCTGCATTGGATAATTTCAGTCATAGCTTCCCGAGGTCTCTGTCGGAATTACCAACATCAAAAGCTGTAGCAGCCTACGGCAGCAGCCAATGCCCCTGACGTCATATCGATTCTTCCGTTTTTTTCACAGGCGGAGAAACTGTATATAGAATCTTCAAGGGAATAGTAAACAGATTGCCGAAATGAAAGTGGAAATTCATAACGATATGCCACCATAGCAACATAGCAGAAGGCCCTCCCAAAGAGTAGGCCTTCAAGACTTGAAGCCGTTTATATTTACTCTTTACTAAACCCTTATACTAATGCATTTATCATGTCATTTGTATAAGAATCATAGATTCATAAACAAGCCGGTGGAATGTCTGAATTCTGAATGTAGAGAAAGTTGAATATAACCAACATGTATCTACTTGAAGAAGCAAGACAGGTGGATACATGGTAGTTTCAAACTGGAAAAACAAAAGGACCGACCAGAGGAAAGAAAAAAGTGAATGTGTGTGTGTGTGAGAGAGAGAGAGAGAGAGAGAGGGAGGGACCATCTAGTCTGGGGGTCATCTGACCTCCCAACGCATTATGGTCAGTGAAGCTGCTGTAGGCAGTTACACAAAGCAACACTCGAGTTGCCGCTCGACACAAATACTGAAAGCACTTTCCTTCAGATACCACTACCTTGAGAGGCAGGCTGCAGCATTTCCTTGCTTTTTTCTTTCTCCCTCTCTCCTGTTTTGTCACTCTCAACTCTGTCTCCGTCAGAACTCCCACCTAGACAACCTGCCACCATGTCTTTCAACGACGTTCCCGTTTTCGAACCCGACCTGTTTGAAGAGGATGACAATGCGAAGGAACTTGCGTGCAAAAACATTATCAAGAAGTTGATAACCCAACAAATCACTCCTTTTCAAGCTGCGGAGGCTGTTGATGAATGGGTGGTTCGCGACTCAACTACCAAATACGACAAGTTTCGACAGCGCGATCCTCCCTTCACATTAAATCCTGGGGAAAATGCGTTCGACGATGGACCTAATACCTGCGGACTTGTGGACATGGTGATCAGAATTGTTGCCCATATTTGCTCTGCATATCCTCCCGGCCATATTGTTCAGGACTCATTGATTGAGTTCTTTCAGGCCCTCAAGGCCATGCCTCGCCACGACGCTCCAGATGTCACATACAAACATGACCTCACCGAGGATTGTGGCAGCGACGAATGTGGCAGCGACAAGTGTGGCACCGACGAGCTGACATTCGAGGGAAAGGTTACACTCTGGGCATTTGGCACCAAGTCGTTTGCCTGGCGCATCTGGGATTTCTTTAGAGAAGCTGAGGGTGCGTCCTGCATATTCGATGAGATTTGTTGTCTATCTACTGACCTCGTGTGTTTTGCATTTTAGATATCGCGTACCCGTTTTCCGACGTGGAGGTATTCGGCAGCGAAAAACAACTCCGCTGGAGGAACCTGCAAAGCTTCATATCTCGCCTCACTGCGCTCGAGTTGCTCGACTGCAGTTCTGCATGTGCCCTGCCCTATCTACTACCCAACCACGTTTCGTACCCGAATCTTGAGGTACACAAAATGGGCGGACCGAGACGCATTACGGGGGATCTCATCGCTGCAGCTCACTGGCTCGAAACTGATAAGATTCGAAAGTTCGTGTTTCGCCAATGCAAGAACAATGTCAGTAGCGACGGGTGCCGTACCTACTGGAACATGAACACATGGAATCAATTGAAATCACAAATGTCGTTCATATCCTCGAGCGACCGGTTTGAGCAGCAAATTCGTGTCCTGGCACAGTCACTCAGGGAGAAAATGGAATCGGAGGAATGAGTGTCATCATCAACACGTCGCAACCGCATGGGGAAGGTGGTTGAGGAATCCATGAAACACTTATCGCCTGCTTACTCGGAGACTTTTATCAAAAGGACGCAAATTATTCTTAAAATGCTGGTGGAAATTATTGCCAGCCATTCCTGTGTCAGCTAGCCAGACCACTCATTTCAACTTTAGCCACCACATGTCTTGATAGAACCACTTAACGCCAAATGATAGTGAGGTGTGAATAAAATATCAATTCCAATTCTTTAGGTATAAAGCTTTGTGCTAGAATCAATAGACATGTGTAGCTGTACAGGACAAGACACTTGAAACATCACTCGAAGTGGAAGTATGGAAAATGTGGGCAACCCGTCGTGAGGAACTTCAATAATGAGGCGTCTTGTCTTATCCCCAATACTTCGGATAAATCAGGCGGAATATATGGGGGTATATGCTCAATGCCAAAGGCGAACCAATTGCATCGGAACCCTAGAATCGCCCCTGGCAGCCAAAGACATCCGTAAAGGCCGGTAGTGGGACGTCGGGACTATGGCACTATGTGCGATCTGTGCCAAATGCCCCGATTACCCAGCTGGCAGTCCAGACGCCTTTTATGATCTCATTGACCTCAATGATTACAGTGGTCACGAGCTATCCAACGTTTTCGAGTCACCATTCAACGTGCGTTTTCTTCGAGCTCTGATGTGCTTCCAAGTCTGATTCTGCATCATCGTGCTCTTCTTCGTCGGTATCTTCCAAATCCAACCAAGAATGTTGATAAATTGGTCTTTCGCTACTCGGATATCCTGTCGATCTTAACCATTCGAATATCCCACGAGTGGCTCCTTCAGAAAGCGACTGCGAAAAGAGATCATAATTATAATGATTTGCATCAACGCATGTCTCATTTGCGTATCAAGAGGAGCCTTGGACGGGAAGCATGTAGCTCTCGGCTCCAGGATCTTTGACTGAACTGTTACTTGTTAAATTCCACTCCCAAAACTCGTATTCTAAACAGTGAGCTTCACAGTGAGCGTGTTTTTGAACTGGAAGCTCTGTATCAGAAAGTTGTGTATACCCGAAGGGTTTCCAAGGCCAGACTGGAAGTCGATCATGGCCTTCACAGGCTGTGATGAAAAGTAGGCGACATTCATCATCGCGGCGTATCCTTTTGTCGCCGTGATTGGTTCCCATTTCTGAAGTCAGGAACGTGGATGCTGTTCCAGACCAGGCAGAAGCCGCAAGATCTAGAGCCGTCATTCCTGTTCGTATATCACGCAAGAAAGGGGTTGCCAAGCCTGCAAGAGTTGCACCAAGCCACAGTATGCCAAGCCTAGGCTGTCAATTTGCCAACAGCGTGGCCACTGAGATTTCGCTCTCGCGGATCAATTCAAGAACAGCGAAAGCCGGATTCAACCAGGCACTGACGAGATTACACTCGATATCTGGATTGAAGAATGTGCTGCAGAAAAGTGAACGCACACCCCACGCATTGGAATTTAGAGTCATGTACTTCGGGAGCAATTCGCCGTGTTGGTTGAGAAGATCTGGGATCGAAAGAAGATCATCACTGGCACTCTCCTCTCTCTGAAGTGGAGGAACGCGTTTCGGAAGCGGGAGAGAAACTTTTTTTGCCTCGTAAGTGGAATAAAAAGTACACCGGCAAGCGCAACTGAGCACTGTGCGTATAGACGATGGTGTACGCAGAAGCGAGAGAGATATTTGAGAGCGGCGACCGAACCCGGTGGACTCGACTCGGTATCCAAAGTGGCGCGTGTGGTCAGGTTAAACTTCGCGTGGCTTATCGACACCGACCATGGCGATAGATAGATGCGGTCATCGTATGTAACGGATGCATCCCATCCGTCAGAGCACAGGATGCTCTGCCACTAGAAAGCTTCTTGTTCACAAACATTGTTGCCGATGTCAATGTCAATACTGGATTGCTTATCTGAATGCGGCAACGAACCATTCGCCCCTTCTGGAGTGTAGGCCATATGACATGAATGATCAGCAGAGGTATCAAGCAATTCAACCCATCGAGCAGATAGGATGTATGCCCATGCAAAGTAAAGGACCGACAGATAGTTTCCTTTGTCGGACCCCGGGAGACCCTGAGTCCCGGGCCAGTCTGAGAAAGGGCTGTCTTCCGACAGCGTCACATATGTCGGAATGCCAACTCCTAGTAGAAGTTGCTTGGGCATGATCCTTGGCTGTAAGTCACAGTCTCCCTTGGAAGTCCTCCAAGTTGATCTGCCATTAACGAAAAGGCTCCCTTGGGACTGGGATGATTGTTTCTCCTCACAATCAAACGAGGCGGTCTTGCCCAGGCCAGCAAGCCCGCCACCGAGGAAAGGTGGGGTTCGACTGACGAGAGGTCTCAGGTCAATGGCATGCCGTGGTAGTAGACGGTCCTCGCTTTTGGCATCGAGATAGGATGACCATATTTTGAGACTTTCGTGAAGGACGCGGCCAAAGTCATCTTCGCTTGGGCGTGCGGCGTCGCCCATAGTAACCTGCAGGCTGGGAAAGCTGCCTGATTGCTCGGGGCTTTCCTGTCAATTTAGTTTAGACTTTGTAGCCGAAGGGCCAGGAGAAAAAGCTGCCACCGTAAGTTCCTCATGACAAAGCAATGAAGCAAGATAGAGATGAAGGAAGATAAAGAGGACAAATTCGAGAGGAAGGGCACATTAAGGAAACCTATCACTCGTCAGCAACCCCTGTGTGATGAGTCTGACGAGTCACGTGTAAGGTTCTCTCACCAAGGGATTGAATTTCAGCCTTTCTTTGGATTTGCTTCCTTGTCACCGCTTCCAAGTATGCGTAACCCACTGCAATGGTCGATATAGTCACGAATCTTGCAGTTCAATTCGAATATCTCAGCCTTCGTGATCTGGCCAGTTGGGCTCATCTTCTCCTTATTATCTTCAGTCGGAAACAAAGAAACTAAGCAAGACGACGAGCACCAACATGTGTCCGTAAGTTGGAAAAAGGCCCGCAATTGCTGCTGACTCTGACTTTTTTTCGAGGACATCTGCTCATGTGCTGCGGATGAATTCATTGCCGAACAATCCGTTGTCCAACGTACCAATGATCAGCAGCCCTTGATCATTGGTATATTTGCAGAAGTGTACCTTCTAGAAGGAAAAACTATCAGAAAAGTACCACGGGGTGAAAGCGAAGAACAAATGCAACCAATCATTCGCGAAGCCATGATTTATGACACTATTGGCATTCATCCACGAATTGCCGAATGCACATCAAGAGGCAACAATAGCGTCAATTATGTCGATATCAAGTATTATCAGCACGGTGACCATGTGAACTACCGCGAAAAGAACCAAATCACACCTGAGCTTCAGTCAAAGTGGTTCCAGCAGATTATGGAAGCTGTTGTTGTTTGCCACTCATTTGGTGTCATCCACTCGGACTTAGCCTTGCGGCAGCTCTTTGTTGACGATAACTTCGATCTACGCTTGGGCGATTTCAACTCTTCCGAATGTGTTGGGTACCCAGCGCTGGGTTATGAGAAAGCATCACATTGCCTTCCTCGTGATTACGAGCTTCCAAACACAGAGACTTCTGATATTTTTGCTTTAGGATCTACACTATATGAACTGGTCACTGGCAAAGCTCTATATGCCGAATTAAATCAGCGAGATTCTGATGATCCCGATTGTATCAAGGCACAAATTCGACGACAACACCAGGTGGTGGATTTCGAGATTGAATCACGATACAAAAAGCAGCAGTTCCCAGATGTTACGAGCCTTTACTGTGGAGACATCATCCTAGGATGCTGGAGAGGGCAATTTAGCACGGCAAAGGAAGCGCTCGATTTCTATCTACAGTTGGTGCAGCCATGCGAGCAGAGGGGCTCTCCTATATAAAAAACCCCTCATTTTTGCGGCCGCCTAATGCACGATTGTAGGTGGCTGTATCGGCTGGGGAAAGTGAGAACCTGTTTCGCAGGCTTTGCGCCTCTTTTGCGTAGATCAGCTTTGTTATCATCAATCAATGGAATTATGCGTCCACATTGAATCCACTCTGCCAGACTCGTCTTGATTACACGGCAAAATGTTCCCAGTGACATCGTGCAAATATTAAAACCATATTGTATCATTCAAATGCGAGGTGCGCAAATTTCAAACATTGAATCGCGACCTCAGGATATCAAAAAACAAACGGTAAGTCTAGACGAGATTGGTAAGTTCAAGGTGAGTGGTCTGGCAGATGCAAGATTGGGCCAAAGGCGGTGAGTGAACCACGGTGAAGCGGTGAAGCTTTGAGAAGGCAGAATTTGGGATGATGCAAAGGCGGTCAGGTACTGCCGGTGTGGATCTCGCAACCGGTCCCGATCCGGCACCGCGACCGGAGAATTTGATTTTGGCCGATCCAAGCCCAACGCCGGAATCACTTACCCAATGCTTGCATGGCGGGATACGAACAGACTTTGCGCAAACCTTGTGTGCAGGTGCCTGGTGATGGTCGTCAGTACGGAGACTGTTATCAGTTGATGGTTGATGAGGTGTGGAGTCGTTCTTGAGGACCCCTGCGCAGCAAATGACCCCCGCGGAATGCCCCCGTTCCCATCGAATACCCGGCTTTGGCGTCCCCGCAACAAGGAGCTTCCTCATACCAAGAAGCGGCCATGGCTCAATCTGGTGAGCTAGTCCCCGCGCATAGCATGGAAATCCTGCCAGCCAAACAGCGCTTGCATCATTGGGTCTGACTGATGGAGCGACCAGTGGTTTTGCCCAGGCATTAATGCAAGACCAATCGATTGATCGACAGGGAATCTGCCCCTCATTTTGAGCTGAAGAGCTCAAGGATGAAGAATTGGAGCTTGAAGCTGTTGGATGCATGCGGTTTAGTGACTCAGATGAGAATTTTCATAGTGCCAGACGCCCTTCATGTTGAAGACGCGTACTTTGCAAACGACGTATACTGGCATCTCACATGGCCGTGATCATCGGCATTCTATGCGAGATTCCATGTGATTTTTTCAAACAGTCACATTTTGAGTTGCCACATTGAAAATCCGACAGGATCTTGGGTCCTGGTTTCCACCCAAAAGTTGGGGAAATAGCCGTCTTAACCGAGTCAGGTAGAATCAATGATTGATCAACACCACCAAATGCCTCTTTTGACAGGGAACGCTAGACTTTTCTCGCCGGATTGACCAGATTGGCGTCACACACTGACCCAATTTGTCACATTTAGGGCGTGCACTGGAAAGAGACTGTCGGATGTGGAACCGAATCCACTTTTTCAGTCGGCCTCTATTTGTCTGACTCAAAACGTGGACCCTTGTGGGGATTAACCTTTTCAATGCGTACCTTTATACCTCCAATGTCCCGCCGCAATCATCGTTTGAAGCTGTGCAAGCTGTTGACTCAACCTCTACAATATGTCGGACCATTCACCCAACGAGGAGAAGATCCAGAAGGTCATGTCCACATCAGGTTGGTTACTCATAGCTCTCTACAATCTATCGTTGACTAGAATGCTAATATTGATCCTTTTGCAGAGGAGGCAGCTCCCAGATCATCCCGAGATTCACAGCAAAGTTCCCGTGATTCGGAAGATCAAGACTCTGGGTTTGGCCACGAGCCTATCCAAGAACGATATGCAAACCCTTCATACGGCAGATTCCGACGCGTGGCTTCAAAGACGATCGTATCCTTCGGCACAAATGACCCAGATAACCCAGTGAATTGGAAAACGGTACGTGGTATCTTTTAGGACATTGTCGTTGGTCCAAGTGGATTGCTGATTTCTATATCAGAGAAGGAAATTTTTAGTCCTCGCCGCCGGCATCATGCAAGTCATGAACAGCACAATTGGCTCATCGATCTGCAGCAATGCCATCCCAGAGATTTCTAAGGAGTTCAATATCACAAACGAAACACTCCTCGTCCTTCCAATCTCCATCTTCCTCATCGGCTACGTTTTGGGGCCTTTGCTCTGGGGCCCCAGCTCCGAGTATTTTGGCCGAAAGCCGCCTTTACTCATTGCGTATGTGCTCTTCATGATATTCACGCTGGCGTGTGCCGTCGCAGATTCATTCGCCTCATTACTTGTCTTCCGACTGCTGAATGGAATGGTTGCCTCGGCGCCCATTGCCACCGTGGGTGGACTTTTTGCTGATGTGCATGATGACCCTACACTACGAGGTCGATTGATGGCATACTACATGGCCGTAAGTAGATCCAGCGCACGCTTGTGGCGGCTCTGTTCCAGTAACAATACTAACTATTTCAGTGTACGACCTTCGGACCTATAATCGGACCCTGGGTCTCCGGTTTTGTAGCTGTTGTCAGCTGGCGATGGTGCTTCTGGATCGGCCTCATTCTGGCCGGTGCTAGCTTACCACTGGTTCTCCTCATGCCGGAAACTTATGCGCCTGTTATTCTGAAACGCCGCGCTCAAAAGCTCCGCAAGGACACCGGGAACTCTACTATCGCCTCCCCGTTGGAGATACAGAGCCGCAACATCAAGGAAATGATGATCATTACGATTTCGCGACCTTTCCGCATGCTTTTTCATGAATCCATTGTTTCCTTGAGTTCGTTGTATCTTGCCCTGGCATACGCAATCTTCTATCTCTACTTCGAGGCATATCCTATCATCTTCCAAGGTTCGTTCCGCGACCAAAATCGTGACTCAGTTGGTTTAGGAGATCCAATGCTAACATGTACATACAGGCATTTACAAAATGAGCCCCGGTATATCTGGTCTTATGTTCTTGCCGAGTACGTCTTCACTATAAACCCCGCGCTCCCCAATGCTGCATTCTAACCCTTTTCAATAGTCGGTGTCGGTGCTGTTCTCGCCTGCTTCGTCTTTTTGTGGTACGACGGCTTCCTAGCCCGAGCCAAGGCCCGCAACGCCAGTTGGGCCTACATTGAAGAGTACCGAAGGCTTCCACTAGCCTGCATCGGTGGACCCTTATACGTCATTTCTCTATTCTGGGTCGGTTGGACCGCCTCACCGAACATCCACTGGGTCGTGCCGTTCCTTTCCGGCATCCCCTTCGGCATGGGATACTTGTTGATTTTCATGGCCATGCTCAATTACCTGACCGACGCCTATGAAACACTCTCCGCCAGTGCACAGTCCGCCGCCAGCTGTACACGAAGTATCTTCGGTGCGGTGCTTCCACTCGCTGCCAAGCCAATGTTCAACAAACTCGGTGTGCCTTGGGCCTGCAGTCTGATCGCGTTCCTCAGCCTCATCGTTTCTATCATTCCATTCGGTTTCATTCGCTGGGGTGACCGCATTAGAAACAACAGCAAGTTCTGCCAGGAACTGAAGCGCATCAAGGAGGCTGAGCGCTTGGAATGGGAGCGGGAGGAGCGCCTTGCTAGTGGTGATGATACCCTAGAGCCTGTTGCGACGCATAATACCGGAGTCTCTATGACAAGGATCGATACCGCTCGCACAGATAAAGCATCGATCATTTGTTGAAGGCCCGTCAGTTTATATGGGGATCGCCTCTTCCATATTGCCTACCCTTGAAACAGAATCACTCATATTACTAATGATCAAACGCATCAAGGCTAGATTGGCGCAATGTTTGTCTTTTTAGCGTTTCAAAAATTCTGATTTTCCAAGCGAACCAGCAGAGTCGACACCGTTCCAAGTCCAGATGGGCACATTTTCAAATCTAATTAGCATCAAATGAGCATATCCAGCGTTAATATTCCAAAAAAACTTTTTTGATTCTCTACATTTTGTCTACCTCGGCATTTTCGATTGTTCACACCTGGGCAAAATCAACTTAGTCTCTCTTCAATCCAACCTTTCCTATCTTGCGCAATCCCAATGCACCGACTCCGCAGGCTGCCAGCATTAGCGCAAAACAAGTCCAGAAAACGGCGCGATACCCGATCATCAATGCCTCCGGTGAGGCTTTGTCTGAATAGACAGACCCTTGAGTGACGCCGGCGGAAATGATGGCAAAAATGGTAAGCCCAATAGATGTTCCAAATTGTGCGACGACGTTGAACACTGCACCCGCCAGGCCTTGCGTTTTGGGCGTGAAGGCATCGGTGATAATGAGATTTGCAATTGTAAAGATCACTGTCCAGAAAGTCAGCATTTGAAAAAAGAAGGGATACTTTTTCCACAAGAAAGAGCCACAAGAAAGAGCAATATTCATTACCATCAGCTGAAAGGGGACCTAGAAGCACAGCCCAGAATGCACAGTACCACCATGACCAACTTGGATCTATGACTGCCATCAGAAGCGGTGAGCCAGCGCTCAGGAATGTGCTGACGAGCACCAAATGATCTGCATGAAGACGGTGGACTAGCAACCCGGTGCCAACATTGAGTAAAATACCAATGATCACGTTGGGCAAAAATCGAAGAGCGGCCTGGAAAGCAGACAGATCTTGGACTTCTTGGAAGCTGTGAGAGTGGTCAGCATAGCACTGGCAAATTATCCATCCGGGGTGACTCACAACAGACTGAGTATTGTTTCCATTCCATTGAGTACAGCCCAGGAAAGCAGCACCATCACGCAGACCGATGTGAATGCGGTATTCCTCCACAAGCTGGTTGGAATCAAAGCAGACTTCCCCTTCTTCTCACGCCAGTTCATCCATCCCATAAATGCAGGAATCATGATTGCAGCGGCGCACAGCAGGACGATATTCTCTGCCCGGCGGATATTTGACGGGCTGTCGGTGATTGTCCTGTAAGGATATTAGCTACTATCTCTGAAAGCTTGCACTCACACGAGCAAATAACGTACGCAAATACGTAAGAGATGATCCCCAAGCAAGAACTTGACAGAACGATTCCGATCCAATCAATTTCTGAGCGCAGCCTCCGCCATGAAAATGGCTCGCGCTGGGCATCCTTGGGCAATTTGAAGAAGTTCACGATCGTGAGAACCATGGAAATTCCTGCGCACAGGTAATATCCGAATCTCCACCCCAGAGATGAGCCTTGAAAAAGACCACCTAGCACGAGCCCCATCGAGAATCCAAGCGGCTGTCCTAGTCCAAGACAGGCGAATCCAATATTTCTTCTCTTACCTGTTGGCATAGCGTCGGTCAGAATACTGAATGCCGTTGGAAGGCACATCGATGTCGCAATGCCTTGGAAAGTGCGGAACAAGATGATTTGAATGCCGGTCTGCGATACACCGCATGCCAGAATGAATGTGCCAAGTAGAAAGCACCCGGTCAAATTGATCACTCGGTTGCCCAGAAAGTCAGCCATTGAGCCTGCGAGAAGTAGACAACAACCATTTGCAAGACTACATCATGTTACTCACGGATCGAATCTCATGTGGGGGTCAGACTTACGAGTATACAGAAGCAGGCCTGTAGCAAGAAGGAATGCAGTCAGACTATTCCAGCTCTTTTGGCTCATCTTATAAGGGCTCTACTCACCAGAGCAACAAGTTGTTGGCTAAGTCCAAATCCTTTGCGATGGTTGGGAGACCAACAGTCAAGAGTCCACCACTCATACTGCCAACAAAGGTGATTCCACTAAGCGTGGTGATCAGAATGACTGCGCTGGCACGGGAAAGATCAACAGATCGCGATTCGTTGAGATCCTCGAGATAGTGCTGCTCATCCGGTGACTTGTGCATCGGCGATACCGTTAGAGACTCATGAAGCTGGGAATGCAGCATTGATAGTGTAATTGAGTCATCTGGGTCGGAACTGGGCCCTGGGGGTGACTGCAATTCCGTGTGAGGCATCTCGTGTCGCAATCTTGACGATGAAGAGCGAAGTGACCCGAAACGATTGTTTATTCGGCGTCAAGTGTTGGATCAGGAGAGAATTCAACACCGAGAAGGTGATGGCATGGCTGTGGACGGCCGCGGTACCCCGGGGGTGGACACCATTAGTCAGTGCGCCCTTCGATGACATTGCGGGGCTCTCGAAATTGGAGCTCAATTTCTTCATCTCGAAAAGCTTGAATTGATATTACTTCTTTCGCTCATGATTTCTAGCTAGACCCAGATATTGACAGCAATGGGTTCAGTCTGTGTGGTGACCGAGCCGGCTTTCTCTATCTTCTCTGCTTACACCAGCAAGCTGACAGCTGGACTCAAACACAACCAACTCTCTCAGAATAATGGAGGGAAAAAGCAGGTCTAGAGAAAGTCTTTTCGAAAACTATTAGATTTCAATTGCTCAAACTTGGAAACTCTGGAAAATCCGAGCTCCCACCTACGCTATGTTCACAACATGAATTGATATGAACATCAACAATATTATCATATAGCTGCAATTGTGCCATTACCTCCAGATTCCATGCTGTTATTGATCCAAAAGTAAATCAACCTACTTGAGTTCTCATCCACGGATTTAGGAGATTGCGGCCACTCGAGAAACGGGGCTTAGACCTTTAAGCCCGCTAGCCCGCAATGTCAGCTTTGTCGACCATATATTAGATCCCCGGAACAAGCGATATATTTTTTTCTCAAAGTCTTCCCTTTCTGATCTGTGACTCGGAACCAATTTCTAAGTATTCAAAGGTTATTGCAATGTCCCCCAAATGGTCATGGTCGTCGACCGGAAACGAAGTGGTAGCCGGATATGCCGAGAGGATCAAGGGACGAACATGTAAGACTAATCTCTAATTTCTCTGCACAACAGACCGCCTAACGCGGGTATCTCGGATTCAGTCTTAATCACAGGCCCCAGCGACGGTGGAATCGGCGCAGAAACGGCACTTTGTCTTGCATCGCAATCGCCATCAACAATCATACTTGCCGGGCGAGACCGGGCCAAGATTCAGCCCGTCATCGAGAAAATATCTCATTTGAACCCCGAGGTCAATGCAATTTTCATCGCGCTCGACTTGAGCAGTCAGGCTTCGGTGCGGTCAGCTGCGGCGGAAGTCAACAGACAAGTCAATCATCTCGATGTGCTCATCAATAATGCTGCACTAATGGCCTGTCCGTATGGCACAACGCCGGATAATTTGGAAATACAATTTGGAACGAACTTCATCGGTCCTTTCCTCTTCACTGGTCTATTGCTTCCCAGGCTTCGTGCTGCGGGGCCCGGGGCACGCATTGTGAATGTCAGCAGCTCCGCGCATCGCTTTGAGGGTATCAGGTTTGATGATGTTGATTTCAAGGTATGGATCCCAGGGTCTCTTATGTGGGGTCTGCTAATTTGGCTGACAGGGTGGATCTGTTTATGATACCTGGAAAGCATATGGCCAATCGAAGACTGCGTTGATTTTGATGGCTGTTCACATCGCTAGCAAACTCCCTAGCACGGATATTGCTGCATTTTCAGTCCATCCAGGGAGTATGTACCAAGCCATGCATGAGGTTCATTTGCCAACGAGATTACTAGGCATTGCGTCGAACTTGCAGCGACATGTAGATTCAGAGTCAATCTCGGACGCCCGAGTTAAGTCGCAAAATAGTGGGTTGACACCTGTCCTTGACCCTGGTCTCAACGGAGCTAACCTTTGCAGTTGTTGATTATGAAGTCACGGACAGGAAAAGTCTCCAACAAGGCTGTTCCACTACGTTAATTGCAGCTTTGGATCCTAGTCTTACAGGTGGGTCTTCCGATGCATCCTTTCACTGCGCACTGGTCTAACATGGGCTTGTTGAATTTAGAACTCTCAGGCTCATATTTAAGCGACGGTCAGTTAAAGGATCCAGCGCGTCATGCAAGTGGAACTGAGAACGCCACGAAGCTGTGGAATCTGGGGGAGGCTATTCTGGGGCAAACATTCGAGCTATAACAGTTTCACTTATTTAATCTGACAGGGTCCATAACTTGAAAACTTCGCTGGCAGGATTCAGTGCTATAATGTATAGGAAGAAACAGTGTGCAAACATTTTCCGGCTTAGTGAGTTGGCAGGTAAGACTTTCACGAACCTAACGACCAAGCCATGCCCGAATTGAGAGCCGACGCGTCAAGTCAGCACAGCCAATTCTGACAGAGACCATGTGACCACCACGCCACAGGGCAGGGCTTTGGGGTCGGCGATCCCCAGGGCTGGACAATCTTCCCCGGCGTCATTCCTAGCCTGTGATTGGCTTTCGACCTGTCACTTTGCGGTCGGAGCGCAACTAATGCAAAGAATCAAGCCAAAGTCTAGGCCTGGGATATAATTATCCACACACACCCCATATAGGGTACTCCGTACTCCGTGCTTGTACAGGGCGCTCGGTATACAATACCCCTATGAGCGAGAGGTTCGCAGAGATCCAAACTCACGTCGATCAATCGCAGCTCTTCAAAGCGATTGCGTATAGGCAGCTGATTGAGACGTCTGTGCGCAGGGCCAAAGACAAATAACCAAAAGTTGATAGAGTTTTCGGACCTGACGGAGGGATTCTCAAAACTGCACGTTATGGACGTGCATTGGTGCGTGGTCAATGTGATTCAGGTCCAGGGTTCGACGTCACCTCTTCCGATACAGGCCCAGACTTCACGAGAATCGTAACCCGCTGACGATGATTGGACGGTAGGCGGAGGAGAAACCAGTCAATCAGGAACCAACCCACTCATTTGCCGCAGGTCGGGTTATGATTGCAACAGGCAAACAAACGGCTGAATAGGGGTGGCGAATCCTCGTACGTTTTATGCTATGTAGATCGATTTCGGTTTGATCCTGGTGGGTGGTCTGTGTGATGCATATTCATGACAGGGAGGCGAAAAAAAGTACCAGGGAGTACAGAAGACCGATGAAAATTTCAATTTTCGCCGGCCCCGTACACCAAGTCCAGAGAGAAGAGAAAGTTCTTTGTAGGACGGCAGTGAATAACAGCGGCAAACGCGCTTTACGCGAAAGGGGGTGCGGTTGCAGCGGCCCCGGTGGAGCCTCTAAAAAGGGTTGATATTTTGATATTTGGAAATCTGGTGATCGGCTTTTGGCTTTTAGGAGCTTTCCTATGGAGTACGGAGTATTGTAAAACAATTTACATTTACAGTTCAGTTCAATTCAATTTAGATTAACAGGTTCCGAGGTTATCATCTTGATGTCTGATCTCGTAGACGTGTCGACCTTCTACGTAATTGTACACACATCCCGGAAACCGAAGGTTAATAACCTTGTATTAAACCCGGGATCTTCTCCAAAGGTTTACAATCGGGGCTGAACTGAGCTTTTTGGACCCGTTAGATGCCCCCACACGAGACGCTATATCGTGCCCATGTTACTCCGTACTCCTGTTCCAGCCTTGATGTACTTCCGTACTTACTGTACGGAGTGCATGGTACATAATACATCTTGGCTTCGCACTCCGATCCAGTCAAATGCAATACGTACTCGTAGCTCTGAGGCTAATAGCTGGAAGAAAAAAAAATGTATAAAAATAAATCCAATAAATTGCCCCTACTTGACTCATCCTAAATCAAACATTCGGTTCGGCTTTTAGGTACTTGGGCAGGCGCCTTACGCGGCTCGAATCAACTCCTAGACATTGCCCTATCCGAACGAGTCCGGCGCCTTATATCGGGCGAGTACCGCCCTTTCGGCCCTGGTTTTCTCCACGGGAGCTTGAAGATGCGAAGCTAAAGAAATTGTGCCTAGATCGTGGGGCTGGTTAGCCGTCATAGCGTAACTAAATGTTTTTTATGGGTCCTGACCTAGCGCTCATGTCCGACTGGTAAGGGGAGCTGCTTGACCAGTGAGAAGCCGAAGGTTTCATTGTCATGATTGTCATCACCTCCACACTACACTCTGTTCTTTTCTTTTTTTTCTCCCTTTTCTTTTCTCGAATTACTGTTTTAGTTATTTTTCTTTTTCCTTTTTAGTTTTAATTTTGCACAGCCTTTGGATTTTGTCTCGCATACAATCTAGTTTCGTACATTGTAGAACCTTGAAACCCCGGTGAAAAGATGAAAAAAAATGAAAATTACCGGTCTACTTGTAGGATCATGTGTACTCCCCGGCGAACTTTGGCTTGCTTTTTGCGGGGAATCCCTGGGCGTATCAGGCGTAATTAGAGCGTACCACCCAGGCACTCAATAAGGAATGTGGAATGCAATCCATTTTAATTCTTTAATTCTTTAATTCTTTTTCTCGTGAGCTGACCTGACTTATCGTCTGATCATCTGGTTTGCTGCCTGGTCCCGAGCTAGGTGACTTCATAGCCCGTCTTCAGGTCCATTCTTATTTATATGCTCGGTGCCGGGTCAGACCTCCATCATGCTCAGCCTTTCTTTTCTTTTTCATTCATTTGAAACTCAAAAATCTTGATCAGACGACCTCGACCAAAAAGAAATCCCAAGCTTCAACATCTTCCTACTTAAGACAAACCAGCCCGGCAAAGTATGACAACCTTCTCACTCGTCGCCCTCACAATCGTCGTCTGTCTTTGCGTCGTCAGACATTACAAGGAGTCATTGCACCGTGTCTATAGAAGAATCACAGGGTCGAAATCAAAAGATGTCTCCAATCAATCCGACGTCAAGCGCCTGGCTCCATACCCAGCACAGCCTATCAAGGGTAGAGATCGATACCGCGTCATGATGGATATCCGCAAGCTCGACGTCCACAATTGGCTTACCCTCGACAAAAACTACATGGACGAGCACCGAGTCCGCACTCAATTGCTAGATGAAAAGCGAGGCAAAGTCATCCAATGCCTACCCGAGTCCCTCGCATCATGTCAGGAAGCATTAGAAGAAGTCTCGGACTTCCTGTGCGAGAGATTCCCCGCCGCATTCACCATGTCGACTCATGAAAACCGAAAAATCATCGAAAATAGCATGACCGGCGACAAATTCACTGTTAGTGGCCGCGACGCTAATGAGGGCTTGACCGAGGCACTGGAAGCCGCTGTTCGGTTGACAATGGAGGATCTCAGTATTTTGATGATGAATGAGGAAGGGGAATACTACCTGTAAGATCCACACGGACAGACGAATATTTCAAAATCCTAACATGAACCAGAGCAGCGAGTGCCACCGTATTCCCCACGGGATGGACGGTGAATCAAAGAATTGGATGGACGATTTCGCAACTCCATGGCCCAGTTCCTCTCTGGCACCAACAGGTCGCAAACTCCGTTAGCAAGTGAGCAAGCCTTAAACGCTAAACAATGCCGGAAGATACTAACAATTTCAGATTCCTGGCTCGCCTAACGCCAAATTCCCCAATGGAGCGCTCAAACTACTTCGTCGAAGTCAAAAGTCCCGAAGAAAATCTCACAGACATCCTCTACCGACCGCACGCCCTGTGCGAAAAAGAACTAAGCGACCCATCGCCATCGCAGATCCTAATCCGTCGCGAAAGGCAGACGTTCCGACGCCTGCCGCGCACAGGAGCCCTGGTCTTCGGTGTCAAGACTTATCTGACGCCGCTCGATGAGCTGCCAATGGCTGAGTTGGCGAACTTGGCTAAGGAGATGAAGACGTGGCCCGAGTACGTGAGCGAGTATAAGGGCCGAGATGTATGGGGGGCGAAGGTTTTGGAATATTACCGGGAGCGAGGGGGTGAGATCAATGAAAACGATGAGAAACTTGAGGTTTGAATGCGTTTCTTGTACTATACTATACTGGCTGTTTACTTTCGCACTTTGTCTCTGGAAGACTAAAACTGGGTTGGGCGGCTTTTTCTGTGATTCAACGCAAAAGTTGATTTCTTGTTTACTTTTTTCTTTCTAAACATTTGTTGTTACATTGCGATTTTGAGTTCCGTGTGCTGAGTGCTGAGTGCTGAGTTGTTGTGATTCATTATGGGGTTTCTGTGTTGGATTTGAAACGGATGAGTGGATATTATGAAGAAGCCTATGGCTATGAAAACAGATTGATCTTTTAAGGAAATTAATGGATTGCTAGCGTCTGAGTATGAAACAAGATTTATTCAAAATCAGAAATCGCAGGGATATAAAGAGCTAGGCCCAAGTCTATAGTGAGAAGTATGTGAAAGAAGCGAATGGTGGAGCGGGTGTACAAAGAAAGAAGCCTGCAGACGATGAAGTCTCTCTAGAGCTTCGGTGCTGGTGGCTGATCCTGCTTTAAGCGTACAACGCCCTATTCAATCATGTTAGCATGGGTTGCGGCAAGCGCGCGGAAGGGAAGAGCCATACCTCTTGCGTGCAGGTAGCAATTAGAACACCATCTTTCGACCAGATCTTCTGGATCGCCAGGCCTCGGCCCTCGCCAGCCCAAGGACTCTCCATCTCCGTCAACATCCACTCATCCGCCCGGAATGCCAGCGGATTGTGGAAGTAGATGGAATGGTCAAGACTGACCATCATACCGACCTCCTTGTGATCCTCCTTATTTCCATCGGCCTTGTCCAGCGCACCTTCAATGCGGCGGCGGAGATCAGCCGCTTCCTCTTCCTTGAGCTCCGTCAGAGCCCGCGTGACGTCCTCGTCGTCAAGGTCGGACGGGTTCTTCAGGGCATTCAGTAGCTTCTCCAGCTCAGCAGGGGAGGAGAACCGAGGGATGTCATGCACGATTGAAACCGATCCAATAAAGAAACTGTCGGTGACATATGCCAGCGCCGATAGGTGAGCTTGGTAGCCACCCTCCTCGGAAATATGGCCGCGGGCACGAATATAGCGACGGACCTTCTTCTCCTCCGGCTTATCGGACGTGCCTATTTTCAAAACCGACATTAGTCCAATATCACTATCTCAACCCGCTGCCAGCAACCTACGGTTCACAATTCCCGCCTTCAGCGACTCGAAAGGACCACCGCCCGCGTTACTGAGCGCCCGAAGGGTTCCCGGCTGAGCTTCCGGTAAGGTCACCTGCGGCTTAGCAGCCTGGTGGTGGATAGTCTTTTGACCACCGCTGCCGACACGGCTGAAGCTCAGCGTGGTTGTGAAGATCGGTCGGCCGCGCTGTCGCGCTTGCACGGTCCGAGTTATGAAGCTTCGCCCATCGCGGACGCGCTCGACGTGATATAGGATTGGAATCTCGGAGTCACCGGCCAGCACGAAGTAGCAGTGCATGCTGTGGACGGCGTAGTCGGCGGGGACGGTTCGCATGGCGGCGGACAGAGACTGCGCGATCGCAGCTCCGCCGTAGATGCCTCGGGCCCCTGGGGGGTGCCATAATGGTCGCGTGTTGGTGAAGACGTCCTAGTGAACTTGTTAGATTTGGTAGATGACGTGGGAGGGGGACCGTACTGGACCGAGGTCGACCACCGGGGTCAGATCGAGGACATTCTCGATCAGCGCCTTGGAATGGTTTTGCGCGGGCGGGTCGAAAATTGTGACGCGTTTGGGCATGTTTGAAGAGAGGATGTGGGAGGATTTGGAGAATGGAAAAAGGCCGAGTTGGAAGTTTTGAAGACGGTCGGAAACAGCCGAGGTCCGTTTGGCGCGGATTCGGAGCTGCCAGCGGGAACTGCCCTGCCACTACACGTGAACTTTTTATGCATTTATGCACTTCTTTTGTTGGGTTATTTCAACTGCATTGGTATTCATTTCCCAATGGACTCAGTGGACCAGGGGACTCCAACCATTCTGTGTCTCGGGCAGGTCAAACCGGTAGGTATTCCGGATGAGTTCAGGGGATGGAACACTACTTCGCGTCTTCAGTAGGCGCTTCAACTGTCTTCGCTGCATCTCCTCTTCACTCAACGCTTTACTACTTGACTGCCGAGCCTCCCAATATCTTATTATGGCTGCCAGAGCGCATGTCACGGACACGGCGATGGGGAGACAGAGCCCGGTTATCTGCAGACCGCGCATTGGCGCATTGTTTCCGTTGATATGGAGGAGGATATCGATGAGGGCGAGGAGATTTACGACGAGGTACGTACTGCGGCTGGGTCAATTGCCAAACCTCCCCAAGGGCCCTGGCGCAACTCACATGAAGAGATGGAGGAGGAGATCTCGCTGCTGCCATTTTGCACACGCGATCCAAACCAGCGCGAGAAGGGATGATGCAATGATGAGTATAGCAGAGATGATAGTTGCCTTGCGGTCAAAACGCAGCTCATGTGAAGTATCTCCGATCACGATGGCCAGCATCATGTAACTGAGGTATCATGGTCAGTTCTGGTGGCCTGTGTCCATTTGACTTTGGGGGAACTGACCCCACTAGCTGAGCCGCGGGAAATAAGACTGCAGCGACTTTCCATCGTGAAGAAATGTCTGTTGATGGGTGGGGGGTGGCGGAGACCGATTCGTATTGATGGTTGGACATGGTTTCCAAGGTTAGTCTGGACCTCGGGAGTCAGGCGATAAATGTGGAGGCGAAAAGAAAAAGTCAAGCAAGGAAAAGTGAGGTGCAGAGCTACAAGGACGCCCAAGGCGCTTGTTGCTGTTCTAGGCAAACCTGCAGGACTAGCCCGACGATCAGGTCGTGCAAAGCCAGTACAACGGTTGTCGATCAGCCTGGAAGCTGTGGCATGCCAAATTGCCTGAGTCATGGGTCGCCTAGCTATTCATACTTGCCTTCTCTCTGCCTCGCCAGGTTCACTAATTTTTATAGAATGTACCCGAGATGATACTTTGAGGAACTTAGTAGTTTGTCTTCACCTAGACACCCCTGTACATCCGCATCTATCCCTGTATTTGTTTCAAGCCACCACACCTGCCTTGGAACTGGGCCCTTTTCGTGATCTTGTTTGGTTAAAATATCAATTTTCCAAAGACTGATGGTAGAAGCATTGATTTTGGTTACCGTTGACTCCTGAACGCGGGGTGTCCAGGCACGGAATCGTCCAAAATATATCCGCCCGCTACATTTGAACGCTACGCATTCTCAGCCATCCAACCTTGGAACTTTCAAAACAATCTTTATATTCACGTTTTCTCTGACAATTTTGACCAACCTGGGAATTAAATAAATCATAAAGAGACATGCAACTACACAGAATTGTCAAACGATGGCTTTTACAGTGTGAAAGTAGGCAAGAGATAATCCCTGGATTGCCATTGTAACCTTGGAAGTGAGATAGCTGAGTAGGTATCAAATTGGTGTCAACTTCGAAAGACAAATTGTATGACCACTACCGCCTCTAAGCCGGGTTCAGTCCCGAGGTCCTCTGTAATCTCCCGACGTCGGAAAAGGTGTAAACCACGGCATTGTCGGAGCGAAGGTTGAATGCCCAGCCTGGAGATGGATGTATTAATCCGAACACACAAGCCATAGGCGTGAGCACTTGAGATCCATGGATCATCAATACCGATCTGATCTCGGTATAACCACACTGAACGTCGGAATGGCACCAGCCAGGTTGAGCATTAGGGTCGACGTCGGGAGCTACACTTCTGGAAATCTTAACGATGAGACCCCTGGATCTTGGGCGTAACAAGACTATGTGCTTACGAGAGGGAGGCCATTGGAAGCGGTTGAGGTATATTTACTATCACTACCCAACCTAGAAGAGAGCCATGAAATAACCCAAACCTCGGAATTGCTCAGGTGAGGATAGAATAGGTCATCACCTGAGCAATCACCAACCTACGTCTAGCAGCCGTGTATTCTGCGATGGTAGATATCGAGCCATGTCAATCCATCATATGTATGATATTCATCTTCCTCCCGCAAGTCTTTTTCATTGGCACAGCGAAGAAAGAAAAGGGGGGAAAGAGTGCGAAAAGGTAGTTTCCGACGTACCAAAAAGCTTGAAATAAACATGGTAGGGACGGGACGGACCGTCCGGTAGGATTGTTGCCGTACCACACAAGACTTACCTACAGCGAGGTGAAGCAAGGTCACTCGAAGTGTAATGTACCTTGGAAAGAAGGTGAACCAGGCTTTTGTCTGGTTTTTCACTTGGATATAGAAGATCTGCTTGGCGTACTCCGTAGTGTGGATGGACATGTCCACATTTACTCTGCACAATGCCAGAGCGTGTCTGCAACCATGCTCACTTCTCGAATGACTGGTCCGACCATTTCAAACCCTCAAAGCATGCGACTCAAGTTTCCAGGGGCAACTGGTAAATCAAGTCTTTGCGGGACAGGCTGGAATGAGGAGCAACCCATCTCCAAGTCAGGCGATATCAGAAAGCCAACCTGTCTCGTCGTTGTCACAACCTGGAATTATGACCAAAAAACAAAAAACCAAAAAAAAACAAAAACAAAAAACAGATTAAGATCTCAGGATATTGTAGAGCCTCTTTCTGAATCGGAGGATTTTGCAGCGCAAACGGGGGAGTCAAATAGCAGAGTCGGGGAAAGGGCAGGAAAAAGGAATAACAAAGTTAGTGTCAAGGTCGGATCCGAAATGTCATCATGTCTTGGACCGAAGACGTTCAAAATGATCCCGAATTTGTCGAGGCTCAACAGCACGGGAAGAACAACGTTTTGTCTCAGATAGCAAAAGACAAACCCCACATTCCCGAATAGTCCGAGAGCACCACTCGCCTAACATATCACATGCGACGTGCATTCCAAGTCAACCCGGCATTAAGGCTGAGATTTAGATCGGAAATCCGTTGGTGTCGAAGACACGACACATTTACGGTGTGGACTTGGCAGAGACAGAGCGAGGAAGAGAGGAAAGGAGGAAGAACAAGATAGCCAGAAATTGGTAAATTACCAGGAGGTTTGGTACTTGTTCATACCTTGGCAGTCCGTTTGGCGATGGGTCCATCAATCAAGGCTCGGGGGCTTGCGCCGGGCAACATGATTCATGGGAAAAGCGGGCTCGGACAGGCCCACCTTCCAGGTGAGCTTAGCTCAAGGTTCGGGTATGCTGACAAGCAGATTATAGTCTATTTGTAAGACGCTAAATCACGCTAACTAAAGTCCTGCAGAGCAGACTCGAATTGACTGGAGTTGCTGGGGGTCTACGAGCCGAGAAAAGAAAACCACCAAGGGTCAATTAAATTCCCCCGGTCTTTGGGATTCCGAGGGGATTTTGGAAATCCTCTAAGATTTCTACCTTATAAAGTGCATAACCACCGCGGAGTAAATCACTAGCTTAATTGTCAAGTCTTTCAATGCCCGACATCCAGAAACTTTGCCGTGTAGATCCAGGAACGCTAAAAAATCCAATTCTAACCACGTTTTCCGGACTTTTCAGGGCTCTAACTACGGCTGATGTCAGATATGATGGCCTACATGCTTCCGTATAACTAAATCCCTGCTACTCCGTACCATCTCGCGGCGGGTAATTAACCCGGTCCAGAATTGAACAGCGCAGGATTCAATGAACAGAACATTATCTGGTTCCCGTGTTATTCCCCAATCTTGCGCCCCACGTTATCTCGATACTCTACTCCGTACTCCGTACATTCTAGCCAAAACAACCAAGTGGAATTTTGAACGTTGTGGCTTGTCACACCTCCACCCAAGCTCTTGTCCACCGGAAATGCACACCCACCCCCGGTAGTCTGTAGTCCGCGATCAAAGTTCGAGGCCAAGTACCTACCCCAACGGCGTAGATTGCGAGAATGCTTTAGATAACCTTCCTCTACTGTAGACTTTTCAGTACCCAGCTCAGCTCCTTATGTCTGTCAGCATCTCTCCAAATCGAGTCAGCGTTCTCAATTTGTATGTGTATGGGCCTGATTTCAACCATCTACCAGTTCATGCACGCAACGCCAAGATTGGAGCAATTCCACTTATATCTCGCATAACAGTGGCTTTCTGTAAACAATTGCTCGGGATTGTAGATGTCCCCAGACCCAGTCGTGGATAATTGCCGCTTATCGACCTGCGTCTGAGAACCTGCACACATGGTTGAAATCCCGGTGGAACGGTGGAACGAAGGTGAAATCACACAGCCCATCTCCCAAGACAAGATCGTGAAGCCATGCTAGTACCAAAGAAGAACAAAGCTATCGACCCCAATGCTCCCGGAAATCACCCATTTAGGCAATTGCGTACCTTTCCAAGACGAGCATTCCCCCAAGTATCCCAAAACCCTTACTAGGCGCAGTCAATCTAAACCTGATTCAGAAAATGAACGAATACATTCAACAGCACCCTATACCGGCCTTCCAAAGTTTAAAATTTGAACACCGATCTATACCAGCTATCAATCTAAGCCCACCCAACCAGATCGACCCCCCTGCACTCTACACTAGAGACCCTGATCGAAATGGAATATGGATACTCCGAATGTAGATAGTGCGTTGGTAATGATCTGGTAATCCAATCTAAGTCAGCCATACCACCGTTCCCCTGGGATTTCATGCTGCATGCCAAGACATCGCGCTAACCTCCCATGGACTATCCCAAGCACTGACAGCACAGTCTGGCTGTACAATCCCAGTTCCATGCCTCAACTCAACGTAATAAGCGAGGTGTGGTAAGAGTCCCATGGTCTTTTGTCATGATTATTGCATCCGGTCTTGACATCCTTTACCCTTCCGAAACGGGAAACTCATCAAGGCTCGAGGTATAAAAGCATCCTGCTTTCCCGGCTGTTTACAACATTCAGATCCAGACTCATCCAGCTTTTCCTCACAGCTTCCAAGGTTCTATCCCAAGTCCGCTCCTGTCATCATGTTTTTCTCCGCTGGTATCAAGGCCGCGCTGCTTCTCGCAGCTTCCATTCCCGCTCAGGCGTGGAACAGACTCGACAAGGACAATGCTGTAAGTTGTGCAGCGTGATTTCTTGAGTCGTCTTATGATCTGACTTTCTCCAGGCCCTTCTTGTCATTGACCACCAGGTCGGTCTTGCGCAGGTCGTTCGTGATTACAACACAAACGACTTCCGTAACAACATCATTGGCCACGCTGCGCTTGGAAACGTCTTCAACCTCCCCACTGTGTTGACCAGCTCTTCGGACCAGGGTCCTAACGGTCTGATGCTGAAGGAGATCACTGACCTGCACCCCAACGCCACGTTCGTTCGTCGCCAGGGTGAAGTCAACGCCTGGGACAACGCCGACTTCCGCGCTGCTGTCAAGGCCACTGGCAAGAAGCAGTTGATTATCGCCGGTATTGTCACTGAAGTTTGTAAGTTGACAATCCATACATTCTCTGTTCCTTTCGTCTGGATTTCGCTGATTAGACAGGCACCTCTTTCCTCGCTCTCTCTCTTGTCGACGCTGGCTACGAAGTCTTCGCCAACACCGATGCCAGTGGTACTTTCGATGCCCGTCTCGCAGAGGATGCCAACCGTCGCATGGAGAAGGCCGGCGTCACTCTGATGGGTCTCTTCGGTATCGTCTGTGACCTGATGCGCGACTGGCGCAAGACCCCTGGTCTCGATGAGCTTCTGCCTTTCCTTGACAAGTACCAGTTCGGCTACGGTCTTGTTGCCCGTCACCACGCTGGTTCTATTCAGAACGGTACTCTTTTCCCCGTTGAGCAGACTTTGATCTAAGCTTGTCGGCGAAGAAAGGTGAAAACGGAATATGGGGTTGGAGAGATGGGTGGTGGTGAGGTCTTGGGGATGTCCAGGTGGGATGAGAGAGAATCAAGACTGTGTTGCTGATGTTTGCTGTGGTGTTTGAGAGATCTAGATCTGCTGGTAGCATGTTATGGTCAACTATGAATACAAGCTAATGTTTACTGTCGAGTCTTCCAAGTTGCATTTCTTCACGTGGGTTTGAGTAAAGGGAAGACCTACTAACCAGGATGAGTTTCGAAGCTTGTGCCACAATCCAGGATAGACAACCTTGAAATTGGTGTCCAGCCTGTTGTTTCCAAGGTTCCAATGCTCATACCTAGGTATCCAAACCAGCAAATTTCGGAACCAGGCATGGAACTAATGCCCAGCCTGGGGGTGGAGCCCTCGACCACCACTCGATACATTTTACAATTCGAATACACCCTACTCTGGGCCAATTGCAGAGCGAAATTCACAAAATCCGATCCTGATGCCAGCGAATATATACAAAAGAATGCTAAGGCTATAAACAAGCGTGGGCAGGGGTATCGGTGATGCAATATCTGACAGGAATAGGTATATGGACAAGCAGCTCGAAGCCGCAACAATGGACCAGTATTCGCAAAACTCCTCACCAGGTCTCAAGCCTGGAGCCAGATGAATTATCAAACACTGAGAAGCGAGATGCAGCGAAATGAAACCGCCACACAGAAGACAAAGGTAAAAGAAAAGAAAAGGAAAGAACAAGATCGCTCATTGACCAGACACCCGGGTACTGATGCTGAACCCCGAAGCCAGAGAAAACAAAAAACACAAAGAAATCAAAAAGCCAATCAAAAGCCAAAGAAGCCAAAAAAAAAAAAAACCAAAATGAGGAACCCGCTTTAAATAATGCTAGCAATCGTCATGCGTGAGTGAGCGGAACTCGACCGCCTATCTGTATCAGAGGCCGATTCCGGCGCCAAAGAACCATCCACCTTCGGCACACCGAGAGAATCACGATAATCCTGACGATGTTGTTCAGTGAAGAGATCCTGAACCGTTTTCTCGATCCAATCCCATCCTTCCCAATCAATATCCGACTCCGTCTCAGGCCGGCCTGCGGCATTAGGCGTTGAGCGCGCGCCCATACCTTCAAGCTGCGATCCAGTCTCAGAGCCATGCCATACCCAACTTCCGTCAGTGGTGCCTTGCATATCACCCGAGACGTAGGCCATCATTTCCTCGTCGCGGTCGAGGTCGGGAATTTGGCCTTCGGCTCGGATGCGGGCTAGGAGTCGGCGGAGGAAGAAGGCTAGGTAGCGGCCGCAGGCGGCGTTGACGGTTCGGACGTCGCCGATTGAGACGAGGGCTTGGACGCAGGCTAGAGCGCCGGCGTACTCGGCGCGGAAGAGGAGAAGGAGACTGCAGCGCCAGATGTGGGTGCAGAGGAGGGAGTTTGCGCTTGAGGCGAAGTGGGCGCGGGGATCGTTGGAGGGGTTTGGGTGGGTGGGGTAGTTGCGCATGCAGCGGGCTAGGATGTTGGCTGTATCGAGGGCTGTGGAGACGCAGTAGTCCATTGCGGAGGCGCGGATGATGTCTGGGCAGAAGGGGGAGATGTTGTGGCGGTGGAGGAGGAGGCGGGCGTTTTGGAGATAGATGACCGGGGCGAGGGAGCGGGGGTCGAGATCCTGGTCGGTTTTGGGGTGAAATTGAGATGGGAATGTGGCGAGGCAGGTGTTGAAGTGGAGTTCAAAAGTCTCGAGAGTCGCGGGGCTGATCGTGGGTGAGCGGAGGGTGCGGGTGAGCTGGCCGATCGAGCGGACGACGTGGATGGTCGCGAGGAGTGGTGTGGTTTGCTGGCCGTCAGGAATCTGGCCCCCTTCGGTGATGTACTGTTCGTCGACCGGACATGGGAGGTCGACATCGCAGTCTTGGTCGTTGATCAGTACGGGTTTCCCCATCTCTAGGGCGAGTAATCTGTCCCAAGCGTATAACCCCCACCACACGCGCTTGCGCATCTCGCCCTCAATCGCGGGCCAGGGCCCAGAGTCGAGATGCAGCCCAATCTCTTGAGCTACGCGCACGGCCGACGCGATCCACACCCAGCTGGCGGACTTGGAATTGACCTCGTAGAGAAAGATGCTGGCCAGCAGCGCCGCCCGGGCGCGGTCAAGATTAAAGTTGTCATGCCAGACGTCGATGATCCCGCACGATATACGAACGTATTTCTTGCCTTCCTCCTCGCGATTCGGCTCCGTCGTGTGGATATTGCCGCAAGCAAACACTCCAAACAAAACCGCGGCCCACTCGTTCGAGACTCCCAGCAGGGTTCCCGACCGGTAAACCTTCTCATACTCGGCAGTGAACGTGGGCCAGTGCAGCACCGGAAGGCCCGAGTGCACGCAGTTAAAGTACTGTGCCACGAGGTGGTCCGCCAAGCGCTTCGGCGGCAGCTCCGGCGCATTGCCCGTCACCAACGACTCTGCGCCCTGCGCGCGGTAAGGGGTCGGTACTTTCATGATGCCACGGCCGTAGTGGCGAAGGTTCGAGCGCACTTCGGAGAAATCCTGCGCAATGGGCGTCTTGGACCGACGCACTGGACGATACTCGATTTCCGGCAATTTGACCATGGGCTGCGCAACCACCTCATCATCCACCATGCGATCCGGTCGCATCATCCCCGTCTGCAGGTGCTGTAATTGTTGTTTTGTGTTGAGCAACTGCTTTTCCAAATCTTGGACCTGCTTAATGGAGGACATGCGACGATTGGTCTCCTTTGTGAACTGACAGCGGACCCTGCGGTTATTACACTCGGTGCAGCTGGAGGACTCGGAGGCGTCGCACTTGACCTTGCGCTCGCGACAGGCATCGCAGCTGGGGTCCTTCCTACGCTGGCGATATGCGCGCTTCTGTTGTAATTGCGCGGGGGTCGGTTGGCCATGACCGACGGGACTGGTTTGGTAAAGACCGGCCGGGGCAGAGCCCACGGGCGGCGCATCGGGCAGGACACCACTATCCGCGGGGGAGCCGGAGGCAGAATCGTAGAAACGCTGATATGGCGAGGTCGCGGGGGCGGCCAGCTGTTGGGGCATGGGTTGAAGCAGATGAGCCATCTGCATGCCGCTGTTGGGTCTCGTCGGTGGAGCGGAAAGTAAGGCCGCGGGGGGCCGGGAATGCGCCCGACGTCACGGACTGCACGGGTGGCAGCTCGTAGCCCGGGTTGTTCCCCCGATAGTGAGGCTGCATTGTGAGGAGTCAAAGATACGGGCCAGCTTTTGTCTGGGGTCGTGTGTTATTCGGGTGAGAATTGCAAGTCCATTGTCGGGGAATAAGGAATTCAGGAATATGGGGGGGCAAATCGAATTGCAACTGCCGAGGTGGAATGTGAAGAGAAAAGGGGAGATCGGAGAATGCGTCAAAAGGAAAAAAAGAGGAGAAGCGAAAAGGGAAAGAAAAAAGTGAACCCGATCGACGAGAAGTATTACGATCACCAACAGGGCCCCATCCGGTTCCCGTATTTTCCAAACCTCAGATCGCGGAGAATAAAAGTGAAATTAAAGGGAATCTTCAGCCGAAAGTGACAGATCTAGCCGAGCCGATAGTATATTTTGTATTGGAGTCTTATACTCTTAGAGTCCTCTTATGCTATTATATAGAGTATGGCTATTACATTCGCTTCTATCTTCTCCCTATTTTACGCCAAACGACCACTTCACGACTCCCGAGATCGGCAGTGGCACTGTCGATGCATACCAGATGTAGAAATTCCCAGCCCACCGAACTTTGTCCTATTAGGCTCAATTCGGTGAAAGGTAGCTGATTAGCGTATGTGGTTGAGTATGTGGCTATCTGTACGGAGTATACTTCCTCTCCCTTTCGGACAATTCAGTAAAGGCTGGAATCTGAATACTATAGGATCTATAGGATCTACTCCGTACCTGACAGACACATTCTACGGTAATAATTTACTTCCCCTTGAGCCCAATCGATCATCTTCTGCACAAGCCCTGATGATCGACTTCGGAAGTCATGCACCGGACCACATGGAATAGGCCGGATGGCTGGCCCGGGCCCCAGAGCCAATCCTCTTTGGGTCTTCTTGGCCCGTCCGAACTTCCCCCGAAAACGTTCGAACCCTATCTTGTCCATACAGTCCAGGGGGACTACGGAGTACACTACCTTGTCTTATACTAAGGTGAAAGGGGCAGTTCGCAACTAGGGACTAGGGACCGTGCCGTCTTTGACATACCTGACGTCCCGAGCCCCCGGGGCTCCCTCCCAATCAGGCCTGGTGGCCATCGGAGAAGACATCCGCCTCTCTCGACCACTCCTCGTCGTGGATTCAACTGATCCAGTTTTCAATGCCATGCAGGAGATGCAGCCATTGGGTCTCGCACAGACGGCCTCAGCCCGTGAGTGGCCCCTCCAGCACTGCCCGGAACCCCTCCGGTCGGCTGAGGCGAAACGGGCGATCTCTTCATGTCGACGGTATCGGGCTTCCCCGCTCTCGGTTACAGATGGAGCCTGGATCCTCGTCTCGAAGTGCCAGTCTGTTGTCTACCTGGCCTTTTTTTCTGCAGGCTTATTCTCAGACATGTGTGCCTTGTACACAGAGCCCCGGCCCGGTCCTCTCCTACTTTGTATGCAGGGGTTCATGCCTACTCCGTACACGTGTCAAGCATGGTCCCCCCCTCAGAAAAAGAAAGCCTCAACGGCTGTGGTATGTCTGTGATACCTCCAACGTACAGAGTACGGAGTACGAAGATCGGAGTACTTCGTTGACCCCAATTTGGCGGTGTACTCGTAGGGTCCCCACTAGATAGTCGAAGTACTGTGAGATTGCCCTTCTGGGCTACAATCTGCACTGCTGAGCCGTGTTGACTCGTACGTGTCCACGTGCAGGAATGTGCACCTCGATACATAATATGAACGGAAATTGAACTCGGCAAACAGTTCCACCCATCTCTAAATTGATTTGGACGCAGTTCGGCCGTCTCCGAACCCCCCACCACGCCTTACCTTGGCTTGTTCTACTTACTTCCTTCACGTACGTATCTGGGTAGTCTTGGGAAGCCCTATGGCCGAAGGTGCGTAAGTGTACATATACACTTGTATACACCCACACAGACCACATCGCACCTGTTCATTCATACTCAAACCCTACCGAGATCCATGGATATACGCGTATGTGATAGATGAACTCGAGACACCCGAACAGGCCCCACAGCGGGACAACGATCTCAAACCGAATTCCACTCGCCGAGCTCTTCCGATTTGCTTGCCAGACCAACTGTCACGATTTTTAAACATGAGACTCCCGGCGTCTTCCGCCTGCTAGTCCACGGGAATGTCTCAGATCGATTCGGTTGGATTGCCGAGTGGTTTGATCTATCTGTCTTCAAGTCTCTTAACCCCTCGTATGTGTTGACTTCGCTTCGAGCATTGTGGGACCTGTGAGCTCTGATGCAACCCTGCTATATACCCCTTATATAGACAGCTTGTGGAATATGAGGTAATGTATGCAACAACACGTGAAATGTTTCACAGCCGAAGCTTAAGTGGAAACTCAATGGCAGCTCCGTCGGAACACCTTGTTCCCACGTAATATGGTTCCGTGGGCAGTGTGAATCCTTGTGAATCCTTGTGAATCCTTTAGTCTTGTCTTCTGCTTGCTCCCGAGGTGATCCTTGGATCGGGCTCAGTTGTTTGAGTGCGATCGACGTAATGCAAACAGCGTGCAAACAGAGTGCAAACAAATCACAAAAGGCAAGCATACAAGTGTAGACGCACCAGGTAGGCGTAATTGAGAGATCAGAAAGTCCAGCTCAGCCCACCATCACAAATGAGTATCTTGAGCTCTTCCCACTTTCACTCCACTTTCACTCCAGCTTCATCCTCCAGCTTCATGCTTGAGCTTCATCCTTCACGATGTTCGAATGCGATTACTGTACCGACACATTCTATGAAGAAGAAGATTGCGACGAGCACATGGATGAATACAACCACTGGGTGCGAGTCGAGTGCGAAACCTGCGATCGACGATTCCGCTCCCAAAATGCCTGCCAGCAGCATATGAATGCTACAAATCACCACAAGCCCAAGCACGGATGCGACACTTGTACCAAGATGTTCTTCACCTCCCAGGCAGCGATGCAGCACATGCAAGCCAGTGGTCACCGAAAAAACTTCTGCCAGCCATGCAACCGCCAATTCATGAACGAGAATAACTTCCGGGCCGTACGCTACACGTACACGAATATATTAACCAGCTCCAGTCACTAATCCTCTATAGCATATGAACTCCAAAACCCACCGCGGCAAACAAGTTAAGTGCCCCTTCTGCACCGCGACCTTCGTCACCGCAAGCGGAGCCTCTCACCACCTGGAGACCGGAGCGTGTCCCAATGCCCGCCATGCCACACGCGAATCTATCCACCGTGCCATCTCACAGCTTGATCCCACGGGTATCATCACCAAGAAGCAGATTGGCTGGCATGATGAGCGTAACTCTACTTACTCTGCTACCGATGCGGCGTTCAACGGCAGACATTGGATTTGTTACTTTTGCTCAAAGGGGTTCGGCACTAGGGACTCACTGAACAAGCATTTGAATTCCCCTGTCCATCAGTCGAAGATCTATCACTGCCTCAACAAGCGTGGACGGTGCACTAAGGAGTTTGTCTCGCTGGCTGCTTTGTTTAATCATTTGGAAAGCGAGTCTTGTGGGTTTACTCGCTTTGAAAATGTCCAGAAGTTCCACAATCGCTTGAACGATGCGGTTCAGAATCGTCGGATGATTACCGGACTGGCCATTTGAATTTGAAGCGGGAGGACCGGGCTATCCTTTTGATGGTCCGGCTTGTTTACGAAGCGATAGCGATTGCACTACACACAACAGAATAACACAGTTTTAATATTGGATTTGACCTTCTTCATACGGGGCAAAGCTCGCCGAGCTGGTCATCAAGATCAAGAGCTCTTTAATATCTGAGCATTTCCATGATGAAACTGGGAAGGCCGACACTCGTGTGCGGTGACCTCTGAGGCCCGAAAGCTAATCCACTGTATTGCTTCGTCGTCTATGTCCGGACTAGGTTTAAAAAAATGGGCACCGAGACCGAGTATCACGAGGCTTGGATAGTTGCGTATCGGCCCAGAGCAGCCGGAAAGGGGGAAGAAACAAATGGAAGCCTTTCGCATGACGCGGATCTGGATATTCGCAGCATGAACATCAGTCGATTGAGACCTGAGTGTCCTCGGAATTCGAGACACGAAATGTATCATTGGGTATTATATCCACAAACGCAAAATCGCCCGATTCTTCGCAATTCGATCCAGCTATTGAACGGAAGTCTGTTTCTTGTGCTCTTCCCATTTTTCCATAATAACGTTGATAGTCTTGGTAAGACCCTCCATCTCTTCCGCCACCTCCAAGCCCAACGCGTGAGGATCGATACTGCATCCAACATAGACAGGAATAGAGAACCGTCTGGCCAAGATCTTTGCTATGCGAGTTGTGTACTCGATGCTGGGTGCTGATGTGTAGAGTGTTGTTGCTATTGTTGCTTTTGAAGATGTACGCTGCAAACACGTTAGCGGTGTCTCTAGCATGAATGTGAAAGTTCCATCTCTGCTAAATTCTTGCTCTGTTAACCTCCCGAATCCGGAGACAGGTGAGATCCACATGCGAGCGCAGTCATTGCGATCATACCCAAGGCGGTGTCGTCAATAAACATTGCAACTTATGATACCCTCACTTGAAGTAGCCACGCGTCCTAGAGCAATCATATGGAAGTCTGAGGTTTGATCTCCCGTGCACACGGAGATGTGGGATAAAACAAGCCGAAGATGGATGGGCAAGAGGTACGGTGGCGGATTTGTGTACTTACATCGGGCATCGCATAAACAAAGCTTCCCATTGGCTTAATGGAGCCTCCGGAATCCGCCGGACTGGATGTAGCCAGGAAGACCATAGCGCAATGACCCAAGAAGTTAAGGTGGACATGTGCTGTTGTATGGAAGGCTTTTGGCAAGGTGAATGATACCTCTGTAGGCTTCACAGTTGGGGCAGTCAGCTCCGGCTGAGGAATTGCATTTTCAGTGGCCATGACTAGATTTCTTTTCGAGAAGCAGAAACAACGTAAATAGGTGGCTGAGGTTCGACGGAGGTGGTATCCAAAGGGGAACGTTGAACATCGCAAGCCCCCACCAATCGGTGTGGATGCCTCAGGAATATTTTGCCCACTTATTTTCGACTCCCCCTCCAATATACGCACGACGTTGTATGTCACTTTCCTTGGGGTTGTTCCTCTTTTGAGTCAAGTTTCAGGCGTCGAGCGTATATGATTCTTGGTCATCTCATCTTGAGGGTCGGCACAGTCACGGAACCTTTGCCCTTATGACATCTGAACATCAACATCAACACCCCCACGGGGAGGAATGGGAGGGTGATTTTGATCCCTTTGCTGATCCCGAGGAGAAGAGAGTGCTATTTGCCGCTGTGGACTCATTCAGGTAGGTGGCTATATGGCTTCCATTCATGTATAATGGCCTGGGATTGCTATTTGTCCAATTGGACGCAAGCTTGGAATGGCATACGGAATCATCTGTTGTAAAGCGCTCAACTAATTCCGACAAGGCAGTATCGGCGAAATGCCCACATGAATACAACTCATCGCCGGCGGCAGGCTTTCTACGCCCTGCCATCGGCACACTGGCAGATGCTGTCGGAGCCACCATTCTCCATTCTGGACAACTTCAACAGGGTGGATGATGCCATCGACACCAACGCTGAGATCGCTGATGCAATTGTTGAACTCGGGTTGCAATCGTTCGATCTCCCTGCCATTCCAGACAAAGATGACCCTACTAAAAATTGGCATGACATCGCCACATCATCAGACGTGAACAAGGCACATTCCACGATCCGTCAGTTCTACCGTGATTGGAGTCTAGAAGGGCGAGCAGAAAGAGAAGTTTGCTACGACCCCGTCCTGAAGGATCTCCACGACGAGTTCCAGACCCGCCGCGACAACGGAGAGGAGATCCGCGTTCTGGTCCCTGGCGCTGGTCTTGGCCGACTAGTCTTCGAGATCTGCATGGCTGGCTACGACGCCGAAGGAAACGAGATCTCATACCACCAGCTGCTGGCCAGCAACTGGGTTCTCAACCACACGGACGGCCCATCAAAGCATACACTCCATCCCTTCGCGCTGCATTTCTCCAATCTTCAATCCCGCACCCAGCAGCTTCAACCGGTCCAGATCCCAGATGTGCACCCAGGACTCGCGATGCAAGAAGCAGTCGCCGCCGGCCGACGACTCGGCACCATGTCGATGTCCGCGGCCGACTTCACGGTGCTCTACGCGCAGCCCGATCACCAGGAAACCTTCGACGCGGTGACGACGGTATTCTTCATCGACACGGCACCGAACCTGATTCGCTACATCGAGGCGATCCGACACAGCCTCAAGCCCAATGGGCTCTGGATCAATGTCGGTCCACTTCTGTGGCACTTTGATGACGGCCACTCCCGCAAACCGGGCGATGCAGGACAAGGACACGAGCCTGGTATCGGGGAGCCTGGAAATGTGGAGCTGAGTGAGGAAGAGGTGCTGAGCCTCGTGGAGCACATGGGCTTCCGCTTGGAGAAGCGCGGTGATCGGCGGGCGTGTGGCTATATTCAGGACCCTAATAGCATGTTGCAAAACCTTTACCAGCCCTCACACTGGGTGGCGCGAAAAGTTGACAGGGTCTGACGTCTAACGGGCTTGAAGAGGTCGGGAAGGGGGCCAGAAAGCGGGAGAGGCTTTAGAGCATCAACAAGGCTGTGTCTGCCTATCCCATTTTCGTGTTTGGGGGCCAAAACGTGTTACGCTGTACAAAGAGAGAATAAAAAGGGTTCGATATCCATGGATGTTCTAGGGAATTAATTATATAGCATAGCAGTATGGAGTATAGTACTTAGTATTCTGAGCATCTCCAAAAGATACAAAGAGAAATGTACCCCGCAGGAGACCTGAGCGAAAGAAACGGTGAGACTGTAAACATCCTCGTAAAGATGTAAAGTTGTAAAAATGTAAAGAATTAAAGTAAACAAATTCTACAAAGATCTATGTTCATGTTCAAGTGGACTCGATTGGACTCGAAAACAATTCCAGGCCAATCTCTCTCTCTCTTTCTCTCTATACTTGGAATCCTCCCTTCTCCCCTTCGCGAACAGCCTTTTCCCTTTTTCTTTCAAGTCTCTTTGATCTCCACAATTACACCCTCAGCCTCACTTTCCCCCTCTTTCATCCCTTCTCTTCTTTAATCCCCTCCACATGGACCTCATGAGTTCCCGTTTAAAAGCATTCGGCTTTGGCAAGAAGCACAAATCACCTCCAAATCCTCCCAACCCCGTCATTGTCGCTCCTCCAAGTACAACAGCCAGTTCCCCGCCTCCCTCCGGGCGCAGTTCCTCGACCGCAAGTCTACCAATGAACAATCAGAACCAACCGCTGTCCGGTCGCCCGCCAAGTTATCGCCCGACGAGCCCAATGGTACACGGTGGTCAGCCCCCGCCTATCGCAACCAACCTTCCATACAACCAGCCCGGTGTCCCTGTGAATGGCCCGCCAGGCTATGGCATGCAGCAGCAGCAACAGATGGCCCCGAGTATTCCAACATCAATGTCGAACACCACCTACCCAGGCCGCAACCCGGCCGTCGAAGTCGAGGGCGCAGGTCGCAGCAAGGCCCAGCTGATCGTGGGTATTGACTTCGGTACCACTTTCTCCGGCGTCGCATACGCGTTCGCGACAAACAACGAGGCCAGAGAGGACATCATCACGGAATGGCCAGGCGCCGGAACCCACACCAAACAAAAGGTAAGCGTGTTGCCGAACCCCGCGTGTCGACGTGTTTGGAGTCGCCGATCTAACATGGCCCGCCTCTTTACCAGATCCCTACGGTCCTATACTACGATCAATATCAGAAGGTGGTGGGCTGGGGCCCTGACATCGCCGACGCGCTCGCTCCGACCGGATACCCAAAGCCATTAGTACAGAAGGTGGAATGGTTCAAGCTTCAGCTGATGCTCTCTGGAAACACTTATATCGACCCCATCAACCTGCCCCCTCTGCCACCCGGTAAGTCTGAAATCGACGTCGCGGCAGATTACCTCTTCAAGCTACGACAGGCCATGCGCGCCCAGCTCCTCAAGACTCTCGGAGAGGTGTTCACCCGCGAAGAGCGCAACATCCGCTACTACCTGACAGTCCCGGCTATCTGGAACGATGCCGGCAAGGCTGCGACGCGCACAGCTGCCATCCAGGCCGGATTCTTGCGCGACGAAAACGACAACCGTCTCACGCTGGTCTCCGAGCCCGAAGCCGCGGCGCTGTTCTGCGCCAAGAGCGGACTGCTCAATCTCAAGGTCGGTGATGCGATCTTGATTGTGGATTGTGGTGGTGGTACGGTGGATTTGATCGCCTACGAGGTCGAAGAAGAATCGCCGTTTAGTGTGATGGAGTGCACTGCTGGATCCGGTGACTCCTGTGGTTCGACCGCATTGAACCGCAATTTCAGTAACATTTTGCGCGCGAAGATTCGCAAGATGAAGCTGCCGGATGGCTCGCGTACTGCGGGCAAGGTATACGCGAAGTGTATCATGGACTTTGAGAACCGCATCAAGGCGGACTTCCGTAACAACGGACAAAAATGGGCTGTGGACGTGGGTATCGAGGCTGATTTCCCTGACGCTGGTATTGAGGAGGGCTACATGACGTTCATGAACGAGGAGATTCTGCAGTGCTTTGAGCCGGTTGTGAATCGTATTCTGGAATTGGTTCGCAACCAGATCATCGCTATACAGGCGCAGAACCGCGCACTTCAGGTATACAGCCCAACCCGCGAATCCGCTAATTTGAGCTTCTTGACTAACAGCTATACGTAGAATGTTCTTGTCGTCGGTGGATTCGGTGCTTCAGAGTACCTATTCCAGCAAATTAAGCTTCACGTGCCACCACAGTATCAAACTAAGGTGATCCGGCCTATGGACTCCGTCGCCGCGATCGTCAAGGGTGCAGTCACTGCAGGTATCACTGAACGGGTCATCACGCACCGTGTTGCCCGTCGTCACTACCTGATGGCCACTCTCCAACCTTTCAAGGAAGGATATCACCCCGAGCAATACCGAGTTCCCAGTCTTGACGGCCGTGATCGATGCAAATACACACGCCAGATCTTCGTCCAAAAGGGAGAGCGTGTGAGAATCGGCGAGCCAGTCAAGGTCAGCTTTTTCCGTCAAGTTGCGCCTGGTGCAACACTCATGTACGAGGACGTGCTATACGCCTGCGATGAGGACGTCTGCCCGGAATACACCAAGGATCCTCGTAAGTTAAAATCAGCAGATTCGTCTAATCACATACTAACCATCTCCCCAGGCATCAAGGAAGTTGTCACTCTGACCTCCGATCTTTCCCGCAAGAACCTGGAAACCGATTTCGAGCGCATGGACACACCTCAAGGAATCTTCTACCGCGTCTACTTCGATATCTACCTCACACTAGACGGCAGCGAGTTCAGCGCCGAACTAGTGTGCCAGAACGAGATCATGGGCCGCTGCCGCGCCAAGTTCAGGTGAATGCGATCCATCGGATACATCTCCCGAATATAGGAGAGCCGTATATACCCCCTGTGCCAATTATGTCAACGAACCGAAACGCGGTTCCGGCACGAGTTCTGTTTGATTTTTTGTCTCTGTCGCATCACTCGGGTTTCACGATTCCCCCGAGCAAGATCAGCCCGCATCGCAGACCCGGCATTCATGGCACTTTCGCAAATCCCTACCCCCTAAATATATGCCACGAGCCTCGTGAAGCTATATCTTCTCGTCTATCCGCTTTGCTGGATTATTACTTTCTCGTCTTTCTCTTCTTCTTCTGGCCTTCTTAGATACCTCTGGATATTCTGTTTTGTTTCAATGACATTGACGAGCTGTTTTCACTCAATTATAATTCAATTTACGGACATGTGCCCAGGTGTGAACTTTGGTATGGAATTGCAGTAGCCATGTTTCTCTACAACCTCAGATCCTCAGATCCTTGGAGTCTCATCTCTCATCCATTTCATTGAAATCTAATCTAAACATAGACCACCAGCCTTTTAGCATGGCATTGAAAAATTCATACTCATGAAAAGTAACATTCGACAAGAGAACCCGATTTGGCACTTTTTTAAGTCTCCAGATTAATACTGCGGCCGAATCGCGCATATAGCGCAACCTTCAACTCCTGCATCTCCTCACGCAATTCACTAATCGACTCCTCGAGCTTGGAAACCTCGCCATCAATCTTCTCTGTTGATGTAGAGAGCATTCCCTGCGCGTCTGAAAGAGGGAGCTGGAAAAAGGAGTCTCCGATTTTATACCTGCATATACATCAGTACATCAATACGTCACGTAATGTCATGATTAAGGCCAATGTCCTGGGCAATCCAATCATGAGAATGTGATGTTTGCCACTTACGGAACAAGCTCATCTTCATCCGCAAGCTCAAGCTCTAAAGACACCTCCTCGAGGTCTTCCTTGTCTTTCTGTAAGTGGATTAGTGGGGACAGCTCAGGAACAACATCCAACTCTGGAATTTGGGTGCTTGAATTACCTGCTTGCCCTTCAGCTGCTCTTCTAGTACGGTTTCGCGCTGGTGCAGGCGGCTGAAACGGTTAATTTTTTCTTGGTCTTCGCGACGGACCTCGTTCTCGTCGTTGGCCGAGGTCTCGTCGGCCTTTTCGAGCTGCGGGCTGTTAGACTAGGTGTTTTTATACGGGGACTTGAACATACCATGCGCGGTTGGACCATTGTGAAGGAGTGTGTTATGTTGATGGGTTGTTAGGGGTGGGGGTGCTTTGATATCGGGTTTGAGTGGGGTGGTCCGTGCGAGTTTGGCGATGAGCGTTGTCTTTACTTCGACCTTCATCTGGGCAGTATTGGTTATTTGAGCTCAAGTGCTGCAGTTTACACTATATATCCATGGATATTGGGGCTTGATGTATTTTTCTACTTTGTGCTTAAAAGGCTGGAGCTCCAGAACTGGTCAGGTCTGCTCGCTAGAGCTGGACTGCTTAGTATTACTAAGGCCATCTATGTCGGGAACTACCAAGAGCTCAGTGGCTGTCAAGGAGCAAGTATAGCTATAGTATCTGGATTGGGGCTTATTCAGAGCTGTTCACAATGTGAGACTCCAGGCAGTTTATGTCCTCTATGACCACTGCTAGTAGTAGCTTGCAAAGAATGATATTGGGCCATCGGGCACTACGGTGACATCATCGCAGCTTTTGTTTTTATCCGAAGTACATAACTCTGTAGGCATCTGTGTAAATCACATTTCCCCGAATTAGAGCAAGGATCACTAGTACGGAGTGAGAAGTCCGCATAACCAGGGCGGTGCAAGTAGTCGGCGTTGCCCCAAGCCCGCCTCCGGAGAAAACGAAACATCTCCCGCGTCATCCAACTTTCACCACACCGGCGACTCGTGATTTTGAGAATTCTGGAGACTTCCCACTCCAACCATCCAGCATCAAAAGCCGTGCACAGGTCACATTTGACCGTTCCCGTGACTACCTGGCCATCTCCACCTGAGCTCTCGAGCTCCCGCGAAAGCCTCATCCCCAGCTTTCGGCCGTCTATTCCTCTCGTCCCTCCACACCGATTCACCATGCGATTACAAACCGCCGTATCCCTCGCCGTCTTCTCGAGTCTGGCTTCCGCACTAGGCTTCGACTGCAAACACATCAAAATCGACAATTACAAATATGACCTCAGTCCCCTCGGAGGCGCTCACGAGATCACCCACTCCGTGAGCACGGACGACTTCGTGACGAACACAACCTACCGACTCAACATCTGCAATATCCTAGGGGATAGTGCTCATATGGGGGATGCGACATGCGGAACTAGCAAAAACAGTACGTTTCGGCCCTCGCGACCGCAGGAAACTCGCCCGGTACACGCGATAACTGACATCTTTCATTTAGTCTGCGGCTTCGTGAACCGATCTCCGGTAGACGGTAACGGCGACCTTACATTCGGGTTCCCCATCGTGGGGCTGGAGCCTCTCGGCGAAGGCTCCAAGGATCCCGAGGTGAAGCGATTGAAGGAGATCGACGCCGAGACCGAAGGGCTCCGTGTTAAGCTTGCGGGCGGTTCATACAAGGGCGATGGAAATGACCAGAAGGCCAAGAAGGCAGCTGCTGTTATTGAGTTCCAGTGCGATAACGAGCGATCCGGACTCGAGGGACTGCATACTCTGGCCGAGGCCGAGCCCAAGGAGCGAAGGCGCAGAGAGGAGACTGCGCCCAAGACGAATTCCAGCAGTTTGCAGTTTAAGAGCTTTGCTCTGGCTGATGATGATACCTACGTTCTGCGTCTGGATTGGCGCACAAAATATGCTTGTGATAACTTCGAGGGCGACACTGACAAGCCGTCTACGAGTAATAGCTGGGGCTTCTTTACCTGGTTGATCATTATGTGAGTCAAATACTTTGACTGTGATTTCTTGATTTGGGTCAATGCTAACTGTGACAGTGCTTTCCTTTGCACGGCCGCTTACCTCATTTTCGGCTCATGGCTCAACTATAACCGGTACGGCGCTCGTGGCTGGGATCTTCTTCCCCACGGTGACACAATCCGTGATGTCCCTTATATCTTCCAGGACTGGCTTCGCCGTGTGGTCAACACTTTGCAAGGCGCAGGTTCGCGCGGTGGATACAGTGCGGTATGAAGAGAGTTGGAATGGGTTTCTATACACTGTGTACTTGTGACAGATTGAAGGTGTTTTCTCATTTTCTTTGTTTGGGGTCTGGTTCCTCCAGACCGGCTTTCGGCTTCCTTGCAGCCAAGTGCAAGTGATTTGAATGCAGGTTGTACGGCGCTAGAGAGGGCTTGTTTTATATGCTTGGCTATCATGAATCATACATCTTCTTTGACAGCTGTTTTGAAGGCCTGGGACGCTTGTTCATGAGGCACACTTGGGCTACTGCTTGTGGTGTGAGGTTTTGATCAAAATACCCTCTTCACTGCTTTTCTCCAAGGGCTCCTCAACTCGTGCCTCGGAAGCCACCCGAGAACTTTATGTACAAGTGAAGCTTAGCGGTTTGAATGCTAAAATGGGGGAGCACTTTTAAGTTCACTTTATCCATCAAGTGATAACTTCAAGGTTTGGAATCTAGCCCTAGGTATAATCCTTCCGAAGTCTGCAGCAACCTACAATTCAAGACCAGTTGATATCTCATCATTCAAGTCTTCTTTTACGAACCCCTTGACTTTTAGCCTGTGGAAAGTAAACCTTGGAGCTATGAACCAGTGGCAGGTACGCTAGGGAAACGAGAGTCAGGTCTAGACCCAGATTCCATCTATATCCCAGGTGATGATAGGACCTCGGGAGTGCCTTCTATCTCACAACCTTGGAAGTCATGCAGCGCTGGTATCATCTATGTGCGCACAGGAATATGGTGTAGGTAGTGTTTGAGCCTTCTGTTACCGCTTGCGCATAGATCTTCTACTCCGCGGTTAGTTCTTATAGTTGGAAACTTCTATCTCATACAAATGGATCTATCCTCCAGCGTGCAGCTTGTCAGATCCTCATCAGATCTTCAGATTATCATCAGATTTTGATCAGATTTTGATCAGATCCTCATCAGATTATCATAGTATACCAGAATCAAGCAAAGGAATGAAATTGGCTATATAAAAATCTTCTCCAAAAAGCAAACACAATAGTACAAAAGAAAAGCAAATATTCTGTCTTCAGCATGAGGCAGATTCTGTGGTGCTGGATCTCTCCCTTTTCTGGGGAGAAAGCGATTTGCGGGCCCGGCGACCAACCGACCTCAACCATTCACGCCCTGTACGTCGGACCTCTGGGCTGCCAAAAATGCGCTGCCGGTGGAAGGCCTCGGCATTTTGTAGGAACTCTCGGATGGAATTGGAGAGAACACTGATCTCATGCTCGGGCCTATTGGACTCCAGGAACGCTGCCACCAAATACTCGAAAGGGCGCATGAAAAGCTGGCCCTGACCGGGTAAGGGGGGAATTGGAAACAGTGTTTGAATGGCTTTTTTACCTCCTGCCATCGTTGGTCGAACTCGGACTCTGACATTGAGTTCTTCGCCCGAAATTCATGCATCCAGGAGTACCAATCCCACAGGATACACATCTCATTTCTGGGCATCGGAAGCTCATACGTCGCAACAAAATGATCTGCGAGGAGTGCCATCTCCCACCTGAAACGAATCGTGGAGTAGATCTCAGCCTCGTCCGCGAGGAATTCGCCAAACCGGTAGAGTCGGAAAAGAGTACCTCCCCAAGCCACCTCTCGGCCCCAAGACCAATCCCCTGGACAAGTGGCATGGAACATCATCGCCATCTCTTTGATTTTGTGCTGCGCAATGAGAGCGGTCATGTTCTCGATGATCTCGCCGTCCGTGGCCTCGCGGACTCCGCCGACTTTGTTTGAGTCGCTGACCTCGAATGTGGCATTTCCGGGACTTTGGCTACCAAATCGGCGCATCTCTTCCGTCCCAGTGTACGGATAGGACTTCATTTGTTGCCACCGACGCTCAAAGTGGGCTAGCGGGATGCCGGTTCGGCCCGTCCATGAGAAATCCCATTTATCATCCCGGGCACTGAATGTGAAATACTGCATGTCGCCTAGCCGCGTCACGCTATTTTGGCATGTATCCAGGACAGATTGGCAGAATGAGTTATAGGTTAAGGTTTGCTGATCATTCGGCTCCTCGGGTTGTAAACTCAGCGGGTCACTAGCATTGCTAGATTCTCGAGCATCTAACAGAGGACTCGTAGCACTCGAAAGAGTCTGGAACAGGGTGCTCGCAAAAATTGACCCACACGTCCGACCGACACTCAGTGAAGGACCCCACGCATTAGAAAGTGCGCGTCGATAGTCTTCTTGCGGATCAAGATGGCGTTCACTAGCTGCCGCCATGCTAGTAATGTTTAAATCTGGAGTCGTAGCCCATCCTCCTGAGTAACAAGCGGTGGTAACCAGGGTAATGCGGGCACCGGGATCAAGGACAGCTTTCAGGGCGAGGATACTCAGTCCCTTTGATTGGTTGTCATCGTTCAAACAGGGGTGATAATTTGAGTGTCCGTGACAAAATACAAGCAGCAGGAGTGGGGCTTCGGTTCGTTTAGCTAACTCGGAGGCAAGCCTTGCCTCCGAAAGGAAACGGTCAATCATTTGATTCGACCGAACGACAGTCACAGGGGTCAGTTCATCTTGATCCAGCATGTCATTATCAAGGCAAGTTTTGCGCTCCTCGCAAGGATTGCCATGTAAATATGGCCCATATTCCTGGATAAGCCTTCTCGGATCAGCGGCTGTCAGCCACGTCTGCTTCTGACCTTGACCTTTGAGGAGATAGTTGAAGGCGTAGAAGTCGGAGATAAACCACCCGTCTTGCGCTGGGTGGGCACTTCTGATAGAAGGGTGCGTTGCGGCGAGGATGATGGTGTTCTCGTGGACAATAGGCATCGTCGAAGAGGTGAATGTTGCAGGCAGGTCACTTGGGGATTGCTTATGTCCCCCTTTGACAAGGGGCTGTTGCTGTGTCGAGTCTGCCATTGTAATTTGATGTCGAAAGATATGCCTATGGTGAAGTTAGGATCTTATCACTGAGGGATTCAAATACCCTTCTAACATAGCACTAGCCACATCGGGGATTTACTTACCTTTTGACTTCTACCACCCAAGTAAGAGCGGGCGGCAACCAGGGAAAAGAACCGAGCTCCAAAGAGAACGGGCGGCAGATAAGGATTGAGATCGTCAAGGAGAAGAAAGACTTGGCTAAAGAAAGATGAAGAGGCAATTACAGTCATAAAGTCAAATGGTGAGTTTGAAGATCAAACTGGGTCTGTTGTTACGGATGAGGATGTTGAGGGAAGGGAATAAATAGGAAGGATGGCAGATGCTGGGAGACTAACTTAACTGTACATCGCCGTCGGTCTCAGCAAAAAAGACATTAAAAAGGACAGTTCAAAAGAGATCCTGAAGTTGATGATAGCTCTCTTCCGTTATTAATAGAAATATGAGATCAAGTCAATATATAGTTAATTACTCCTGTTTATGAATAACTATTATCGTTTTTTTGGCCAAGCGTGAGCGCGGCACTGATGCTTATCACTTTAACTCAATTTTCACGAGTTATCACACGTGAGTATTAGAAGGCCGTCTTAGAGGTGTAGCCTTCACTACTTATGCACTGTATATGGAAGCTACAGTTTTGTATATCCGCTTTCTTACACGCAATCCACTAAGGTCTTCTTTTGATCTACCATATGTGTTTCATCTTCCACGGCTTAGCCAAGACTTCGGTTATTCAACTAATCATGATTACTCTACAATGAGTTGGAAGGACAGCTAAAAAGACAGCTAACAGACCCAATGCTTGAATTCATGTTAAAACCTAGAATACTGTAATGGGAAGAGCGCGCTGGCGGTCTGACATCGCAGACAAGACGACGGCGGTGCTCAGTGCTCGGCGGGAACAGGGAGGCATGCAAAGCCCTATAACACGGCCCGATTAGGAAGTAGATGCTGTTTTGCCAGAGAGGTGTAGGATGCTTGGATTGCTATGCTAGGAAAATGGTGCTAGAAATACCCCCAGGGCGCAAGTGGCGCAGGCGAGATGTGGCGCGGTTCCCCCATTACAATACTTTATTATATATTATATAGCCTTTTAAAGTTGATCATCTATTTTTCCGACTTTAAAGCTTCCACTTTGAAACACCAAAATAGGCAGCTGCCGCGTTAATACTTTTAAATTCTTGCGATTTATAAGCATGGAGAGCAGTTATAAGCTGGTTTTCTTCTTGTTCTGGCGGAAACGGCATTGTTTTGGTCTAGAAATAGGGGGCTAAAATTGATTTTGACAAAAATTTGTGAAATGGCTTTAGCTCACTGACAGAGGGACCGACTGCCCAGGTGTCGGTAAGTGCTTAGTCACAATTAGCCCATAGGTTGTAACTGACACTTCTTACACTTCTTCTAGTCGTCGTTCTCTTCAGCCTATAATATAATGGTTAGATAGTCATATCGGAGCAGTAGCCAGGCCATTTAAAGGTTATTAATCACGCGGAGCTCGTGGACTTCGCTCGTAGAAGATTTATTTGCGACGGATAATACGATATGGGTGGTTATTGGAAAGAAAGTACGTCCGGATCCTTGGAAACTTCTGGCTAGGGTAGTATAGAACTGCTCTACCTCATGAACGCCACGCTCCCACCTCCTAGGTTATATTTGCTTCCACGAAAAGTGATCATACGAAGGAGTCTCTATGGTTTGAAGTGCAGTTTAAGGGATGGGCGGGACTGTATAACTAAAGCATGTCTCTTATGACGTAACAAAAGGCTCTAGGGCCTCGCACCCGGGCTTGGTCTCCGGTTCGTCCGAAGTCTGCTTCAACATCCATGATCTCACTCAGCTGTTAAAGTATACATTCTCATCATCTGAGACTTGATTACCATCTTTTATCGTCCAACCACATATTTGCGCTAACCCCGCATGAAATGCCAAGGGAGTGCCATGGAAATGAAATTTTGCGCATAGCCACTTACAGACTGTTTTTAATTAGAAGGTTATGGTTCAATCGTGCAATCAACCTCTCTGTAATTAGTTGCATACATGATGTTTTATATATCTGGGATAGTCGTGTTCACCATTAATAGACCAAACTGAAAATGTTCTATTCCGACGTAGCCTCCAGAGCTTGCGGGAGAGATTCATGATTTGACGAATCTGCTGTGGTTTGACAAGCAATTATTGTCCGGAATCGAGCCAGCTCCATGTCTGAAATTTGAATTAATTTTCATGACATACAGGATGATCGACTGCCCTACTATCCTAACGTCAGCTGAGGGGGTGGACAGGAAGATCAATGAGATGGAGAAAGCTTGTCTGGCTGCAGATTTACTCTCGTCGTTACTGGGAATGATCCACAGTGGCTCCCATAGATATAGTTGGTTCCAGATCCCCAAGTTGAGCCCCAAGGTTGGCCGATCATGTGGTGGGATACCATTGTCACGTACTCACATTCAGCTGACGACCATGGATAATGCGAGATAGTTTTCCAATTGAACACAGTCTAGACAAAGTAAGAAAAAACTGGAACACTCAGAAAATCCTAGGGCTAGTCAAGCCCTAGAGAGATATACAGCAGCCTGGGCTCAATCTGGATGTTCAAATAAGGCGTTCTAGACTCATTGATAACCATGCGCCATATTATTTCCCGTAACTAAATAATTGCGGGGTTACAGGTGATCATAGTACTTCGTGAATTAAGTCTAGATTTTGGTTCTTGGCTTTATAGTTTCTTCGATTTTTGATGGCTAGACTACCGAAATTCTGCGGGACTAAAGGGGATAAATATCTGCGATTTCCTCTCATTTACGATCACCACCTGGGCAGATCTTACATATGGAATTGAATCAACCACAGTGATCTGTCTATGACCTAAGGAGACCATTTTTCACTACAATCAAGAGAACTATGCGTTTCTTCGTCTTCATTACCAACGCGGCAGTCGTTACCGCTTTAACACGCTGCACTTTCACCCAGACTGTGCAGGACAGCCCGGACGCCAACTGCTTTTCTTGTCCATCTGTTAGATGTGGCTTAACAAAACTTCCTTTGAGCGATGTAGCTGACATTGGTTGTAAGTGGGAGAAAGGGGAAAATATCAATGGAAAGTGAGTTGAGTAATTTCGGACAGGTTCTGTTTTGTTCAAGCTGACTTTATCCTCTTCAGACTTGATTGGTACTATCTTCCTAAGAAGGATTGTTTTATATCCCGAGGGAGACTTGAAATTGGTTGTAACTTCAGTATGTGAATTTAGCGAAAGAAAAACCGAGAGTGAGACTGATGCGATACCAATATAGACGGCCCTCCAGTTTGCAACTTGCAGAAAGAGTTCTCAACTGATCAGTCCGCTACCTTTGCCCCCCTGGGCAGCAGGGCAAGCAACCTCCCGGAGGCCAGGGAAAGCCCGGAGGCCAGGGGAAGCCCGGAGGCCAGGGAAAGCCCGGAGGCCAGGGAAAGCCCGGAGGCCAGGGGAAGCCCGGAGGCCAGGGGAAGCCCGGAGGCCAGGGGAAGCCCGGAGGCCAGGGGAAGCCCGGAGGCCAGGGAAAGCCCGGAGGCCAGGGGAAGCCCGGAGGCCAGGGGAAGCCCGGAGGCCAGGGGAAGCCCGGAGGCCAGGGGAAGCCCGGAGGCCAGAGGAAGCCCCCTGGACAGTAGGGAAGGCACCCTAGGCAAAAGGGAAGGCGCCCGAGCTAGAGACGAAAAGGTAATTCCACGGGTATTGAATGAAAAAACCCTTCGAGAAGTGGAAACATGGAGCCCGAGACAAGCGACGGAATCCAACTTCGCTTTTCCAACAACGACCCAGTGAAAGCTCGGCACTTCTTATTGATGCTACCCTGGCATGACAGTCGACATGGTCCCCGATATTGAATATTTTCAAAAGTTTTTTTTTTTTCCACATGTTCATTGATAGTTTTTTTGTACCAACAAACAAAATTGACACCATGTTTTTGATTTTGATTTCAAAAGGGAGTACCGGGGGTATATCGGCCAGCTGGTAAATGGTAGTTGTGACCACCAGTAGAATATGGGTTTTGAGGCCTAATTAGGACTCGCGCTAATTTAAGCTATTCAGACCGTATAGAAGGGCATTTCTAATTCGCTCCGGGCGTTAGGCTGATCAGGATCGCCGATTAAGGTGATCGATCGCAAGGAGAGATAGCCTGTCAACGCGATCATAGTATTGCTCCCCAAGCATTGGCCGGCCTCGTCACACAGCATGGCGTATGGATGGAAAACGCCTTGTAGATGAGGGTTTCCCGACGCGTTTAGTCTGACGGCGACAACCGTCATTCTTTTCAGAACCATACAGAGTAAATGCTTGTAGGTGTCCTGAAGATGGAGGGCCTCCTGGTTGGTCATCCCCTGTGCCCGGTCTTTGTCCAGGGCATTCAGAAATTCGTGAGCTTGCCGATGCTGTTTGCAGTGATCTCTGGCTTCCTGGACCACGATTCGATCTGGCAAGCTTGGAGGGACTTTTCAGACAAGGATGGCTGAATAGTTCTCGTCTGGAATGGCCGGCGTTGGCTTGCCCGGCGTAGAGATGCCATCTGATAGTACGGGGTCCGGAATCGGCAGTAGCTCCCACACCATTGCCGAAGCCTTTCATCTCCGTGAAGGGCGTCTTGATAGGCGATTAAGAGGGTATCGACGGCTTGATTTGATCCCGCACAGATAAGAACCGGAAGATTCAGGCTGACTAGCATCAAGAGGATGACCACGGTGGTTCGGGTCTTGCCGTTGCCAGGTGGGCCTTTGACCAAGTGAATCCCAGCAAAGACATCGAACACTGACCTCTGCACAGCCGTGGTTTGCGACTCATCCAATGGGAACTTTTTCCAGATATAGTCGACCCTTCTTTGTTTCTCTTCATCGGGCACGGTCGAAATCTTCTGGGCATTTAACCAGAAGGCCAAACGGTCGTCTGTTGCCAACTCGGTTCCGTGTGCCAAAATAGTCCGTTGGAGTGAGTAGCCCTTTGCGTCCTGGTGCTTGGGATCGTCACCGAAGGCTACCACCCTTGAGGCCATGTCGAGGGCGTCGATCTGTAGTTGGGTAGACTTCAGATTGAGCTTCAGGGTGGCCATCAGCTTTCGAGTCTGCCCGTCCAACTCGGCTTCGAAGGGCGCACGAGTAAGGATGGCAAAATCTGCGTGGGATGAGAGGATGCAGATTCCATCGCCCTTGTATACTCCGGGATATTTTGGATTACCCAGATCGGCCAAATCGAATTCATAGCTCGCGCGACTGCCGTCAGGGGGCGCTGGCTTGGGTTCGGCGTTCATCCAGATATGGAGTTTCCAGTACGCCTCGTTTGGCCCAGATTGCTCGAAGAGAACATCGTGCTTCTTGCCCTTGCAAAAGACGTTATTGTAGGTGGACCATATGAAGTGCTTTTCCACAATTGCGGCCTCCAGCAGTCGCGAACGGCGATCCATATCATCTAGAAAAAAGTCCACGGCTGTTTCCCAGATATGGTATTGCGGGGCTTCCTGATGATCGAAAAGCCAGAGCATCTTCGGGCGCCGTGGTGCCTTTTCTGTATCCGGCAAAGGATTGTGCTGGGCATACCAAGTCCGAGGTGTCTCTCCCTCCGTGGGAAGTGTCTGTCGAACAAGCTTCACCAACTCATTCATGTGGCGCTGGATTTGTCGAAATTCCCCAAAGCGTTTATCTGGGAACGATATCCAGATACTGACGCTCTTATGAGACCAATCAATAGCCCGGATTTTGCGAAGTATACCGATTTGCGTCGTCCAACAGCCATGACGGACCAGTGCATATAGGGCCAATTGATGGGTCCACCTCAAAGAAGCAGGTTTGATGACCCTGTCGTCTTGTGGGTAGGGACTTCTCGTGTCTTTCGATAAAGGTATCCTGCTGATTCGAGGAGCCCTTTAGAACCAATCTCATACCTGCGCGCGTGGCAGGGATGGCGATGTGCATGGGGCCAATTTGGACGTCGAGCCATGGGGACCGTGAATCTGGACGGATTCTCAGCCTCGCAGTGATGTAATCATGGCTGTTTCCAACACTGATACTGCATTCTTGGGGTCTTTTTAATTGATCGTGCAGGTCCTTAGGCCAGTCTCCCCCCGATGGGCGGCGAAACAAATCTGGGACGTGGGCGCGCGAGGCCATTTCTGAATCATTTGTTAGTAATTCAAGTCCACGAGACCAGGCTTCAGAGAACTATACCAAATAAACCGAACCTCGAAGAGGAACGGGTCGGACGAGGGCGAAGAGAAGAAGAGCGAACCTCAAAGAGGAACGGATCTGAGAGCGAACTGAGAGCGAACTGAGAGCGAAATGAAGAAGGCCGAACCTCGAAGAGGAACGGATCGGACGAGGTCGGGGCAGTGTGCAATACTTCGCAGGCAGAATGCTACTGGCAGTAACAAAGGCTGAGAGAGCTCGCAGATGGTTCAAGCTCAGAGGTTGTAGGGTGGAAGAGAGAAAGAGAAAGGAAGAACAGATGGGAAGGGAATATATAGGAAGGAGGTAAACAAGGCAGGTGCTGGGAGATTAACAGAACTGTGCATCACCGTCGGTTTCAGCAAAAAAGACATTAAAAAAGACATCTCAAAAGACAGTCCAAAAGACAGTTCAAAAGAGATCCTAAAGTTGATGATAGCTCTCTTCCGTTACCAATCGAAATATGAGATTAAGCCAATAACTACCCAAGTACTCCTGTTTTCAAGCACCTATTATTGTCTTTTTGGCCATAAGCGCGGCACTAATGCTTGTCACTTCAACTGAATTATCACGGGTTATAACACGTGAGTATTGGAAAGCCGTCTTGGAGTAGCCCTCGCTACTTGTACACTGTATGTAGGCTCTACAGTTTTGTAGATCCGCTTTCTTGCACGTAATCTACTGAGGTCTTCTTTTTTCAAGGCTTAGCTACGGAAAATGACGGGAAATGAATGTGAGAGACACAGATGGTTGTCAATTCCTCACGGCGGACCATGGTTATTACATCAAGCCCTAACAGTTTAGGCAATATACTTTGTGTTGTTTGCTTGAAGTCTAAGTCGAGAGATGCAGTATGAAGATTGCATGGCACTTTAGTTACAGGGGGCAACGGCATGGCGATGGATGCAAGTATGAGAAAGTTTCATGGACGGCGTATCGCGATGGTCAAACAGGGCTACCATAGTTGGAAGCCCTAGACGTATTACATCGTCACGTTAGATCATGAGGGCAGGTCACCTGCCACTGAGACGTGTTTGTGTAGACTGTTCTCTGAACGTGTTGTTTACATTTGCTGAATTTTGCATCGCAACTCTCTCTCTTCTTCTTTTTCTCCCACGCTCGACTCCAGTCTCAACCGCGTACCCAACCCAGCACTCAGTCTTATTTGTTTATCCATCTTTGCTTTCTATTCCTAGTCTGCGAGTAAGTTGTATAATTTCGAACCACGAAGTTCTCACACACACCCTAACATCGTGTATCAGTCCTCAGTATCAACACACGCCATCCCGTCACGTCTCAATCTGACAAAACACGTCAACAGGATGGATTCTTCAGGTCCAGTGCTGAGAACTCCTTCTCGCAACGTGATCAGAGGACGTATCTCAATGTCTTCCCCTCCTCAATGGGTCACACCTGAAACTCCATGCTACTCGGAGATTGAGTCTGATTGGACCCCATCTAAGCAACCCACGACCGAAAAAAGACTCTCTGGTGCATTCCGAGCTCCCCATGAGAAACGTGCCAGGAAGATCATTGCCACTGGTGAAGTCACCAAGGACGGAATTCCCTTGCCGTCTGATCCCACCAAGCCAACTACCCTCCTCAACTTGGAGGAAATCTATTCTATTGCCCAGGAGGGTGATCGAAGCGTCATGCGAGACTACACTGAGCTCTTCATCACCACTGGCATCAATTCCTACGAGACCAAGGCGGAGTATGCATGGATCTATCTCCGCCCCAATGAACTCGGCGAGCTTCCCATCTCCGAGGAGCGACTGAACATCCTCTTTCCTGAATGGGAGATGGTGCTGAAGATGTCCATGGAGCAGCCCGTTCAGACGATACCTTCACAGACAACTCGTATCAACCTTCTGAGCCCTACACTGCCGGAGCCTATCGTAGATGAAGAGGCCGACTACATGAAGAAGGATGTCTTCTATCGATCCGTTGAGACTACCGAGACCAAAAACCTCAGTGATGCCGACCTCCGCAAAGAGGTTTGGGCCTTGCGCAGTCAGAACTGGGAGTTGAAGCAGGAAGTCGCAGTTCTGAGGGAGGAAACACAAATGGCCGCGCTTCGACTTCAGTCAGACCCATTCACTTCTGACGATCCATTGCCTGGACTGCGCGTCGGCAAGCGGTCCCCTGAGACGGCTTTCGGTCTTCCGAGCTCCTACGATGCTGGCTTTGCTTCCAGTTCCGTCCCAGACCTGCCACCCGAGCTTGATACCATGACCATTGCTGAACGTCTGTTCCACATCGGACGCGTGGCTGAGACAGAAGAGTCTCCTATGAAACGCAGGGAAATCACTGCCCAGCCGGATGAGGACGAAGCTAGAGTTGTGCTTCCATCCATCCACCGTCTCAACAGAACGGTGCGCGATAGAGTTCTCGACTCGTTGACATCCTTGGACGATCTGACAAAGCTCACTGACCATGGATATGGTGACTACACGCCGCAGAACATTGCATTTGCCTCCCCAGAATTGATTTCGCACCTGGCATCTATCTTGGGAATCCCGCATTCTTTCGCCGATATTGATAGCCGCTTCACAATGGAAAGACCAAACCCGTGGAACCAGGCACCAGGTTACCCCCCTCTGGATGACCAGCCTTACGTTGATTCCCAGATCTACCGAGAGATGCGATATGCCCAGCAGAAGGCAGAGGCAAGCGCCAGCTTTCAACGCCACGCTGCGTTCAGTGGGGAGTTCAGACCCCCAGATATGATTCTCCCTTCCATTGATCCCGCATTGGGTCTCACGCCTTCTCGCGATCCCGAGCTTCCAGCCAGCTCCCTCGAAGCCGAAGCCCCATCCACTAGCGGAGCATCAACCACATTGGCGCCAATCGAAGACAAGAACTTGAAAATCGGATCCAAGTGGATCACCATGCTCAACGACCCCAGACTTGCAAACCACGCTATTCGCAAGTACGCCGAAGATCTCAACAATATTCCTCGCGGCAACACCCGGAAGTATTCACGCCTCAAGAACCAGATTGAGCTGCCAGTTCACCTTCAACATCTGAAAAAAGGGAACCTTTTTGACCCGAAGGAGAAGGTCCTCAGCATGGAAGACCTTCGTCTTCTCATTACGTATGGTCCCAGTGTCCGGTCTCTGTTCCAGCGATACTTCAAGCGCCGTGATGGCTATCTTCTTGACGAGTATAGATATCTGCTCGACGAGGTTGATTCTGAGACTGGAAAATTTAAGTTGCATACTCTGCACATTCATTCGCTTGATCCGAAGATGGTTCCTCACTACCTTGCTCGCCATTTCCCGGAGCTCAATCAGAGTGCGGCTAATCGCACTGGGGGCCGTGTTAGTGGCAACTCTATGCGTGGAGTGAATGTCAAGGAGGAGGTGGATGATGAGGACGAGGATATTCAGGAGAACCAGGAGAAGTTGGGGGAGTTGGAGGATCCGGAGGATCCGGAGGATGAGGAGTAGGTCATTGATTTCAAAGATGCAGCAGGGGGAGGTGCCGGGGGCAGACCCATTTGAAAGCATCTTTGAGAATCGATGTGAATATCATGTTTGATGTACTTGTGCTATCAATATTCACTTTATCTTTTAGCTCAATGCAAGTGTTTAGGTTCCAACTTCCAAGGTTCAATGCTTTAGACTTGCAATATATACCTGGGAACCAGATCTGGCTTTCAGTCCGAACCACCTGTGCGGCAGCCACTTCGTTACCTCAATTTTGCTCGTATTCAGGACACACTTGATCAATGTGTCGATTTCTTCAATGCACCAGAACACCATCTACGCCGTACTCGACAACCAGAACATCCATGGATCAAGACTTGGCAAAACCCACGATGGAATGCCAAGACCGAGCGTAAGGCCGCTCCACCCCTGATCGGCGCGTCACCCACTACATTCGGCATCCCCGACCGAGCATCTCGGACTCCGAGAATCGTCAACATCGCAAACTGTTCCTTGCACTACGAAGCACGGCTAACGCCAAGCATTCGGTTGCGTTAGCGATGACCGGTGTCTTGATTTGACGAGATGGACTGAGTTACACCGGCACATTGGACCAAATTATCCTCGGTCCCAATCGGCATCATACACAAGCACATGGGTTGGTCGGAAACCAACAGCCCAAGATCAGCCTATCGATGGAAGGGGTACAATATCGTTGCATACCGAATTTGCTGAGGAGCCACGTGAACTGCTTGGTCGGCGTTGATCGCGCAGCTAACCTACTCCGTACAAGGGTATCATTTCACGCCAACACAACCAAAGTCAAGCGGGAGAGATTTCCTCCGGCAAGTCTCAAAACGGTGATCGTTTCCTAATTGCCTTGTGCCTGGCAATTTAAGCAAACCGACAAAGCCAATCAAATGGGTGATTAATATCCTGCAAAGTCAACGGCTTCGCTTAATGGGCGGATCTAGTTGCAGAACATGCCCCCAGTGGCGGTCCCACTCGCTAGCCTAGCCCATCAGATAAGATGAAGGGATTGGCGTGGTACTGCATCTGTGCGGACTCCGCTAATGACGGCGATTTTATTACGCAAAGGTGGATTTGGCGTCGGAGGTAAGGACCGCACTACAACCCTGGACGGAAATGATCTGACATCCAGGAATTTATTGCAGCCCATATGTCCGTATAAGTATATCTTTATCACCGAGGAAGGGATTTAGATCCTGGTGGCTCACTTCTGGTCTTCTTACCATCAAAAATGCACTTCTCTGCATCAATTGCCCTTTTGGGGCTTGCTGTTTCACCAGCATGGGCTCTGTGTCCATATGCAGAGAAAATGGCATTGGAAAAGAGAGCCCCACCTACACACTCGCAAGCCCCCCGAGAAGCAGTCTCATCTGGAAAGAAGGGTGTCTTCTACATGAACCGAATCGCACCTGGCACATCGGAGCTATACGTCGCCAATGTCGACGGCACGAACGAACGTCCTCTTCTCTCAGATCCCATCTACGAATACCATGCGACATTCTCCCCCGACGGTGAATGGATTACTTTTACCGGCGAACGAAACGGTGACGGAAACTCGGATATATACCGCGTGCGAACGAACGGCTCGGACCTTGAGGAGCTGGAAACAACCTCTTCGATTGAAGATGGAGCAGTCGTGTCACCAAATGGAAAACAAGTCGCCTATGTGTCTACCGCCAATGGCTACAAGGCCAATATCTGGGTCATGGATCTAGAGAGCGGTAGAAAATGGAACCTCACAGATACCGCTTCGACTGCTGCGAACGCCTCGTTGCCGAACGGTTATTTCCGCCCCTCGTGGTCTCCCGATGGCCAATGGCTTGTCTTTTCGTCGGATCGGAACTCGGGCTGGTATGGACACGGAGACCCGGTCTTCATGGGTGTTTCGGGCTGGGAGCATACTCAGGAGCTTTCTATCTATGCTATTCGGCCCAACGGGTCTGATTTCCGTCGTGTCGCTTCGAAGTCTGGCTATTGTCTTGGCTCGCCCAAGTGGTCGCCCAACGGAAAGCGTATTCTCTACTATGAGATGACTCGCGAGAATACTTGGAATTCCCATCGCCCTGAATCAATTGACTCTGCCAACTCTACTTTGGTATCGGTTGACTTTGCTTCTGGGGCCGGTCGCAGAGTGGAAGTGGCAGGATCCGGAGTCAAGATCTTCCCTCAATACATATCCGATAGCACTATTGCCTGGTTTGCTAAGGGATCTGGCAAAGAGGGACTTCACACATCGGCTGGTGGATTCGTCAACACATCCAGCTCAACCGTCCGCTCTCCAGCCTGGTCACCGGATGGTAAGCAAGTTGTCTATGAGAAAACGAGCTTCGACGTGGTTCGTCCTATGGACAAGAAGCTATACAGCTGGGACAAGGACTGGGAATACCGGTTCACCGACGTTTTCCCCCAACTCTCGAACACGAACAAGATTGCCATGACTGAGAAACAACTCGGAAACTCATCCATTGTCTCCTTCACCGCGAACGGCACAAACGAGCACCTCGTCTACGACGACTTGAAGGCTGAATTTCTGGACACCTCCACCGTCTCCCAGGGCCTAGCCGGAGCCTTCAACCCCGGCTGGTCCCCCGACGGAAACTGGGTGATATTCGGCGTTGGCTCCTGGTTCCAGAACCGAGCCACAGGCGGCGGCTGGTTAGTTCGGGCCACCGCCAACGGTTCCTACTCCGAAGTCTTGACTGAAAGTCAATCGACCCTCGAAAGCAACAGCAGCGTGATCAACTCCGGATTCCCCAGCTACTCGCACGACGGCAAGAAGATCGTTTACCGCGTGTGGGGAACGAACTCCACTCTTGGTGACAGGGCCCAGCTTGGTCTCAGAGTTCTTGATCTCGAAACGCGGAAGATCTCTGTTCTCACGAATGAGTGGGATAATTTGCCTTCTTTTTCGCCTGATGGGGAGAGAATTGTGTTTACGCGCAAGGTCAGCGATTACAATTATGATGTTTGTACCATGCGGCCTGATGGGTCGGATTTGAAGGTTCTTACGAGCAGTGGTGCCAATGATGCTCATGCTGTTTGGACGTGGGATGGTCGAATCGCTTACTCTTCTGGTATGTATGGATTCCAGTATGAATGTGCGCTCTACGATCAAACATTCCAGCCGTATGGGCAGGTTATTGTGATGGATGCCGATGGGTCGAATAAGCAGGTGCTTACTGATTCTATCTGGGAGGATTCGATGCCTTTGTTTGTGCCTAATAGCAAATTGGGGAGGAGACATCTTTAAGCATGTTTTCCAAGCGTCGAAGATGCATTCTGCGTGAAAAATTGTAAATATCTCTCATGACTACCTCCAGATCTGGGTAGTTCAGATTTTCAAGAAAATACTAGACAGACACTTTGTTTGAAAGCTCTAAATGAATCTACTATCAAAGCCCTTTTAGTGAGATTCATGCATGATTTCATAACCGGCGAGAGGGGCCATGTACCACCGATAAAAGGCCCAAACTTCCAAGGTTTCGTCGTTCGTTTCACACGATATCTCTTGTGGCACAGATACCGACGTCGAGAAAAGTACCTTGGAACAACGTTACTCCCGCCCAAGAAGTAGCTGATTGTTATGACATCTGGCTATAATTATCAAAAGACCTTGTGACTCCACAAACACTGAAGATTGACGCTGCTAACCTCGGAAACTCAAGCCACAACTCTTTCACAGCTTCAAGATAACGTCGGAAGTTTGTAACACAAGTGACAGCACTTGAGCCCGCGGAAATCTCTGCCCAATCGGAAATTTGATGGCGATTGAGAAGTTCTTTCGGACGAAGCTACTCTTGGCACTCCACATGTACGGGTATGTATGATTTAAATTTCCGAACCGATCTGTTCCATTCCAAGGCTGTTTCTTTACTGGGTTACTCGATGAAAGGATCGACGAGAAGAGATGCAGCACACAGTTTGCTTTGTCAATGTATCGTCCCTCGCACAAAATCCCGGATGCGGGTGATGGGGCTGTATACATGGGAGTTGGTGACAAGCCCTTCTGATGATAGACCTGATCGGTCTTCAGATATTGGAAAATCTCTCGTAGTAAAAGAGAATGTGATATTATAATAACCTTGGGAGGATGTATGCCTTTGCAAAGTATAAGTCCCAGGTAAGATGCTTCACGTTCTGGTATATATTCATAGCTGTTTCACTACACGAGTCTACATTCGTAGATGATATGTTCTTTCTTGACCCAGGAAAATAGTCGGGAGTCGATGTACAAGTCAATGGGTAAAAGGATCTCTTTTTGATGAGACGGGTATAAAAGAGGAATTGTGCTTCTTGGGTCATCATCGGTGAGTACGCTTAGGGTGCTGGGGTTTGCTCACAATTCTTCCAGGCCGTCAAGGTATCCAGAAGGCACAGTTCCACCAATGATGAGCCCAACAAGGAGGATTTACACCTACAGTATACCAACATGTCTCACTTGGGTCTGCTATGTCCAAGTGTACAAAGTATTTGCATGTAACGTGATGATTCAAGATCGCAAAAAAGCGTACGTGGAAAAATTGGTATTCAATCTCATACAGACAGCAAACAACAAATAGCAAAGTGACAAAACACAAATGCGGTAATGCAGGATCGTCATGGGTCATCAACCAATCCCCACAAAGATCCGCGTTTCGTTGGATCAAGTGGAGATGGCGCCATCGAAACTAAATTGTTCTCATCGGAGCGGTCACGGAGAGGCTCTCATCCTCTTCCCCGTACTTCCCATTCTCCTTTCTCTCCTTTCATCTCCCTGGACTTCAAACCTTCACAGCGAATGACTTGAGATACAAGTAATCGGCCATGTTGTCGTCAACAGTCTTGCGAATGAGAGCGGCATGCTCCTCACCATACTTCTTCTTCCACTCGGCATCAAACTGCTCCTCAGTCTTGACCGCGCGTTTCTGAACAGGTTAGTTTCTCACTCAAGCATCTCCAGACAGAACAAAAAAAGGCTTACATGAACGCGTTGCTCCAAAGCCTTCGACTCAATAGCATCATTGTGGAACCCACGCCACTTCTCAAACGCATTCCTAGCAACAGCGTGATCCTCCTCGGTATCCCAGAGCAACATCTCAGGATTATACGGCAAATCAACACTCTTACAGAAAGCCTCCATAGTCTTCGCCGGCTCATCAAGCATATCATCCGCATCAATGACGCAGATCTCAACACCAGAGTCGGTCTTCTCATTGGACCCTGACAGCTCCGGACGAGTCGCCACACGCGGTCCGACAAGGCCGGTCTCACGCAGGAAATCGAAGTGTCGACGCAGCTCGTCGTACCCGGCCTCCGTGGGGTCGTAGTTGCGGAACCCGGTCACGTCGTCCAGAGGTGGGATCGTGCAACGCAGGTACGACGGCACGCTGTAGTGCGGGTCACGGATCAAGAAGGCCCAGTGGAATTGCTCTTGGATCTCGCGGGGCATCACGGTTGGGTTGCCCGGCTCGGGGGTAGTATCATACGGGTACGGTTCCTTGTGGACACCGTTGGTGTGGCCATTGGTATGGCCGTTGGCTTCATCACCGTTCACACCGTTGGAGTGACCGTTTACACCGTTTGCGGCTCCGTTCACGCCGTTGGTGTGGCCGTTGGTGTGACCGTTGACACCGTTGGCGTGTTCGCCGTTGGTCCCGACGCCGCGCTTCACGCGCAGGAGCGAAGGAGCCGGACTGGCGGGCTTACCACTTGGTGGAAGCAGGTAGTGGTCGATGTCTTTGATGAAAATTCTCTTTCCCTGTGATAAGGTAAGCATCCCCTCGTGTAAGAGCGATTCCATTCCGGCGTGCGGATATCCATGACCCGGGAATCAGAGGGAAGAGCGAATTTTGAAATTTACGATCCAGGGTAGCAGATGGCCACACTAGGCTCATCTGTGTGATGGGGAAGGGGGAAGTTGGGGGTCACGTAGAGATGAAAAAAAGGTAGGGGATCTTCCTCCATGTTCAATCCACCAGGGAGAACATGGAGAGCATTTTACAGTGGGAATATCAAGAACGCGAGAAATTCCGCAGAGAGAGAGGTCGGACCTGTGTAGCTTCCCGCTCAAGTCTATCCATCACGGTACTATATGTAGAGTTGGCGAATCCACTGTCGAGACGAGCTTGTTCATCCCCTGAGAATCGGCTGGAGAGGCGCTCCGGGCCGTAGTAGAATGCGTCGCCGAATGGCTCGTGAACACATTGAATCGTGTCACGTTGAGTCATGAAGACCTGGTTCTTGTCAGAAAATGCACGTCAAATGGGGTCCGATTGATGCCGTTCTCACCCGCTCAAAGGCCGTCGAGCATGCTCGCGGGTGCGTAGCCACAAAGATCGGCTTCGTCATTATGATAGAAGAATTTTTTTAAAGATCAAACAAACAACTGCAGTCTGCTGATCGAAGGTAATTGTAGATAAACTTGCGGTGGATCACTATTCTGATCAATTAACGTCGAGGTGAATTCAAGCAGCCTCTTGTGGCGTGACAGAGATTTCTAGCGGGTCAAGTTCTGTTGACAGTCTCTAAGCCGACGAATGTGAAGGCTTCTGGATGAGCTCAGATCAAAGCACTATGGCGTGAGAATAATGAAGTACAGGTTGTGGGGGAGGCTAAAACCTTTTATATTGAAGACTACGGCTAAAGACCGACACTTTTCTTTTTTTTTCTGGCTCCTCTTTTTTCTCTTTTCGCGGGAAGGCGGAGAGTTACCACAGTTGCCCGTTCCAACTACCATGGATGACTGCTGCTGAATCCGGATTCTCGTGGAGATCTTCCCCTCCGATGAGCTTCCCCTCGCACGTTCTATGCCATTCCCCCCAACGCCTCAAACCAACACCAGATACAGTTAGTCGGGTCAGTCCGGCTCCGACCATAGTCCATGCAGGTGGCGCATATAGGGAACACCCTCAAGGTCTCGACTGCGCACCAAAAAAACCTAGCTTATGGGAGCCTTGGATAGAGGCAAATCAGGAGAGACATAAAGCTGGTTGCCCCTCCATGCCCCTCTCACGCCCCGCAGGAACCTTGCCGCTTCTATTTTTTTTCTCTCGCCCCATTATACTCCATTCTGAGAGACGAAACAGAAAACGCGCCTAGAGAACGCAACTTGCGCGAAGGCCAATAACGAATAAGGTTGTGGACATCCGGATGGAGCTGATCACCAGTTCTGGATGCGCCGACTCGGAAGGAGTGTCCACTCTCCATATTCTGGTGTCTGAGCTTCTGACTAGAGACTGCGAGGTGAGACTATTCTCCTCTTCGCGGCCCGGTGAGGGCTTGATCTTGACCCTCGGTTTAAATTGACAGGGGTCTGATCCTGCGCAAGGTTTGCGAGATCGCGTTTCCTCGACTTCTTATTGCTGCAGCTATCTCCCGGCTGACGTCATTGACTGACGGGGGGGTCATTTTTGGTTCGGCTATCGTGGCAAGGCCTATATCCCACGTAAACAATGTAGTATTTTGACAGGCGTGGGTGACCAGGGCTGAGAACATTGTAATAATTCCCATACTATGCCATCATGCGGTCCCGTTCTCGAGCCTTGATTTATGCGCATGTGGGCCCGGGGCGGATGCTCCACTGCAAGGCACACCTGTTCTGATGTACCGAATACGCAAGCCAGAGTAGAGAAGAAAAGTAGAACCCGCCAATGGACGCATTAGTGTCGAATCATGTCTCCAACGTGGGAGGACTGGAGTTTCAAGGAAATTTGCGCGATTTAATCCGAGAGGATGACTCAGCTCGGGTAGAGTAGGGTTGTTGTTCAACATATGTCACATGATACAGGGTCACATGACGTCACATGACTGATGTGTCAGTGATACTCTTGATATCATGTGACCTCGCGTGGTCTGTTTATGACAGGTCACATGATCTGATGATCGGGCACAATCAGGTAGCTTCTGGAAGGCGGTGGAAGCATGTGGTGACGGCATGGACCTTGGGGCAGTTTCGGTCTGGCCACGCGCTGGGACTATATGAACTTGCATCATCACGTTTCAAGTTGGCATTGTCCATGATCTCACCAACCCACTTATCTCCTACTTGATCTTCGCAACTCCCACGATAAACCCTCACTCAACTTATACACTCTAACTAACACTCTATTTGTTTACCAACCGTCACCACTTCTAGTGAGATCACCCCGCCACCTCGTTCATAATGAACGGCGCCCAGTTCACCGATCGGGCCAACAAGACCCTGCTCGACTCGGGTGTCTTGTGTGAGCAATACGCACACACTCAGATCTTGCCTCTACATCTCGCAGTTGCTCTCCTCAACCCTTTACCAGATGAATCCGAGGATCAACAAACCCCATCCGGTGCCCATGCCTCTCACGATGCGGCAACTGCACCGCTCTTCCGACAAGTTGTCGAACGCGCGCACGGCGACTCTCAACTCCTTGACCGCGCGCTTATGAAGCTCCTGGTCCGTCTTCCCAGCCAGGACCCTCCACCAGAGAACCCGAGTGTGTCTCCACAGCTTGCCAAGGTCATCCGATCAGCCAGCGATCTCTCCAAAACCCAAAAGGACAGCTTTGTTGCCGTTGACCACCTCATTCAATCCGTCTGCCAAGACCCCCAGGTCCAGCGCGCATTGGGCGACGCCAACATTCCCAACCTCAAGTTGATCGATAATGCTGTCCAGCAAATCCGCGGTACAAGGCGTGTCGACTCAAAGACCGCTGACGCGGAAAGCGAAAATGAAAACCTCAAGAAATTTACCATCGACATGACTTCTCTCGCCCGTGAAGGAAAAATCGATCCAGTCATTGGCCGAGAGGAGGAAATTCGCAGGGTTATTCGCATTCTTAGTCGTCGCACAAAGAACAACCCTGTACTTATCGGTGAGCCCGGTGTAGGTAAGACCACTATCGTTGAGGGTCTCGCCCGCCGCATTGTCAACGCCGATATCCCTGCCAACTTGGCGCAATGCCGTCTTCTTTCTTTGGATGTGGGCTCCCTTGTCGCGGGCAGCAAGTACCGCGGTGAGTTTGAAGAGCGCATGAAGGGTGTTCTCAAAGAGATCGAAGACTCCAAGGATACCATCGTTCTCTTTGTTGACGAGATCCACCTGCTCATGGGTGCTGGATCCAGCGGTGAGGGTGGCATGGATGCCGCCAACCTTCTCAAGCCCATGCTTGCCCGTGGTCAGCTGCACTGTATTGGTGCCACAACACTCAGCGAATACCGCAAGTATATCGAAAAAGACCAAGCATTTGAGCGACGTTTCCAGCAAGTCCTTGTCAAGGAACCCTCTGTCCCAGAGACCATCTCCATTCTTCGTGGTCTCAAGGAGAAGTACGAAGTTCACCACGGTGTCAACATCCTAGATGGCGCCATTGTTACTGCCGCGACGCTTGCTTCGCGATACCTCACAGGTCGACGACTCCCTGATTCTGCCGTTGATCTCATTGACGAAGCCGCAGCTGCCGTCAGAGTTACTCGAGAGTCCGAGCCAGAGGCTCTCGACACACTTGAGCGAAAGGCTCGACAGCTCCAAATTGAAATTCACGCCCTTGAGCGCGAGAAAGACGAAGCCTCCAAGGCTCGTCTTGAGATTGCTAAGCAAGAAGCCGCTAATGTCGGAGAAGAACTTCGCCCGATGCGCGAGAAGTACGAAAGCGAGAAGCAGCGTAGCCGCGAAGTTCAGGATGCCAAGATCAAGCTTGACTCTCTGCAAGTCAAGCGCGACGAGGCTGAGCGTTCTGGTGACACTCAGACCGCTGCCGATCTTGAGTACTACGCCATCCCAGAAACCAAGAATCTGATCAAGCGACTCGAACAAGATCGTGCCCGCGCTGATGCTGAGCGCCGCGCCAATGCGACCGACGAGGGAGAGACGCTTCTTGCCGATGCCGTTGGTCCCGATCAGATCAATGAGATTGTTGGTCGTTGGACCGGTATCCCCGTCACCAGACTCAAGACCACCGAGAAGGACAAGCTGCTCCACATGGAGAAGTCTCTTGGCAAGCTCGTTGTCGGCCAGAAGGAAGCCGTCGTCTCGGTTTCCAACGCTATTCGTCTTCAGCGCTCCGGTCTCAGCAACCCCAACTCGCCTCCCAGTTTCTTGTTCTGCGGTCCATCCGGTACCGGTAAGACACTGTTGACCAAGGCTCTTGCCGAGTTCCTCTTCGACGACCCCAAGGCAATGATCCGTTTCGACATGTCCGAGTACCAAGAGCGACACTCCCTCAGTCGCATGATCGGTGCACCCCCTGGCTACGTCGGCCACGACGCCGGTGGCCAACTCACCGAAAGTCTCCGTCGCCGTCCGTTCTCCATCCTCTTGTTCGACGAGGTCGAAAAGGCCGCCAAGGAAGTCCTCACTGTCCTCCTGCAACTCATGGACGACGGTCGCATCACCGATGGCCAAGGCCGCATTGTGGATGCGAAGAACTGCATCGTCGTCATGACCTCCAATCTTGGCGCCGAGTTCCTCGCTCGCCCAACAACAAAGGACGGTCGCATCGACCCCTCCACCCGCGAGATGGTCATGGGAGCCCTGCGCGACTACTTCCTTCCCGAATTCCTAAACCGTATCTCCAGCACTGTCATTTTCAACCGTCTCACCAGACGCGAGATTCGCAAGATCGTCGACCTCCGCCTGCACGAGGTGCAGAAGCGTCTCGATCACAACGAGCGCAAGGTCACTATCAGGTGCAGCGAAGAAGTCAAAGACTACCTCGGTGCAGCTGGCTACTCTCCTGCCTACGGTGCTCGTCCACTTGGCCGACTCATCGAACGCGAAGTCCTCAATCGTCTCGCTGTTCTCATCCTCCGAGGCAGTATCAAGGATGGTGAAATTGCTCGTGTTATCATGAAGGACGGTCGCATTGATGTCCTTCCTAACCACGAGATTGGTGACAGCAGCGATAGTGACGATGACATGATGGACGACGATGATCTCGATGCTGAGATGGAGGGTGTCGAATCACCCGACCTTTACGATGAGTAGATTCATCCAGGCTACATAAAAAAAAGGCGAATAGATGGAGTTGTTTACTATTCTGCCATGATGCGACGATACACGATTTTGATCCAATTTTTCTACCTTTGTTACTTCAGCTTTCATTCTAATGTTGACATGGCGTTGGGCTTAGCCTGATTTTGTTGTTAATTTCATTCCATTTGCATACGCACTTGGAAATTTCCAGGTGGATACGTCTATGCGGGCCTTTGGGCCTTTGCATCCACTCTCGACATGGTTGCGTCAATGGATATAACTCGGAGTGGCTTGTATCTAGTATTTTTCTCATAATGTTACTAAATTTGTTCACTTATTGGAATTGATACCTAGGTAATTGAATGTATCTGACACGGTCGGACCCGTAGACGCGTAAGATCGTGTTGGTCTCGGAATCATCCATGGATGTTTCCTACTCTGACCACATTCTTAGATGAGTATTCTGTTCTTCATGGTTTCAAGTTCCAGGCCTTAGGAGTCGCCAAATTTGGGCTTGTCTTGCATTTAAGGCACCCCAGAATGTCCACATGGACATCTGCGTAGGTGATATCCCTTACTGCCCACAACTTGCACTGTTTCCATGTAACCCTACGGACGGCTTGGGCGGCCTTGAGACTTTGTTGGCTGGCATATTGTCTTGAATACTTCTCTTTGATTCTATTCATCCATAGACACCCCGTAGACCTTCATCCTATACAGACATCACTTTGACGAACAGTATTGGAGCTACTATATATAGTCGGGAGTTTATAGATCGACGCTTGGCAACAGAATGCGGGGGAATAAGCAGCCAAGAAATCGACGATTCCAGACGATCAGGCGTGACGTGTTTCTATTTAAAACTTGCCCTTCGCAAATTTTGGTTCTTCGATCGGCAGAGACGGGTTGCCCGATGCAACCGTTGTGGTTCGATGTGGAATTGCTCTGGATGTTTTTATTTCTGGCGTAAACAAGCAAAATTGCTTATAACATTGGTTGATTTGTTTATTTATGCACTAGACCAGCAGCCCTGGACTTCAGCTCTCGTTATTGCCATCAAGGTTTTACTACCAATAGAATATAATTGTACAATATCACAACCTCAACGCTCTCACTGAAGCCGTGAAGTGACACGCGCAAGAGTGAGACAAAGTGCGTAAGGACATGAGACATGTAATCGGACTTGCTGTCAGACGTCCGATCTACAGTGCATCAAGCTGCTCAAGCTTCGCCACGCTGGGCTGTAAGGTTACATGTGACCTCACACCGTTCTCTTTTTCATTGATCATCTTACGTCTATGGAGTACTCCGTACTCACAACACCCACGGCTCTTAACTATTTAAGAAGCCGGTCGCTCCTAGAATACTTCACAGCAACAAACACAAACGAGCTCCAAAATCCCAATCCCGACCAAACCCCTCACACACAGAAAAAAAACCATACGCCAATTTCACCTCCAAATAAATCCAACTTCCACTTTCAAAACAACCTCAAAATGCTATTCACCTCCATCATCTCCCTCGCTCTCACCCTCGGCGCCTCCGCCATGCCCGCCCGCCGCGCCGACCCCGCAAACACCCGCTTCGTCCAACTGCGTCTTTACGGCGAACCCAGCTGCTCTGCCCAGAACCTCGGTGAGCTCGGCGTATACGGCGACAGCGTCAACAAGTGCCAGACCTTCGGCACCGATACCATCCGATCCGTCAGCTTTGAATACAAATATGCCGACAACTGTACCCGTGAGTTATCCCCGTCGCTTGCGCTTGGGTTCCATAAACTGACCGTTTTCCAGTCGCTGTCTACAATGATGTGACTTGTCACTTGAACCGTCACGATGTCAACGTCGGGACTTGTTTGTCTGGCGATAAGAGCTACGGCAGCTACATTGTCGAGTGCCCCCTTGCATAAACTGGTGTCGTTCGGTGTTAATTAGCCTGTTTGTTTCTGTACTTTTGCGAGTTTGCGCTTTTGGGATTGATATGGGTTATGAGGAATGTCTACTAGATCTAATGTGCATTTAATAATGGAATTGAAAATATGGGCATGGTTTGAAGTCTCTCTCTGTGTACTCCATATTGTCAGTACTGATGATTGTAGAACGAGTCCCCAATCCCTAATTCTCTGTTCACGGCTTAGCCAAAGATTCCTCTTCTCCGCCAATCATGATGACTCGACAATTAGTTGGAACCTTGGAAGGACAGCCAGAAAGATAGTTCAAAAGACGGTAAAAAAGAGGCCCCGAAATTGATGATGGCTCTCTTCCTTTACCAATCGGAATAGGAGATTAAGCCAACACATGACTGCTGCTGTTTACAAGCAACTATCATCGTATTTTTGGCCACGCGTGAGCGCGGCACTGAGGCTCGTACTCCGTAACTGATAACGCCGAGACTTCACTTGGCGCATTGAAACTGAGCTGTAAGTCAAATACGCCAAGTGAACTCTCGGCGATATCATCCTACGTTGACAAGTGAGGAAAAAGTGAGACTTTGGTCAGGTCATTCATTCGCTAAAATCACTCAGGCATAGCACTCAAGGTGCAGCGAAATTCAGAATATCCCCCACCACATAATGTCCACCAATCAGCAACCTGCCCAGTGGCGCGGGCAAAGGGGCCGTCGGGGTCAAGCCCAAACATCAAATTCGATCCCCTGGGATTGACACTTGAGGGCGAGGCTGTCCACGGCCGCCTCTGTGCCTCCCTTTCGCTCGGTATCCAGGCCGACCTTAAGCGTTCTCAAATTGGGGCAGACCCCCGAGCGCACAAAGACAAGGAGTGCGCGAAACAGCCCATTCTCACAGCCAATCCATAGGTCTGTGATGAATAGCGCTTCGAGAGATTCAGGGAGAATCTCCGCAAAGCGTTTCTGATTCGAACCAAACACAGGATCCATCCGGCCTAGCAAATGGCAGTGACGCATAGTGACCGTTTCTAAGACGGGGAACTGCTTTAGGGATCCGAATGGGAGGTTCATCACGCTATTCTCATCGTCTATGAGATTAGCATCGAGCACGAACTCTCGGTACGCCGCAGAAAAGAACACGCCGATGGATTTGAGGGTTGCGGCCGAGGGAAGAAGGTGGTGGCGCAACGAAGCCGCCTCAAACGCAGATACTTCGTAACCGGATCCTCTTGAATTCGGGGCCACGTCAAAACCCAGGTACAGATGTTCAAGTTTGTCGCACTTGGCGAGCCAATCAAGGAGACCCCCACACCAGGCGACATGACCAATATGAATGACTCGAACATTGGATGGAACGTTCGGCAGCGGGAGGTTGTCGGGAATTGATTGCTCGTATATGCCATTGCCGATGATGGTCTCCACAGCTGGCAAGTGGAAGACGAAATCAAGAAAACCAGACTTCATCCATGGGGACTCCCAGGAAGACACCGGCTCAATGTTCTTCAAACGCCGAAAAGCAGGACGTTGATCGATTGGGACGAGGTTTGAGACGGCCCTGGCGATGATCCATGAGAACGCCCAAGCCATTTTGTAATCAAGCTGGACTGTTTCGATATTGTGGGCGCAGATGAGGAGCAACCACGTCCATGTTTCGGCAGAAATACCTGTCACACCTCGAAGCCACTGGCCATTGGGGGTTTGCTTTTCATCGGGTGTCATTATGGTATCTAGTGCCTCGTGGAAGAAAGCCGCAACATCAGTGGGCATGGGAATATCCAGAGGCTCGGTCATATTCTGAGGCTCGGTGATCTCGGTGATCTCGAGAGGCTCGGTGTCGGACAGCTCATCGCGGGCCAATTGAACTCGACGAACTAGGAGGGCAAGCTCTGGGTGCTGCCACAGGCGCATAATCAATCGGACAAGGGCCAGGTTGACTGGGAACAAGATAATCGTGTGGTAGAGGATGGGGAAGAAGAGGTCATGAAAACGACGACAGGTGCGAATCAATGCGAACAAAGTCTTCTTCGGGCGAGTATCGGCCTCGATATGCTTTCCGATCTGGAGGAGTAACTCGACAGGAAGCCGGTTCATCTTGAGATGCGTTTGGAATGGTAGGAAAGGGGGATGAGAAGAAAGGGTAGGATTGGACCCGCCTGCGGTTTCTTGCGTGGATGCCACCTATGATTACATCGTCGAACGAGAAGTACATCGTGTCGCGAGCGTCCCAATTTGGAAAGGACCATATTCAGAACCGTGCTGCAGAAGCGGGTCTACGCGGGTCCCGTTTGCGATGGTGCGAGCGGGTCTAGGAAAGACATTCTGTATACTACCTCCGAGGTCATTCTGCGATCCTTATCTAGACGGAGATGCCATTGAGCGATACAGTGCCTTCGCTGTCTGGGAAGGTATGGGAATAGGCGTCACCCCAAGCGCCTGAATCACTATCCACCTGGACAAGAGCTAAGCGTTTTGTTAATCTCAATATACATACTGGCTCTTGTAGTATCCCGCATTGAGGCTATGGTATTGATTAGCGAGCACCAAACAATGCACGAATAGTCTTTTATCCTATGGTGGTTGTCAATGTAGCCCTCATGGGCGACTATACCTTGATTAAGGTAGAAGAATTCACTTCGTACAAGTTTTATTGAAATTAGGGCCCGGGGAGGGAGAACCACAACGATCTCACAGGATGAAAAGCTCTCCAAGGTTCATTTACAGACATGTATGTAGACAGAAATCCCCCTGGCTTACCATTTATCTTGTTTAATTAATGTTCACGGATCGCCTTCTATTAACTGGAACTCGTGAATGGTCGTTGAAGATAAGGGCTAGAGTAATGGCATGAGATATTGTCGCTGCTGGGGTGAAATCTTGTTAGAATTGGATACAGGCCTTCTGTTATTCCCACAAAGATCATTTGAAATGCAGGCCCCGACATCTGGGGCGCACTTCTGGAAACTTGGATCATGCTGCCCTGGTGGATTCTATGAAAATGGGCAAAAAAGCTGTTTTACTTCTCTCTTTACAATGATATTATACATGAATATGTTTCTCCGAAGTCTCTGGGAACCCGTGTACCTAACTAAACCTTGGAACATCAGCTATATGACAAATCCTAGAAGGATACACAAGGGACTCATTATCTAGTCATAGTATGTAGTTTGTAAGTGAGAATGCTGAGCTACAGAGTGTCCAGGCGGTATCTAGGGTGATAATTAAGCAGTGTGTAATGTAGCGAATAACCGGTCAAGCCAGACACATGGGGCTCGGCCTGTTGTCAGGTTCTCCCCTGCGTACCGGCATGATCACGAGAATAAAGAGTAAGCAGAAGTCCACAAATATGTTTAGAATGACAAAGGTCATCACTGTCTGTCTTTCTAGTTTCCGGTCATCACGCGTATTCGCACGGTCAAGATAAATACCGACTTCCGGAGTTGCAACCTTGAAGATATAAGGAATAGGTAGACCAGTTATATTTCTTCCAGTGAAGCTAGCAATCAGCCATTGGGCATGACCGTGGTTAAATGTGAGCCAATCAATAAATGCTGTACGAGGTGAATCTGACAGCCTTAAAGGATTATGAGAGCTAAGCGCAAAGGAGTTAGGAATTGGGCTGATCCTGCGTGGCCCCAATTTAGCGCGGCCTTACCCAAAAATAGCACACTCTGAGCCTCAGTGCCATTTGCATTTTTACAGGTTTTCTTCGCTGTGAGAAGAAATATCTGTTAGAATTATATTTTCTTTGTATGATGTGTTAAACGTGAAGATGGCTTGAAAGGGGATAAGATGAAAGGATAGAAGGGTTAGCGCTGTGTTTGAAGCGCTTTGTAGCAAGCGCTTTGTGGGCAGTGCTGCAACCCCACCTTCTAGGGCCGTTGGGCTGTGTAGTACGGAGTATACTAGCATTGCTGTCTGCACTTTTTTTTGTCAAGCCAGTCATCTCTGTCGAGTCTACACTTTTTGGTAATCTCTGCGGTTTAGACAAATAAACACGAACTAATGGTGCCAAACAGGACGGCTGTTTGAGACTTTTGTCCTATCGTGGCGGTGTGTCTTTGTTCATCTTCTCTTTGAGGATATCACATAAGACCAATAGCCCCCGGGAAAAATCATCCCTCGACTCTTGTTCGACTCCCCGTACCAAAATATGAGGATGTTGCCTTTCATCGGCGTGGACGCCGAGAACGACTATTGGAGGTCTGAGACGATCGCCTCGGAATCCAGTGATACTTCGGACTCGGTCGACCCAGTGGTGACTTTGACCAAGACTCCGGATACAAATGTCAGAAGAATCATCCCTGGAGCGATTTTGGACGGACAAGATCCTGGGCTTTCCGTGAGCGGTGCAACGAGCGAGCCGCCACCGAGTATGGAAACTGCAAGTGTATCGGGAGACTCTGAAGGCGCGAACCCCACAGGAACAGAAAACAGCTGGGATACGACGACGAGTGAATCGAATTTTGCAACTGCTTTCACAGAGCCGCCTTTGAGTACAATGACCACAACCTCAATTCCAAGCTCGACATCATCCTCAATCGTGGCGGCATCAACATCGACGTCAACGTCAGCGTCAACGTCAACAACATCAACCCTAATCTCGACCTCCACAACCACCCAATATCCGACCCAAACACCAACAAGCGATCCAAGCGCATACTCAGGCGGACCATCAAAAACAACCCAAATCGCAATCGCAGTCCCAGTCTCAATAGTCGGGCTCGCCCTCATCCTAGCCCTAATCTTCTTCCTCCTTCGTCGCCGCCGCAGGGAACGCACCTCTCTACCTCCACCGTACCACGTAGCAACCAGTCAGACAACCGCCGTCTCAACGCAAGAACTAATGATCCCCAAGCCTCAAGAAACAAGATCTCTTCCACCCATGGCCGTACCAATGCCACTCGTATCGCCGACTCTTCCAAGAAGTCCGAGCGCAGGCGAACTATCAATGCAACATTCGCAGGATGGCCGTGGCTCGCACGCGGAGCTCGGGACCGCGATTGCGGTTCCTGTGAATCGGCATAGCGTTGGCGAGGAGGTTAGGGGGTCGAGGCAGTTGGCACGCATGCCTTTTGAAGACTTTGAGGATGATGAGGTTGGGGTTGGGCCTGCTCGTGTTGATGATGATGATGTTTCCGATGTTTCAGACAGGGAGAGGAGAGGGTCAAGGAGGAGGAATTTCGATGAAGTTTCTGATTTGTCGTTCAATGAGGTTTCGCCGATTTCGCCGAGCTCGCCGGAGCAAAGACGGTTTCCATGATTTGGTATAAGTATGATACGAGATAATATGGAGTTTATATGGGCAGGGATCTTTGAGGTTTTTTCTAGTCGCAAATGCTCTTGAGTTAGCTTACGAAACCTATTATGGATATTCCGTTCGACAAGTTGCATCTTGAGTTCATTCTAAATTCTGTGGAAGTGGCTGGCTGAAGGTTCGCTTGCAAGACTGAAACTAAACTGTTACACAGTGACTAAAGGACCAAACTGCTGGCTCCCAAGATCGCCTTCTCTCCTTGCAGAGCAACAGAAGTTTACTATCGGCCGTGAGCCTCTCATCTATTTCTTCAAGCTCAGTGTTCTTATTCGAAGGTGAATCTTGTTGTCACATTAAACCAAATAGCATTCTCGTAAGTAAATTCATAGGCCGTGCAGTCTGGGGGGAGGGTGGCGTGTCCTTCAATAACAAACAACAAAAGTACGACTTGACCTTTTTGCTTCTTCTTCTCGCAAAAACACATACTTTCTTCGACGGTGACTCAACCACAGCTCACGCATTCGATGCCGATCCATTTACTAATTGTAACGTAATTGTGTTCAGGAACTGAGGCACACTCGAGGTCGGCAGTGTGCGATCGCGTCCCCGAGTGCAGGTGGGGTTGTAACCGAACGCACCAGGCAAACTGTTTGATCGGCGAGACTTGTGAGGTATTTCTTTGAATAGAGGCGGGCTGAAAGATCCACCCCCTAAATGGGGCCAAACTTGCAGCTATTTTACCTAGTTCGGACTTTTTATTGGAGCATCAAGTATGCATGAACCGGATCTGCAGCGCCCATCAGACTCCCCGCGATCTTGCTGTAGGTATGCGTAATGGCTGCAATCCCAGACTCGCAAGTACACAAGATCATTAACTTCTAAGGGGAAACAACTTTTCTTGCTTTGGTGCACTCTAAGCACACGATTGCTTTACACGTTGCTTTACCTTACTGTTTCAATAGTACCATCACTTAGACATCGGACAGTTGATTTTTCATATCAACGGTAGAGAAGCGAAAAGCTCGAACCACATATTCATTCCTCCCCTCCTCTTTTTGTACTTTTTATGTGATTGATGTGCATTGCCGATACTCCGTACAAGGATATGTGCTGGCATCTGTCCGGCGAGTCCCAATGTCACACATACTTACTCCGTAAACGTCATGTAGACCCATATGTACGTACATGATTGGATAGGGTTGGATGTGCTCTGCGTGTACGGCTGAGTGATGCATCGCAGTCAGTCTGAATAGTATCAAGATGTGTAGATCGCTCTTGTACAGTATGACTGTGGGAGCTGAGATTATCCACAGGCCAATGCAACATGACATATTTGGAAGCCGAGGAGCTGAATCTATGACACAAGACATTGAATACATGGCAATACCAGTACAGCAAATGATATAAATACCTTGTCACTTGGTCGTTGATATCTATCTTCTCACAGATCCTCACAATCAAAAACTAAACAGTTCAAATCTTCCCGACTGAAGCATCAATTTTCCCAAGATGGTCTACTACACCTATGTTACCTACGAGAGCCCGTTGGACGGAGGCTATGGCGAATACTTCAACTGGGTCATGGTCACTCCCGACCAAAACACCGCAGATACCTATTATCGGGCCCTTCAACGAGTGAAGTCTGTCACGCAATCCGATAACAACGGCACACCGGGAGCCAAGGTCGATATCACCTCGGTGGACCGCCCAGGTGCCCAATTCTGGACATACGATGGTGCCAGCGGCGAGAATTTCCACCTTGCCGCCCGAGCCCTGTCAGGAAACCCAAAGATGAAGTCGGTGAACCCCGAATTCACTGATGTCTTCGGAAAGATCCGAGTCTATTGGGTTGGAGCGTATGCCGATGGGCGATTCCGCACGTTCACCCCCCAGGGAGCTGGTGCAAATGGTAGCGACACACTCTCCGGGAGCAGTTTCTTTGTGAAAAGACACGGTTTCGATCAGTACTGGTATCTGGCGGGTGGCAATGTGGTTGTTGATTCTACCAGGCGGTCGAGATTCATCTTTACGATTCAGCGGAAGCATGATGAGGTGAAGTTCCCGAAGATGCCGCTTGTTGATTCTGATCATGTCAAGATTGAGGTTCTGCAGGATGGAATCCGGGTGCCCATTGCTTTGTCGGGTGATAATGCGCTCGTTGCTGGGGTTGGATTCAAAGAACATAAGTTTACTTTCCGCGATCTTAAGACCCGGCTCGGTCTTGTGCCGGGAACGGTGCAGCAAGGTCAATCCTCGCACGACGCGCAATTTGTCGTGTGGACTTCTACCACTGGGCTGGGATCTGCTGATTCATTTGAGATTGTGGATGGTGTTGAGGTTGATGAGGCTGAAGAGTGAAAAGCCCCTATAAGAAGCCTACTCCAAGGTCTTGCTTGATGCTTAGTTGGATTGTCAATTCTAAGGAAACATATCTCTAGTTTGACTCTTATGACCGTATAGTGGAATGCAGTGTGCTCTTAAGTTTCTTTTTCAATTTCGAACATAGAAACCGTGGTCCACTATAATCTTCGGATAATTTCTGTTTTCCGGTAGGAACACTGAAGAAGACGCCAGGGACACCGACGGCAGGGGCCCGATCCACGCGGTAGAAACCCTTGCGATCAAATTGTATAATATCGCCAACTTGAACGTTGGAGACATTACTGTCGGCCAGGGCATCCACGCGGAACTCCGTGTTGAAGTTGAGAACATCCTCAAGTATATCCTCCGCGAGTGAATCTTTGTTCAGCAGGTAGTCAAAAATCAACCAACTCGACAGGAACTAAAGTCTGGCCCTCGGTAGATAACCAAGTCACTTTCTTCTCAGTCTTTTTCACGTCACCGGCTAAATGCAATTCCAGGTGCAGGTGCGTAACTTTGCCTGTAGAAGGGTCGGTGGAAATATCGCCAACGATCACATTACCCCAGTTCATAAGTGTGATCTCCTCGTCCTTTTTGAATGAGATACCATCAACCTGTTCGAGAATGACAGAAGAGGAGAGAAAAACATCCTTTTCACCGACTGCGATATTTTTCGCATGCTTTGGGCGCTTTTCCATATACGGAACAGCGGGGCCACCGTTTACGGTCGCCTTGATAACATCTCCTGTTTCAATAGCAGTATAACGAGGGGCAACAGGATCGATATACTTCTTGTTGGTAGCCCAAATCAAAGCCCAATCAAACAGAGTCACGTTTTTAGAGGGACCTTGTTTAAGAATGAACTCTCGGAGTGCAGGGATCGTCATTCCTCGACGGCGAATGCCACGAATAGTCGGGAATCGAGGATCTATAATGGGTGTTAGTGGTCACAAAGGGATTCCGAGAAATCAGAACACTTACCATCCCATCCCCAAACAACACCACTTTCCACAAGTTTGCTCAGCTTCCTTTTAGAAAGCAGGGTGCGAATGAAGTTCATACGAGCAAAGTCCCAAACCTGAACAGTTCGTAGGCTTAATGCATCGAGCATCCACTGGTATTGCGGGTTGCGATCTCTGTATTCGATGGTCCGCAGAGCGTGAGTGACTCCCTCCATTGAGTCAACAATCGGACATGCAAAGTCATAGGTTGGATAAACAACCCAGGCATCACCGGTACGGTGGTGAATAGCAGGATTACACCGGTATATCACAGGGTCACGCATGGCTTTGTTCTTGTCATTGAATGATATCTTAGCACGGATGCACCAGCGCAGACCCTCGGGGGTGCCCTTCTTCATCTCTGCAAAGTGAGCCAATGAGTTTGCGGGTGAAAGTTCACGACGCTGGCTTGGAATTCCGTGCCGTCTTTGATGTTTCATGGTGTCCTTGTCTGTGTCATCTGCGTAGGCTTTCCAGATTGAATAAGTTGAAGGCAGTATTCATAGAGTTGGTCGAAATAATCGCTAGTATAGCTAACTTTGTCGGGTCGGATACCTTGACACTGTTAGCCTCTTCGGAGAATAAATATCATGTGAGACGCACCCATCAAGGCGAGGTCTTCCACGATGGCATCTTGGAACTCTTGCTTCTCGTTCGACGGATTGGTGTCATCGAATCTCGGAATTCAATTAGTATTCATGACATCAAGGTCCTCAAGTGCTTCGTGCATACCGAAGGAGAAGGGTGCCATTGTATTTCTCGTCTATCAGACGACAGTCGTTGGTTAGTGAAGTTTTTTTGTCACCACACCATTCTCGGTGTTCTTAAAGACAGGCATGAATTAGCCATCGTTGTTGAATAGTCCTCTTCCAGACAGACTTACGTTCAGGGCGATTTCGTAACTTGCACCCTCCTTGGCTTTCGCAATTTTCTTTTCGCGTGCTGCCGCATTCAGCAAATCGACAGCGACCGTCGCCCACGGACACAACTCTTGGACAAATTTATACCATCGCGTGAGATTGACCAAGCTACCCTTTTTTATTGCAGCAGCAACCACTCTGTTTCCGCGGATCGCACCCCATATAGCGATGTCGGGGGTGGAGAGCGAGTAGCCTGTGACAAAAGATCGGAGAAGCAGGTGCGCATCAAGACGTTGGAGGGTGGGATCAAGGACCTTAAAGTCGAGGGCCTCAAAGGATTCCAGTTGAGAGATCCATACTCTCTCGGCCTGAGAATCCTTTCCAACGAGGAAGGGGAAATTGGCATAAAGGTGCTGGATGATGGGCGCGGTGCCAGTGATAGACTTACCATCTGATTGGAGGCAGATGATAGACTTCTCGTCATCTCCAAGCACAGAATCATCTACGAAAGTGACATCAATGATTTTGCTCCTAGGAGAAAAAAGGACGGTCAGCTTCTTTTTGGCCAATAGGCTCATGCTGGAAATTCAGAGGCAAGGTCGCCCACATACGGGGAGGCCTCATTGATAAATGAGGCAATAAGAACAGCGGGCAGCAGTAAAGCCTGGGTGGCCCCAGTAGCCACGAATAGCTCGAATCGGGTCATTTCTCTAGCACTGTTCACTCTGCGAGACTACACATCGGTCGGCCCGCGGGTGTGATATAGGAGTTGAATGAATGTGATGACTCACATGGGCTGTAGTCGCCCAGAATGTGAATGCAGCCAGAGCCGCACTAGGCGGATTCAGATGGCTCATCTACCCCTCTTCTCGAACGCATGCAGGGGTAAGGCAGATCCCTCGTAACCAACTCGGGATGGCTGATCGACACCTGATTCCCGATCCAGAACTATATCATGACATTTGTGCTTTGAATGAATGGGTGAAAATACATCTTCGTTTGGTTTTTGATTTCAGAAAATATGCGTAATTGTTGTGCCAACTGCTTGGATTTCCAACTTTGTTGACTTAGGTACAGATAGAGCTCATTCGGGCCAGAGCCTATTTTCCGCTTATTGATATGCATTTTACATCGCATAGGTTGTTTGAAACAGCAGTGCCTAACGACCACCACCAAAGTCAGCCTTGTGGGCCACGGCCTTGCCCTTGGTCAGTTCACGAAGGGCCATGGTGGCGTACTGGCTAGAGCCAAGCTGGAACTTCAGAACGACGGCCATCTTATCGCCCTCAGTCTGAGTAGGGGCGGGCTGAGTCTCTCCTGAGTTTTGCTTCGTGGTTTCCAGATCGGTCGGGACAAATTGCTCATCGTCCTTGGTGTACAGCTTCACGTCAAAAGAGTAGTCATCATCCAGCATGCGGCTGAAGACCTTGCGGTAGCTTCCGCTGAGACTGATATCCTTCCAGGAGCGGCGCATCTTAGTTGGGTCCAAGAAGCCACCCTTCTCGCTGGCCATGAATCGGCTGTAGAAGTCCTTGACCTTGTTTTCGGGATAAATGATATCATATCCGGGTTGGGGGAGCACGATATCGAACAGAGTGTACTTGCCACTAGCAGCCTCTTCGGCAGTGAGAGCACGAGCGCGGGTAAACATGTCCTCGGCTGCAACGGCACTGTCCTCGCCCTGGGGAACAATGATAATCTCTCCATCGGCATCGACAGTTTCATCCGCAGCTTCGGCAGCAGCCGCATCTTCCTTGTCGCGGTGCTCTTGCACAATCACAAGGTCACCTTCCACCACCTTATCGCCATACAAACGCCAGCGCTCGCTAGCAGCAAAGTTCCAGATGAGGGACTGGTGCGCATGCACATACATGAGGCGCAGGTTGCGGGGAATGGTTTGCAGCGCACCCAGATAATCATTTCGGGATCGGCCGAGGTGGCGGATCAGATTTTGCTCAGCAGAGAACTTGCGGGGCAGCTTCTGTAAGGCGTCATTGACGATCTTGGGACCTCCAGTCTCGAACATGTTGATAGCCAAGGCGCGCGCCCTGTCGTCGCTGCTGATGTTTGTGTCATTGGCATCACCCTCCATCGCAGCTTGCAGGGCTTCGGGTGCATAGTGCAAGATGGCATCACAGGCACCCTTGAAATCCTCCTGCAGCATCTTGACGCCGACTGTGTCAGTGCGAGTCGAGAAAGTTCCGAAACGTTGGAGACCATAGTAGTTGAAGTAACCACGTTGACGAAGGTTCTTCAGAGAAGTGCCGACAATTTCGGAAGCCTTTGCAACCGCGGCCTTGGGATCATTGAGATCCACACCAGGAATACCCAGCTCGCGCAGAGTGATGACGAACTCATTGCCATTCAGGTCACCCAGGTCAAGTGCTTGCTTGCGGTATTCGAAATCACCAACCACGGCGTTGCGAAGGGTAGGGTTCAAACGCGCAAGGCGCTCTGCGAGCAGACGGGTAGCGCAGACGCGCTGGGCGGTCACACCGCGTCTGTCCTTGGTTCCAGCGAACTGGAAAGCCTTCGCGTTCATCTTCAGAGAGCGCGCGATGAATGACACAACTTCCATAGTGTCCTTGTTTTCCTTGTAGAGCGTGAAATGCAGGTACGGGCCACCGAGCTCTTCCCAGTTGGTGCGATTGTTGTTGGACCGACCGTTTCCACGGCCTGATCCAACCTCGCGCTTGAATCGATTCGCCGCGGCGATGATTCCCATGTTGCCTTCCGAGTCGGTAGTGGATTCGAGCTGTGACTTGAAGATGCGGCGAATGGCTTGGTGGATCTTGGTGCGCAGGTCACGGTCAGACACCTGGGCACTGACTTGGCCAAATTCGCTAGGGCGCGACTTGGGCTTAGACATGGCCTTCGCATGAAGCGCAATAATATCGGTGGCGTTTTTGGCGCCAAAGTATTCGATGAGCAGAGCATGGTCTTCTTCCGACACCTTGAATTCAGCCTCCGCCTCCGCCTCAGCGGGAGCGCCTTCGGTCTTCTCGGCCGTGTTGACATCCGATGCGGGCGCCTTGGGACCTGGGGCAGGGGGCTCGGGCTTGGAGGTGTGCGGTGCCTTGGTGTTTCGGAGGTGGACGACTTCGCCGGTGGTTGTGATCTCGTTGACCGCGAAATCAGTGTATCTGCATGCAGCAATTAGCCATGATCCTGGTTGGCAAGCCTTCACAAGTTACCTCTTCTTCAAAATACCCGCAAATCCCTCGGTGCCATTGCTCACAAACTCCGTAATTCCAACCTCGATTTCCTTTTGGGTCTGAGCATCGGCGATTGCGGCGGGCGGAACGTCGTCTGCGCCATCACCGCCGAATGAGATCCCAATGGAACCAGCATCGTCGGTCTTTTGGCGCTTGCGCGGAGATTCCACAATGTCTGGCTTCTCCATCTTGTAAAATGGCTGTGATGGTGGGGTTGGGAGGAGAAGAAGGAATGAGCATCCCGAACTTTTCCCTCCCATATTGGGCTTAGCGTGGCAGTGGGGCGATCTAGTCCCTATTCGGACAACCCTTTACACTATGTCTTGACCAGCTCTAACTACTGGCTACAGCTACTTCAGAAAAACCACAAATAAGAGTTGGAATGATTGACTGTAATGCTTTGATCAGTATATTCTATGACTTTCTTTTGCTTTGCACATATCATTTGCCATTGATAGAGTCATACTGATAAGTTCTGGCTTGGGGGTTCAACTGCCCAGGTGTACAAACAGCTCTTTGACGGAGTAAATTGAGGCTCCAGGATTAATTTAGTTATCTCTTGCTTAAAGATGTGTGGCTGGGCTTCACAAAATTGGGTGGTGGTATTAGATATAGAATCCTTCAAGGGCTGAAGTTGAGCTTGGACATCATCGCTGTCACTCCTACAGCTCACAGCTCATATTCATTGGAGGTTGTAGCCTTGGGAGCAAATGAGAAAATCAAAAAGCAAAAACAGATGTATACAACAGTGAGGCTTTGCTGGTGGTCACAAATTCAGAATGCTCTTTACGCCAACAGGGGAATATGAAGAGCAAATGGATGTACCATAATCCAATGTGCTCTGGGTGAGGAAGAGGGGAACGGGAAGAAGGTGTGTGAGAGAAAAGCTCTCCACGGCTCGCTAAATGACCACCTATCTACTCAAGCGCTTAACTGGAGCCTGGCAAAGCAGGCAGCGACAGACTCCGACAGGTCACCATCGAACACTGCCGAGAAGAAAAACACCAACTATTCACAAGCACGAAGATACCACAACTTCTTTCCTGCATACGGAGTATGGAATCGGATTCACTTCAACTGAATTCGTCCACGCCACTTCTAGCCCTCGTACGAAGTACAGGTTCGTGGGTCACATTTCAGCCCGACCACCAGTCGCATGGTCGCGCCTCCTTGCTTAATTACAAGTCATGTGGCCAAAATGGCAGCCAGAAGACCGGTGTTCAAATATCAACATGGCTGGACTTGACCCCCCATTCCAAATTGATAGTTCTAGCGGATTGCCATTCGCCCAGCCATCGAATGGCGCCCTCGGCAGTCTCCTCCACCCCAATGGAGCTCCAGTGGTCCGCAGCAAGGAACCCTGACTTGACCACAGATTCCTCCATCCAAGCCACAAGCCCGTCCCAGAATCCTTCAACGTTCAATATACACACAGCACGGTCATGAATCCCAAGTTGTTGCCATGTTGCCGTTTCCATCAACTCTTCGATTGTACCTATGCCGCCACTGAGTGCTAAAAATCCACTGCCGAGACCACCTTTTTGCACTCGAGTTGCCATCATTGACTTGCGGGTATGCATGTCCTTAACCACGGTGAAGGTTCCATATTTGACGCTGTCGGTGCGATCAATTCCAGTATTGGAGCGCTCGTAGTCGAGTAGAGCCGCAGGAATGAACCCATGGACGGCATCGGGTCCAGACAGTTCAACGCTTTATCACCATTGTCATTCCCTCATAGTACATTGCCTCCTCAGTTTGAATGCCTCTCGTGTTTGTCACTTCATTCCGAAACGTTATCTCATCGGCCTTGTTGTTTGACCGCCAGATGCGTCTATCTACAATTATCCAACCGCAGCGTCACTATAATTAAAGCCAATTTACGCCTCTGCCTCGCATAATTATGATTGACAGAAATGAATTCTCTCTTGATTTTCGCAGCGTAACTCCCATCCCCCCTTCCCAACCCCCTTCCCAACCCTAGATTGGATTCTCTTCTAGAGGTGGTAGACGGATATTCTTTCCATCACCCTTGCTGATTTCTATGCTTTCCAAGTCAATATCGTGTAGTAGGCGCATCTAAAGTGGTATCCCGATTTATCTGTTAGTCTATATACGCTCTCTTCCATAGCGTTGAACGGGCGTTATTATACAGAGGATAGTGGTTATCAACGAGGAAATATCGACTTACATTAATAGCACATTGACCATATCTGAACTGTGGATTCACCGACTTGTTATAAACATTGGCACCACAGATTCCGCAAAAGAATATCTGTATGGTATGCGAGCCGAACCGATATTCCTATTTCATATTAGTCATTGATCTTAGCAATTGTGTAGGTCAACCAAACCTTAAGAGATTCTGTCCCTTCGTGAATTTCCAGATCATCCACGAACGCAAGCAAACTGCCTGAAATGTGACAATAGCTACCTATAACATTTTTAAGTCTAGGCAACCAATCGCAAGATATTACCAGTCCACAGAGCAGCTAATATAATCTTTTAGGGGGAATTGTGTACATACAATTGCACGAGACGACTGTCAATTGTGACAGTGAAGACGGTAGTTTTACAGAGAAACACACAGCCTGACAATGGCAATTTCCCTCGTAAGAGACTTCCGTAGAATGATCCGTAGAACCCTGTGTCTTAGGATACTTAGAGGTAGGCATTGCCTAAATGTCAATTTCTGCGAAGCAGGTTTCTTTTTGCCGTACTTGAATTGTACTGGAGCAAGATCAAAATTTGAGAGTTAGGTGTAAGAAGTGCGCTAGAAGGGAATTGAATGATTGTGAAGTATATGAGTTAATTAAAGCCATGATTGAGAACCCAATTATGTATAAGCTGTGGAGCCAACATTGTTGGGGAGTGCTATTCACCATTCACCACCTGTTGAGTCTGAAAGGGATTCGGCTTGATTAATAAACCGACTTGGTGATCAAGTTAAAATGATGAGTAATCATCCCGAGCCGATGTTGTTAAACTTTAGTAGCGTGAATCAACTGAACTCTTCTCTTACATCTGCTTTCCTGTCTCTTGTTTTTCATCGTTTCAGGGCCGATGCGCGCGACGCGCGCGTCTTATAGTTTGTCTTGTAAGCCAAGCATGGTTGGGACTAAATCCAAATTTGAACTAGTGTTGTTTCGGGTACGGGCCGAGAAACAAATCGCGGGTGTTTTGAGGGGAAGCCGTTTTCGAAATCTACTTTACATGGATGATACGAAGTATTTACCCAGAAGGTCACATTACCGTGGAAAGGGAGACATCAAGCATTTCTATTACTATATGGATGCCGGATATGTCAACAACAGTAAGGCTTGTGAGCCTAGCTAGTTATGTCTGGCTACTTTAACCGCTTGCTCACGCGTTCTTCTTGGTCTTTGCTTGGCCAAGCTTGAAAATACTCGACCTGGCCTCTTCCTTGTCTAGTCCAGCCCCCTTCAACAAGGTACTATCGAATACATTCCTCGGTCCCACGGCATTCAAAAACCAAACCGTAAAGGCATTAGTACCTTTCCAAATCGAGGCACTCTTTCCACCGATAACTTCGTCTACAACTTCCCGCGCGAACTGAGCCGGCCCCATTGTCTTCGCAAGGTGAGTAGTTGTTCGTGCCTTTACAGAATCCTCCACCACGCGGTAAATACTCTCCGGCCCAAAATTGATATTGTCCGCCGACATCAATGGAGTCGATACCTCTCCCATGTACAAGGTTTTGACTTTCAGGCCAAGCGGCTGGAACTCGAGTCGAAGAGTGTCAGAGTAGGATGCTACAGCCGCTTTGCTAGCGTTGTAAGCGGAAGCGAATGGATACGGGAGGCGCGCTAGGACAGAGGCGACATTGACTATTATCGGCGAAAATTCTGCAGTCACTCCGGCGAGCAGGAGAGGGGTGAACGCAGTAGTCACTTCCATGAGGCCAAAAACGTTCGTGTTGAAGAGTGCACGCACACGGGCGGGATCTGCCTCGACGGCGGGTGCTTCATAAACTAGGTAGGGTGCGAGCAGCGTTAATCCCTGTGCGAAAACCCGCAGTCGATTAATCTGGAGATAACCTACGAGTGCCCGCATTGTTGAAAAGTACATCCAAGGAACCTCCTGTACGACGAGCGATTTCTGTCGCTAGAGTCTCGATACTTCTCGCGTCCGTTACATCGAGAGTGAGAGTCTCGATATGCTTTTCTTGTAGGTTGGCCAAAGTCTTCAGCGACCTGGCAGTCGCAAAGACGCGGAAGCCCTTAGAGGCAAATTGTAGGGCTAGGGCGTTACCGGCACCCCCTTGGGAACATCTAGTGAGTGGGTGGTTAGGTCAGGGAGTATGGAGGGAGTAGACGATCTTAGCGCACCCGGTGATCAGGATTGATCTTTGCTTTGAGTCCGACATATTGAGGTGAAACGAGGCCAATTATGAAGGACATTAACCGCACAGCACCGCCTGCTTATATATTTTACACTAGTATCAAGCACGAGGACCTCCAAAGGTATAATCTAGGATATGGGAACAAGACGGGCTGATTATTAAACAAATTACCAAGCTACAGTGACCCAGCCGATTTTGTCTCAACTCCGCCCACCGCGAATCTCCCGAGGTCCTCTGCGTCCGTCATATTCGGGTAAGTTATGTAACCGTTCCGTAGCGACTCGAACTAACTTTACAAGTCGGCAAGATAGTTGCTCCATTCCCACCGTAGATTACAGGCGGCATTCTTCAAGTTTTCCGTCATTTGCCCCTCTCGCAACCGGAAGCATGACGCGTTGATAGTTGACCCTTTCTATTAGTACAGGAGCCTGCTACTCTTCACCGTAGCCTTTCATTCGTTCGCTGCGCATCGGCACATCATGAAGGCTCTTGTTTCTAATCGCAGCATTGTCACCAGATTTGTCAACCTCGTCTGTGGCAAATCAGTCGGTGGCCAAGGGGGACAGGTCAAGGACGATGTTCCCATTCCTACAATCTCGCCCGACGAGATTTTGGTCAAAGTCAAGGCGGTCGCGTTGAATCCGACGGATTTCAAGCACCTAGACGCCATTTCTCCTCCTCACACCATCATAGGCTGCGACTATGCTGGCGTGGTCCAACAGGTCGGCAGCGCTGTCAGGTCGGGATGGACACCCGGCGATCGCGTAGCGGGCGCCGTGCACGGTGGCCTTTTTCCCGACAAGGGGGCTTTCGCCGAGTACTTGAAAGTCGACTCGGATTTGGCTTGGAAGATTCCTGATGAAATAAGCGACACGGACGCCACCACGTACGGCGTCTCAGCCGTGACTGCCATGTTGGCCCTCAATGTCCGTCATGGCCTCGCCTTCGTCCAAGGTGATGAGGCGGCTGTCAGGAATGAGGCGATCTTCATCTATGCTGGAGCTACCAGCGCTGGGCTGTTTCACATACAGATTGCAAAGGCAGCTGGGTATAGAGTTGTTACGACGGCCTCGCCGCGTTCATTCGACCTTGTCAAGGCGTACGGCGCCACCGCAGTATTTGACTACAGGTCGGCAACCGTTGCAGCAGATGTCGTCAAGGCGTATCCGAAGATCTCGAAGGCCGTCGATTGTTTCTCCGAAGGAAAATCTACTTCCGTATGTGCAGAAGTACTGAAAAACACTGGCGGTACGGTGGTAACGCTATTGCCTAACGGCAAGTCAAGCGTACCGGGCGTGGCGTACGAGATGGTGATGGCGTATACGGTTTTTGGGCACCCTTTCCAGTGGTTACCCCCAATTGGCCCAAAGTTTGAGACCAGACCGGCCGACCGCGATGCTCTTGTACGCTTTTACAAGGTCCTTCCAACAATCACACATGTCTTGAAACCGATTCCTACTGTCAAGCAAAAGGAAGGGTTTGTGGGTATTTTAGATGGATTGAACAAACTACGAACAGGCGCTGTAGCCGGGGGCAAGTTAGTAGTTTCTTTTTAAGCTTAGTATAGCGCTGCATTATACAAAGTGAGATGAATCAAAATCGAGTCAGAAAGACATAGTACCACAATCACAAGAGAGCTTGACTGCGCGCCGGTCAATTACCAATAACATTGGTCGACTTTGGGTCTTCAGAATTACCGCCACGACGTATAGAGTTGGGGGCTTCAAAATTGAAGTATTTGCCAGACCGTAAGATACCCATACAGACTAGCACTGAGGGAACCAATTGGCATGATTGGTTGACGAACTATCAAGAGTGACTGTGCCTGCGAATTAAACAATTAAACTGTTACCCTACATCATCGTCTGCGTTTTGGTAATGTGGATATATCCAATCCCGAATGATTTCAGCAAAAAGATCACCTAAGCGCTGCCGCATTTGAAGATCCATCGGTAGGTTTCCAAATCGTCAATTATGCCTCGTATTTGTGAGTTCTATGTGCCATATGTACCTCGTAAGCAGTTTTATGGAGCAAGCCGCGGCGCAATTATTGTGCCGTGCCCGGGTTAGTAACCATAGTTGAAGTAGCCTGTAGAATTCCTGCATTTAACCGATTAGTATTAGATTGATTATTTACTATAGATTATATAATCTTTTTTTAAATATAATATATTTTTTAATTATTTAAAGAAATTAATCAACTAGCTTTAAAAGAAAGAAAGTTTTTTGAAAGAAAATAATATTTAAAGTTTTAGAAATTTTTAAGTAGAAATTTAAGGATTACTGTTATAATATTAAGGAGATTTATAGTGATTTATTTATAATTATAACTATTTTTGCTCTATAGTATAAACTCTAGTTTTTTTAAGTATGGCTGAGTGGACGGGAAGCCCTGTTCTCCACACCCCGTGGTCGTATGTATTCACCTTGAAGTTAGAACACATTATGATGGCCAGGGGTCATGCAATGAGAGTAAGAGAAGGAAGAAACGTGGTGGTTCAACAAGTCGCACACAGAATATCCATGGATATTGTAAGCTCATTCAGCCTGAACCGATTTAACTATTCAGCCACGGATCTTGAAGCAGAGCTGCGGCAGTCTTCCGATCTTCTTGTCGCCATGTAATCATGCCCCTAATAAACGCCAAGAATTTGTTTTTGTCTTCGCCCTCAAGACAGCGTGGGATAAGACATGCTCACCGTCTTCATCGAAAAACTCAGAGCCTCTAACTCCTTTTTGAATGAGGTCATGGGGTGGCGGCCCTAATAGTCCGACTATTTCCGCAAGATGTGCGCGGGTAATATATTTGTCCAGAGTAGGATGCAGACCGGTGAAGAGAAGTTGACCTTGAAGAAGAAACCAGATCTGTTTTCAAAGGGATGAGCAAAAAAGCGCTAAATATAGGGCCCCATTGACGACTCACCATAACACCCAGGTTCCAAATATCAGCAGGGTAACTCCAATTCGCCATCAGCATGACCTCCGGCGATCTGTAAATTTCAGGCTGGGCATTGTGATTTCTTTCCTCTTCTCCCTGAACAGCCGATCCGAAATCACAGAGTAAGGCTCGGCCAAACTGTTTCGGGGGGTCTAAAAGACGAGAAAGATAGATGATCCTATCACCGGTGATCTTACGAGGTGATGGTTTCTTCACTTCGTCCTGAACGAACTTTTCGAGAACAGAGGTGTCGTTAAGCTCCTGCATGATATTATCCGGTTTGATATCTCCAAAATAATCAGTGGAAATCTTTTATCTTTAACTTTCAAATAAGGCGTACCTGTGTGAACGAGCTTACACTCGGTATGTATGTAATCCAATGCGAGTAGCATTTGCTTTATTGCAGATTTTAAGATGTCGACCTCCAAGCGAGCATGCGGCATGACGTAGTGGAGATCATGCAAACTCTCCCAAAGAGGCTTTTGAACAAGGCAATGGTGGTCTCCACCCGGTCGGGATAGTGTGAACGAATCCAGGGCCTCCCTCACATGTTCGCGCCCGGGATGTTGCGAGTTTTTGGAGAGTTGTTTGTAGATTTCGAACTCGTTCTTGTTATCTTCATCGCCAGTGTAGACTTTTAAAGCAACGTAACGACGATCCCTGATCTATGAGCATAAAGGATAGTGAGTGACATCAAAGGCAGACTCACCTCATGTCCCGAGCGAGCCAAACCGTCGACGAAACCCCGAACCCAAGCTTACCAACGACTTGATACCGAGAATTTAGGACATCACCGATCACCATGGGATGTTAATCACCACTGGAAAATCCTTCACTTTCCTCCTCTTCGACGGAGGGTTCTTCGATAATATCAAAGCCGTTGTTGGGAAATACAATCACAGGCCAGGGGGCCGCTGAAAGAGGCTCTTCAGTCATACCCGCAGGGGACTCATCTGTTGATTTGAATCGGGGGATGTATGCAGGATGAGTTCGTGTACAGAGTATGCGTCAACCAAAGAGCAGTGAGTACTCCCAGGCCCACCTGGGAATCAAAGGGTTGTGGGCCCAGTCTCCCCCGCACGGGAGCCCATTAATGACCATACAATGCAAACATGCCAATATATCGTGCCTGGATCTCCGTAATCTACAAGCCGTGTTTGACAAAGTACAGATTGTAGACTCGACGATTAGTTAGAAAGATAGTGAGAAGAATAGTTAGATGGATAATTAGAAGGATAGTTGAAAAGATAGTTGAAAAGATAATTGAAAGAAGATCCTGGAGGTGATGATAGCTCTCTTCTGTGACCAATTCCAAGGGTTTTTGCAAGCAAGTATTATCCTCTTTTTGACTGTCTATTGGGCCACGCGTGAGCGCGGCACTAAGGCTTGTCAATACGAAGTTTCCAGGATTATTTGAGTATTCAGATTACCGTCTGAGCTAGGATATAAGTGCGCATAAGAAGGGTCCACCTTGATGTATTTTCAAATTGTTACCATCGCGGCTTCTCCCTATCAGAGCCTTAAAGACCCATTTGAATCTCTCACATTTCATTAACCCTAGGGATTTTAAGACAGCCCTGGGGAAAGCCACGCCTCCGATGATCGCACAGCATGCGCTTACCTCAGATCGGAGAACTTATGCAAGGGGCGGACCAGTTTGAAAGCGGCGATCCTTGCACTCTACAAATCTCAGAAGCTCAACCATATGTGGTTCCAAGATTCAAGTAGAGCTAGCACCAACGGATAGCCTGAGTGAGTAGAATATAGGTACTAGAAAGGCACCCATGGATGTAGCCCATGGATCAGAACACTGAGAGCTTTGCAGAGTAGGTAGGCAGCATGGGACCTTGAAAAAGGCAACCATAAAGGGCCTTTACATGTGTCTGGTCACCATGTACGGCCAGCCACAACGCATGGTGATGTTTGAAGACTTGAGACATTTGATGCCCACAGACAGTAATGTTCCGATGCATCAGGACTAGACCGTCCGAAAATTCGGACCCAGGCGATTCACGGTAGCGACCACTTCCAAGGGTTTCGATGATGAAACAGACAGTTCATTCTGATTTCAGTCACCAGCGGTCTGAGCGGGCCGGACGTGTCAACATTGGAAGATATCATGTCAGTTGGTGGGTTCTGTGAAGGTCAAATCCGAGATATAAAACAAGGCTGGTCGCCCAGTATCATCGTCACTAATCCTCAGAGCACTGAAAAACCACAGCAACTCCTGCCCCTGACTAAAGACTTTCGGTAACATTGCCTTGTTGTTTGAAGGCTATGATGAAGGACAACACTGACTGACAAAACGATGTAGTTTGATCTAAAGCACAAGATGAAGAGCAACATTATTTTTGCTCTTTTCAGCATGGCTCTTGTCGCCGTTGCCGCCCCGACCGGTGAGCTAGCAGACCTTTTCTGTTCGTCACGCGAGCAACAACCAGATTATTTCTCCTGCTAATTTTTTATCACAGGCAATAATGGCGGTGGTGACAAAGGTGTTGGTCTCGGTGCGGGCCTCGGTGATGGCATAGCCTCCGCTCTGGGCGGTGGGGGCGGCGGTGGCGGCTCCATTGGCGATGGGATTGGCGGCGGTTTTGGGGGAGGCTTTGGTGGGGCGACGGGAGCCGGCGCTGGTGCAGGTCTCGGCGCTGGACTGGGAGAGGACGATGAGTATGATGATTGAACATACATTGGGTTGGAAGCCTCCTTGTGATTGGGCTATCCGCGAATTTCGCTCGAATTCTAAACTGTTGGAAACATTGAAATGGTTATGGTGCTGGAAATGGCGAGGAATATCAAATTGAAGTTGCATTGAGAGATATGAACTGAGACTGTTTTCTATGATTCAGAGCTTTCTTTGCTACATCCACTCACCGGTGTATATTTTGAATTCCTCGTAGATTCCGAGCTCTCATCCACTGCTTTTGGCCGCTGTGCGACTAACACATGCACAGGTAGATTTCGTCATTCCTCTACTCGATGAGCTCAATCATCCTGGCTACAACGAGTCGGGTATCTCGGAGTTTCGGTGTGGGGCCAATAGCCAGCTGCTCAACCGGTACTCCGTAGTATGTGAAAAATCGGCTTTTCACCAGTCAGACGCGCGTATTTGATCTGCATATCTGGTCATCACCAGGGCAACGAGTCTCACATTGCCTCGATGGAGAGATCATCTCCACGCCCAAGTTCACTTCTTGGCACAATCCCATAGAAGGAGTTCGGAAAAGCAACAGACGAAATCACCGGCGAAAATCAGGAAAATATTTACGCCTCAATCACTCACTCCTACCCCTGCATCAACCTAAAATGGCCATCAACCGAAATGTCATCATCTTTGGTGCAACAGGCGATGTTGGCTCTGCGGCAGCGCTGCAAGCTCACCAAGAAGGCGCCAACGTCACTCTCGCCGTCCGAGACACCACCAAGCCAATCCCAAAGTTGAGTAGCTACACGTTCAACAAGATCGCAGCGGACCTCACCAAGCCTGAAACCGTCGAAGCTGCCGTGCGCAAATCCGGTGCCACGGTGGCTTTTATATACGTTGTCGGGGACGGCAAAATGCGAGACAGTCTACGGGCCCTTCGAGACGGCGGTATCGAGAATGTCGTCTTCCTGAGCAGCTTCACTGTCGTGGGTGATATTCGCTCCACGCCATCTTCCGACTTCATCGCCTTCCGTCACGCGCAAGTGGAGATTGAGCTCGAGGAGGTGTTTGGGCAGGAGAATTTTGTTGCGATCCGCCCGGCTTATTTCTCGAGCAATTCGCTGGCATCTAAACAGGGTATCATCGAAGGAAAAGTCGAGCTACCCAATCCTGATGCCGAGTTTGATTTTATTTCCCCGGATGATGTGGGACGCGTCTCCGGCAAAATCCTCGCACATGGTGGCCCAGAGCATGTTGTAGGGATCGTTGGACGGGAGAGACTGGCTCTGAAAGACGCGATGGGGGTGATTGGCAGTGTTCTGGGAAAATCTATTCAAGTTGTCAGAATTGGAGAGGAAGACGCGTTGAAGCAGATGTGTGATATTGGAATTCCTCCGCCAGTTGCCGCTTGGATGGTCCATGACGCGGTGCACGACGCAGGAAAGTCCCTTCGTGCAGCCGAATACCCGGAAGCGTTGGGTAATGTCCTGAAGTACACAGGAAATGCTGCGCTCAGTCTTGAGCAGTGGGTTAGGGAAAACAGACAAAGGTTTGAGCCTTGATAGCTCATGTCAACAAAGTAGCTCAAGTTGCATCTTTGCATGACCTCGGGGACTTGTTTGTCGATATAGCCGAAGCTGACCGCGCGGGTTGGTACAAGTGCTATCAGTTCGACTGGGGTCAGTTCTAGTAATTCAGACAATCAAGCTGGACTGGGTGTTCAATTCAAACTCTCCCACGCTCATGGGGAGACAGTGGAGAAGCGCTCTCTGTCGGGTGATAGATAATCCGATCGAGATTAGTAAGCAGTTGCACAGCGCCCAGTGTAGCTCAGTTAGAGTTGCTTGGAAGCGACCAGATGAGTGTGGGTGAGTATTGTTGAAGCGATGGTAGCAGTCATCAATACATAGGTCGACAGCGGTACGGCAATTCTGGGCTTGGTCCACGGGTGTTGGTGCCAACGTTGTTGAGGAGAATGAGGACCTTGCGGGCATTGCGGGTGAGGACCTTGGGGGTGAGGACCTTGTGGACGAATTCCCCTTTGACCAATAAACGTGGAAAGCGTCTGACTCTTAGGCGTTCTCTTGATGCTTAATTAACTTTATTTTGACCTCTGCCTGTCATTTCGATCCTATCGTGTCCCCAAATATAAGTGTTCCCAGGTTTATATCCTTTAGAACACCCAAATCGGCCCTTTACAGTTCCTGGAAAATGTCATTAGGGTCCTCGAGCGTCTTTGCAATTGTCATTTAGTTTCACTGTGCACACGGGGTGTGGTAGAGTACAAGACTGACGGTTGGTGTCAGGCCCTTTCGCCGTGTCTTCACTTCGGAACGTCGGAGTGATTTATCTCCACACCCACAAAATTCTCAGGGATTGAGCCAAGCAGAACTCCGCAGGAATCTAAGTATACTTCCACCTAACGATGGTGTATAAAAATGTTTTTGCGCATGTCTACCTTCAAACATCAATATCTTCTAATCTAAAGGTGTAGCAGATAGGCCGGTGAAGTGCCCCAACTCTGATCATGACTGAAGTGTCTTATCGCTATCTTTCAAATAGCCGTCAGCCTTGAGAGCCAAGACTCGGGGGCAAGTTTACCATATTTTTTGGCGAGCCAGACTTCCGAGTTTAGTGAGTGAATACCATTGACTAGCTTGTAGATTTCTGACCTTGAGAGTACAAGAACAGCATTTCAAGAGAAAACAACCCTTGGATTATGATGGATTTCAAGGATTTCAACAACGTGGATGAAGGATTTGGTTTTGCTAGGATTCTGGCACCTTCGGTGGCCAATACGAGTTTAAGCCAGCCAGCGCACACTGATCGAACAACCCACTTCCGAGCCCTGGGAATTTACTTTGAGAAAGAATGCATTATAGTATGATCAGACTGGAATCACGGAACTCAAATTGCCTGCAGGGCATGACTTCGACAAGATAGCAACGCCAACGGAATTGAAGATGCTTAATGACAACCATACGGGAGGAGATTGCACCAATAACTTGCCAGAGTTTCAAGAAGCTCGTCTGACCACTCCACTCACAATACTCCCGCGGACCGATTTTCGCTAACCCAATAGCTGAATTGACTCACCCCCTGGTCTTTTCCTTTTTGTCCTTTTCCCAACCTGCCTACCTGCCCCCTTTTACTTCCTCTCTTCCCCATCAACACTGCTATTTCTTCCAAATATGGGCTTACATTTGACTCAATCCCAGCGGCTCCAGCTGGTGATCTCCATCTCTTTTTGCTTCTTCATCGCAGAGATCTCCGGTATGATCACAGAACCCTTCCATTAACATACACGTGTTGACAATTATCTACCTAGTTGGATTCTATACAAGATCTCTAGCTCTTGTAGCAGATGCATTCCACTATGTACAGTCATCTTTGTCTTGTTCAAATTTTTCATTCGCTAATCCTTTCCAGCTGAACGACTTGATTGGTTTTATCGTTGCGTTTGCTGCTCTGAAGGTAAGAAATATGTTCCAAAGTCTTTGAGGCTTGCCTCTCACGAAAAGCAGATCTCGGCAAACAAAGACTCTCCGCATGACCTTTCCTTTGGCTGGCAGCGCTCTCGACTTCTCGGTGCCTTCTTCAACGGCGTTTTCCTTCTCGCATTGGGCGTCAGTATTTTCCTGCAATCTATAGAGCGATTTGTCTCTGTTCAGGGTGTGTGGTGTATCCGTCGACAACATGTGATCTTGCTAATAAAGTCGCAGTTGTGGAACAGCCAAAACTTGTGCTCATCATTGGTTGCGTCGGCCTGGCTCTCAATATTATCAGCGCCTCGTTCCTGCATGGTATGACCTCAAGGATCATATTTACTTTCCAGTCCACTAAAATACGCGATTCCCAAGACCACGGTCACTCGCACGATCATTCCCACGGCAACGACGCCGGTGCTTCGAATTTTACACAGCGATCTGGCAACGCAGAAAGTGGCACAGAGCAGGTTAGTTAAGATTCTGCCCCAGTGTACTGGATGTTTACCCCTTTGGAAACAGACTTTTGTCTTACACGATAATCATCGTCACAATGATCAGCCACCATCGAAGACTGGGTATGATCTTGGCATGCTGGGTGTCTTGATTCATGTCATAGGTGATGCTGCAAACAATGTCGGTGTCATCATCTCGGCCCTAATAATCTGGCTCACTACGTCCCCCGCGCGCTACTACGCAGACCCTGCTGTCAGCATGGCTATCGCTCTTGTTATCCTCACAACTTCACTCCCCCTGGGTTTGTAACCCCTAGGAATCTAAATTCATACTACATGCTGACCCGTTCACTATGCAGTGAGAAACTCGGGTAAAATACTACTTGAAAGTGTCCCGAAGGGTATCAATCTCGAAGACATTAAACACGATCTCGAAACAGTATGTTCTCGCTTGTCCCCTTCAGTACTGAGCTAATGCCAGCTCTCAATCCCAGATCCCTGGTGTTTTGTCCATCCACGAACTCCACGTCTGGCGCCTCAACCAGGAGAAGGCGTTGGCATCAGTTCACGTCACTATTTCTAAGAAAACGATTCCCGAGTTTGTGCAGATAGCTAACACCATGAATGAGTGCTTTCATAGCTATGGCGTTCATTCAGCTACCGTGCAGCCGGAGCTTGGGTCAAACTCTCCGTCGGCGATCTCGTCCGGTGTTGATAACTCAAGCGATTGGTCGAATTTATGCCAAGTCAAGTGCAGTACCTCATGTGAGGTATTGACATGCTGCGGCTAGCTTTTCAGGGAACGTATCTTCGACTGGAAATCCTTACGTGGGCACAAAGACCTTTGGCACTTTCAGGTGGAGGATATCAGAGAAGAGTCAATCAGTTGGAAGTTTACTATGTAGAACATGCAGAGCCCCATCTGGCAGGTGTACATAATGAGAGTTAGCAAGGGGCTCTACCACACCTAGGCATCACACCCATTTTTCCCGGCTAACCAGTCCACTCCAGACATGTCACCCAGTGATCAAATATCCTAGGGTCACAGATGCCAAGGCGTCCAAGTAGGAGTTGATGTGGCTTTGGAGATGTGCTGTCACCAACAACGTCGCTTTTACGAACTGATCCTGGTATAGGCTTGCGTGTACACATGTGATAGGCAGGGTTTGATGAGGCGATGATGCTTTGGCTGCTTAGAGCCACTTTCAAGGTTTTGTCTCCGCGATGAATTGGAATCTCAGGCTAAGCGCTGTTGGTTGCCCCGCCCTTGCCGCCCTTGCTAGTTCACGCTGCTCACAAAATCTATGGATGCGACCGTTACCAGGACGAGTGACCTTACGACCAGAAAAGTTTTAAATAGCCCGTTACAAGTCAGAGTTTGGTTTTTCTTCTCCAAGTTCCATTTCAACAGCCCAGCATGTAGGTATTCATGCATTTCCTAACGCCCCTTCCACTGATAACGCAAACTGACATGGTGATATTTAGGTCTGATTCATCCAACGCTTCGATAAATGACCGGATTCATCAAGCAAAGTCTTCCATCGAGGAAATATGTTCTACTGAAGGTGTTCCTGGAATTTCAGTTGGAGTCCTACACCAGGGCAGCTTTGTGCACACCGACACCTTGGGATTTCAAGGTGTTCCCAACGCCATCCCTACGAAGTCAGACACACAATATGGAGTCAGCTCGCTAACCAAAGCCAAGATTTCCGCCGGCATTGGCAAGTTAGTGGAAGATGGCAAATTTGAATGGAAAACCCCTGTGCGGCAGCTTTTGCCTAGCTTTTCCCACCAAGACAGTCAATTTGCCGAGGAGGTAACAATCGCGGATTTTCTCGCTCATCGTTCTGGACTTTCGCATGGAGCTGCAATAAATCTTGTATTTCATGGTGGTGGCGAGATGTTATTACCAAAAGACTCTTTGCTGGACATAGTTCACAACGTTCCTCGTGTGGCTAAGATTGGAGAGACCTGGATATGGTTTGTCTGGGGATACTCTATCGCTGGACTTGTCATCGAGGAGGTGACAAAATTGCCGCTTCATCAATATTTGCAAGAAGAAGTGTTCCGCCCTATTGGTATGGATCGTACCACTCTTCGACCATCCTTTGAAGATGCCAATATCTCCAAGGCATATGCATCCATGGAGAATAGTGATACCCATGAGCTGCACAGCAGACAGCCGTTTGCTGAAACAGTTTTCGAAGCATCGGGCGGCGCCTACTCTACCGTGAACGACCTTCTGAGGTGGTCGAAAGCGATTTTGGATGCAGGTCAGGACCAAGAGATTGAAACACCCAAAAACTCAATTTTGAAACAGGTTCCTGAAATCCTGCAACCTCAAATTCCTATCGACAATAAGGTGCTTCCGGGACAATCTTATGGCTTTGGCTGGGTGCGAGCGCATCTCCCAGGCGTGGTGGGAATACTCGGTGACAATCTGGATCTATGGGGAACCCCAAATCTACCCGTGCTGGGAGGTGGGGGCCAGTCTCGACAGATTATATATCACCAAGGCGCGACATTGGGCTATCTGTCTTTCCTCGCCTTGTTCCCAGAGACGCATTCGGCAGTCGTCGTTCTCGCCAACGCCACTGCTATGAGTGACGTCGCCGAGTGGGTTGGTCGCGTTCTCATCGAAGCACTATTTGACTCTCAACCCCGGACAGATTATGTCAAACTGTCCAGAGAGGGAAAGTATCGGAAACTCAAACTTTTTGAAGACATGCAGGCCAGTTTGGCAAAGGAACGTGCGCCCGAAACAAGGCCGCTGTCGCTCGATGCATATGTGGGCAAATATGCGAACCAGACTCACAAATTTGTCCTGGAAATTTCTTTTGACCCCGATGATAGCGACTCTCTTGTTTTTTCGTTTCAATCTCTACCTTCACAGCGCTACAGACTTCGTCATTTGCGGGACAATGTCTTTGAATGGGCCCTGGGTCACGACGAGGGGAAACGAAGAGGAAGATACCCATTTGTCGATGCGTCATACTTCAAGTTTTCATTCGAAGTGAGCTCGAGAAATCGGGTTCATCAAATTATCTGGGACATGGACGAGATTCCTCAGTCGGGTGGGGTCATATTTTCACGTTTGGATGAGCAGGAGTTGCGAGAAGGTTCTGAGTAGGATTCATCGTCTGAAAAACTACTCAGATTCGGTGAATTTTGGCTTCATTTGCAATGAATCAATTTCGAGACAAACTGAAGTAAATCTTAGATCTGGATTGATTCTGGCTGAATACTCTTTGTTGCATTATCCTTTCCCTGCAATAAACTGCGTTACGCTTCTCTATTGTAAACCTCGATAGCAGGCTACGTCCACCCGGGCAAGGCAGCTTCAAATCCTGTTTCTGACCACAAATATGCAGAGACAACTATTTTGAGACCGAAATGTTGAAGACTTATGAGTAAGTGCATAAATGCGTACGATGAAAGTTTGACTCTTGAGCTCTCCGAATTGATCTTTGTCCGAAATTAGATCGGCGGGGTGTTCTTAGTGCTCAGCTAGGCACCTCTTCCCGCCCAACTTGCTTTCGACCACATTTTGGTTTTCTTTTCTTTGCAACTACGACTTAAAAGGCCATTTAAGACACACACTTAGTTTGAAATGGATTCTATGGCTCCTTTAGAATTACTCCCTCCCGAAATCCGGCGGTATCTTCTCGCCATGCTGGAGTTTGAGGGATTAAAGAACCTCATCCACGCCTCTCCTATCTACCATCGACAATATCTGTTGGACCGTAATTGGTTCTTATCGAAATGTCTTGACAAAGCTTTGTGTGGCGCGACCATCGAAGCCGGTCTCGTTTACCGATCTGGCTCTGTCAGCTTTGCGGATGCGCGAACTCGGGATGTTGTTTACGAGGTGCTCAAGTCGTACCAAGAGCGCCGAAAACTACCAAAAAACTCGATTCTCGATGGAAAGCTCACTTTGGATGACCTTGCCTGCATTGCCGCTTTCCATTACTCGGTTGTCGTTCCTATGGTCAGCCGATACACGATCTGGGCTCTGGAAAACCTCTCCAAACAACCAGAGTCATTGCTCACATACCCTTTGGATTCTCTTAGTGATAGTGAAGAGATAAGGATTACCCGAGCTCTTTATCGCTTTCAGATGTGGTGCAACCTTTTTGGAATTGGACCTCATGGAAAGGTCTGGTCACCAAGGTCTGCTTTCAGCTCTATCGATATCCTTAAGGCACTTGCAGGTTGCTTTGAACCTTGGGAGGTCGAAGAGATTGTTTGTATTTTTCGCTTTTCCGAGGCACACTTTCAACAAACTTTCGACCAAATCAGCTGGGACGTGAACCAAGAGAATCCCAAGTTTGACGGGCAAAGACCGCCCACTCCCGACGGCGCGTTTGATCTTATATCATTTGGTGCGCTGAACCATATATCGACCTCCGGAATGATCATGAGCTAACAGTCATAACCACGAATACAGGGGATTCATTCCTGATAGGAACAATTTCACAGGGACTCGAGCTATTATACAAGGTCGCTTTCCGGGTCCAAGATCATTCTGAACTGGTCTCAATCATGCAGTCCAAGCTCACCCTCCACTCATGGTTCCTTGGGGAAGGTGTCTTAGGCAGCGGGGCGCAGATCGCGCGACGTGGCGAAGCACCTTCTGACCAAGACTTGAAAGAGCAGCAACGCGTCCCACTGCCCTTCCGGGGCGATCAATTTCAAGAGCCATATGGTGAATATCCTCCGTTTGCATGGACATTTATGTGGAAAGAGACCTACAGCAACATCACCGGACATTGGTTGACAGAAACCATGGGTGAAAATGGGCCCCAGCATTGGGGATACGTTTTCTGGGATGAGCGACGACTACGGAGCTCGGATGCAATCGACGTTTTGATAGGACAAATTGCGGCAGATTGGGGGGAAGAGGATCTGCGAGATCATGTTTACTAGAGGGGGCGTCCAAGATTCAAATTCAAGGCAAACTCAACGTAGCAAGTGAAGCTGCCTTCGTCCACAAGCCCTCAAATTGGGTCTTACCTGAGACTCTATTCACAAGCCGCCCGAAGCATGAAGCTTGAATTGTGACTGCTGCACAGCGGGCTTGTGTTCCCTGTGGCTGGAGGGAGGGACCTCCGCACCAACCCCCCGGCCTCACCCGGAAATGGGCGGGGGTTGGGGCCGATTTTCGCCCACCGATGGGCCACGGGCAGGGGGAAAGAGCCGATTGGGTTGTCTTGTAGAGAGATGTGGGTCATGGTCATCCAACAAACGGCGCCGGGGTAGATAACAAGAAAGAAACAAATGCACCGAACAGGATAAATGAGTCCTATGCCGATGGCATCTTCCTCCACATCCATGCCGACATGATGCTGTGAGTAAAGAGAGGAAGGGGAGAAGTCTCCAAGTGTAGATGATTGGCCCTTGGCATTCACGTGTCACGCGCCGCCAGTGAACTCTCCACGAACTCTCCAGGAACTCAGCTCTCACCATTCCACAAACTTCCACTACTCAAGCTCAAAGTACAATAGAACTTCAACAATGTGTGGGACTTGCTGTAGTCCACCGGCTGCAGCCCCCGAATCTGTGGGTACGCCAACCGCACCTTCGATTGAGATAAACAGTGATGTGGATTCTTGCTGCCATGGAGACGGATCTTTGCCAGACGAGGCTCAGAGCCATGCTGGAGTTCAAGCCGTGAACTTGGATGACTGTTGCTCCGCTGGTAGCCGCAAAGACACGGCCCCCAAGGATCAGGCTGACGCACCTGATTGCTGCCGTGACAAGGTTGGTCCATGCTGTGACGCTTCTTGCATTGACCGTCTGGCTATGCGCGAGTGTTCTATCAATTCAGCGGCATCTTCTTCCAACGCAGGCCGGAAGTCGAATGGTGAGCCTCCGCTTTGTGCGACTTATCTTTGAATATTGCTAATGTGTACTAGCATGCGATGGATCGACTGAGCACAAGGCATGCGCCCAGCATAGTCTTTCCGCCCTTGACCGCTATGGTGCAACTCTTCAAGCCCTGGGGTGTATTTGTCGCTCTCTGATCGCTCTTGGTCAAGAGACCTGCTGCGAGATTCGCGAGCGCCACTCTCCCAGCGGAAAGCAGTGTTCTAAGAAGTCATCTGCCCAGTCTCTCCTTCGGAAGTCGATGGATTCTGGCAGCAGCACCGGCTCCCTTGCGAGATCTCAGGCCGCGAAGAATCATCTTCGCCAGAAAAGAGACTCTAGTGAAAGCACCCGGTCCTCCAAGAAGCGTGCGAGCCCCCGCGCTACTTCTTCCTGTTGCAAGGGAAAGTCTCCAACGAAGACAGATATTGAAAGCAAGTGCTCGAAATCTTGCTGCTCTGATCGCAAGAACAACACGGCCCCATCTGGCAAAGTCGGCTGTGGGCAGCTTCTTTGCTCGGATGGAAATAACGTCGAGGAGCCTGTGGGCTGCGCTGAAAGCCAAGACCCTTGCTGCTCGAAGACTCTCCATGATCAAGAGCCCGCTGCTCCGTCCAGCTGCTCGAAATCTTGCTGCGCCAAGGATGATGGCATCATAGACAATGGCCCTAGTTACATTGTCCCGGGCTCGTGCCGGGCGAAAACTCCTTCATCTTCGGCAGGTTGCACCGGTGGAGCCGCTGAGTCTTGTCGCGGTCCAGCAAAAGTAGTTGTCGACAAAGCGCCCTCTAAGCCCACCTGCTCTAGCTCTTGCTGCAAGTCGCCGAAGGTGGATACCACACAGGGTCCAGAGCCTAGCGCAAGCGACTCTTGCTGCACCGAAGAGAGCCAGCCGGTCAGCGCGCAAGACTCTTGTGCAGATGCTTGCTGCTCGTCACCTCGACAGGATCCTGGACTGGAGATCAAGGAAGCTCCCCTTCAGGCCATTTCTGACCTTGAAAACCAGGCTACTGGTAATGAGCATGTTGTTCTCAGTATTTCGGGCATGACTTGCACCGGATGTGAAACAAAGCTCAACCGAACTCTAGCTACAGTACCCGCCGTCAAAGATCTAAAAACCAGTCTGGTGCTCTCGCTGGCCGAATTCAATATTGACCTCCGCCTTGGCTCTGTTGAGGAGGTGGTAAAGCATCTGGAGCGAACGACTGAATTCAAGTGCGAAAGAGTTCAGAACAAAGGATCTAGTCTTGATCTGATTGTCCCCGATGATGCTGCAAAGCTAGTTGGCCAGGCGTGGCCAGATGGTGTCTTTGACATTGGCATTTTGGATAAGCAGACCGTGCGAGTTGCATTTGACCCGAAGATCCTGGGTGCTCGGGACCTCATCGAGAAATATTGGGATACGCCAATTCAACTTGCGCCTCCACGTGGAGACCCCTCGTTGGAGGCTGGCAGCAAGCATGTTCGTAACGTTGGATATATGACGCTTCTCTCTGCTGTCTTGACGATTCCTGTTTTGGTCCTGGCTTGGGCTCCGCTACCAGAGAGGGAAGTGGCTTATTCTTCTGCCTCTCTCACATTGGCTACCATTGTTCAAGTCGTGATCGCGGGACCTTTTTACCCAAAGGCTCTGAAAGCCCTTGTATTCTCGAGGGTCATTGAGATGGATCTTCTGATTGTCCTGAGCACCAGTGTTGCTTACATATTCTCGGTGGTCTCCTTTGGGTATCTGGTCGCTAAGAAGCCGCTCTCAACTGGTCAATTCTTTGAAACAAGCACTCTCCTGGTGACCTTGATTATGGTTGGTAGATGGGTTGCTGCTCTTGCTCGCCAGAAAGCCGTTGAGTCTATTTCAATTCGGGCACTACAATCGCCAACCGCTACCTTAGTTGACAAAGATGGGAATGTGGAACGTGACATAGATGCACGACTGCTTCAATACGGTGATACCTTCAAGGTTCTCCCTGACACTAGGATTCCGACCGACGGTACGGTTATCACAGGATCGTCTGAAGTTGACGAATCTATGATCACCGGAGAATCCAGGCCGGTCGAAAAATATCCCAGGTCTGTGGTGATCGCTGGTTCCATCAACGGCAATGGGGTGATGACAGTCCGACTGAATCGTTTGCCTGGTGACAATACTCTCAATGCCATAGCTGCGATGGTTGATGAGGCCAAACTCTCGAAGCCCAAGCTGCAGGACCTTGCGGACAGGGTAGCATCCTACTTTGTCCCGGTTGTCGTGGCATTGACGATCATCACCTTTGTTGGCTGGGTGGCGGTAGGCATGACTCTCCGGGGATATAATGGCTCCGAGGCTACGATCCAAGCCATCACTTACGCCATCACTGTTCTCATTGTCTCTTGTCCCTGCGCTATCGGTCTGGCTGTCCCTATGGTCATTGTAATTGTCAGCGGAGTTGCGGCGGAGAAGGGCATTGTCTTCAAATCAGCAGATGCCATTGAAGTAGCTCATAAGACATCGCACGTGGTCTTTGACAAGACCGGCACCTTGACGCGGGGAAAGCTGTCAGTCGTCGCAAAGGATTGTGTCAATGTGGAGACTCTTTCGCTTCTCCTAGGTCTCATCGAGAACAGTCGCCATCCGGTCTCGGTTTCTGTTGCTACACATCTCAAAGATAACGGAGTTGTTTCCTTGGTTGTTGCTGACCCCAAGAGCCTGACTGGTAAAGGTCTAGAAGTTATGGTCAACGGCCAGAAACTTCGCGCTGGAAACTCCCGATGGCTCAATTTGTCACAAAATGAATTCGTCCAGCCTATGCTTGCTCAAGGCTACACTGTCTTCTGCTTCACCGTTGATGATGTGCTACACGCAGTCTATGGCCTTGAAGATGAGCTTAGATCTGACGCTGTGGAGACAGTTCAGACCTTGCAAAAGACTGGCGTCACTGTACATATCGTTTCCGGTGACGACGACGGAGCAGTTCAATCTTTGGGATCTGCTCTCAGGATCCCAAGCAGCAATCTGCGCTCGCGGAGCTCGCCAAGCGACAAGAAAGACTATATCCAAACACTTCTCGGAACAGAAAACGATCGCAAGAAACCAGTCGTGGTTTTCTGCGGCGACGGCACAAACGATGCTGTTGCTCTCGCGCAAGCTACTATCGGCGTCCACATGAACGAAGGCACGGATGTCGCCCAGTCTGCCGCGGACGTTGTTCTCATGCGACCCGCTCTGACTGGAATCCTTACCATGATGAACGCCAGTCGTCAGGCTGTCAACCGTATCAAGTTCAACTTCCTTTGGAGCTTCGTGTATAACACCTTTGCCGTCCTTCTCGCGGCAGGTGCTTTTGTCAATGCACGCATTCCACCGAAGTTTGCTGGATTGGGAGAGTTGGTTAGTGTGTTGCCAGTCATCGCTGCTGCGGTTCTTCTGCGCTGGTCGAAGATCTGAGAGCAGAACGTTTTCGACACACCGGGAGTGATGACTCGGATCTCACGAACTCTCTATAACGTCCACTACATCGGTGGGGACTTGGTTTCGAAAAGGCAACCTGGCAATTTTTCCATGGCATCATGTTCTCGATCTCGTCTTGCACACATGATTTGTAACCTTGGAACTGGTTGTTGCGCAGCTTACATTTACCCAACTACAACATCGAAAAGCTTATGACTCTTTTCATTGATTTGGTTTACGAGATTTCACTTTTGAGATCGACAATATGTTCTTTACTGGAAGTTGCTGGAAGCACTTTAGCTGATTGGTGCGCTGCCCAAGTGGTCGAGAAGGGTGAGTTTGGGTGACTGACTTAACCTGATTTCCAGGTCTGGTGAATCAATAACTATCTAGAATTGCAGAGATGGGTAGATTCATTCATTGGCTCTTGCTCTCATTCTGCTGTCTGTGTCCGGCGTCATTGCTCCCTGGAGCGGTCGTTTCTACTCTCTGTGGGACACTGGCTACGCCAAGGTTCATATTCCTATTATTGCTTCCGTCTCTGAGCACCAGCCTACCGCTTGGCCCGCTTTCTTCTTTGACTTGAACTTCCTTATCTTAGTCCCGAGAAGCATCCGCGCCCTCAACACCATAAAGCTTGGCGTTGGTAACCTTGGCTGATGCATCGCTCAATGTTTTACTCGGATTTTTCTTCAAACTTTCTGCAACCTCCAAGAGCCGATCCCCGAAGACAATCTCTTTCTTCAACTCCTCAATCACTCGAGAGATATCGAGGTTTTTCAAGATTTCGCTTTCTCCCTCGGTTTCGCCTGTTTTCCAGCTTTTGTTTTCTTTGATGTTTCGGCAAAGCAAGGATTTCACAGGCTCTGTCAGTTTCGACGAATTGTTGACAGCTTCAGTGAAGTCAACTTTATCATTGAGAATCTCCTCAACGATACAAACAGCGGTGTGAGCGGTTCCAACCCCCAATGTCCACCCAGACCCGCCATGTCCATAGTTATGGACGAGAGGGAATCCGAAGTCTTCATCTGCTCTAACTTTGACGTTCTTCTTGGTAAAGGGGCGCAAACCCTGGGCGAAGGTGAAGTGATTCCGGAAGGCCGCATGTCGCAGACTCGGCATAAAGTCTCCTGCTCGATTCCACATCTGCTGCACCTCGGGCGAATCAGGAGTAAGATTCATCTCCCCATTGTGTGGCTGGATTATGGAGCCCACATAGAGAATGTCGTCGCTCCGAGGCACAATGAACACAGTCTTGGAAGGCAAGCCATCAGGTCCAATCTGTGCGGGTACTAGATAGGCATCATTCAAGTGACGGAACTGACCATGGCGGACGTTGTCAACGCGACGAATGGCTCCACGGACGGGATAAACATCCTCATCGTTGAAGAGCTTTTTCGCACCAAGGCCGGTAGCATTGACAATGACATCGGCCTTGTAGTCTTTCAACAGCTGTGGACCAGATTCTCTGAGATCCTTGATCTTTCGGGTCTCGAGTGTTGCTCCCTTTCGCTGTACAAGTACCATGAGGTAGGCCAAAGACTTGTCAGTGTTTAAAATGGGAGCCTTGTGTGAATAGCCACTTTGGAACGTTTCCCCGCCATACGCGAGGTTGATAAGTGACGTATTGAAGGTGTTCTCGATTTCCTTTGCGCCTTCATAGGTTTGGATATTGGGCTTGAATCTCTTGTCGACTTCTTGGAACTTTGCGTTGTGCTCTTTCGATGTTCTTGTGCTCGCATCGGTGATCGAGATAATGTTCTCATAAAAAAATTGGTGGAGAGTGGCAACAGAAAGGCCGAACGAGTGACCACCCTTTTCGTGTTGGTTGTCAATCTCCGCATACTTCATGTAGAAATTGTAGCTCTGCATGGCCCATTCTTGGTATTGGGCCACAGTGGCCCAGCCCGGTTTGTCTTCCTCGATTTCAGTCAAGCCACACCCCCCCGGGAGGCATCTCCCACAAAGCACCTGCAATTTGAGAAGTGATTCGGGACTCGCTGAAGTCCCAGGTGCGCGCCTATTCTTTGGCAAGGATCGTCACCCGGTACCCTTTGTCAAGAAGCATCCATGCGGTCAACAGTCCGCTCACACCACCACCCAGGATAAGGACGTGAGGTCTTTCGGCAGTGGGCGTTTGCAACGGACGGTCTTCAGTTGAAACATTGAAGCCTGCTTCTCCGGAAAGTACATTCTTTTCGACTTGGATTTCGTGAGGATTCTTCAGAACTTCGTTTTCTTGGGCCGTTTCTTGGGGTGTCTTTTGCTCCGACATGGTGATGGGGTAACCTTGGAAGATAAACTTGGAAGGATAAAAGATCCGATGGGATTAATTTGAACTTCGTAGTTCCTCTTTTCAGGCCTAAGATTGGTGTGATGGTAATGATAGAGTGAGCGGGTAAACTTGGGGTATTTATATTCCAAAACCAACTTCCAAGGTTGCCCAACAATGATAAGACGCCATGTAGAAGCACCCAAAAGAGCACACACTTTATTCTAACAAGCGTTTGACCTGGGACGGCTCGGAACTTTGGAAAAGCTGTCCACATAGGTAGCTCTGGATTACGACTCGCATGATAGACACTGGTTTTTGCAGCTGTGCAGGAGCCCTGGAGTGTGCATCCAATGATGGTTTCCCAATCCCCGAATACTACCCTTTGCAGAAGAACTTGTCACACCTAAATCGTATGTGTCATGTCTTTGTTTGCTTCAGATGCCAACCTCGCCTCCTATTGCTCCACATGATGCAGTCAAATAACTCAAAGGCTGCAGCTGTCATAAACGAAGCTGCGGGATGACGGACGGCTGATATCTTTCATTTGCTACAGCAAATATTTGGACCCTTGGCATGAACACGGTGGTCAGGTAGCTAAATCCAGTCAGGGCAGATTTCTATCTGTTCATAACTACCAAGTCTACTAAACCGGCGTGAGAATCGCTGACAGGCTTTGTTTTACTGGTCAACGATGTGGGGCAGAGACACGGAGTCTGTATTTGCGGATCTATGACCACTTTTCAAGTCACCACCATCGAGATTAATGTCAAGATCGGCAGTGTGTTGGCACCACACGGCACAGACTGTGAGCATCGAGTCTCAAGGCGCCCTCTCCAAGCTCCAAGGAATGCCGGTAGGCATATCAAACGCTATCAATTCTACGTAGTAAATTGTCACACAGCCGGTTGAGCCAAATCAGGGCTTGATCTCATGAACCGCATGAAACTTATCTCAAACTCTTCAAGAGTACACTGCTTGAGATAACTACCAGAAATGCGCACGGCTGAATAGGTGCCAGGGCTGCGAGTGCTGCGAACCTTGGAAGCCTTGCGACACGCAAGCCCCCGCATTCTCGTATACATATGCACAATGGCACAGTATCAATCCGCAGTCCATCGGCATACGTCGAAACTTTTACTAAAAGGGCCATGTGCATATTTCCGACTGCAGGTCAGGGACTTCAGATGATTTCACGGGATGGCGTGGGCATGAAAGTAAGAATCAGACCCACCGAGATTGCCGCGTTAGGTTTAAGTTCAGGGCCGGTCCGAGAGCCGGTGGCGTCTGCATATCTGATTCATCTGCCGAATCTTGCCTTTTCGTCACAATAGTTGCCTTCATCCACCATATAAGCTCTGCTACTATCTAGATGTCATAATTGGATCGGAAGTGGCAGAGTAGTATTCGGGAGTAATACTTGAGCCTCACCCAATGAAGAAGCTTGACTAAACTTGTACGGAGTATGTCTTCCGTTTGTGTAACGAGGGAAGGGGCCTGCAGGAAGAAAGAAGTAAAAGAAAGGAAAAAAGGGGTGCACCGATGGAGAATCAAGCCCCAGCCTCCTCCGTACCTGTGACGACAAGGGATCAAGACACGGGAAAGGAGGTATTGTACCACTCAACCCCAGTGCTTCAGTTACTACCTGTGGCGTTCTATAAGTATTTGACCGTAGGCACTTGGCAAAAGTCCCATGATTTTATTACTGCCAGCCATAAACCTCCCGAAATGCCGCGCGGCTCATTATTTAGATAAGCGGTCAGACAGGCGGTCGTGGTAAAAAGTGGGGCTCTTTGTGCTCGCCCTCAAATACTTATGAAACACCACTGTAAACGGAGACATGCATGTATCTATAGAGAACTATCTATCGGGATATGGCCAAAACAAGTAGCTCAAATGCAGGCATCAATCGTACAATTTCTCGAGGTCACTTGCAAATGTCAAGCTGTTCAGGTATCAAGGTGGTACCTAGGTAATCCATGTGTTTAGAAATGGTTTTCATTCGGATGTTTCCAAGACCGATTTTCCACGACCTACACAGGGCTCATAGCCCTCTATTGGAAAAGAAGAAATCATAAATGGCTAACGCTGGGCCCAAAACTCCATGGCAGTTCTTTGTCTATCTTCCAAGATGTAGTAATGTAGTGTGCATGATACATGAACTGCGTTAGGAAATGCTCTGTACGGAAATGACAAACAGATGCAAACAATATATTACAACTCGTCTTTAGGAAGGTCTTCCTTCTCCTCCTTCTTCTGCTCCTTAGTCTTTTTCTTCTCGTCGGACTTCTTGTCCTTCGAGCTCTTCTTGCCACTGCTGCTCTTCTTCTGTCCAGCAGCAGCAGTCATCCGCTCATACATGCGGTTGAGGATGCGCTCGAATTCGCGGAGTCGAGAGTCGACTTCCACAACGGTCAGAGCGGGGTCATCGGACTCGGTCAGCTTCTCTTGGAGGCTGAGCTGGGTCTCCAGCCAGGGGCCGGTGGACTCGAATGCCTGGGTGATGGCGGTCAGGTCGGAGGGCGTGAAGAGAGAGTACTTGGGGCCGGTAGGCTTGGGGGCTGCGGCGCTCTTGGTTGAGGTCGTAGAGGAGCTGGAGTAGGCATCCTCTTCGAGATCATCGAGGCCTTCTTCGGGAGTCGTGGTCTCGGTTGGGACCTCGGACTCGGTGGATGTGGCGGAGGCAGAGAGGGCGGAGGAATAAAGTTGCTCGTCGTTTTCGATCTGGTTCTTAATCAAGTCCTTCATGGACTCTGCGTTCTTCAGCATGTCCTGGAGCAACTTGACACGAGCGGGTCGAGACGAGCTCTCCTTCATGCGCTTCAGTGCGGGGTTGACGATCTCCTTGAGGCTCTTGAGCTGCGACTGGAAATCGGCTGTCTTGGCGTTGTCGCTCTCCTCGTAAAGCCAGTCGCTAGCCTTGGAAACTCGCTCGGTGAGAGCAGTCAGCTGATCCGGCTTGACTGCTTTGGCGAACTCCTCATTGTCGGTGAGATCACGGCTGCGGTAGATGAAAGATTCCAACTCGTTGAGAGACTCTTCGCGCAGGATGCGCTCGCGGTCTGAGGTATCGAAAGCGAAAAGACGGTTGTTGATACGGAGGAGCTCTTCAGACGATGGAGCCGGGGTTCCAAGAGCCACCGACTTCAGGCTAATGGGAATAACCTCCAATTTGATGGAGGGAGTTGGCTTGACGTCCTTGGTAGAGGTGCTGGTAGTCTTGGAGCTAGCGAAAGTGGTAGTAGATGACTCGGTCTCGGGCTCGAGGGTGATCGATTCACGAGGCTCGCCGTCTTCGCCGAGGGCCTCCTGTTCCTCCTTCTTGCCGAGGCCGAAGAAGCCCTTGACGTCCTCGACAATTCCCTTCTTCTCAGACTCAACCTCACAGCTAACAGTGCCAGACACAACCTCGGGCAGACCATCCACGGGACTGAGGCGGATTGCGAATTTGGTAGTGATGTTAGCATTGGTACAGCCGAAAGACTCCTTCAGCTTAGCGACAGACGCAGTCAAGTTCTGGGTCTGGACGCTGAGAATGGGCTGCTCTACGGCCTCACCAATGAGTTGAGCGAAGCTGAATTCGAAATCTTCAAGGTTCTTCACAGTGACTTGCTTCTCGGGTCCGACCTGAGAAGTGGCGGTGAAGAGCTTCTGGTTTCTCTGCTTACCATCCGAGTTCCATTTCAAGGAGACCGGGTAAGAAGCAGCATCCGCAGCGCGAATATCCTTGACACGGAAGCTAGGGCTGAGGGCAGCTCCCTTGAAAGCAGCACCGAAAACAGCCGACTCGTCGGCGTTGACATTGGTGCGAAGCTTCTTGGAAGATCCAACAAAGTTCTCGAGTTGCTTTTGGACAAATGGAGTACGGATGGCTCCACCGTGGAGGATAACAGATTCAACATCATTCAACTGAAGACCGGCAGCTGCAAGAGCTTGCTCAACGGGCGTTCCAATGCGGGTGACGTAGTCAATCGCCATCTTCTCGAAGTTGGCACGGCTAAGCTTGTACTTGAAGTTGACATTCTCATCGTAGAGTCCTTCGAAGCTGGTCGAAGTTTCAGTGTTGGCACTCAGGACCTGTCGGAGCTTCTCGGCATCCTTCCAGAGTCGCGCCATGGTCTTTCCATGTGCCTTGATCTCCGCAGGGGTGACCTTGTCCTTGAGTTTCTTCTCTTCAGCCAACTTGATGACCATATCGTTCACAATGACATCGTTCAAGGAGTCACCTCCCAGAGACTTGTCCCAACCAGATCCAACGACGTGAACCTCCTGAACAGTCTTGTTCAGCTTGCCAACATCCTTAACCTTGCGGCTCTGGAATCGCAAAACACTAGCGGTGGTCGATCCAGCGCCCATGTCGTACACAATGTGGTATTCGGGGTTCTCGCCATCGGAGACGCTAGGGAAGGTACGGCTAGTGGCGTAGTTCAGGCCAACAGCCAGCGCATCACTGACAAGAGCCTGAATCTTCAGACCTGCCAGCTCAGCAGCCAACTCAAGACTGCGCTTTTCCTCCGCGGTGTAGAAAGCTGGGTAGGTAATGACGACATCGCGGATGTCAGAGCCCTTACCAGCCAACACATCAGCATTGGCCTTGATCTGCTTCAGCTGCATGGCCAGAATTTCTTCGACCAAGAAAGCCTCCTTCTTTTGCGCCTCTCCCAACCGGTTGCTGCGGAGAGCAACGGATCCTCGGCCATCGGGGGCAGTCTCCAATCTCAAAGCGGGGAATCGGTTCCAATAGCTCTTAACAGTCTCATCAGCGCCGTCATTGAACTGTACACCCAAAAGTGTCTTCAAGTTGATGTAAACGTCGTCCGGGTAGCGAGCGGTGAGGGCAAGCGCATTACCGCCGTAGAATCGTTCGGGGAAAGGCGCATCGCTCTCGCGTGTAGGCTTGAATGCAATCGCAGCGGACTCCTTGCGCTTCGAGTCCTTGGTGAGGACGATCTCGAGTGGAATACCGGGTTTTACTAGCGCGGCCTTGAGATATTCTGTGCCGACATCGACTCCCAGGACGGCCGATCCGGCGGCGGAGACTGGTCCAGCAAAGCTGAAGAGGAAGATAAGGAAGGGAAGCACAATTAGGGACAGCATTGGCGAGCTGGATAATTGTCGGCGATTTGAGAACGCCATGATCTATGTTTTTGCTCCGGCTGCGGGAGTCAGCCAATTTGCGGTGGTATTTCCGATATCGACGAGGCGAACACACTCTTTGAAACGTATATAAAGGACCAGATGGGTAAATCTTATGCAAAGTGCACTATCGAATACTCGGTCGAAGTGCAGATAGAAGGCTGGCTTCGCGCCAGATGCAGTCGGATTGAGCTACGCGAAAGCTCAAAATCGGCGTCGGGGGTTGGTTTGAGGGGGTGATGATAAAGAACAAAAATGAGTGCAGAATATGACTCAAAAATTAGGCCATTTGGAAGCAAAGGGATACTGTGGCCACTTGGCGGTTACTTGAGTCTTGAAGAGCTCTCTTCGGATGAGGACACGGGTCATCATGCAAACACGCCAAACTTCTTATCGGCCATGCATTATGTCATAGCCCTAAAACTGGACCCTGGATCTGCCCGCATCCATGGATCTACTTGGATTACATTCATACTCGAGATATAAGAGACCCCTTTAGACACCCGTGGACTTGAGAGAGATTCTCTATCTAGAACGCAACTCCAAAATTCTCTACCACCAAGTTACCGGTTCTGTGAAAACCATATCGCCTTTAGCACGAAGGCCCTTTAGTCGTTCCTTCGAAATTCGACTAGTTAATAGAAGGGCCTTGATCGCAAGCTGTGGAATACTCAGACAGACCTCAGTGCCGCGCTCATGCGCGGCCAAAACGACGATGGTAGTTGCTTATAAACAGGAGTAGTTATGTATTGGCTCAATCATATATTTCGATTGGTAAGAAGAGAGCTATCATCAACTTCGGGACCTCTTTTTAATTGTCTCTTTAACTGTCTTTTTGGCTGTCCCGAGATCCTTCCAAGGTTCCAACTAGTTGTCGAGTCATCATGATTGGTCCAGTAAAGGAAGTCTTGGCTAAGCCGTGAACAGAGAAATAGCAACCGGGGATATCAGAATAAGTATCAATTCAAGAAATAATATATGTAACTAGAATTAGGGTTCCAATATCATGGATAAGGAGCGTCAATCGTCAAGAAAACCCATTAATAACCATCTCAGAGTGCCGGCATAACAAAAGATCATAATCCCGACAGGCTCGGAGAACGGAGGTGAATACAATTTTTTTGAAGTTTTTTTGTTTCTTCATTTTTCCAACAAAGTGCGATTCCAAGGTTAACCAAAGCGAAAAGATGCATCTGGCGAATTATAACCCTGGAAGGATTACAGCAGAGTGAACAGAAGAGCAAGACCTGGGATGAAGGCCGCAATACTCTTCTGGAACTGAGCAGGTGCACTGTTGAAAGCGGGCGAGGAAGAAGCGGGAGGAGCGGTTGTGGACGATGCCGATGTGGCCGCGGTAGTGGGCTGCACGGGGGAGACCGGGGAGGTAGATGCGGCTGGAGCAGTGGGCTCAGTAGCAGGGGGGAGGAACCGCGACAGAGGTAGTCTTTGCTGGGGGAGGGACCTCGACGGAAGTGGTCTGCACTGGAGGAGGCACAACGACAGAGGTTGTGTGGGCGGGAGGAGGAACCTCGACAGAAGTGGTCTGCACTGGAGGAGGCACGATGACAGAGGTTGTGTGTGCGGGCGGAGGCACAACAACAGGAACTGTAGGCTGAGTGCAACCCTCAGTGCAGGTAGAGACAGATGTCACAGTGATCGTGTTGGTCTGGGTCACTGGGTGGGTGTAGGTTGTTGTTCCGCTTGAGACAGTGCTCCAGGTCACAGGGCAGGTGGTGGTGGTCCAGGTAGTGGTCACGACAACTGGAGGGGGAGGCACAGTCTCGGTCTCACAGGGAGTAGTGGAGGCCGGGGGAGGGACTGTTGGGGTCTCAGTCTCACACGGAGTGGTGCTAGCTGGAGGGGGCACGGTAGGAGTGTCTGTCTCGCAAGGAGTGGTGCTGGCGGGAGGAGGAGTAGGGGTATCCGTCTCGCAGGGAGTTGTGCTAGCAGGAGGGGGAGTGGGAGTGTCGGTCTCACAAGGAGTAGTAGGAGACACCGGAGTAGAGGAAGCAGGAGGAGGAGTAGGAGTATCGGTCTCACAGGGTGTTGTTGGGGACACTGGAGTAGATGTAGCGGGGGGAGGAGTGGGGGTATCAGTTTCACAAGGGGTAGTGGGCGAAACTGGTGTAGAAGTAGCAGGAGGAGGTGTAGGAGTGTCAGTCTCACACGGGGTGCTGCTAGCAGGGGGAGGAGTAGGGGTATCAGTCTCGCAAGGCGTAGTGGGAGACACCGGGGTAGAGGTAGCAGGGGGAGGAGTGGGAGTGTCAGTTTCACATGGGGTGGTAGGGGAAACTGGAGTAGATGTAGCAGGGGGAGGAGTAGGAGTATCCGTCTCGCATGGGGTAGATGAGACCGGAGGAGGAGTGGGCGTATCAGTCTCACAGGGAGTAGATGTCTCAACTGGAGGAGGAGTGGGCGTATCAGTCTCACAGGGAGTAGATGTCTCAACTGGAGGCGGGGTGGGCGTATCAGTCTCGCAAGGAGTAGTGGTAGGCGTCACCACCGGGGGAGGAGTGGGAGTATCAGTTTCACATGGAGTAGATGTCTCCACGGGAGGAGGAGTGGGAGTGTCGGTTTCACACGGAGTGGTAGTAGGAGTCACAACCGGAGGAGGAGTGGGAGTATCAGTCTCACACGGAGTAGAGGTCTCCACGGGAGGGGGAGTCTCGACAGGCGGAGGAGTCTCAGTCTCGCAAGGAGTAGTCTCCGATGGGGGAGTACCGTGGCCATGATCACCGTCATGATCACCGCGGTCTCCATGATCACCATGGTCACCATGGTCCCACCAGTCACCACCACCATTCTCATCGCCGCCACCGCCGCCGCGGACGGCAAGATGAGCCTCAGCAGCGTGTCTGGGGTTCATGACCATACCCGAGGCCAAGGTGGCTGCGTACAGCAGAACGATTGAAGAGCCTCGCATCTTGACGAACGATTGATAGAGTCAAGTCTTGTTGCAAGAAGTCGAAGTACTTGAAACGAAAGACGAACGGAACCGTAGCGAGAGAGTTCCTAAACGGGCAATGTAGACCAGGCGAATCGTTCCGAGAGCAAGGCTGAAAAGATGGGGGGAATAGTGGGAATTAATATATGCCTCTCCTCAAGCTAGCAGGCTCAATACCCGTCCGGTGCTGGGTCCTGAAAGCTCCGCTCAGGTCGGTAGTACATCAGGCACTAAAAGCAGACTAAAGTCAACGGAAAAGTGGCGCTCGTCTTCAGAAAGCCAACCAGACCCGACATGAACGATCAGCATCAGGTAGTTGACCCGCTCATTTCGAAGAGGCTGGTCATGATGTAGGGTATACCAGGTCCCGCATGCAGAGACAAAGCTAGTGTACACGGGCCCGGTTGACTAGACGACAGGTACTGAAGTGTAGCCAATGATAAGTGGGCGAGGTCTCAGAATTGTGCTGTGGTTGGCTGGCTTGGACCGGGGGCAGTCAAGATATGGCCCCAAAAGGCTGAGAAGCAGTCAAGCGGCCAATTGACTCCAACGATGCAGGTCGTGTCTTGGCATGCGATGCGGGAGATAGCTCTAGGATTGTCCTTCACGATACCCATGTTCGGTTAGGCTTTGGTAGCTGATTCTTTTTTCACTCAACCTTTTTTCCGGTTTTTGGACAACACACACACGATACTTCGTCTCCGGGCCCAATTCCACGTTTTCACACGTCATGGGACTGGTCGCTTTGGGAGTTGCAAGCTCGGCCCCATGTGTCCGGATATATTGTGGGGAAACCTCACGAATAGGAGACATCGTGGAAATTGGACCCGGGGATGTACCAAGGCACACCAGGTACCGGTTAACTTTTTGACAGGAAAGTTGGAGGGAAGTAATAATAGACTCCGTCTTTCGTCGTAGCAAAGTCAAGGACCCGAATACCCGTGTGTTGTTCTGGACCCTGAGTGGGCCGAGCGATCGCAACTGTTGATCGATCGGCTAGAATTCAATTCTGGTGGGTCGTGAAAGAGCATGGCCAAGTGTTTAATGCAGGTGACGTTGCATGCCCGTGGGCGCACGTCGAGTGAAATTTGCCCCGGCCTTGAGGGACTTTTTTAGTTGCACTAGGCGTGTTGTTGCAGGGAAGTTCCCCCGCTGCGGCAGAGTCCCTGAGTCAACAGTCTTGTTTTCTGACTTGGCGTTTTTTTCTTTGTTGGCTCCCTCTCTTGGCTCACACTTGTTCCCTTGTTTATTTTTATTTTTGGATGTCTCTTTTGATTTGACTGACTCGATCGCAATTCGACTTTCCCTTTTCAATGCTTCGACCATAGTTCGTACAAAATGTCTCGGAACTCGTGAGACTACCCTGATTTATCGTGTAAGAGAAGATCCCGAGAATGTTGACTATTTTACTCCAAAAAAAATCAAGGTAATTCTCAATTGGACTGATGACGCTGATAGAAAATAAATAACAAAAAAAAATCCAGAGAAAGAGTTGTATTGGCGGGGTAGAAGGAAGCAAAGTATACGGAGTACGAAGTACGAATAACCCTGCTTCCGACATGGGACAAATGCAAGTACTTGCAGTATTGCCCGGGAGTCACACTGAAGCCTCATTGCCTTTGGGCTGATTTCCCAGCCTCTGAGCACAACCATAGACAATGCTACACCATACCCTATACTACAGAGTTAGAAACGCTGGAAATGCGGGGGTGTGCTCCGTACTGCCTTCTGATTTTTGACATTTCATGTTGGGGGACATTTTTAGATGTCTTAAACTCTACAGCCACATGGGTGGAAGAAAGCATGACTTCTCCAGGAAGTCCCTAGCAGTTAAGATTACGAGTGGAAGCTCGGGGGCTGGTCCGGTGCCAATGTCTTCCATCTCTGGGCATCGGTCATCTCCAAGATAACGGCGGAAGAAATGTGGAGTGGACTAAGAGAGTGGGCCTCAAGCCACCAACTCCTCTCTGGGGAATCACGCCCGAGACCGGAGGACTTTGATTGCGATGATATCAACATTGGTCATGGTCCAACCTTGGAAGTACAGAGTCACTCTAGTCATCATCCTCGTCCGAGCCACTACTCCACCCAGTCTCGTAGAATTCTCGAATCTCGCCTAGTCCGTTGACGATCGTCTCGCGGTCCTCAACCGAAATCATGCGAGCGGCAGTACCCGAAAGGGCCTTGATTCGTTGAGATGTTCGTGTCGAGGCGGTCAATGCGGTAAATACCCGAAGGCCGTCTTCCTGGGGAGGGAACATGCTGTGCGGGAAACTGTCAAGAACAGGGAGGCGGAATGGGGTGTGGAAACTATGTGGGTAGGATAGAATGTTAGCATCTGGCTGAAACAGAAGGAATAGCGCAAGGTGTAAAAAAGAGGGAAAACCTACCGTTGAAGCATAGACTCTGAATTGTAGAGTCTGAGTTTCCGCAGGTGTCCAATGTCTTGGTCCTGCGCGGACTCGGAAGCCCTTTCCGGTTCACCTCCACGGGAGACTTGAACTTGATTGAAGATATGGCCCTTGTCTTCGCCGTCATAGGTGAAATCAATGTCAAATTCAGTTTCGGCTTTAGCTTGCTCGTCCTCATTGGACAGTGCCTTTGTATGACCGTCATTGATTTTATTGATGGACGATTGCAACTCGAAGATGGTATGTGTACCATCCTCCCCTGCCAACGCCGCCTCGAAATATTGGAACGGCTTCAATCGAGAAGGCAGTGTGACAGTTTCAATCGCCGATGCTATCAAGGCTGTCTTCTGCCATTCTGATTGGCGATCAACGTCAAGGTAACCGGGAAGCTTATTGGGAAGATCAATAATTGGGACGTAAAGCGATGCCTGTTGTGAGATCGAGCAGAGTGACTTCGCTTTGTTCGTATCTCTCTTGAATTGGTGATGCTGTAGAGTTCGAAACTTAGCCAATCTGCGAGTTGGACATTGCAAATGCCACCGTGCCACTTACCCTTTGTGTTCTGGTGCCATCTTCAATCGCCCAGACCCAAATACTCTTTTTGCCAAATTCATCTCTCAATCGTTCCATATACTGTGCTGTGAATCCGCCCCAGGCGTCGTCTGACCCAGCAAAAAGTTGCAGTGCTCGCAAATGATCGCATTCTTCGAGGATAGGTCTCACATCACGATCCAGCAAATCATGCTCCTTGTCGAGATCCTTGAACAGCTCTTCTCCCACATTCCAATCCTCAAAGGGCATAGTTTGCGAATTTAGCTCATACTCATTGAGTTGGACAATGGACTTCGGGTGATAGAACACTCGGTTATAGTCTGACCAGTAGCGAACAGATTCCGAGGTCAGACGAGGAGTTGGTGTGCCCAGATCCAAGCTGGTCTGGTATTCGCTCGGCGTGATTGGGGCCTGTTTCTGAATAACTTCTCTCCCATCCCTGTCCCATATCAGCGTGCATGGTCTTGATCGGAATTAATTTGAGCCGCATACCATAATCCTTGGCCGGCCGTGTCGTCGCCAAGTTCGTAGAGTGCGTTGTTCTTGCGCAAGGTACCAAACCCGCCCTTGAGGTCGTAGATCAAGGTTCGCGGTGTGTAAGTCTCAGAGCCATCTGCTCCATATCCTGCACGGAAATGGACATCGTGGTCGATAGGAGGTCCCTCGGTTCCCTCTTCATATGTAAAGTATGATTCCTAATTATATATCAGACGAGTTGAGCGACGCAACTGGGGGGAATTCTACCTGAAGATTCCAGAAGTGGGTTGCTAGATAATTGGCCCGTTGGCCCAGCTGAAGAGTGACAATTTCATGCATTATTATGCAACTGACAGTCAGTTCTTGTATCGCCCCTCAATGAATTTTGATATCGACACTGCGAGTCGACGCACAGACGCTCTCGAGATCACGCGCTAGTCCTGATAGAGGGCTTATCAGCACGTGAGCGACTAGCCACAATAGGGAAGGCGCATCAAGTCACCCGGGCAACGGTCACATGATTTTGCCAAAGAAGGCAATAAACATGTTTGTGTGGGTGCGTCACTTGCCGACTCCACAACGGTGATTTTCGCTCATGAGATCTCCTTTCCATCATTCCTGTGATGTTATTTAACAACCCTGTGATCTTCATCGCCTGGATCTAAACCCCGTCAGCCGCAGCGATGGAGTCTCCCACGCGTCTCCCCCGAGTCCCTCAAAAGCGCTGCATCCGGTCTCTCCGGAACGCATGAACCAACAAACCATCCCCGCCTCGCCCTCACTCCCTGCCGACCTTCTCACCCTTCATCACAAAAACCACCGCGGTGTCTCGGAAGTGCAAGCCAAGGTGGCGTTCCTCAACGGACTCTCCCGGGGTGGCAGCCCCGCCAGCACATCCAACAATAATGCCGCCGTGATAAGAGCCAACATGGGCCGTGAAGAGGCGGAATCCGCCCTAGCTATCGCACAAGAAGAGTTGGCTGAGGCACAAGATCGCGAACGACGAATCAGCGAACGCCTTGAATCGTTGCTTGAGGAACTGCACGGAGCGAAGGAACGACAAGGCCAAGAACGCTCGATCTTTGAAAAGGAAATTCGGAAGGCTCGCAAAGAGGCTTTCCGAGCTGGATCGACGATGGTAAAGCTTCAGGAAGAACTGAAAAATTCTAAGTCTGAAGCCAAGGCTCTTAGAGAAGAGGTGGCCGCTGAACGCGAATCAAAAGACAGGGCTAAACAGGAAGCATTCGAACGCGCCTATGCCCTTGCCGGCCTCACCGAAGAGCTCGAACTTTTGAAAGAGAAATTCCGCGCTTTGGAAACGGAAAACCACTCGAGCACTTTGGAAGTGCGCGCCCATGAGATTCGCAAGGAGGACTTTGGAAGATTATCATTGGCTGAAGGGGACCTCGCATTTTTGAACACCCCGCGGAGACCTAAACGAGCTGCCGCGGGTTCCGCCCGTTCACCTGTCCCCGAACGCGATGAACACGTGGAAGCGACACCTCCCAAGCGCCCACGCCTGTCGGAAATTGGACCGGCTGCCGAGAACGAGCAGCCTGCTTCGGGAGCCGGCCCTGTTGAGGAAGATGCAGATCTTTTGGAGGATTTGAAGGAAGAGCTCGTTTTTGAACGCCGCCGCAGAGAAGCCGCAGAGGACATGGTTCATTATATGAACATCGAGTGTCAGTTTGAACGTTGCTCTTGCAGAATTGCTGAGAGCCAAGGACGTCGATACATCTATGATGCGGAGTACTACAATACTTTCCAAAAGCCCCAGATCGAAGCCGAAGAAAAGGCTCGGGCTCACCAGGCTAGCATTCAGCAAATCGCTGTGCAGCAACCCAGTCCAGAGTCAGCGAGCACTCCTGAGGCCAGTCCGCCCCCGCCTCCCGTTCATCGGTCTCCCATTCACCGATCCCCTGTGCATCAAGCTCCAACTTTCGAGCCGACTGTGCAGCAGTCTCCTGTCCACGAGTCACCCGTGCATCAATCCCCTGTGCACGAAACTCATGTGCACCAGCCACCCATCCACCGATCCCCTATGCACCAGTCCCCTGTGCATCAGTCTCCTGCGCCTCAACCTCCTGTGCACCAGTCTCCGGTTCACCAATCTCCAGTTCACAATGTTGCCGAAGCTCGAGGAACTTCCCCTGAACCCAACCAAGAAGAAGCAGAGGCCAGTCAAACTCCTTTGGCGCCACCGCCTGTTCCTATCCACCATTCCGCTTCGTCCTCGAAGAAGCAAGAATCTACGAACACACCAAAGATAGAAATGCCAGCCGAACCCTTGGTGACTTTCTCCCCGGAGACTGGTACTTTTATGACTTTCCCATCTCCTTTACGAGACAATGTCCGACCTTTGCGATTAGACCAGTTCGACACGCCGGACCTTCCTGAGCCTCAGCCAGAATTCCATCACAGCCATATGGAAGTCTCGGCCTCGCCAGAGCCAGATGTTGAGTCATTCACTCCTTCTGGAGAACCAGCTCCTCAGCAGGCTCCTGCTCCCGCTCCTGCTCCCGCCGCTGCGCTCCGTGTGCGTGCGCCAGCACCAGCTCCAGCTCCGATGGTGAGGGGTCGTGCTACTCCAACCGAAAGCCATAACGATAACTCTTCTGCGCGGGCACGGTTGTCACAGGAAGCCCGACCACCCAGCCGTGTTCAACGAGACGCCCAAGGATACCGCCAGCCGCTACACGCTCCAAAGAGAGACCCACGCGGACAATCCTCCATTAGAAACACAAAGAGAGTCCCCCTGCGAAATGAGACGCAGACTCAACGCACTTCTCATCCTGGCGTCCCAGACACCCCGATTGATCGCGAGCAAGCTCTTGCTCAGATTCGAGCCCGCCGAGGTCGCACCCACAGCAAGCAGCGCTCAGTCAGTGCCAACGAAGCTGGTCACGCTGCTCGCGCCGCTGGCTCGAACACGAATCCGGCAGGAGGTCCTCGTCGTGTGCCAAACCCCAATCTCCGACCCGATTCAAGGAGTGAACGTGAGCACAGCGAACGCCGTGATATGAGTGCGCCTGTTCGCATGTTCCGTCGGTGATTGATCAGGAGTGTATTCTCGATGCGTTATGTCTTTCACTTGCATGGTCTGTCGGTGCTTGTTGTTTCATCTAATACCCCCCGGCGCTGCATCAATTTGCCCATTCTTCATTTGCTCGGCGCTGGAAAGCGAACTGTTTTCTTCGTTTTTGCCTTCGATATCATGATTCTATAGATGGATTATTATCCCATATGCCTTCTTCCACTTCCCATCCGGGCACCATTTCGGTTTATGTCCTGTCACTCCCTCAACATTTCCTATGTCTTTTCCTTTCTCCGTCTATATCTTTCACCTCAAATATTTTCACGATGCTTAATACCATGAACAAGAGCTAGCTAAGCAGCAGACCCAGGTCAAGCCTTCTCCAAGAGATTCGGTTAGAGTAACAAGATAATTGTATTCACATGCAATGTTGTATATGGCTAAACTATAGCCTTGAAGCTTTACAGCACCGAAATACCACAGCATCTAATCCTCGCACAATCAACTCTCGCCTCTCTCCCCCACCAAAGCCCCACCAACTCCTCCACAAACACCCGATCAGTCGCACTCCAAACATCAAGCCCCATCTCCGTCATATCCGCCACCGAAATCGTAACAACCTCACACCCAGCTTCCCTCAACGATCCCCGCTGCGAACTCGCACCAGACCGCTGTCTCAACAAAGGCGCCTCATCCCCAATCGACATCGATCTCGACCTCGACTCACTCTCATCCTCATCAACATACTCCTCATACCCACCCTCACAATCATCATTCCGCGCAATGACACCAGCCAAAGTCCCAAAGATCATCGCCGTCATCCGTCGGAAATAAGCTACTAACGCAACCTCAGGCGGCTGATCGTTTGCCGGAGAAAGGTTCTCGACACTGGCCAGCAGCCGCGAGTCCTGCTCTAATTGCGCCTCTTCTTCTTCCTCGGTGAGTCCGTCGCGGTTCTCGCCTGCGGACGCCCACCACATGAATGACGTGTATGCGAGCCGCGTCCAGGAAACTGGTTCCACGACTGGGCTGGATGAGTATGTTGAGTCTGTGTCTGAGGATGTGAGGTGGTGGAGGCTGCGGCGGAGCATTGCGAAGCGTCTTGCGTCGCGTTGCGTCGCTTTGAGTGTGAAGGGGTGTTGGGGGTTTGAGTGGTTTGTCAGAGAGAGCTTTGGGAAGATTCGCTCTTCGGCTTGTTTGGTGTGTGGGGCTGGGAGGGTGATGAGGGTGTCGAAGAGCGTGGGTTTCATTGTTAGAACTGTGTCTGTGGAGCAGGCGATCCAGCTGGGGTCTGTCTCTGGGTCTTGGGAGCTGATGCTGCGTGCGGGGTCGAAGGTTGAGAGGTAGGGGATGTCGTGGATGCCGACGTTGAAGAGGGGGCGCGGGCGTAGAGGTGGGGTGCGGTCGGTGGGGAGGAGGTCGAGGAGGGAATTTGGTAGTGAGGCTAGGAGGGAGAGGTCGTATACTGAGGTTTGTTAGGGGGTGATTTGGGTGTGGGGATGGGGATGAGGTGTTGGGGGACGTACCGTAGTTGCAAGGTGTGTGGACGGGTGCCTCGCCCATGAAGAGGATGCGCTTGCGCAGCAAAGCTGCCCTGTACAAGGGGAAGACCAGGGGTCCGAAGGTGTCTAGGAAGTCCGGTAGGGACGATGCGGGGTGGGACGGTGTCAGGGCCGGCCTGAAGGTGTCCAGAACGAGTGCGTCGCTGAAGGCACGGGTGCGATTTGCGGTGTCTGGTCGCTCGCCTGGTCGGGATCGAAGGTTCGCAGGCGACACAATGGGTGAATCGGGCGCTGAGGACTCGGTTCCTCCTATTCGATAGGCATCCCAGTATGTCGCTAGAGGATCCATGTCGGACATGTTCTCGGCGTATTTCCTATCGGCCACTTGTGAGTCAGGTGTTCATCGCAAGGCTTTGAAAGTACGTACTGCGTCAACTCTTTCAATCTCGGAGCGTGGCGCCAGCTCTTCCCCAGTCGACCAGTGCTGAGGGGGACGAGAACCCCGATCGCGAACATCTTCGCATTGCGCTCGGCTTCCGCGGCGGGGTGATTGAGGAACGCGCTGATGCCAGCATACTGTTCATGGACAAAGTATCTAGAGGAGAGACATGCGCATCAGTGAATTGAACAAGGACATCTAGGGAAGCTTGCACATACACCAGATCCTCGGTCACATTGTGAAGACCAGAAGGCAGCGATTTGTATTCCACGACGCCTTCCACGTCAACTATTTTGGTTTCACATTAGTATCGCTAACTCGAGACAGCCTCGGCTGGTTGGTCGATTGCTCACCTCCTGGTGCTGTGCGCTTCCATGAAACCACGTATCTGTCGCATGTCAGCGATGGAGCTATACTAGCAGGGGGACTGATAGCTACCCGGTCCGGATGTCGAAGCTGATGAGGAACAAGGCAACGATTCCCGGAGGCGATTCCATTGAGGATCGAGGGACCTCAATTCCCAGAGGCCGTGGTGATTCGGATGCCATTGTTCAGGAGTGTCGAAGGCCTGGCCATCGGGCGATCACGGTTGGAGGGGGGACCTTGGCTATACGGAGTCACCGCCTGGGGCCATATTTCATCTTCCATCCTTCATCATCCAAGCTTCATTCTACCTTGTCAATGTCTTTAGCAGAGATTAATGAATTATGTGGGAGGTTGAGCTTGTCTTCAGGTTGCTCCAGAGACTCTGCTATGGTAGGTCACAAACGGGACAGGCTAGATCAAGACAGCACCCTCCAGCACTCTTCCATTTGTGTATATCAGCATAGCTACATGTATAGACATCTACGGAGTACTCCGTGCAACTGTGTAGATGTATCATTTGAGAACATGCTTGCAAGAAATCATGTAGTTATGCTGCGAAACCTCAAAGCTAAGACATTCAAGCTTGTCATTGGCTGAACTCACATCCACTTCAAACAAAACACACCTTGTACCCTTTTTGATACTCCAATCCCTCACGGTTCTGTCGGAAACCCGAGCTTCTTCGAGGCCCGGAAGCTTGAAACATGCCCAACCACCCTTACTACCCCCTGGACGCCAACGTGGTAGGCTATCAGCCCAACGAGACTCCAGTCTTGGAACTCCTCCTCTCAGCTGGTGGAGCCTGCACCGTTCTTCTCGGTGTGACTTTCGCGTTGGCAAGCTATGTACGACCAAGACTGCAACTGGCAGATCGGATTGCCATCTTGTGGTTTGTGCTCTGTACGATGTATTCCATTCGCATTCACGAACGCGCTGACCAGACCCAGCCGGCAGTCTGCACTGTTTCTTCGAGGGCTATTTCATGATCCACCATGACCACATGGCGTCGGCCCAAGACCTCTTTGGGCAACTATGGAAAGAGTACGCGCTGTCCGACTCCCGATATATGACCTCGGACACGTTGGTGTTGTGTATGGAGACGATGACCGTGGTGAGTTCCGAGTCCCACACAAGTTGGCACAGTCTCTGTCTCAGAAACTTGATACTTGATACTCCGTACTTGGAGGCTGGAGGCTGGAGTCTTGGATTCACCGCTGATTTCTCCTTCTTTTTAGTTACTGTGGGGGCCCCTCTGCTTCGTTGTTGCATACTTGACCGCAACCAGGGATTCCCTGCGCCACCCGATCCAGGTGATTGTGTGCATGAGCCATCTTTACGGCGACACGCTGTACTATGCGACCAGTCTGTTTGACGAGTATGTCCACGGACGCCCCTATTCCCGTCCGGAGCCGTATTACTTCTGGCTGTACTATTTTCTGATGAATTTCATCTGGATTGTGGTTCCGGCGTGTATGTGCCCCCGTTTTGTGTCTGACCGTTGTCAGCCTGCTGATTCTGCAGTAGATTACCTGTATCAGAGCATCAGCACTATTTCGGCTGCATTTAAACGCCTAGAGCTGGGGCCGAAGAAGACTAACTAGGACCACCTTCGTCATCGACGGGGACAGTGGAGTATCGGGCTAGAAGTCCCTCATTTAGTGTCCAACGAGTCAACAGTCAACAGTCAACAGTCAACAGTCAACAGCCAACACTCCAACGGCGGGGGAAATATTCCAGAGTTGGGCTGTATAAGACATATAGAAACGATCGAATAGTATAACAGAACTAGCATGTTGCATCTTAAATACAAGCTTGAACTAAGTTGGTAAGTAGCTTAAGCGATAACAAGTAATATGCAGCTCCCGTACCCTATGACGCTCTGCACCAGCTGACGCGCAATCGTTAATAAACAGTCCTAATTCTTTTCCCGCTTAAACATCATCTCTAATTTGAGACAACTTTGAACATTCAGAACAGCCCGAAAGGCCAAAGCAGATGCGTCCAGTGAGCGCCTAACGATCGGCTGGTTTCCCGGCAACCGGTTAGTGCGGGCTTATCGAAACTCTGCACATTGTTTATGATTGAAGCTCAAATTTCCCATGCGATCATCAATGCCCGAATCTTGTTAGGTGCGGGACAGGTGGTGAGTATCCCTGTGGTCTTTGAAATACCCCCCTGACGGTTTACTCGAGATACCGATGCCATCTCCGGCGACGCCACGCGCCTCCAAAGGAGGAACGAAAGCGCAGCCCCTGGACATCGGCGAACCTCTGGGGGCGCACGACACAAACACTGTTCGCTCCCGAGTGCGCAAATGGCAACAACAAGGTGGCGGTGTGGTGACTGTTGATGACCCTTACGCCGATGACGAAAATGAACCCAAACCCAAACCTAAGCCGGCCAAGGTCAAGGCTGAGAAACTGGAGCAGCCCAAAGACAAACCCACTGTTCGAAAGCGCAGTCACAGTACCCCGCGAAAACGAGTCGTTAGCGACGAACACTGGAAGCGAACGCGGAACCGAGCCTCGACCCAATCCTCGCGCAACTTGCCCGCCCCGAAGCGCATCTCGGAATACACCACAAATGAGGGGCAACCGAGATCGCGGAGGAGACATGACGACAGCGAAGATGATTTCGACAAAGGTCGCGATCTACCACGGCTCTCGGTCAAGCGGGGGACGGGGCCTAGATCTCCCATCCGAGAGCCCAGATCCGGGGCACGAAAGAACATCGACACGATCACTGAAAGCGACTACGATACGGATAACGGGAAGACGGTGGAACCGTCGGTGATATCGGAACGACTCAAGACACGATCGCCGCCGCCGGAGGATGCGTGGGCGACGAGCGAGGCGGACTTCTCTGAGCTATCGAAGCGACGAGCACGCGGGGCACCGAAGCCACCAAAGGGTGGTATCTTCGCTCATATGATCGACGAGTCAAAGAAGATATTTGCAAAACCGGAACCAGAGCCCCCAAAGCCAACGCCTACGCCCACCACCGGCCGTGGGGCCAAGATCGAGGCATGGCTCTCGGATACACATGACCCCTTCATGGACGATGGAAATAAGTGTGATATGCCAGCTCCTCTCGATCTGAAGTCTGGTCGAGCAAGGCGATCGCAGAAACTCGCGGACGGAGAGACTCCGGGTACGCAGTCTGAACCATCCATCGGCAGCGAGCGTCCAAAGAGCAGCTCCGAGTCTCGTCCGAAAAGTGCGGTGAGCCGTCACTCGAAAGGGAAAGAGTCAATCTCTTCAACCGACAAGCCGTCCAAATCGGTAGACCGAGAGGTGACAGAGCCAAAAGGCACCAGCATCGACCGCCCCAAGTCATCTGTCAAGAGCAAAGATGAGCCTCCTGCCCCAGAGAAGCCGTATGAAGATAGCCTCGCACCCTCCGAATCCGAGTTACAACCTTTCTCCGACGGCGGCTCTGAGGTTTCAGGCAACAATGCACCTGTACCACTCGGGCGCAAGAAGGCTGTTCCAACCACCGGCTATCATCGATTATCAACGATCGCGTCGGCAGAGAGCATGAGTACTACGCTCTCAGACCTCACTCTGCCGATTCAAAGGTCTACCCCGGCCGAGAAACGCAAGCCATCGCTGGCTGAGGAGGATGAGGAAGCCGAGGAGGCAGAGAAGGAAGATCAGTTTGATCCCGATTCCCTTCCCGTGGTTTCTTCACAGTTGAAAAGACGATTGACTACCCATAATGATCTCATGTCTGTGTTGTCAGTGTCGGTTTCCCGCAGGGGTAGTACCCGCTCAAACCGGAGCATACGGACCAACAAGAGCCGTCTTGTGAACGCGACCGTTGAAGACTTGCTCCACGAGCTTTCGGGCGACGAGACCAAATATATGCGCGAGCTGAAGACCCTGGTTGGGGGTGTGATTCCAGTTCTTCTGACTTGCGTACTCTCTCGTTCTGACTCGGCGATAGCAGCAGGCTTGTTCCGACCGTCTTTAGATCCCGAAGATGACGTGAACTTTTCGAAGCCGATTGTCAACATGGGAGTGGCGATCGAGCGGCTGAAGAACCTCCACAAACGTATCCCGCAGGATAACGCAGATGCTCTCCTGACTTGGGCGCAAGGTGCCCAGAGAGTCTACCGCGAGTACCTCAAAGCATGGCGTCTGGGTTTCAAGGATGTGATTGTTAACCTTGCTCCGCGTGAAGAAGGCGATGACAGCAATGCCGACACGAAGAGCCTGGACGAAGGCTTGGAGCGAGATGAGAATGGTGACATTATCGACGCAGATGGTGGGAAGGTCGATGTTGCTTATTTGTTGAAGCGGCCGCTGGTTCGGCTCAAGTATTTGGCAAAGACCTTCAAGGGGATCAATGTTCTCGAGCCGTCTACGAAGGCCGAAGACACAGCTGTCGCATACCAAACTCTCGTGGCGGACGCTAGAAAACGGGTTCGGGATGAAAGGGCTAGACTGGAAGATGATTCTGCTGCTAGTATTGACCCTTCGCGCACGAGAGACCCAATGACCCTGGGTGTTCTTCACGGCATCGGCATCGACCAGACTCGCCGAGTGCGTGCCCGTGATTTCTTCAACCTGTCTTTGTATCACTCCAGTGGTCAACTTGTGGATTGCCGTGCCGAACTGCTGTACCGAGACAATACTTCCAGCAAGGGCCCCGGAGGCGATCTTCTGATTTGTGAGATAGACCATGCGGATCGATGGCTTCTGTTCCCTCCGATGGACCTTCGATGTGTTTCAGCTCGCCGGGGAGAATCCAAGCATGAGATCATTATCATGCTGCGCAGTGCGCCCGATGATCCCACCAAATACTGGCAAGAACTGATCTCTCTTCGTATCGACGAAGAAGAAGTCGGCACCGAGTGGATTTCCCTCCTCGGGTCGGATCCCCTCCCACCCTCCATATGCCGAAGCCAAAGCTTCATCAGCCGCGCCAAGCAGAACAGGGCTCGCAAGCCAACGAGCAGTTCCCCGCCGAGGCCCAACCCTAGTGATGTTGATATTCCTATCGGCGAAAGGGCTGGCAAGCGGCGCTCGCTGACCCAAAAGGAGCACTACTCTGAACCGAGTACAGTCAGTTCAACATACTCGGTTTCGACTCGGGATACTGAGTACACCACCGGTGGTTCTGAGCTATCAGGGAAGTCTATTCGACCGGACTTGCCTCTCCTTCCTTCGACCGACTCAAGGAACACCCCATCTAGCCCGGACAAGACCCCCACAGGACTCAAGCGGTCCAAGGCCAAGCGGTTTTCAAGATATGGGGATTCGGCCGAACCTGCATCTCCCCAAAGTGCTGTGTCTGAGAAAGCGCCTGAGAAACCAGCTGAAAAATCCATTGAGGGTGATGCCGTTGCATCTCCACAACCTAGCACTCCAACGGGTGGCAGATTCTATGGTGGTGACTCTGATCAATCTCCAAGCAAAGCGGCGCCTCGAGAGAAATCACGCTCGCGTATCCCTCAGCCTCAAAAGACCCCCGTCAAAGAGCCTGAGCCAGAATCTCCCCGGGTCTCGTCTGTGCCTTCCGCGACCCTTCCATTAATTCCCAAGATTCGGACTCCGAGCAGCCAAACCCATTTGTCCACTCCAACCGACATTGGTCATGAAGAAGAGGAAGATTATCCTCCACTTGAGTCCTTGCCAAAGCATGAGGATGTCCCTGAGACACCAACCAGGACCAGAAGGAAGAAGTCTCGCAGACGTCCAAGAGATGACGATAGCCCTCCTCCTCCCCCACCACATCGATCGTCTAGCCCTGCCCCCGACAAGCGCTCCAGCGCCCCAATCCTTACCTCCAGCAGTGGCGGACTCAAGAGACGAGGCTCTTCTCCTCTCAAGCATGAATATGAGCCATCCACAGCGTCTGACTACTCCGAAACAGACTCAGATGCCTCTACAGTGCGCCATTACTCATACTCCTCATCTGAGTACTCACGATCCGGCGACTCATCCGACTCCGAAGACGATTATTCTTCCGTGTCTGAGGACGACGATGACTACCATGAGACCCCTAAGCCCAGAATCCCCGATGCGGCCACTGAAGCTAGCTCTCTCTCACCTTCTAACTCCGCGTCCCAAAGTGGCTACCGTACTGTGCCCCTACAGCCCTCCAAAACCTCCAAGGCAATTGCGTCTGTGTTTGCCTGGTCCAACAAGGGAAACTGGGAAACATTGCTTCCTGACGAGTGCAGCATCGTTGTCAGCCCTGGCTTGATAGAGGCTTTCGCCCTGGGGACCGAACCAGATCTCAACTCAGACTCGCAATCGTCGAGACCACTCATTTCTCTCGAGCTCACCCCCCTGGTTCCCATCCGCCGCGGAACAGCTATCGACATCAGCGTCCGCTCCCCGCCAACCGAACGATCCAAGATTACTTCAAGCAACAACATCATGTTCCGCTCCCGTAATCCGGATGACTGCGACGCCCTCTACGGCCTAATCAATCAATCCCGAATCAACAACCCAACCTACATAGCTCTCCAAAACGCCCGCGGCCCCTACAACGACAACACCCCAGCCTTCGAGCCCGCCACAAAATCAGGCGGTCTATTCGGCTGGCCCCGCCGCCGCAAGAGCTACCGCGCCTCCAGCTCCCCACGCTCCCTAGCCGAAGGCTCGGAAAGCAGCGTGGGAACAATGAGCAGCGCCTTCTCCGCCCTAAAGCGCTTCGGCGCCTCAAGCAAAATGTTCAACATCTCCCGCTCAACAATCGAATCCCGCCGCGAAGGTTCCGTCTACTCCGAATCCAACTCCCCAGACTCAAATACCGGCATAGGCCGTATCGCAGCCGCCATCAAGGGCGCCGACGGAATCGGTCTCTCAAATGCCAAAATCCGTCTCTATGCCCGCGAATCAGCTTCGAAGTGGCGCGATCTCGGCGCTGCTCGCTTGACTATCATGCCTGCGCCGCCTAAGAATCCATCTCGTCCTACAACTAGTCGTAGTGACTCGAGTATTCAGCCTGATGATCCTTCGCCGCCTGCTTCGGGTGCTGCGTCGCCTCGTCGTGCTATCGAGGCTGAGAAGAGGATTGTTATTCGTGGTAAGACGCGCGGAGAGACTATGTTGGATGTTTGTCTTGGTGAAGATGCGTTTGAGCGCATTGCCCGGACGGGCATTGCTGTTTCTATTCGGGAAGAGGATGAGGAGGCTGGTGTTGCGCAGAAGGGTGGTGTTGCTACTGGCTCTGGAAGGATTTATATGATTCAAATGAAGAGTGAGGCTGAGACGGCTTATACTTTTGGTCTGGTTGGGAAGTTGCGGTATTGAGCGAGGTTGATGGATTTTGGTTTGGGGGTTTTGGGTTGCATATGTGGAATGCTTTATATGGGTTGCGGTGCATCGGGGGAGGGTGGTTGTTTTTTTTCTTCTATCTTTTACGTTCTTTTCTGCACTTTTGACTTCTCCTTAAATACCGCCCTTTGAGGGCTTTTCCTTTGTATAGACTTCAGAAGATATCCTGGTCAATAGTCAACTTATTTATTAGTATTGGATTACATGCTGCAGAGCCTCGGGTTTCTATGGTATACGGTGGAATCAATCCCGGGTTTGGTTTCAGGCCTCGAAAGGAGTCACAAGTATTATGCTGTCTATTCATCCTTATTTGTCATATTGTACAATTCAAAGATGCGACATGATGATCATCAAGCTTGGAAGTTAACCCGGACCTAACCTCCCATCTCCGCATTATTCGTCTTCTTAAACACATAGCCCACCAAGTTGCACTCATCCTTGAGCATAGAGAGAAGCACATCATCATCGATAGCAGCGTCAAGCTCCTCATCCTCAGCATCAGGATTCAAGAGAGTAGGATCGATATGCGCATACTGAGCCAGAGACTGATGCATCTTCTCCTTCTGACTCTTGGACTTGTCATGGCTACCTTTTTTCCCCTTTGATTTAGCACGGAACGTACCGTCCCGAATCTCACGTTCCTGTTTCTCCATATCAACTTCAGAGGCCCGTAGCATAGACTGGAAGCTAGGCACAGATTCATCGGAATCCCACTCATCCTCCGAAGGGGGATCCGACAAATCATCATCAGAACCAGCATCTGCTGGCGTCGCGGCGCCAGAGACAGGAGCAGACGTATCAGCAATACCTCTTCCGCCGCACTGGCAGGCCAGCAGCTCGTGTGTCTGACAAGCGCGCTCTTCGTCAAGACGGAACAAGTCCTTTAGCTCAGACGCACTGAATTGTGCTCCGCCGTTGCTCTGCTGCATAACACTGTCGGCAAGTCCGAGCTTGGTAACCTGTCTTTGCCAGATCCTTTCTTCAAGACTACCCTTCAGCAGTACGCGGTAGATGCGACAAGGGCGTTTCTGGCCATCTCGATGGATTCGCGCCATGGCCTGGATATCTGTGGCTGGGTTCCAGTCGACATCGAAGAGAATTAGCCTGCTCGCGCCAATGAGGTTGAGGCCTGTTCCGCCTGCTTTTGCGGAAAGAAGGAAGGCAAAGCATTGTGATGCGGGGAGGCGATTGAAGTCATCTACCAGGCCTTGGCGTTTTTGGGCCGGCGTGCTGCCGTCCAAACGAAGATATGGAAGGCCTAGAGATGAGAGGAGTGTTGCGAGAAGGGTAAGTGTTGATGTGTAGTTTGAGACGAGGACTATTTTTTCGTCTGTCTTGTTGTGCATTGTGTCGAGAAGCTGATCGAGGACGCGGACTTTGGCACTTGATGAAGCGGAAAGATGACGGTGCAGGGGTTGAGGTATTGATTCGAGAAGAGAGGTGATGGTTGCATTGGGGGAGCCGTCATTGTTCTTAGCGGATAGGAGGGAAGGGCTGTTGCTGAGTTTTTTGAGGATTGTGATGAGCTGCAGGGCACTTTCGGTGTTACCCATTGCATATTGAAACACGGGAGAGGCAAGGACAGCCTTGTATATGTTTGCTTGGGGGCGGGTCGGTTTGCAGAAGAGCACGTATTCTGTCTTGGGGGGCAAGTATTTGGCCAAAATATCCGCTGTGCGACGAAGCATGAATTTCGAGGTCAGTTCACGAAGCTCCTCGCCCCGAGACTCTCCCTTTTCAATATCCTTGCTTGTTGCTTCGGGCTGTCTGCTCCGCACGATTGGGGTCTCGAACTCCTTGATGAAAGACTTGAAGTTGCCCAGAATCCCGGGGTTGACAAGATCCACAGCAGCGAAGAACTCCTTCAGATCATTCTGAATGGGTGTTCCTGAAAGGATGACTCTCTTTATAGCACTAAGTGACTGAATCGCCTGACCACTCTTGTTCTGCAGCGTCTTGAGTCTGTGGCCTTCATCTGCGATGATGATATCAACGCCAGAACTATTAGCCAAGCCTTCTTGGACGGTCCTCAGCTTTTCATATCCAACAATCATGATACTGTAAGCTTTGCCCCTGGTGAAATCCGACAAACGCTTGCGCTTATCGTCGAATACGAAGACACCGATTCGCTCGTTCCCCAGCCACTTGCGGAACTCCTTCCTCCAGTTATTGATCAGAGTAACAGGGCAGACAATCAATGCTTTCTTGATGACAGGGGGGTCTTCGAAGACCGGGTTCTGCTTCAACAGCGTCCAAAGCAGTGTGATAGTTTGCAAAGTCTTGCCCAGTCCCATATCATCTGCAAGAATAGCGCCTTCGCCGTTAAAGTCGCGCATACCCATGACACACTCATACAAGAATTGAACACCCTCACGTTGGTGAGGCCGCAGATTCTTGCTTAAGAACGGGTCGACAACGACATCAACAACCTGTCTTCCCTTCGGAACAGACTTCGGCCGCGGCATGACCAACGCACCAGCTGCCTTCGGGTCATGTCGCGGCACGACTTTCCCGGGGGCTTTGGGAATAACAGTATTGTCCAACAAAGGCTTTTTGTAAGCCGCGAATGTCCCCGGTGCATTTCCGGGATTGGCATTTGGATTTGTGACCAAGGCAATTGAGCGTTTAAGCGATGCTGTGCGCTCAGCTGCTGTTGGCTTGGACGCTTCGCCTTTCTTGCGCGCAGGCAGCTCTTTCTTCGCAGGAGCAGGCTCCGTCGGTGCCGGTTTCGGGCTTTCGAGGAATTTCCTATTGGAGTAGTACTCTTCGCGAGAAATCTCAGATTCTACCTCGACTTCTTTGCCGGATATCGAGAAGGATACTCCGGGCTCGATGGGAGTCTCGTGCACCCTTCGCCCCATCTCTTTGCCCGTTGTGTCTCGCAGGTATACATTTCCTCGTCGTACGGATATTATTCCATCTCCATCCCATGTTTTGTGTTTTTTGGCGGTCGGTTTGCGCCTGTGTACATTAGTCTCAGTGCGCATTAGGATGAGATGCAAAGGAAAGGCACTTGTTGAGACGACCAAGACTTACCAGAGGACATTGAAGTATTTTTCATCTGATGGTTCATTCTTGGACTGTCCACTGAGCGATTCCTGCTTTATGCTTTCTGCTCCTCGATTATTGACTTGTAGAAGTGGCTTTCGGCTGGCCGGCGGAGTCGATTGTGCAACGGTAGTGGGCTCATCGTCGAGACGAGGCTTTTTGGCAGGACGGCTAGGTTCATCAGTGATTTCGATTGGATTCGACACACTGTTCCTCATCAGAGGGGGTTTGAAGGGCTTGAAGACCATGGCTGTATGGGTCTATTTCCCTTCTTGGTAAGATTGGGTGAGGCCAGGGACGCGACTCGGCGCGGGACGCGAGTTCACGTGACCCTGTATCAATTAACATGGATTCTACTGACGGAGTAAGCTTCATTCGAAGGGCTGCAGATCTGGTCTAGAATCAGAGATTGATAAGAAATTACCTACTTCTTCAGTTGAGGTATAGGATCTACAAATCTTGGCAACGTTCACCGGTATATGGAACCACCTGGGCAAGCGAAAGAGGTATAATTCAAATGAAGGAAATATATGCTTTTAAGCAACTATGTAAAGGGTCGTCAAAACACGAACATAATTAGAAATGTACAAAGGGTGTATAGAACGTCAAGGTCGCCTGAAAAAAAAATAGGTATTGGATGGTCGTGAACAGATCATAGTCAATCAAATGCCATGTCAAACGCAAGTTTTCATCTCATTTCAACAGCACATTTACTGCGCATCTTCGGCCAAGGCCTTGTCGGTCAGAGGGACGTGCTTGGGGCCCTCGTATGAACCCTGGTGGATGAACCACCAGATGGTCACGAAAATGGACAAACCACCGGTCATCAGACTGGCGTAGTTCATGGACCCGGCATCGGTGGGCAGGGCATAGGGGAAACAGAAGATGATGGCGAAGGCGATGATATAAATACAAGCGAGAGAGTTCACGACGTAGCCAACCTTGTTGTTCATGAAGAACCAGCCGGGAACGAATGACGAACGGCGAGTCAGAACGTGGGGGAAAATAGCCATGAAGTAGGACAGACTGGACAGCTGAACGAAGCATCCCACAAAGGCGCTGAAGGCGGTGGTCGAGCCAAGGTAGATGCATGCCAGAATGGTGATGCAACCTCCGCAAACCAGAGTGGCGTTGAAAGGGTTGTGGAATCGAGGGGAGATCTTGCCGATCCAGCCGGAGAAGGGGGTGGCGTTGTCACGGGAGATAGTCCACAGGGTGCGACCGGCGGTGATGTAGCAACCGGAAGCAGTGATCAAAGTGGGCAAGAAAGCAACGATCAAGAGACCCAGAGCACCACCACGGGAGTTGGTGGCTTGTTGGTAGATCTCAGCCAGGGGGAAGAGAGGGCTGTTTGCCAGGGCGTCCACGTCGTTGATAGCGTAGAAGATAGCAATCATGTAGCAGATACCAGTGACGAAACCAACACCCATCTGGGCAAGGACAGCCTTGGGGATGTTACGACTCGGCCTGAAAGTTCAGTTAGTATAAGATAGAAGGGAGTCGTGGGAAGGGAACTGACTTGGGGATTTCCTCGGCCAAGTGAGATGAGCAATCAGGAGTTCCAACACTGTAAGCACCGTTCAGCATACCAGCGACGAAAACGAAGCCGTTTGAGCTGTAGCCAGTCTGGTTGTCAAAGTGGGCCCAAATGGTTTCGTTGGACGCATAGCCAGTTCCGTTGACGTAAGGCATCACAGCACACACAACGATGGTGATGAACACGCCAGCGAGAATGAAGAACATGCCGAGATTACCGATATAAGGCAAGTAACGGTTCATGAAAAGAACGATGGCGCAGCATGTCCAGGTGCAGAGGAGGAAGCTGATGAAGATGTTCCAGTTCGAAGGGACGAAGCCTGGGTGCATGACAGCATACATCGCTACAGTCTGCTGACCCAAGATCAAAGACATCGATGCAGCACCGAGAATCCAAGCCAGACAGTTCCACCATCCGGCGTAGAAACCACACACGCGACCGTACTTGGGTCCGGCGGTGATGGTCGCCCAGTGGTAGACACCACTGGCAGAGGGCATACCGGAAGCCAGCTCTGCGATGGACGCAGCCACCAGCCAGTAGCAAACAGACACAACAATACTGGAGAGGGGTTAGATGTCTTCCGATGATCAGCACACGGACAGGGGCGGGGCATACAATTCGTAAATAGTTCCTGCCAGTCCACCGTTTGAGAGGGCGGTCACGACACTTCCACCTTGAGCAATCCAGGTGTTTCCGGTCGTCACAGCCACGGCACAAATACTGAGAAGACTGAAGTTTCGCTCGAGTTCCTGACGATGTCCTGAGGCGTTCACCAACTCCCCATCTACGGGGCCATCGTTGGTGTGCACGGGCGAGGGCTGGACCTCCTTCTCGGGGGCATAGTAGCCCGTCGTCTTTTCGGGTATTTCGTTCGCCATGATTGAGAGTTGATATCTCGTCTCTGATGTCTCGATCCCTGAAATTCCACCGATATCCCAAATAACCCCTGATTCCAACGGTTCAAGGCGAGTTGACGATGGTTATAAAGAAGGGACGTCTGGAGTTCCAAGTCTCCTTGTTCCCGGGCGATCAAATGAATGGAATGGGAATGTCGACGGGAAGAAGAAAGGGAGCACGGCAAGCCTATATTACTTATGCTTATCACGGGCCCGAAGAAGGTCGGAGTCGGCTCTTCATCTACAACCAATCACTTCGACTTCCGGGATGCATTTTGTGGCCACTTTGGACCAAGTGGGACCGCCCCAGACTTACAATTGGGCGAAGTCGGAGGCGAGTAACCCATTGTGTCCAACAAACGGAAACTCTACTTGAGGCCGGACTTGCTTGCATTTGCGCTTAACCCAGAAGGGGAGCTTCAGCAGACAGGATTTTGCCCACACCCAATTCTCTCCCCTTGTTATCTCGACCATCAACCTCATCTCGTCTTCCTACCTTTTACGGCCTCGGGAGATTGACAACCTTCTGGGTCTATCTGTTATCTGGGGTAATCGCTCGACATTCCCAGATATCCGTTAACCCCAGAGTCCCGTAAGCCCCGTCCGCGATCTCAGTGCATATGTACTCCGTATCTTACTTTAAATCGATGTCCACCTTTAAAAATGTGCATGCATAACTCTGCCCCTACTCGTAACCCTCGGAACTACCTCAGCGACATTCTTGTTTCCATATGTCACGATGGGGACCTCTCCTATCTAGTTTTTGCGAATAAAATAGACTGAGACACCTACCAAATAAAAAACCTTACTTGGTAGACTAGCAAACTAAGGGGGTGGGCTTCGCCTAGTCGCGCTCTTTGGCTGGCGAGAAGCATAGGGTCACATCATGCGACACCAAATTTGTACAATGTAGCAATAATGTTCCAGGGCTTCATTTCGTGTTGGTAGCAAAGGTGGACACAACAATCTATATCTGGTAGACTAAAGCGACCGGGGTGTACTCCGTATACTACTCCGTACAGCACTGTGGATGTTGGGGGCGGTCTTGGATATTAGCCACGCCACGTATTCGGAGACACTGCTATACTCGGAGAGGCTGCTGAAGGATGCAAGGATCATGAAGAGAATTTTCGAGACTTCATCAATTAGAAACAATCGAGACTCTCTTTAGATCTGGCCCTATCGAAGAAGGCGTCCGGAAATATAGTCCCCAGCTGACTGTGGATACAATTAACCTGAGATCTTGCATCTAGACTGAAACTACGGTAGCAGCCTCGGTCAAGATCCTTTAAGCAGTATTAAGTAATGAACTCGAAATGAATTAAGCCAGCGCAGGAGGAAACTAACAAACTTTGAATTTGCCTTTGGTTCGGAGTAACCATAACTTTAGCGAAAACTTTGTATTCATCATGACGCAATCTTTCCGATGCTTCCGTTTTCAGTATACGGTAGTATATTTAGCACATACAAGACATTGTCCATTTTCTTTAATATTGCCACCATGGAATTGAACTGAAATTTGGGGGGGATCAGACACCGGTTCATGCAAGCACAACGGAAAGGCGAGGTATACGTGTTCCCCTCAGATCTCGCCTTCCTGCTCCATAAAAAGCCGAGGGGGCCCCTCCCTACGGAGTAAGGATCCCCCAGTTCCACTTTCCAAAATCCCTCAGAAGTTCGGGCTTGGGCCAACCAGCGTTCTATTCCAACCAACTCCACTCGTTGCGCTTGTCGTTAGTGCCGAACTCAGTTAAAGATGGCCCCCATCTTTGATAGGCCGTGAGCCCGCTCTGGAAAAACCACGGGCAAAGTTTGTGCACCATCATGCCTAGCCGGATCGGTGCAGAGCACCACTGGACAATTCCATTTAAATTGTCCTCCTTTTAATACAATTTATATTAACTCATAAACACTGCTTACTCTCCCCACTGTGGGCCGAGAGTCCTGATTCAGTGATCCTGACATAGAAAGAATAACGCCTATCTTCGCTTACAGCTCGCGTGGCTCCGTATTGATTGGGTTGTCCGCCTAAGCGGCTAGGAGGATGATTCCTGCAGGGCTACCGTGCATGGCGTTCTTACCCAGTCCAGTAGGTAGCTAAACTGAGTGAGTTCGTAGGTCCCACGCCAAGTCACCGGTAAACTCTCAGCGCCGGCAACCGGTACTAAATTGGAGACGCAGCGAAACCTACACACAGCTGAACGTCCAAGAGCTGGCCGAAGTTGGAAGGCGTTCATTGACCCAGAAGCCAAAAGTGCAACAAGGTGCAGGAAGTGGACCGAACACCGGCAGAATTACTGTCAGGTACAAATCAGAGCCCAGCAATCAGATCAATTTCCCAAACAATCCCGATCCAAGGATACACAGACCGACCCTTGGGTCTTGCTCTCCACCAGCCAGAGGTTGTTCTGCGGTTGTGCTCTGTCACCGAAGATCCTGTCCCCTCTGCGTGATAAGCCTTTATCCTCCACATTGTTCTGCATCCTCTCCAGTCCACCTAATCACGATTTTTGGGCGTTTCTTATCCTTGTCCGTGATCGCCGATGCAGGACCTATCGGAGTCCATCTACTTAGTCTACCTCATATCCCGGCTAATCTTATAAAATGTGAGTGCGCCTCACAACTCTCATTTCCTTCGCCCTTGGAACCCCTCCCCCTTGTTAACCATCCATTCATTCAGGTTCAAGAGGGCTGCAATGTCTGGTCTAGGAGGCGACTTCGCCGTCAAGTTTGCCCGTGAAACATGGGCTCTGTACGCCGTCGGCGTGCTGGGCGCCGTTTTGCGATTGTGAGTACATCTATGTCAACGGTGCATGGAAAGGCCCGCCGCTAACGATATGATTCCGGCAGCACTGCTCGTATTCGACGTCTGGGTATCCGTAATCTCCAAGTCGATGACTACCTTATGTTGTTCGCAGTGGTTTGGTATACCCTACTATGTGTCGCTTTAAATCAAGTCGCTTCTGGCGGAGGGTCCAATCTCATGACACCCGAAGACATCAAGAACATGACCGACCAAACCTATACCGAGCGAGTCAGTGGAAGCAAATGGGTCTTTGTGTCGGAGCACTCCTTCATTCTCTGTGTTTGGGCTCTGAAAGCATGCATGCTGGTGATCTATGCTCGTATCACGTATGTCGACCTCGAAAGTTACATTGCGCCTGGCCATGTACTAACTATATCATCAGCGAGGGTCTCAAGCAACGACGCTGGATTAATTATATCGCCATCTATGTCGCTCTCGGTTTCGTCGCCACTGAACTATCACTCTTCCTTATCTGTCGCCCATTGACAAACTACTGGGCCGTCCCTACACCAAACTACCAATGCTCGTCCTACCAGTACTACGAAATTGTTCAGGGCTGCATCTCCATCTCTGCCGACATTTTCATGCTCCTCATCGCCATCCCACTCCTCGTGCAGGTCCGCGTCCCGCTCAAGCAAAAGCTGATCTTGCTTCTGCTCTTTGGCATGGGCATCTTCGTCATCGTCGCCGCCGTCCTCAACAAGGTCTACTGTCTCGTTCCCTCTCTGATTTCCTACGTCTACATGAACTGGTACTTCCGCGAAGCCACCGTCGCCATCCTCGTCACCAACCTCCCCCTCATCTGGTCTCTACTCCGCGACGTTTTCCCTGCCCTCAAATCCTGGACCGGCGGCTCCAAGCGCGGCACCGATCGCTACAAGTCCGGTCCCTGGACCAGCAAAGGCGGCTCCAATCTCCCGCCCTACGGTCCCCCAAGCCACCTGCGCTCCGGCGACTTCACCATGCAGGACTTCCAGCGATCCGCCACCGTCACGCCACAGAAGGCAACTGTCTCTGACGTCAGTTTGCCTAGCGATGAGCGCGATGTCAGTAGCGATGATGGCTCTGCACGCGCTCTTCGTATCCGTCAGGATATCACCGTCACCGTGCAGCATGATCAGCGAACCGAGGATTTCCCATCCAATCAGTCGAATTCCTCACATGTCCGTCCACGTGAGGATGTCTAGGCTATACGCTATACGCTATACGCACATCTGCAATCCGCAAGAGTGCCTCTTTTTTCCCTATTTTTATGATTACACGAAGTCCCGACGGACTTGATACCCCGTCCTTGTTTTTGAAACCTGTTCATATATTCGATCTGTATAGAGGACCGGAGTTCTTTAGATTTAGATATTTTTTGTTCTTTTCTTTTATCTGAAACCCTGTACAATGTACTCAAATATGCACGATCATTTAATTATGAGCCTATTCAATAGTCTACAATTCATTCTCACATCTACTACGCATTCTAACTGCCTCAAACCCTAAAGTTGAGTTCACCTCTCGGCAAAGGCAGACCACCCACTATCCAGACCCGGTTAGAGCGCGACCCGCCGATCTCCCGGCCCTTGCGTCAAGTGAGAAAAAAGAAAAGAAAATTCGCCGATCCTACCACTGTCGGAGGAGCCCCGAGCTAAACGCTGATTGGCCAGTGAGCAAGGACCTGGCTTGAGTTCTTGGATGTCTTGGGGTAAATCTTGTAGTGTCTGGTTCTGGTTTCACGCAAGCCAATTTGCTCCGTCGAGGGCTAAGAGCTGCATATGCAGGCCATTGCCCATATGGTTATCCGAGCCCTAATACGCTATTGGTCCCTTAATTTTCCCTGAGTCATTTACACACGATCGGGGAGCCCGTACGAATTACGCCGCAAACATTAATTATTCCAATCCTGCGGTGTGCTGTCCACAAACCAGACCGAAGCGTTAATTTACCGAGAAATTGCACTCAGAGTGCCCATCAAATCCCGGATCATCATTTCCACTCCACCAGGATCACCATTTCAACCGTGGGACTGGCGAAGCCGTCAATTACTGGTGAGCCACGGATGCGCTGCCGAGGTGTACCGTGTTGAACCATGGGCAGTTTGGGTATGGAATTGGGGTGCAATTGGGGGGGGACTGACTTTTGTGATCTGCGTGGAGAAGTTGACGTCGCTAAGTGGGCCGCCATTATCAATTTCCGTCGGTCATATCATGGAGGTCGGCATTCCCGGCGTGATAGTGATATCAGTAAAAAAAGCCATTCATATCGCTGTTCATATTGCGGTTGAGTTACTTCTCTTTACCCCTTTTTTTGGGTCTCTTTCGATATGAAGGTATATTGGGAATCAGAAATTGTCCACGCAAGGCACTAAATCAGAGTTTGAGGTTCGGCGGTACCGCGTTTCTAGAAGTTAATCAATTTCTTCTGGCACCATGTGTTTTTGTTCTTTCTCAATTTTGCGACGCATAGGGCAGATTGTCGATCTTGCTGGTTTTTGGTTCTCTAAGAGTAGGATCGCATTGCATAAATTTTACTCTAAATTGTACATTGTAGTGCTTGTATACTCCGTGCTAAAGTGCTTGTATTCACAATGTAGAAGTCCAAGTGGATCAAGCTCGTCCCTTCGACCGTAACCATCATTGCAGGCTTATCATTGCCCGATGGGGAGGGTGGTAGCCACATAGCCACAACAATTGCAAATTTACCCTCTTCTCGCAGCCGCCGTAAATCTCTCTTCGGCCGAAGAGCCGATCCTTTCCGACTCTGATTCCAACCTTTGGGGGAAGGGGGGCACTTCGATCGCAATAATGCTCGTGCGTTGCCCACTCCATCTTCTCGGTTTCGGAAGTGAGGCCGGCAGTTTCTACGGAATGCGTGCCCGAATACGAGGTCTGAGATCTGGTTTTATTCACGGCTAGAACCTTAACACAGGGGGAGGGCTAAGTCAGGTACCATTGGGGCACACTCGAAGTATCAAGTAAACACTTGCATATTGCGGTGGCTTGGGTTTTACTTCTACGTGGCTTTGAAACGAGACTGGGAATTGACTTGCATGCGTATGTGCAGTGGAGTTTCAGAAGTATTTGACCTCAGGTACTCCATATTTCGACTTCAGACTCAACTTTTGATCTATATGGTATTTGGAAACATATTGCAGAAGATAGTAAACGGGACACCAAACAGGACACCAAAAAAGACAGTAAAGATGTCATGGTTACTGCCCAGGTGAATACAGATCGGTCAGGCTCGAAACCTTGGAAGTGGATTCTAAAGTACTCTGTACTGGAGGTCCAATACTTATAAAACTGCATTATACGTATGCACAAAGGCACGGTTCTCAAGTTCATCCCGAGGTCTGAAATTTATGGCCTGTTGCCCGGGAACAGTGGGTGTTTTGCCTCAATCTAACTTGATCTCGTAGGTGCGCCGGTCGCCACGAGGAAAGTGCATGAGTGGTGCTACAGTGCCACTAGAGGCGTTGTTTGATTTGCAATTGGGAGTCAAGTGCTCCGTACGGAGTAAGACATTCGAGAAAACCGTTGTTTCCATGCAGACGCACTAGACAGGGGCCCATTGTGCCGAGCTAGCGAGAAGCTAAGCATGTGCCTCAACAATATCCCTCATGTTCCCAAACGGATCTGCCCATTGCGCCCCAATGTTCGAAACAAACTTGCAGATTACATCAATCTATTTGATCTACAAACGATCAATGCACTCAGTATCCGTACTTCGTACATGTACGAACGCTCGCACACACTCAACAACTTTATATTCGAAGGAAACTTGACACGCTCGAACTATTGAATCTTAACCTTGGTCCCGCGCCAAGTCCGAACTCAATCTCGCTGCTAAGCGATTTCGACAAACCAAGTTCCACTTGGATCTCGACCATAGGAAGGAGTTGCACTATTGAAGTTTCACGCATCTTGAGTCCGCAATTGGATTGTGCTGGGTGCAGGGTGTGCTCAAAGCGCCGTAGGGGGGATATGGGTCTGGCGGTCCGCACAGACGAGTCCCTCATAGCGCCGGGACGCTATTTTTGAACTGATTAACTTCCGGCGTTTACTCCCGGGCTCCAGTAGTGTCGGCTATGCGCTCGGATTGGGTATCTCGTCCTTGGCTTGTAGTACTCCGTAGGATGGGGGCGTTCTTCCAAATCCCAGAGACCCCGAAAGGTGTCTGTATATTCATGAGGTTGGCGGCTCTGGGGCCTGGGCCATTTGAAAAGTCTGCTGCCCAGGTGCAACTTTACAAAGTTGTAAGGTCGGCAATAGGGGTCTTGGCTCAGGTAGGCAAACCTTGGAAGGCATGAACAGCGTTGCTCTGTTGGTCTAGGGGTTGCTACAATCTTGGAGGTTGGGCATGGAAATGTCACTGTTTATTCCTTCTTCGAGGTTTCCAGGGTTGGAAGGTGCCTAGTAGAACTGGGGCCCATGACCAGAACCTTGAAAATGACTATCTAAGACCCCATAGGCGATACGTATATATCTTGATGAATCCTTCTGGATAGTAGATCACCCATCTCCAGGGCCGGCTTTCAACAAGTTTGTTGATCTGCTGTAAAACACAGAGGCGAGAGCATTAGAACGGGAGCCATCTGGGTATAGTAGAAAGACCTCGGGAGAATTACAATGTAAAGCTGAGAGCTTCTGGCTTCAACACTAAAGGTCGGAAACTGCTTGGGCTATGTTGGAAATTATATTAGAGAATGAGCGAGCAAATATTGAAAGAAGGGTAGGAAAGAGGAAAAAGGATAGAAAAAAGACATGGAGGAAGACGGGAATACCTTTGAGGTCCTGAAATAACAACATGTTACATGGTTCCTTCCATGGTTCCCTTTGGGTCGCCCATGCCTCAAGGCCGTGGCTCCCTAAGTTGTCTTTCCATTGATCGTTCTTCCTCGCCTCTCACAGGACATGCAGCCCTTTGCATGGGCACCATCTTACTCATCACCGACTTGACCCTTATATCTCTCCCGCGATCACTTGCGTCGTGATCGACTTGCGCTCCGGCAGAGCCCCATCCAAGATCCCCCGGAGGTCAACGACAACCCCGCCTCTTGCTGCATCATGCGATTGAGCATCCTCGCTTCACCCGACTTCATGAATTGACCACCGGTCACCCGCTGATCCAGCCACATTTGCATCATTCGGTCACAACAGCGAATTCCGCAAACACAGACCTCTTCGCCGACGAACCCAGCACCCAGTCGTCAGAGATTTTTCTTCTTTCTATTCTTCCGAAGCTGCGCGAGGAAGCAAGCTGGCTCACATAAGACCCATAAATATGTGGTGCTTTGGAAGTCCAAAATGCAGCACAAATCAGCATTCTCAAGGGTGAAATCACTGCCCCGATCGAGTCCACCTACCAAAACACCATGGTCAAGGAGGCAGACATCAAGTGCCATAATGATACCATATCTTTGACCGAAGATGCTAGCTTCCAGTCGCTCAAGTTTGCAACCGAATACAGGCTACATACAAAATTACCGGCTACCCAAGCTCACAGCAGTTCCAACATATTGCCTCAGCCACAGCATTAACTCCTCCAAGTACAGCTCGGTTGATTTCGAAAAGCTGTCGCATTATAGCAACTCATCGTCACTTTCTTCCTCAGAGATCCACTCACCGGGGGGCTCAGGGAGATTCACAGAGTCATGGTTACATGCTTTCCTTTCCTTGGGTTCGCCTATCTCCCTTAGCTGTGGCTCCAGGAGTTCGTTCTTCTCCTTCACGCATGTCACACGTCGCAATGAACTCATGTTGATCCTTTTTTTCATCGCCTCTACCAGCTGTCAATGCCACAGCGCATGAAAACGCTCGAATTTGAGACAAAGGCCCAGAAGCAACCCTCTGTGAGGCATGAAATGCTATTATGAAATTCCAATCGCCTATTCCAGAAGGACCACACGACTGGCATACAGCACAATCTAGCAGAAAAGGCTATTTTTCAGGCCTCCATACATTTCACTATCAAGGAAACTCATCTACCGCAGACAAGTTCCTAATAGCAAAATGCGAGAGCCGGGTACGAGACAGGCTCCTCTGTGTGGGAGGAGGGAGCAGATCAGCTTTCTCGTTACTTGTCGTGGACTCACGGTAGACGCCAGCCTTCGGCTCGTAGCCCCGTTTACGGGATTGTTGCGGTCGGGAAATATATGAGAGTTCACAAGTACCATTATGTGATCAAAATGGTCCTCGGCCTTGGAACAGAACCAAGCTGATTGAAAGGGGGCAAATGTGGCATCCTGAGGTCTGGAGAAACACCATGCCTACGCGGAACCCCGCTACGAACGAGCCCTCGGAGGCGGTTACAGGAAATGGTCATGTCGACCTGAACTCGATGAGGAACTGGCAACTACGGGATGCTCCGAGCGATCCAGGCATCATCACCGACAACAAATGCAGTGAAGGCACAGTTTTCTGGGACCCTTCACGCGCATGGCTGACGGACGCGGGGCTCGTATTCACCCTTCTAACGCTCACAGTCAAGCAGCGCAAGGAAATCTTCGTTTGGGATTTCACATCAGCCGGAGACCCACGTTGCACCCGAGTGCCCAAGGGGCCGACTGTAGTGGTCATGCAGAACAACGTCCGCTGCTTGCTCGCATGGAAGGGCATGTATATCTTTACCGGCGGCCACAAGCTTGCGGGCTGGCTTCTAAACACGAAGTACCCCGACCCAGAGCGCGGCCGCGAAGCCGGTTGGTTCCAACACCACAACGAAGTCCGACTTATTTTAGACCACATTCGCGATGACCATTGATGCAGCCTATAGAATTTACTTATGTCCCACTTGATATTCTCAACCTGACTTCCCTCTCCCTATAGTAGACATCACCTTCTCTTCCAAGGTTGGCTTTGTACAAAGACTTTTATGGTGAACCATGGTAGCTTTGCTGTCTTTTTTGCTGTCTTTTGCAAAGTTTTGTTATACATGCTCAGGTGGAGTTTGGGTAGTATTTCTTATAGGAAAGATCAACAGATTCTGTCATTCCAACGTTGTTCCAAGGTTACAATGGCCCCGGGCCATCAATGGATGTAAACTTCACGTAAGATATATACAGCTTCAAAGACACCACTCCCATCAATCTGTACATACGTCCCTCCCGAAGTCATTCCATGTGTGCTTCAATAGGTACCATCCATCATCAGCAGTGACTATTGTCCTTTGATATCTCACAGCGACAGCTGATTGAAAATTTCTTTCGAGCTATAAGAAGCAAGATTCTGGTGCTGGGTGCATTTAATGCATTTACCAGGTCGCCATACGATAGTAGCCTTTTGTTTGGGATCGTCAGGCTGACAGTTGCCGCGAGTACACGACCCAGATCCAGTCCTGACGCAACCGGAAAGGCAGCCACAGCCTTGAAAGAATGTTTTGTCCCAGTCGCACATCTACTGAAACTGATTAGAATCTCAGTTTAGCGACGTCGTAATCATGACCTACCTTTTCCAAGGTTCACAGAATCGTTCGGATAGGTAGCAATGATGTATAGATATTTCAAAGTTTCAGATATGGTCAACGTCCACGGCTGTGAACCTTGTAGTGTGGGATGTAGTACTGTGCTCCTTTGCTGTCGATAATGGGAAGATTGTAGACTTATATAGATAACTTTAGACGTAGGCTCGGTTGAGGTTACCTACTGGCATTCGACTGTGCTCAATCCAAGATAACCGCCCTATCCCACACATACTGACGACTGAAATTCATCATTATATTCATATTTAGCTCTGAAGATTAGCGCTAACAAACACCAAAAGGGACACGCACTTGATCAAACCGCTATCACAGACCCCTCTGACTCACAAGAAATCGAGTGAGACAACCAACAGATTGACAAGAAACCCATGGATCTAGGGCAGAAGTGGACTGATCAGACAGCAAATGTATGAGTTTGTGCCTTTTCTTCAGCAACACCTACGCAGCTGGTCGCTTATAGCCAATCAAACCATTAGGCGGGAGAGCAGGATAATACTTTCCTTGGCCTTGGGACAGGAATTAGTTCAATTGCAGTTATAAGTGAGAGTGCGATACATAGCACTGCAATAGCGCCAGAATGTTTTGCGGCCAATAGGGCCTAGTTATATTCTTCACCAACGTTGGTTTGGCATGAAGTGTTGGGGTTGAACACAGGCTGCGCTGCCCATACATTTGCGCAGAGATGACCGTGTGATTTTGGATTGGAGTTTGTAGGAACGGTGTCATCACTTTTCGTCGTCGGATATTGTAATTTAATCGGTTTCGGCTCAGGTTTAGGACTTTAGGGGCGACAAATAGTAAGAGGGATGATGCACATAATGTAGTGTGATATAACCAACGTGGTAATCATGGAGATTTGCCCAGGTGGATATTTGGCGCCCGTCCCGAGTCTGGAAGTCAGGTGCCATTTTCCAACAAGACAGATCCATATGTGAAGCGCATATTGTTGAGCTGAGTTGCAGCGGCTGCTCTGGTCCAATGAGATCTACGCGATTCGGTCGAACGCAAACTGACTAGTCTACAATCTGTCTACAATCTGTATTTCGTCTTCCACAGCTTAGCCAAGACTTTTGTGGACTAATTATGAATGCTTCATGGTGGCTTTCTTCTGTCACCAATCTATTCTCACGTCTATCACTCCGTAAATCAAAGGATAAAGTAATCCTCAATCCCTAATTCTCTAATTCCGTCTTAGCTAAGACCTCCTTTGTTTGACTACTATTATTACTCTACAATTAGTTAGAAGGATAGTTAGAAGGAGAGTTAGAAAGACAGCTAGAGGGATAGCCAAAAGGACAGCTAAAAAGATGTCACGAAGTCTATGATAGCTCTCTTCCGACTAATTGGAACATGAGATCATGCTAATAGTTACATAACTACTCCTGTTTATAAGCAACCACTATCGTCTTTTCGGCCGCACATGAGCGCGGCACTGAAGCTTGTCGTTTCTAATTTCAGAACAACAGCATATCTGACATCCCAATAGAGAAAGCTAGAGCAATAACCAGACCTGTCAACCAGACCACCAGCTCACCAATTCACCCAACACTATACTCGTTATAACTTGGCATAGGCATCCCGAAGAGCACGCACAATCCCAAGGACCCGCTTACGGTTGGCTAGATCCTTGAAATCGAGCCGGCTTCGATCTGCAACCAGACTCATCAATTCAAGTCGCACTTTCCAATCCACTGACGGGTCCGCGCTATATTCCTTTGACTCAAACAACAAATGTTCGTCTAACCGCACTCGCCAAAACGACTGAGGTAGCTCCCACCCAAACTCCAAGAGCATGTTCTTCAAATTTTGAACATCATTCGTCGTATAATCGGTGATGGGGCAGAGGAATTCGGAGATGAAGACCCCAAGCTCTTGTGGAAGAATGTTGAGACCAGAGGTTGGGTGAGAGTAAGCGGTCTTGGCGAGTGCTATGGCTTTTTGGATTGCGGGCACGATGAGTGGACTCTGAGTGAAATTCACTAGAGTGACATCCAGTGGGAGTGGGTATCCCCGACTCATCTCGGATATTCCCCACCAATCGCTGCCACGCCAATAGCCTCGACAAATTCGGACAAGTTTATAGAGATTGGTATGGCTGGTCCATAGGCCTCCTCCAGCTCGATCGAGCATGAGCCAACAGTGGGCATGGATCATAAACCCCTTTGTTTTGCCTTTCAATCTGTTCGGTTGTTTCACAATATCTGACGCATAGAATTGGGTAAACATCTGGGAATGGCAGTCGGTCTTTTTCTCCCCGGTCACTCTTGCTTTTGTTGGGTCATTGACAGCAAAGAAAGGCCCCTGAGAGTATCTTAATCCTGAATAACTGAGCTAATTAGAAGACCGGAGAGGATTGAACGAGTTTTCATGTGTTAGGAGCTTACTAGCTCGATATAGGCATGACCATAGCCGAGGAAACCTGTCTATGAAGACATTTTCGACCTCCTGTGCTGATATCAAACAATTTTCCGGGTCGGGCTTCCAGAGTCTTTTCCAACGTCGCTTGTTAAGTTCCGAGGCTTCGCTGTACGAACAGGGTATTCCCGAATTTCTTGTGGTTTCGATACACACTCCACATAGAAGACGTATTGGCTCTGGTAGAACCCCTTAAACAGAAACACCTACACGGGCCATCACGAAGGGAATGGTGTTAGAAAGTTGAAATTCCCTTGATGATTGGGAATGGACGATTTCATGATCGGTTTCATAATGAGTGCTTCATGGCAATAAAATGACATCATGGTGAATGCTTGACTGTTACTCACTACTGCTCCTCTACCTCCGTACATGAAGCCCGAAATGAAATGTATCGTTGAAGAGACCATGGTCTGGTCGCCCAGGGGTCTGCTCCTCAGCGAAGGTCTGGAGCTGTCCAATCATCGGCCCGAGTGGGTGATTAGGTAAGCGTCCAGTGACGTCCACTTCGCTCCCCGCATTCGCATTTCCCAGGAACGGAAGTTTGTTGATACCTTGTTCCATTTCATCTTCCTTCACGGCTCTTTCTTAGGCAATGGAGGGAAACATTCGGGATTGCGCCGACCACTCTCAGTCCAGTCTGTCGCTGTCCCGCCATGACGTGCCCCAAGAGCAGGATCCGCGACGCAGGCTACTGTTGATATACATCCATGGCTTTATGGGCTCGGAGGCCAGCTTCCATGATCTACCAGCACATGTCCATGATCTGCTTACAGCTTCACTGGCCGAATCTCATGTGGTTTACACGCGCATGTATCCTCGATACAAGTCGCAGGGTGAAATTCAAACAGCAGTAAACCAATTCAGCACATGGTACGTGATCTCACAGTGGACGCCTCACTCATTTGAGCAACCCTTTTGAGAAATTATGACTGATGATATTGGTATAGGCTCTCACCACATGAGGCAGATGATCTCGACGTCATCTTATTAGGACACAGCCTTGGTGGAATTCTCGCAGCAGATGTTGCACGTCTGGAGAGAGATGGACACGCGAAGCACCGGATCCTGGGAGTTGTGGGATTTGATGTTCCATTTCTGGGGATCCATCCTCGTGTCGTCCCAACTGGCACCATGGGCTCAATGCCCAAGAAGGCACCGGCAACCGAAGAACTAGCGGGCGCACAAGAGTCACTGGGAATGGAAACACCATTTAAACCGGCGACCTCGAATCCTAACTTTGACCCTCCATTTATGAATGATGTGCGTTTGGTTGAGCGTGGCTTCTTGAAGGGCATCATGCATTTCGTCAACAAAAACGAGAACAATCTCACAAGATCAATCATCGACCGCGTTGTATCGCCGTTGAAATTTGCAGGATGCGTGAATAATTACTCGGAGCTTCGACGTCGGTATCGACATCTCATGGATCTGGAGGCTGCGGAGTCCAGCCCGGAGAGGGTACGATTCGTCAACTATTATACTGCAAGTACCGGTCACCCGAAGAAAGAGAAGAAGAAGAAACCCCCGAAAGAGCCCAAGGAAAAGAAGTCCCAGAAGTCCAAAGATTTGAAACATTTAGAAGAAGGCGGCGAGACCAAAGAATCAGAGGAATCAACTGAGAATCCTGAAGTCACTAGTCGAACGCAAAACTCGGAGAAAGCTTCACTAGATGAATTAGGAGTATCAGCTGACTCCGTCCAGTCTGACAGCACCCCATCGCTGGACAAATTGTCTCTGGAAAACTCTCTTGAAGACCAATCACTCAAGCCGATATCTTCCCATACTTCTCATACTTCCGTGGAAACCGAAAAAGCCAATGATGCAAGACCTATACCCACACAGTCAGAAAGCGCCGACACCATACACTCAAGCTTAGGGGGACCTAGAGATACACAGTCCCTTTCTGAAAGTGTGTCTATCACAGAAAGCGCATCCATCACACCTTCGGAGGCTTCGGATCCCTCCAAGCAGCAACTCCGCAAATTTATTCTGCTCCCCTCACACCATTGGAAATACAACGATAATTCACATTGGGTGCCAATATTGATGGAAAATATGGACGAAGTCGAAGCGCATCAGTCTATGTTCATTCCCCATGGTGCGAATTACGACCACCTCATTGGAGATAGTGTTGCATTGATTGAACAGTGGATCGAGAATGATCTCAGTCGACGGGCACTCCAGGAGTGCCTCGACTAGAAGGAAGCTTATACCATCTTGTCTTCACCTTACATAGAGCGACATACATTGTACAATGTTGATTTAACCATAATTAAACTCTGATATCATGCTTGTGCGGGGAAAGACCCAACAGTCTATCAATTACCCGATTGGTCTATCAATTATCTCCACGTGATCTATGTCATCATCCGACTCGAATGTCCCCAACCACTTGGCATCTGTCAACCCCACAATCTGCAGCACAATGAGTGGTTTTCGCAATGTTATGAAGGATGGTTGGCATCCCAAGGGCAAGGAAGGGGGAAAGGAGAGCTGGCGGGGAGATTTCAAAGGAATCAACCAAGTGGTAAAGTTATCCCTTTCGGGGTTAGACCATTGACACTGACGTTTGCTGGACAGGCTGGCTGGATGGGGAAGGGCAGGGATGCCGACTCTGCGGATAAATCCGAACATGTCTCACAGCCCATGTCATCATTGAAAGATCCGTCATCTTTTGGACCTCCCCCCAAGCACATCAATTACCATGGTGCAGCCGCGGTACCCAATCAGACTACCCCCGATCGCCGGGGATTAGGAGCGCCATTGTCCCAAGATCAGATCAACGATCAAAACACACACTACCAGCAAGAGGCCGCCGAAGAAGAAGAGCCTCAGAAGCCCGCTCCGCCTCCTGTTCCTTATCGCGCGAATACAACTGGTCTGTCCACAGATCATCTTCCTCCGCCACCGCGCCGCACAGATTCAGCAAGTCCCGCTTCAACGAACTCATTCTCGAAACCCAAGCCGCCCAAACCTCCACCCCGGCTCCCTGCTCGAAATGGCTCTCCCAGCAACGATCCACCCCCTGTGTATTCCGCCGAACCGGTGGTTTCCCACGACTATATCAACCAAGATGCTTCCTCTCGCCTGGCCAATGCCGGTGTTTCGGTCCCCGGGTTTGGAATCGGAGAGCAAGGTCAACAGTCGCCAGCACATGCGCCTGTCAATGAGCTCCAGTCCCGCTTCTCGCAGATGAACACTGGGTCAGGCTCTCCGGCACCGCCTCCACCTGCACGAACTCCGACAACCGAGTCACAGCCAGGGAGCAGCGGATCTTCTATACAGAACTTCCGGGAGCGACACGGCGATAAAATTGATGCCGGTAAACAAAAGTACGGTGACTTCCGCGAGCGCCATGCGGACTCGATCGATTCGGGCAAACAGAAGTATGGTGACTTCCGTGAACGCCACGCTGATACTATCGACTCTGGGAAGCAGAAGGTAGGCGATTTCCGTGAACGCCATGCAGACTCCATCGACGCTGGCAAGAACAAGCTCAGCGGCTACAAATCCCGCCTGACTGGCGCCCCCGCACCGCCGCCGCCAGCTCGGGCCTCGACGACCCCAGACGAGACCACGCGCAGCACCTCTTCTGTTCAAGATTTCCGCGACCGTCATTCTGATAAGATCGATTCTGGTAAACAGAAGTATGGCGACTTCCGTGAACGCCACGCCGATACCATCGACTCTGGCAAGCAAAAGTACGGAGATTTCCGTGAACGCCATGCAGACTCCATCGATGCTGGAAAGCACAAGCTCAGTGGCTACAAATCTCGCCTGACTGGCTCCCCCGCACCGCCCCCACCGGCCCGGCCCGAGTCAAGTACATCCAGTATGAACTTGGAGCCCGCAGAGCCTGCTCGCGGCTCCTCCTCTGTCCAGGACTTCCGCGAGCGCCACGCGGACAAGATCGACATGGGCAAAGAGAAATGGGGCGGAGTCACCTCGCGCTTCAACACATTCGTAGACGATCGCAAGTTCTCCAACGATGCCAATAAGCGCATTCCCCGCCCGCCTGCTCGTCCCAGCTCCGGTGCCGCTGCGCAGAGCTCGGGCGATGATCTCCAAAGCCAAGCACAGCGGAAGAAAGCGCCCCCGCCCCCGCCCAAGCGCGCGGAGATTCGCGCGCCCACGGTGGACGCATCATCTCCCGCGCCTCCCCCGATCCCTCACGGTACCAAGCCCCGCTGATACGTGGTGTGCTGGGTCAAGTCATGTATATCTCATTCTACACGGAATCCAAATTTGTCATATGACGATATGTAGATCTCTCTTATCTCTTGAACTATGTACGGAGTAGCCCTGGTGCCTTGTCTTGATTTTTCAGCCCTACCCAAGTTGACCGAGGCCCCATGTGATGCTCCGGACGACCGACACCAAATATCAATCACATCACACCTGAACATGAGACGTTGGGATGATAATCCAAGAATCCCAACAAGTAGCTGATCATAAATTTGAAGCCTTTTCTTTTTTTCGCAGGGCTGAGTCATCCCCCGGGGCCCCGGAGTTCGCCCAACTTGGGGAGCCGACCGCTTGCCAAGCTCTGCGGTGTCACCGGAGAATTGAGAGCTGCCTACTCCGTACGGTTTCTCTCCTATTCTACTATTCTCCTAGACTATTAAGAGACTATGTCGTTTGGCCTGTCTCAAATGTCTCACTTGGGCCAAGAATTGGCTCATTTTCGCCATTGGCAATTGAATTGAGAATTGGCATTGGGGAGGCGACTCGTATGTGGTGATGTCAGGAGTCTGTCTATCCTGCGCTTTCTCCTCTCTCTTTGTATATGCCCAATGGAAGAATGGCCTCGATCTATATCATCATAGTTCAAGGCTGTGCTCACAGGGTGGCGAGAAGTCAACCTCGGCATAGCCCAGTTTCCCAACAAACGTTGAGCCCCACATCGAGAAGGATCGGCAGTAGAGACTTGCCTTGTTGAGAATTTAAACATGGCCCTTAATCTGTGGAGCTCTTCTTTTTTTCCTTTTAGAATCTTCTTTGCTTCACACGAGATGTACGACTTCGACGTGCCCACTGACTTCGGTCAGGCCACTGTGCGCATTGGTCTACCACCTGCCTCGCTCCTCAACTTCCCTCCCAACGAGCTCCCAGTGACCATTCCCGCACCGCACGTCGACACCGCTACCTGGAAGCAGCCCTTCAATATCCCCAATGGGCTCTACAACGAGCTCCTGGACGTGCGCGTCCCGATCACCATCGCCAGCGTCTACGCGATCACCGTGGTGCTGATCAATCGCATCAATAAGAGCCGCGGATACAAACCCTACGCATTCAGCAACACCCGCTTATTCAAGCTGTTTGTCGTCCTTCACAATGTTTTCCTTGCTGTGTACTCGGCGTGGACCTTTGCCGGCATGTTCCAGGCCTTCAGCAGCTCGTTCCCAGACCGCGAGGATCCTCATGGTCTGGTGGGTGTGGTGGATTCTTTGTGCAAGATCAATGGGCCTCGTGGATACGGTAATGCCGCTACCTACAGCCCGGTCACCAACACCTGGTCCATTCCCAACTCCTCTTTTCACTTGACGAACGGTATGCCCGATCCCACCGACGTTGGTCGTCTGTGGAACCAGGGTCTGGCATACTTCGGTTGGCTTTTCTATCTGTCCAAGTTCTATGAGGTCGTGGATACAGCCATCATCTTGGCTAAGGGTAAGAAGAGCTCGACTCTTCAGACTTATCACCACGCTGGAGCTATGATGTGTATGTGGGCTGGTATCCGCTACATGGCTGCTCCTATCTGGATTTTCTGTCTGGTGAACTCGGCTATCCACGCCATGATGGTAAGACTTGAAAAAAAAAACCCCCATGTCGCTCGTTTATTTTCATTTGCTAACTTTCTTCTGCGAATCTAGTACACCTATTACACCATCACAGCCCTTCGCATTCGTGTCCCCAACCCCATCAAGCGCAGCTTGACCACCATGCAAATCACCCAATTCGTTTTCGGAACCAACATGGCCGCTGCCTACCTCTTCGTGCACTATACCATCCCATACCCCTCCGGCAGCACTGCCTTGTCCAACATCTCCGCAGCTGCTTCAGCCGCAGCCAGCGCCGAGACCGGCGCACTTCCCTGGTTGAAGAAGCTTGCCTTCCGCGCCGCAGGCGCCGAGGGCATCGCCGAGAACGTCGGTACCTTTGGCACCGCCCCCGTTCAACAGTCCGGCTACTCCCAGGAGATGGTTACCTGCATGGACACCACCGGACAAGCATTCGCGATCTGGCTCAACGTCTCCTACCTCCTGCCGCTGACCTACCTCTTCGCACGATTCTTTGTGCGCTCCTACCTCAACCGCAAAGATCCCGGCGTCAAGCAGCCAACCCACATGGAAGCCGCCGAGAAGGCCGGCATGGATGCGCTGAAGAGTCTCAGTCGCGAGATCCGCAAGGCCGCTATCGAGGGCGAGAACAGCGAGTTCACTACCGATGACGAGGTGATGAAGGCACGTGTGCAGAAGATCGCCGAGGCTTCGGCTCCGGACTCCCCGATCCGTACGCGCTCTGCGGCTTCCAAGAAGGCTTCGGCTTCGGCTTCCCGCTCGGAGTCTGAGCAGGGTTTTGCTCCTGTTCCTTCTAAGAAGGGTGCTAAGAAGTCCAAGGCTGAGAAGAGCTCGCCGTCTCCCAATACGAAGGGAGAGAACCCTTTCGGGGTCCTGGATAACAACGCTTAATTGCGTTGTGTATTGCCGCACCGCATATCCGGAGTTTGGGGGGAAATAAAAGTACCGATTCGATCGGTTTAAATATTATAATGGCTCTAAGTGTCTATAGGTCATGGGCAGTGCCTTTGACCGGATCATGCCATCGTCTAAGCTGCTGGACTGCAATGCTATTATAGCGTCTCTTGTTTTTCCAAGCTTTGTATTTATTTATTTGGTACATTTGTACCTGTCTAGCCAGTTTTCATGTATATTCCATCTGAAAATTAATTGTTTTCACTCCAGGGCTCTGAGTTCTACTCCATCTTTCCCCACAATCCGCTTCAATTTCGGAGAAACCTCTGCAGCTCATCAATCCTCTCCCTGTGAATGGCGGAAAAACCTGGAGCAAACGCCGGGAATTCGACTAATGCAGCATGCATGAGGGGCAAACCGACAACGGTGCCTCGCTTAGACCTCCGCGAAACACCGGTGCCTCTACTCTAATATCAATGTGGCTGAATCGTGCATGAAGTACCCCTCGCGCAATATGAGAGACACGATGAGAGCAGACCCTGCCGAACAGCATAAATGGAGCATGATCGCCTCAATATGCCAGAGCACAATCCCGCGGCAAGAAGTCCAAGATGCCGCGTCTCATCAATTGTCTGTTCTTGCTCCTCGCTTGTCTCGGAGCCTCGATACAGGCAAAAGAAGAGACAAGCCAATGGCCTCTCCAAGACAATGGTCTAAATACCGTTGTGCAATGGGATCACTACAGCTTCCAAATCAATGATCAAAGAATCTTCATCTTCAGCGGCGAATTCCACTACTGGCGAATCCCTGTGCCTGGTCTCTGGCGCGATATCCTGGAGAAAATCAAAGCAGCCGGCTTCACGGCTTTCGCCTTCTATTCCAGCTGGGCCTACCATGCCCCGAATAACAGCACTATCGACTTCACCACTGGCGCACATGACATCGTTCCTATTTTCGAGCTTGCCAAAGAACTTGGCTTGTATATAATCGTCCGTCCAGGGCCATATGTCAATGCCGAGGCCAATGCTGGCGGTTTCCCCCTTTGGCTTACCACCGGTGACTATGGTACACTCAGGAATAATGATACACGATACACGGAGGCCTGGAAGCCTTACTTCACGGAGATGACTACTATCACTTCCAAGTATCAGGTTACCGATGGTCAGAACTCGATCTGCTATCAAATTGAGAATGAGTATGGAAACCAGTGGCTTTCTGAGGCTTCGCTACGCGTGCCTAATGAAACGGCTATTCATTATATGGAGTTGCTCGAGGCCAATGCGAGGGAGAATGGTATTACTATCCCTCTAACGGCCAATGATCCTAATATGAACTCTCATTCTTGGGGCAAGGATTGGTCTGACGAGGGAGGTAATGTTGACGTTGCAGGCGTTGACTCGTATCCATCAGTGAGTTTCTTCAATAATTCGCAGAATGAAATTCACTAATAATACCAGTGCTGGACTTGCGACCTTAGTCAATGCACCTCTACAAACGGCGCCTACGTTCCCTTCCAGGTAATGGACTACTACAGCTATTTCCAAGAATCACAGCCGAACCAGCCAGGTTTCATGCCCGAGTTCCAAGGCGGTTCGTACAATCCCTGGGGAGGACCCGAAGGAGGCTGTCCCGGTGATATCGGCGATGATTTCGCCAACCTATTCTACCGTTGGAATATCGGTCAGCGCGTGACAGCTGTATCTCTGTACATGATGTTTGGCGGACAAAACCATGGAGCAATGGCTGCTCCTGTTACAGCCACTAGCTACGATTATTCCGCGCCGATTTCCGAGGACCGCTCGATCTGGTCAAAGTATCATGAGACGAAGCTTCTGGCGTTGTTCACTCGTTCTGCGACGGATCTCACAATGACTGATCTGATTGGTAACGGCACACAGTATACCGATAATAAGGCCGTGAAGGCCTTCGAGCTCCGAAACCCGGAGACCAATGCGGCGTTTTATGCGACATTCCATACCAATACTTCCATCTCGACGAATGAGGCTTTCCATTTGAAAGTTAACACTTCTGTTGGAGTTTTGAATGTGCCTAAGCGTGCCGCGTCCTTGCGCTTGAATGGTCACCAGTCCAAGATTATTGTCACGGATTTCTCGTTCGGCGGAAAGACTCTTCTCTATTCCACTGCTGAGGTTCTCACCTATGCGGTCTTTGATAAGAAGCCTACTCTTGTACTCTGGGTGCCGACGGGCGAGTCAGCCGAGTTCAACATCAAGGGCGCAAAGAAGGGCTCTGTCAAGAAGTGTCAAGGCTGCTCGAGTGTCAAATTTGTGAAAGAGCACGGAGGCTTGACTGCTTCTTTGGCCCAATCCAAGGGCCTGACGGTTCTTGAGATCGACGACAGTGTCCGGGTTGTCGTGCTTGATCGGACATCCGCATATGAATTCTGGGCTCCTGCTCTCACAGAGAACCCATTTGTCCCAGAGACCGAAAGTGGTAAGTAGCCAAACTGCCAGTCAGCTAAGAATGAAGAGCTAACTGTGACTTTTAGTTTTCGTTTTGGGTCCTTACCTTGTTCGAGGTGCCAAAATATCGGGCAACAAGCTTGCTATCACCGGTGATGTGGTCAACGCGACCTCTTTGGAAGTATTCGCCCCAAAGACTGTGAAGACCATTACTTGGAATGGCCGGAAGGTTGACACCCACTCGACCGAATACGGGAGTCTGAAGGCATCACTTAAAGCCCCCAAATCCATCAAATTGCCATCTCTGTCTTCATGGAAGTCCAACGACAGCCTGCCAGAGCGCTTCACCGCATATGATGACTCTGGCGCCGCCTGGGTTGGTAAGTGATATATTTAACCCAGCCCATCGAGCCAAGTAGCTGATATCCACAGATGCAAACCACATGACAACCCTAAACCCCCGTGTTCCAACCAGCCTACCAGTCCTCTACGCCGACGAGTACGGCTTCCACAACGGCGTCCGCCTCTGGCGCGGATACTTCAACGGCACCGCCACAGGAGCCTTCATCAACGTGCAAGGAGGATCCGCCTTGTAAGACACTCTCCCCACCCATGAAACCCTCAAATAAAACTAATAGTAATCCCACCTAGCGGCTGGAGCGCCTGGTTAAACGGCGAATTCCTCACCTCCTACCTAGGCGACGCATCAATCTCCCAAGCAAACCTAACCCTCTCCTTCACCAACACAACACTAAGCACAACATCCCCGAACGTCCTCCTAATCGTCCACGACGACACAGGCCACGACCAAACAACCGGCGCTCTAAACCCGCGCGGAATCCTCGACGCCAACCTCCTGGGCTCAGACACCGGCTTCACACACTGGCGCCTAGCCGGCACCGCAGGCGGCGAAAGCAACCTCGACCCCGTGCGCGGCGTCTACAACGAAGACGGACTATTCGGCGAGCGAGTCGGCTGGCATCTACCCGGGTACGATGACTCGAAATGGGAGAGCGAGACCGGGTCGGTGCTTAGTTTCACGGGTGCGACGGTGCGGTTCTTCCGCACGACCGTTGATCTCGATATACCTTCTGGTACTGATGTTTCGGTTTCATTTGTGCTTTCCACGCCTGGTGGCACGGATAAGTACCGTGCGCAGCTGTTTGTTAATGGGTATCAGTATGGTCGGTATCATCCGTATATTGGGAATCAGGTTGTGTATCCTGTTCCAGTGGGCATTTTGGATTATAAGGGTGTTAACACGATTTCTGTGGCTGTTTGGGCGCAGAGTGAGGAGGGGGCGCAGATTGGGGTCGATTGGAGGGTTAATTATGTTGCGGATAGTTCGTTGGATGTTGCTTCTTTGGATACTAAGGGGTTGAGGCCTGGGTGGAGTGAGGAGAGACTCCAGTTTGCTTAGATGTGTAACCTTGAAAGCAGGTTATATCTAGCCTAGCCTTGGGGCATCCTGAAGTGTTCTTTCCAGGAAATTGGCACTCGATGCAGTATCATTTGAGTATAAATAAAATTCTTGGTTTATGGGAAGTCTACCTCTATGATTTAACACAACATTCTCATATAGATCTTAGGACCATACCAGCGAACCAATGGTGGTAAGCTCTCCAGATAGCCGTCACGAAAGTTCGAGACAAAAGGGCTATGACGTTCATGAATGAGACTTTTTGAAATCTGTATAAAAAGACACCAAAAAACCCCCTAAACCAAGAAGCGGAATCCACGTCGACTTCCCTCACCAGGAACAGCGCCCTCAACATCCTCGCCACGGTCAAGCTGCTTATTCAAACGCACAAGCATGAAGCGCAGTACCGTCGCCGATAGAATAGCAACGAATGCCGTTGCACAATTTACCGACATAGCAGGAACTAAAAAAATCCAAGTTAGACACCGTCACTCAAAATCCAGAGATGAACATGTACATACCAAATCGAGGCGCATGGCTGTCAGGATACATGTAACTAGCGTAAATGCTACTAGCATTACTAACGCAATTAATAGCCGCAAGAGCAGCAGCACGCTTAGACGCAGGACGGGGTAGCGTATTCGAAATCCAGCCCAGAGCAACGACATAACCAGCATAGAACGACGGAACCATTAACATCATAGCAACGTATCGCGGCGCGGTACTTGTTGTCGTGGCGGCGATGATAAATTCCACGACGGAGATGTAAAGCGGTGCCGTGACGTGGAAGTATCGCTCGCCGGTCCGATCTGCGTGCCATGCATTTGCGAAAGCACAAATAACAGCTAGGCAGTAAGGGGGTGCTGTGAGGAGAAGAGTCTCGATGTTACCGTAGTTGAGAGTTTTGACGACGGTGGGGAAGAAGTTTGTAACAGAGGCCGAGGAGACGATGCACAGGATCATCAGCATCAAGACCCAGGTCTTGATATCCATGACGGCGAGCTTGGCACCGTGTAGGAATGTCTGCTGTTCGCTATCGACCCAGTCATCTTCGCCGATATCTTCTTCGAGTCTCCAGATCGCGAGTTCTTTCTCTTCCTCTGAGAGCCAGCTCGTGGTACGAGGGAAATTGGGAAGGATCCAAATTGCTGCGAATGCGATGACGATGGTAATGGCACCTTCGATAATGAAGAGCCATCTCCAAGCGCGCATTCCGAGGACATTATCCATGTTACTAGTGATGCCAGCAGCGATCAAGCCCGAGAAAGCGCCCGAAAGCAAAGATCCAGAGTACAGCGCCGCAGTGCGGAACCCTAGCTCTTTGCGCGTGTACCACGCACTGAGGAAATACAGACAACCAGGGAAATAAGCCGCCTCGACAAAACCAAGGAAGAATCGAATCACCACGAGACCTGCGTAGCTCTCCGCTGCCGCCGTTGCGGTGGAGATGATACCCCAAAGAACCATGGATATCGGAAGGTAGAGAGCAGGCTTGCCGAATTTGTTCAACAGCAAGTTGGAGGGGATCTGCATGAGCAGATAACCGACGAATAGGATGCTAACGCAGGTTGCGAATTGGTTGCCGACGAGACCCAGGTCTTCTTCAAGGCCGGCGAGGCGTGCTGAAGCGATGTTGTTCCGATCGAGGTAGTTCAGGATGTACATGACGATGATTGTGGGCAGGAGGCGGATATCGATCTTGCGGACGAGAGCCTTCTCTGCTTTAGAGCGCTCTTCGGCTGTGAGGTTCGCGACGGAGGCGGGTGCTTCTTTTTGTGCATTGGGTTTGTCGGCATTGGCGATGACTTCGACATTGTCAATGCCTGGCTTGTCGACATCTGTGACGATGTCTGAGTTCTTGCGAGACATGGTGAGGTTTCGTTATTTCTTCGTGTGACTCGACAGAAACGGGGTGGGGAAATGAGTCTAAATAGCAAAGTCACCGAGTCCTCCTCAGCCTAGAAATATAAACTGAATTGATAAGAAAATACCAAAGCAAGTAAGGGACCCAAGGAACTCAAAAAGTAAGAAAAAAAAGACGCAAAACGTGGGAAAGACGGTTGGCAGCAAGTCGTCTCGACTTGCAATGTCGGAGTCAAGACATGTGGCGTCCATAACGAATGGTCCGAGAGCCTTCTGGTTGGCATGCATAAGACCAGCACGGGGGGGTGGCACCATTGCAACCCTCAGGGTCTGGCAATGCAGATAGGACGAATCACCATCCTTCCCCGCCGGGCAGTTGGCCCGATGCAGACTGCACGGCCAACTTGCTGACCCCGCGGGGATACAAACACGGGGAAGTGCTAAACCCCGGACGTACCCCGAATTGACGGGGTGCTTGCGGGGGTTGGATGTTGGGATCGTCCCGCGTGGGGGTGATATATGCTTGCTTGGGGCATATTCGGGACTTGGCCTTGCGTGGGGGTTGGATTCTTCGGGAGTTTAAGTTTCTGATGGCTTATTCTGAGGAGATATATAGACTTTGGAGGGCGAGGGCCAGGGCCAGATATAATGGGTTCTCTCCTTTGGATTCACCGGGCTACACTAGCTCAGTTAGATGCATTCCAAAGGTTCCGAGTGAAGGTGGAGAGATGACACACAATGTCTCGGCTACTTCAAGGTTGAATCAGCAGCTAGAGTAGATTGGAGTGTTAGGTAAAGTACTAGGCTTTCGGGGTTTGCTTCAAATCCACCTGAGCAGCTTTGGAATATCAAGCCCTAAAGCCAGATGTTCCAGGGTTGCTCGGGTCAGGTGTGCGCAACTTGATTCCGAGGTTAGAGTCAAAACATATGCTCGATTGCAACACCTCTAGACGCTTGATAACAAATACAAGCCCTTGATGAGACCATGCAGATCAGCTCCAACAATGTTCTCGGTTTACCGATCCCTTCATTCCCTACGGCACCTTCCAAGGTTGAAGCCTTCCTGCTCCGATGTCTCGGGCCACTTGTGCCGATTATGAATAAACATGTCTTGAACTTGGATGAACGTTGATAATAGCCAGAATGTGTGTTCGGGGCTGGTGGGACGTTGGAATATTGCCCAGGTGTGGAACTACCCAACATGGACTAGGTTGTAAATGGATATACTAAGGCAAGGCTTTTGTCCGCCTAGGTGATCCACGGGTGCTGACGAATGGAATCGGGTTTCAGAGGTTGGCTCAACCTTGGAAGCACATTGTCGACTTTTCACCTGTTGCAATATCTCAATGTTAATTCCAACAAACCTTGGAAGGTTTCAATCATCCACTTCCGCCGTTCCAAGGTTACATGGGTGTCTTCCCGAGATTCCGAGGTCGGGGCGGACCGAAATATATCCAAACACCTGAGCGTCCACCTCGGCACCTGGGCAGTTCTAGGTACGGAGTAGACTTGAGCAATCTTGGAAATTGGAAACCTACACAGCACACTGATCACGAAAAGATAATATCTCCAATTAACATCAGAAACCTTGAAACCCTTGAAACAAACTCAGCAACCAACTACAAGTAACAAGCCCCAACCATTAATCCACGCAGCCACCACCAAAAAAAAAAAAAAAAAGAGGTTACAAAGCCAAAAGGCTCGAAATGAAATTCTCAAATATGAAAGGGCCCAGAACGACCATGAATGTGCTAGAAGACAAGAGGAAAGAGAAAAAAGAAAACACAAAAAAAAAAAGACCAGTAATCCACGCTCCCAATACTCAATGACAATGATTCAAATGCACGATGCAAAGGAGAGAAAAAAGAACAATTCGAAAAAGAAATGATCAAAAAGTGGATAGTGGCTCCGAGTAGATGGAGGACATTCATTAGATTTCAGACACGGGGTTTGATTTGGAATTTCGAAATTCGAGGATCGGAAAACGTCAGGTTTTTGGTGAGTGCCGATGGTTTTGGCCCGGGTGTGTGTTTTTTTTTTTGGTTGTTTGTTTTTCGTGTAGCAAACATATGGTATTTGTCGATTGTAGGGGGTGATCTCGTGGGATCGATTGAAAGATCCTTAAACGCCTTGTTTTCGCCTGTGATGCATGTCTAAAAGACGAGAATGCAGTTCAAGTGAAGAGGTTGCAAGATGGCTTCACTTGTGCAATAGAGAGTCCGCTCGGAAACTTAGATGAAGTGTGTATAGATCTTGGAGTTTTCGTGAACTTCCATCTCCTGGGAGGTTGTTAGTGATCGGTAGTAGATAGCGAAGGGGAATGAGACATACCATTTTAAAGTTATTGATCTCCTCCCGGATCTGCTGGGCGAGCAGGGGAGTGAGACGATTGCAGGTGGCGATTTCGCCGCGACGATCGTATTCGCCGCTGGGCCAGGTCTCGTGGAACTGGATGCGGGGGCTGAAGACGATATTTCTACCGCCGACAGCTTGTGGGGTCATGGGGGCGCTCTTGGAGTCCGAGTTGAAACGTCCCGCATTGGAAAGGAAGTAGTCTTCGCCGGCAATCTTGACCGAGTCATTCTGCGCGGGAGATCGCGAGGACTCATCCGGGGTCGGGGGAGCACTGGAGTGTGGTGAATCACCACCGGCCAGTGCGTGCGCAGGTGAGGAGACGCCTAGATCCGAGTGAGTTTCTAAATATTGGTTAGCTTGATGTCAACATTGGAACACTCCAAGAAGAAGACCTACTTTTCAAGATACCCTTGCGGAGACCAGCCAGAATTTCGGCACGTTCCTGGTCTCCCCCACAATGCTCTTACGCGATTGGAGGTTCTCCGAAGCTGCCCGCTCGCGGATGGAGGTGGATCGTCGGATCTCTGCGGCATTGCCTTCGACCTTGGGGAAGACGGTGGCTCCACGGGGGAGATCGGCGGGGTCGGGGTTGACCGCAACGCTCTCTCGCTCGGCCTCCACGTTCACCACGGTGATCTGGGGCGGCGAGGCCTCAGGGGCTGCTCCTTCCATGGAGTTGATACTAGCCACTGATTTGGGACGGAACATGCCTACCAAGGAGCGAGTTGACCGCTTCATACCCTTGCCCATCTTTCGAAGCATCATAGACGCCGACGAAGCGGTGGACGACACCGAGAGATTGTCATTGGATCCAGTGAAGAAGTGGCCTTGGCCAGAGTAAATACTCTCGCCCAAACCGCTTAGCTCCTGCTGTTCGGCAATGGCAGCTTGCTCGGGCCCCAGTTGCTCGCGGAGGGCTTCACGGCGCGCCTGCTCCACGGCGTATGCTTCTCGCTTGGCAGCATTGGTTTGTGCGGATGTTTTCAAGAGCTCGGAAGCACTCCCGAACGAGAAAGCTCGTCGCAGGCGTGACTTTCCAGGGCGCTTGCTGTCATTTTTCAGATCATTGAGACGCTTTGCAGCGGGTGAGTCCAGCGGGGGCGGCGTCGCTTTCCGGGGAGTCGGTTGGGGGGTGGGTTTCGGGGGTTCAGGCTCGGTCGATGCGGGCTGCGATAATGGCGAAGGCTTGCTCGTACGTTTTTCTTCGGGCTTAGTCTTGCTGGTTGTGGAATCTGGGGTGCCTTCTCGTGCCTGTAGATCAGAAAAGAAGAAAGTTGGTTAATATACATAGTGAGCGTGGTGGTAGCCTGAGATTGTATCTCTTACCGAGGATGCAGACGAGTGTGCCGAGTGAACACTGCCCACACTGTTCCGCTGCGAATGAGATGAGCCAGGCCGTTGGTTATCGAATGTGATGAAGTCGTAAGACCCTGCCTGAGCAGGGGCAGGGGCAGGGGCAGGGACAGGGGTTGACACCGGGAGGTCCAGTTGAAGATTTGGATATGCCGATGCATCCATGTTACCCAGGCTTCGTCGGCGATATCGCTCTGGTTGTGTCTTCTCCCCATGCGATGAATCATCCACGCTGGAGACCCGAGTGTGCATGGTCGGCCGAACCGGTCTCGGGGAGCTCATATCATCGATGACCACGGTCGGGACCGGAGCCGCCGGGGTGGAGGGGGCAGCGGCCTCGGCTCGCTGGTTACCACGACGGTACCGATTCGGGGATGGCTTGGGGGAGGCAGCGCTGCCAGCGGAGGGGGAAGGGAGGTTGGCGATGGACAGGGGGCGGACGGGTTGATCGGTCCTGGGTTGGCGGGATGGGAGGGCGCTATCGTCCTTGGAGACGGGGGAATGGAAGGAGGAGTTGGAAGAAGAATTGGATACAGAACCAGCTGCAAGGTGTGAAGATCGGGGGGTGGCACCATGTGTCGGGTTCGCGGGCCCTGAAGCGGGAGCGGAAAAGGTGCGATGCTCGGGACGAAGGTGTGGTGTCCACGATTGGCGGTTGGTCGTATTCTGATAGTTGTACGGAGCCACCACCGGGTGCCCTGCTCGATAATTCCCAGAATTCCCATTAAAGGAAGACCACGACATCGTCTGGATGCGAGACGGGTGGTTGGGGGAGAAGGTGCCTGATGAGGAAGAAGGACGCGTCTGAAGCACAGGTACCGTGCCACTCTGTTGCGGGATTGTTTGGACCAACGCAGCCATATTGTTTTCCCCCTCCCTAGGAAAAGAAAAAGGGAATCACGGAGGGTTCGTGATTTTTCAAGAGGACGAGTGTGGTCAAATGGGGACCCGAGGAACCGAACTGAGATACTGTACGGGGAGTCACCTGTCAGTTTGTGTTCTCGCGCCAACGTTTTTTTTTTTTTTTTTTTCCCTCCTTCTCTCTTCCTTCTTCTTTGACAGGAGAAAGGGGGTGTCTCCTTCACTTTTCCCCCACGAGACCGCGTCAGCCAGGGTTAAGAACGTACCGTGAACATGAAAAACTATAGTGATACAGCGATTAAGAGGCCAAAAAAGGAGGGCCCAAAAAAAGAAGGAGGAACTCGAAACCAGGCGAGTTATCAGAAACGAAAGTAGTGGAAAGCGAATTCCGGGATGTCTCTAGAAGAGCATGTACAAGAACCGAAAGAAACCCCAGAAACGTGTCGAGAAGGAAGAGAAGAGAAGGGGGTGGAGAAGGAAAATAGGAGGGGCTATGTAGATTAGGGGGTATGTTTATCATACCGTAATGCTCGCCGCTTCTGTATGTTTTAAACACTGGGATATTTCAATTTCTATCCTATTTCTTATTCTCAGATTCTAAATCTATATTCCTATCGCGGTGTCCAATCTGTTCATCTTCAAGTGTCGTGATGCTCGAACATTAAAGGGGCCCACCAATCATACCCCTTAATGCAGCCATTCTTAGACATCTCCATAGCTATTTCCGGCAATCTGACCTCGTATTGTCCATAAACAAGCTGCCTGAACGGTGTAGACGTAGGCGTCTACACCGAAGGCATCTTTTATTCTGCATCTGTATGGTATATTTGTATATTTGTATATTTGTACGTTTGTATATTTGTACATTTGCATATGGTATTTATTAGCCGAACGTCTCCAACTGCGGTGGGTCTCCACTAAAGTACGTAGACAAGTACGGATGTCAGTACGGAGTATCTGCCTCCGTACTTTATAAATTCCACCTGGGCATTATGCTAGTTGTGTCCTGTCCGTGTACTTGTACTTGTACTATGTTGATAATGCTCCTCAATCAGTGGGGAAAGCCAGTGGATCCCCCGAAACCGAGGTTTGGGAATCCGAACTCGTTCCGTGGTTGACTGCTTTATATCTTTCCGTCCTACTCTTTTGGTCTTTAGCTCTTACATCTTGCATCTTACTCCGTCCTCCGTGCATTGCTCGATATTAAATGTACCAGTGCTTGGTATCCTCCACTTATACACTTTCCCTCACACTGACATTCCTAAGGCTATAGCATGCTCGTGTGACTCCCAGACGAACCATTTCGGCTATAATGGCTCCTTTTTGCCCGGATCTCGGAACGACACCTGACGCCTCCTAAAGATATTCTCCACCTACTTCCGTATTGGATCTTCTCTGCCACGTCTTGGCGCTTTCTTTTTCGATTATTTCGCCGGAATAAGTACAATCAGTACAATCAGTACAATCAGTACACAGCCTTGCAAATACCAAGAGATTTCCAGTGCAGAATATTCATAAGGCAAACGGACTAGGTATATTGTTACCATACCCCGTACCTTACCTAACCTATATAGTTCGCACATGGTGCCATTTATTTATGGATCTCATCATAAGATGCTACCTATTGCTGTCAGATAAGTAGTTCTAACCCGTGGAAAGTCTATTCTACACCTTACGATTTAGCGGTCCTACTTCCAAGGTTATCGTTTAATGTGCCTATTGATCCTTTTGGTCATTTTGTTTCATCTCTTTCCCTCGGAAGTTTATTTGCTACACTAAATCTACGGGCGGAAGTTCACTGGCCGTGCTGACGCACGGCTTGCATCGAGTTCGGGTACGACCTTGGAGCCATGCCCCGGTGGAGATTGCTTGGCATCTAACGTTCGCTTCCCAAGCCACACGGCTTCAATATAGATGCAGGGTAACAGGGCCTGATGTTTATATCTCTTGGCACCTGCGGCCGGCTCGTCCAGGTACCAGTCCATATCGTGAGCCCTGTCACAAGAGCACAGGGGTATATATAAATTCTATTTTCATCTCCTTAACTCATAAAGCCATCTGCCCAGGTGGTACCTAGGTACTCCGTATACTTCGTATAATCCGCAGTATATCTCAAATGTCCATATCGTCAGAACCATCCATATCATCATCAAGACCCTCAAAGACCATGAACTTTTCATTCTTCGCATCCGTATCGTCCGGAACAACGTTTCCATCCTGAATCTCACAGTCCTTCAGAACAGACTCACGGCCAATTTTACTCCGGCGCCCAACAATGCACCCGGTCAATTGCGCCCGCGATCCAATGACCGCCCCATCCATCACAAGGCAGCGCGTCAACCGCGCACCGCTGGCAATGTGCACATTGGCGCCAATACAGCTCTCCTTGATCACGCACTTCTCCTCGACGGTCGTGTTGCTGTCGAGGAGGCAATCGGTCTTCGTCACCGTGCATCGCTGCGCCACACCCTGCGGGTAGGCGATTTTGGACGCATGGGCAAACGCAGACGCCTCGGTCCGACCGACCTCTTCAATAGATTCCAACTTGGCGAGACGGAGAGAGGTCGAAAGGAGCAGAGCGGATGAATCGACTCTGCGGACGAATGGTGATGTGCCCCGCTGCACGTAAGCAAGCAGGGGCGGGAGCTCAGAGGATTCCGCAGATTCTTCGATCTGGGATTTCGGTGCCGAGGTGGCTTTCGTGGTACTCATGCCTGGAAGATTGATTTCCTCTTCCAGTGCGCCCTCGCCACCGAGTGATTCGCCGTCGTGGCTTCTCACGTCCTCGTCTACAGAGTGGCTGCGATTCTTGCGCTCGAAGATTTCGTTAATCTTAAGCTTATCGCTTAGACCACGCTGCCACTCTGATTTCGCCCACCATCCAATCAAGTCCTCGCTAACGGACTGGAATTGTTCATTCAAGCGCGCCATGTCTTTCACCCATTGTGGGAGGATGTAGATGTGTGCGTCACGGTAGCTCGTCAGCATCTTGACTTGCGCGTGCTTGTCTACTAGAGAATGACGCATGAGGAAACCCTTATCGTTCACCATCTTCTCCTTCAGTGTGTCCATGGGCATGGAGAGGACGACCTTGGAGAGCTGGGCGCGGAGCTCGGAAAGTGAGACGACGGGGGACTCGGATTGTTCGAGTGGTGCGACGGCTACGAAGTCGGTTCCCTCGCCCTTGACGCTCTCCTCGCGACCCTGCGTTTGGTAGTACATGCTGAGACCGTTGCGACGGCCCTTCTCGCCGCCGGAGACCATCCATGCCTCGAGCAGAGACTCGCCGGGGAGATCGCAGACGAGATCGCATGGAAGGAGGAGGAAGTCGGATTTGATGCAGGTTTGCACCTCCGGCAGACGGAGGAGCTCTGCGGTACCAGTCGTCATTTCGAGGTCCTTTGGTGCGATGACTGATGGCGTGGGGAGGGAGGTGAGGTGGGGATTTTGACGGAGAGCTGCTTGGAGGGGAGCGAGAGAGGTGGGAGGTGTGACCAAGGTGACATCTGGTATCATGAGTTCTTTGTCCAGAATTCGATACGAGGAGCAAATGCAGGTGTTTCTCACCAGTGATGCCCATGCGTCGACAGAAATCCAGGACATAATAGATCATCGGCCGATTGGCGATCGGGAGGAGACATTTGGGGTATTCCTCGGGGTTGGAGGTAAACGTGTTGAGAGAGACACCAGGGCCACTGTTGAATGTTAGTCCTGCTGGTGATTTTCTCAAAGCGGATGTTCTCACCAAAGTACGATACTTTGGAAGCCCGTGGGGGGCACAGGGACCGAGTGGGGCATATTTATCTGCCTATTTATCACACTCGGGGTGATATAAAGACACAATTCTGGGCTGGCAGTCCGACAAGTCACACCTGGAGGGGTGATATAAAAAGACCTTATCGGGCTCGGAGTCATGCTCACGTAATCACAAAATTTACATAATAATGCACGATGCTCCAAGGTCACGTGGCGCTGCCCCTAGTGACCCGCCTCCAGATTTGGGATGCAAACAGGCCAAACATAAGTAAACACCGCGGCAATCGTTGGCCCAGCCACATGTTTCTAAGATCCGAGGAGACAGCCATCGTCCTCCCTCCCCCCATTCTACTTTCCCCACCCTCTCCTTTTCCAATTCGCCGAGTGTTATGCGACCTGCGAGTCATTGCGACCGCGTTTGTTAATCGATTAATGCGTTACCCCTAATCGAACTCCGATCGCAATGTCTTTTCCGAACGACCGTCGCCGCGGCGGAGCCGGCGCTGGCTTCAGCTCATCCGGCTCACGAACCGCCCTGGGGTACTGGCTCCCCCTAGCTTTGACAGCTGGAGTCGCAACTGTCAGCATCGCTGCTTGGATCTGGAGTGAACGAAATGACGAAGACGACGAAGACGACCGCCCCCACGACGGCGGGGGCCGCCCTTACCAGCCCTCAGCCCCGGGTAGTGAATATCCTCCGCCATCGTATACTACTGGAGACTATGCCCGAAGCGCAGGCCCTGAAACCCTGCCTGGAGATCCTTCATATGACCATGGGATGATGGCCCGCATGCAAGGTGCTTTGCGTCGCACGCCTAGTCCTCAACAGATATTCGACGGCGCTAGCAAGAGAGTTGTAGCTGGTGTCACTGCCGCTGGAGCTTTTGTCGGCGGTGCTCTTACTTCCATTCGCGAAGATAACAAGGGCGAGGGCGACTTTGAAGATCATTCCAGGTGGTCCGAGGAGGCCCGAGCAAGAGCTCACGAGAGAAGTCAACAACAAGGCGCAGTCGCCCCAACTATGAGTGGTGGACTGCCTAGCCGCGGCGCCAATTCATCCGAGAAAAAGAAGAAGACCGTTGTTATCATTGTCTCATCAGACTCATCGGCCGACTCAGATGAGTTTACTTCCGAGCACGCAGTAAGTATCCTCTTATCTGTAGCACTTGCATGGCTAAACTAACATTTACAGTCCATTTTGTCTCATCTCCCTGAACATGTTGATCTGGAAACATCAAAGATCTTTGTGTTGATCTATGCACCGGACCAGAAGCGCGCTATCGTCAAAGGTGGCTCATCACGTCCCACTGCTTCCATCACTTCTTCGTACTCCAACATTGCTACCGAGGAAGCAGCATCGGCCGAGGACCTGAACACTGGGGCATTGACCTCGGTGGAGCCTCGCCAGGATGACGAAATGGAGGGTACATCTCGCTATTTCCGAACTCTATACACCCAGGCTCAAACCTTGGTTGAAAAGGACACCATGATTATGCCATTCAGCACAGTCGGTGGCTTCGTGCATCTTGTGCGCCACCTTTCCCCAGAGCTTGTGTACGTCCAGGAGTCTTTAACTGGAGATAACGGTGAAGCTGTGCAGCATATCGCTGGCTGGGTTCGTCAAGTCATTGTCGTTGTTGGAGACGAGGGTGGCCGCGGCGGACTCATTGACAGCGATGATGAGTCGGCACTTGGTGAGAAGGGAGAGAGATGGTGGCAAAAAGAAGGCACCATCGGAATCGGAAAGCGTATCGATGTAGTCGACGTGGTCCGGGTTGGAGATGACTGGCGACGACGGGTGCGTGGTTTGGACTAAGTTCTAGGCCGGATCCCGACGTGGCGCTATGATTTTGATGTTGATACTTGATTGTTTGTGTCTATACCTGTTTTGCTCACCCCCTGATGATTGATTGACCCTATTCCCCTGTTTTATCCATGTCGTTTATACTTTGATTCTCTACTATGGTGCCTCAATTGAAGTTCCAGATTGTTCCATCCTAATTGACAAATAGCTTTCAGAAATGCTTCACTTTTCCTTGTAAATCAGTACACAACTCAACCTCAGATCAACAATTACAGACAAACCATACTGTCACCATTCTCACAGGGTTGTTCAGTATCTACAGAGACAGGTAGTTCATCGTGTTTTGAGAGTGTAATGATGACGCTATTCCTAAAGCGGAAATGGTCAGCTGACCACCTCACGTCTCGCGGGCGGCTTGGCATCATCAACTCCTCTGCAAGACTCGCCCAGCGTCTTTCCCGATCCACCCCTTCCTAGTAGCCTTATCGGACGGGCGCTTCCGTTCACTCATTCTTTCAAGCCGCCTGGCTAACTTCCGCTAATTTTCCGCATTGATTCCAGCTGTGCTGGGGACCGGTGCCGCCCTCTCCATCCCCACATGTCTCGCGCATCGGCCATCCCATCCAGTTCCCGAGCACCGCTTTCATTCAACATTGACAAGTCGGCATCCCGATAAGTCGCATTCTTAGTCTACTGGCGACCTTCAGCTTGCGCAGCGGGCGCAGACACAATGGCGACCGCAATTTCGAAACCGACGCCCCATACCCAGAAGATGAAGCGGCCGCCCCCGCCTTTCGGCCAGGCCGCGGTCAACGGAGTAAAAGGCCACCACCTCTCATCTTCGCCCACATCGGCTGCCAAACGCCCGCCGACAAGTGCCGCCGCCGGCGCAGGTAACAATATCACAAACGGCGCAGGCCACATGCCCAACCACACCGCAAAAGGCCCCCTTAATCGGACAAGGAACCAGGCGCAGCGCACAATTGATCAGTCCTCAAGATCTGGCCGGCCAGTCACGAGAACGGCTGCTTCTGACAGTGCACAGCGAGTTGGGAAAAAGGCACCTGAACCTTTTGGTAAGCAGTCCCAGCAAGCATGCAATGCCATTGCACGTTAGTTGATCCTGACCCTTCGCTTGTCATTACAGTGAAAACAACATCTTATATCCTCAAGAAATACGCGAAATGTCCGCCATCTCTTACTGTGCATTTGCACCCAACGCACTTCCGATTCGAGCAACAAGATGGCAGCTTCCCTTACAATTCTGAGATGAAGGTGATTATCGAGCACATTCGCGCCGGGACTGTTCCTCATGATCTAATCGAGGAGCTCTTGCGAGGCGGTGTGCCGTTCTACGAAGGTAGTCTTGAGCCTTGCCATGCATGCAGTGCTATTATCGTTGGCTAACAATTTCTAGCATGTCTCATTGTTCGGGTTGTCGACCACAAATCCGCCTCCGCGCAAGCGAAAAAGACAACTATCAAATCTACTAACGAGACCAATACCCCGTTCTCGCTTCATAATTACAACGAGCATGTAACGCCTTCCGCCTATGTTCCATACCCGAAGCAAAACCACCTCACATCCGCAACACAAGGCTCGAAGACTGAGGGGGCATCGAGTGCCAGCCAACCTCCCGAACCCTCAGCGCCCAGCGAGCAGGCGGAAGATAAGGACCTCTCTGTGTCCCAGAAGAACAACATACCTCTCCAGCCTAGAGTGTTCACCACGGTGCTCCATCCCACGGCGCGGAGCTTGCAAGCAGAGTTGACATTACTGCTCACCACACCCAAACAAGTACCTGCTCAAACAAATCCTGTCCCTGGTGCCCCTGGCAACCAGGCAGACCGTGGACATGTCGTGAAGAGACAGAAGATGATGGTCGAACCTGAACAACGCTTAGAATGCGAATCGAGAATCATTCATGCAATGGCTCCGCCCCTATTCTTAGACCCAGTTGACACTTTCCAAGCTGCCCAGCAGCTTATGAAACACTTGGAAGACCCGCTACACTGCAACCCGCCACCTTCACCGAAGCGCCGGAAGAGAACTGTGGCCGAACTCGCCGCAGACGAAGCCCTGGCCGCGGAAGAGGAGCGATTCATGCTCATCATGGACGAGCGTTTGGAGCCCACCGCTTCAGGCCCTGGTGGTGCTGCGAAGGCTGCCGCCGCGGACGACACGGGTGGTGTGGTGCCATTCGAGCCTCGGTTCTCTCGATTCAAGACCATTGAGACCATTCGCTTGCAACACGAGGAGAAAGCCAAGCGTGAACACGAGACGACTCTTAAAAAGGATGCGGTTAAGCGACAGCAGCAGGAACAAGAGAGAGAGCGACGCCGTGCGATGGAACAGCGACAGGCCGAAGAACACGCAAAAGACGAAACGCGGAGGCAGCAAATTGCAGCGCAACAGGCTCAGGCTCAACTCGCGGCGCAGCAGCAGAACCGTCACCCTATGGCTCAGCCCAATGGCATTAGCCAAGGACAACAGTCCTCGCCTGTTGTACGTAACCAGACCCCGCACACAGCTTCCTCACCACTGGTTGGTAACACTATGCCTATGCAGGCGGTTCCCATGACTATGACCGCATCCGGGTCTGGTAGTCCCCCACGACCTCCATCTGCGCTCCAGCATGCACACCCTAATGTTATGAGCCACCCGATGGCACCTTCGAGAAGTCAACAAGGCCCGAGTCGGCATGGCACTCCTCAGATGACTCAAGGTACACCGGCTATGTCGCATGCTACGCCAATTATGCGCAATGTCACACCGACCCAGCGCATGGGGCACGGCAGTCCCAATAACCCAATGGGACAGACACCATTAATGAACCAGGGAATGGGCAACAACGCCGGAATGAACGGCATGCAGTTCACCCCACAGCAGCAGCAGCTTCTACAGCAGCAGCAACAACTTCGGCAGCAACAGATTCTTGCAGCGCAGCAAGGCCATATGCAGCCAAACCAGTTTACACCACAACAACTTGCTCACCTGCAAGCCAACGCGCACGCCCAACAGAACATCCAAAGCCATCAACACCAGCAGCAACAGCAGCTCCTTCAAGCGCAGCAGCAACAAGGCAACCAACCTGTCCAGAACGTTCCGCAGCACAACCAACAAGCCTACCAGGCGCAGCTCATGCGCGCTCAATATGCTCAAATGCAGATTGTCAAGCAGCAGCAGAGTGGCCAAGGACAACATCAACAAATGCCCGGCCAGCAAAAAATCCAAGGAAATCCACAGATGACACCGCAACAGCAACAGATGCTCATGGCTGCTGCCCAGGCAAATGGCGGTGGTCCAATGGGTCAAAATGGACAAACCATGAATCCCGCCCAGAGATATTCTCAGCTATATCAACAGAGACTGTTGCGTATGCGGCATGAGATGTCTCAGCGATACATGGCTCAGTATGGTCCACCAAACCAGTACCCGCCAAGTATTGCGCAGCAGTATGGTTCCGGTCTGGAAAAGACTGCGAAGGCATGGGTTCACGAGGTCATGCGCCGCGAGCGAGAAAATGGCCAGCAGCAGCAACAACAGCGTGCTTTGCAGGCCCAACAAATGCAAGCCCAGGGCTCAATGCACAGTATGGGTGGCATGAACAACTAAGCTTGCCCTTTTCAAGCTGTAAAACTAACATCTCACAATCGAAATCTTCTGACGGGGTCGAATGGGCTTCGCCTACTCAATTTAGTCCCAATCTGGCGCTATCTCAACCTCGACACTACCAGGCAGTGTGTTGATTATCAGCCACTGCCTGCCTTTTCTTGCCTCCTTCTTTCCTCCTTTGACTATCTCTTTTTGGTCCTATCTCACTATCCTATTTGCGTTCTATCCGAATCCCGGGAATTTGTACAGGGACCAGGCATCATGGAGATGCGGCGTTTGTCATTATCATTTTTGCCTTGGTTTTCCCCTTCGTGGATTCATTTTCTTTCTTTGTTTTCTGTACTATTTGGGCATGGCTTTTGGTGGGAATCCTGGGATTTATCAGACTCGATACCATTCTGTACAGGTGTTTTGGATAATGGCGGTTGGGGTCTGGGGTCTTCTTTCTATTGTGAAATACTTCGAATTTGCTACGAAATTTGCTACAACGAAATGCAGGAACTGGCTTCTCTATTTTGCTAGAGTGATTCTTCCAAGATCGAGGGTGTTCGGTCTTCAGCTAGGGACGTAGGCAACGGCCTCGGTAACCAGGCACTAGTTATTCCAAGGTTGTAAGATCGAGATATCACCACTTGGTCAGTCCGATCGGCTCTGTCCTATGGAGTCTCCGAAGCAACGAGATGTACTACGAGGTCCTTCAATGGCTAGATCCATGGATAGTCGTTCTCGGCGCAAGAGGACATTGGACGTGCTAGTCGTGAGACCCTTGCGACCGGCACCGGAGCAACATACATTGCAGCAAGATCACCAAGAAGCGCAAGGAATTTATGAGTACTTCGTTGCGACAGTGACCTCAGACTCCTGGCGTGATGCAGGTACCAAAGTTACGGGAGATGCAGGGCTGGGCTAGACAGAGACGTCGAGCCAAAGATGCACCAAGAGCTATCAACTGGCAAAATTTGCCGAGTCTTCACGCACACTTCTGGACAAATCCAACTTGATGCGCACGCTCAAGACAAAATTTCAAAAGATAATTGCTTCGAGTTGCATATTGCACAAGGCATATTTACGACTAAGGGATGTTCCAGATCTTCAATGGATGTTTGCCACCTCGGGCGAACCGTAGGACAAAAATCTAGTACTCACTGGCTAGGGAGACGTATCTCCATTTCGATATAAGCACTTCTTCGGCGCGACCGCGGCCATGAGAGGGCCGGATCGCAATTTGACATCCGTGCTATCATCTAGTGGGAAAGGAATGGAAAGGAGGATTGAGGTAAGTATTGTATTATTGAGCTAGGGGGGGACATCTGGGGGTATCAGTAGTGAAAGCGGGCAAGCCGCTTGGGTCAGCAGCGACTCTGTGAGACATCTCTCTGGTCGTTCGTTACTCAGACTGTTGAGCTTGAATATTTGACACTCATGGAGAAAGTCATGCCAAAAAAGAAATGGTGATCATCACAGTAAGGAAAGACCAGAGGTGTGCTGCGAGGTCCATGTGATGCTAGTCAATGCTGAAGGGCATTGTCAAGGGAAGACATTAATCTCTTGAGCAATTGCTTCGCAAAGGCTGTGTATGCATGGTCGAGGATGGACAAAGAATTTGTGAGAGGTTATGATGGGAGAGATTGAAACTCGGCGTGCGCTGAATTTTTATAGCGCGGTGGGGATGACATAAGTAATTTGTCAGCATCTGCTGACATGATCACATCTGGCGATGCCAAAATGGGAAAAGCGTCAACAATCGAGTATACAATCACAATGTGGATTTTTCCACTCCCGTTTGTAAGTTGGAGTTGATTTTGTTAAGCCTTTTTGTCAGCAAACATGCTGTTAATGGTATTCGAGAGTAGGGCATAGCGCTGTGAGGTAGTAGAATAGTCTCATCTGTACTATTCAGAAGCCTATACCATAAGGTAGGGTCTCTTGGCTTGCGAGAAACTTCTCAAGGGAAGTTTGAGAGCTCATATTGAAATGGTGGACCTCAAGTGCGGCAACAGCGCTTCTGAATTTCTTAGAATCCGAGTAAAAGCTCTAGGGCGCTCCTGGCAATCTTCGACCGATTGAAACAAGGAAATCATTGCATGATGGACAGACTAAGGGTCTTAACAGACAATAATGCCAATGTCACTTCAAAAGACGGTGTGAAGAGCTAAGACAATCTTTATGATACCCCGAAATATCTGACGAGCATTTTCTATGTCTGTCGTGATCCCGCTTCAACTGTACGTTGTTCCAATGAACCCACTTACGTTGTACATGGCCCGATTAATGCAGAGCATATGTAAAGAAAGAAAAACAATACGGAAGTTTTTTCAGTGCCAATAAGATGATCCCACGAATCGTCCAAACCCCGAGCTAGGGATGATCGCCGCACATCGCCCGGGAGCTAAAGCAGATCAGCAGAATCAGACTTGGTCTGTGATACTCCGTACCCGCCCGAGCATTTAGTCTGGAACTTGTGAGTATGATTTGATCGAGGTATTCATCAGATCGACACAGGGTATATTCGAGGGAAAATAAATCGAAAAAATGGCTCATAGTCGAACATGCCACAGTCTAGAACTTGATTGTACAATATCACATTCCAATGCATGTAGCTCCCGTACAGTAGCAAAGTCAATAGATAAGTTCAAGACGAGGACCAGTGTGAGCTTTGCATTTGGTATACGGTGTAGATAGACTCAAGACACACTGCAGGTGCTCGCGTACAGCTTCCAAGATTGCCAGGCACTCTGCTGACTGATGTGGTTGAAAGTTCGTGGCCATGTCGTTTCAAACTCTGATGCCTTGGGATAAAGTTGTGCCTGTATCTGCACCGAAGTATACATAACAGTACACTGTACAATGATTCACATTGCATAGGCACACCGATGGACGTGGAAAGGATTCCAACTGGTTCGGGAGACCTTCCAAGGTTCTCCATCGAATGCCTCGAAGCATATGCACCATTAATACTGCATTATCGCTACTGCAATCCATGGATTAATCTGGAAGTAGTGTAAGAGAGAGATTTCAACCTCGTTCGTATTTACCTAATGACGTTGAAATTTTAATAAGTGGACATTTTCTTCGATGAGCAGCATTGGAGAGCTGAGGGCGAATTAGAACGCCTACTGGTGGGCGTTATGCAGGCTCGAACTATCTCGGAACCTAAACGCGCGTTGAAGATCGATCACGAGAAAGCCCAATGTTACAGTAGCAATTAATGCACTCGCAGAAGTCGGTATAATCTCTGGCTATTTGCTACAAGAACCCTGGAGGCTTTTTGAAGAAATAAGAAAAAACCAAAAATGCAGGGAAATAAGCAGGGAAAAAAAAGAAAGGTAGAAATAGTTTGGGTACCATTTCCACGTACCATACCGCCGGGAGGCCCGATTCCTATTCCCGATTAGTACTGCGCGGCATATACATAGCGCGGTGTAACGCGCTGCCGCTCGACGGCATGGGCGTCAGACTTCTACTCCAGACATAGCCCAACGTTGAACACACCGATGTGCAAAAGCCGGTGTAGCGGTGGGTTCGGGAATTTGTCATTAATGCTGGGGAAGTGGGACTGGTCAAAATAACCACGGAATGTGAAAAACCCGATGTGTGAATTGGATCGCCAGTGACTATCGTGTCAAGACCTTTCCAAGGCTAAAAGCAGGGGTCACGGGAAATGAATTCAGGCTCGTGCTGCATGTTGGTACCTACGTTTACTGTACTTTGTCCAGAGTACGGAGTACGAAGTACACCGCATAGAACGACCGTACCAGGTCCTGACTAGACCCAAAGTAGGAGAACCGTCGAAGCTACTCTGTAGAGTTACATGCTTGTTCTCTGTACTTCGTATGCTTCGAATGAGCGTGTTCCATGCACGAATATCATTAATGAGTATGCAGTAAGCATCACACTTTACTGAACTGGGGGGTCGAGGAGGGATTAGGGAAATCCCCATGTACTCCGTACTCCGTAGGGGAAATCGGGGGTAGGTGGGATTGGAATGACGTGTGAGATTCCATCACAGCGGTAAGAACATGAAAGGTAGCGTGGCCTCTTGGTACTGACTCCATATGGGGTCTAGTCTTAGACTGATGCAAGTGAAGTTGATTCTGCATTCCAGTCTCGTTCTCCGCTAGGGCCTGGGGCGCAGAGGCTGGCGCCATAGCACTAAACTTAGCAATTCACTAGGCGTTGCACTGACATCTACTATTCAAGTTGAAGAATTGTGGACCTTGAATAGGAGAATGAGAATGGACCCCACCGGTCTGATAGGTATGGCCGATTGCGCTGTCGAGTGTGGCGCGGGTGAAGTGGAGCATGGTTCGTGTCGTTCGGAGGCTCGCGGTGCGTGCTCGGTTTCACATACTTCTAGAGAGACACGTACGTACACGTAGTCAGATAGCTGGGTACGATACTTGTAGGGATATCCGTCCAGCCGAGCCGCGGTGAAGTGATGACATGGCCTATGTGAAACCCAAAGTGGGAGATCCGCCTGTTAAGAGGAACCACAAGGAGGGTCTATCTGCAGGAGGCCCGATTGGAGATGGCTCCACTGGGGGAAGATAGATCGGTTTGGAGAGATCCAGGAACTAAGGATCTAGAGCGTGGATAGCGTGTGATGTGTAACATTCTTGACATTCTTGCCACGCCCAGGAACGAACCGTGGGACAAAGAAGTCAAAGTCGCGTGTAACACGAGTCAACAACCAAGAGGCTCTTATTGGCGGGAATATTCTGAATTTCAATAGGCGCGAAGTGTATCGCGACGGTGCAGATCTTGGATTTTTGTATATTAGGCCGTAGGAATGGTAGTACAGACAGAAAAGAAAAAAAAATAATAATAAAGTAAAACAACAACACGTTGTAACAGATTGTACACGACCGCTGACCCCTGAAGGGTATTCCTCCCAAATGATTATTCCAGCGATCTCCCATAGCAAATGTAACGCCGGTGAACCCCATAGTCGTTGAAAGTACCTCCCAGCCTTTGGCTCCGGACAAATTATGCAAGAGAAAAGAAAAGAAAAACATAGAAAAAACGTAAATAAATCAAAATCTCCGATGCTCAGAGACATGTACAACGCCAGTGCCAATGGGCCTGTGATGCGTCTGCCATTTCATATAGTCGATCCTCCAGACACGGGGTATCAAATCCAAGGCCAAGTTTGTGTGAATGTGTTTCTATAGTTCCATATTTTCTTTTGGGAAAAGTCTGGAACGAATCTTTTTTAGTGGATTTCTTTGTTTTTTTTTTTCGATTTTGTTGTTTGCTTTTTGGTGTTTCGTGGGCGTGGGTCATTCGACTAATCATCCCAGCCATCAACGCTGAGCTCGCCGCAATCGGGCATGGAATCTTCAAGCTTGCTGCCGTAGATAGGACGACCGTCAGGGGTCAATTGACCACGGAAGTCAGGGTCGAAGTCTTGGCTGGTTTCATCAAGGGTTGCAACATAGCGATTACGACCGCCACGCTTGCTGTGGGTCTTGGTGTAGTGGGCGTTCAAGTTGTCGCTGCGAGAGAATGCACGGTGGCAGCCAGGGACCCAGCAGACATGAGGCTTCTCCTTGGAGTGGCTCTTCATGTGCCTCTTGAGATGTTCCTGGCGCTTGAAACGACCCTTGCAGCCAGGCTCCTTGCACTTGAACTGCACCTGCTTAATGATCGGCGGCAGGTTCTCGAGGCTGAGGGTGGATCGAAGGAGTTGTTTCTTAGAAGGTTTGCGAGAAGGCTGGCGATGACGCTGCATCAAGCCATCGCGGTAGACAGGAGAGAGAGGGAACTCGTCCTGGTACTCGCCGTGGGACATGCGGCTGACGGGAGTATCAGAGCCAGAAGGGGTGCCCATGGAAACAGAGCGGTGAGGGGTGGAAGGAGTGTGGGTCTTGAAAGTAGGGATGTTGGTGGGGAACTCGGAGTATGAAGAAGGTGGCGGCGTCATAGGACCGGCAGGGAAAGCCTGGGACGGAGTGATGGTCTGAGGTACCAAGGACTCCTGTGAAGGCATGAAGTGGAACATGTTGGTCATTGAGGCGGAGTTCGGCATCCGCTCAGTGGGTTGGTTGAAGATAGGGCGAGAGAGACAAGGATTAGAGGCGGACTCTGGCAGGTATCCAGCCTGCTGAGGTCGGTGGTAGTAGTTGCGAGCCATTTGGTTGTACTGAGGCATCTGAGCCTGGTAGGGGAACTGAGACTCTTGGTAGGTCTTGGGAACGTCCTGTTGAAGCCAAAGCTGGTCGACGTTTTCTTCGTATCCAGGTAGGTACTCAGGAAGTGCCATTTGATCTGGCCGGTCCATGTTGCCACAAGGCATGTTCATCATGCCCTCGTTGGAGGTGAGGTCGGCCATTCTGAAGGCGCTGCGCAAAGGAGTCTGGGAAGTCCGGCGCTCCATTGGCATGCTGTGGTGATATTGCGAGGGCTCGTGCCATCCGGGGGAAGCCATTGAGCCTTGGCTGTAGATGCTGGTAGGCGTAGGAGTAGGCGAGTCCAAAGGCGAGAAGCTCGATGTCATCGAGGGGCATTCGCTGGGGCCGAGAGAGTGGCAATCGACTTCAACGGTCAAACGGTCAGAGATTTGTTGTCCGTGAGATCTCATGTCGTCGAGGTCCTCGGTTTTGAAAGATTGAGATGCAGGTGGGTTGGTATCACCTGCCCAGGGCACTTTGTTTTAGTATGTGTTTTAAGATGATTGAAGCGATTGTGTTGCGAGATTGTGTGTGAGAGAGAAAGAGAGAGGCGACAGCGAGGCAGATAAAAAAAAAAAGGAAAAGAATAAGGAAAGATTGAAAGATCGATATGATGTCAAGGCAAGTGAAGGGATGGAAGACTGAAGGAAAGCGAAGGAACAGGCACAGGAGACAAGTGACAAGAGAATGTGTATTAGGTCCCAAGGTCTAGGGAAAGGAAAGAATGTTGTGAAGAGTGAAGGGAATGGAGGACAAACGAGCAGAAATAAACAAATTGGTCGAGCATAGAATCCCGAGAGGTGGAACTTACAGCTATACGCCATGGTCTAAGCTCAGATGAACTTGATTAGCGGCGCGTCGCGTGCCCGGTATCAAGCAAGGCTAGGAATGTAGACTATGAGATCCTCCGTTACCGCGGCAAAGGACGCAACGGCTGGATCTGGGCTGGGATCGACTGGAGGTCCTCGAGGGCTGCGGGTTAAAACGCGATGTTTCGCGTTAATATGGACCCGGACTACCAAAAAGAGACAGAAGAATAGGCTGGGATGGAACACCAAGCACAGGCTGGGCGATATTGGTGTCAGAAACCCTTTAACGCGGTTATTAGATTTGGCGTAGAAGGGGCTGGTCTCAGAGTTGACTGAGATTAGACGGCAGGGGGAGGGGAGATTATATGACCAGGGCTCGGTAAGGAGGAGTGGTTAGGAAATCGAGGGCCGACGGGTGTCTTAAAGAGTTTGTACAAAGCAATTAAAAGCAATGATCCACGGGGGAAGCTTGTTCCTGGTACCTGTTCTGGGCTGAAGGTGGTGCTGATGGGAAAGGTGACTTGGATCGGCGCATTGATTGCCATCCCTCACCTTTTTTTTTTTTTTTATTATCAGAGAGGCAAAAAAAAAAGAAAAATACAAAAAAGAAAAGAAAATAGCATTATTCTTTCTGGAATTGTTTGAGAAAAATGCATTATTTCTTTTTTCGGCATTAGACTTCTTAGGGTTCTCTGGCTACGTCGTCTACTATGATTAGGTAGGTGGCTGATCATTTTGAATATTTAATTCTTTAATCTTTTATGCATCTTGCCCACTATCCGATCTCCCACTAAGGTAGACTAAAGCATACTCTACATTGGAATGTCTAGGCTGTACCTCTTGGGTTCCGTGAAATGTGAGCAGAGTCTATTTGGACATGCAGTGTAAATCGCGTCCCCGGACTTCGTAGCCGTGTCGATCAAACCTGAGACCCTGATCTCCCTCTCCACTTTTGGTCTCAGATCTGGAAACCTTGGATTTATTTGTCAGTGGATTGTGAGTTTTACACACGCTTGATTCTGGAAATTATAATTCTACTATGAAGATCAGGGAAAATAAGGAAATGGTGAAACTTCTACTCAGAAACAATGTGGGCTGTTTTATTATTATTTTATGATTTATTTTTAAATAATATGAGCTCGCTCGGACGTGCAGTGGAGGCTTGGATCGATCGCATAGTACTTTTGCGACAGGTCAGACGTTAACCATTTGGTCTGTGCGAACCCGGTTGACACTGCAGCTTAGGCCGGAGAGTAGTAATCTCAGATTCCAGCATTCCCCTAATTCTCCGCGTTATTTTTCTGTGGCGAAGGATAATCGATCGCCCTTGTCTCATTGTGTCTTGCTTTCCGATAATTCCATTATGCTTCCCCAATTCTTCACGGGGATTAGGGCCATTAGGGCCATTAGGGCATCTTGGCACTTGAACTGACCTCGTCATGATCACTCGGAATGCGAGTGAAAATGAGATGGCGAATCACGCAGGCCGAGCCTGTAGATAGGCTTGGGGAGAAACTGATTTTCCCACTCATTGGGCTTGAGAATCAGCAGCCCGTCTTGCCCCAACGGTTCGGATAGTGTCGGCCTAGGCTGAAGCTGCACCTGCGTCTGATCCATCACGCGTCAGTCGAGACCCGAACGATGGAAGTCGGCTCTGGTTGCATTGCGACAAACTTCTGCGCTTAAGCTGCGTGGCGACGAGCCATAGCTAGAGTTTCGCATTTGGCTTCAGATGCTCGCAAGTCTACGTTTCAAGCCCGCCCAAATAGTGATCGCCCTCGAATGTTTGTGGAGGATCACGGTGATTAGTAATCTGTTATTTGTTGACAATACCAATTGTCTCCAGGGCTGCCCAAGAGAGGTAAATGTCAATTGTGAAAGTTCATTATAACTTTCAAGGTTTCAGGCCCAATTGGTTATGGGTATCACATCGCACATAGCGTGACTCTGGTGATGTGATGAAGCAGGGTTTCTACGTGTTGTACTAGCGTGGAATAAACGAGCGTTTGATCTGAGCCCTAAGGCTAAGCGGCTGATTTCTGACAGCTCTCAACCTTGTCCGGTTATACCCAGTACGGAGTAGGGACTCACCCCTTATTCGTGGACTTCTAAATTCTCATTAGGCTTTTCCATCGCATCGATCCGACTCTGTGGGAACTCGAATCATCGAAATGGACCTGAGCGTCGGTATTTGCTACGAACCCCGTACTATTGCCGATCTCTCCCCATGTCAGATTCATTGGCTTTCCCCCACCTGAATAATTCAACCCTTGGATTTCTTGCATCTACATTATTTCTTCCCCCATTCCTTAACCACGCCTCTATTGATATACTTGCATCTCTTACCGTGTCCCATGAGCTCGAAAACCGGTTTGACACGCTTCTTCACAGTTGGCTAGTGATACGATCTATCACTTCAATACGATGGTCCAAATCCTGGAAACCAAAAGCCGTGAGACACGTTGATCGTTCCATTGCTTACATCTCCTGTTAAGTTCCACATTAATTTCGGGTACCCCAGATCTCGTAGCATCAAGGTTCGTGCCCTGAGTCAACTTCGCCGCTCATTAAACAATATCTCCAATCAGTAGCGCAATCTGACCCTTTCCCATGATATATGCTCCATGCTCCGTACGGTACCTGCTTTCTTTTGAGCTTCTCGTTGGCCAATTCCTTGGAGCACAGACCAAACCTGCAGCAAGGGTGAATCTCGAAGCCGAGCAGAATCAAGGCACCTCCCCCGGATCTCGAGAGAGACCCCTGCGTCTCAAGGGATGCTATCACGGTGTACGTACGTCGCTCGACCTTCACACGAACCTGCCAAGCCAAGCTTGTCTGTGTCTGTGTGCTCGATGCGACTAGTACTGACCATCAAATGAGCACACTCCACCGCGATTGAGATCAGAATTGACGATCGATGGCTTAAGCTTCAAATTCTGGGCAACACCGCCTAAGTATCTATCAACTGCACGTCTAGTAGATCCCGCGATCAGCCTGGCTCGAAAATTCGATAGTGGCTTCGCGAATCAGGTTTCTGTCGCATCCAGTCATGCCATAGTCTCTTGCGTTGCAGCTCACGGCCAGAGCCGTGCCATGTTGATCAATCTGTGGCGCGGTGGATGGTGATGTGGCTTATTCGGGCTTCGCCGTTATGGATTACTAGTAACATGCCTCCCCTATTCTCTACATGGGATTTGCGTACGTCCAGCTCGCCACGAACCCACTTTAGGTTGCGTGCTATGCGCCTCCCACACAGAAATCTTCCCGTTTCGGTTGGGGCTCGTTGACATCCGACACTCCCATGACTCATTACTGAGTACTTTGTACGGACTGGGCTCTCAGTAATGTTTGATTTCCCGCCGATCGCATTGCTTTGTTTCGTGTGGCAGAGGTGGCAACTGAAACACTCCATAGATAGGCTTGGACGTAGACAATCCTGGACTAGGCTTAATTCCCCAGCTACCACCCTGACCCCCAGACCCCAGAGAGAAGGCATGATAGATAGAGTGCAACGCAAACACCGACTTTAAAACCTTATTTGGGATCAGATGTATGCCTGCATTAGCACGCCCATCCACTCTCAGGGACCAGGTACCCGGGCCTCACAAATGGAGCTATCAACTGAGTGACATTCTCAACCCCCGGTCCCCTCATCGAATGCCAAAGAGCTCCGTATTCGATCTCAGAATCGTTCAGCTCTGAAACTCAAAATCTTTTGAATATCATAACGGACGATCCAAGATATGTACGGCTGAAGCCTTTCGCTATCGCAGTGCTCCTACCATTTTGCTTTTTCCCTCCGTGAATTACTTCTTGAATGGCCCCTCTATGCAGCTTAGCCAATAAATTACAAGCCAGTAAATCCATCGGTACTATTGCTTTTGTGTGCACGCATTTCAACTGGTTGGCTGGTCCACCCGGTTCACGCTGGCGTACTCCGTACGTTGTACTGACATTCTTCGGTATGCACCTGCTGTCTCCCCCGAGGCTGCAGCGCCGCTGAACGGCTCACTTTTCCAGGGCTGCAGCTGCAGCTCTGAATGGTCGAAGCCACCGATGACATTGTGAATGTGCGGATCGTACTCCGTAGGAAATTCGATCATTTCCCTCCGCACATCCGAACCCCGTACCCCGTAATTTGGCTTGGCTTGACTCATGATACTTTTTTTACTTGAGTTTGGCATTACTTGCTGGAATGAATGATCATTTGTCACGCTACTTTTCCAAACCTTACGGAGTACCCAATTAGCTATTTATTTGACGTCTGAGTTAAGTAAGAAAATTAGAAGTTCGAACAGTCGGGATCATGGCCCTATCATCCGCCACGGTCGGAAATAGATGCTCTCCAGATTCGGATACCCGATCGGCTTGTCTACAATTAGACGTCGAGGCCCGACAACAGGGTCCTGAGCAGTTGTGGGGTGGATGAGCGTTGTGGAATTGGCAAGCTGCAGGCAATGATTTGTGAGGAAGCTTGGGGATCTGGGCTCACGATGCAGGGATAAATTTGATCGACCTATGAGATCCAAGCGTTGGAGGATAGAGGCTGCAAAAGCGATCAATAGTCTGCATTTGAGAAAGTACTTTGTGTGCTATGCACGAAGCCAAAAAAGGTCCCCGGTTCTTTGGTCGCTCGGCGCTCTCTCGGGGTCCTGGTACCTGAAGCATTGGTCGGCTTCATCCCTTGCTTCACCTTTTTGGATTTTCTTCTTTTACTATTAGTTCTTATTCGCCCAACGGTCAGTCCTTTTGGTTCAAGACAAAGCCATTCATCGTGGGTATTTTGCTTTTTTATTGGCTTTTTGCTTAATTATATAACCCAACTTGACTTGCATAGCGCATAGCCTTGCATCAACAGTTTCCGGTTTCCTGGAACTCATTTCGGTGGCGCCAATAAGTTCAGATACTCAACGTCCAGGGAGAAAAGCCTTGTGGGCCTTTTGAACTGGTGTTTGGTGGGTCGTGAATGATTCTATTTGCTCTTCAGCCTGATCGGCCTTCAGGGGTTCCCCAGACTTGACCCTCGTGTGGCCCTTTCAACCTGTATACCTGTCCTAGGATCGTGATCTGAGTCGCGATGAAGGAGAATTCTTCCAGTATCTGACGAACTTTTCGTAAAATGATTCGCGCTCTCGTTATATTTCGCGTCGCGGTCCAGACACAGTTTCCAATTACATGAATATTGTGAATCGAGACCATAATCAAACCTTACAGTGTTCCAGATATGCAGCGTTGCAATAATAGTGCCTGTATCACATACCAGCGCACGCACACCGTCCCAATGCCCTATCGAACTCACCAGGCCAAGTAAAATAAAGCAAAAGACGTTCATCTTAGGTAAACATACTAGTGGCCCAGTAGTCAGCATCGTAGCACCGGCCAAGCCCTGAGATTGCTGCTCCAAATTAGGCACCTGATCGACCGTGCAGGCTAAGTTACCTGGAGAATGTCAGACATGGGTGATTTGCAGGTGGAGCCCTGCACGCACGAACCAAGTCTAGCCAGTGAGGTGGAGGACGGGCTCGTCGTGATTGGATTGACGAGGGCGATCATTGATGAGAATCTCAATGATATCATATATTCCTGGGCCCTTGCGCCTAGGTGAAGCTTTTATCGCTGAGTTAGGTGACCTACATGCTGTTATTTGGTGTTGGTCTCATTTCCTACATATACTCGGCAGGGTCGCGGCGTCGGTGAGGTCGAGGTCGCGCCCAGTATTCTGACCGTTATGTTGCATTGGCTTTGGCGTTCACCGGAGCAAAGACATTGCATTGCGCGTCGGAAGTAACTCATGCAACGCCAGTTTTGGATTTTTGTGTCATACGCGGAATGATTATTGCTTCCAGGTGGTTCTGGCCATCGAACTTTTTCTAGCCTTGAGCTTGACATTTAACTTTTCTAGGTGTTGTCGTAAGCTTGGGCTTTTGGCTTTGTTTGTAGAATGTAGATATCAAAGCCTATGAGCCTATCACGCAAATTTCTGCGGCCATTGATCGATTATTGTGCTCTTGTAAAGTCGGTGGACGGTTAGTGAGGTGGTTCAGCTTCACAGCAATGTCAACAGCAGGGCTTAGGCCTCTGTGTCTCACCTCAGGATGTAGTAACTGCTTGGGTGCATGCATAATGCCTTGTTGCTACGGTGAGTGCTCGACCCCAAATCTGTGGTGCAACGGCAGAGTCGACGAGCGCAAACATGGAACTTACTTCCCAATGTCAGTCGCTCATCTGAACATTTCTCGGCTTTTTCAATTGCTACCTGTGGATTCAAGTCGTTCTGAGGCACCAGGGTTGCTTGTTTGGATTAGCCTTCAAGCTGCTGTTGACTCATGCATATGGTATGCAGGAAATTCCGTATTTGTAGTTGATATACATATATGTCGAAAGTGCGGTAAACTAGTCACCTAGTTTCTTCCATCCCGCCCGCAGTAGGTACCACTTCGCTGAAGGTGGCTCTATGAGCTATCCACTCCAAGGCACACAAGGTCCGTGGCCGGAATGATGCGTTAGTGCTTTCTGATTAGTCTTGAGTACTCGCGTACAGGAGAAATCAGGACGCTCCAGGGCTTGGCAGCTGAACATCCAGCGGCGAGGCTTGGTATCACGAACAACCCTGGAGAGAGCCTTAGGATAGCTTACACCGTGTATATATTGCCCAGATGTTTGGAAATGGCGGGAGGAGAAATTATGCCGTCTCACCTCCTCTTCCAAAGTTCATTTTCTGTTTGTTTTGTGAGAGAACCTGCCTAAGTGTAGGTATGTGCATGTAAATCCCGACTTCGTCATGATTTTCGGTGCCTCTGTAGCACCTTTGATAGACGAATGTAATGGGTGCTCTCTGTGCAGACAAATTTCGGTGTGTCCAGTCGTGCAGAGCCCTGTAGGTTCATATTTGCATACCATCTTCTATCTAGCAACCGCTACCAGGTTCGCCGATTTATGAACATCTTGGAACTTGGAAGTGTTGCCCAACGTTGGAATCCGCCCCAGCCCCGGATACATAACAGCATAGACCGATCCACAATATCTCTGGCTTTCCACAAATTGTCCGTGGAAGGCCATAGCTTTGACGTGCGGTCAGCAGACAGGAAACCCGTGGACCCAGTCAGTACAAACAGTCATTCTGAGTGATGACCTTGCAGCGATAATCTCAAGGTCAACCAACTGACGCAGAGTGGTGCCACCGACACTTGAGTGTACTCGCATCTATATCTCATCCAGAGATATCCCGAAAAGCCGAGCAAACCACCGCGACAGCAACCCGTCGCATATCAGACATTACCTGCAATCCCACCGAACGCGTTTCACCCACAGCGTGGGCGCCACCCGATACCTGCTCGTGCAACGGAAAACCGCAGACCGAAAAAGCAAAGAACATCCGACACTTAATCCTCCGAAGAAATCCCCCGGCGTGCGGTTCTCCACATTTGGATACGGACCAGCCGTCTCTCAGATCAGACGGTCGCAGCTCAAATCCCAAGACGGAGCGTCGGGCACTTGCGTCGCTAGATATGCACCGTCTACCCAAGAATCGGAAACTTGCAGACTGCACGTCAAGCGGATGGCGGTTTGGTTCCCGCTCCCATTATGGCTTGGAGTCGATATCGGATACCTTTCCTCTTGTGGAGTTTCGGCGTTTGTCGTTGAGCACGGTTGGGGCTGCAACTGACTCGCACGTTTGGTCCAGACCAATTATGAAGACGGGCATGGAGCTGAGTTGAAGATTTGAGATCTCTCACATGAGGTGTCCCTGGATGCTCCGTATTTGGCGGTGTGTTGGGGTTATGCCACGTTGCTTTGGAGTGACACGACTTCTGATTCTTCTTCTTGAGAGATAATTGGTTGCAGTCTGATTCTCCGCTCGCGATAAGTGGCATCAGTATAAGCCGAGATCATCTCATCGGCATATTGGGTCACATCGATCCGAGCTCCGAAACTCACGTTGAACTCCGACGATATGATGTTGAGGCTAATCTTTTAGCCTCAAACTGAGCTGCGATGACTGTTATCAAACCATTAAGTTGTGAGCCCGCACAATAGGCTGGGTAGGTGGTGGTTAGTATTGTTCTCTCACAAAGAAGGTGAAAGAGGGGGAAGTCAGCCCGGACTCCGAAGGTCCAGACCCAATCGAGTTGGCTCTCAACGTCGATAAGCAACGCCTAAAATTGGACTGAGCAACTTCTGCTTTCTCCTTTCTCTACCTTCGACTTCTCACGAATTTTGACAATTTTCCAGGAGACTCGGATGCCGGACTTGGCACTTGATGGACGGGAATATATAACCGCAGACGCAACGGACACGATGTCAGACGCGCAGCAGGCCACAGAGCCCTTGCTGCCACACGCGACCAGCGCACGAAAATCAAAGAAAGTAGTCGTTTTCATCGTGTGTGCAGTGCTTCTCCTCGCTGTCGACTTTGGATTCTACATGTCCAACGCGCCACAGCTGGCAGTTTTCGAAGACATCATCTGTCGAAATTACAAAGAGACTCTTCATCGCACGGGCGATGCCCTGACACCCAGCTTGGTGGAGGGAAATCCCTGCAAATCCGAGGCGGTGCAGGGTGAATTGGCCCTCGTGATTGGATACAAAGATACTTTCGATGTGCTGCCTGGTATGTCGTCCAATCGGGGATTCGACGGCTGCTAACACACCTTGGCAGGCCTTCTTCTCTCACTGCCATATGGCGTTCTTTCCGATCGCTATGGACGGAGGCCCTTCTTGTACCTCGGCCTGCTGGGCATCGTGCTTGGGGAGGTCTGGGTGAGACTTGTTTGTACGTCTACCCTCTGCATATGCCGAGTTACATCTAACGTGATCAGGTCTATGGTCAAATGTCATCCCCCTTCGGATGGTCTGGCTGTCAGCCCTCTTCAAAGTGATTGGCGGCGGTGACGTGGTAATTACTGCGATCGCATTGGTCATAGTCGCCGACGTGTTCTCCGAGGATGAAAGGTAATCGCCAGAACCCAAACGATCTGCTTCTTGAAATCTAACAACACCAGATCTACGAAGCTATTCCAGCTCCAATCGTGCATCTTCGTAGCTGAGATTCTAGCAGCCCCACTAAGCGCGTACCTGATGACCAAGGGCCCGATGTTCCCCTACTTGTTATCACTCGGTTTGATCCTCGTGGGATCCATACCGGCTATCTTTCTCCCAGAGACCCTCGAGGATGCAATAGCAAAACGAACCAAGCAAGCAGAGCCAGACCAGCACGGCCCAGTCGAGCCTCAAGAATCCGATAAGAGAACGCTGATCAAAGAGCTAATCCGACAAGCCCGCGAGTTCGGAGACTCGACACGATTCATTTGGTCTGATCTCAACGTCTGCCTCATGGTCCTCGTGCTTTTCGTCACCGTCATGAGCCGACAATGCACAAACCTCCTCCTACAATACGTATCGGCCAAGTTCGATTGGAGTATCGGTCGCGTAAGTACACTGCCCCGTGCATCGACTTTTTCAACTGACCCAAGCCACAGTCCAGTCTCCTAATATCATTGCGGGGAATATTTGCCCTGGTAACATACTTGCTCCTCATGCCAGCCGTGACTTTCCTAGCGGCCAAGTATCTCAACTTGCACGGCAAGCGAAGCGACCATATCATGAGCAAGGGCAGTGGAATACTCTCTGTCATTGGATTTATCGCTGTCTTCATCGGCCCCAACCCTGCCTTCTTGATCGGCGGTCTGGTCATCTTGTCCATCGGCTCGGCGTTCATGGTAACGACGCGCAGTCTAGCGACTTCACTCGTACTCCCCGACCATGTCGGTACCTTGTATTCAGCGATCGGAATCGCCCAGGGCGTGGGTCTTCTTGTTTCGGGTCCGTTGTTCGCCAACCTCTTTCGGCTGGGCCTGCACCTCGGCAAGGCATGGATGGGGCTTCCGTTCCTGATGGCTGCGGTGTTTTTCTTCTTTGCTGTGGTGGCTGTCTGGAACGTCAAGTTCGAGCAATCACGCGCGACCGACGAGGAGCAGGAGCCTTTATTATCTTAGATTATTCTTCAAGTTATAACCATTCACGACCATACAATTTCCCACGGGCTGTTCGGGGTGGGGAATCAAAGGACGTGTCGTATGTTATTCAGCATGTTGACACAAATGTAAAAGCAGCATTGCAGCTCTCATGAAACAAGCGTCGTTCTGCCAGATGCGAATTGAGCGCTCTGGTTCGTCAGGGCCTGACGATCGTTAATCTCGCGGGGTTACGGAGATCCGAAGGACAGCCGATGCAACCTCGCCAGTCCCATTTCTCCTCAATCTTCAGACGAAAACCGTCGGCCTTTCGCTTAGCCTCGACTGCGTTGTGCATCTTCGATCTATCATTGGACGAAGAGAGAAACACTCGGCGCGCCCCGGTCGGAGATCGTCTCGGCTTATCTCCACTTTCAGGGCACTACTCAACACTACGCGACACCATACTGTAAACAATCTTCCCAATGGAGTTCTACAAATCACATCCCGGTCCCTGGTACATGTGCAAGGTTTCAGTGAACCTTGGGAAGTATAAAGACCCATGATCCGTCGAGTTCCCATCACCTCAATTCCAACATCCACCAAAAATGTTCCAATCCCAGCACGTTTTGGCCCTCGCGGCCATGGGCCTTCTCACAGGCGCCAGCGCCAGCTTGGAGGCCTGCTCCAGTAACTCAGGCTACAGCTGCGCAAGTTCATCGACTACCCCTACCTGCTGCTTCAACTATCCTGGCGGCGCCCTCCTGCAGACCCAATTCTGGGATACCAGCCCATCGACCGGGCCGTCGACCTCGTGGACCATCCACGGTCTGTGGTAGGTTGGATTCCGTGCATGCATGAAAACCCACATTGACATAGTCAGGCCCGATAACTGTGACGGCACGTACGAGTCGAGCTGCGATTCGACTCGCGCGTACACCAATATCACGGATATCTTGCAGGCGCAGGGCAAGGATGATCTGCTAGACTACATGGATGAGTACTGGGTTGATATTGACGGAGACAATGAGTCTTTCTGGGCTCATGAGTGGGGCAAGCATGGTACTTGCATTAACACCATTGACCCGGACTGCTACCAGGGGTACACGGCTCAGGAAGAAGTGGGTGACTTCTTCGAGAAGGTTGTGGATTTGTTCAAGGGTTTGGATACTTACCAGGTATGGGATTTGAATGTTGGATGCGGAAGGTTAAATGCTGATTACTTCTTCTTTTTCTACGACAGGCTCTTGCCGATGCTGGCATTACTCCAAGCACTTCTAAGACTTATACTCTGAGCGAAATCCAGAGTGCGCTCACTTCGCTGCATGGCGCATCGGTGTACCTGGGTTGCTCGAGCGGAAAGCTGAACCAGGTTTGGTATTTCTATAATGTTCAGGGCAATGCCATTGATGGCTCTTACAAGGCTGTCAAGACGCGTAAGTTAATTTTATCTCCCGGTGGTGGCTCTGCTAACATATTGTTTTCTTTAGTTACAACTTCCGGCTGCCCCAAGACAGGTATCAAGTACGTGCCCAAATGAACAATTTGAATGCGTTTGCTTGGCCTTAGCTGTGTGGCCGATTCGCTGAATCTGCGCTCTTTCAATTATTGATAGCTATAGTACATGAAGATACGACAGATTCTATGTCCCTCTGTATCATGAAGCACGCGGTTCGTAGAACCACATTAAGTCGTAGGTCTGTAGCCGAGCTGACTGACCTGCTCACTGCGAAGAGGGACCGTAAAGCTTAACAGGCTTTAGGGTTTTCGTCATGGCCGATGAGTCGCCCTGGTCGTGGTTGTTCGCGAGTCACAGACAATATAGTAGCCTGGCTCGCTCAGGTGTGGTTTTTGGCGATGCCCCGTGTTTGAGGGTCAAAGTGCTTGCTACTGGTTGATCAGAAGAAGAGCCCCAACCGAGATAGTCACCGATGGTGTCGTCACTTTGGCATAAAACCCGGGCGGTTGTCCACCTTCCAGGCCACACAGCAAGCGTGCGTAGCAGCACACGAGCAGGATACACTCGAGGAAGGAGAAATTTGCTAGACATCACAGATGCAGATTTCACATGCCCTTGAGCCGTGCTTCCCGCCTTTCGTCTTCTCTCTTGTCCTCCATGCGACCCAAGAAGTCCATACGACCCATGTAGCCCTCCTTAGCCTTGCTGTGCGTGCGGAGCTCGTCCTTGATACCGGCTTTATCGACGTACGAAGCCCAATCGAGTCTTGACTTCTCCACCGTGTTGATCTTGGGACCCTGCGCATCCTTCTCCTCGGGAACAAGCTGCTTCTCCCAACTTTTCTTAATCGTACCGGTCGGATTCGGGTCGAATCGTGAGATCTTGCGAAGCGGTCGACTGAGATTGAGAGCGGCACTCGCGGCTGCAGCTTCCTCGTTGGTGTATTCAACGTGCTCCCCGCTGGCAAGGAACACCTTAGCCTCTGCGGAGTGCTTGGACACCACCTTTTCTTCCGTGATCCACTCTCCAGCAAATTTGTAGGTGCGCTTGATCTTGATCATTTCATCCTCATGCGCGCCGCCAGGTTTATCGCCCGCCTCCGCGGACCGTTGGTCCTGTGCTTCTGTCTGTGTAGTTTCGGGTTCCGGTGCGGTCTCGGCTTGAGGTTGCGGTGTCTGTTGGTCGTTTCGGGATTGTGGCGCGTTCATTTGCGCCCATAGTGCATCAACGTCCACGGTCGCGCCGTCGATTTTGGCTAGCGGTTTGCGCTCTGCTTCCTCTTCGCGTCTGTAATGGCCTATTAGCATCTGGCAACACGCTTGTAACTGCCGGACGAGCTCACATGTGCTTCTTCATCGCACGTGTCCGTACAAATCCCCCCGTTCCCCCCTCATCGTCCATATCAATGTCGTCATCGTCATCGCTGTCGCGAGCTCGTTTGCCCTTGGACTTCTTTCCTTTGCGTTTCTTGTCTTTCTTCTCTTTCGCTTTTCGAATTGTGGCTTCATCTCCCGAATCTAGCTCTGGGTCTTCCGGGGCAGTTGTTTGCGCTTGTATTTTGCGCTTCTTTTTGGCTGGTTCTGCGGCCTCGTTGTCGTCGGAGGATAGCTCGGAGTCATCTTGCGCCGCGCCTACTTGGAAATCTTCATCTTCGGCAGAATCGTAGTCTTCATCATCTGGGTCCTGGATCGTCTGGGCGGCGGGCTCGTTTGTCATTGTGTAGGTATTGTTGATCTAAAGGAGATGGATGCGACGGGAGTTGGAGAAATACGGTATTCTGCCGCGGGGCGGTGGCCTATCAATGCCAATTGTTTTGACTGCATTATCTGCTGTTCAAGCTACCTGTCGCGATAAAAATCCTCATAATACTCATTGTGCAGTCGTCTGGTCGAACAATTGGTATTGTGTGAGTGGGCTAGTAGGCTATGTCTTCGTCCAGACCGGCCGGGTCAACACCAGGACATCTATGCCGACCATGTTTACTGCGACCCTTCCAAGCTGCGAACGAGACAAAATTACCATTTTCACGAGTCTGAACGATAAATTGAGATAGCGAGGCTCAATGAAGACGCACCGCGCTAACCGTCGCAAGTGACCTGCGTCACCGATCCGCCAAAGTCGATTAGATACGCGCTCCGCTTCCAACCCACACTCACCACTCACCATGCCAAAGAAATCAGACCCCCAGCAGCTCGCCAAAGCTATAAAAGCGTACTATGAGAGAAAGGAACCACCAATTGCGCCGCTAGCGCGAGAGTTTGGCGTTGCTTATGGATTGTTACGCACTCGAATCCGCGTTCGCGAGCACGAATCCTTTATGACCGATGCTCCAACCCAAAGCCAAAACGAAAGCCAAAGCGAGGGCCAAAACGAGGGCCAAAAAAAGGATGCGCCACCCACCGGTGAATCGAGCACAGCACAACAATCAAGCTCGACACGCAACACCAACTCCCAGCCGCGCGATATGCATGCCGGTCCGACTCCACAAATCACCAGATGTGTTCCGTGGGACATGTATAAGCCCGAAGGGAAAACACTGGAAGTCTTTGACCGGTGGATTGACAAATACATTGGAACCCTTCCCGAGGGATTCAGAGCTACTGCGAAGCCCCCACCATCAAGATGGAGTGAGGTTTTGCGGACCGATTCGTGGAACGAGAAATTATCTAAGTGCACGTCTCCTCAAGCCGTCATGGAGCTATACTCCTCGGTTCGGTTTATGCCCACTCAAATTCCTCAGCTTACTTCTGACCCGAAAGAACCTTCGGAAGAACAAGAAGGGTTGGCGTACGACCAGATTGTTGACATGTCTGATCTCATTTATGCGCTTCACAAGGATATGCAGAAAGACCAAGCTAAATTGCAAAGGCTCATCACGGCGCAGCTTTCTCTGCAGGATCGCATAATGCAGAAATCCGCGAAAATGTCCCATCTACACCTGTGTGTGTCTGCTCTTCTACCAAACTGGGGCATATATGGTTGTGACAAAGCGCCTTATGACCCCGAGACATCTGAATCAGATTCCGATGAATCAGACAAGCAACAGGATCAAGTCGAGCAGGAATTGAATCGCGAAGCTAGTAACCCGGCACAAAAGGAAAAGAGCCCTGAAACTCCAAGCGGACAGAGACGAACGAGATCGGTGGCGAAACGGTGAAGGTTATTACCAATGGGAAAATGATAGGTTTCCTCCCAAATTGATGAAACCGGTCTCTTTTTTCTGTGCCATCTTTGTGGAAGTACCTTGCGAGGGGATTCTGTGTGCGGTGGAGTCAGGGGTGCTCAACGTCTTTCCTTGTCCATTTGGCCTTTGGCCTTCTGATATCTCATTAACACATATGATCTTGTTACTCAGTTCTATTGAACATATGTCACATACGAACAAAACTTGCAAATCTCTTCCACCACCTTCAATCGACCGCAGTCGCCCCTTCTCTCGGCCATTGCTAGTCGAATTGGGAGCAGACGGTACGTGGATGTCTGGAGCATTGTGCTATTTCTGGGGATTCCAATGCCGCCTTTTCCATCCCTTCCTCTGAGAAATCCTCCAAACAACGTGCAACATCTCGCCGGACCTCCTCCATTGACTTGTATCTGCCACTCCAGCAATCAGAAATGACTGGTCCGAGAGCCAGAGTATCCACAGGTGGGAAATTGTACTCTGAGAACAACCCTCAACTACCGTCATTAGCTTCCCCAACCCAACAGATTCTTGCAGCTCTAGGGGGAGAGGGTGGTGAGTAGCGGTCTGTACAAATGCCCACCGCGATGAGACAGGGATATTGTTGACCACGTCGAGCTATGAAATATCACAAGTTGCCAGACCGCGCCTTTTTGCTTTTTCAAGTTACCCATGAGTTTGCCCATGAAAAGCAAAGGACCCATGTGTCTTTTCTCACAGGTCATGCTATTGAGTATTCTTGATTTCTTTAGCTCTTATACCTCATCTATCCTTCAACTAACTCGAATGGTTCTCTCGTTTTCTAGGCAGATCACCAACCAAATGCTTCCTCAAAGTAATCAATATGGTGGAATCCATGTTTCATGGCGTCGTAAACCGATGATCGACACTCGTCAGCCATCTGAGCAGGTCCAGAAGTAAGGACACCGAGGCTTGAAGAGCTAGCCTTGCATTCTTCCACCTCAGTCATGAAGAGTTGGCGCACACTGGGGCGACCAGGTAGGAAACGCAATCCACTATGAGTGGGCGAATTGGGTGGAGTGGCGATTATTACCGACAATTTCTCCTTCGGTGTCGTGGTCACATCGGAGAGTGCACTTTGCGAGCTCGAATCTTCGATCGATGGACCAAGCTTGGTGCAATAGACTGTTATTGTAATGTCGCTGCTTTGCAAGAGATGCTTCAAATCATCCGTGAAGACATGGCTCCACATGGCCCGTTCACGAATGGCCCAAATAAGATGGATCTTGTTTGTTTTGGTCTGGCTTGTCTTGACGCGTTCCAAATGGGACAGAAGGTAGGGGATCGCGGCGGCAATACCGGTGCCTCCAACAATCATCAGGTTTGTGTCAAAGCGGTGCAAAGGCTCAGTGTGGCCATATGGCCCCTCAAGAAGAAGCTTTGGCTGGAAAATGCCGTTTGCCTTGGAAGCTTGATCACGAAGGCGGCGGGTCCAGCCATCATAAGGGCGGACGTAGAAGATGAGCTTATTCTGAGTTGCACTCGGAAGGCTACCTTCAGCCTTGCTTTCAGAGGCAGCCGTCCAAGCACCGAGTGAGAAGGGGTGATTTTCCTAGAACTTGAGCACACCTCCCTGATATAAGAAGAAATGCTGTCCAGGCTTCGGAGCCATCGACGTTCCGAGAACCATTTCAATTCTGACCAAGTCACTGGTTTGATCATATATGACTGTGGAGTATGCCTCTTTCTGGAATTGTCTTCCAATACGAACGTTCATGTTGCAGTAGACGACGCGGAACAGACGGACAAGTCGATCAAATATCCACAGTCCCGCAGGCGCCCACAAATACCCAACAAATTCTTGCCCATCGAAGCTAGTATGCCTAGATCAAGTCAGTCATAAGGGTTTGGCACGACAGACATCAGTGTTAGCTCACATGAAAAGACCGACAAGTACAACAACTGCAAATATAATATGGATAGCCAAGAAGAACTCATATGAGTGGTGACGGAACCAAGTCATCGATTGCATAAGCATGAAACACATAAGGATAGTTGCCTAGCAGTAATTAAGCAGATGAGACTGAAAATGGAGAAGGGAAATGACTTACCACAACGCCCATATACCAATATTCCTGAACCCAAACGCTCCAGTATCTGCCATCTAGAAATCATGTCAGCTTGGTTTCGAAGGGCTGAGAATAGATGCCAAAGTACCATAGACCGCAAAGACGACACTGTAATTGATTGAGTGTACCACGGCAAGAATAGTGCATGCCCACGCAGTATGGCGGTGGAAAGTAATAAAGGACTGGTTAGTAAAATTCGTTGCCCACAAGAAGACGTTGTTTCGGCCACTGAAAAGCCACAAAAAAGGAAGACAGGCGTATGATAGGATACCAGTGCGATCTGAGGTATACTGCCAGTTTTGCTGGTAAAGACTTGGGGTCCTGTTTGAAAATAGTGAATGAGCGATGGGGATCCAAACGATTCATAAGAATGAAAACTGACTGGATGTTTCCCGTAAAGCTATCGTATTGCACGCAACTCAAGACAATGGTCACGACCCAGAAACCCAACACAATGAAAGAGTCAACCCGTTTTGGAATGGCGTGCGAGTACCAGAGTGCCTGGTGCTTTGAGGAGACCGGCGCGAAAGTGGCCGGCAAGATAACATGCGTTCGAAAGGCGTGGCACAGGCTTTCCAAAGGACCTTTCGATTGGGAGCCTCTCTGCAGAACGGTCCAGGCCTTTGAGGTCATCCCCAGAAGAATCACACCAGCCCAGTATCCCATTATGCCCCATCCGTAAGTTTTGTCCTTCGTGATAGCAAAGTCATGAGTTACCTGGGTTGATCCAAAGTGTTAGGCCACAATTCGAGAAAGCAGAAGTTCAAAAAAGTACATACATAGGATTTATAAGCTCGTTCGTAGTAGGCCTTACTCAGAAGAACAACAACTCAGAGCAATCTCTGGAATCGCTCATGCATACGACTTGTCTGTGACTCTCGGCTGAAAATTTCGACCAAGCATAGACCATGCCACATTAGCACCGCGGGAGACTCATTTCCGTCCATCCTCTAGATGAGGCGTTTCCCAGATAGGATCTAGTCCCCGAGTGTGCCAAGAGTACACGAGTCAAGCTTCCCGAATTTTGACACCATTATCCGAGATACTACCTTGGATTCCTAACGCCACAATGTACCTTGCACCAAGTTGGCTTGTCATGAATGCGACGCAAATCTGTCGAAGCCCGTGGGTGCCCGGTGTGGTGAGTTCCCCACAGGTAGAGAGGTAAATTCCGATCATCGATCCAAGTTCCTAAGGCCAACTTGGCACTAGAATTTGATCTACTACCTGGACAAACCTCAGCACCACACTCACACACAGCCAAAAAGACAACAATGGTGAGTTGGGAATACGAATTGGCTTTGTAATTCTCATTCCTTCTATTAACATCGAAAACGATTCATGTTTACCAGACACCATTATTTACGTTAATCACATCGAGATACTATTGGAACGATATCAGTCATAAAGATTTACTTTTACTTTTTCCCTTTGTTTACTCCTCAGTGGACCTGAGAATAGATTGGTGACGGAAGAAAGTCATGCTAACCTCGGAAGACCCGATACAGAAAATACGGCATCGTGAAAGCAGGTATAGTGGAGGCGGTAGCAAAACTTCGATAGTTGCAGTGGTAGCTCTAAATCAACACCGCAACATCCAAAAAAAAAAAAAAAAAGGTCGTACGAATCCCAGATTTAAAGGGATGATAGTGAAGCCAAACACCAAAGCACAGCGATCCTGACACCGAACCTGGGGCTGCTAGAAAGAGAAGCTAAAAAAAAGGGTTATAGAAAAAGCCACTCGCGCGAGGGGCATCCGATCCCTTACAATCAGTATGCTTCTGAGGTAAACGTAAACCCTAGATTTAAGCTAACTATAAGATTCAATAAGAACAGCACATTTACTCCTACTGAATCATTATCTCCTCAAAAGTTCAAGGATGAAACTTTGGCAGCTGCTCTCCGTCGAAGCCCGGCTGGCGCAATGGTAGCGCGTATGACTTCTACTGATGCCTGCAAAATGTTTCTTCAAAAAGACGGTTGCGTGAAGGGCTGAGAGAAGGGCTATCATAAGGTTGCGAGTGCCTCGCGTTGGGCTGTCAATTTTTTCGGCATTTTTACCACGAGTATAACATACACAGTATTTTTGCGGGGATCCGAAATCTCGTCCGGTGGCGTAGCGGTCAAGAGGGGGTTGGTTTGGAGGTCGGGTGTTAGAAACGGACCCAGAGCCTTAAGGTGCCTCCTCAGCCATGTCAAGAGCTTGCGCTATGCGCAAGCCGCGCCAAAATCGTGAATTTTAGAAGCCTTACGCGCCACCATTGCGCCAGCCCGGCCTCGTTAAGTATTTTCGGCCATTCTGTGCTTTATCAACAAAGACAATGTCTACTCGGGTATATCAAACCTCACTCGCCTGTACAGAGTATTAAATACGTCAAATTTATTATCTAGATATTACTCAAACCTAATACTTTATTCTTCGTTGGATATTAGGCATTATACTATTAATCAAATACTGGACAGCATTTATTTATTCAATACTTTATCGTACATGTCCGCTCTCTTCGATAAAATTCCTTGGCGGCCATACAAGCAAGTCCTGCTTGAGCAGCCTTGATGCCAAGACAGAGGCTAAGTCGCATACTAAGTGGGACTATGCTCGAGATCATTCCGACATTTAGTCCCACATTCCAAAATGGGAGGGGTTTGCGAGAACAGCGAGGGTGAGGTCATCCGATCTGATAAGTGTTTATCACTTTTGGGGCAAGTATGTCCGACTTTCAATCAATATCCACTAGGCGAAATTTGTGGTCAACGACGCTTTCGGCTGACCACAAAGGGGTTACTCGACCGATGGCAGTCGCACCATGTCGGCACAAAGAATCTGCCGGCTTAAAGCATTTCTACTATGAATCCTGAAAGAAGTAAAAGCGCGGTCAGATCCAGCTCGGCCTACTCCAAGAATCTCCCAGATCCACGGCCAATCTTTTTGCCTTGCAATGAGGAATTATCTCGCTCGGTTGGGGGCTTTCCAGCTGCTCTTGGGGGCCTGCCACGCTGTGGTACACACATTCGACTGGAATGTCACCTGGGTCACAGCGAATCCCGACGGTCTTGCTGATCGCAAAGTCATTGGTATCAATAACCATTGGCCGCTGCCGACAGTAGAGGTGAATAAGGGCGACCAAATCATCGCGAACGTTTACAATGGCCTCGGCGACAAGAGCACCTCTATCCATTGGCATGGTATTTACCAGAACAGCACCAATGACATGGATGGCCCCTCGATGGTGACACAATGTCCATTGGCTCCTGGATCAAGCTTCACATACAATTTTACCGTCAACCAAAATGGCACCTACTGGTATCATTGCCACACGGACTACTGTTATCCCGGTGGTTACCGTGCGCCATTCATTGTTCACGACACCGATTCCTACTTCTACAATGAATTTGACGACGAGATGGTTATCACTATGAGCGACTGGTACCATACACTTGCAGAGGATATCAAACCCGAGTTCATGTCTCTATACAATCCTACTGGGGCCGAGCCTATACCTGATTCATTTCTGTTCAACAACTCAATCAGCCAAAGCTATCCCGTGCAGGCAGGCAAAACATACCTTATTCGATTGATCAATATCTCCACGTTCGTGGGTCAATACTTCTGGATTGAGGATCATACTATGCGTATTGTGGAAATCGATGGCGTCTATGTCGATGAGACTGAAGCGGACAAGTTGTATCTCTCTGTTGCACAACGATACGCCATTCTGGTCACTATGAAGAATTCGACCGAGAAGAACTATGGCATGGTCATGGTCGCCGACTCGTCTCTACTCGACACTATATCCCCTGATCTCTTGCTCAATCAGACCAACTGGCTCGAGTATAACTCTGAAGCAGCGCGCAACACCGTGGCAATGCCTGTAGACGACTCTTCTGACATCTATCCGTTTGATGATACTGAGCTTGTTCCGCATGATCGAGTCGAGCTTTACAAAAGCCCCTCTAAAAGAGTGGAAGTTACTGTTGTTATGGAGAACCTCGACAATGGCAAGGGATATGCCCTGTTGAATAACATTAGTTATACCGCACCCAAGGTTCCCACCTTGTATACCGTCAAGTCCTCAGGAGCCCTGGCCACCGATGAAACAATCTATGGTGATTACACCCATTCTATCGTGCTCGAGAAGAATGAGGTTGTCGAAGTCATCCTCAGCAACCAGGACACGGGGACCCATCCTTTCCATTTGCACGGGCACAATTTCCAGCTGGTTGATCGTTATCCACGTTATGGAGCAAATTTCTACGACTATAGTGATGGAACGGTGTTTGCCACCTTTGATGCCGATAATCACACCGCATTCCCTACGTATCCCGCTCGCCGTGATACCTTCGTGGCCCCTCCTGGTGGATATTTTGTGATCCGCTTCATCGCCAACAACCCCGGGGTCTGGCTCTTTCACTGCCACATTGATTGGCATATGATGCAGGGTCTTGCAATGACTTTTGTGGAGGATCCACTCTCCATTCAGGATACATTCAGCATTTCTCAGGCCCAGAAGGATGTCTGTGATGCTGCTGGCATCGCCTGGGAAGGTAATGCCGCTGCGAATACTGTGGATTACCTGGACTTGAAGGGACAGAATGCTCCTCCTGGGTTTATTCCTGGCGGCTTTACCACCCGTGGCATCGTTGCACTTGTCTTCTCTTGTGTCTGCGCAGTCCTTGGTATGGTCTCGATCTCGATTTATGGGGTCTCCGATTTGAAATTCACGATGGCTGAGTCTGGACTTGGTGGTGGAGCTGCAGTCACGACGGAGAGAGGAGCTCCAGCTGCGGAGTACAGAGACTGATGGCAGAGCCGACAGAAGAGGCGGCGCAAAAGGCGGCGCAAGAGGAGCAGGGTGGGATAGATAATATGACCATGGGAGCAAGGCTCTACGGGGTTTCATTCCTCAGTGTAGGCAGTTCCATTTCTCTCTCTCTTGCTCCCTTTGTTCCTCCACCCTCTACTCAGCCCCTCCCTTCTCCTTCTCCTGATGTCCTTTCATTCCATCTGTTAACTAGATCAAAATAAATTGGTTTCACCTCTTCTCCTGATATCTCGTAGCTGTTTCTTCATATATTTCATTGCCGCTTTTCGAAATTTCACGGAATTCACATAGTCTCGAGCGTCTTAGTGTCCTAACTAACTAGCGTCCAGCGGTTGATGCCCAGGTGCTCGGACTTTAGTTATCCCGCTCCGAGTCTATGACATAATACTCGTTACTGGCGAGATCGGAGTCTCTCCGTAGACATGATTGGCTACTTGAGCGTCGCAGTATCGAAAAGAATCAAGCTTGACGCGTCGAGTTGAGTTTGAAGCGAGCCCCTTGCAGAGCTCCGCTGGGTCACCATCTATGGTATTTCCCGGACGATTAAGCACTGGCTGCCACGATTGCCGCAGACGGAAAGTCAAGGTGAGTCAACACCTTTGGGACGAAGAAACCTATCTAAGTGTCGAGCAGTGTGACGGAGCCAAACCTGAATGTCGTCGATGTATTCAGCATGGTATTCAGTGTACTGGCTATCCGGATAAATTTAGCTTCCGTGCATATAAACCTCCAGAAGATGGCATTGCCAAATCCCCTGCGGCACAGCAAACAGTTGTGACAAACAATGCACTTCAGGCTCACAGAACTCGTCGCCAGAGGGTTATCCGTCCATCAGATCGGGAGGATCGCTTGTCGGCTCCACGTTCTGTGGCAGATCCTCAGATCTCGCGACCCCTTGCATTTTGCAAAGAGTGGCAATCTCTGTGCAGTTTTATGAATCAAGTCGTGCTCAAAGTTCATCGATCGCCTTGTGGAGGTCATCTGGCATTTCTGCCAGATTTCTTCGAGGAGAAGGGAAATGCTCCATGTTTGAAACATGCGATTCTGAGTGTGTCTTATATCACACTTGCAAATATCTCGGGTACTCAGGAATCCTACATCAAGGCTCGAAGACATTACGGCCTCTCTCTGGGTCATTTGAACAAAATGCTTGGTTCTCGTGAAGATGCCATGAAAGACGAAACCTTTGCCGCATGCCTCCTCCTGGGCATCTTCTTCGTGCGTCGCCCAAAGGCTCTTGCTCATAACTGTTTACTCATTCTCTCGCGCAGAACTTTGTCCATGAAGGAGATGGACTCTCAGACCCTCATATGTCGGGAATCTCATATCTGCTGCAGCTGCGCGGGCGCAAGCAAACAGCAAGCAAATACACCCGGTCTCTTCTTAGCTGGGCCACTGTACAAATAGTGAGTGGCTCCCACTTTCAATCTTCCCGTCGCCTGGTCTACTTACAGCTTGTGTTGTGATTGAACAGCAAATACAGGCTATCGCAACAAACAGATTTGGTTGCGCCAGGGTTCCTGGATCCATTGAATCCATACCCAACCCCGACTGTGTCGTCCGGGCAAGTATCCTCAACAGTCTGATATCTCAGTTCTGTCAATCTGCCGCGGAGTTCAGAACTTCCTGTGTGAGCTCAAGCACAAGCTCAGGCGTAGGAACAAGCCGCCACATAATTTTAGCAAGTCTACTCTCCCGCGCTTCCCATCTTCTTGGGGAAGTCGACATCTGGAATGCATGCATTCCACCTCATTGGCAAAAGCAGTATCAGTCCGATAACGTCGATCTTGCTACAGTCTCGCCGCCTGACCCCTGGACCATCACTTTTTTGGCGACTACCAAATCCGCTCAAATAGTCTTCTGTCTCCACGTTCTCTTTTGTTGCAGAGAAATGCAAAAGTACGACCCGGGATTCAGCTTGCCGAAGTTCTCTGGTGGCCTAACGGAGTTTTGTGACACCCTCGAGGGCCGACTCAACCACCTTCTCGATGTGATTTGCTATACCGTTACGGCGACAATTGGATTTGTGGATGCGACCGATAACTTCCACCCCATGCCGACCGCCAAGTTCGCGAGTAGTAATACCTTGATCTGGCCAATGTGGACGGTCGTCAATTGTTCATTTGCTACTCAGGTCCAGATTACTCATTGTCGCCGTGCCTTGAATCATATCGGACAGGTAACTGGTCACGGCCTGGCGTCTTCCTTGTCAAATCGTTTTGCCTGTGCAATTGGATGAGGATATTCCGCCATCATTGTGTTCGCAGGTCGAAAAAAATAATGAAATAATGATATACTATTCATTCTCTCGCATATGACGAGAGAATTGAGAATTAAGTAGCCAATTGCCACCGCGTACCTAGGTAGTCCTTGGGTATTCCCTTATTCACATATTCATTGCAACACCAGCGATGATACCACCCACAACTATCATCGGCATAGATGATTTGCATGCGAGATTACCAGTAGCAGTTGTAGAGACAGCCACGGCAGCAGAAGCGGTCGCGGCAATCACAGTAGTATCAGTAGTAGAGGAAACATCCCCAGTCGAAGTCTGCGTCACGGCCGATGTGCCAGTCTTCGTGGCCGTACTGGACGAAGATGTAGACCCCGCAACCGCCAAGGTGGCCGAGTATATCTCGCGGTAAACAGTGCTCGCGGGAACATTGTATGTATCTTCACGCGACGTCGAGTGACCGCCCAGATCTATAGTTTGGATATACGAGCATGTCGCGGTGGTCGGTGTGGGGCCACCAGCGAACGTGCAGCCTGAGCTAGTGTATTCCCATGGGTCGGTGTAGATGAGATCATAAGCTGAGTTGTTAGCATATGCATTCTTCAAAATGATGGGGTATTTACTGTTGGATCCAGCGATGACAGTCATAGCATTATCGGAGTCAAATGCAATGCAGGTGGTGTCGCTTGGTGGGCAGTTCACCACATAGGTTGTTTTGTCGCCATCCTTTACGAGGTCAGAATTGGTACCCATCGCATGGCGTAGGGCAGACTTACAGTTCCGACAATCTTTCCCTCGTAACCTGCAAAATAGTTTCCAGAGTATGAGTACCCAACCCATGGGATCGTCTGTTGGTCAGCGTTGATCAACACTGCGGTGCAGTTCGATTCTTACAATTGCATTCTCGGCAAGAGCGCAGGTTGCCCAGATCAATTGGAACAGTAAAGCTAGCGAGATTTTCTGCATTCTGATAGCTGGAATCCTTTCGAGATGAAAATTTTTCTCATCTTTAACTTCTGGGTTAGTATATTTGGGAGTAAGCGGCTCTAACCACGTTTTCTATAGCTCGGAGAACTTGTCCTATTTGGGCGATCGCGTGGAAATATTCTCCAATCAGATGCATCCGCAGGTGTTAAGCCTTCCTAACCCTCCAAGTCAGGGAGGTATCAAGTTGCTCACTATCACTCCAGACTATTTCCAACGAGAGGTGATCAGATGATGTTTTGCAAAATCAAAAAGTGCAGAGGGAAAGCGTTGGAGCCTGTTGGTGCCCCGTTTGTCAGGCTCCCCGCAGGTAGATAGCGTAAGATCGAGAGCTCTCTCCCTTTCCCCCTCTCCTTCTTCTCCCTCCTCTCTTCATCTCATATTACATCACGATATCGTACATGTCTTCTCTTTTCTCGGTAAAAACTACTACTTATTTTTCAGAAATTTCGAAGTGGTATCATAAAACCAATTGAGCCCGGCGAGATTGCACTTACCGAGTTCAATGTCAATGGGCTTGATGTGTATAATGTTCGAACACGCCTGCTTTCCAATGTAGATATCGGTTCCAAACTAAATTCTGGGTTGGTGTTATCAACAGCAATTTGCTCGGTCAATTCGACAACACTGGTCTAGAGGAACCGTCTATCTGCAACAGCAGGGCTTTGGGTACCCTTACTCAGCACTTGGACTTCACAAAACGTCAGTTGTCTGTTTTTCGTGATTTTTGTTCATTAATTGATTGCTCTGCATGATTGGCGTTTTATCAATCAGATACATCTATGAAATAGGCGAATGTATGCAAAGATATGACATACCAAGAGTAAATCGAAAACGATAACTAAAGAACGATCACGCCGCTGACTTAGTGGAGCATTGAATGTTACTCCGTATTATAATTGAACTTTTATATCTATTTGGAAGACATGCAAGTGATAGCTCCAAATACAAGTGTAGTCAAAGGCAAAGGCAATTGAGCTACAAGCTCGAACACAACACAGCCACAGGATCGAGTACGGAGTACATAGTTGTACTGTAAACACGCAATCACTTCCTAGCTCCAGGACTTGAGCCAATATGAAAACAGAGTATTCGTACACAATTACGAATTGACTTCGAAAACAGTTGATCTCCGCACCCTTAGTAAAGAATGAATCATACGACACGAATCGCATGCTACTCTACAACTCGTATGAAAATTACCAGTCTCACCACACACGGAGATAATAGCCAGAGCCTTCTATCCAACCATAACCAGCCACCTAAATCCAAATCATATCACCGCTTGTGATATACAAATCCAAAACTCCATCGTCGCGATCATCATAAGCACTACGGCAGATTCACAAATGACAGCAGTTCGTCCCAAGCCACAACCTCCACCGAAAAACCCACACTCACCTCCTTACTCCACACCGCGAAATCCGTCTTACTTTACACGGGTAATTTACAAAGATGACCCACAAAGAAGCCACCGCTCCACCCAAGCTGTCTATCTTGCCTATCAATTTAAGACTATCCTTCACACAAACGTACATGGCTTGAGGGGCCGCTCTACAGTATTCAGCCATCGGAAGGAATCGTGCAATTCGCACCGCATAACGCACAAATTTGTTCTAATTTCGTCTCGGTGCTCGATCACATCTAATTACAGAGAACGAAGAAACGGAAACCCAGAACTCAATGACGACAACAGTCGAACGTTCAATAAATTTTTAATTCCCACTAGTGCGCGGGGAAGGACATCGATTTACCCCCGACACTAAGGAGAGAGCTACACACACAACCCCGTCAAACCTTCGGATGATATACAACTTACGTAGACTGGAGAAACCCCAACTTCCACCCACACAATCCCAGTACCAGTACCGGGGTCGTGGGAAGATTGGCTTATCAGCCCGGAATTTGAGTGTCGGGTTTGTTCCAAGGTTTGTTGGGCCATCTACGCAATCATGGGGTCATGCTCGTACTCTCAGGTCTTATTTTTCTAGTTTTCTCTGAGTTCATGGCTGATTTCATCGCGATGTACAGGTTGTAGAATGCTCATGGGACGCAATCAGGATTGAAGTCTATGCACTTGTAGGTAACTTGTACAAGTACATAATTAAGGAGACTTTTGGTAAATTGTAAATCGCGAATGGGTCGCGTTTTAATACCACCAATTGGGAGGGTCCCATGCAAGCCAAGTTGATTTCGTGATCTCGGTGAGCTATTGCTTTCTACATTCTTGATGCAGTATAATATCCCCACAGCAACTTTATTGGGTTTTGTTCGATCAGTGTGTACAGTACAACATACTCGATCGGCGTGAGGAGTCCAGGTGGCTGACACAAGGTGGGTATATGGGATAATCGTGGTTGGCGAGATATGAAGCCGTTGAAAAGACCCTGTCGATGTTTCAGGGCGTATGTTTCATTTTCGAGATTGTACTCGTAAGCTGTGGAGGTGGAGTGTGGAGATATGGAAAGCTCACCAAGTGCACCCACCGTACAGTCCTCCGTACAGTAGATTGTGTATGTTTACAAATTAAAGTAGATGAATGCATGGGGCCAGTTGATGAGTTGATGAGTTGGTCATAGTTCATATTTTCATCTCGTATCCAAAAAGAGCTAATATACATTTTTTTTTGGAAAATGTGCTATAGTACAAAGGCATAGACTGTACTGTCGAAATCAAAAATGCAACACCATGTACAACAATGTACAACACCAAAACCCGTTTCCCAAGGGTCGAAAGCGACCAAGAAACCAAAAAAAATCAAAACACACCAGCCAATGCAAAGTCCGCATGCAATAGAACATCATCGCGTGAAATCGTACACATAAGAATCGAAACCGAAATGGTGATACAGAATTAGGGTAATAATCGTCATCATGACGAAGCCCCGGATTTTTGGTGGGGCCAAGTGGATCCACCCTATGACGTTCGGCATGCCGATCCGGTGGGCCATGACGTAGAAGGCGTACTCAGTCCCTCCTTCTACGCTGCTTGCCTGGCCAATCAATTTCGGGATGCACGACTCGCATGTCTGTAATGAAAGTTAGCGTATGAACGGTGTTTAAGGGTCAAGTGTAAAGGGGGTGAATACTTACGCCTTGTGAGAGCGTCGTTTCGGCTAAAAGTCTTGTCCTCGTTACAGATGTGGCAGCGCACTTTCTGCTTCCCGGCGGTATGAATGGTGTGTTCATGTCGCGTAAGATCGTAGGGACGAGAGAAGATAGAATTGCATGCCTTTCCAGTTGACGGGTTGATGCGCTCGCATTTGTGAGGGCCGGCCTGGGAGTTGCGAAGTGTGGTGTCGCGGCTAATCAGGTGGCCGCCCGGTGTAGTTTGGCGGTGCGCCTCGCGCTTGTGTCGCTGCAATCGAGAGGGGGAGTCGAAGCGGTAGGCGCAGTTGTGGTAGGTGCAAGTATAGGTGCCGGCATCCGAGGTGGTGTTGCCAGGGCGAGGGATGCTCTCCGTAGAAGGCATGCTGATCTGGCTCCGTGGTGTCTCGGTCGATTCCATAGTAGGAAGCGATGGGAAGTCAGAAGGCTGCTGTAGCAGGTGGTTCTGAGGACGGCTCTGTTGTTGAGCGAATGCGAATTGAGGCTGAGACATAGTAGGCGCGGTGTATTGAGGGAATGCTTCCATCGCTCTCATGGAACCGCTGTCGCGTCGCAAACCGAGCGCATCGCCCAAGTTGAAATCAGGCTGAGTGGAGGGAATGCCCGCAGGGAACAGAGGAGGCATGGAGTCATCCCCATCCTGGAAGTCCAAAACTGCATCCTTAGGAGACATGGTCTTGATATCACCAGTGTTTTGGTTCATGTTCTGGTTCATGTTCATTGCATTAGACATGGGCACGCTGGTAGCAGCTTGTGGTTGCTGCAAAGCCTCGTTGCCCATGTCGCCTGCGAATGGGGAAGAGGGGCGGAAAGGTGAGCGGTCCCGTCTGTTGACAGGTGATTGAGAGCGAGCAGACATATGGCCCTGGTTGGCGGCGCTCAGTCGGTCGGCAATGAAGTTGCGTGGGTTCAAGTGGTTCTGTCCCATTTGCTTGTTGGACACTTGAGGCGCGGCCATAATAGCAGGGTTGTAGAGCTCATCCTGATAGATATCAGAGATCGTCCTGTCCAACCTGGGAATTCCCATTGGCATGCCGTTGTTATATTCTGGTGCATCGAAATGTAAGTATTGTGTCATCCACCGGTCGATTTCAGGATTTTGAATCTCACCATTGCTCATCGACTTTGAGGCGTCGTCGAGCTCATCGAGACTCGTCTGTGGGGTCACCGGGGAATTATGACTCAGTGTTGATACTGAGGGAGCCAGAGAGTAATCGCCCTGGAATTGCTGTGGTGAAGATTGCTTCTGCTGGTCCATAATTGCTCGTCGCATAGCTGTTTCAGTCTCAGCGTTGTGAGCATCCTGCGATGTGGGATCGAAGTTCTGGAAAGGTGTCGCGAGGAAGGAGTTCTGAAGTGGGGTCTGCACCGGGGTCGGTAATGGTTTGTTGGAGCTGTTGGACCGACTGTGGTAGCCGGAAGGCATGGAGCGCGAATTGGCCGAGGGCGATGATCTCTTCTGGATACCGGGGTATGGGATGCGCGCGGGGCTCAACAACTGCATGTTGCCGTCCCAGGCCTGGTTGCTGGGCAGAGGCTGTTGCGCCAACATTGGGGTATAATATTGCTGAGGGTAGTGAGGCAGGTAGTGTGAAGGAGAATCGGAACCCTGGATGTCGTATGACGGGTTATATGAGGAGGCGGGGGGTCATCGAAGGAGCCCCAAACGACTGAGAGTCCGAGGTTTGCGGGTAGGGAATTGAAAAAGTCGGCGAGGAGAGCGCAGGGGAGGAAGGCGCGGAAGATGGCGGGGAGAGCTGTACAGTTGGGTGGCACTGGAATGGTGATTGTAGACGGTCTTGGGAGCAGTTCAAGGCGGCCTCGGTATAGAACTCGGGTGGATACTGGTCGTCTTGTATGATGATGTCCTCTGAGTTGTATGGATCGGTGATGAGACCCTTACGTGGGTACATAAGCATAATGTCACGAGTTGGAGACGTCAGAGTAAGTGGGTAGGGTTTGCCACCGGGCGAAGGCGAGCTTTTATAAGCACCCGAGGGTAGAGAGTCCGATAAAGAATTCCTGATCAATTGTGGCCGTGCTTTGGAAGTCTGGTAACCAAAGTCTGGTTCGAAGTTTCAAGGTAGCGAAGAGTCTGGAAACGTCGGGAGGCTGATCGAGAATTATAAGAGGGTTGGAAGTATAATGAGATCTGGGCAAGGGTAAGAGAAAACAGGTCAGTTTCTTGGTTCTGGAAAATGACTCGACCGGAGGAAGAAGACTCTTACCAGATATGATGATTATAAGAGTCAGAGTTGGAAGTTTAGTAATGAAGTCAAGAAGATACTCGGGAGGAGTGAGTTAATAAAGACCCCAATGTGCTTAGATGACCTCACTTTAACCGGGGTCACCGAACCATCGACGGTAATGTATGTGTATTGATTACCAGCCGAATTACCGTATTGCTAAGTTTATTAGGGGAATTTCTGGTCTTTTCTTTTTTTCCCGTTTGGGATTGATCCTTCCCCGCTAGGCTGAATCGGGATATGGTTGGTATTTTATTGGTATTTGATCTGTCTCCGACGGTATCGCTTTCGTATTCCCTACCTCCATTCCCACTCGCACGATATCGAGTTCCACTGATCTACTTTGTCTGGGGATCGTCTTTCTTTCCGTTTATCCCACTCGCTCCCTTGCTCTGAGATGAAGTTGTGGCTTACATTAAACAAAAGCCACAGTACCCACACCACGTTAATGACTGAAGTGATTGGGCATATTGGGCGGACATATTGATTTCAGGTGGTTTCAACGATAGAATTTTTATTTTTATTCGGGTTTGCGTTTTTTTTTTTTTTTTTTTTTTCTTACCCTCTCGCAATTCCGCCAAGAAATAATTGCTTTCGCTTAGAAACGACCAGACGTAAAGAAAGCGAAAAATCTGCATAGTCTAACACATAGTCTAGAACTAGCTCCGATCAGAGGACTCGGGTGACCAGGGCCAAAATTAGGAAAGAATGGGGGTGGAGTCGACCACCATCGAAATAAGGCTGAGCCACACCTTAGTTCGGTTTTTGGGACATTCTCGGGGTTTAGCAATCGCGTGTACGGAGTAGCTCACGGCCCAACTATCCCCCGGTGAGTCAAACGGAATCCACTAGAAGAAGTGATTGGGCATGATTTGCAAGACTCATGCACATGTACATGTATGGAGTACCAAAAATGTGGATCATTGATTCGGAGAGATGTACTCCTTCAGCCGAGGTGGTTTTGCTTTCCTGGCGCTTCTTCAATCGACACTAGCCACATCGGGGCCTGCGCCATGTGGCTGGTGCTCACTGGCTCGGAGCCGCCGTCCCCAACGTTTATTTGATTTCTGGGGGAAGCTTGGTTCCGCTGGGTAATACTTTCTCCTCTGTACGAGCTGGTACATTCTTGGTGATTCTACGGCCGAGTATCTCCAGGGCTCGCAGTGTGGCTGTGTCAAGCTGTCTTGCGACTGTCTCGCGACTGTCCAGTCTTGCGATGTGAACCCCGCCAATCGGCGGGTTCCGCTCAAGACATCCCCATTCTTCTCGGCCGCAGACAACCGCGATAGTCAGCTGACCCTGTTTGCATTCAAGGCTAATGGCATGATAAGCTGAAGTTGGACACGGGTCCATGGATCTGCTAGAGATGGTGACCAGCTGACCATATCTTGAGTCACCCTAGTCAATCTAGTCAATACCTGGAAGCGATGTGTCTTACCATGTAAGCGCTTGTCTTTCTATACGGTCGGCGGAATATGCCCAACTCGGCCTCCTTGTCAGGCTACTCCGTGCAGAGCGCATAACATGGTCACATGGTGTGTGTGTGGATTGCCTGATATTTTTGGCACCCAAGGGAATCATTTTCCTCTGTCCTTCCTCTTTGAGACCGTCTGTTTTGAATTCGTAGTATTATCTGGTAATTGTGTTTTTCTACTAAACATGTAGACTGCAGAATTTTTTAGCTCGAATCCCTGCATATTTGATTGGGCACTTAATCTATTACCGGCAAACACCCGAAAGAACAGCACGTAAAAATGCACGTACTGCGGCTTACGCTCCAATGTTTCCTAGCGCTGTCACTTGTGGCCGTGCACTAAAATGCCAAAGTGTATACGGAGTACAGGATAGATCGCGGAACGAGGACCTCCGCTCCGAGCAGGGCTCGGGTGGCAAATCCCGAATCTCTTTGTTGATTCCTGATTCCTAATTGTATCAAGGCAGAAACAATAACTTATGATCCCATGTGACCAACAAAGCACCTCTTGAGGAATTCCGCTAGTGCGTCCGAACAAGAATTCGACCGGCAATGTTCTCGGATCGCTGCGACTCTCTCGGTCTGGACACGCCGAAATGGGTCCGGGGGTGTGCCGTGTCTACCGATCAGTCTGGCCCAAATTCAACGACACTTCTACGCATTCCTCTCCATAGATTTAGGTCCGCATTGTCGTACGGTCTTGCGGAAATGCCATATTGTGGCCCCTACAAACTCCGGGGAAGTGGCAAACCAGCACCGGCTGATCCGAGTGTTGAGATAGAGATGGCCCACTGAAGCCACAACCATGCCACATTGTAGATCTAAGGTTTTTCAGCTAGCGATCGGAGATATTATACGGAGTGCGATCATATACTCCGTACATATCAGCACTTCTTCCCACCTTCTTAATTCGGCAGCAGACACGGGCTCATGTCGACCAACCGTTAACGAAAGGAGGCCCTTGCAGTGATCATCGAAAGTGAAAAATTTTTCATCGGCAAAGAATCCCGACAAAACAAACTTGTCAGCACCTTAAACCGAGTACTCGGACGACAGTGCAAGATTTCCATGCAGGTATCATATTTAGTAACAGGCTAATGCAAGATGGTAGACTTTTCGATGTGCATGATTGGTCCCTGGGGTAGGGCTGCACAGCCACATGTCGGTAATGCCGTACGAGGTTCAGAATGCCGGTTTACCGTACAGCAGGTCAGCAGTTAGACGCTTTTGGTATTGGTAATTCGGTATTTCTGGTACGTTCCAGAAGATGTTTCGTGGCTTGCACATGCAGCTAGTGCCGAATTAGGTCAAGTGGCTTGGCTTTGGAATTTCTGGAAGCTTTCTATTTTCGGAACGGAATGTCGGCCCTCTATCGAATCGGAGTACCATGCTCCTTGCTCGCATGGGTAGAATTTTCGTTGCATACCTGATGCCATTTCTGACAGCCGGTTTATCTGTACTTTGTGTTTGTGAATGATGGGCTATGAGTCACTCTCGGAATGGATGTCTCATCTTCGGTTACTGGACCTGCCGCGTAGGTGTATACTACGAGTATGCGTCGTCTGTGCGTCGTCATCTAGACGAACGCATGTTGTGATGGACGGTTTGGGAAAGACTTACAAGGAGATGCGTATTTGCACGAGACGATTGTGGCTATGTGCTTCATCGCTCTGACAGGGGCCCGCAAGGGATGGGATTTTTTACTTCGCTGCCTATGGCACTATTCTAGAAGCCAAACACGCGAGCCCTTGGAATGTCTCGAGCAAATATGTACAGCCCTTACACACTGTGTTCACAGGAAGAGGCACCTTGGCCCCTACCTTCGGACACGTGCCGACCATCGAAATTTTGAAGTCAAGATACCTACTTTCCCACCTTGCGCCCAGGTGCTCCGTACCTCGCAGGGTGTCCAGCTGTTTCACAAGTTCCTATAATTTCGTTAGCAGTGCCCTGTATCGCCTAGGGTATCCATAGATGGCCCATGTTCTCGTAGCTTCCAAGATGTGAACATGCTGCGCAGAAATATATACACGATTTGTCACCAGATATATTGGTTACACCACATCCCAATATCGCACCAAACTTCCTCGAGTGACACCCGACCGGAGTTTTACCTATAGGTTAGGCGTGTAAATTGGAAATAATTTCCAGTTTATATCCCAAGGTCCCTTGTAGCGCCAGAGAAAATATCGGTGCATCATATAAACTTCGGCGGCCCCCGGTGCATTGAGGTCGGAATTTCCACATAGTAGCTTCTTCAAGGGTTCACGGGTGGACTCTAGGTCTGCCCCTACCTATAGTGGTAGTCGGGATATGAATATGAAAATATAAAATGTTGTGATAGACCGTAAATGATAGCGACATAGTAGTTATGCACACATAGAAGAGAGGTTGGGCTCTGTGGGCGACCACCTGGCCGGAATAGGAAAAAGAAGCTTGTCCAAACACCAAGACACACATTAACCCGAAGTAGTTCCTGTCCCAGATATAGTGGGCAACTTTGTTGATCCTGCCCAGGTACAATGCGAATTCCACTGTTTGATTCCAACCTGTGGTGGAAATAGTCTCGAAAAAGAAAAAGCAAGAGTCTGAGTATTCTCAAAAAGAAATCAAAGTTCATATTTCGACTGTAAATTGTAAATCATCAACAACCAAGGGAGTTCTCAAACCGACGGGAGCGCAGATCACAAAATTGGGAGGGGGAAGTCCGATGTGGGGGCGGAAATCCCCAAACATCCGAACCTCCTATCTTTACGCGACCGCCCATTTCTTGACTAGTCTACGGAGTAGAAAACGCCATGGAACACTCCGTAGAGCTACTCAACTGCACATAATAAACCAGAAACACCCCTCGGCCGACAAGTGAACCTGAAACAAGTTCCAACGAAGGGGGGAAAGAAAAAAAGGAAAAAACCACACCTCAAACCCCAAACCACCAAACACATACAGCATGGGCCACACAGCATCAAAACCCCAACCAGGCTCCTCGATCCAGATCATCGGAGCGGGTTTACCACGCACAGGAACCTCATCATTCAGCCAAGCGATAGAAATCCTCCTCAACGGACCAGTGTACCACTGCGGGACGCAAATATCGCGCGGCCCACCCACAGAAATAAAGTCATGGATGCCGATCCTACGAAGATGGTTTAAGAAAGATGCAGAATCTCACTCATCAATGCTATCCCTCCTGCACAGCCGATTGGCCGGCTACGTCGCCATCACCGATTCTCCAGGCTGCGAGTTCGTCCCGGAACTCATGGAACTCTACCCGGACGCCAAGGTCATTTGCACGACGCGCGATCCGGTATCGTGGGAGACGAGCATGTATCACGTGCAGACGCTGACGGGTGTTTGGTTTGCTCGTGCTGTCTTGCTACCGCTCGAAGGCATGAGACATTTCATCCCGTATGGGTATCTGCTTGCGGCGCAGTGGGAGTCCATATATGGGAGGGTGATGGGTATGCATGGGAGGGAAACATATGCTAGGCATATTGAGTGGTTGAAGGAGGTTGTTCCGGAGGATAGGTTGGTTTTCTTCGATGTCAAGGATGGCTGGGGCCCGCTGTGCGAGGCTTTGGGATTGGATCCTCCAGTGGATGTGCCGTTTCCCCGTGTGAATGACTCTGAGGCTATTGAGCGCACGATTCAGTATCACCTCCGCAGGGGCCTCACTCGATGGGCATTCTTATTTGCTTTCGTTGGGGCTGGGGTCGCGGCTTTCCGCATGTGGAAATGAGACGGAAATGACTTTGAAGATTTTCAGACGATCATGTGGCATTTTGAGAAACGGGAACGGGACACAGGGCTTCGATGGCCTATATCCCGCGTACTGTTAGTACCGGGCTGGTGAAGCATGAATGGCTCATTGACTCTGCTCGGCGACGCTGTTTACGAAATGCATTAGACATAAAGAAGTGATATTTCCCATCAAAAGAGTGTTGTACAGATATCAAACCGAAATACATGTATGTGCAAATATTATACCCTTTTTATAAAACCGCCCATTTCAAACTTGGATTCATCGACGAGCCCGCTCGAAAGATGAGTTATAACCTCCGTAGTCATTACTTGACTCGACGGTAGTTTCGATCTCCGTCTGAGTGAAGATTTTCCCGTGGGGGATGATTCTCTCCTCGCTGGAGTTGCTCGCCGCACCAATGTTGGTACCCATGGTAATATCCTTGTCGTTGATTGTTGCCAAGGTGATGTTGTTGGGGTCTGTGACTTTGTTGAAGCCAGATCCGTACCGCCTGGCGGTGGTGTTTCCGGACCAGGGTGCGGACTTCTTTCCACTGCTGTATTCGCCAATGAAACGGGGCAGGAAGCGAGAGGCAATCGCTTTGAATGACGGGATAGATGCGGCGAAGATACCGACGTTGGTTTCAATGACCGACCAGTACATAGCACCGCTGATGTCGTATGTAGGATCGGTTCCATAAAGCATGGAGGGGATATAGGTGATTCGGATGATAGAAGAGACGCATGCACTGTGAGAATAATGTTAGCGATCGCACCAGCCAAATGACCAACGTATACATACAAGAGACCGAGGCAAAGAATGACTGCCAGAACAACTTTTTGTTTTTGAGGGACTTGGAGGTTGAAGATGACCTTGATTGGCAAGGTGTATGTCAAGACATCCGTGACGATGTTGAGTGCGGCGTTACAAAGATAGAAGAGGTTGATGTCGACACATTTTCCGGGTCCAGTGGCAGTCCAAGCCTTGCTAATGGTCTGGCATTGGAATGCTGCAACAAGTACAAAGGAGGTAGCTTGTGCCACAATCACTCCCATCATGATCCAAGAGAGACGGGTGAGGTAGCGATCTCCGAGTCGGGTGTAGAACCATAGCACCGATGTTTTGATGAATCCAAGGGTGGCAAGATAAAACATGGAGCTCAGCCAAACCACCTAGATAGATGTTAGTACTTTAAGTGTCATGCGTGAGTGGTCATTCCTTACAAATGCGTAGGTAACCATCTTGGATGGATCAATATCCGCGGCATGTTTTCCAAGCCCGTTTTGGACCGCTAGGTTATGTTAGGACGGAGAAGGCTGCTGAGTGGTGGAGCAAACATACCAATAATGGTGACAGCGATAAATGCCCATGACAATAGCTGCTTCTGTTAGTTGTCGTTCGGATAGCAGAAATGGTTCTTCTTACACAAGCTCCAATAATAAGATCTAAAATTTGGTCAGTGGTGTTGATGGCAAGACAAAGTTGTAGACCACATACAGTCATCGGCACCCATTCTATGTAAGACATAAATGCGAGAAAATAGACGAAGCGCCAAGACGATTGCTGTCAAGACAGCAAACGCCACGGCAATACCCACGACCACGGGGCCCTGGGAGCCATTGCTGCCGGCCATGGTAAGAGGGGCGAAGTAGGAGAAAAGAGAAGGAAGGAAAGAAAAAAGTGAGTCAAAAATTAGAAGGAGAGAATAAACAGGATTCAATGAGTGGCACAGACAGTGGTTTCACGTTCTTTTCTCACAGAGAAGGAAATCATGAATCGAACTGCAAGTATCACCAGAAACACCGAAGAAAGTAGTTCGTACCCCGGAGCTCATTTATAAAAGACGACTTTGGATTTAAAGATTAAAGCCCGACGCCCCCTGGAACTAGCACGAACAAAAAGACCGAGTTTATAGCCCAGATATGCGAGTGGTGTGCAAGGTCCAACTAGTACCCTCGAGATCCACTCGCCCGTTGAAAGCACATTCGCAAAAACAAGGCAATGATTTTCATGCAGGTACTACGGAGTAGGCTTTTGCAAACTACCTTCTGCGAAAGTCCCGAGACACGAAACACGAGACTGTCAGAACTGACCATCTCCACCTCCACCACCCACTCTGAGGCCGTCGCTGATCGCTGCGTGAGCACTAACAGACGCCTGCCGTCTTTGGAGAGAGGGGCTCAAGTTTCAAGATGGCGGCTGATCTCAGAGGCGAGAAGATTAGTTCCCTGCCGGACTGTGATTTGCTGCTCAGACGCGGAGTCTTCATAATTCTTTTGTCATGGTTTCCTTGTTGTTCGCCGACCTCGGGAGGAGTATAGAATCCTTTGGATATATCCACTGCTTTGCGAGACCGACGGACCCAGTTCCTTGGATGGAACCCCCGGAAAAGGCGTGTGCGTTTAAACAGGTTAATGGCTATCCACTTACGAACAGGGATCGGATTGGCTTGAACAGGGATGCCTGGGTATAGTCGACTACATTATTCAACGTCTCAAGGTAGATCATTTGGGACTATTGGCAGACTCTTTGAAAGTGATACCCATAGCGTTCAATATAAGGCATATCATATGAGGTTAAAGGAAAAAAAGCAATGGGGATTGGATAGAGCAAATCAATAAAAAAAAATGAGCTCGTATCCGCTCGTGCATAGGCCGGGGAAATGAATAGCAGGGCGGAAACGTAGCCGAATGATCTCTCCGATCTGATTTATTTTTATTCCATCTCGATTTTATCTCGATGGTTCCGATGGTGATCTTAATCCTACAGCGTTTGGACCAGGTCCAGAATGCACTGGACAACTTACGGAGTCCTACGGAGTACAACAGAAGAACAAGACAACATTTTGACTTCACATGCAGGGCCAAGTGACAGGACGCCGCGCGAAGTCAAATGTCCTACCCTGTCTGCTGGGGCGACTAGAATCCCTGTCGGAACACTGCTTAATTATTCCAAACAAGGATTGTTTTGGCATCGCAAAATCTCTGCAAATCTTTCCGACATTGTAATAAGAGGGGCTAAGAGGATCAGCACGGACGGACGTTTCAAGGCCCGAAATAATTCTTCCTTTCGCAATGATCCGGCTCAACGACTGCCCCCTAATGCAGATTTGACGCTAGCTGTCATCCACACAGAGAGAGCTCTCGCTCTTCTGATCTGCACGACCCATTTGCCTTCCGACCCGTCCAGTGTGGAGACCTGCTCACCCACCCATAGTAGACTGTGTCTTGTTAAGCGAGATTGGCCGAAGTACTTGTTTGCTGCAGGAAAACGTTGCACTAGAAATTGACTCGAACAGAGTTATTAATTGAAGCGGTTCGTGGTCCGTGAGATAGGGGAACCTGAAATGAAATCATCTATGGAAATAAGGATCTAAACACATCAACATGAGCTAACAATCTGATCTTTGTGATATGAGATGCATAAACCTTGGAACCCTGCATAGACAAAGAAATGAGGCTGTCCATTCACAAGGAAGAATTGTGTTCTTATAGTGTGTAGGCTTGGACTTCCAAGGTTGATTTGTCCTGCGAAGTAGGCTTGAAGGGCCAGAGAGCCAAGGCGGATCTAGCTTCCCCCCGGGGCCATTCCCGCAACACCCGTGGACCAGCCCCCCCTTTGAACTAATCTTAAGCCATTGCACAGTTCGAAACTATTTTCCGTTAAATTAATTGAGTTGCTCGGCCGTTTAGATCAGCACCCGTGACGGGCAAAGTTTGTTCTACTATTTATCGCCGATAACTAACCACAAATCTATAGATCAGTCACTCTGGTCTAATCGTCGCATTGCACGGAGTCCAGCTTCCATTTGTACAAAGTGTACTCCGTACTTGTAGAATGACCTCGACTGCAGTCAGTGACGATCATCGGCTCGTGTGTCACATTTTTCGTGCTTTTTTTTTCTTTTCTCTCTCTCGGGGGAGACTAGTGGAGCACATTCCTTGACGTCCCCACCGTCAAAAGTTGGAGACTAACTTGTTTCACGAGAAAACTCGTAATGGCGGATTAGCCCCGATGTACAAGTACCCTTAGCTGGGCTTACTGCTTACCACAGGATCGATCTAACAATTGAATCTCTCTGCAACTTCTCGACGAACCATTCGACCTATCGTATCTCCACCCCTTATATCGAAAATCAAGAGTTCGCGCTTGTGATCGGGGGTGACACTTCTTAAATGTATACAAACTTGGGCACGAGGTAGGGCGCCCGGGCCGCCCCTGGCGTCTGTAGCCTCTCAATTAGTCGACAGCCCCCCGGTCCAGTGAGATCCTCGAAATTCGTTGGTGGAGAACGCCACACACTCTCTCGATCCACCACCGCTGAACGGAGAACGGAGAATGGAGTAGTCCATCGGTACTCCGTACTTTGAGATTTTCCCTGAGTTCTAGCCCTGTGCTAACGAGCCTTTTCTTCGGTTTCGGGTTCAGGTTCACATGGAGCCCGAGGTCAGCACTGACATCGTATGGGTACGAATACTAAGCAATCTTCTGTGTTGATCAATGTCTCATCCATGAATGGCAACGGCGTGTTTTCCTAAATGGAGGATGCCGGATGGCCCCCAAGAGTCCTTGACAGATGGGTCTTCTCCAGTTCCTCTCTCCCTGGAATATCTTTTCCTTATCAGGAAGTTCCAACACGGTGGGAATGATGATTACTTGGCTCCAGTGTGCGCAATGAGGAACCATCCACGAAGCTCTAATTGCGAATTAGCGAGCGGAGTCTCGATCTTACATCCACACTGATTTTGATGCCTTGAATTATGCTCTAACTACGTGTACATTATGACAGAGAGGGGGTCCAATGGGTCTTGGATGAACTTTTATTCCGTAGCTTCTGCCATTTAAGCCCGGATGGGTCTAGACGTGCATGATTCAAGGCACGAAGAGCCGTCGTGGAGTAGACAGCTTAGCTTGCATAGCCCACTGGCCAATGCCATGTTCTCCCTTACTACAATCCCCATTGTTAGACATACATGCGAAGCTAAGGATAAGTAATCCGTATATTTGGAAGGGGCCATTTCCTCCCCTCATCATTTGTTTCATTTATGTCCAATCCGTGTCACTGAACGCCATGGGTCTTGCAGGCAACGTCCTGTCCCTTTTGACAGTGACCAATCTGTTCTTGGGATTGGTTGCTTATGTTGCTCTCAAATTCGGCTGGCAGATTGTCTATTATCGATTCTTCCATCCGCTCGCCAAGTTTCCCGGTCCGTTCTGGGCTTCGGTGACTCGTCTCTGGATCGCAAAGCACAATCTCCAGGAAACAGAGGTACCGACTGTCTATGCGCTTGCGAAGGAATATGGTCGGTCATTAGACATGTCTTGCATACGAGCCCCACCATGCTAATCAAGTATCTCGCAGGCCCCGTCGTTCGAATTACCCCAACATTGCTGCTGGTCAGCGATCACGAGAAGCTCCCCGAGGTCTACCACCGAAATGTGGACAAGACTGGACACTATATCACTGGAAGCTTCGGTGAAACCGAGTCTTTGTTCAATATGAGGTCTCACAAGACTCATGCCGTGTTCAGAAAGCACGTTGCTGGCCCTGTATGAAACGATCTAGACCAAAAGTGACGCCTCAGAAATTGACAGCAGTTGCAGTACAGCTTCACAAACATCAAGAAGATGGAGCCTCTTATCGATGCGCGCATCAAGGAATGGACCAACAAGCTCGACAGCAAGTTCTGCAAGAGTGGCGAAGCCTTCGACTTCTCTTGGTGGGCTGTGTAAGTAGTAACAAACATAATAGGAAGGTGTCCCACTAATACCGAAGCAGCTACATGGCATACGACATCATCAGCGAAATCGGGTTCGGCGAGCCCTTCGGCTTCATTGAGAAGGGCGAGGATATCGGCGGTCTCATCCAAGGATTCCACGACGGTCTTCCAGCCTTCGGACTCCTCTCCCGCCTGCACCCATTCACCTCATGGGTGAAAACCACATTCCTGAAGAAATACCTCGTCGCAACACCAGCCGACGACTCCGGAATCGGAGTCCTAATGCGCTTCCGTGATCGCCTCATCGACCAGCGCACCAAAGACATCGAAAACGGTAAGAAGATCGAACGCACCGATCTCCTCCAGACCTTCCTCGAAGCCGTTACCGAAGAAGGCAAGCCCCTCGATCTCGAGTACATTCGCGCAGAGGTCCTTCTCGTTCTCCTCGCAGGCGCCGATACAACCGGTACAGCCTTCCAGGCTCTGATCCATTATCTCATGGCCCATCCCTCCGCGTACAACCGCATGATGGAGGAAATAGACAACGCAACCCGCAAGGGTCTCATTTCTGAAATGCCTCAGTACAGTGAGGTCATCGAGCACTTGCCTTTCTATGTTGGTTGCGTGAAGGAGACTATGCGTCTTTGTCCGTCTGCGCCTAATATCTTCCCACGCTATGTCTCGGAGCCTGGTCTTGATCTGTATGGCACGTTCGCTCCTGCTGGTACGGAGATCAGCTGCAATCCGTATCTTGTGCATCGTGACCCGAAGCTTTATGGTGATGATGCTGAGGAGTTCAAGCCTGAGAGATGGTTGGATGTTGAAAAGGCTAAGTTGTATAACAAGTATAACTTCGCGTTTGGGTATGGATCGCGTGTGTGCTTGGGTAAGGATATCGCGATGATGGAGTTGTTCAAGGGTCCTTTGCAGGTGAGTTCTTTCTATTTGAACATATAGAAGGAGCGTACACTGACAGCTTTTAGTTCTTCCGGCACTACAAGCCGGAGGTTGTGGCTGACAAGCCTGAGGCGAAATTCAAGATCATGGGTGGTATTGGGTACTGGAGAGATCTGTGGCTCACCATATCTCGTCGGGACGAGGTGAAGGCCGAATGAATGTGTTTTCCAAGATTCTTCGTGAAAACCTATATCTTGTTAATACTTCGTTGATAAATTGCATTTTCGGCCGCAAAAGCAACCGACATAATTGCTTATCATCACTGCTGAGAAACCATCCAAGTATGACCCGCGAATGTTGACCTCGGGATGACTGCATCTCATTATGTGTGCACCTGAAATTTCCCGAAATTAGACTAAGATGGCATGTGCCTCAAGGCTCCGTCATGAATCTCAAGAGGCTAGCATGCCCCCGAGAATGAAAGATAAAGTGGCAGATACTATAATATCATTGACCGAAAGTATATATAGAAAAAATATCATATCACACAGGACAGGAAATTACAAAGCGGAAAAGTCAACTAAACTTTTTGATAGCCCGCTTCCCCGTCGTGAAAACATGGGAAATGACGGCGTCAAGCGTGAGAATGTAAAGACCCGGAAAAGTCCTCACGAGGACTCAGTGCCCATAACAGCAGCCTAGAAAGATGTCAGCGATGAATCAACGAAAAGAGGTATAGAGATTATCTTACCCGTGCCTCGTGGTAAAGGGGGGTGATACCAGTCCAGTGAACGAACTGGTGCACACCCTGACCAACAAGAACTTCCAAACCAGGAATAGTGTTCCATCCCGCATCAGAAGCAAGCTGCATCAAGGCCGTAACAGCAGGCTTGTAAGCCATCTCCAGCAGAACCCGAGGCTTAGCCTCAGAAGGCTTGCCAACAAGGGTACCATCAATCTCCTGAGCGCGCTCAAACATGTGGCAGAGGGTTTCGCGCATGCCGGCGTCGATAGGCTGGTCAGCGGGGATGGTTCCGATAGCAACCTGGGGAATAGACTCGAGCTGGCTAGAGTTGTCGACAACGCGGATGTTGTAGTTGGTTGGGAAGGTGGAGACCATGCTTTCGAGCTTGGCGGCGGAGCGGCCGATCACGTAGATGGGCGAGAAGCCCATGTTGTGGAGGGCGAAGATGGCGGCGCGGGCGGTACCGCCGCCGCCGATTACGACGGCGCTCTCATTGCCGCTTGAGCCGTAGACTCCACCATTGCGCATGCAGCGGACCATGCCTTGCCAGTCGGTGTTGTAGCCGACGAGACGGGGCTTGTCGCCGTTGGGAACGGGGACGATGGTGTTGACGGCGCCGATGATCTCGGCTTCTTGGGCGACTTCGTCGAGAAGAGGCATGATGTCAAGCTTAAGGGGGATGGTCACGGATGCACCACCGAAGTCGGGGGCGCGGATGAAGTCCTTAACGTCTTCGGCGTTGGTGGTCTCCATACGAGTGTATTCGTAGGGGAGACCCATTGTGCCGAAGAGGGTGTTGTGGAGGGCTGGAGAGCGGGAGGCAGAGACGGGGGAGCCGAAGATGGCGAACTTCTTGGCCTTGATCTCGCCCATCAGCGAGAGACCGCGACGGATCTCGGTGGCGGAGAGCTGGCCGGGGGCGGCCTTGAAGGGGAGGCTGGGGTGAGAGACGGGGGTCATGAAGCCGTTCAGGATACGGCTGAGCTGGCCAGTGTCACCCATGTTGATGGCGATCAAGGGGGTCTCGTGGGCTTCCTCGGCCCAAGTCTTGAACTTGCGCAGAGCAGTGTTATCATCGAGGGTCTTGGCAACGCCGACGAGCTTGATCACGTCACCGTACTCCAGAGCACGGTTGTACGACGAGATCCAAGACATGTTAGACCAAGAAAGGGTTCCCTTGGGATCATGGTGCGAGGCAATGATCTTGGAGTGACCCTTCATCTCAGTGACAGTTTGGAGGAGCTGATCTGGGAATGCGATCTCGAGATCCACGAATTCACACCCAGAACGGAATGCCAATCTGTAGAGTGCCAGAGCCTCATCATGAGCTGTGTCAGGGAAGAGACCACCTTGACTCTTAGTGCGAATAGTGAAAATGAGCGGCAGAGAGGTGCTGCGACGGAGAAGAGACATTTGCTCGGCGACGTAGTCGACTGAGGGAATATCACCCTCGACGGATGGGTCCTTGAGCAGGTCGACGCGCAACTCCACGGCATCGGAGCCGACGCAGGCCTCGGTAATGATCTCACGAGCTGGGCGGAGATCGGGCAGGGTCAGTGAGACGAAGAAGCTGTGCTTCTTCTTCTTAATAGCATTCAGGCTGTCCACGTGGCCAGTGACCATCTTCACAAAGCGGTTGAAGTCCTCGGAAGCAAGCGCAAGCTCTGATGAGCTAGAGTGCGGGCTGAAGTACTGAATGTTGCTGCACTCCTGGAACCAAGGCTTGCGTCGTAGCCACACGCCCATCATGTCCTCGACATAGGCGGGGCGAGTCTTATCAATGTTGAGGAAGTCCATCACCAGCTTGATATCGCGCATGATGAGGAGGACGTTGCCCTTGTTCTTGTGGTAGTCCGAGAGCAGCTTGCGGGCCTCTGGCATCTCAACGACACCACCACCGCAGGCGAAGACATAGCCGGTGGGGCGGTCCTTCATGCAGCGCTTGAGGACAGCCAACTCGGAGTCACGGAAAGATTCCCAGCCGCGAGTCTTGATAATTTCGGGGATAGTGATACCCTCGCTAGTCTCGAGCTCGGTGTCAAGGTCCACAAACTTACGGTCAAGAGCCTTGGCAACCCAGTTGCCGGTGGTAGTCTTGCCAGCACCGCGCATGCCAATGATGAAGACCGAAGCGCTGCTACGTTCAGCATGGGTTGAGGAAGCATGCTCCTCTTCCTTCAGCTCCTTACCATCAAGGCTGACACCGAACATCTGCTTGAGGGAATCCCACCAGCCTGGCCATGTCTTACCGACACATTCCTTCTCAAGAATGAGAGTAGATGTGGGGGCAACCAGAGACAGAACGCTGAAACTGAAAGCAACACGGTGGTCATCGTAACAGTAGACACCACCGGAGGGCTGGCGCAGAGTCGAGCGGTCAATGCCGTCAATCTCGAGGCCGTCGTCATGCTCACGGCAGATCACTCCGAACTTGGCAAGCTCGTCCTTCATGGCCTTGATACGGTTGCACTCCTTGACACGCTGGTTGGCAATACCGTAGATGCGGGTAGTGTGGTTGGAATCCTTGCCGCGGGCAACAGCCGCGAGCACGGAGGCAGTGAGGAAAGCATCAGTCATGGGCTCCATGTCAACGTTGGACAAAGGCTGGAGGACACCGTCAGAAGGACCGGTGACGGTGGTAGAGTGGTCGGTCTGGACGACAGAGCAGCCCATGGGTCGCAGAACGTCGACCGCGAAGCGCGCATCGCCCTGCAAAGACTTGGAGCCAATGTTGGGGACGGTGCAGGTGGTGCCAGTGACAGCAGCAATGGCCAGAGGATAGGTTGCGGAGCTAGCATCGCTCTCCACAACGTATTCGGGCGGGTTGACGTAGCTAGCCTGGGGGATGTGGTAGGTGTGCTCCTCGGTCTCAGACTTCTTCACATCGATGCCGAAAGATCTCATCATGGCAGTGGTCATGTCAATGTAGGGTTGAGAGATGGGCTTGCCACCAACAAGCTTCAGAGTCACGGGCTCCTTGGCGTAAGGAGCACACATGAGCAGGGAAGAAACGTACTGGGAGGAGACCTTGGCGGCAAGGTTGATCTTGCCTCCCGCGAAACCTCCAGAAGCAGCAATCTTCAGGGGAAGACTGCCCTTGCTCTCCACGTATTCAACACCGGCACCGTTGACGGTCAAAGCGTCAACAAGATCACCAATGGGTCTTTGCTTCATGCGGTTGTTACCAGTCAAGATGCTATGGTCGACACTGCTGGGGGTAGCAAGTGTGGCCACAGTAGTAAGGAAACGAGAAGCGGTTCCGGCGTTACCCAAGTACAATTGTTCGGGGCTCGCGACGATCTTTCCACCCTTACCGTTAACAACGAGGACTTCACCTTCCTCCTCCCAGGAGAAGGTAGCGGCGCCAAGGCGCTCTAAGGCGTTCAGCATGACCTCGGTATCATCGGAGTGCAGGAGGTTCTTGATGCGGCAAGTTCCGGAACCGAGCGCAGCAAGCACAAGAGCACGGTTGGAGATACTCTTAGAGCCGGGAGGTGCGCAAGTGACATTGAGAGTCTTGGGGACTCCGGGGTGGACCTCCACACTGGGAGCGAGGACAACAGCGATGTCGGAGTTGGAGACGACACTGGCCTTGGGCTCGTGGGTGCGGCCAATTGCTGACAGAAGGACGACCTTCTTCTTGGGGCCGTCGTTCTTCTTGTCCAATGCCATGTTGAACAGCAGCTGATCCACGGAGCAGTGCTTGCCAGCGGTCAACTTACGGACACGGGAGTCCTTCATAGAGGTAGGCAGGCCGTAGGCGGAAAGACACTTGACGACACGAGCCACCGCGACACCCTTCAGGATGCCGAGGTGACGCGCGAGCTCAGCCTCCTTGACCATGCCGATCGCGACACACTCGCCGTGGAGGATCTGAGGAGTAAGAATAGCCTCGATAGCGTGTCCAATGGAGTGTCCCCAGTTCAGCAGGTTGCGAAGACCACCCTCGCGCTCATCAGCAGAGACAACAAAGGCTTTATGGCGGGCGGAAGCCAGGATTCGGGCCTTCAGGATATCGCGGATTCCATCGAAGCGGCCCTGACCGGGCTTGACGACACTGCGCGCCGCAGCCAGGATAACGTCCGCATTGGTTTCCAGAGCAGTGAACTCCTCCTCGCTGGAGATGGCGGCGGTCTTGATGACCTCGGCCATTCCGTTGATGAACTCCCGGACGGGCAGGGTCTCGAGGAATTCGAGATCAATGTAGATTCTCGACGGCTGCCAGATGGAACCGATGAGGTTCTTGCCATGCGGGGTGTCAATGGCAGTCTTTCCTCCGATGGAAGAGTCGACCATGGCCAACAAAGTGGTGGGGACCTGCACATAGCGCACACCACGCATGTAGGTTGCCGCGACAAAGCCGGTCAAGTCACCAATGACTCCACCACCCAGAGCAATCACCACAGTATCTCTGCCACATGGTGGGTTCTGGGTCAGCATCCAATCTTCGATGTCGGCCTTGGTCTGGCGGGACTTGGAGCTCTCGCCGGGTGCGGCATTGTGGACGAGGAGTCGGGGGGCGGGGGGAGATGGAGGCGGCGGCCTCCTCGAAGGTCTTTTGGAAGGTGGAGGTGTAGATGGACCCGAGGTTGGTATCTGTGATGAGGACGTAGGTGGTGGAGGGCAATTCACTGATCAAGTCCTTGGCGACATAATTGCGCCAAAGACCGAAATCAGCGACAATGCTCTCCCGGCCCAAGATACTGATCTTGGTGGGATCGGACATTATGGGATTGATGGTGAAGGGGCAAGATTCAGGACTCAATTCATTCTGGGTGAATATTTGTTAGTCCCACCCTGACTCATAGTAACTTTTAGGCTTGCCCCCACTCTGAGGCTAGCAGGTACGGAGTATGCATAGATCGATTGAAAGCCCCTGAGGTGACAGGAGAGTATGTGAACATGTGGAATCGATAGACGTACCTATAGAGAAGAATATCCGAATCTTTTTGTTCTTGAGTCTCTTCAAGATCTGTCAAGACAGAAACGAAAGGAAATCTCCAAAGAATCCCACAAAAACACGAACTCCGGTGTCGCGGGCAGATTGTTCACCGCCTCGCAGGTTTAGGCAATCTGTTACCCGCGGTGGACTTGCCCTTCCCAACTTCCTCTCTCCCCTGGAGATATCTCTGATCCTCAACATTGGATAGCTCAGATGTTACTCATTCGTGCTACTCCTCATATTCACATGGCCCTTCCTCCTCAATAGTCTACTTTTTTTGCTTTTCACCCACTGCACCTCAACAAAAGCAATCGGAGATACTACCCACATTTAATTCCCCACTCCTCCTATTCAGCTCCTCAAATGGTTTCCTACGGCTGATCTCAGAACCCTAATTGCTGGATCGTATTTGCCGAGTTTGTCCGGGCTCCCGTGTCTGGACATCCTCCCTGCCGATCTCGCATACAGCCCTTCAGCTTTTACTAATCTGGTGTGCGTGTCGTGGGCCCGGGACTGGCGGTGGTGCTTTCGGATATTATTCTCTCTCTGGCTCCCACCAAGGTCTTTCTCCACCGGGATCGGGTGACCCATACGGAGTACGGAGTGCTCCAGTGATCAGGGTTTCGTGCTACAAGTGTTGAAAATCCCCTGCAAGTAACCGTATGGAGTACATAGATTGCTTCATCATCTGGGCATACATGCAAAATGACGGTGTACTCCGAACCGATTGGCCATTTGCTCAGCAGCAGACAATAGTGCTTATCTTCTCACATGTATTGAATCTACCTGACAAGGGATCCTTGTCTATAGTTGTAGCGCCCACCAACCTCTGCGATGGAGCTGACAGACAGTCAGGCCTTGTTTCGACCAAATTTTGAACAAACGATGCTAGCTCCGAGCGACCGGCATTGGCTTCAAATCATTGCCTGAAAGATGCAGTTCTTATAGGAAAATTCCGTAAGAGGGTGGATACGAGGTCTAAATCGAAGATCCGAGCCTTAGTTCGTCTCCAGGGTTGTCCCTCAACCTTGGAAGCAGCGAGGTCCACGGGTACTCCACAACAGCAACAGAGCATCAAAGATCACGCGCCGATCAATTGAAATAGATTCATACATGAGAATAGAAAAACTGAATTGCCTGCTATGTACTGATTAGGCATATCATTTTCATTCATCGTCCTCATCCTCGTCCTCATCATCCTCATCCTCAGCCTCGGAAACCTCTTGACCAAGCTCCTTGAGTCGGTTCTAGGATATGTTAGTAATGTCCCGCCATAGATCGATAGTAAACACACCTTGTCTTCGGTTCTCTTGGCCTCCAAATCCCCAAAGACGATAAGCAGGTCCTCCAGTTCTGACTGTGCTGACTGCCGAGCTTCCTCCTTTTCCTTGGCTTCCGCATTGGCCTTTTCAAGCTGTTGCTGAATGGTTTTCAGAGCATCGGTCGCAGTGCGGGCCTGTGACTCGGCTTCCTTGGCCTTTGCCTCTGCCTCCTTGGCCCGTGCTTCCAGCGCAGAAGTCTCGGATGCCGAGCCCTTTGAAGCGGTCTCAAGATCCTTGCTGGATTTCTGGGCTTTGGTGAGCTCTGACTCGAGGTTCGAGACGGACTTTTTCAGGGTAGCGATTTCGGCTTCGTGTTCCGCTTGGGCAGATTTCAAGCTGGATTCCAGAGTCCCAATCTTTTGTTCATGGCCAGTGACTGCGGTCTCACGTTCTTCTTTGCTTGTGGAGAGGCTGGTCTCCAAAGTGGTGATCTTGCTCTTGTAATCGCTGGCTTCCTTCTCGTGCTGCTGTTGGGCTGTGGCCAGCGTAGAGTCAAGATCCTGGAGCTTCTTTGTAAGATCGGCAATTTGTCCGTCATGGGACCCCTTCTTGTTCTGGAACTCCGAGAGCTTCTTGTTGAGATCGGCAACCTGTTCATCGTGAGACTTCTTAGTTGCCTCGAGATCCTGGACCTTCTGCTCGAGGGCTGCAACCTGTTCATCATGAGATTTCTTGGTTGCCTCCATATCTTGGATCTCTTTCTTAAGAGCCGCAACATTTGCATCGTGAGAGGTTTTCGTGCCCTCAAGATCCTGAATGGTCTCCTCAAGACCTGCAATCTGTCCGTCTTGAGACTTCCTGGTAGCCTCGAGATCTTCTATTTTCTTTTGAAGACTAGCAACCTCTGCGCTGTGGGAATTTTTCGACTGGTCGATCGCGCTCTGGGACTCTTGAATTTTTCTGCTGAGATCAGCAACCTGTCCATCACTGGTTGCTTTCAGACCCTCAAGAGTTTGAATCTGTTTTTGGAGCCCCGCAACCTCACTGCCGTGTGCAGATTTTGACTGGTTGACGCTGCTCTTCAGGTCTTGAATCTTCTTGTTGAGGTCAGAAATCTCAGTTGTGTGCTGCCCACGAATGCGAGTAAGTTCCGCCTCCATGCCACGAATCTTCTGCTGCAAGCCAGCCACTTCTCGCTCATGGTGCTCTCTTGCTTGTTTAGCCTGTTTGTCTTGGCCCTCTGCTTGTGCAAGAGCTTGCTTGAGTTGAGTTTCAAGGGCTCGAAGCTGCTCACCATGTTGCTTCAGCAGTTCACTTCTTGACCGGTTGTGCTGATCTTCCAGTTTCGCGAGTTGTTGGGAAAGCTCTTTCGCGTGACTCTGTTGGAGGGATTGGCTGGACTGCTGAGCCTTTGACAACTCCACAGTGCCGGACTCCTTTGTCTTCCGGTGATCTAATTGCTCCTGATCAAGCTTCCTTTGAATTTCCACAAGGTCAGACTCCAACTTTTGGAGTGTCTGAGTACGGTCTTCAATCTCGGCTCGTAAAGTGTCCACAAGTTCACGCGAGACTCCCTTCTCCACGCCATTGGCGACGACTGAAACCTCAAAACCGGGTTCTCTATCAATTGCACGCAGTAGGCGACTGAAGTTGTCCTTCAGGAACTCAACGAATGCGCGGTCGAAGAAGACTTCCGGCAGTCCTCCTTCAAGCTGACTTCCCGCGTTCTGGGGTAGGACCTCGAAGTCACGGACCAGTGGACACTCTCGAAGTCGTGTGATCTTGTCGATGTATTGCTCCCTGCCGAGCTGCTCAATAAGCAGTTTGTGGAGTGTAAGGCGAGGGATTGGGGAGTCCTTGGTAGAGAACTCGTAGATAATTCCCAGCAGCACAGTGCACAGACCAGGTACCAGCTTGCTCGGAGCGCGCTGGTGCTTAATTTCTTGCAGCAAGGTCTGAATGCTACTACCTTCTCCCAATAGATCATTGACGACATCTGGGTCTTCAAACAACCAACCACAGAGGAGCATCAGATATCCGACAGTGATTCTTTCATCATCGCCGCGCTGCAGCCCAGTGATGAGATTGCCAACAACTGATTGGACGCTTGTAACGACTTCTTCACCACTCTCGGCGTCGCCTTCGGTAACTTTCATAGCAGTCGCCTTCGCCTCGCCATCGTCGAAGATCAAGTGGAACATCAAAACGCAAGCCATCCATACTTGATATGGGTCAGCATTTCCTCGCGATTCCGGCGCAGTGAGCAACACAGATATGATATTGGGAATGGCATCTTGCCCGCTGGTATGCCCTTCAATGGCTCGCCTGAGCACGTGCATGCGAATCCCAGGGTGATGAGCGAAGAACGCTTTCATGCATTCGCAAGCTGCAAGACGGGCATCCAAAAGGTTGTTGGGGGCAGGCTCAAGACTGAGTTTCAGGAAAGCCTCAATGACATTGATTCGTAAAGGCTCGTTGACATTGCCGTTGCCATTGACAGTCGCATCGCCGCGGCTATGAGAGCCCCACAAGACCTCGATGTCACCGAATCTCTCTTGTAAAGGCGAATTGCCACGGATGAGATCAGCACAAGTTGACAACGCCTGGAGCTGTCAGTCTTTGAAATGTTGACAGGTCTAACTGATCTAGAAGTGCATCTCACCTTTGCTGTTACGCTGACACTGAATCGTTGACCAAATGCAATGCTCAGAACCTGTTCTGTAACGCCATTTTGCCAAAACGCAGTTTGGTTGATAGGTGTGCTCGCGCTGCCGCGGATCAGAAATAGCTGGATGATGGCCAACAGGCCCCAGACGTTCTTGTCTCGGTGCACTAAAGTCCATTCCGGCAGCGGCTCGTCCCCCTCTGGCTCTTGCTGGCATTCATGCAGAAGATGTGTCACTCTCTTCACACAGCCAGTCTCTCGGAAAGATGACTGATTGGAGATATTGAATCTCAGGAGGTGGGCCAACAAGGACAAGCAGTCCTCAACGACCTCGGTTCCAAGGCTCAATGCTCCTTCCTTGTTAATAAGATCAAGAAGAATTTCAAATGTGTTCTCAAATGCGACAAGTTTCTGCAGTTCCTCGGAGGTAGGTGTAAGAGCAATAAGTAATACGAGAGCCTCTAACAATTGGAAGAAAACACTGCCGGTCAGCGTTCCGTAGTTAACCAGAAGCGATTGTAGTGTTTGGCAAGACATACCGTTCCGCACCGGTTCCCTCGAGTCGGTCAGGACATTGACCAATTTGGAAATGCCGAGTGGCGCTGTGAAAATGCATTCTTGTGTTCGTTCCGGTCGTGCGCTGCAGATGTGTGAAATCAATTGTAGAGAATATAGACGAGAATAGAATTCGCGGGCTTCGAGTAAATCGAGAAGGGTGGTGATATTATCTTGTCGCTTTTAAATCGTGAGTGGACAGAATAATCTTTGGAAATATATCACGATTCGTACCTGAGTAAATGAGTCCGCAAGCCACAAAGCTATTTCATCCGATGCTTCAGGCTATAGCTGGCTATTAGGAATTGGACCATTGTATTGTACAGAGACAGGTACCCACGCTATTTTCATCTGGCGTGAAGAGCATCAAAAGGGTCTCGAGGACCACTTTTATGGTGTCCACGTCTTCGCCGTCATTTTGTAGACTGCTGATCAGTGATCGCAGGCCACCCGAGGCAACAGACGCTGGATATAGCTTCGCAAAGCTTCTGAGACCCTGAATAGCGGCTCGGCGATCCTCCAACAGTGTAGCACTCTGTAGCCTACTGCTCAATACATCGATTGTGTCCGTCGCCGTTTGTTTTGGCGGAGCTTGTGATTCAATAATTCGGAACATCGTGGTGGGGTTTCAATATCATGGTCACCGCCGGCCGAGGGCGTAGGAATTGATAGTCATCTAAAGAAAATATTAAAGCCAGAGGAATGGTCAAGTTGATCAATTCGTCCAAGTACAACAGCAAGCTGTCCTGCCGCCGCTGCCCAAGGGGGCTACCGCTCTCGGCTTTGATTGCAGAATCCCCGACCGCCCGCATTTTATCTTTTCGTCAACCGGGAAGCTCACGGTTAACCTCCCAAACCTAGCACCGCGATCATCTCTGCGGTTGCATCTTGTGTTACTACTTGGTTCGGGGAAATTTGGATATATTACTCACTTGCAGCTCACCGCGTGAGACCCACGAACGTGAAACTGCACCCGCGCCCACACGAGTCCTGTGAACCGATTGCGACAACGCTCACTGATCTCACCCACGCCTTGATTCCAGAAGTGTCGCATCGCCAATATGGGTGTCCCTGCGCTTTTCCGATGGCTCTCCAACAAATATCCGAAGATTATTTCTCCGGTTATTGAGGAGCAAGCCCAACAAGTGGACGGCGAAGAAATCCCGTTGGACATCACCGGCCCCAACCCTAATGGCGAGGAGCAGGATAACCTTTACCTCGATATGAACGGTATCGTCCATCCTTGTACGCACCCTGAGGGCAAGCCCCCTCCAGCGGATGAGCAGGAGATGATGCTGGAGATCTACAAGTACACTGATCGCGTCGTGAACATGGTGCGCCCAAGGAAGCTTCTCATGATCGCCATTGGTATGTGTCCCCCCCTGATGATTTGGGATTCCTCAACCGCTCTCATCCAAGCGCAGCTCACTAATGAACCTCGATTTCACGTTTAGATGGTGTTGCCCCCAGAGCCAAGATGAACCAGCAGCGCGCACGTCGATTCCGCTCCGCGCAAGAAGCCAGAGAGAACGACGCAAAGAAGGAGGAACTCCATAAGATGCTCGCTCAGCAGCACAAGACGAAAACCGGCGAGGATTACATTCGGGAGGAAGTTGTCCAGAAAACATGGGATAGTAACGTCATCACGCCTGGAACACCTTTCATGGATATCCTGGCAGCCTCGCTACGATACTGGATTGCCTACAAGCTCAACACTGACCCTGGTTGGGAAAACGTACGTTGTGACCTCTTGGCCTGTCCTGGAGCAAATGCTGACCTTTCTAGTTGAAAATCATCATCTCGGATGCCACGGTTCCCGGAGAAGGAGAGCACAAGATTATGAACTTTGTGCGATCGCAGCGCGCATCGCCTGATCATGACCCTAACACTCGTCATGTCATTTACGGTCTGGTAAGCCTTTTGTCCCAATTCCGCTTTATGGCCTATCATGCTAACCCTTTTAGGATGCCGATCTGATCATGTTGGGTCTTGGCACACACGAGCCCTACTTTAGAGTTTTGCGAGAAGACGTTTTCGCTCAAGACTCAAGAGGTCGGGGATGTAGGCTGTGTGGGCAGAATGGACACAAGGCCGAAGAGTGTCTAGGTCGCCCTAAGGAGAAGAATGGAGAATTTGATGAAAAGCAAAACGCTGCTCCTCTGAAGCCATTCATTTGGCTACATGTCGCTGTGCTTAGAGAATATCTTGCGGTTGAACTTCGTGTTCCCCAGCAGCCCTTCCCCTTCGACTTGGAACGTGCCCTTGATGACTGGGTGTTCATGTGTTTCTTCGTCGGAAACGATTTCCTTCCTCACTTGCCCTCCCTGGATATTCGTGAGAATGGTATCGACACACTGATTGCGATCTGGCGTGACAATCTTCCTGCCATGGGTAGCTACCTTACTAAAGATGGAAGTGTCGAGCTGAAAAATGCCCAAATCATCTTGCAAGGACTGGCCAAACAAGAAGACGCTATCTTCCGCCGCCGTAGACAAGCGGAGGAGAGGAAGCAAGCCAATGAGAAGAGACGCAAGGAACAGGATGAGGCCCGCAATGCGGAGCGCTCCCAAAAGCGCAGACGCAGTTCACCGCAATACGACGCTAAGTCTGGCGGTCGCTCTGGTGGTCCTGCTGAGATAGTCCCACCTATGGAACTGATCACTCCCGGTCGTGGTAATTTGGCAAAGGAGACCAGGGAGCTGACTCATGACATGGTCACCAACCGTGGTGCCGTGTATCGTGCCAATATGGAGAACAAGAGTGCCGCTGCCGTGTTGAAGAGCAAGCTCATGAAGGGCAAGCAGAACGAGCCTGAGCCCAGTGAGACACCGGTTGAAGATACATCTTCGGCACTCGGAAAGCGCAAAGCTGAGGCAGCCGATCAAGAGGACGGCGAGGCGGGAACCCCGGGCAGAGACTCCCCTCCGCCTCCTCCCGCCGTTGAGAAGCCGAAGACAGATGAAATGCCCGAGGACACTGTCATGCTCTGGGAACCAGGTTACGCTGATAGATACTACGAGCAAAAGTTCAATGTGGATCCCAAGAACCACGAGTTCCGCCACCAGGTCGCTCGTGACTATGCCCTAGGCCTATGCTGGGTTCTTCGATACTATTTCCAAGGATGTCCTAGCTGGAGTTGGTACTACCCCCACCACTACGCGCCCTTTGCTGCCGATTTCGTCGATATCGCGGATATGCCGGTGGAGTTTGACCAAGGCAAACCGTTCAGACCCTTTGAGCAGCTGATGGGTGTGCTTCCCGCCCAATCTAACCACGCGCTGCCTAAGGTTTTCCATCCTCTGATGGAAGATGCGAACTCCCCTATCATTGATTTCTATCCAGAGGATTTCCCGCTCGATCTCAACGGTAAGAAGTTCGCGTGGCAGGGTGTAATTCTTCTGCCCTTCATCGACGCAAACCGCCTTCTCGAGGCTATGGGAACCGTCTATCCTCTTCTGACCGAGGAGGAGAGAAGTCGCAACACCCATGGCTCCGAAGTCCTGCTTCTATCTGACCGGAACCCACTGTACCAAGATCTTGTTTCCAACTTCTATTCCAAGAAACCAGGCCCTGCGCAGTACCCGATCAAGCAAGACCTCAGCGCGGGCCTGGCAGGTATTGCCGAGCGTAGCGATACCTACATTCCCCACAGCTCGTTGGTCTCGCCCCTGGAGGCACACGGCATGCCCGGAGTTGATGAGGACCGTTCTCTCACGGTGTTGTACACACTCCCCAAGTCGTCTCATGTTCACAAGTCCATGCTGCTGCGCGGCGTGAAGCTGCCGACACCAATGCTGGACTCGAGTGACATCAGAGCCACCAAGGGTCGTGCTCAGAACTCAGGCCGATCCTTCGGTGGTGCTCCTTTCCAAGGCCGAGGCCGCGGTGGCCGCGGTGGCTACCAAGGTGATCGCCCTCAAAATGATCGCCCGAACCCATTCGCCGGTCATCTTGATCCCAACTTTGCCCCCGGACCTCCGGGTGGTCCCGCCGGAGCTCACATGGTGCCTCCTGGGTGGGTGCCCCCTGGTCAAGGATACGGAGGTTACTCCAGAGGACCTCCCCCTCCTCCACGTGGTGGAATGGCCAACCAATACCCACCCCAACAAGGTTATCAACAACCCCCTGCTCATTACAATCAGTATAACCAGGGCGGTCAATACAACAATGGGTATCAAGGAGGCGGCTACGGCTCGAACGATTATCGCGGAGGCCGAGGCGGCGGCGGTTATCGTGGAGGAAGAGGCCGCGGAAATTACCAAGGCCAAGGTGGAGGTGGAGGTGGATATGGTCGCTACTAAATCGAGACATGATCTTGCATCCTCTTTTTCATTGTGATTATTCTGGTTCTTTCAATACTGCTGCCATACTATCCGGCAACACTGATCATAGGGCTTGATGTCCTGGGGATAAATGGAGTTAGGGGCGGTTTCAAAATCAATTTAACTTGCGTTTTTGCAATCATCTTTTCCATGTAGAACCATTTTCCTACGATCCAACTCACTTCGCGTGGTCGTTCACAACAGCTCTATAGAGTCTGTCCCTTTGTGGAAGGCGGTATAGCCCACGGAGGGGTGAAAGGCGCAAGGCGCACGGGCAAAAAATCGAGGTGGGGTGAGTCACTATCGTGCCCTTTGCGATTTGCAAACCTCTCACTTTTGCATATCAATTTAGCCATGTCGATTGATTTCCCTGCGGAGGAAGAGCTCGTTCTCTCTCGGTGGAGGGAGATCGATGCCTTCAAGCGCCAGGTCGAACTCTCAAACGACAAGCCTCGATACTCTTTCTTCGACGGCCCACCCTTTGCTACAGGATTGCCTCACTACGGCCACCTGCTTGCCTCGACTATTAAGGATGTCATTCCCCGATACTGGTCCATGAAGGGCTATCACGTCGAGCGTCGCTTCGGTTGGGACACTCACGGTGTGCCAATTGAATATGAAATTGACAAGAAGCTCGGCATGTCCGGTCTGCAGGCGGTCCAGGAGATCGGTATCGAAAAGTACAACGAGGAGTGCCGTGCTATTGTTATGCGATACTCTACTGAATGGCGCCAAACTATTGATCGCCTGGGTCGTTGGATTGATTTCGACAATGACTACAAGGTAAATATCACGCTCGCGTGTCGACGAACTTGCCTTAGCTGACTCAAATCGCTTTCTAGACTATGAACCCCTCGTTCATGGAATCAGTCTGGTGGGTTTTCAAGGAGCTCTTCGACAAGGGCCTTGTCTACCGTGGATACCGTGTCATGCCCTACTCCACTGCCCTTAACACCCCGCTCAGCAACTTTGAGGCGCAACAGAACTACAAGGACGTCCAGGACCCTGCTATTGTGGTGACCTTCCCTCTGTTGGATGACCCCGAGACCTGTCTGCTTGCATGGACCACCACCCCATGGACCCTCCCATCCCACATCGGCCTTTGTGCCAACCCCAATTTCGAGTACGTCAAGATCTACGACGAGGCCACGAAGAAGAACTATATCCTGCTGGAAGCTCTCCTCCGGACTATTTACAAGGACCCTAAGAAGGCCAAGTTCAAGATTGTCGACCGCATTAAGGGTTCCGATATGCTGGGATGGAAGTACGCGCCTCTCTTCGACTACTTCTACGATGAGTTCAAGGAGGCTGGTTTCCGTGTGCTGAATGACGAGTATGTCACTGCTGAGGATGGTGTTGGTATCGTCCACCAAGCCCCCGCATTCGGTGAGGACGATTACCGGGTCGCCATGGAACACGACGTTATCAACGAAACTCGTCTTCCTCCCAACCCCATTGACGCCCAAGGTTGTTTCACTGCCGAGGTCCGCGATTTCGTGGGCCAGAACGTCAAGGCCGCTGATAAGGGCATCATCAAGCTCCTCAAGGGCAATGGTCGTGTCCTTGTTGACAGCCAGATTACTCACAGTTATCCTTTCTGTTGGCGATCTGACACCCCTCTCATTTACCGCGCTGTTCCATCGTGGTTTGTGAAGGTTAAGCCCATCATTCCCGATATCCTCGAGGGTATTGAGAAGTCTCATTGGGTTCCATCCAACGTCAAGGAGCGCAGATTCGCCAGCTGGATCCGCAACGCCCACGACTGGAATGTTTCTCGCAACCGTTTCTGGGGAACTCCTTTGCCTCTCTGGGTCAGTGATGACTTCAAGGAGGTTGTCGCCGTTGGTAGCATCGAGCAGCTTCGCGAGTTGAGTGGCTACGAGGGTGAGCTCCACGACATTCACCGTGACAAGGTCGACCACATCACCATCCCCAGCAAGCAGGGCAAGGGTGTTCTTCGCCGAGTCTCCGAGGTGTTTGATTGCTGGTTCGAGAGTGGTGCTATGCCCTACGCCAGTCAGCACTACCCCTTCGAGAACAAGGAGCAGTTCGAGGACAGCTTCCCTGCCGACTTCATTGCTGAAGGTCTTGACCAAACTCGCGGTTGGTTCTACGTGCTTTCCGTTATTGGTATGCACTTGCGTAACAAGCTTCCTTACAAGAACGTCGTTGTCAACGGTATTGTTCTTGCTGAGGACGGCCGCAAGATGTCCAAGCGTTTGCAAAACTACCCTGACCCAACTCTGGTGATGAACTCGTACGGTTCCGATGCTCTCCGTCTATACATGATCAACTCTCCTGTTGTTCGTGCCGAGCCCTTGAGATTCAAGGAGAGCGGCGTCAAGGAAATTGTCGGCAAGGTGCTGCTGCCCTTGTGGAACAGCTACAAGTTCTTTGAGGGCCAAGTCGCCCTTCTGAAGAAGGCCTCTGACGTTGACTTCATCTTTGATCCCTCCGCGGAGCGCACTAACGAGAACGTTTTCGATCGTTGGATCTTGGCCAGCACCCAGAGCCTGCTCAAGTGGGTCAACCAGGAGATGGCTGCTTACAGACTGTACACCGTCGTGCCTCGACTTCTCGAGCTCATCGACAACACCACAAACTGGTACATTCGCTTCAACCGCAAGCGTCTTAAGGGTGAGAACGGCGTTGATGACACCTTGCACGCTCTCAACACTCTCTTCGAGGTTCTCTACACCCTGGTCCGAGGCCTTGCCCCCTTCACTCCCTTCCTCACCGACAACATCTACCAGCGTCTTCTCCCCCATATCCCCGAGTCCCTGCGCGGTGTAGACAGCCGCTGTGTCCACTTCCTTCCCTTCCCCGAGGTCCGTGAAGAGCTCTTTGATGCCACTGTTGAGCGCCGTGTGTCCCGCATGCAGAAGGTCATTGAACTCGGACGTCTGAGCCGCGAGCGCCGCGCCATCGGTCTGAAGACTCCTCTCAAGACTCTTGTTGTGATTCACAACGACCCCGTCTACCTTGAGGACGTCAAGTCGCTCGAGAGCTACATCCGCTCAGAGCTCAACGTGCTTGACCTCGAGCTTTCTTCTGACGAGGCCAAGTACAATGTCCACTACTCTGTCGAAGCCGAGTGGCCTGTGCTGGGTAAGAAGCTGAAGAAGGATGTCCAGAAGGTCAAGAAGGCCCTGCCTCAACTCACCAGTGAAGACGTGAAGGGATACCTTCACAACAAGAAGATCCTCGTTGATGGTATCGAGCTTGTTGAGGGTGATCTCGTTGTCAAGCGTGGCATTAAGGAAGACGAGAACTCCAAATCCCTCGAGACGAACACCGACTCCGATGTTCTGACCATCCTCGATGCCAACCTGTACCCCGAGCTGGCTCACCAGGGTCTGGGTCGTGAGATCATCAACCGTATCCAGCGTCTTCGCAAGAAGGCCGGTCTGGTCCCCACTGATGACGTTAAGATGGAATACACCATCATCTCCGATCCTGACAACATTGGCATCACCGAGGCCTTCAAGTCTCAGGCCCCTGAGATCGAGAAGGTTCTCCGCCGTCCCGTTGACCAGAGTGAGTTCGCCAGCGATAAGCTCCCTACCGGCGAGGAAGAGGGTACCATCTCCCAAGAAGAGCAGGAAGTGCAGAACGCCACCTTCTTGCTGCGCCTTCTCAAGCTTTAGAAATTTGTCTTAAAGAGCATGTGTAGATAGCAGTCTACTGTTAAAATTCCCTTGAATGAAAACGTACTTATGATCTTCAACCCATTGTGAATACATATTATATGATACAGTAGAGCAAACTCCATCCAAAACAAATAAAAAGTCTTCCAGAAATCCCAATTGCGCCGCTATGTCCAGGAAGGTTGCACAAGTGAATGGACTTTGTATTGTTACCCATCTCAGCTTCAGTGGAAATGCTGCTTAGCCCTTCTTAGAAGCCGCCTGTGGAGGTGTGATTAGCATAGTAGACTGCACAGCACTGGCCCAATACTTACAAGATAGCAGTCCTTTAGTCTCATGAACTCTTTGGCACACATATCCTTGTGTACTGAGTTGTAGTCAGTAACAACACACTTTCCGTATGCCGCTACCTGAAGGAATGTCAGTAATGCAGGTCGGCAAGGGATCGACCGGGCTACCAACCTCAGCAGAACATTGGGCCGAGGCCTTAGCAATCTTCTCAACGGGTCGAGTCCTGGCAGGCATCTTGAAAGACAGAATTGATGATATACCGCTCTCAACTAAAGTGGAAGTTGAGGCCGATGTAGAATTCCTATAATGTTACGTAACACCACGTGATCTGCATGTTTGTGTCGCGCCAACCAAAACAACCCGAATCGGTGCAGTTAGTGCATGCTTTACTCTGTTTCTTTGAACGTGCTGATCGAAGCAACTCTCTACTGGCGCATGTATTGTACTTTTGGCGCATCCCGCTTTCGCGATGATCTATTTGGTTCCGCAGCTCTATGACCCAGATGCGACAAGCGCGCCTTGAGATCGCGAATTTTCGATGCCTCCGATATCCTCTCAGCGTCGAACTGTGACCGAAGAGGGCTCATCTCTTTCAGATGAAGGTAATACACCATTGATCCCCTCCGCCGTTGAATGTACTCTGACCGCGTTACAGATGTCGGCTTCCTCTTCCAGGTTATCTCCGGCGCCGAGCACAAGCCCGAAGTCAATCGACTCCCATTCCGGGCGCTCTTCGAGTCATATGATGAAGCCATTGGGGAACATGGCGTCAACGTGGACCCGGGCCATGCGTGCTTGCGCTTCTTGTTCAAGATGGGAAGCAAAGGCGTGCACGGCGAGACACTCTACGACAAGTTCGAGAACGCGCTCCAGCAAATGGGGATCATGATTGAATTCGGTGACGAGGGATCGACAAATATCAATGAGACGCAAAACTCTGGTCAATATACAGTGGAGGTTACGCACAGCCAGTCTGTTGATTACAACAACGACCATCAACATGAACATGAACATTCACACATTCCGAATGGTGTGCCACCGACTCCAAGACGGCGCGCATCCTTCAACACTACATATGATATTGGCGAGGACGCTACACAGAGAAGCTTCATCAACCGTCCCAGCTCTCGCTCCTCAATGTCTCGACTCGAGATTGGTAAACCCAAGTTCTCTGAGCATAAATTGTCACCTACCCATAAGAAAGATACAGGACCTCTGAAGTCCCCGGATCGTACTCAATTGATCAGTCAGTTTTTGGACGTGGGCCGCCGGCTTCTGAGCAGATTTGATGGTGTGGAAAACAAACATGAAACGGAAGAGTCCCCTCCATTGACAAATGGAGTTATCGCAAGGTCAGCTGTTTCCCGTGATCGCTCGAAGAGAGCAGCAGAAGCCTCGCGTTCCCATCGATCCCCATCTCTTGAATCCTCGGACAGTTCGCAGTCCCAAGAAGTGGAGTCGATCATGTCGCAAGGCCCCGAGAATGATTCATTTGAGAAAGAAGAAGTGCCCCCTGAGTTCCTTTACCGTCCCCAGCTTTCAGATCTCCTTCGGGATGCATCGACCTTCAACATGTACAGACAACGGTCGATCTGCCGTCGCATTCTGACACTTTGGCTGAAAAAGGCCTTCCAAGCCCGACAAACTCGCGAGACGAGGGAAAACTTGGCGACTAGCTATGACCGCAGTCTGCTTCTCAGACAGGCTTTTGATCCTTGGTTGGGAGTCATTCAAGAGAAGCGCCATTCGGCTCGCACAGATCGTTTCTTCAAGCATCTTGAGACGCGTGCCAACCGTGCACGTGAGCTATATCTGATGACCAAAGCTTTCAGTCATTGGGCTCAGCTTACATCGGAAGAGGTAGCTCGCACGTCCGCTGCTCGAAAACACGTTCTAAGTGTAAAATACTTCAAAGCCTGGCGTGAGATCACCGCTGTCAATGAACTGAAGGCTCAGCGTTTCGCGTTGAAGAGGCCATTCCAAGCGTGGCGAAAAAAGGTTCAAGACTTGAGGGATGCAGAGAATCAGGCAGTTGCCGTACGCAACTCAAAAGTTCAAAAGTCATCATTTTGGCACTGGTGGTGGTGTTTCTGTGATCGCCGCGTTCTTGAAGTTTCCGACTACAGACTGAAAAGACGTTCGCTTCTGTCCTGGCTTCGAAATTTCCGAAACATCCGCGAGCGTGATCATGAAATAGATCTCCACAACAAGCGATCATCTCTTATTTCGGTTCTACAAACATGGTCTCAACACTCGCGCGACATTGCCATGGCTGAGCATGATGTTCAGAGATCCCGACGTCAGCACGATCTCAAAGAAACCTTTGTTGAATGGAGAATACAGGCCCGGCTGGCTCCGGCTGCTTCTCAGGTTTCTCTGATGGTCGACTCTAGAATTTTACGCTCTGCTCTCTCACAGTGGGTTGGCAAGGCCCGCATGATACAGCAGGCCGAAGACGTGGATCGTTATCGCATTCAACGTAATTCATGGATTTCGTGGAACGATACTCTTCGCTGTTTGGCGCTCCGCGCTCGAATTGACGAGCGTCTGAAGATGGAAGCCATGTACAAATGGATCCTAATGGAACGATATGAATTGATGCGAAGAATCCGAGAGCAGCGCATCAAACGAGAAGTTTTTTCTCGATTTGTGACGAACACTCGAGATACTTACACTCGTTTACTCTTCCACGCGGAAGCTTATGAGGAGAAACAGGCAGAGTCTCTGGTTCAATCTAAGTTTGCGATTTGGCGTGACCAAGTGCAGCTTCAGCGTGAGCGAGAGTACATTGCGTCGGAGTTCTATGCTCCACGCTTGGCAGCTGAGTCACTTGGTATCTGGCGGGAAAGACATCAGCAAGTGATCAAAATGGAGGGTTGGGCCCAAGATGCGCGGTTCTATTTCTTAATGAAGAAGTCGATGAAGCAATGGCGCAAAGCCAAGTCCGATTCTGGTAAGAGGCGACGCCAAGAAGCGTATGCCAAAGTGCGACGAATGGTGAAAATCAACCTTGCATCGAAGGCTTTGTTTGCTTGGGCATCGAAAACCCAGGTCATCGTGGATATGGAGCAACAAGCTGCCGATGTTGATCGGGACAAATTGCTGGTTGATACGTCCGATATCTTTGCTCAATGGCATGAGAAGACGAACAAGAGGATCCAGGAGGTGCAGGATGCTGACGATTCATACTTCCGACAAGTTGCATTTGACCAGCTCATGCAAATGTCCGAGACCTTCGTTATCCGCCGTGAGATGGAAGACCAAGCAGACAATGTACATCGCCTTCACGTTCTGCGCGGAGCATCTGGTGCCCTTCGCAAGCTCAGCCTCCGCATTTTCCAGGTCAGCAATCATGCCGAAACGGCCGAAGCCATGCGTGAGAGGAACCTACGAAAACACTCAAGGAACATGTTCCGCGACTGGGTTGACAGTGCCCGTATGAAGCTTGAAGCCCGTGACACCGCCGGTCCATCCATGACACCAGGACCGATGTCAACGTATGGAAACGTGGATGGTGCCGGGTCTGCGCTCTTCGACCCATGGTCCCAAGACCCCGCGGAAACTCCCTTCAAGCTCAGCGACATCACATCAACCTCTCAAGCCACCTCTCATGACCCGATCTCTGCAAGCCCATTGGCGACCCCGAACTTCACTACCTCTCCATCCAAACGAGCAGCCCGAGCGCGAGCCCTCGCTCAACTCTCTACCACCCCCGCCACCCCCATGCGCACACCCTTCGCAAGCCGCCTGCTCCGCGCCGGGACCACAACTGCTCTCACTACATCTTCCAAGCGGCCACGCACGGGCCGGCGAAGCTCGGTCGGTACTAGCGTTCGGTTCGTGGACGAAGAACCGCCTGAATCTCCGACTGATGGTCGTAGGTCGGCGAACCGACGTCCTTGATCCCTTCTATGTCCCAATATTGGAACTTGGCCGTTGCTTTGGTTTCATGTACATCAGTGCTTATACCTTTCCTCTCATTTGTTGATAGGTGCGATCGTGTTTTATTCCATGCATCATCCGGCGCAACATATAGCGAACTGAAAGGGTTCTGGTTTTTGGGTTTTGGGTATATTGATTTTGTACTTTTGCCATGACTGAATGAGATGATCAATTATGAAATAAATTTACGTAACCTTGGAACTACCAAGAACTCTATACTAAACTGATACGTGACAAAGTCTGTGTCGGAGCAATGTCTTAACCATCGAAATGAGGGATATGGTCGGCGTTGAGCTCGCTACGAATTACATCTCGCATGAAAGCCTGCACATGTTCAGCTGAATCGACTTGGGACAACCAACACTGGTTGATGATCTGTCCGTATGGAATAGCAGAAACATCAGGGAACTCCTTTCTCTTGAATCTTTCTTCCACTTGATCGCTAGGAATCTCCTCGTAGGGACTGGTCCCCTGAAAAACCTCGTAAAGAGTCGACCCGAGCGCAAACAGATCTGTAGCCACGGTAGGTGGGTCTCTCCAATGTCGTGGGAGATAGAATCGAGTTCCCTCACCAGAGGCCGGTCTAGACCCGTCTAGCGAAGAGCCAGAGAAATCAATGATTTTGATATTGAGCGTTGAGTCCAAAACGAAATTCCGCGGTTTGATGTCACCGTTTTCCATATACTCAAGAATAAGGCCATCCCTGGAGTGATCCAACATCCGTACTAGCCTTTCATGCAGGTCAAGGCGATGATAGATACTGGCTTCTTTGGCAATGTACAGGATGTGGTTTTCCATTTCAGCGTCAGGAAATGGCGATTTGAGGACGGTACCATCAGCAAGGAGTTCGACAATCCCAGTTAGCCCGCCAGAGATAAATTGTCCTTGAGCATCTCTGGTAATGGTTTCGACCTTTCCGTGTCTAGGTTCATTTGCTTCACAATCATTTTGAGGCCCCTATGTAAGTTGGTCAGGAAACTGTTGTAATGAAAAGAAACGGGCTTGAGTTATACCGCTTCAATATCGTGATGAGTGGGCCAGTGGATCAGGCGTGACAAAGGAGAAATCAACGCAATCACTATCCACTCCTTGAGACTACAACATACCGATAGAAATCGTCGCAGTGTCTTCGAAAAGAGTACAAAAGCCATTTGAAATGCGGCGATTATCGGTGATGTTGTTTGAAGACCTCACGATTCTCGTGCAAGATAGTAGTCTGTCACGTGATTTACAGTCTCTGAATCTCCAATCACTAATTCTCTGTTCACTTAAGGTCTATTGAATAAAGAATGGAAATTACAATAAATAGTAATGGAGGCAGGTTTGGAGTAAGTAAGAAGGTCTAATTTGGCGAAGAAACTAATAACAAACAAGGAAGGTAAGAAAAGCTACCAAGTATGGAAGCAAGAGTAGACTGGAGACCTTGGGAACCTTGGAGGATTTCAATACTCCTGGGGTTGATAATAACATTGGACAACCCTTTTATATTGAGTCAACCTGCGGGGATTGGAAGATATAAACTTGGAAATATTCATGGATGTAGACTGAGGAGATATATACAACGGACCTCGGGACTATTGATTAGATGCTTATCACGTATTGCCTAGAACTTTGGAAGTGGAAGCTGTATAAGTACGAAATAAAGGAGCTATATGTTCGGAATCTGGTATTCTGAAGCTGGCAATTGATTAACAAAATGCCTATATAGATACAATATACCCTAAAGTCATTGTAGACAAGCTTGATGTGGCTTGGAAGGAGGTCATACTAAGTGGAGTGGCAGCGTAATCGACCTCCGCCTACCCTCCGTCTACCCCAACAACCCCCCAAAACCAGTCGACCTTCCCCTTTTCATCCCTTCGCAGCTCGATCCGCTCATATACAATTTTACTGGACCTGGAAATGGTGTAACGTGGCTCTGAGCGCAACGAGCGTCCCTCCGAATCAACCGCCTCTATGCGAGCGGTACTGCCAGGCAGACCCCCAGCTAAGCTCCAGTCGTTCAGCACGGCGCTCTGGAATGGTCTTCGCGTTGTTGTAAGTATCCCAGCAACTATATTGTCTAGCCATACAGCTCCATTGCTGGATTCAAGCTCGTTGTCGCTGACTCTGGCCCCGCGCACTCAATAGGCATACATTTCTGGTCATGCGCTGGTCATCCTCGGCGGTCCCCAAACACTCCTCCAAACGATCTACGTCGACGATACCGATATACTTGAAGCTGTCGTGATTGATGAATCGTCTGGAAAGATTGCTGTCTGTGGTGGCCCCGATGTGTTTGTGTACCAGCCGTATGGCATCCAGGGTGAAACGCTCAAGGTGCGCACCCAGCCCGCTCTACGTGGCCCGAACTACCAAGTGTTTACGTGGAGAGATACGATTGATATTGATACATGGGTTGATTTAGTGGTCCCTCCTGAACACGTTTCGTGCCTCCGATGACGACGAACCGATCTATACTTTATCGTGGGGTTCCGCGAATGAGCTCCTAGTGGGTAACTCCCGCCTCGCCCTTTGGTTCATGAACGATGAGCCGCGCCTAGTATGGAAAAGGAAGCTTGCTGCGCCGGTCAAATTTGCCCAGTTCTCGCCTGATTCAGCTTTGATTGTCACAGTCGGACGGTATGACCGATTGGCCAAGATCTGGAGACGACTTGCGTTCGGCGCAGACGAGGTTCGATTCGAGGTCTCGTATCTGCCACATCCTGACGTTGTGACCGGCATACACTGGCGACTACCCCGGCATCCCGAACAATCTATGGATAACGTTCTCTATACATTTTGCGCCGACAATAAGATTCGAGTATGGGCTGTGACAGACCACCATGCACTATCTGCGTTGCAATTATGGACGGAGATTGACATGGGAAAGTCGGTTCAGCCGAGACTTGCGTCGGACAAACATCATGGCTCACATCGACGGTATGGATTCATTCTTGATGGCCGCGATTTCTGTGTCGCAACAGAGCGCGCTATTCAGCGAAGCACCGGGAACGGAGCGAATCATGCGTTAGAACATATTATCGAGGTTGCGAGCAATGCCCCGGAGATATGCGTTGTCACCGATGGCGAGGGACACATGTCTGCCTGGGCATTGGAGGACGTTGGCTCCAAAGCAAAGACCAATCTAAGTGTCTTCAATATTCTGCATGTGGAGGGCTTGGAATTCGGATTTGCATTTGACAGAGCACCACAAGAGGACTATGCACAAATTAGCGCATTCCAGAGTACATTATCCGACGACAAGTTGACTGTTCTAGTCCATCACTACGATGGCCGGATTGAGTGGTATGACTCCCACGTGGATGTCCTCTTCGATCCCGCGCCTCGCAAGAAGCGAATAACCCAAAGGGCCTCTTGGTCGGGTCACACTGCTCCTGTGAAGAAGATTGTTCGCAACGCAACTGGCGATACATTGGTGTCGCGTACTAATGAAAATAAAGCCACTGTGTGGAAGCAGCAGCGCCGAAATGGGGGGTCAATTGCGCACAAGAGTGTTCTCCTCTCAGATGAGCATATTCATCGGACGTGTGTGATTGACGACACTGATCTTCTGGTCAATCTTCATCACAAAGGCATCTCACTGTGGGATTTCAGCGCAAACCATGCTAAGAAGCTGGCTTCTCTGCCGTTTACCAAACCCACGAAACCCCTTTGTGTCTTGTCAATCCCCAGCACCGAAACACATCCAGGCGTTGCCTATATCGCAACAATATGGGCCGATATGCGCGGAATTGTGTGGGAAGTGCGGTCGCCTAGTCTCGATGACCGAAAAACAACACCCGAAACCAATCCAGATCAGATTATGCGTGCATTCTGCACGTTTGATATGGGCTTAGATGAAGAGGTCGCATACATACTCCCCGTGGACCCGGCTGGCCCAAAGGCCCAAACTTCGAAATTCTTCGATTCATTCTCGACTGATATCGCGCTCTCTTACACCAATAGCGGAGTTGTCAGGACATGGACCGCCAAGGTCGATCCGACGAATGTCAAGATTGACTGGCTACTACAATCCACCGTTGATACAGGAATCACAAATCCTGCGCTAGCTTCCGGTAGCTCTATCCGGAAGGCAGCCCTCATTGACGAGACAAAGACCCACCTCACTATTTGGGATACGAATAACGCGCAACTCGAGTTTGAGGAACATTTCGCTGCACATGATATCATTAGGGACCTGGACTGGACCTCAACACCAGACAAGCAGTCCATTTTAGCCGTGGGATTCCCCCACAAGGTCGTTCTCTTATCGCAACTTCGCTATGACTACCTGGATTCACGGCCATCATGGACGCAAGTTCGAGAAATTTGGATTCGAGATCTCACCCCCATCCTATAGGAGACTCCTGCTGGCTGAACAATGGGCATTTGGTCATCGGAGCTGGAAACCAGCTGTTCGTTTATGACAAAGACATTGATGTTGGTGATCGACTTGTGTCTGAACTCCGCATGCCTTCAAGAGGGCTCTCTTCCGTCGATCTCTTCGATGTCGTCAGCCGTCTCAACGGCCCGTTGCCTGTCTTCCACCCTCAATATCTGGCACAGTGTATTCTTTCTGGAAAGACCAACCTGGTACATTCAATTTTGCTAAACCTGCACAAAAAGCTGAAGTTTTACACGGAAGGTGATGAGCTCGATGGCTTCCTGGAGATGCCCGTTGAATACTTCTACAAGGAAGATGTCAGTATTTAATATACCCCATTTCCTTTCTTTTTTTTTTTCTGACAATTGCAGGCTGCGCAACAATCGAACGCCAAAGAACTGCGCTCTTCCTATCTTGACGTTAATGAAGAGGAGATTTCTTCGGTGATGGACGAAAAGGCTGCAAGTGCACTTAACGAGTGCCTAGCGCGGATTGCCCTGCCTCAGCTCTCAAGCCATGAGCAATTCCGCTTAGCAGATACCATCGAGTGTGTCGCTATGGTTGACAAGCACCGACGATCTATGGATGATAATGCGGCTCGCTATCTTTTGTTCTTCCGACAGCATATGCTGCGAAAGATCCAAGGAGTGGCTAACAAAGACACTGTCTCATGGAGAGAGATCGTTTGGGCTTACCACAGTAGCAGCCAGGACATTTTGACAGACCTTGTGTCTCGACAGTTCAGTGCAAAATTAACATGGAAAGCAGCTCGGGAGAGTGGACTTTTCATGTGGTTGTCAGATCAAACATCTGTGGTACGTGCGTTTCCATCACGACTTCCACACCGACCTAACCACCGAGCAGAAAGCACAACTTGAGATACTTGCCCGGTGCGAATACACCAAGACGGAAGAGAGAAACCCAACCGACTGCACGCTTTACTATCTTGCCCTGAGGAAAAAGAACGTCTTACAGGGGCTTTGGCGGATCGCACACTGGAATCGTGAACAAGCAGCCACCCAGCGTCTCCTTGCCAATGACTTTACCGAAGCGCGCTGGAAGACATCGGCGCTCAAGAATGCATATGCTTTACTTGGAAAACGGCGATTCGGTATGTTGCTTGTCCTGCTTTGTTTCGACAATGGCCCGTGCTGATCATTTGCAGAATACGCCGCATCTTTCTTCCTCCTGGCCGATCATCTTCGCGACGCTGCGAATGTTCTCATCAATCAAATGGGTGATATTCAACTTGCAATTGCTATAACTCGAGCTTACGAAGGGGACACTGGACCCGTTCTACGAGAGATTCTCGAAGAGAGACTCCTTCCCCTAGCAGCTTCTGAGGGAAACCGCTGGATGGCCTCTTGGGCTTTCTGGATGTTGGGTAGACGGGATATGGCAGTGCGAGCACTGATTGTAAGTTATTTCGCGCAAGTTGCAAAAACCCGACTAATCACTTCCAGTCACCGGTTGAGACTCTATTAATGCCGGGAACCCCTGCCACACCGGGTAGTCCAGGACGCGTCAAGCTTCAATCAAAGTCTTATCTTTCGAACGATCCCGCATTGGTGGTCTTATATCACCAGCTGCGCGCAAAGACCCTCCAAACTCTCAAGGGTGCGTCTAAAGTGCATCCAAGAGAAGAATGGGAATTCGTTTGTCGCAATGCCAGACTCTATGATCGTATGGGATGTGATTTCCTCGCTCTGGATCTCGTACGCCACTGGGAATTCCTTGGTGGACTTCCTACCCAGGACTCTATGAAGCCGGACACATCCATCCAGATGAATGGCGATGATGTCGACTATCGGAAGCTACTTCGCCGGCGGAGCAGCCTCGTCGTTGCTGATATGCCGGTGAGGTTGGCAGATACGGCACAAAAGCCCGCAGCGTCGGAGACACCGAAGGACGTCCCAACAGAGCAGTCGAAGCCAAAGCCAAAGGCGCCGACGATGTTCCACGAGCCAGATGCTAATTCATTGTTGGACAGCTTTGGATTCTGAGGTTATAGTCGCCCAGGCCTGCTTGCATGGTACCACATTGCTTGATGTAATATCTATTGATCAATCTATCATTGTTTGAAAAGCATGCAACGCTCTCGCCAATGACATCGGGACAAGCCCAATCATAGCAACAATTGGCAAGTTTGCAGGACAAAATAAATGAAAAAAAGATAACGTGCCAGTGGCTTTTGTTTGATTTCTATCTAGTATACATAAAAGTTCCAAGGTTCTCGCAGGTTCGTAAAACATAATCAAACATCAAAGCGCTCCAAAATCAAAACGTTTCAAACTTCTGAGCATTGCGCCTAGATGAGACGGGCAACCCGGTTCCGCAAAACCGACAGACGTCGACGAGCCATCATAGTGCGGTTACCCGCAGCAGTGCCATTTCCATGACTGAAATTGAAGTGCTGCGTACCATTATTCTTAGCCGAAACAATCTGCGAAGTCTTATTCTTCAACAACTCCATCATCTCATGCACAATATGCTCACTCTCAGAATGACCAGCATTGTTGACACGACTCTCCTGCGCAGGCTCACGCTGATTATTCGTAGTCTGAGCCACTCTCCAAGTATCCGAGTTCGACCCCGGTGTCTGAATATTGTTGATATCATCAACGGAAGTTTGTTTCTCAGCGCGAACAGGTGCATCGGGCTGGTTGGTGGGAACGCCTTGTTGAACATTGGCTTGCTTTTGAGCAGCCTTGCCAGGCGTGGGGATCTTGTCTTCGTGTAAAGGGCTATCCTCGTCACAGATGAGATTTACCCAGATTTGACTGTATGCTGCGAATGCGCGCTTCTCGCATTGGCTGATTTCGACTCCGTTGCGGATTTCTTTGCTGATCAGGGGTTCGTCGATGCATTCTGGGACCTCGTGGACGGTGATGTTGCAGCCGCTGCCGCCTTCTAGGAAGGGGAGGTCGTGGTCGTGGGTGAGGAGCTCTGCGTCGATGGAGACGGCGCTGACGAGGCTGTGCTCGTAGGAGGGGACTGCGATGTTTTTGCAGCTGTTGACTGTGATATCTTGAGAGGGAGCATTTTCTTCGTAGTTTTCGTAGGTGTCAAGCTTGGTGAATGTGTCTCCTGGACAGTTGGGATAGAAGTGTGTCCATACCCTGGCAGTCCCTTGGGAGGAGACGGTGCTTGAGAGCATGGAAAGGGCGAGGAATGATGTGGAGAGGGAATGCATGGTTGCGAAAGGGTATCTGAGCACTGGAGATAAATGCTGAGATGTTGAGATGGATAAGATCTTAATTGTAGAGAGGAAGATCCATGAGGTTAGTGCATCTTATATATGCGTTGATCCCATCATTCCACCTGGTGTTGTAGTAATGAGATGGCGGGGAAGAATGAGTGGAATGACTATGATGCTGGATGGAAAGCGTACTTGAAAGATTAACGTCATACTTAGGGGCTGGCAAGTGCTCTTTAATTACCTGCCTCTCAGTTCATTGGCCTGCTGTACATTCCAGTCCCAGAGTGTCGATAGAACGCCGATCTATGACAACGTGAGGTATGTGGGCTTCTGTCATACATTCCAGAGAACGGCTGTTCGCCTCTAAGAAGGCTTAGAAATGCTTGATTGCTGGAAAGGAGCACCTTACCATTGGCTGGATGTCTTTTGAAACATGACAGGTTGCAATCGATAGTGGTGAGGTTAAATGAAGTGCTGGTTATGGGCAAGTTTGATTGGCAGCCCTAGATGACCTCCTCGATGAGTGGGTCAGACGAGCAATCTGGGGTGATCATAGTGGTTTCATAAGACATCTTCCTCAGGCTTAGAGAGATTCCTAATCGGGGAATAAAGCAAGGCTAAGAAGCCAGTAAGGGTATAGGTATATTGTCAGAGGGAGGATGGCCTAGCAGGGCGGTACAAACCCGCATCAGCTGGACTGACCTGCCTCGCGGCATTATTCACAATGCTACAGCCGTTTCGAGGGCTCTGTCATCTTCTTTGAATGGATTCTTGGATTGTGCCAGTTCATGTGCAGACAGTAGAATGAAATTGGCGAGAAGAAATCAGGGACGAGCGTCTTGATTTTGACATTTCTCCAGAGTCCACCAGGCCTTCGTTGGGATCGGTTCAACGATAGCAGACTCCAATGACGTACGGAGTATTTGAGAACCATTTCCCATCAGAGACAGAAAGGATGTCCTGCATGTTCCGTTTGTCGACAGTTGGCCGACGATGTCCAATAGCGGCAGCAAAAACATCGAGCTCCCAAATAGACCACCCTAAGCGCCGGCGCTCTTCCTTCCTGCACTAATCGGTTATGTGTGGGGTAAGTAGGGGGTTAGGCCAATAGCAAACATACTAGTGAATGCCACGGTGCAGTCACATCACGGCGCGTGAGCCGCAGGGATCTTGCGCCCCCAACAAAGACCAATGCAATATGCGGACCCCCATCCCATTGGCTGCCTAGCTTGGTGAAACTGCTCATGAGGGCAGTTATTCGGGTATATTGAAAGCCAAGCAGCCATCTGCCCAAGTGACTCTGACACGAGGGGCTCTAAATCGCGGCCCATACCTTCCTCGCCTCAGAAAAACCACTATAACCACACTGAAATAAATTTTCTGATCTTTCGTGTCCCTAGAATATTACTCGTCTCGGCCAGCCCTTTCTGTAAAGCTTTCGAAACTTATTCGAGCTCGAACATCATTGCTCTCGATTCAACATGAGTGACGCCCACAGAGACAACGTCGCACGCTTAGAAGGAATCAAGAAGCATATCGCCTACGACTTCAAATTCGCAAGTCATCAACCCCTTTCCCTTGCAGAGGCCTCTGTGAAATTGCGCGCGGAAGAATCGACGACGAAATCAGTTCATCCAATCTCTGGAAAGGATATCCAAACCGATGTTTGCAGAATCGCAAGTCTTTCCCCTGTCGAGGATGAGTTCTCACACGGTGAGATCGAAGTCAAGGAGGGGGAAAAGTGGCTTTATTGGGGAGTTTTTGACGGCCATTCGTAAGCTTTGACCTCATTATCCTTGAGGGGACATGTCCGATCTAACACCATGACCTACCTGATCTGTAGCGGCTGGGCGACAGCAAAAGTCTTAAGCAGTATAATCGCCCGACGTGTCGCGCGTCACCTCGGCACACTCACAGATGAAAGTATTCGAGATGTCGAAAGCGTCATGTCAGCATTCGAATCAGCTTTTCTAGAACTTGACGATGAGATCACGTCGGACGGAATTGATGCAATGAGCGACGACATCCCCCATGCAGAAGCCATGTGTCGAATTGCTCCTACTAGCTCCGGCTCCTGTGCTAGTCTTGTATTCCTTGATCCTGTTTCTTCGATGCTATATGCAGCGTGCTCGGGGGATTCCAGGGTTGTGATGGGCCAGAGTAACAAGCCGGGGGCCGGATGGACTGCGGTCGCGCTTTCCAAAGATCAAACTGGCTCAAATCCTGATGAGGTTTCTCGCATCAATGCTGAACACCCGGGAGAGACCCCTATTAAAGGAGGCTGTGTTCTTGGTTGTGAGGTGACGAGAAGCTTTGGAGACAGCAGATGGAAATGACCGCGCGATTCAATCAGCCTTTGGCAGAATAAATTCTTTGGCCTAGACTTCAAAGATGACTATTTGACCCCGCCCTACATCACCGCAAAGCCGGCCATGCAAAGTCTGAATCTGGTGCCAGGCAGTTTTCTGATCATCGCTAGTGATGGATTCTGGAATCACATGGCCTCTGACGATGATGCAGTATACTGCATGGAGACGTGGCTAGAGGATCAGAAGAAAGAGGATATGAGAGGTTCTGATTGTACAGCCACCGAGGGAGAAATTCCCAAATCATCTGGCTCAACTGGATATGCGTACAACTGGAACGTACCCAGAGAGAAATTTGTCGTGGAAAATGAAAATGCAGCAACACATCTGGTCAGAAATGCATTTGGTGGATCTAACACTGATTTGTTCTGCGGCATGATGAGTCTGAAGTCACCAGACTCAAAACAAGCTCGTGATGACACAACAGTGATAGTTGTCTTCTTTTAAGCAGATAGAACTTTCTATGTGCTGGCCAGCTTAATTGAAATCTTGTGAAATGATATCTCATTGTATACAACCATAAGTCAACCAAAAGACCTCGGGTTATTTGCTTGTCTCGCTCTCCCCCGGGGCCAGCAGCGGTTTGCGAAAGACCTTGGAGATCCATTTTGATGTGAAAATGATCTAAAAGCCCCAACCAGACCAATCAAGTAGTGTGTAATGAAATCAGATCCGCCGAAGACCAACCGAACTGCGGCACAATCACACGTGGGCACTAAGTCGGGTCGGCCAATGGTTAATCTCCGATATTAAACATTACCCGTTGCCCGAAAGCTTAACCATCTCCGAGACTTGGATGCTTTCTACCTAGGCCAATACAATTTATATTAACTGACCCTCGTGCCTGAAGAAAAATTGCGGATCTAAGCGATGATATGTGGAAATTGATCTGCACGTCAAGAGCCGTGGGTAGCTTGGTTACTATGATTGGTCCTCACTTCACCTGGGTAGGACTTATGTTGTCTCCGATGCATTCCAAGGTTAGACCGAGGTCTGCCAGGTGAAATGAAAGGTGGAAGTACATATAGAGCTCGATAGATCTTGCTATGAAGTAGTCTCGAGATCATTTCTTGCTTTGAGGGCTAGCAACGACACACCATCTTGAACTTCCGAGGTTGCCCTTCAGGTACCAACCTTTCATCATGGTTGCCATTTCCATCCTCAAATCTATCCCACTTTGGGCTGGTTGTGCTCTTGCGGGTGTCAACTACCCTACAATTCCCAAAGACCTGACCACTCCTTTCCAACAGCGACTTGCAGTTTACGGACCGAATGGTGAGATTGATAGTAGAGATTCTCGTACGAGCTGGGACCGCTGACTTGTTAAAATATAGCCGTATCCGTGGGTTGGAATACGTACGAGCAGCTGGATCAACCATGCGTGCAGTACGGTCTTTCAGCAGATGCTTTGGATACAAAAGCTTGCTCGTCATCTTCCACTACCTATGCAACCTCTCGGACCTGGTCAAATGTGGCCATTCTGACCGGATTAACACCAGCGACAACCTACTACTACAAGATAGAGTCGACCAACTCGACAACAGATCACTTCCTCAGTCCTCGCACCCCTGGTGATACCACGGCATTCAACATGGACGTCGTGATCGACTTGGGTGTTTACGGAAAAGACGGCTTCACAACCTCAAGCAAGAAAAAAGACACCATACCGGTTGTTGAGCCCGAGCTCAACCACACCACCATCGGCCGCCTCGCCGAGACAGTGGATGATTACGAGTTAGTCATTCACCCTGGCGACTTCGCATACGCCGACGACTGGTATCTGAAGTTCTCGAATATTCTGAGCGGCAAAGAGGCCTACGAGTCTATTCTCGAGCAATTCTATGACCAGCTCGCTCCAATCGCAGGCCGCAAGTTATACATGGCTAGTCCAGGTAACCACGAAGCAGACTGCAGCGAGATCCCATATCTGAACGATCTCTGTCCACAGGGACAGAAAAACTTCACCGATTTCCTGCACCGCTTTGAGAATACCATGCCCGAGTCTTTTGTTTCGTCTTCATCCAATACCACAGCACAAGCTCTGGCGCGAAAGGCTCGCAGTCTCTCTAACCCGCCTTTCTGGTACTCATTTGAATACGGAATGGCACACATTGTGATGATCAACACGGAGACTGACTTCCCCAATGCGCCCGATGGAACCGATGGATCTGCCAAGCTGAATGGCGGACCTTTTGGCGCGCCTCATCAGCAGATCGAGTTCCTGAAAGCCGATCTTGCGTCCGTTGATCGGACAGTTACACCCTGGGTCATTGTCGCCGGACACAGACCTTGGTACTCGACTGGTTCATCTAGCGGCTGCGACTCCTGCCAGGAAGCATTCGAAGGCCTGTTCTACCAGTACGGTGTTGATCTTGGTGTTTTCGGGCACGTGCACAACTCGCAGCGATTCCTCCCCGTTGTCAATGGCACTGCCGATCCAAATGGGATGAATGACCCCAAGGCGCCTATGTATATCGTCGCTGGTGGAGCGGGCAACATCGAAGGGTTGAGTGACGTGGGCTCCAAGCCATCTTACACCGAGTTCGCGTATGCCGATGACTACAGCTACAGCACGCTGAAGTTTTTGGATGCGCAGAATTTGCAGGTTGAGTTCATCAGGTCTTCCACGGGTGAAGTTTTGGACTCTAGCACACTGTACAAAAAGCACGCGACCCAGTTCGTCCAGCAGTAATATAGCTGTGGGTGGGATATGTGCGAGGAATTAGTTGCGAGATAGAAATCAATTCTGCTTCTCAACCGGATGTTTTTGTAAACTCTCGTACCACTGAATGGTAGAGCCGATCATGAACGCCCAAGATCCCCAGAAGGTAGCGAGTGTAGATTGATACGCCACACCGGAATGAGCGCTTGCAGGACCCAAGGAGCCACAAAGAGTAAACCCAATGCCGCCAATGAAGTTCCAAATGCCAATATGCCAACCAAGAACATGCCAAGCAGGTATGTACCACTTTGGCTGAGTCTCAAGGGTGAACAAAAGACCGCTCAAGATGAAGCCCGTTCCGCCAACAATCTGAGGGGCCCAATATACACCATCTGCAAGGCCCTGGCTCAGATGGCCGTATATTCCAGGAAGACCCGTGAACCCGGCAATCCAAAAGATGGTAGCACTGAAGAACTGAATCAATGAAGCCAGAAAACCCAGCTCATGGAAGTAATGCGTGCGCAGTTCCTTCATCGATGGTATCCAGCGAAATGATCTCCCATCCGACGCAGAGACACCACGACTGACATCCTCCGAAGTATGGGCCGAATCAGCGCCCCGGCCATATCTTCCCCGCAAAAAGGACCGTCGATTCGCATGATGATGTCGACAGTCCTGCATATCAGGCCGCAATTCCGTCCGCGCGCGCTGAGGTTGCCCGTCCTCGGACGTTTTCGAAAGAACTGTCTCAAACGCCCACCCAAAGCAACCCGTCTGATTCTCATTCACAGCCTCGAGGAGAAGTAGCACGCTTCCAATCTCAAAGATCGTCGCACCGACAAAGGCCGTCACGCCACCCCCGACCAGCGATTCGCCCGAGAATTCAGTCTTTGGGTTTGCAAGTGGTAGCCATACGAAGAACGCATTGATGATCCAAATCGCCGACCCAAGGGTGAAGCTTGTGGCGACTAGATATGAAACGTCCCAGTATGGAGCATAGCTGATCATGCGGCGGATTCCGGTGAAGATTGCCGGTGCAGAGCGTGTCAGTGGTGGTGTTTTGATTTCATCTGAAGGCAGCCCATGTCTGACGCGAAGAGCGTGGCGGCCTTTTCTGTTATCGCGCGAGCGCCAGAGGTGCTGGACGGTTGGCGGTGGAGATTGCTCTGATTCTGGAGAGGCGACGGTTGGGTGGTCGCGTGGTGCATAGTGCGCCAGAGTGGGATTGAGGAAAGTAAATGGGCCTGTAACATGATTGCTTCTCAACTTGAAGTTGGGATGGACCTGAGGTTCATGCCCAGCCTGGAATTGAGAATGGCGTGCCATTGAGAACGTAGCAAGCATGTGCTCGCTTGCTAGGGTACCATTCTGGACATGGCTGTGAGACTTAGACTCCGAGTCAGTGATCATGTAGCATCTGAGGTGTCGGAATAAGCGAAGGAGATGGCACGACGTTGGCCAAATCCACGTGGTGCATTAAAGCAGCAAGAGTTGAGGCCGAAACAGGAAACTACCTCGGGCTACTTCAGAACATCTAACATTCTTCTGGAGATAGCTCTTTTCTACTTGGACACAAATTTTATTTTGCACAATTCATTCCGATGAGCATAAGAAAAATGAGAATCTTCGGCTTCAACTCAAGTCCCTGGACATTTGCTCCCATGACGAAGTCGCATCCATCATAATACTCAAACTGATACCCATCACCAACGCTGAACAGAAGATATCAACAGGAAGAACATGACTCGTAATTAATAAAAAGTCCCCTAGAAAGAAAAACGTAGACTCCGAGCTGAAAGTGCGTGGATGCTGTACCGTTGAACCACATCCCTCAACCCAAACGACGTCACCAACAAATTCTTGATGATCATCTCGACAAAGTGAAGTTGTCTGCAGTCAGGATTGGATGCCATTTCCATTCTCAGCCCCATCCTCCACATACGCCGATCGATCCCCAGCCTCCGACTTTGCCTTCACACTCGACTCCGTCTCCGTCTCAGCGCCCTCATCCTCCTGCTCCACAGGCCTAGGTTTCTGAACCGTCTTCCCCTTATTACGACTCCGATCAGGCAAAGACTGCTCTGCTTCACTCTTCAAGTCAGCCTCGGATTCGCCTGCCTGCGAGGCACGCGAGCTCATTTGGTTCCGGCGCGCGCGAGCGCGAGCGCGTTTAATCATCTTGTTATGATAGTCCTCCTGTTCGAGATCGTTGTCTTCATGGAGAATTCGACGAGCCGCCTCGCGACCAACAACCGGGAGGCGATCAACGCCTTGAACTCCATTGGGCAAAAGTTTCGGATCCAGAAGCCCGACCTGCACGAGCACGCTCGCTTGGTCCCAGTATACGTGCTCCGAGTAGATGCGTCCGCCGCGCAGATTGACAATGCTGACGAGAATGATTTCAACGCGCTTGTTTGTCGGTGGAACACCAGGTAACATCCATGGAACTTCCTGGGTATGTTCGTAGCTGACATATAGCTCGTCCACGACGCGGTCCGGTCCTGTTGTTCGAGAGAGAAGACGGAGGCGCATTGTTGGGGGTAGTTTGCCAATGAAGAAGTGTTCGTAGAAGTGGTTCAGAGCTTTTTTGCCAATCCCACCACTGATCGTTGGCGTATAGGTGACGCTCGGGGTCTTGTCTCGGACATAACCGTCCATTGCTTTTCTGGTATTGGATGAAAAGAACTTGCCTACCGCGCTCAAAGTTAGCAACCCCAAAGAAGTTATTTTGAATTACATTTGAGCCCACCTTCAATATGGTCCTCTACTCGGCGCTCCAAATCCGGATCCCGCGAGTATCCCTTTCGTAAAACCTTCAAAGTTCGTGTGAATGCCAGGTTTGCCGAAAGATGATCATATTCCTCCACATCGGACTCTGCAAACCCGGGCACAGCATTGTCGTATGTGAAGGCAGGGTATGCGAGATCGAGTCGCTCGCCGGTTCCAACGCCCGCATTGAGAGGGCGCGATTGGCGGCGCTTCTTCCCTTGTAGACCAAGCGCCACTGGCTGGACGAGAACATCAACCGTTTCGCCTGCCAGATGAACGACAACTTGCAGGGACATAGGGAATCGCGATCGAGTATCTGGGATCAAGCTCGGGTAGTATGCGACAAGCGCACAGAGTCGGCTGGCGTTCACGGAGTTGATGTAGAAGTCGAGGCAGTAATTGGCGGCGTCACCGAAAGCTGCGAATGTCAATAGATGCAGAATTTGGGACGATAACGGATCATACATACCAATCACTCCGTAGTTCTCGCCTACGCCGAGACCATCCTTTACGGACTGAAGTCGTCGGCCATAGTCCTTTCCGCCGCCGTTGTAGGGGAGATAGACCACATCGAATCCTTCGTCTTGCCAACTCTTGATAACGTCCATGTCGAACTCTTCGCCCTCGGCTGTAATGCATAGCCGCGCATTATTGTTTCCATTGTTATAAAGAAAGCCCCCGCTACTCAAGCCGGGAGCACTGATCGATATGTTGGCCATTATTGTGCTTTTTTGTTTCCGTGGTCTTCGAGCGCATGCACTACTGACAGACTGAGGTCTTCCACTGTATTTCCAGTGTTGAAATGGTTAATTTGTGAGGCGACAGAAAAAAATAATAACTCGAGACCGGCCGGGGTTGACATATAACGGGTCTACGTCATTGGCGTCGTGCATGTCCCCCGCGACGTCATTTCGATCACCGGCCATGGAACAGGCCATTTTTATATTAATTTCCACTTTTCCACACCAAATGATCGCAAGGAAACGCAAGATTCCCAGCTGCCTGCCGTTTCGAGTGGTCCCTGTCCAGGGGATTAAATTGTCGGTGTTATGCGACCGTAAGTACACCTGGGCAGGAACCCGTTTACGATCCATGGATCCCTCGTTACTGATCCCACCTGGGCAGTTTGAAATGAGTAAGAAATCACCCGCTGGCTGAAATTGCTACTATGTAATTTGTTCTTACGCAACGCGTACACCCGTGCATATTACAAGTGAAACGTCTTTTCCAAGATTAGTCGCAGCGACCTCGGGAACAGCAGATGATATCGAAGGCTGGCAGTTATTGTTCTGAATTCTAAAAGCCTTTTATCTGATAGAGATAAAACTCATTAAAAATTTTTATCTTTTACTTTCAATCAGTTAGACAATCCAGTAGCCACAATTCAAAAAGAAGAAAAAAACAAGATACATTTTCTTGTGTTCCCGACCGATCGACGCAACGACGAATAGTGGAGCTAAGTAATGAAGCAATTTACTTGAACAGCACAAATATTCACCCTGATCCCTGATCCAATGATGATTTATTCCTGGATAGAATGAGGAACGAACACCTGGATAATTTAATCATCACGGGTATTCAGCATCTCCTCGGGATCACATCGGTCGCTCCTTTGCCTCTTGTTAAAACCATCAGGATTGGATTGGCATGCAAACTCACTTGTGTTGGTCACGCTCCCATACGGACGCCAGATCTCCGACAGGCAAGAAACAGGGGAACCCGATAGACTCAAACAATTGAACGATCAGTAGGTAGAACCCGAGAAGACTTGCTACGAAGAGTGAACCTCCGGCTCCCTGAAAATAAGAAAGGCCAAGTTAGAATTCGATTTCACACCCGGGAAATCATATTCACCTTCACACAACGATTCCCAACGATTGAGTTTGCCTGGCCCAGCTGCCAATATGCCGCTGACAAGAAAAGGAACACCAAAAGTAGAGAGAGGAAGATCAGCGTATAAACGACGTTGATTCGTGTTGCGCAAATCATGAATATCACCATGAGGACTGCCATGGTTATGAATAAGAAGGCTGGTTCGACTCGTTAGATCCGTTGTTTAATTGGAACTCTGTCGACTGCACCCACCGTATGTATTCATGAAGCTCTCGCTGGCGAGACCGGCAGCTGTATCAGTACCGGATGAAGAATATGGAGCTTGACTTGTGTAAGCAGATTGACAAATTGAGCTGGGGAAAGTACTAGATTGACAGATACTGACCAGCTGCATTGAAAGAAGGTATCATAGTAGCTGCAAATGCGAACCAGAACCCGCCTTGGTAGAATATCAGTACACTGAATGTAAGATAGAAGCATGACGGAACGATACTGCATCGTGTACTGACCGATGGTACCAAACACGACACAGGGGAATGTGTTTCCAATGATGAACTCGAGAATGCTTGTGATGAGCAATAGAAGTCCACCAAGGAAAACGATAGGTCCTCTTTATCCTATGTTAGACGATTTTCTGATTTTGCCACGCTAGAGAATCTCTTACATGAAGGCAATTCCATTTCCACTCGCCCCTCTCCATGCCATTAAACAGCATGAGAGAGGGGTTGTAGTAATGACGAAACCTCCTAATGCGCTGTGAACCAAGCCAGGGAATTAGACGGATGGCGGATATTAGGATGGGAAGGACATTGCAAACACTCACAGAGGTGTTGGATTCCCCACTTTCTTTGCGATTGATGACTGTCGGACCGTCATAGGGGTCAGGTAAAGTCTTTCAAACTGTTCAGAGGTCAGGGTGACGGAAGTTGGAACTGTGGTGAGACCATGTAGCGTATTCTCCTTGTTTTGGAAAGCAACTTTGGTCTCGCCATTTTGACTGATGCTACTATCGGTCATGATGTTGGTGCAATAATTTCGATGCAATATTGCACGCTGAGATAAAAGAGAAGGAATATATGATGAATGTTTTGTTGGACAAGCCTTGGGAGTCTTCATTCCGGGGGAATGTGGGGAATTTAAGCCAGGGCCGGGGTTTACGGCTGACATGCATTAAAGCAATAGACTACTCCCTACTTTGCTAGTTTGATACAGATGAGAGAGATCGAAGAGACATTCCTTTCTGCCGCGTCCAATCAGAAGAAAACTTGCACTCCTTGCTTGTTTCGTGTCCGCACTTTCGAAAAGCTAGTTGACTTCAATGATTGTCGAAGGTGGAAAAGTGGAACGACCCACAGGTAAAAAGAAGTGATCTGACTGAAAAATGGACAATTCGTTGGATCCTGCTGTAAGCTCTTGGCTTTTAGCTACGAAATTCCCCACACTTTGAGCTCCTGGCCCATCTAACGTCACATCTTCCACTCATTTCCTAACATCGGTGCTTCGGATGCGGATTTTCGTCTTCAAAAGTCACGCAGCTGAGAAGAACCATTCCATTAAGCTTTGAATAGGGTGAATTCACACGCCAAGGAGTTATGATGCTCGGATCATGCGGATCCGAATCCCATGCGGAACCGCACGCCTAGAGCTCAAGCGCACCAAGAAAGTTTGGAGATCTACCCCGCATGTGGAGTAAACGAAGATCTAGCCGCTTTCTGGGGAAGATGACGGATTGCACCCACTGACATGATTTCATAACCATGCGGAGCCGCTCATGAAAAATGCTTCGAAGCTTAATTGTTACTGGTCAAATGGGAGTCTGAAAAGGACGAACCTCTAGTGGATGACCACAGGATTTGATTGCGTCCAGTAGGCTTGTGGGGACCCTGGCGCTAGCGAAGATGAGAGCGACATCCTTGAAGGTTCGTATAAGACTGACGGGAAGAGTGTCCTGTGTCATGACAACCTTGGAACTTTCTTGCCGCCCAGTGAACGGTCGATAACCATACGAGTAAGATGTTTGATGCAGATAGCTCGCATTTCAACGAGTTCCAAATCTCGCGAACCCGCAAAAAGGCAAGAAGATCCTGCTTGTACTGCCAGCGGGCCCACAAAACCTGTGGTAAGGACGACATGCTCAAGCTGCTGTGACTATGAATAGCAAGTCAAACAGCTTTGATGCCAGTGAACTGATAAGCTTTGACAGGAAATGAGCGTCCTTGCGGACAATGCGTGAGTCGCGGAATGCCGTCTGAATGCGCCGACGGACATCGCAAGCCCCCCAAATACCTCTCCGACACATCGACAAAAAGGGCGAGAACTCGTCGACGCCGCGGAGTTTCTTCCGAACAACAGCCCTGTCAATCCAATAAAAGTCATGAGTATGTTATAAAGTCAAGCAAAGTGATACTGATACCGATATGCAACGAAGAGTTCTAATGTCTGAAAGACTCGCTTTCGCAGAGAGAGAAAGACAAACTATGTCTTCCCAGTCAATCGAAGAGATATTCGAAGCATTCATTGATTCGAGCTTATACAATACCGCTAAGCCAATCACGGAGGTTGGAGGCCGCACTTTCATGAGCCCTGCCGCGAAGGGGAATGAGTGGCTTAACCAGTCATGCCAGAGTGGCGGAGACTGGCAATTCGCAGAGACATCACCCAGCGATTCTGATAACAGTGAGGAGAGTACGGCTTACCAGTGCTTGGGGGAAAGAGTCAGAGTAAACCCAGCAGAAAAACAGGACTTTCCGGAAGATAATCTACACCTCGGATTCACGATCAGTAGTGGATGGTCAGGTACATTTTTCCCTAACGGGGTCGATGACAAGCCATGAAACTAAAAAGAAATGAAGATCAAGAGATTATGTATGATAGAGCTGTGTGATGAGGTTAGATAGCTATGTTCTTGGGCTCGTCGATGTTGTACGATTATTGTCCTGTGTGTTGTGTTACCACTTGCTAGTTGAGAAATATCAATCTGATAGGATTACCCAAGCTCGCAGCCGCATTTCAGTAGCCAGAGGTAACAGTTAAGATAAAAAAGACTCTCATATTATGATGAACATTGAAAAACTTCCGCCCAACTTCAGGCCTACACCCAACTTGATCACCCCAACCAACAAGGCTTGAAGATTTAGGGCCGTAACCTAGGAGACGAGCGGTTTATCTCCCCCACACTTCTCTGTTTCCCTCCATCCAGGCGTAGCCCCTATCCTCAAGCCTTATGCCCCCGACTTCGGTCGCCATCAAACGATCACCTGAAACCGGACCAGCGGGTAATTGAGATTTGACCCTAACGGCGCCGCAGCCAATCACATGCGCAGCATATGCGGCTCCGCACAGCGGGCCGTGCGCGATCTCCGCAAACCTTCCCCGCATAAATTTTGCTGTGCTTCAAGTCAAGCTGCATGTCCCTGAATCATGCGCACTGACACCCAATCAATTCGCGCCGGCATTCCGAGTAGTCTATCAATTCGGACACTTTCCGGTTGCCCGATATGCTTCCGGTGAGAATGAGAAAATCTGGGAATTGCAGCTCGAAGCGACAGCGCCCCCGCAATGTCAATATTTATCCGGGGATCTTCCTTCCAGCGCCGGGGGCTATAAAGCCCAGAGACCATCCACATGCAATCGGAATCATTATCAAACAATATCCATCTCTTCAGCAAATCAACAACACATTTCGAAGTTCAATTTCAAACAACATGTCTATCCCCGAGACTCAATGGGCGCAGGTGGCCGAGAAGATCGGAGGCCCGCTTGTGCTCAAGCAGATCCCTGTCCCAAAGCCAGCCCCTGATCAGATTCTTGTCAAGATTCGTTACTCAGGCGTGTGCCACACCGACTTCCACGCGATGATGGGCCACTGGCCTATTCCAGTGAAGATGCCCCTTGTCGGCGGCCATGAAGGAGCGGGAGTCGTTGTAGCCAAGGGAGACCTAGTCAGCACATTTGAGATTGGCGATCATGCTGGTATCAAGTGGCTCAATGGATCTTGCTCTGAGTGTGAATTTTGCAGACAATCCGACACTCCCCTGTGCGCTGATGCGCAGCTCTCCGGATATACTGTTGACGGAACTTTCCAACAATACGCAGTTGGCAAGGCTACGCATGCTGCTAAGATCCCCAAGGAAGTTCCTCTGGATGCCGCCGCTCCTGTTCTCTGCGCCGGAATCACAGTTTACAAAGGCTTGAAGGAATCTGGCGTTCGGCCGGGTCAGACAGTTGCCATTGTTGGAGCTGGTGGTGGCCTGGGATCCCTTGCCCAACAATATGCCAAGGCTATGGGTCTTCGAGTGATTGCTATCGATGGAGGTGATGAGAAGAGAGAGATGTGTGAACAGCTCGGCACAGAGGTATGAGCATGCAGCCCCCTGCCCATGGGAAACTTTCACACAGAATCTGACCAAGATACCAATCTAGACTTACGTCGATTTCACAAAGTCCAAGGACCTAGTTGCAGACGTCAAAGCGGCTACACCAGAAGGTCTTGGTGCCCATGCAGTTATTCTGCTTGCGGTCTCTGAAAAGCCTTTCCAGCAAGCTTCGGAATACGTTCGTTCTCGTGGCACAATTGTTGCGATCGGACTTCCTCCCGATGCATTCCTCAAAGCACCTGTGATCAACACTGTTGTCCGAATGATCACTATCAAGGGCAGCTACGTTGGCAACCAACAGGATGGTGTGGAAGCTCTTGACTTCTTCGCCCGAGGCTTGATCAAAGCACCATTCAAACTGGCTCCTCTGGAAGATCTTCCCAAGATCTTTGAGCTCATGGGTTAGTCGATCTTTCAATGTTGGGTCTCTTGATCATACCGCTAACTTATACCAGAACAAGGCAAAATTGCCGGTCGCTATGTCCTTGAACTACCTGAATAAATATCAAGTTCCTGGGCCACGAGGCTCAGGTTTATTGTGAGTGTGTTCGGCGTCTTGCACCCAGGTCCCGAATGTTTTATTGGACCCGCAGTTCTGTATATATTGAGATTACGAATATAAGCTTCTTTCGATTCTGCACAAATTATCTCACCAGTCATGTTTACGCCTCATAAGCTTGAGGTGCCATTGAATAACTGCCACGGGATAGCAATTGATGTTGAAATTGGGTTTCCCGAGGGCCTGGTTATTACGTACAAAAAGTTTACACTTTTCGATCGTGCCCGCAATACGAAACAAGCCGCTATCACCTGGGAATGATCGACATGCAAAAACCATCATCTAAATGTATCTGATTTTTGAAACCCTATCCTTTTGGATGTCCGTGAATTCCCAGGTGACGATATGAACGATTCTAGTACATCTAGGGGGGGGTATGCATCGAATATAGTCCTCGAGTGGAGCTAGGTGCAGTATAAAATGCTGAAGCGACAGCATCAACAGCATCGGATAGTTTCAAATATATCATTTTCTACTAGAAAGCCAAGAAATGAGGGAATTTCGATGATGCAATTTATTTTCAAATCCAAATCCCTATTTTCAAACAAAAGCAAAGTGCGTCTGGCGTGTAAATGATCATGTGCGCATCTCGTTTCTCAGCATACTTTCTTTCAGGACTGCTCCAAGGCCGTGCTAAAGTTCAGTCGCTCACCAGTCATATCAACTCGGATGAAAGGAACCTTGACCCAAATGAGAAATTTAGATCTGAAAGGATTCCATCACAGAGAACGAAAACCATCGGGCCGGCACTTATCGATCGTAAAGCTTCCCCGCGATTCACAGCCCCGACGTTTCTCGCTGAGTGAGACCCTTTCCTCGCCTATATAATCCCAATGATCCTTCCCCAGACTTTTCAGAAACAACCAGATCTTATACCAGCATCTCTATATCTCAATTATGTCTCTCTTCCAAACTGTGGAGACCCCCGTGGTCACATATGAGCAGCCTCTGGGTTTGTAAGTGGAAGCTCGCTAAATACTCAGACACAACCGATCTAATAAAAACCTCCCAGATTTATCAACAATGAGTTTGTCAAGGGCGTGGAAGGAAAGACGTTTGAAACAATCAACCCACACAACGAGAAGCCCATCGTCGCTGTTCACGAAGGCACAGAAAAGGATGTCGACATTGCGGTCAAAGTTGCCCGCGACGCACTGAATGGAGAGTGGAAAGATGTCACACCATCCGAGCGTGGTCGCCTCCTCACCCGTCTCGCGGATTTCCTCGAACGTGATATCGAGACATTGGCCGCCGTCGAAGCCCTTGATAATGGCAAAGGAGTGACAATGGCCAAGGGAGATGTCAACGCCTCCGCAGGATGCCTGCGCTACTATGGCGGATGGGCAGACAAAATCTACGGTCAAACTATCGACACCGATCCCAACAGCTTGACATATACACGCCACGAGCCCGTGGGTGTGTGTGGCCAAATTATTCCATGGAACTTTCCGCTTCTGATGTTTGCATGGAAAATCGGCCCTGCTCTCGCGACGGGAAACACCATTGTTATGAAAACAGCCGAGCAAACACCACTCTCGGCACTTTATGTTGCAAAGCTCATCAAAGAAGCGGGATTCCCACCTGGGGTGGTCAATGTCATTTCCGGATTTGGAAGAACCGCTGGCGCTGCGATAGCCTCTCACATGGACATTGACAAAGTCGCATTTACCGGGTCTACTCTCATCGGGCGTCAAATTATGAAGGCAGCTGCTGACAGTAACTTGAAAAAAGTTACCCTCGAGCTGGGAGGCAAATCACCGAACATCATTCTTCCCGATGCAAACCTGGAAGAGGCAGTCGAGTGGGTCAACCTGGGCATTTTCTTCAACCACGGACAATGTTGCTGCGCAGGATCTCGTATTCTTGTCCATGAAGATATTCATGATGAATTCCTGAAGCTTTTCAAAGAACGAGCTGAGCAGAATAAGGTCGGAGATCCTTTCAGCTCCGAGACTTTCCAAGGGCCACAAGTGTCCCAGATCCAATACGACCGTATTATGAGTTACATTCAAGATGGAAAGAGTGCTGGTGCCAAAGTAATCACCGGAGGTGATCGACATGGTACCGAAGGATATTATATTCAACCAACTATCTTTGCGGATGTTCATGAGAACATGACGATCGTCAGAGAAGAAATATTTGGACCGGTTTGCACCGTGCAGAAAGTCCGCAGCGAAGAAGAAGCCATCCAAGTGGCCAACAAGACGAATTACGGTATGTGCCCAAGATCCCTGCAATTGTTTGCTTTTTGTCGTCTAACAGGTGGGTCAATATTAGGGCTAGCTGCAGCTGTGCACACCACAAATATTAACACTGCGATTCGCGTTTCAAATGCCGTCAAAGCTGGGTGAGTCAACGAGTTTGAAGGATTTGCCAAGCATCCGCTAACTTCCCTTGAAACAGGACTGTCTGGGTGAACAACTACAACACTCTCCACTACCAAATGCCCTTTGGTGGATTCAAAGAATCGGGTTTAGGCCGCGAGCTGGGATCCTATGCCCTTGAGAACTACACGGAGGTGAAGACAGTCCGGGTGCATCTTTCTAAATGACATGTCTTGTGATTTGTGGGTATTCATGGCTTTCCAAGGTTCTAGGCAGTCCACGCTGGACTTGGAGACTTGTGGAGCCTTGGAATCTGCTCTGCGCGGTATATTGTAGTATTGGAGTTTTTTGTGGAATTTAAGAACAATCTTGGAATTAAGTTGGCTGCCTCACTCCAGGGCTGGGCATCAATTGAACATAGTACTCTCCAGGGCTGTACTCTGTATGCAGTACTCCGTAAAGCTTTATCATTAGTATTCCCTATATATACTCCGTACTTCCAAGATTGTTACTTATCCGATGATTACCCGGGATTCCACCGGGTCATGGCGTCAACAGGAACCTTGAATGAACCTTGAATCGAAACCTGGTGATGTATCAGTGGGTCTAGAAAATATTAAATGAGACCTTAGAATCGATGGATGACTCGGGAAGGCTGGTGGAAGCCTGGGCATGCATCCCATTCAGTGTCCGGAGTACGGAGTACTCCGTAAGATCCAAGTGCTTGCTTAGCAGACTGATGCAATTGGTTGATCACACCGGAGATCATCCTGCCGTCGTCTGAAATCACCCCTGGCAGGCCGATGATCCCCATTCTAAGCAACGATCGGCACACCTAGATTAACCCGAGTTCCGCACTCTCCGCTCGCTTCTTGTTCCTACTCCACTTCGTCGCCCCAAAGACGAAGTTCGTCGAGGTTATTGGTCCGGCTTCGGTTAGATGATTCTCCGATCCATTCACGGAATCCCAGCTCGTCATCCCAATTATGCGCCACATCTCGAGGTTCACTTGGCGTAAGACTGTTGAGTGTGCTACAATCTGGCGTTTTGACAAGATGGGGCAGCATGGTTAAAGATCTCAGTCACGTTGATATGAGAATGTCGTGGCGCTCTTTGTTTTCAAACCCTCCCAAAGCCTGAAAGGGACAAAGGGCAAATACAGTTCCACTGGACCGAGTCAGACTGTCAATGGAGGGTCAACGGATGTGTTAGGCTCTGGGGCTTACCCCACTCGACCTCCGCAAATCTTGAAAGTTCACGTGTTTCCCCAGAAATGAATTATCCAAGTCCGTACTCCGTACTTCTGCCTCACATCTCGGCGTCGAGGTCCCTGCCCGGTCCCTGCCTAGCTCAGTCGATTTTCGTACTACGTCCATGCAGCCTACTACCATGGAGGCATCCCGCCGACGTCAGCTTCATAGTTGTGACCCATGTCGCAAAGGGAAAAGAGGTTGCGATGCGCCTGTTCGTCATCACTCATCAGTGACCGTGATTTCTACCAGTCCATACTGACTTTTACTTCCAGAAAGACCGAGAAGAAAACGTTTTCAATTCTTGCTCAAATTGCAAACGGTGGAAGAAGCAATGCACTTTCAACTGGATCTCAAAGCGCGGGGAGTCGAAAGGGAGTCGAAAAAGGGCCAAGCCCAACGCGGCGGATCCCAACATCGTAGGCCCCAACAACGATGATTTGGATGAAGTGCTGCGCTCTGCACAATGGAACGCTGCTACCTTTGGTGGAGCTTTTGCGTCGCCCGAAAGCTTGGATTATGAATCCCCCTCACAACCGGGAGTTTGGTCTAGTGAGCTATTGAGCTTCCCTACTCAAAGTCAACATCTCTTTCAATCCTTCCCATGGGAGCTAGGTCCTCCAGCTGAGTTACCAATGAGCCCGAAGCCAATATACCCGCCATCCAATTCCGAGGACTCCGACGTCCAAGTTGGCTCTTTGGACTCTCCTCCCAGTTCCGTCGAAAGCATGCATAACTTTCTCCAGCAAAGCAATCCTGCACAACAGTCGCTCATGGCACTGACCCCCTCAACAAGACATCACAGTCGACAAAGGCCAGCTTCAGAAAGCGAGTCAGAGCAAGGATCTAACCCAGAATCTCAATGGAGCTTCTGCATCGCTTCTGAAAACACAGCCAATCAGACCGCCCGGGCAGCGATGTCCCGAAACCTCATCCGAATATATCATGACAGCATGGAGAATGCGTTATCATGTTGGCTTACAGAACACAACTGCCCATACAGCGACTCAATCACCAAGGTTCTCCCCGACCGAAGAATGGAGGACTGGGGTCCGAGCTGGTCAAACCGAATGTGCATCAGAGTATGTAAATTGGACCGGGTATCATCTTCAATACGCGGCAGGGCCTTAAGTGCAGAGGAGGATAAGAAAGCAGCGCGAGCCCTTCACTTGGCAATCATGTCTTTTGCATCACAGTGGACCCAACATGCCCAAAAGGGGGTTGGAGCGTCCATCCCTAGCGCAATCGACGATGACGAACGGTCAATCCGGGTGAAAGTCTGGAACGAAGCGCGGCATGCCCTAGAGCACTCGAGCAATATCCCATCTTTTCGCATCGCGTTCGCAAACATAATTTTCTCTTTGACCCAGAGTCCGTTGGACAAAAGCCAAGAAGCAACTCTTGGTGAGCTCTTGGAGAATGATCCCGCGCCAATGTTTTTGGAGACGGCAAACCGTCAAATTTTCAGGTTTAGACACAAGTTCGTGAGACTGCAGCGCGAGGCCGCGGCGTCCAGTCCCAAAGGTAGTTGGAATCGATCAATTGATTCAACATCTCCACATAATCTCCAGATCTCAGGTTCATCAGACTCTCCGCAACTTGACCCAGTCCTGGCTAGCCAGGAGCACCGCACGACCTTGGGTTTCATGTTTTGGCTGGGTGTCATGTTTGATACCTTGAGTGCCGCAATGTACCAACGTCCTCCGGTTGTGTCAGACGAGGATAGCCAAATCGCATCGGCGTCGTCATCGCCAGTTGAAACAGAGACCCAAACCGACACAAATCACTGGAGCGCAGAAAACAACAAACATGCCGCTCAAGATGTGTGGGGTGATTACTTCCTCTTATCCTCAATAAAACGCCAAGAAGCAAGCCTGGCCCAGCTTCGATGGCCATGTTCATACCAAGAGGCCGCATCTATCCTCTCAGAAGCCACGCCTGTCAAAGTCCTCCTCTACCGCCGGGTAACACAACTGCAGACTCTAGTATACAGAGGCGCAAGCCCCACACATATCGAAAACGTCATCCAAAAGACTCTTCTCGTCTACCAGCACTGGGACTCAACATATCGGAATTTCATGGTCGACTGCGTCACGAACCACGAACTTCTCCCTTCCCGAATCCAATCATGGTACGTGATCCTCGATGGTCACTGGCATCTTTCTGCAATGCTTTTGGCAGATGTGCTAGAGAGTATTGACAAATGCAAACTCGGCTGCGAATCTGCGCGCCAAGCTCGACAATGTACGAATCTGGTTGCTACATTAAGGACGAATAACGCTCTAGCAGTCGCTGCGCTTGCGCGGGCTTCGATTCAAGGTCAAGACTCGTTTATGGTTCGGGATTTCCATGATTCTTTGAATGAAGTGGCTTTCTTGGTTGAGCCGTGGACTGCTGTGCTTGTTCATTGTTTTGCGAAGGCTGGGTATATATTATTGGAAAATTTGGATATGCCTGTGGGTCATAATCTGTATATTGATCGGATGCGGCAGAATTGCGAATATACAATTCAGGCACTTCAGTATCTTGGGAGAAAGTCCGATATGGCTTTTTTGGTGGCGCGGAATCTGTTGAGATCGCTGGAAACAGCTTCGGAACGATTCCAAGAGCTAGCATTCCTTGTCGAGTGATTTGAACAGCTCGATATGCCCAAGTGTCCATTGGTTATGTTGTGCTTCCAAAATTTGCGCTCTGTGGCGAGCATCCATATACATATCTGCCTTACGAATGAGTCAATATTCAGAAGTAAATATGAAAGTATAAATATCTTTCTAATTATTTTCGATCTAAGCAAACGAAAAGGTTGAACCGAAAGCAAGATCTAGACATGATCATAAAATGTTGAATGTATACACAAACCCGCACCAACAAGCGAGCCCTAAATCAAACGCAAAACAAGGGTATCATCAGACCTACTCCGAATCCTCAACTGGTCCACAAGTACAGAAGAGGTTTTGGTCACCGAAAGCATCGTCGACACGGGTAACAGTGGGCCAGAACTTCTTCTCCAAAAGCAAGGGAATGGGGTACGCCGCTTGCTCACGGGTGTAGGGGCGGTCCCACTCAGAAGTAAGAAGATCCCGCTGGGTGTGGGGGGACATCTTGAGGACGTTTCCATCGCGGGGCTGAGCACCGGACTCAACCTGTGCGATCTCCTGGCGGATGGAGATGAGGGCGTCACAGAAACGGTCGAGCTCGGCCTTGCTCTCGGACTCGGTGGGCTCGATCATGAGGGTGTTGGAGACGGGCCAGGACATGGTTGGGGCGTGGAAGCCGTAGTCCTGGAGACGCTTGGCGATGTCGATGGCTTCGACGCCGCAGGTCTCCTTGAAGGCGCGCACGTCGAGGATGAATTCGTGTGCGCAGCGGCCGTGGTCATTGGTGTAGAGGATGGGGTAGTGGGGCTTGAGGCGGGAGAGGATGTAGTTGGCATTGAGGAGGGTGATTTTGGTGGCGTGGGTCAATCCGCGGTCGCCCATCATGTTGATGTAGTTGAAGGTGATAGGGAGAATGCTGGCGCTTCCCCAGGGAGCCGCGGAGATGGGGGGCGAGGAGTTGTCACCGCGCTTGGCCTGCAAAGCCTCGCTAGTGGGGTGGGAGGGAAGGTAGGGGGTCAGGTGTGAAGCAACTCCGATAGGACCAACTCCGGGGCCACCACCACCGTGGGGAATGCAGAAGGTCTTGTGCAGGTTCAGGTGGCAGACATCGGCTCCAATCTCACCAGGAGAGCAGAGACCAATTTGAGCGTTCATGTTAGCACCGTCCATGTAGACCTGACCACCGTGCTGGTGCACCAGATCACAAGCTTGCTTCGCACCAGGCTCGAAGACTCCGAATGTGCTAGGGTAGGTAATCATGAAAGCGGCGAGCTCGTCCTTGTGCTTCTCGCACTTGGCCTTGAGATCCTCTAGATCAAGGTTACCAGTCTTGGTATCACACTTGACAGTGACGACACGCATGCCAGCCATAGCAGCACTGGCGGGGTTGGTACCGTGAGCAGAGACAGGAATCAGGCACAGGTTGCGCTTGGCGTCACCCTTGCCCTCGAAGTACTTCTTGATGACACGAAGACCAGCAAACTCTCCCTGGGCACCGGAGTTGGGCTGAACAGTGACAGAGTGCATACCGGTGATATCGGCGAGCTGCTGCTCAAGGTCATCAATCATCTGGATGTAACCCTTTGCTTGCTTCGCGGGCATGAAGGGGTGGATCTGTGAGAACTCGGGCCAAGAGACGGGAAGCATCTCGCTGGTGGCGTTCAACTTCATGGTGCAAGATCCGAGCGGGATCATGGAGTGAACCAAAGACAGATCCTTGGACTCGAGGTGGTGGATGTAGCGGAGCATCTCGGTCTCGGAGTGGTAAGTGTTGAAGACAGGGTGGGTCAGGTAGGAAGAGGTACGCTCGAGACTGGCGGGGACAGTGGTGACACCAAGAGTGCCGTCAACTTCAACTGGGGAGACGGACTTGTGAGCGGCAAAGACATCAAGAATGCCCTTCACCTCGTCACGTCCGACAGTCTCATCCAAAGAGAGACCGACCTTGTTGCCTCCAAGACGGCGAAGGAAGACGTTGGCAGCAAGTGCCTCGGCAACAATTCCATCAGCCTCAGCAGCAGTGGGGAGCTCGACAGCCAGAGTGTCGAAGACAGCACCGCCATCAGCCGAGTTAGTGCGGAGAGGAACATCATATCCGAGTCCAACGAGCTTCTCGCGAAGGAGCGAGGTCATGGACATGATGCGCTGGGCAATGGACTTGAGACCAACGGGACCGTGGTAGATAGCGTACATAGCGGTCATATTGGCAAGCAAAGCCTGAGCCGTGCAAATGTTGCTAGTGGCCTTCTCGCGACGAATGTGCTGCTCACGGGTCTGCAGAGCCAAACGCAGAGCGCGGTTACCAAGACGATCCTTGGAGACACCAACAACGCGACCGGGAACCTTGCGCTTGTACTTGTCAGCGCAGGCGAAGAACGCGGCGTGGGGACCACCGAAGCCCATGGGAACACCCAGACGCTGAGCGGTACCGAAGGCGATGTCGGCACCGAACTCGCCGGGGGCCTTGAGAACGGTTAGGGCGAGCAGATCAGTGGCCACACTGAAAGTACCACCCTGTCCGTGGATGGAGTCACTGAGAGCCTGGAAGTCGAAGATACCTCCCTCGGTATCGGGATACTGGGCGAGAACACCGATCAAGTGATCCTTCTGGTCCTTGACAATCTTGAAGTCATCGGCCAGAATGTCTCCGACCACAAGGTTGATCCCGAATCCTTCAGCACGGGACTGCATAACGGCGAGAGTCTGGGGGTGGACGAGGTGAGAGACCACAAAGGACTTCTCGGCCTTCTTCTGCTTAGAAGCAGGCATGGTGGCAAAGGACATGGTCATGGCCTCGGCGGCGGCAGTTGCCTCATCCAAAACGGAGGCATTGGCGAAGGGCAGACCAGTCAAATCAGCAGTCAAGGTCTGGAAGTTCAGCAGAGACTCCAAACGACCTTGGCTGATCTCAGGCTGGTAGGGTGTGTAGCTGGTGTACCAGGCCGGGTTCTCGAGAACATTGCGCTGGATGACGGGGGGGACAATGGTGGGGTAGTATCCAGTTCCAATATAAGTCTTTCCGGAGATATCAATGTTCTTCCGGTAGGTATCCAAAAGCTTGAGCATGTCAGTCTCACCGAGACCACCCTGTACGCTGGAGCGGTACAGGCTGATGTCGGCATGGGGCTCAGTGACGTGGAGATTCTTCTTGGAAAGAATATCCTCGGGGAGGACCTGCTTCACGAAGTCGTCCAGGGATTTCACTGGCGGGTCGAGCACCGCCAGCATCTCGGAAGCGGCGTCCGGAGAGGGACCGATATGACGGCGGGGGAAGGTATCGAGGGGTTGGAAGATGTCCTGGGGGTGGGGATCGCCATGGTCGGAGATGGAGCTAGTATAGACACCTCGGCGTGTTGCAGGCTGGGAGGTGTGTAGAGACCTGCGAGCATTGACTGGCAATGCCAAAGCTCTGGGGACACTAGTAGGTAGTCGCACACGCGAGCGGAGTGCAAGCTGACGTCCGCCGCGGAGAGCAAACAGGGATGCCGCCATAGTGACTATAGGGTGTTACAGAACAGAACACACCCACAAACCAGTCAATGTCTAAGGCAAGAGAGTATGAAGAAGAACAAAAGGAAGCAGACCGACAGAAATGAATATTTAATCTCAGCAGTACTTGCCCTGCCCGAAGCCGGACGGAGAAGGTCACGGGAAACTCCCCTCGGCGCGATAAGATAGCGCCAGTTGACCAATCGCATTCCTCACCGCCCGCGGTGGCCCCAGCGTCGACGAAATTGCGGAGAAGAAGCTCCGACTTTCCCGTCGGAAAACACCTTCTCTTCTATCTCAACTGCCCTCTGATGGCTCCATCGACTCCATCTGCTCCATACTTCGATGGGGCTCTACATTACTCCGCTGAACTCCGATGCGATTTCTTCGACATTCGATCTGATCTGGCTCTGAGTCATTAAGAAACCCGGCGTCACATTGCTATCGGACTACATTGCTCAGATAGTATATCGGAAAGCGACATCCCCCTCGATAACCCGCTTTCCCCGATCCGCCTGCTTGTTACAGATTCTGAACCAAACACTCAGACAACACACCAAAATAATGATCAAAATGTTACACCTAATGAAGTCCGTCAGAATCAGAATCCGAATCCGAATCACCAAAATCCAAGACAGCTCAAACGGGAAAGGGAAAACTCACGCGATAGCTGCATACATTCCGGGCCGATAACCGGGCGCGTCCTGCTCTCGGAAAACCAAACTGCTAACAATTCCACCCAGCCCACCAAAGCCAACCAGCGTAGCACTGGAGAACGCACGCGTCCATTGTCCACGCACATTGTTCGCCTGGTATGCCATACAGGCAGGAATATTAGCATTAGCGCCCGCCACGGTGAAAAACACGCCGACGTAGCGAACGGCGTCGCTTTTCGCGAATCCCATCATGGGAAGTCCGATGATCGCGAGCAACGCGTTGAAAATCAGAATCGGCGCTCGCATTCGGTATTTGTCGGCTACCCATGCGGTCACGTACATCACAATGCCGGCGAAGCCATACGGGGGCGCGACTAGACATTGCGCTTCACCCACGCCGTAGCCCATACCCAGTCGCAGAATGATGGGGAGGAAGTAGGCGATCGCGTATGTGACTGTGGTGAGGCAGCTGGGGAAATCAGCGTTAGCTTGGATCTCGAAGTCTTTGGTCAGGTAACGAACAAGAAGATCATGGCGAAACCCCAGATTTTCGGATCGGCGGCTGGCTTGAGGAACTTTTTGATGGAGAAGGCTTCCATGTCTCCGTCATTACGATCCTCGTTGATGCGACGGATTACCCATGCGCACTCGCGCTCGTTCAGGAAGCGCCATGATTTATGCGCACGGTCTGGGAAGTCGACCAGGAAGACGAAGCAGAGGATTCCAATGAAGCCGGTGATCTAGGCTGTTAGTCTCGGAGCTTCCCCTGGGGGAGGTCTACATACCACGCCCTCTAGGATGAAAATCCATCGCCATCCTGTGAGTCCGTGCTTGCCATTCAATTGCATCAAACCAAAGGCCAGAATTCCCGAGAGTGCGGAGGCCACGCAGCCGATGAGGTAGAATATCGAGAATCGCTTTTGAACGTCATCTTCCAAGAGTCAGTATCTAGGGTAAATGTCAAGTTCCCAAGACTGCGCAACATACATCGTGTATACCAGCATGAGAGCAAATAGACGCAACCTGGGAAATAGCCTGCTTCCAATGTACCCAGAAGAACACGAGTGACGACTAGCTGGCCCCAATCTTTGACGAACCCCATTCCCTGTACGGGTCAGTCGACTTTTGAACGCTCGGGATATCCAACTCTCAGTACTCACTATCATAATCGCCGCCCAACATATGATGATTGCGCCCAAGAACATCGTAGGCCCCAGTTTGCGAATTATAATCGTCATCGGCGGTTGGAAGATGATATAAGGCACGAAGAACATCAGAACGATGATAGACTATACTGCTGTCAGCCACCCTGTTCACTGGCCTAGAGCAATGGCCTTCGAGTCGATTCCGACATACATAACGCTCCCCAATATCCAGCCTCAATTCCTCTTTCAATCTGCTCCGCGTCAGCCATTGCCGCGAATATCCGCACACAGGAGATGTATTTACCCTGCAACGGCAGCCATGCTCAGATTCGTACGATCCATGAGCGAGATACAATATGCCAAACCCGTCATCGTAACCAAGCGCAAATCAATCCGGCGAATAATCTTCTTTTTCTCCTCAGCTGTGAATTCATCTTCATTCTCGCTAGCAGATTTGCCCGCCATATCCTCGATGCGGTGCTCCGTAGGAGGCTTTTCGTCGATGGCAGCCATCGAGGCCATATTGTCAAAATATCGACAAGGAAGTTTGATTTCAAGTAGTGTCTCGTAAAATTTATCAAATAAAGTCGAATCGAATTGTAAGAAAGTAACAAGTGCTACTACATCGAAACAAAAGCAGGGATCTCGAAACCTATATATCGTGACATCTTTCCAAGGCCCCAAGGTTTCTCCACATACCTTACACACCTCGCTAATTTCGACCCATTTTTCGACGCCCAGCAATCCCGCCAGCACCTTTCAGTACTGGAATGCAATAGCCGGCATAAAGTGGCCAAGTGCCTCGGGACAAGCACTGGAATGGACTGGGTTCTGCGCAATGTAGCAATATCGTCCGAAACAAAGGAGGGGTGAACCCCACTTCCGCTGGAAATCTACGAGTCATCGGTTGGGATGTGCGCTGTTGAGTGTCGGTGGCGGCTGGTTTTGGTGATAATCCGGGGGCGAGAGGGTTGGATGCGGGGGAAGGTGAACTTGGCACCTTGGCGAAGGGACTTGTCCATTTCACTTGCCTTTGTGTGTGTATTTCTTTTTCGTTTTTATTATTCTTTGCTGGATGTTAGAGTCGGACCTTTGTTTCCAAGCCCTGGCGGCTTCCCCGGATTTCCCAGCTTTGTTTCATGTAGGGTTCATGGGTCTAACTTCTCAGCGGTGAATTTACTTGATGTTGACATGATGGGTAGATAGAGTTCCCCCCCTATTTCTTCCTGTACAAACTCGTGTTGATGACTGTGCAGTTAGGAACCAAGTAACCAAGCAACCCACCAATCAGTCAATTGTACACCTGTTTTGCTCGACAATTAACACCTTCATTTTCGACACGTCCCATCACCTGAGTCCAGACATCCTCCAGAATCAGCCAAGTGTCAGCTCCAGTATGATACGAACAAAAGATTCGTTTAGCATTCAAACGCAGTCATTTGATTCGTCGGAAAGTAAACTCTGATCCGATATGCCGAAAGTTAGATTGGCATTCTCCGCATGGATACTTTGGCAGGTCTTGACCACCTGGCCCTGGTCGTCGGAGAGATGGTGATATCACCATGCAGGTCAAAGCTCGGAGGTGTATGCGAACCCTAGGAATGATCCTTAGATTGAGCCCTATATCAACCGCCGAAAATAGTCTACATGGCTATATTGTCTGGATTCCGAGCCGAGATGAGCCCGGCAGTTGTTTGGTAGCATGTGACACCCTGGACGAGAACCGGGAATTGGGCTTGTCTACCAGCTTATTCCGAGTGAGTCTAGAGATTAAAAGTTCGTAGCCAGGAGTGAACACGCGATGGTATCATTTGATTTGATTTGATTTTTTTGTGGAATTATAGACTTTTTATCTGGTGCAACTGCTGAGTTCGACGGCCGCAATCTTTGAGTAGTACCAACTTCTTCCAGTGCGATAAAAGGGAACCAATCCGGGCGTGTTGGAGGGTCTACTTTTCGAATCTCCCCGTATCTTGTAACTTGCAACTACTTTAGATATTAGATATACCGGGAAGAACTGAGCAGATGCAAACATTAGATGGCCATATTGCAATATTACCTAGAAGGGACCGCTAAAAGAACACCCGATGCATGAACTAAGCTAAGACCAGTAAATTGATATTGCCTCAAAATAGCCCTGGACAACCTCGGCCTAAGATCATCGATAACCGTCCTCCTCGTATTCCTCCTCATCCTCCTCCAAAAGAAGTCTCTCCCGTTCTTCCTCATGTTCCCGAGCACGCCGTTCCAGCCTCCCGACAGCGACGAAAACAAACGTCACCAGTGCCGTACCAACCAAGAATCCAGCGATTGCCAAGGCGGCATTGATAGGAATGGGGTTCCCATCAAAAGTGCGATGTGTTAGTGCATCCAGACCGTACTGCGAGAAATTGGCAATCCCAGATAGGCAAATGATAGCACCGTAGACTCGACCAAACGTCGCGAACCCAAAGACCTTGGTAGTATAATCCCTGCAAAAGTTAGTGTCCGGCATATAGTTCGAGGTGCCGAGGCTGAACTTACGACATTGCCGAGTAGTATAGCGGGCGTAGCAAAACGAAAAGAACGACCGTAATGTATCCAGCCCAAACCGCTGGAATCGAGTTGAGGACACCGATCACAGTCGTGAACAGCACGATTAACCCCAGCATTGTCGGAACACTTAGACGATCAAGCAGGTATCCAATAGCAGGCGTGAATAACACACCTCCGACCGGCAAGGCGACATCAAAGAAAGCACCGATACGATCCGCCTCGACGGTAGACCCAAGCATGAACTCGTACTGCGACCGAATCGTCGCAATAAAATAATTCATACGGATCATCTGCAAAACAGTCATGAGCGTAATGAGTATAAACCAAGGTGTCGCCATCTGCTCATGAGCAGGTAATCCATGCAAAACACCCCATACCCAACTTGTCTGCTGACGATCTTCCTCTTTATCTGCACGCAACTGTCTCTCATCCTTGTCACCAAGCACACCGTCGATTTGACGCAGACGCCGTTTCCGCATCTCTGCACGCTTCCTGCGCACCCGGTTCAGCTCCGATTGGCTGTCGATATCGTCGTCTGAGTCGTGGACGTCGTAGGTTGCGTCTTCTGCGCGCTCGATTCGGTTCTCGAGCTGCAATGTCGATACATAATCCCGCTTTGGCATTACGGTCACCAGGGCGAGGAGAATCACGATGGGGACGATGAGATATCCCAAGAAGAATTTATCCGGTGTGAATCTTCGCTCAGTGGCCTCGTACACCAGTCTGTATATGAGAAAGACTGCGGCGGAAGCATCGAAAGCACCCGTGACCAAAGCGACAATTGTTCCCGCATATTTGGGGAAGGCATTGGCAATCTGGAAAGAAGGGACGAAGAGGAACGTGCCAGCAAGCGCGAGGAAGAAATTTCCCGGTATATAACCATCAAAGCTTGGGATGTGGAACGCAAAGGACATGATCACGCCACCGATAGCGAGTAAGACTGCGCCGATCAACCAGCAGATACGCGATCCACAGCGATCCAGAATAGTGCCAACCGGCAAGGCCGATACATTGGCAGTGATGGACGCGATTGTGAAAAACAGATTCAATCTATCAAAAGTCAGATTCTGGTACTGCTTCTTTCATTGGACCAGGACGGGTTCCTCATAGAACCGGAATACCCCCGTGTGCGACATACCTCAGATCCTGCTGGGAGCACAGTTCCAGCCCCTCCGCTACTTCAGCGGGGGTACATCGCTCACGGTAGACGCCTTCTTCGACGAGAACCGGCTTCAACGCCGCGAAGCCAAAGACGATCCCCGACGCGCTCCAACACGCGAGCACGGTGACGATGACCTGAACTGGAAAGTCGTTAGACGATGGTATTTGCCTCTTGGGGGATAGTTCGTACTTATTCGTTTGCTAGGAGAGTGATCGAACGCTAGTGAGCCAGGGCGCAACTCCGCGACCGGGATTCCCTCGTTTGGCGGCTGTAGTACATCGTAGCTAATCTTTCGTCGAATGGAGATGTAGTCATCGCCTTCATCGGCTTCGGGCTCACGGTCGACACCGTCGATTGCGGACAGATGCTGGACCAGAGACATTGTGGAAGAGGGGAAACCGGGAAGATCCTTATCGTGTGCTCACTTTCTTATATGGCGTCGTGCAAGGATTATCATGTGAAATTGACACAACTTTACAATTGCCTCAATTATACTAGGCCCTTGACACGACTGTGTGTCTGAAATGCAAAGTTTCGAGCTCGTTGACATCCGACATATTTTTCCAAGTTTTGGTTCCTTCAGGAAACTAGGCCCAAAAGGTGCTTAGTCGATGGAGCTGGCCGATGAAGCTATGGCAAAAGGGTTATCGTCGCTTCCGATTGGTCCGTCCGGTTTCACGTATAAAATCCTTCAGACACTAACAACGGTCGCTTCCAACTGAGAGGGCGAAGGCGGGTTCCACCAAAAAACCGATCAATGAACGTTCGATTGGCCGAAAACGGTCCTCACTTTCCACCCGACTATCGCTCCACTCCCGTTTGGTGCAGGACTCAAGAAAACAGGCCACACTGCCCTTTCTCGCCTCTCAGTTACTGGGGCAACGAAGTTTGGATGAATTACGATGGACGGACGATATTTGGGACTTGGTTCATGGATGATGAAAGGATAGCTATTGGGGGAGAGGTTGATTTTCAAAGGGAAAAGAGTTGGCGCAAAGACCATAGCCGGTCAAGACCGGCAAACCTTCTTCCTTTAGATATCCCAACCCATCATCGCCGTCATCTCGGACGGCAAACAAAGAAAAAAAGAGAAACAGGCTGGATGATAAGAATAGCTTGAGTGGTATGGATAATGTTCCTTGCTAAAACTGGTATGATGATCTTTGCTGTAAAGACTGGATATCGACAAAATGTCGATATTTAATTTGCTGCGAAAGCTGAGGCTGCCCTTTCTTGACGAGGCCTTTTGGGGTTAGGCTTGTTCGTGGTTGACTTTGGTTTAGTCGTGCTGGGAGGAGGTGTTAAAAGTTCATCGTCTTCTTCGTCGCCGGTCCGACCAAGGGTGGTGTCAGACTCTGCAGTGGGCTGCCTATTCCTCTTGTGAGGTGTAGCAGGAGGACCGGGAGGAACATGTGGGACATTTGGGGCACTGGATATCCGTCGGTGACCTTGGTCTTGGAGATCGCCCGGTGGAGGTTGCGTGGCGCTGACCGAGCGTTGGTGACCTGTCCTGTCTTCAATAGACGACGTCGAAAGGGAAACCCTCTCGGGATCCAGTGACAATAAGGTGGGATCAATGTTCGCCAAATCCCCTCCAGTTAGAGAAACTGTCCCGGTGAGATCCACACTCTCGACATGCTGAGTGTCATGGGTGGGAGGAGCTGAGGTTCCGGTTTGGCTAACGTTCTGTGGCTGCTGCACAGCTGGGCTTGTTGTCGGAGCTTGGGTGGAAATGGTCTGGCCCGATTGCTGCAAGGCGGCCGCTCTCTGAAGTCTTCTGACCTGTGACCGATGATAGTTCTCTATGGTCGTATGAACCAGATTACTCTTCTTGATCACAGTGTTCTCCATCTCCTGTGTGATTGCTGATCCGGTCACTGTTCCTGGACGAACTCTCGCCTCAAGAAACGGAATAGTCACCCCCTGATCTTCTAACCATGAGTATTCTATATCTGTTATTTCGTGACCTGGAGGCAACCAAGTTGGGTCGGGCGGAATCATGGGATTTTCGATCTGGGAGATTTTGAGGATCTCCTTCGAGAGGAAGTCTCCGACTTTTTTTGGCTACCTCGGTGTCCGGAACATTCCTCACCACCTTCGCTCTCAAGTCATTGAACGCTGTCGTCAAACGTTCCATGTCCTGGAGTACTTGGTCTTGTCGCTCCCTCTCCGCAGCCGAAAGGGAAATTTGGGTGCCCTCGCGAGGATCTAAGACTGGTTTATTTCCGCTCCGATCCTTGCGAAGTACTAGGGTGATATGCTCATCATCCGAGTCAATGACTTCGGGTTTCATAAGCGAAGTCAGGTAAACTTCGTTAGATCGCGTAACTCCATCAGCATCTGGCTCGGGTGGGGATGGAATGGCCAACAATTCGGGGGCGACCTTTTGGTGCGGTCCTGCGGCGTCTGGAAAGGCCTCCGCTGGTCCCCGTAGCTCAAGTGGTTCAAAGATGTTGCATCCGTACTGGGCTCGAGTTTGGTCCTTGATGGCATTCACCACGTCGCAATGGTACGCATGAAGGTAGTACTTGAGCTGTGAAGAACTTAGGAAGTAAGTCCTTCTTTCTCCTCTCGTTCGCGAAGTCTTGCCAGAGTCTGAATCCCCGTTAACATGGCGTGGTCGATCCGCCGGGAGAGTTCTTCCTTCTGCTCTTGAAGATGATTCTGATCCATTAAAGTTTCATCAAAAAATGGAATATCATAGTCCCCGTCGAGTAATCTCTCTATTCGGCTGCTCCGTTCCTGGGACTTCTGAGGGTTCTCGATAAGGTCGAAGAAGTGATTCCAGTTCATGGCCCATCCCATCTTCCATTGGCGGTTCATTTCGCTGAAAACGACTTGTTTCTTCGCTTTCAGGACGTAGCCAGAGGAAGCTGGTTTCCACTCCATAATGTCGAACTCTTGAAAATAGTCAACATTCTTGATATTCGCTAAAACAGCTTGTTTGGCATCAATCGTCTGTCCATTTCCGGGGGTTGGGGTTCTGCCGTAGACGTTCAGATTCATCAAAGACCACACTTTGTTACCCGTATGAGCTGAAAAATTTAGCAGAACAATCCTTCGATGGATCAGTCTGTCGGACCCCTCCGGGACCCCCTGGTCATCAGGACGAAAAGTCCCCACTGGCATCCCATGCCGCAACGGGCCTGCATCTTCGTGCGCGAAAACTCGAGCATCGCAATCCCAGACTGAACGGGTCATTCGATATTCATCGCCCATCTTGGCGGCCCGCACCCGCGACCCGGCCATTGCTTGCTCGATATCTAATTTCCTCGCCGCGATGGTCTTTGTTGTAGCGGGCGGGGCCCAGGGTCGCTTTGTCGTCGTCAATCCTTCACCACTATCGTTTTCACTCTCGCTTGCTTCTTCTCCTTCGGGGCGTTGGGCGGAGGTGGATGCCCGAGCGGCCTTCTTCTTCTTTCTTGCCGAGCTTGGCTTAACCTTTGCTGCCTTGTTTCGAGCCATTGCTGCAACCCTCTGCGTCGAAACTTTGATGGTACGAAGATGGTAAGGGGGAGAAAAGAAGAAGGAAAGAAGAGTGGGGGAAGAAGAAAGAAGAAGAGAAGAGCGCAAAAGAAGCGAGAAGGGGAAGCAAATATAGGTCGTCACCCGTCCGCAAAAAAGGGTCTCCACTCTCCCCTGCACTTCTCGACAACCACTCTCTCACCAGTACTCTTCACTATCAAATATTCTCACTCCCAACAATCGTTCCTCATTCGGACATAGTGATCGTTCCTCGTCAAACAACTCCAGCAAATCGTTCAGTCAACAGTGATCATTCCTCATCAAAAAAACTCTCTCCAGCAAATCGTTATTTTCTCTGCTTACCCTCAAGACTTGAGGGGCCGTTCCCTCCACCCCCGAAGGGGCCTCCCGGCCTTCGGAGCCCTCCCAGTGATCCGTCTAACCTCCAGATGGACGTCCCAACAGAAGTTCGGTGCCAAATATGATTTCCATCTCAAAGTAGTTCGAGATATACATGTGACTTTCCAATTCTTGCGCAATTTCAAAGTCAAGCATGGTCACCATACGTCGATCTCTGTCATAGAGAATATTGTGCTTTCCAGGGTCATCAAGGCAGATGTTCACTTTTCGTAAAGCATGAATACCAATAAGGCATTCTGACTGAACGTAAGCTCGTTCAATCTCAGATAGATTATGCCATAGCCGATCAAGTCGGATCCCGTCTCTCTTCTCTAGAATGAGAGCATAGCCTGATGGGAATAGACTTGAGCAAATAATCTCCCCTCTGAAAATCCAGTTGGCGAAGATTCGATGCCCGGCCGGCCGATTGGCCCACATGCGCTCGTAAAATTCCGCTTCCCCCTCAAACAGCTCATCGCATTCAAGACTCCAGCACTTGAGTATCACCCTAGATCCACCCATAGTTGCTAGCCAGGTCGCCCTGTTTTGGACAGTTGGGTCTGACAACTTCTGAAGGCAGTTCACGACCGTAGGGGTAGATCCGCCAGTGTTGACGATCACACTATTTTTTGTGATAGTTTCTTCTTGGTTCGGCATCGACGGGAATGGGTTAGCGGGATTTCCAAGCATACGGGAAGACTCGCGACGAGCAGGAGGGCCTCGTAGATTCCTTGGCTCAAATGATGGGCTTTCAACGAACTTTGGCTCCGACACGGCCATTAGACAGAAGCCAGCAAGTAACTGGCGAAGGGAAGGCTGCGTAGCGCCACACCAAATAGGTGATGAAAGGAGAAAGGACAATTCGGCTTCTCGTTTGACAAAAACGGTAGAGGTATAGGTTGATAAAAATCCAAATCGAGTGGAACATGTGCGCATTTGAGCAACAAGTTGTCCGATCAGTGCCGGGAGACGAGCAGATGTTCTAGATAGATCTAGATGTCGGTCCGTAATACTCCATGGAGTCTTCATCTCTCCGACTAGATGAACGTGATCAGGATGAGGGCTGGTCCCAACCAACCCCAAACATACATCTGGAACAGTGTCTTCTGGGGTGGAGATTGCTTGAAAATCGGCAAATCGAATTGACGCCATACCTTGCACCGGTTCGAGGGCTTTGATCACAGGGTCGCAAACGTTGCGGACGAACCTCCCGGTTAAGCCAAGCTCATTACCTACTGTGTAAAGTTCCGTTTCGTCGTTCAGTGAAACTTCATGGGCAATACCAGCTTCTTGGAACATTTGGCAAGCCTCCGTTTCGAATGAATTCCATGGAGCCATATAGGTGAGTGACAGGCGGTCGGAATGAATCGAAGGGTTCGATGTTCCTGCATGCTGGACCAAAGCTGGACAGGCTCTAGCCAGCTGCGTCTGTGCTGGTTCCATGTTTCGGGAGATGGGATAATGGTTTGAATGACAGGAAATGTTCCGGCGAACTGTCATCAACTAGAATCCACTACTCTCGGCAAGAATTAGTGAATATGTAGATGATGAGTTCCAGCTAAGTGGGATGTAGAAATGTCTTGGCAGGGTATTGAGAGGGCGAAAATTGGGTCCCACCGAAACTTGATCGCCTCAACCGATTGGGCAAAAAGGGTCCCTCGAACCAGATCCACCCGCTTCTCGTTCCGACACTGCAGGAGCCTCAATTTCTCGGCAAAGTTGCCTCTACCGATCTCCGCCGATGAGGGCAACGAACTTTGGATGGAATTACGATGGGAGCAGGAATTTTGGCACTTGGTCGTTTTCTGATGATGATAAATTACCTAAGGAGGGAGAGGGGGAAGTGAATTACAAGTCGGATTCGGCGCACAGACCCCCCTCGGTGAGGATTGGCAGAACTTGGTCTTTCAGCCACGAACGAGTTCAGCCACAGGGTGAGCGAGGATGGGTGCCACAAAAAATTTGATCAACGAACGTTCGATGAGCCGAAAAGGGCCCTCAACTTCCAAGGTTCCGTTCCACTAGCACGTCGCTCCCGTTTGTTGCTGAAATCGAGAAACTTGGCCAAACTGCCACCCCTCGCTTCTCAGTTACTCCGTACTGGGGCAGCAAAGGTTTGATGAGTTGTGTAATTTGTCAAGCGGCAAAGACCACAGCGCGATTCAATCAGAGTGCAGTAAACAAACAACATCTGCATACAAGTGGGAGACATTACATTTATCCGCATCCTTGATCCGAGACTCTAGGCTACCTCGCTATAGCTCCTTCTGGGAATGTAACTTGGAACGTCCAAGTATGGGACAATTGTATTTCTTCCTAGGCATTGAAAAGCAAACATCAAGTAAATGGGTTGTTCATCACCAAGCATCAAAGGATTTAGATAGGATAGCAGAGCAGGCTCATGACAAGTTATGTAAAGCGCCTTGAGCCATGTCCTTGATTTGAGTCCACCGTCGGAGTAATGAACGCTGTGGATTTGTCAATGTTGAGTGTTGGCTGTTAAGGAGGCGGTTCGGTGGATCTGAGGCGGTGTTTTCTCTCTGAATATTTTCGATCTTTGCAATTGCAACAATGCTTTCCTGCACATATACCTGTATCCAGTGGCTGATCAACCTTCGAGCCTCGGGCAGGAGATTCGAGGACGAGGGATCAAGCACGTAGTCTTCCCACTCTGAGCGTGTCATGCATTTCAGAGATGCTGCAACTTCGACGCTGGGACTGGCGCCAGATGCATCCACCTCAAAGTGGCTGAAACCTTTTGTAAGCAAATTAGGTGTGTGGTATTCTGAAAGTCGATAATTACTAATTGTATCCATGAGAGCGTAACCCTTCCACATCATCTGAGTTCAGGTCAGGCAAAATTATATCATCCAAATAAATGGCATCATGGTCGTTCCTATCCAAGAAAAATCCATCTTTGGACAATTGTTAGCATCCAACATCGGCACTGGAAGTCGTTTCGTGACTCACATTCTACCAAAAGGTAGTCATTAGGGTGCTCTCCGTAGTTCATAAATACTTCGTCACCCTTTTCTTCATTGACCGTTCTGTCAGCTGATTTTAAACATCTTCAACCCAAGTTTCTTACCAAGACGAGCGGTGGCTCTAAATGTTGATTTATCTCCATCAAAGGCAACCTCACAAGGCTGATTCCAAATGTTAGCCTATATTCAAACCCACTATGGTCTCATCGACAAGATCTCTACTAACTGCGTTGGCTGCATGGTTGAAGTAGTCCGCAAAGGGCACTAAACCAACTGCGTCGTTCCAGTCCTCAGGCGGATTATCATCAGGGCGAACATAATAAAAGCTTCTGGTGTTGACGATGAACCAATTGTAAGAATAGAGCTCCCAGTTGGTGTCGGGGAAGACACTTAAGACACTTTTCCAGGCATCTTGAAGACGGTTGGTTTGTTGCACCAGCACGTTCTGGTACGTGTCTTCGCTATTAGCGCCATACGCAGACCTAGTCGATGTATTCCACTTTCCAGAGATGGAAGGAGGCAATGGAATTTCAAGTTCACTGGAAGGACTGGATCCCTCAAGCCACATCGAAGGCAACGAGTCAGCGAAGTCCTGCATCGATGGCCATATCTTGCGCCACAGATCCCATTGCTCAAGCAATTTGGGATCTCCGTGTGTCAAGAATGCAGCAAGAATTGAATGGTTAGATGCTGTGCTTGGAAAGCGGTCAGCGAATCCCTCGGGGATACTGTCAATGTTGAGCATTGTTGACACGGGGACTGTGAGCATTATTTCGTCTGCCTTTAGGTTCCACAAGTCACTTCCGAGATTAGCCAAGATCGAAAGAACAGCGAACCTTGGGTATATATCAAAACTCATCTCACCTCAATGGTACGGGTTGCAATCATTCCCATACCGCGTCCAGGAAATCTGCGGGGGTGACACCATTTACTTGGATGCCATTGGCAACTGCCCACTTGAAAAAGCGATCATGGTCATCAACAGTAGCATTTTCATTGTGCGCCATGATGGACACGAAGTTGGTTTTTAGTTTAGCAAAGGCTTGTGTGATGCCAACCTGGGACTTTTCCTCGAGAAACGATCTCCTCCCATTTCTGCCAGCCTGTACCGCGCGTAATATGTCATTTTGATTGGTGTAAGTGTAGCCTGATATGCACCATCGAGGGGCTCTGGCTTTGCATTATCTACGGCGGATTATCCCAAAGAGACGAAAGAAATGCTCAAACCAGCATGTGCCCATGCACCTCAGATGAGCCCCGTCCAAAAAAAAACAAAAAAACAAAAAAACGGACGTCAATCTCGATTTTCTGAAACTGCCTTCGCTGTTTTGTCACATATCGATGTGAAATCTCTTAGCCGACGAGATATAGCCCATAAGAGCCACCTCGAAGGATTATCATGATGGCAAAGTAGACATCATGGCTAAGAAAGGCCACTCTCCACGGTTGGCAAGCCGTCTTGAAATCCCTGGAGCTTTGAAAGTGCTGGTGTTGATCGGGCGCAAGTGGGTCGGCGCACGCGGGCCCGGCGCGGGCAAGCATATCCATTAGGTAAGCATCATTTTTGTGCGAGCCTCACAGGAACTCGAAATTCTTGACAATTTCTCGAGCTCTCAGGTCCCAACAACATGTCCCATTTATCTCAACCTCGGTCCGATGACGAGCCTAATACAAAAAATGAGGCGGATGCAAGTCACCCCGACTCCAAAATTGACCATGCGGCATCCATAAACTATTGGAACAGCGTGCCCGCTACCCCAGGCGCAATGTTAGCCATGCTTGGTGACTTCTCATGGTACACACGAATTGACCTGCGGGGATCAAAAAGCTTCTTGACCAAAGTTCGTCGATTGATCCCAGCCCTTCCTCGGGATCAGAAGCTTGCTCTGGGCGCCGATTGTGGTGCTGGTGTTGGCCGAATCACAGAAGGATTTCTGAGTGAAGTCTGTGAAGTGGTGGACATCGTGGAGCCCGTTGAAAAATTTACCGCGGCTCTGAAGGAAAGCGAGCTTGGCGGGCGGGGCGTTATTGGCGACATTTATAACGTTGGCCTTGAAGGGTGGAACCCAGAGAAAAAGTACGATCTGATCTGGACCCAATGGTGCGTGGGTCATCTCACAGACTCGCAACTCGTTGATTTTGTCGCTCGCTGTCGTGGCTCCCTGAAGGACTCTGGCCTCATGGTTGTGAAAGAAAACCAATCCACCGATCCTTCGGGTAAAGACATGTACGATGATGTGGACAGTAGCGTCACAAGAACGGATTCAAAGTTCAAAGGAATCTTCCAGGCTGCTGGTATGGACATCGTCAAGTCTGAGATGCAAACAGGGTTCCCGAAGCAGTACAAGCTCCTTCCCGTCAAGATGTACGCGTTGAGACCTAAGAATTGAATCATCATGCTATGACTCTGAAGCCAATGCGAGACACTCTCGAATGGACACCCCAATGGTGGAAGAAGCTTATCTCATGGTCGGTGGATATAAGCGTTGTTCCGAGGTGACTTTCAGACTTCTTCCTGCGTCCATTGTTCATGTCCACGGTCATGCACTGTCTATAGGCGGTCTGTCATGTTTCTCATGCCTAAAGCATCATCGAAAGACGCATCAACGTGAATTGTTGTGCAAATTCAAATACCAAGTCTGGGATCTTGAAGTCTCCCACCGACTTCCGTTGTGCAAAGCCCGGATCTCCGTCTGGGTCAAACTCCTCGGCATTCGCGGCAGTCGAGATGCTAAGAGATGATCCAATCATGGATTTGAGGGGGACCTGGGAACCATCTCCCCAGAACAGTGATCAAAGTATAGCTCCATCATCAACAGCACGAAATATGGCTTTGGCCAGAATCCCGGACTTGATATGCACCAAAATGTGTGCGGTGGGATGCACGCCTTGCGAACAAAGACCACTTGATTTTGTGTGACTGCGTTTCACCACACACGGGAAGCTTGGACCTTGTGTGTTGTGGTAGACCTTGTAACTTGTTAGACTCCGAGATACTAGTCCCGCAATCCGCATTGTCGCTTCTCCATCTAATCGTTGTACGCGGTCGTCCACTTTCCCGTTCCAGAGGATCAAAGTTTGCCTATTGAAACCTTAGGAAATCTCACTGGGCCAATTTGACACGTGCCGACTGTAGCGAAAATCAAATCCCACTCTGCATCCAGAATATGATGGTCTAACAGAAAGCGCGTGCTCGGCGCTCGGCGTCCGTGTAAAGTGGCGTAGTTGAATGACCCATTGCCATTGTGCCGCACAGCTCCCTCTTACGGCTAAAAGGCTCGATGGTTTCGAAGAGCCCAGGCATATGCCAAACCGCGTTTGGTTTGTGTAATCATATTCATTTTTTCAAAGGCTGAAATGGGGTCGTCGACGTTTTGTCATTCGATGCAGACGGGGCGACATGTGGCCTGTGATGGTATCCAAAATGTGAGCCATGAAAGATCGACGCGAGTATACACTGTACCTCTTGAATCGTGGATTCTTTTGACGGAGGGAACCCTCTGTATGGAGAAGTCAGTAGGGGAGCAGTGGTTCCAACCTCTAAATCGCGCACTGAACATCTGGTCCAACGAATAAGTAAGTTGGTTCCTGGATTCCCAGACAGAGAAAGCACAAAAGTGCGAGGTCTAAGATACCGAGGCCGCATGGAAACCTCGATTTCAATGAAGCGGAATCTGTTGCCCACACAATGCCGCGCCAGATGATGATATCATTGCCTGTATTGACGGGGCTGTCCATCGTACCTTGCCCTCTTTCGTGATTTCGACCGTAGCTGCGATTTTGGTTTCGGGAAGTTAAGTCTGCATGCCTCACAAGAAAGGCAAGGTCCAAACCTAGCCAACAGGTAGAAGATCCAGCTGACGATAGATATCTTCGATCTAGTGAGTGCACATAGTCGAACCAAGATCGCCGTCTAGTTCGTCATCAAGTGGTAGTTTGGTAGTTGAAGGCATTTCTTGCAACGGTGAAACAATCAAGGCCTAAGTAGAGAATAGAAGAGTGTGGGAGGCAATGTGTAATAAATTGACTCAAGTGCCCAGGAGGAAGGCAATGAAAGGGAAGAGCACATGTACTGAACAGGTGGGCAAGGTACCTCTCAGGCGGAAATGCTCTTCTCGAATACCTTCAAGCAACTTTGAAAGACACAACTGCAACACGCAACGTAGCCATATTCAAAAAACCATATTTTGCTAGCTCATTGGGTGTTAAAAAAAAGACAAAAGTCATACCAAGAAGGGCAACAAAAAAGTATACCGAAGTATGACGAACCCAACCGGGGAAATGGCGAAGATCGGCCTAGTGACTTGCGGTCTGAGGATCCGAACCCCTGATCAGCAGTTTTCGAGGGACTAGAGCGGATATGGCTCATGATCATCCAACTAGACCACTGGAGGTTTGCTGATATCCCATACAAAAGTTCACCTACATATACTGCATATGTCACGTGACACATCACACCTCATTGCTACGCATCTATATGGATGCCACTTCAAGCCATGTCATTTCCCATGGTAACAGAATGTAAGCCCTTAGGTCACTCTGTCAGCTCAACATGAATTTACGTCTTTCACTCTGTACATCACCCGAACTTTATCTGTGACATACATTGACTGTTCACCAGTGCTTCCTCCCCCACGGGTTATCCTTTAGCACCATCTTTCTTCAATGCCCCTTTAATGGCTTTTGGGAGCTTCCAGAGTCATTGAACCACGCAACCAACACCTGCGGGCTTCAAGGTTCATCGGTCTCACTCATGACTTATGTAGCCACACTGATTGTACCCTCCGAACTATTCTTTACATCCATGCCTTTAGATGAGTATGATGGGATTAAGCAATATGCTAGAGACCAATATCCCAGAGAACAGATACTTGTATATGTAAAAGGATCTGCAGCACAGGACATATCCTAAGTATGATATAGAAACAGGTTCATCGGGAGTGAGTCCCCGGTATGAACCTTGGAAGACATTGTGCATTTCACTGTCTCCAATCTAAGTCTTCATCCTTCTAGAATAGATTTTCCCAATGAGCTTAACTTGAGCAAGGTTAAATTCGAGTAGCCTTTTGGATGCCTTGCAGAATTATTGCCCAGATTCTGGTGGGATTCATCTGTGGATGTCTTGCTCTCTTTAAAACCTCATGTTATTTAGAAAATGGAAGATCATAATTCAAGATTGTTTTTCAAATTGACCCATAAGACTTGGGATTTAAAGAAGAAGGAGTCAAAGCTGATGCCCGTTATTCTGCTCCGATATCTTGTGTCTGTTGCGCGCGGCTCTCCCCATGGCCCTCGTTCCATCTCTCCATCCTCTTCTCTTTCCCTCTCTTTCTCTCTCTCTCTCTGCCACTTTCAATTTACTTTCTTCCCGGCCTTCTGTCATACACAACTTGTTGTCTAGTGATGGATACCGCCAATCCTGTGATGGATGCTGCCCAAAGCTCGGGAGATGTCCCCAAGAAAAAGAAGAGGAATAAGAGCTTTCGAAAGGAACTCCGCAAGCTCGGGCTTCCTGTGGTAAGCAAACACGTCCATATTAGAAAGGGACGCTATCATCTGAATCTGACGATACAAATACTAGCCACCCCTCCCTCCCCGAGGAAGAGATCCCGCTCTGCCGCCGAAGGCTAAGCGCAAGCGTTCGTATCGCCGCCCAAGCAGACACCGGGCCAACAAGGCAAAGCGTATGTTCCAAATCCAACTCTGTTACCACGAATCCCTGCTGACTGGTTGATAGGCTTGAAGGCAGCAGAGAAGGCCCAGACCGAGGGCTTTGCCGAATCTGTTCCTCAGCCATACGGAGCAGATGCCAAGAGCGACGGTGAAGGCTCCAAGCAGACTTCCACGGACAAGGATTCTGAAGAAGACTGTGTCGATGAGTGCGATGGCTGGGAGACCGACGAGAACGACGCTGAGGAGGAATACACTCATCAGGGTGAGTCTCTGACAGACGACGCTAAAGAGATCCAAGCCGTGGACCACCAGGTCCAGTTCCAACAGATCCAAGTCGATGAGCACCAGATCCAAGCCGAGGAGCACCAGATCCAAGAGCCCCAGGTCCAACAGTACGAGGAAGAAGATTCCGAAGAAGAGTACCTGCCTTATGGAAGATACGACGATCCATACCCGAGCTATGAGCTCCAGGAGTCCTACAACCATGACTACCAGCCTGGAGAAGAACGGCCCACCCGCATTCCTTGGCACACGAGCTTTCGTGATTGCTATGCCCAGCGGGATCAGGAACGACGCGCCCGGGAGGAAGCTACTCCTACTACGGACTGGAATCCTGCCGACCCATTGGGCCTGTTTGATGAACTTGAGGGGCCTCTCGATTGGTCTTCCCAAGGCCTCTTCGACTAGGATCAAGTTACTTAACAGAGGAACCGTGATATCGTCATCGGTCAAAGAATATGGCCTCTAATGAGCCCCTCAGATAGCGAATTTTACCAAGTTTGATCAAATCCCATCTCTTTATTAATATTGTTGTATAAGAAGAGCGGTAGCCGAAGAAATTACATCGGTGACGGGCTCTGCCATCACCACTGTGCATCCGCAAGCCCATTTTCTGAAGCAAAGAAATCCATGCTCAGTGAGCTGCAAGACCGTGAACTTCAACAAGCTTCCAGTAAGGCTTGACAATTGACCTGCGCGCTGCCTTTCCAATTTTGATCCACAGCAAACAGCCACTCCAGAAGACCATTCCCAGCACCGCTATCAGAATGAAGGTATTCTGCAGTCCCATGTTCGAGATCATGGGGTTAACGGCGTACGCAAAGGCAAAACCTGAAAGCCAGTTGTCAGTACACTGGCCCCTCTAGCGGATATACAGCACATGTCTAACTCACCGATGGTATTCCGAATCAAGATAACAGTCACAATCGATTCTCCCGCAAGCTCCTTCTGACTATCGATGATGTACGTGATGGCAAGACCAGAGCCCATTGGAAGGGTGATGCAGATGAATGCCATTCCGATGACAACACCTATCCATGGGATGTGGTGACTTGCGCCAACTCCGTACAAGATGCATCCGACTGGGTGGGCGATGAGGGCGATGATGAACATCCAGAGACGGTCTTCCGGTTCCTTGATACCGTTTCTCCCACGGGCCAACTTGAGTGCAAGGATATCACTCAGCCATCCGCTGAAGTAGCATCCAATGGAGACACCTATCACGCTGGCGAAATATGACAGACCAATCTGCTCCGCTGTGAAGTTGTATGGTGCACCTCCCAGCACCTCGGCCAACGATCCTCCGAGCACGTTGTACCATGCCAGGATACTTCCAACAAGAAGACCAGAGAAGATCGTCGTGGGGAAGCATGCGAGTCTGAAAGATAACAAAACTGACCGGAAAAAGTTCACAGGCTGCTCAGGGTGCCGGAAGCCCCAAACCTTCATCTTCTGGGTGTATGTCGTGACTTGGTGGGATTCGTCGATAACGACAGGAGCTACCTCCACACCATCTCGTTTCTTTTCATCGGACACCAATTCATCGCCCATTCCCAGGGAGCCCTCCACTGCTTCGACGTCTTTCGGGGCACAAACAATTGGATCATGGATGTTGACTTGTCGGAAAAACATTGTCTCTTCAAACCCGAAGAAAGTCGCGACCGTGAAGCAGAGGCATATGATGGCCAAAATGTACTGGATCCATCTCCATCCCAGTGACTCGGCGACAAAACCACCAGCGATGGGTGACAAGAAGGCCCCACACCACAACGTCCAGTTATATATACCCATGTGGAAGCCACGGTCATGAGCGAACTGAATGTCCGCGATGCATAGCTCGATCAGGGCTTCTTGGGGAGATACGAAGATACCAAGCAAGATGCGGTTGGCGTACCATTCACCAACCGACTTGATATAAGCTGACCAAATCTGCAAAAGGGACGATCCCAGCATGCCAACGAGTAGAACCGGCTGACGACCAATATCCTGCCCGAGATTCTGCGTTAACAATGTTCCCCAGCCCATGAAGAGGTACATGAGGCCGTTGCCTGTGCTGAGATCTGCCACTGAGATACCGGTATCCTCGGATATGAGGAGGTATGATGAGGAAAGGCCACTGATGAGTGCAGCGGCGAAGAAACACCAGGACATTTGGAAAGTGGTGTTCAGCATTTTGCGGCTGCGAGACCAATTCAGAGGATCATCCGGATGGGAGCTCGGCCGGGGGATCAATACAATGTCTCTGTGTGCTCCATCATGTGCAAGAGCTGATGAATGACCAAGCTCTACTTGCTGGACTGTTCCTGGAATTGGAAGGGGGTCGTTCATTTTGGGGACGGCGAGGATGTTCACTAGACTGGTCAGTATAAGGTGTTCGACGTGGCTATTGTTCGACTGATATCACTAACCTTGTCCAGTATCTAACCAGGGAAGGCTTTAGTCAACCCGAATATTTGGAAAGTAAGTCCAATTCCCACGTCCGAACACGGCTTCGAATGGTATATATAAGATATACTGCCAAGCCTTTTGATTCGAAGTTCGTTGACCCAAACAAAGGGGCATAAATCCGATACAGACAGAAAAGGGGAGAAAGGCTCCATGCGAACCTTCTCTTCTTATCTGGCTTTGGGCGTTTTCACACTCGCCGCCGACTCCTGGAAATGTCTCATCATGCGCGGCTTGGGACGATAACGAGAGATACCAAAGACCCGATGGCGGCTGTTGGAGTCAATTTCTGTCAATATCATGACTGTATCTTGCTATGTGGACACAAAAAACGCCAAGTGATACCCCGCAACACATGGCTGATCGTTTTCCACTGCTGTCGGGTTATCACCTGGAGAGCGCGTCTCTTTGGTCGATGGCAACGGACCTTCCTGCTCAGTTGGAGTCATTGCCGATACCTTCCATACGTCGAAGGATAAGACCCCAGCTGATAAGGAGCCAACCAGTCGGATTCTCCTTTCTATCGACATGACTCCAATTCTTACCCCAACGAGCTTCCCCGGCGCCCGCTGGCGAACCAATCAGAGATCATGTAGAGATTCGGGGTAGTTCCTGTTGGGGTAGTTGGGGTCGATATCAACACGAAATCTATGAAGCTTGAACCACTCGATATAGTTACAAATCTTCTTGGTTGCGGTGACTGGCTGGGGAAATTTCATGAAACGGTAGACAAAGTCAATTGAGAGGAGCTAATTTGAAGTATAGGCCATATCTGATCTGCTCTAAGCCAGGATGGAATGGATTGATATGAACCACAGAACAGAAGATTTCGAGTATTGTATATAAGCTTCAATATCATTGGATGACGTATTCATTGATCGGGAAAGTGCACCTTGTTAAAAGTGTTGACAGCGTCCCTGGTCGCCTTGACCAACTCCAAACAGCCCGGAACATCTGAATGACAGCAAATGGAGATTGGGTGATCCTTGACGGGCAATTCGCAGGTTGATCCGTCAATAGCAGAAGCAGTACATGTCTCCATCTGCTGGGTTACGCGCTGTCGGACTTCATCGAGATCCCATGCCCTGGAGAAAGTGTGAGCAACATGAGCACAAAGATTTAGTAATCAACGAGGGTGGGCCATCCTTACTTCTTTTTGCGCTCGATCAGCAGGGAGGCATCCGGTTTGTATTTCACATCCGCGTAGAATTCTGCAACAAATTCGAGTCCCATATCCTTGGCAGCCTGCTCCATGCAAGTACCCGGAAGCCCAAACACTTTGACACCCTTGGGGATGCCTTTGAAGACAGCTGTCGAAATATCATAGTCTCTGCAACACATTCCATATAAGCTTCCGTGGGGTTTGACGTGGTGAAGAGTGACACCCTCCCGGTCTAGAAAGCCTTTCAGAGCTCCGACTTGGTAGATTGTTATGGCTGTCAGTTCCTCTGTTGAGAGTTTCATCTCTCGTCGTCCAAATCCTTGCAGGTCGGGTAGACCGGGGTGCGCGCCAATTTTCACGCCGTGTTCTTTGCAACTGCGAACAGTGTCCATCATTATGAGAGGGTCCCTAACGAGGAACGGTTTGTTAGTGAAGACTCATGACGTCGGTGCAATAGTATGTGAATTTTTGGTGACCATTGTACGGTCGCAAATCGGGAATCCCTAAGATAAACCGGGGTGAACATACGAGGCGTGAAATCCGCAAGCGATGTTCGCATGGTCAATGTATGGCAGTAAATCTTCATCGGAAGTGATTGACCAGTTTCCATATCCCTCCCCCAAGTCGACGTTGATCAACGCCTTGTGTTTGATAGGGCCCATTGTAGGTGAATATCGCTTTGCAAAAAAGATAGATGTAGAATGACTTGCAAGGTGAGAATTGTTAAATCGATGTGGCGTTAATCGTTCAGAATGGATAAGGTGCGATTGAATACTTTGACAAACGAACTTGTGATAAACCTCGGAAGTCGCTGGTTGAAGTTTGAGCTTGGAAACGCCACCGGAATGGTGCAGTGTCTTATCGTTTGCTTGTCTTCAATGGTTGATAGGATCAAGCTGTGGAGCTCGGTTCGGATCCAAATTCTTTCCTGCAATATCCGAGCCCAGCTGCATCCGAGCCCAATTGCATCGGATCAAGGGCTCAAGCCGTACGCCCGAGACCCACTTAACGCCCACCCAAGATAGACGGGGCCCCCAAGGAATTAGACTCCGTGGGGTACTGAAATCTATACTTCCGTGAACATTTGTTCGTTAAACTAAAAGCTTGTATCTCGCTAAGTTGGCACGTGTAATGCTATATGTTGTAAAGGGGCCTACTGGAGATACTTCACAGATACGGAAATCTTCAATTTCAAGCTTTCAATCAGACTGAAAAAGACCAATCATGATGCAAGTGGTATCATATCTCGGTTAAATCTCAGAATCGAGGTATCGGTATTAATGACAAAGGAAGAAAGCCCAAGGATTTTCCTATGTCATGGATAGGTAATGGGTTAGTACTTCATGGTCGACCTATCTATACATCCTAAATTCACGATGTCCGAGGTTGTGAGATTCTTAATAGAAAGATCCGGAATTTGAAAAAGCGCCGCCTGTGGTTTCGCCCGAAAGTGATAAATCGCTACCGTCCAGAAGACCCAGTGTGGGATACCACGACATGTGGTTAAGATTCACCTGAGAGAATTGATCGTCCCACCACATGGACCAAGCATCAAGATGAGGATCACGTTTACCATCAACAGATCTCGATGGCCCGGGATCAAAGGGATCGATTGGCTCATTTTCAGGCCTAGCTTCTCGGGTTTGGCCGATAGAACAACCAATAGAGTATTGCGGTCGAAAGGTTTGGTCATTGGCACCGTGGGAAGTATCCATCTCAGCTGCAGACGGCGAAGAGTTGACGCCGTGCGCCTGAGATATAGGTGGACATGCCAGACGTGATTTGAGACGATTGGCGATACCTTCTATAAGGTCCCCCCAGCGGGAACTGAGGTGTGTGTCATCGACTGCAGAGTCACGAAGGCCATCCGCGACTCGGAAGACCATATCAAGGGATTGAGAGATATCAACCCCGCTCGTCCCGGCCGCGCAACACTGGAAATCGAGTGTTAGAAATTTATAGACAGGAGGCACTGAGGAAAATGGTACTCACCTTCAAAAAAATCAGTGTTCCTCCGAGAATTCTCGAGTATGAGCGCACTGGTATGTATTTCAGACTTCCGGCGGGGAGAAGGTCATCTAGTACGGTCTTTAAAATCATCCGGGCTGCCCGAACAGTAAACGACAGATACTTATTTTCTTCCGCTGAAGTATCTGCCGGGCAACTCTCTAGTCTGCCACTGACGCCATTGCGCGAATTTCGATTGATCACAGCCTGCAACGCGACGCTGAAAATGCATAGCTGGGCGTACTCGTACTCAATTGTCAAGATACATCTCGTTTGCTTCGCAACTAGGGCTGAGTTAGCGCTGAGAAATAGGCGCGGGATAAGTGCATACGTTTTGCATTGTCAAAATAGACAAGAGATTCACTCAATAGAGGCTCGAGACTGCGAAGGAGGTGGGTGTAGTGCCCGCTCCGAATAATGTCCTCTGTGTACTTGGAGGATGCAAACAAAAGCTCATTTGCCTTCTTCATGATAGTTGCCACGCGCATCCAACATTCAGTGGCGTCGTCAAGTTTGATGATAGTATTTTTGACAGGCGTGCAGTGTATCGGAATCTTTCGCCCTGGCGAGGGCAAGTTTGGTTAGGCGTGATACCTCGATCGGGTCGATTGACATTATAATGTAAGAAAAACTTACCTGGTCTGCCTGGTTGTTGTGTCGCATAAACCCATATCAGACACTGGATGCGATGAAACCTTTGTTGGTCGCTAGCTTCCTTTGAGGGATCGCTCTCAATCCTTTGTTCTTGAAAAGAATTATGTTCTTCGTTGAAAATACCGATCTCAGTTGCCAGCATCAGCACATTGGAGAGCATGGAGTAACATAATCGATCGGAGCGAGCAAGCCAATCGTGCCCAGACCCCGGTCCTTGGAATGCAGGGGCGGAAGCCACTTTACGCCGCCTCTTCGGTTCCGAAACCACAATCGACGAAGTATCCTCGTCGGGGGGAGGGAAATGTAGAGCTCGAGGATGCCAATCCAGTAGCAACAATAAAGCCTCACAAGTTCCCAGAGTGCGGAATCCATGCGACCACCCTTCGGTGTGTAGTTGTCGCTGGGTATGCCCAGGGCCCCCGGATGGGTCGCGCAGAGATGGAAACTCGCCTACAAACAGATCATCCGACCAAAACAATCGTGAGATCATTCGCTGCAGATATCTCCAAATACGGTCATGCACAATGTAAGAGCGGGCAACTGCAGCGGGACCTGTCCATTTTCGATACCGTGATCCAATCATCAATATTGTGATTGTCAATATTGGCTCTTCCTCGATCAGTGCCGCATGTTGTGAGTGATCTTGAAAGCACTCTGGAACCACGGGGGAGAAGGCTGACTGGAACTTGTAGAAATGATCTACCATGTCGAGAGCTTCTTCTGCAGTGAAAAGCCCGCCACGAACGAAGCGCACACTTGACCACGCCCTCAACGCATCCCGTGTGCCGATCTTGCTGGCTCTGGCGTCCGGGTTGGTTGTGTCAGCAGATTCGAATGGATCCGTACTGATTCCTGGATGGGTTGTAGAGGGAGCCGAAGCTTCATTTTGCCCGCGGCCCTCAGTGTGTTCACAAGCCTCAGAAAGGAGAGTCAAGGCGTCATGGTAAGTGCGAGGGTGGCCTTCAAGCAGCGCAGATGCAGCATGCCGATCTTCCGGCAACGTTTGACTCCCAGTTTGATTACCCAAATTGGGAGAATTTTGAGTCCCAATTGCCCTTCTTGACACATCCTCTGGACCTTGAGACCTACTGAAGTTCCTTTCAAGGGGCGATTCCGCCTTCCGTTTTGTGGAAGTATTTTTCCTTATTCTCGACGCGGCAAAAAAGCACTCCTTCCTCTCTCTGCAGCATCGGGCACACGGTGGCTGACTGGGATGATCTGCCGATCCCAACTCACAACGCACCTTCTTCTCCCGACAAGGCTCACATGCCTAATACGACGTCAGACTGACGAGATCTAAAACGCGGGGTTGCGTGGGGACGTGGGACATACCTGGTAGACTCGTCTGTGGCGCTGGGCGGCAGACATGGAGGAAGAGATAACACACAGCATCCGAGCCGGGGGTATCCAGACCCTTTATGTATCGCCGAGATAAGCGGGGATTTCCAGCCAGTCGGATGCGTCTCAATGGCTCGATGACCCCAACTTTCGGGCTTCACCCTTGGAGACCCCGCGATAAGCTTATCGCGGAGCCTCGGTCGAATGGCTTCGAGGCATACTAATATCCGATGCTTCCCAATTGACAAATCAATGCTGACACAATGGAGAAATTAAAGACTTTGCTAATTGCGAATCGAGGCGAAATTGCAGTTCGTATCATCATAACAGCGAAGTAGGAGATAACTCCACGCCTAACTCTGTGTTGCCCCCTTGCTGACTTTGAATCTCCAACAGACAACTCGATATTCGCACAATCGCTATCTATACCGCCGCCGACGCGACTTCACAACATGTTTTGGCCGCCGATGAAGCGGTTTTGCTACCAGGGGACGATTCCACTGCATACATAAACGGGTTCGTCAACCCCGGCTGTCACACGACTCTTATCCTGGTGCTGACATAGACATGGCCGACCAGAGCAGCGATTATAGAAATTGCTCGTTCTCGTGAAGTTGATGCCATTATTCCCGGTTATGGCTTCTTGTCCGAAAACGTGGAGTTTGCCGAAGCCATAGCCATTGCGGGGATGGTTTTTGTGGGTCCACGGGCTGAAGCCATTGAAACATTTGGCTTGAAGCATAGAGCCCGCGAAATAGCCACTGCAGCCGGTGTGCCAATTGTACCAGGGACACAGGGCTTGATTGTATCTGAGGAAGATGCAGTCAAAGCTGCTGATGAATTGGGCTATCCAGTAATTAGCCCCGCAAACCATGGTTCTTTGTCCAAATTTATTAATTTATGCGATAGGTCATGCTGAAAGCTACCGGTGGTGGAGGTGGCATGGGTTTGACAATATGCAAATCCGTGGAAGAAGTTCGACAATCCCTAATACAGGTTCGTTCGAGGGGCGAGACTTTATTCAAAAACGCAGGAGTCTTTATGGAGCGCTACTACCCGGAAAGCCACCACATTGAGGTACAAGTATTTGGAAATGGTCAGGGAGATGCAATCCACATCGGAGAGCGAGAATGCTCCATTCAACGCCGTCATCAGAAAGTGATAGAGGAGTGCCCAAGTCCGTTCGTCGAAAAACACCCTGGCCTCCGAGAAAGGCTCACCTCTGCAGCTGTTGCCCTGACCAAATCTATCCGCTACGGCTCAGCGGGAACGGTTGAATACCTTGTGGATGATCTATCGGGAGATTTCTTTTTCCTTGAGATGAACACCCGTTTGCAAGTGGAGCATGGCATCACTGAGCTCTGCTACGGTATTGATATCGTGAGACTGATGCTTGAACAAGCCGATCGTGAGTTGTGTGGACTCCATGGTCTGGAGAAAGATTACTTGCAGTCTCTGCAACCTTTCAAACCCTCGGGATGTGCCATTGAAGCTCGTGTGTACGCCGAGAATCCTGCTCGCAATTACTCGCCTTCCCCGGGACTCCTACAGCTCGTTGAATGGAACGAAGTGGAAGGCACGAGGATTGATACATGGGTGGCTACCGGAACACGAATCTCTACATATTATGGTACGTCGAATTAACGAAGAGTTTGAGCGAGAAGAGAAGCTGATGCAAAGAACACAGACCCGATGATCGCAAAGGTCATGGTGCATGCCTCCGATCGCACAACTACAATCCAAAAATTGGGCAATGTCCTCTCCAAATCGATTATTTGCGGTCCTCCAACGAATTTGGATTTCCTGCACGCTATTCTCGAATCTCGCACATTCCGTGCAGGACATACGTTGACCAACTTCCTGAATAATTTCAAATTTTCACCCTCTGCCATCGATGTCATTTCTCCGGGTGTCTACACCACTGTGCAGGACAACCCGGGCCGCCCCACCGCCGGGAGAGGAATTCCCCAGGCGGGACCAATGGTAAGAATCGCGTCCACCGTCACCCACCGATCTTTTGGCTTACACAGATATCTTAGGATCCGCTGGCATTTCAAGGTAATCCTTCGTGTTGTGTTATTCTACTACTTGAACATGAATTCTGACCTGGTGTGCTCGCAGTTGCAAACATTTTGGCCGGAAACCCTTCCAATACAGAAGGCCTGGAGATAACATTGAGAGGACCGGAGCTACGCTTCTTGGCTGCTGCATGCGTCTCAATCTGCGGTGCTCCAATGGGAGTGCAGATTGATGGTGTTGATGCTCCGATGTGGTCGCGAATCTACATAGAACCTGGTCAAACATTATCCATTGGAAAGCTGAGTGAATCTGGAGGATGTCGAGGTAATATATGCCCTGTGGTTCTCGAATTATTGCTTACGCCATTTTAGCATACCTCGCTGTCCGCGGAGGATTCCCAGCAATGTGAGCTCCAAATCATTTCACGCTGAGACGAGAGCTAACGTTTCTCAAGCGCACCGTACTTCGGTTCCAAATCTACTTCCCCGCTCCTCGGTATTGGTGGATATCAAGGCAGGGCACTTGCTCCTGGCGACATGCTCGCAATTGAGAAGATTGATGCTACCGAGCCTCGCCAAGTGCTGTCATTACCTGCTCACCTCCGTCCTGTGTACTCTTCTCATTGGGATATCTACGCCATGGTGGGTCCTTACGACGAAGGATATATCGTAGGCGAAGATATAGACATGATATATGACACAATGTGGTGTGTTTTGACTTCTCAATCTGACTATACACATATCCGCAATATTAACAATCACTTTCCTACAGGAAGGTGTCCCATAATGCTACCAGAGGTGGCATTCGTCTTGTCGGGCCGGCGCCAAGATTCGCCCGAGAAGATGGCGGCGAGGGTGGCCAACACCCAAGCAACGTGATCGAATATGGGTATCCTAATGGTACATTGAACTGGACCGGAGATAGGTCTGTAAAGTACTTGTTGAGATGCAGGCAGTGCCCCAAAGCTAACTGAATCTCACAGTCCATGTATCTTCCCCGTCGATGCACCTGACTTGGGAGGCTTCATCTCATCCACTACGATCGTAACTGGTCACCTATGGCGCATGGGGCAATTAAAGTCCGGAGACACAATCCAATACCACCGAGTCTCTTTAGATGATGCTCTGAACATTCGTGCGGAGATGGAGAGATTCTTGACCGACCTGTCAGCCTTTGCGATCGGCCAATGCAAGTCTGATACTATTGTGCCACTCTCAGATTCTACACTACCGCAATCGACCATCTCCGGGACATGGGGAAAAGCTTTCATATCATCAAGCAAGCTGGTTGGATCTGAGGATATCATCACGTTCAGACAGGTATGGGATTCTCGTTACGTATTTAATATTCGGTTTCTGATGGCCATACACAGGGTGGAGATGACTTCCTCCTGGTGGAGTTTGGTGATGGAAAATTTAATCTTAATCATCGCTGCCGGGTTTCTGCCTTGGAGCAGGCCTTCGAGAAATCGCGAGCCTCAGATGAAGCGTTGAACGGGAACATCTATAAGACGACTGGATGCTGCAACTGTAAGTCACTTCTTGTGCAATTCGCTTTTTTTCCAATGAACTAACAGCCTCGCTTAATAGCCCTTCTCATTCACTACAACGGATTGAAGCTACGTCGTGACTACCTGATTGACCTGCTGATATCGTTGCAAAACGAAACTGGCGACCTCCGCAGCTCAAAGGTTCCAAGTCGAAAGTTCTCTCTGCCAATTTGTTTCGAAAGTCCAGCTCAGCAGGAGGCGATCCAGCGCTATACCGAAACACAAAGACCATACGCCCCATACCTGCCCAGTAACATGGATTTCGTGGCGAAGATTAACGGAATCACTTTTGAAGAACTGCTGAATATTTTCCTATCGGTCGAGTTCATGGCCATTTGTGTTGGCTTCTTCTGTGGTGACACAATCTGCCTGCCTATTGATCCCCGGTATCGCATAACATGCCCCAAACAGAACCCGAGCCGAGTCTACACCCCAGAAGGAAGTGTCAGTTGGGGTGGATCATGCATGAAGTAAGCTTCCATCATCACCTCAAATATGTCGAGAGACCAGCCTAACACATTTATCACAGTATCTATCCCGTTGATTCCCCAGGAGGCTACCAGATGACCGGTCAAACAATCCCTTGCTTTGATCAACTTGGTGTAAAGCCAGGTTTCTCATCGAACAAGGCAGGCTTGTTCCGCGACTTCGACCAGATCACTTTCTACCGAGTAGAAAAAGAGGAGTTGGAACGCGACTTGGCTTTGTTCCGGTCCGGGTGTTACAATTTCAAGTACGAAGATGTTATGTTTGATATGACAGCTCACAATCATCTCCTCGAGGAAACCAAAGATGAAGTGGCGGCTTTCAAGTCTCGCCAGGCCACAGCACAGGTTGAAATGTTAGCATTGGAAAAAGAGTCTATGGATAGGTGGCTATCCGAGAAAGAGAAAAACGAGGTCCCTGCGGATCAAATTTCTCTTTTGAGAGAAGGTGAGTTCGCTTTTTTGCCCACCAATAGCACACTACACTCCTAACCACCGATATCCAGACCCCGATATCCTCACTGTATATGCCCCTCTCGATGCCAACGTGTGGAAGGTTACTGTTACAGATGGTGATGTTGTCTCTGCCACTCAAGCTGTTGCTATTCTCGAAGCAATGAAGATGGAAGTCTCCATCTCGTACCTTGGAGACAAAAAGGATGACGGCGACAAGCAATACAAGGTTGAGAAGGTACTCGTTCAACCTGGTGACATTGTCCGGGCAGGCGACGCAGTTGTATTTTTAAGAGATGTTTAACTTGAGTCTAGAGATAGATACTTTGAAGTGTATGCACATAACCTATGTCGTCATTTGTTCTAGCCCTGATGTCTCTCTGCCTAGTGCCGAGGTGAGTGTGGTGTGGTACCATTTGCATGGAACTCTTTGATATCCTCTATTCGCGGCTCTTTGACAAATCTCTAAGCATCGCATTTCGTCGAACAAATATAGATCGCTTTAACTGTTGGCAGATTGTCAGTATTATTACTCGACTGCTGGTCAACCCGAAGATAAGCGACCAGTTCTGAAAAGTCAAGGTCACAATCAAAGAGTCGTTTGAAATATGAAACACAAAGACAACCCCGTATTCGAGGATCATGGATGATCTCTTTGTCGCTTTGTGCGTTATACCGATCTTGATCGATTCTACATAAAGTTCCTTTGTCACTCTCTCGGGGTTTGTTTGGGGTTTAGACGTGGATCCACTCTCGGGTTGTTTCAGCCTCCTTTGAAATTCAAGGGAGGCTCAAAAATACATATTCGGTACCAATAAGTCGTCATTCAATAAAGAAAGGTTGCCGTAAAGGTTTCCCTCCATCAACGGTCGACGCTGATGATATTCACAATGTGCTCTCATTGATGTTTCTATTCATGATCATTACAAAGGTTGCCCTCCAGTCTGGCTGAGCCAATGAGCAGGAAGCTCCCGAGGTCATGATCTTGCCTTTTTCTTTTTGTGAACACGCTGGTCTTTCTTGTCAATTATTTAAAGGTCAGAAGAGCGGTCGTAGTTCTTTGCTCATATTCATTGATTTCCAAGGATAACATCCAAACCCTCGAGATCAGCATCAACAACAAAAAAGCAAACTTTTACTATACCACTTGTACACCAGAACATCGGGTTGCTAAACCTCAGAATGACAGTTTTACAAGTAGTTCCAGTCACTAGCCTCAAGTATGGCAGACGTCAGCATGCCGGCCAAGTATTGCAACAATGGCTTGAAGCAAGCACAAATGCCCCCAACTGCCACATTCAACACTCGAATATCGATATGAGCCAACTGAATGCATTCCAACGAGTTGATCTTGCATTGAACACAGAACCTATGGATCTAGTTCAGATTGACACGTACTTGGATAGTGTTGAGACAGGCGGGCCTAAAAATGGAGGCTGGCACAAGTACTGGCTGGAACATCTGGATCCGACTGTGGACGACCCCTTCGATCCGGAATTCGAATCCGATGACCCAGAGGCATGGAAGACAAACTGTTGGCAGGGGCAGACCGGCCCTGGTGTCATCGTCATTGAAGAAATCAAACGCAAGACAGGGCCCTTCTCTTCTCAAATCTCCCAGGTCCTCTATGAAGAACACTTCTCGATGGATACGCTCAAGTTTGTGTACATGGTGGATGTTAAGAATGAAGATACTCTACAGTTTGTGAAGACTCAGCTTTATACGAAATCAAACGGAGTTCTCGAGCAGCATGGTGATATCACCGAACGTTACGAATGGGATTATGGAACTCCGGAGTTCGATGGCCTACTCGGCACCACCCTTGGAAAGCACGTTGCTTATTTGCTCTTGGGCGCTTTCAATCGTGGAACTCGTCGCATTGGCCGAGTTAGAACTTGGTTCGCATTCCAGGAGCTCCAGATGGAGTTCATGATTGAGGATATCCAGGCCACAAACTACTTGCCCCCGCCTGTCGACTATACCAAGGCCGATCAAACGTGGTTCGGGGTGGTTGAGGAAGTTCTCCAGTGTCCTGAGCTCCCCAATCTGAATCAAAGTATGCCTACCATTCAGGAGAATGCAGAATTCTACACTCAGCCCGATCAATCTTTCATCCAATCTGATCAATTCCTGGTTCACCCTGATCCATTCTTGGCCCAGCCCAATCACTTTTTGACCCAGCCTGATCAGTATTCACCTCAGGATCAATTCGAAGGATTTTCACATTCACCAGATCGATTTTTGCCTCCCCCAAATCAATTTATGGCCCAACACAGCGGGGGGTGGATATTAGGCATGGAGCGGCGCCAATTGGGGGGGTCACGGCTCCTCTTCACCTAGGGCTGAGCCGTGGAACGAGGTTTCTTCTTTATTGTGCTTGTTACTTTTTTATTAGATGTTCAGTTTGAAATTTTCATTCATTTTGTTTTTAGCTTCTTACTGTTGGGCGAAATTTATTCCTAAAGAAAAATGCGGTAAATTTCTTGTTTTCCAAATCCAGTGAACATCACAGTCTTATACCACGCCCACGATATAATAATTCCGAACGTATTCAAGATTGGATTTGGCTGTGTGTTCACAGAAGAGAACTTCATTGACTGTTTATTTCGGCTCGTTACCAACTTCTTCCAAGCCAAACTTCGTAAAGGGTCCGCAATTCCCGATGTCGTTTCGTTCAATGGTTCCGAAGGTCTTTCAGCAAAGCAATTTCCAAGAAATTGCGACGTTGTGATGTAACCGCAACTTACAAATTTCTCGCTTAGTCTAGTGTGGTGTGTTTCTCTAGCGCAGAAAACTGCCAGCATTCATGGCTGTGCAAGTGGTCGATAGCGATGCTGGCCCCCGGTTAACAGCCCCATCCTCGGCGGGCGCCTTGGCACGCATCGGAGAAATTTCAGATTGTGTCTTCCGATTTTCACATATAGCAAAATTTCTATTGGCTTTGCTTGGTTCTTAAACTTATGGAAGTAACGGCAGGCATATAGGTATTTCAAAGCTCTTGGAGGCGTTGCGAACTCGCCATCGGAGGAGCCTCCAATTAAGTTTTGTAGGGCTAGCATCTGCCGAGAAGTCCCGGGTTAAACTTGAGTAAGATATCGAACAGTTTCTACTAATTACTCGAAGATCTTGTGCACCTTGAAAGATAGGCAACATCCATGAAGCTATAGTCGCTTCGCTTCCAGATAAACAATCTCTGATTTCTGCCAAGGTCCATGGATGGTGTCGCCAAGTTACAGGCTGTCTCAACGGAGCTAAAACCGAGCTTACAACGTTTCCCACTGTACATAGTCTCTTTCAGGTAGTACCACCGACGAGCTAGTCAGATCAGATGAGGTATCGTAATAGAACGGCCCCAACATAGAACGGGGCTCTTCGGGAAGGAAGCTCTGAGAGTGACAGTGGACCCACCAATGCAGGTCTCATTCATCAGATGTGACCCGAAGGGCCGAACACGAGACCCTATTAAGATACTCCAGATGCATTATATCCAAACTCCATCCTAACAGTTCGCAAGATTGGTCCAAATGAGATGGTGAAAAGATTTAATACCCTAGATGCAGCAAAAGAGCAACTCAAACTAATCCTGGATCTCTTCGACTACCCAAGACGCCCCCTTGGTACCTTCAACATCGGGGCACAGACCCCACACTTGCAAGGATTCATAGATAGCGCCCAAATCCGGTAGTCAGCCCTGCGAATACTAGTGCCTGGGCCTCCGAACCCTGGGCACGATGCACCACTTCCAACTGCGCAGGTAGCTATAATCTTACGGCCACCAAGGCTTTATAATTTTTGGGGGCCGTGTATGCCTTACCCGAGCTCCAGGCTCCTGTGAATGGTCACCTACCCACAATGTAGTTATTGATGGACCCATGCCAAGAGTAGGGGGCCGGAGGCTCAGTCGTCCCTACTGCCGATGCTATGCAATTCTCAAAAGAGGAACCTCCTAGTATAAAAGATGTAATATTCTATTCAACTTTTTTCTGCAGACCGAATTATATTCAGGGGACAAAAATGTCTCCTATAAAATCAGCGGTGCTTTGCACTTTGCTTTGGGCTTGTTTAGCCTTCGGCCTTGTTGCAAGAGATCAGAACAATTACTATGATCCATTGACCAAAGCCCAAACAGCAAATCTCAAGCGAGCTGACAAGGTTCCCTTAAGAATCCTGCCTCTTGGAGCATCTCTGACATGGGGCCTCCTCTCCGAAAGCGGGAACGGCTATCGGAAGTCTCTCCGCGATGCCTTGCGATTTGACGGTTGGGAGGTAGACATGGTCGGAAGCAGGAACAACGGTACAATGGAAGATAATGCAAGTTATAAGCCCCAGATGCTGAAGTTCACTCATGATAACAGTTGCCCGTAGGATGTTGAAGCCAAATCCGGCAACACAATTGAGATGGTTCAAGCTGCTTCGGTGAATTCGCTTCATTATCGTCCCAATGTCGTTCTTATCAATGCTGGCACCAACGATTGTCGCCTTGCGATCGATATGCCAAACACTTCGGAGCGAATGAAAGTCCTCATCGACAGTCTGCTTAAGGCGGATGGTATGGACAAGACTACTATCATTCTGTCGACCCTCATTCCCTCCACGGAGGTCAACACAACAAAGTTTCGCCCGGACGTGAACAACCAGTTCCGAGAGCTTGCTGTGAAGCTGCGAAGCAAAGGATATCCCATCGTACTCGCCGATATGGATCCCGAGAAACCGGATCCTGGCAATGGATGGATTGTATCCCCGGCAGACTTTCAACATGGCGACTCAGTTGACGATACCCATCCCAACGAGCACGGATATGCCAAGATGGCATATGTGTGGTATAAGGCCATTCAAGCGGCCGATGACGCTGGATTTTTGAAGTCACCAAACAAATTGGATCCGGAAGACGAGAAAGGCGGAGTGTGTGTGAAGGAGTATGGAGATGGTGTGTCTGCGGGAGGTCTGACACAACGGGGAAGTGGGGAGGACGATGGGATTTACCAACATTCTTCAGCCTCCAAGGGGATAGTACTTTCTGTTGTCAGCAAAGCGGATCAAAACCAGTGGTTCTTTGCAAGATTATTCCGACGCGATCGAGACGATCTTTTGGGATGGTTCGAAAAGGACGATGGATCCGTTGCGTATGGCACTTGGAGAAACACTGGAAAGGATTCCGACAGATTCGTCAAAATCGCGGATACTTCGGTCGATGACAACTGCATTCAGGCAGGTGTGAACTTTATCGATATCAATGGTAAGTCACGACCCGGACACAAAAAAAAGGCGCACCGTTCAGATGCCTAACCAAACTTCTCAGGTGACGGACTGGACGATTTCGTCTGTATCGCGAAAGACGGCACAGCTTATGCCTCTGTGAACAAAGGAGACGGGACTGATTCCAAGCCACCAACTTTCAAATCCATCGGCAAAATCAAAGACCACGAGAATCACCCGCAGGAGCGCGTCCGATTGGCCGATATTGATGGAGATGGGCGCGCCGACTATTGCGTACTCGCCGATAATGGCGATATCACTTGCTGGCGCAACGGGTGGATTGATGACGTCCCCAAGTACTGGCAGCCGCTGGGTAAACGTTTCAGTGGTAAAGACATGGGAGACATCAGGGGTGTGCGGTTCGAGGACATCAACGGAGATGGACGTGATGACTGGCTCTGGCTAGACGATGTCGGCAAAACGACCACTTATACCAACTCGCGAAGCTGTCAAAAGGGCAAGGAGGGCGATGGTCTTAATGTTGCGTGGCGACAGGGATTCATGAAAGGAGCCACGTCTGGTCCTACCCACCAAGGCATGACTGGCTTTGGCGACAAAGGTCTGCGTGACAGGATTCATTTTGCCAGGATCTATGGTGAGCCACAAGACTTTGGATTGCTTGGACGACAAGATTACGTCTTCATGGAGCACGTGAAAGAAGATGGTAACCACCGATTCAACATGCGCGTTTGGAAAAACACGGGTAGTGGCTCTACCAAGCTGCGCGCCGACGGAAACGCATATTGCAACATGCTCGGTCATGATAACGGCATGATGGACTACGTCTGGATGTCATCAAAGGGGAAAATGCGCGTCTATGAGAACAGGGGTGAGACAACAGTGAAGGATGATGGCACTAGTTTCTGGGGCAACAATTACATCATGTTTGACCCGACAAAGCAAAGCATCGCGAAGGAGCTAGATCGTCGCGATCTTCATCTCATTGACTGGGATGGTGACGGCGCCTGTGATATTGTATGGACCGACCCCGACAATGACAACCGTGTCAAGCTGTGGCGAAACCGCATCAAGGAGACGAAGAGCATCGACTGGGAATACGTCTCCAACCCTGCGCCCGATCTTCACTGTGCTGAGAAACGTGGACTTGGACTTTTCGACCGCCCGGTTCAATTGGCAGATGTTACTGGTAATGGCAAAGCAGACTACCTCTGTGTGGAAAAAGACGGCCGCTCTTCAGGCTATGTGCACCGCGATGGGAACAGCTGGGACCACATCAACCAATTCAAATTTGCGGAAGGCAAAGATCGTGCGAATCTTCACTGGGCGGATGTGGATGGCGATGGGAAGGCGGACATGATTCACACAAACAAGTTCAACGGCGATGGTGCTGTTTGGTTAAACAAGGGCGAGAAGAATGTCGGAGGTTCCCAGTTTGAGTGGGACTCTGTTGGTGCCAAGTACCAAGGTGCTGTGGCTGGATCATGCACTTACTATCCTGATCTAGATGGAGATGGACACGCCGATATGCATGCGGTCAAGTATTCCTGGACCAATACTGCGGAGACTTGGTTTAGCAAATGTAGCACTAACAAGGTTGGCGATGATGGAGAGATCATGGATCCTCATCTTCCTGTGATGCCTTCTTAAATAGATGTGGGGCTTCGAATGGTGCACGGAACACTCGATTTGAATGAATGGGTTCATGGATATAGATACCTAAGCTCCAACCTTGGAAGCTTCTCCCGAGGTCTTTTCAGAGAGACCTGCCTAGCAATGTAACTTTCTTAACCAGAAACCTTCAACTTCAGTCTGCCCACTACCCAGTGACCGCTTCCAAGATTGTTACTTCCAAACTGATAAACCACTCTTCATATCTTTTCTTTTCCCGAGTGGGTTTCAATGACTTTGAAAATCACGAAAGGCAAATCCTAAGAATTCCAAGGCTGTAAAGATATTGATTGACAATTTGAGAGTAACATATTTTTACAAGGTTGCCGTGCCCAGTTTCTTGATTTTGCCTGCCGCTGGCGGCACCAGCTGCGTGATGCCCATGGTTGACACAGCATTGGTGTCGGTCTCACTTTCATGATGTTTGTTCCAGTCCAAGTGGTTGAAATTATTGGACTTTATGTACAATGGAAGTATGCAGGACGTTGGGGAAAAGAGGCGCGAGAGCAAGAAGGCCTTGGATGTCTGAATTGATGATACACGCTCCAAAGGTCCTGGAAAACCAAGGGCTGTGCTGTATGTGTAATGTCTCGACTCATACTTGGGTATAATCAGGTAGTTTAACATGATAGAATTATTCAAACCCATCAAGTTATGACGATGATCCAATCCGATACACCCTTATCGTTGATATTACCATACAGGACCAGAGTGGGCCACATAGATGGTGCGGAGGAAACTCACCCGCTGTAATTTACGGTAATGGCCATACAGCGGAGTTGGCCGACAGCTATCAAGCTACGATCCCTCCCCCACCACTCCGCGAGATTGACCAAAGCCTCTGGGGAGAAGGACCCTTGGAACTAAGCACCTCGAGCCCTCAATTTTCCCGAGCCCTCACAAATTGGAAATATTACGGCCACCCTCCCTGAGAAGTCCTATCAGCTGCCACACACGGGTATTATCGGCAAGACCCAACCGAACCATATATAATACCACACCCGACTCCCTTCCCAGTGAACTTGATCTCGGGGATTTGCATACCAACTACGATCACTGTGGAGCCGATCTGCGCGTCATTTGCATGATCAAGGCTGCGTTATAGACTTGCATTACATTCTTCCGTCTAGATTGACATCGCTGCGATATCTCTTCTTGTCGAAGTTCTAGCGCTGTTCTGTTCTTGACTAACAACATTCGCGGAAACCGGCATACATCGACGCTTTTGCTCCTTCATTTGTCTAGGAGCTTCCAAGATTGCTCTTCGGTCACTAGTGTATATTTCATCACATCACTTGAACATGGGTTCAACGAGCGATCATGCTTTCAACGTCTATCGCGGCACATTTATTCAATTGAGTCGCCTACCAGAGACGGGGTCCAAACCGGAACTGTGTCGAGATCAAGGTGCATTATGGGTTTCAACAGCCGATGGACGTATCAAAGGTTGGGATTGGCAAGCGCGCGATGATCAAAGCTTCGCCGATTTAATGACCCGCAGCGGATGGGCCGACTTGGATGCCGCTGAGCCCACGAGCGGTAACCCCAGGGCTTCCAGGATAGGAGTGAGGGTGATCACAGCAAACGAAGAAAATAACGAATTTTTCTTCCCAGGGTTCATTGGTAGGTCCCTCGCATTAACAAAACTACAAGCAGCCAAAACTCACCAGCGATTAGACACCCACATTCACGCCCCGCAATACCCGAATTCCGGGCTCTTCGGCTCCACGACTCTGCTAGATTGGTTGGAAACGTATACCTTCCCCGTAGAATCCGGGTTCCGAGACCAACCCGATCCAAAGCAAGGATATCAGATCCAATCCAAACCTCAAGACACCCCCGTTCCCGCACAACACATCTATAACCAAGTCATCTCCCGCACTTTGTCCCACGGGACAACTTGTGCATCTTACTTTGCAACAATTCACATCCCAGCAACAAACGCCCTCGCAGCACTCTGCCACGCGCGCGGTCAACGCGCTTTTATAGGCAGAGTATGCATGGACGAGCCGAAGTTCTGTCCGAAGTACTATTGTGACTTCTCCGCTGATGACTCCGTATCCGCAACCCGAGACACAATCAACTTCATACACGGACTCGATCCATCCGGCCGACTCGTTAAGCCCATTGTGACTCCCCGGTTTGCGCCTACATGCTCTGCACCCGCGCTTCAAGGCCTGGGCGATTTGGCTGCGGAATTCGATCCGCCATTGCACATCCAGACCCACATTGCGGAGAATCTGAACGAGGTCGCGCTTGTTAAGGACTTGTTCCCCAAAGCGGACAGCTATGCTGGTGTATATGATAAGTTCAACCTGTTGACCCGTAAAACGATTCTGGCGCACGCGGTTCATCTATCGGCCGAGGAGCGCAAGCTTGTTCGAGCGCGTGATGCGAAGGTCTCACATTGTCCGGCGTCAAACTCGGCACTTGGATCTGGGATTTGTCCAGTGAGAACTCTTCTCGATGAAGGAATTACCGTTGGATTGGGCACCGACGTTAGTGGTGGGTATAGTCCTAGTATTCTTGAAGCGGCACGGCAGGCGTGTCTCGCCTCGAGGCTTTTGGGACACACGGCACAGTGGAAACACGATCATCCAAGCATTGATGATGGACGGGAGAAGCTTTCTGTTGCGGAGAGTCTTTATCTTGCGACTCGTGGAGGTGCCGCGGTTGTGGATATGGCGGAGGATGTTGGTGGATTTGAGATGGGAATGTTGTGGGATGTGCAGTTGGTTCAGCTTGGTGGGGTCAAGAAGGCTGACAAGAGTCCCCTGGAAGAGCTCACTAATGGGACGACCGATCTTGTAGAAGCTGGTCCCATTGGCAACGTTGATATATTTGGAACGGAGACTTGGGAGGAGAAAATCCAAAAGTGGGTCTGGAGCGGAGATGATCGGAATGTCAAGGCTGTTTGGGTTGGAGGAAGGCTGGTTCATACTAGAGCTTGAAGTTGGGATATTGAACGTTTGTACATATTCGTTGATTCTACTCGATGTTGGCCGTGGTATTGTTTACTCGACTAAGATTCCTAGATTTAGAAAGCTAGAAACCAACCGTTGTCTACATACACAAAATTCATGGTCACACTGAAGCACATCACCCTGGAGGTCAGTTCATTGTTCTTCATGAACGCATGTTCCCCCAACAACACGGGTTCCTCTGGAATGAAGATATGCGCCTCCTTGTGAAGTCCCCTTCTGATGTATCCCAACATACAACATACAGGTCGCGTGTCTTACTGGAAAAGCTCGACGGCATCGAAGATCTGGTTGATTGTTAGATTCAGAGCTTGGGTCAAGGAAATCCAAGCGATGCTTACAAAGTTGGGGCTGAGATAGGTATCTCCCGAGCTGCCGGAGGCAACGGTGATGGTAATCTAGGCTTATATCAACTCGTGGTTCTGGTCACCTGATATAAGGAGAACTTACAGTGTTTGATCCTGCAACAATGGTTCCAGCGGGAAGTGAAACATCATAAACCTCACCAAAGCCCCGGTAAGCGCCACGGGTGACACCGCGAGAGTTGAGGTTTGTTGGGGCCGCCGGAGTAGAGCCGGCGTAGCTGTTGACCTGCAATACCATTAGCAAAACTAGCACTTCATGCAATTACCAGTTTCACATACTGTGACTTGAGGCCGGGCTCCCGCAAAGGAGAGAGTAGTTCCAATCCTGAGGGTTGCGGCTCCGGTTTGCGAAGACGTTGCTGTGAATTTGATTGTCAATGGAGAGTTGACCGACTTGAACAGGGCCATTGGGAAGTCGGTCAAAGAGGAACTGCCGACGGTGTAGGTTCCTGGGCTCCATGAGGACATGCGGCTGTCCGAGGGATGCATACGAAGCTGGTTTGCAGCATTGCGGAATCCGGTAGGTCTATAATGCAATCAGTACTGGGATGTAGAAGGTATTTGCGACTTGTACTTACGTGCCATCCCATTCGCCGATTTTGAAAATTGTAGTTCCGGTACTCACGGAGCCGGAGATGCTTTTGGATGTAGTTGATCCAGCGGTCACGGTGACGGAAGAAGTGGCAACGGGGTATTCACCCTGGTAGTAGACCATGGTGTATGTTCCGGGCTTCATAGCGGGAGAAGTGAAAGATCCGGAAGATGAAGCGTAAGTCCAATACTGGGCAGCAGAGTTGTACCTATTCTCATGTCAGACACGCGAACTTCCGAAGATAATATCGATGCACATACCAGTGAATGACCCATTTGAAGGATGAGCTAGCGCCGGAAGCAGTGCCCTTGACATATCCTCTACCAGATGTAGCGACGTATCCCTTGATATCGAGATCGGCGAAGAACGATGTGTCAATGTTCGAGCTGGGGGTTCCGCTTCGACTGAAGTACATAGAGTATGGGCCGTGCAAACCCTGGCGGAAATCCTCGGTCTGAACGTGTCCGGAATTCTATCGGATGTCAGTAGCTGCTAGAGTCGGTGATTGGTGATCGGCATACCATGTACCAGTATAGACCGGTGTAAGATCCAACATTGTTGGTGTTAATGTCACTTGAACATATTAGTTCGACCCTCTTCACAGGTTCTCAACACAGCGCCGACGTACCGGAAGAAAGGACCTCCCGAGGAACTCTCGTATTGGTTCAAAATCATGCAAACCCGGTGAGCACTTCCAGAAACACCTGCTGAATTCAGTATAGTTGCGAAAGATCAGGAATGGGACTCGTTACAGTGGATGTTATCATCGATAAACCGCTCGCTGGAGTAGAACTTGCTGCGTGTTTGTCCATCGACCAGGAACTTGATCTCATTAGAGAGGTGCATGGAAATTTCTGGATATGATTTGACGTACCACATCCTCGCCTTCGACCACAGAGCCTCCTCCAATGTTCGAGACCACACCAAATGGCTCCTCATTTGGCAGAAGATCCGCGTTCAGGCGGGCGATGTACCGAAGCTCGCCAACGGAAGGTTCTATTTCCAATTAGCGGGTCAACATTTCTTTGTTGGTTATCAACTCACCCGCGGTGGTGTAAGTCGCCATGTGGATGATCGGATCTCCGCTGTGGACAACATAGTAGTGTGTCAAGGTGGACGTAGCACATGTCACCTTGATGTAGTCACCTGCATGGGTCAGAGAAATATCAACAGTTCGCTTCGTACCAGAACTCACCACTTTGAGTGGCAGTGACGGTTGTACCGCTTCCAAGGCCGGATGAAATGTGAGAACCCGTCGACTGATATTGAAGCTCAGAGCCATAGAAGTTGATGGAGGTAATGTCACAATTGGTCCGGCTGACGGTGAACTTCAGAGCGTTGGAGGAACCAGCATCAATCACGTAGGATGCAGTACTGGTGGTGATACCAAAGGCCGCATAGGCCTGCTTGGCAAAAAGTGCCAGGGAGGCGACCGCCAATGACTTGAAAAACATCTTGTCCCTTCGTGAATGCACTGAGCTGTCCGCTTGACTCCGGATGAGAGGCGATGGCGTTATATACCACCGGGAAATCTCCGGCGTGCATACTGAAACTCTGCATGCTGAAAGGTGGAGATATAAGAGCTATCGAAGCTCCGTTCCTGCGTAGCTTTCAGCCACGCGCTGGATTTGGGCACAGTTCCACCAATGCGTGGCGTTTCGGGCTTTCTTAGCAGTAGGGCTATACCGTTTTGGGGACGGAATATATGCAAAACCCATGCCAAGCCCGCCTTTTCAGAAGAATAAGCACACACCCATCAATTTAGTTGAGGGGTGCAGATGTGACGAAGGCTAGCAGGTCGCGTAGGCATGCCAAGCCCCCTGAAATTCCACGTGGGGTGATGGTTGTTTCAATCACACGGAGCGTCCTTCATTAGTCCTAGAATGACCGGTGGATTCTCACTTATTCATGACATGTCTGCCATTAGCTGACATGCTTTCCGGGGCTAGAGGACCTTTCGAGGGGCGACATTTTACCACAATCGTGGGAATGTGAAATATTCGGACTGGTCACTCTTGCTATCCATGTCGCAGGAAATAAAAAGTGACGAGTGACGGTCGGAGACCAAAGGAAAGTCCAATCGGGAGTGAGGACGAGCTTTGGCCAGGAGGGGGTATGAAGACAAATACTCCGTGGGGAGTACTCCGGAGATCCCAAATTCCACGGTGAGACTTCGGAGCCATTTGGACCGAGAACACCGACAGTGTCGAGCGGGTCGAGAGTGCCGAGAATGCCGAGGATTCTGATCTTGCCGCCTTATGGCCAATGTCGGCAAAACATCCCCACGCGCGGTGATCTGAGGTCTTTACATTTGTTTCCTGAAGAAGCTCATTTTCTCTTCAACAAGTGGCTTTCGGGCAGTTCAATGAATCAAACCCCTCCGTCATATTCAACTAACCTGATTCAGTCGTTGAAGAAACCTTGGAAAAGAGAGACGCTCAGCTTACCTCTTCATGCTTACTTCGGCGTGTTATATCACCTCCCGACTGCCGCACCTACGCCCTCCACGATCAAAGATCATACATAATGGCAGGCGTGCCCAACTTACCAGCGCTGTGGAAAGTTTCTATATTAACCTATGATGGCGACATGAAACTGAGTACCTTATAATCAAATACTTTTGCCACAGAGCGGGAGAAAGCTACGGAAGCGAGAGGCGAGATACTCGGCGGCGCCATCGCGCGTGGCTTTTCTAGCAAGGCGGTGCTGCCAATCTAGCACAATAATACCTCCTTTAAGGTATATACTAGAGCCCCAGGAACTTCGACTATAAGAGAAGCTTGCTTTCCTACCGCGTGGCTATTGGCCTGTCAAATCCACGGATATTGTCAAAGCATATAGAGCTTCATTTGGTATTATTGAAAGTGTTCAATTACCGAGATTTGATCGAAAATATAGCGAAAGAATTCACATTGAACGGAACATCGCGAAAGGTCTTCCCCGTGAGATTATCCCTCTAGGTCCGGGGCCAGATCATTCGTTATGTAATTGAACCCAAATTGGGCTTTTCCATTGTCCTAGACCCTTTCCCAGTCTGATTCCAAGGTTGTGTTGTGAGAAATCAGTCAAGTGTTCAAGAACACTTTCCCTCACTCTGGCCAACCTCTTGCTATAGAATTGATCAACACATGCAACCTTGCGTGGGAAACCGACAGTAGAGCTTACCAGGCAAAATCCACTGGAGCAGTTTCCGAGACTACCATCGGTCTTGCATGGGTGTCCATTGGCAATCTAGAAAGGTCAACTTGTCAGACTCGAGGACCGATCGTATATGTATCAAAGTGTTGTTACCAGGGGCTTTTCGGCAGCGAAAGCGACACCAATGATGGCGAGGAACCCAACAAGAATGAAACGCATATTGTGGTTTGGTTTGCTGTGCGGCTTTTTGGAAGGTTGGTGGATATTTTCTGTTGTGGTCTGCTACGGGACGTGGCTCGATGGTATTTATATCCCCCGCGCTAAGGCCGCTTGTCTTGGGGCTTGAGATACTGCATTTTGAGGGTGTTACAAAGTGGATCCTCTTGCTGTGGTGAGCTTGCTCGGTGAAAAATGGTATTTGCAAGGAAAGACTTGAATAAATTGTTCGAAACGCAAAGTCAATCGTCGATGTTAGGCTGATTTGATACACAATCGGCATTTCCAAGGGCTGTGGTAACGAATGAGGGAAATTTCCAAAGAGACAATTGCCCATCGTCGCAAATTGTTGGCCGATCTACACTTCCAAGGTTTGTCGGCCCTTCGCACTAAGCAAACAGACTGACAGGATCTCCTTGCTTGTTTGTTGTTTATACGGAGCACTGATTGTCAAGTTTCAACTTTAGAATTGCTTTTTCCTTGAACTTTGGCTGTGCCAAAGCTTGCAGTCTACCATGATTTTATTTCTCCTCCACTGAAGTTTAAGTTAGGTTTTTCATTTCCTCCTGATTTGGACTACTTCAAGCAGCTTCAGCTGCGAGTTGTTGTCTTTCACTAGAAAATTAATTCATACATAATTTTGCAGACACGATGTTACAGTGGACGGGTTCAAAACTGAATCTAAATTTACTTAACAAAAAAATATGGAAGGGCTTCAACCGACTTCATAATTCTCCCAGCCAATACAATTTTTGTTATATGAAAGAGAATTCTGTAGCCTATCTCGTACTCCGTAGTAGTGATCTTGCTTAGGTGTGTTCTTGAAAAGCAGGGATCAGGGAGGTTTTGAGCTAGACGCCCGAGTTCCTAGTCAGATTTTGATTCCATCCACTTGAATACTACCATACACATGAATAGCTGCAAGTCATATCTCCACAATATTGCTCAAATGAAGGAGAGCCAGGCAAGGAGGATGAATTGCAGATATCTTTAGGCCTTTTCGGTTAGTATTCGATATCTAAATCCAATGAGCAATCATCCAGTGGCCACTCTTAGGCACGTTAGTTTATCACGTCGTATTTGACAGGCGGTTCCTTTTAAAAAAAGTTTCACTTACACGTGCTACTCCAATCGATAAAGTAATACTTATCCAAGAATTGAGCGTCAGTACTGTTTAACAAAGCACTTTCTTCATTTCGTGGTCGAGACATAGATCTTATCTTAACTATAAGACAGACACTTGCTTCAATCTCAATGCTGCCGATGACAAACGGAATTTCCTGCAGGTTGCCGGGACTCGACGGGAGCCGGCATATGAGATTTCCAGTACTCCGCACAGTGTACGGAGTATCAAGGCAAACATTTGCTTCCTAATCTTTTACTCGATTTGTGAAATGTAGGCTCAAACGCTTGACGCTCTTGTAAAAGCAGTTCAAAATCTAATAATACATGTCACAGTTACATATTACTACCCGCGTGCTAAATGCACAAAAAGAAACAAATAACGCAAACAAAGTCTCAGAAAGCATCGGACAGCATACTGAGATATGATCATGCCCCCAAGAAAATCGAAGAGGCAAAGACAGTGGAAAGAAACACGACAGCTTTCAAGCCAATGTGCGCTTTTGGCGATGTGTCACTAGCACCGGATGTACTGGTACTGGTCTCCGAGCTGGATGTCGAAGTCGACGACTTCTTCTTGTCGGTGGTTGACGCCGAGGTTTCCGATGAGGTCGGGTATGATGTTGCCGTCGCGGTGGCATTCGTGGAGCCGTAGCACCACACGTCCTTCCATTCGACGCCGGCGTCGTAGAGACAGTCTGTGAGCTCTTGGACTGACTGGTCAACAGCCAAGGCATAGATAGCACAGTCATTGTTGTATTCGGTTACTCCTGCAGGCTTCGCGCATTTGGAAAGATATCCGTTGTACTTGTCGGTGTTGGGAACGCCGCATGCTGCATCTTTAACGGGGAGTTCGTATTGAAAGGATGTTCCACAGGCGGTACTAGTGGCCGTGGACGCGGTTGTGGTGGTAGACATGGTTTGATATGTTTTCAGGTAAAATGAAAGAATGTGAATATTCGGGTTTGCGTTTTTATTTGACATCAACGAGAAATTCTACAAGTTGAAATGCATGAATCTTTATAAACAAGCCCTGTAGCGGTCGCTGATTGGATCGCCGATCTGTTGTTCCCGGCTATTTTTAGCCGGCGCTCTCGGCATTCTCATTTTGCCAATGGAGATGCCAAGAGAAGAAGAAACAGGACTATTGACAAGTGAAAAGTTTGATTCATATTTTACACATCTAATATCCGAAATTTTCAAAGTCCCATTGCTGTTTCTCCGTGGAAGTGACGGTGCGCGTTATATCGCACTTGGAACGAGCTATGATCCACTAGCCCCACTGCTCTTTGCTAGCGTCCTCTCTGAATTGGCCTTGTTGGTATTCCACTCACGAACGTGGGTCCTTCAAACATACCCAATTGACCTTTTTCTCGTATTGAACCCGGTGTTCTACCTGCGTATTGACCGTGGTCAGTACAGGAGCTCGGGAGTGCCATACATCCCATCCAGATGGGATCTAAGTGGTCGTTCAGCTTATGTATGTGAAAGGTTTAGGTTAAATTTTGCGATTTCGTTCTTCTTTGGCTACGATATCCACAAGCGGTAGCATTTCATCAAATATCACAGGCTTCCCGTCACTTCAAGGGCACGATCGCAAACCACGTCAGACAGAGAGTCTAACATTTGTACAGGATATCCATAGATTTATCGCTAAGAACATATCATTTGTGGTATTTTTAATGCTTGAAAGAGTGAATTTGTGAATACAAACAACATTTAACCTCATAGTTGAATCAGTGGAGGAATCATGGAAGCCGAGCCCATCACATATACCGGGAAATCAAATTCCTGGATGATTGTCTGAGTCTGAAAAGAAAGCTCAAGCGGTTAGCTACAAGGACGACATGGAAATTTTCCTCCAAGAAAGGGCTCATTACCTGATAATCTCCGATGAGAAAGCCCAGTCTCACAATCAATCTGTATGTTCGTTTGATATTGCATACTTCGAAGCTGGAGGTCAGCCCTGAGGGTAGTGGGTGCTGGGAATATATGGAATCACGCAGTGTCACCACTTTTCCAGCACGGCTTTTTGCAAGTGGAACCGGATAATCCATGTTAGCTGAGCTTTGCACGATCCACGTGCTGGTTGATGACTCGGTTATGCCTTGGGCTTTGACCTGCGTTTTCTCGACCAGCATGGTCTGGAACTCGTTCAGTATGATACCACAGCACACATCCCCATGCTTAGTGATATCTATCTTCAGCGGAATTGGCTGATTGAGAAGGAGACAAGGTCCGTTCTGCAACTCGGTGTCAATCTTGAATGATAATGGTGATCCAGAAACGATTTGTGGATTCACCATGAGAACACAATCTTGTTTCAATGGTCTCTGCTGAGGTAATGGATCTGACAAGTATTTGAATTGTAGATCGCACGTCTAGAAATATGTTAGTCTGTGGTGCAGTTTTCAAGCTTCTATCGGGAACACATCAAGGTGTTATCTCACCTTTTTCACTGTATTTTTCCCAGTTACCACGACAGTCAGTGAGTATTTGATCTCTGCAGCGGAGCTAGAGTTTCCTGTTGATGGTGGGGACTTCCTCAGTAAATGCTCTTTTTGCGACCGCCAGCGTGCAATGTTCGCACATGTGATTTGGGATTTGTTTGACCAATGGTCAGTCTTGTAGCATTCTGTGACTTGCGGAAGCTTGAATTTGTCACAAAATTATTAGCCAAATCAGCTTTGTTGGAGGAAAATCGGGTAGATACTTACCGTGATTGAGAATGGCAGTGTATAATTCCCACTTCCGATGGTGACACTGGAACCTCTTGATTCTTTCTCTTTCATCAATACATCGGGAGGAAAGATTCTCTGTGACTTTTTGAAAATCTATAAAACTACAGGTTAGTCGATATCAATTTGTCTGAGAACATAATAATTCTGGTCAGTACCTGATGGGTTTCGGTGCGGTTTGTGTGACTAAGTCTGGAGATTGCTGTCCCCGACAACTTTAGAACAACTGTCGACAAATCGGCCGCCGAATCACTGTGTAAGACCACTTCGCCTGAAATCGTGTCTCGAGGCGTATAGACTGAGTCTTCTTGGTCCAATTTTATTTCCACTTCCATCGGTGCTCGTGGGAGCCAGACTGAGCCCAGCTTGAGTAGCATGAGAGACGATTTGGGAAAAATGTGATTCTCGTTGATTGCTTGAAAATGAGTGATACCAATCTTGGACAGGCTTTCTAGCTCATTTAACTCCTAGAGCCGTCACTTTGTGAGCAGTGTGAACAATATGAGTCTTGACCACGTTGTCTCACTTCTGGCTCCAGGTCTCGGCGCAGTTAAAAATCAGCCCCTCATGGACTTTCGCAAAACAGCACATATTTTTAGTCGGTAACAATGTAACGTGGAAATCAATTCTTTCTAGGCTGTTAGCTTGCTCATTCTTTGGGCACAATTTCTTTTCGCGGTGGACTTATTGGCCAGCGAAAATAAGGATGGTTTTAGCCGCACGCTAAATAAGAGATACTGCGCTATCATTGGTCAGACTCTTGATACAAAACAAAATTGTGGGGCGCCGGTTTAAAATAGCCGGCAATCGCCGAGCTATAGTCGCCAAAACCACGAAGGTGGTTCATGAAAGAGTTTTGCGTAGCGTATAGTTTGTGGGTAATGTCTGGTGCTTGGAAAAGTCTACCATGGAATGCGCTGCTCAAATTGGATGAAAGTGCACAGCTTGTGGTACTGTGATTTCTATCGATCCGAACTGGCTTGGCTCCAGGGATTGTATTTTGGATCCTCAGCTCAAGTACTATCGAGACTGGTCCCACGTTAGAGATTGTTGGATACATCATGGACCCTTCATTTCACAGACCCTACTCATTTGAGTATGCACGACAAAGCGAGGAAAGCGACAGCATGAATGGAGATCCTTCTCATCGGGTACGTGTGTGAGAGATGGAAATTGATTGATTTCCCGGCATGCGGCAAGCCGAGCTGACGGTCTCGGTATCAACTAGAGTCCACAGCCCGTACATGAGCAGGCAGTCTCCCTTCTTTACCCAGCCGACACCTCTGCACACTCTCTTGGTCCTTTCGCAGACCCGGTCCCTCCCAGGGGAGTCACTCAAAGATCCTACAGCACTTTATCGGCGGAGGCGAATGACCCCGAAGCCGATTTCATGGATTCACAAGATATGCCTGGCCAGTTCAAATTGCAAAACTTTCCTTGCCAGGGCTCCGCTATTGCTTCTTCGAACGACTCGGCGCCACAACACAAGAGCAGTACCATTCGCCGATATCCGACGCGTCGTATCAAGTTGGTACAGGGCTCCGTCTTGAGCGTCAACTATCCGGTACCGAGTCCCATTCGCAATGCTATCCAGCCGGAATACCGAGATGCTGGGGGTGAGCTTTCAGAGGAGTTTACACAAATGAGATGTGAGTTGGGAATGAAACTTACTACGTCTTCTGATGAATATGCTGATAATGGGCTAGATACTGCCGCCACCTGCGATCCTGATGAGTTTACGCTACGCAATGGTTACAATCTACGTCCTTCGATGTACAACAGACATACCGAGCTCCTCATTGCGATCACTTACTACAACGAGGATAAGGTCCTCACCGCGAGAACTCTCCACGGCGTTATGCAAAATGTCAGAGACATCGTCAATTTGAAGAAAACGGAGTTTTGGAACAGAGGAGGTCCCGCTTGGCAGAAGATCGTCGTCTGCCTAGTCTTCGATGGGATGGACCCGTGCGATAAGAATACACTCGATGTTCTGGCAACTATCGGGGTGTTTCAAGACGGAGTCATGAAGCAGGATGTGGATGGAAGAGAGACTGTGGCGCACATTGTGAGTTTTGGTTCTATTTTCAGGCGGACACCTGGTGAAGCTCTGAATCTGTGGGCTCTAACTAACTACGCCTAGTTTGAATATACTACTCAACTATCGATTACCCCCAAGCAAGAGCTGGTGCGCCCATATAAAGACAACCCAATGAACCTGCCGCCAGTACAAATGATATTTTGTCTCAAAAACAAGAACACAAAAAAGATCAACTCTCATCGATGGTTATTTAATGCGTTTGGACGCATACTCAACCCTGAGATCTGCATACTCATCGATGCAGGTACAAAACCTGGTGCCAAGTCTTTACTTGCCTTATGGCAAGCGTTTTACAACGATAAGAATCTCGGCGGAGCCTGCGGCGAGATCCATGCACTTCTCGGCCACCGATGGAAAAAGCTCATGAACCCATTGGTTGCAGCCCAAAACTTCGAATACAAAATTTCCAACATCTTGGATAAACCATTAGAGAGCAGTTTTGGCTATGTCAGTGTACTTCCGGGCGCGTTCTCAGCCTACCGCTACCGGGCGATCATGGGCCGACCGTTGGAACAGTATTTCCATGGTGACCATACGCTTTCTAGCAAATTGGGCAAAAAGGGCATTGACGGAATGAATATCTTCAAAAAGAATATGTTTCTTGCTGAAGATCGCATTCTTTGTTTTGAATTGGTTGCCAAAGCTGGCAGTCAGTGGCGGTTAACATATGTGAAACCATCGAAAGGAGAGACTGATGTGCCAGAGCTGCCAGCAGAATTTTTGAGTCAGCGTCGACGCTGGCTGAATGGCTCTTTTGCTGCATCTCTCTACTCGGTTATTCATTTCAATCGCATCTATCATAGCGGACATGGGATCTTTCGATTGGTCGCTCTCCATGTTCAACTACTCTATAATATCTGTCAGCTGGTCATGACATGGTTTTCATTGGGTATGTGAGTCCTATTCTGCGTATCTAACTATGCTACTCTACTACAGGCCTTAGCTAACATCTCGATTAGCGTCATATTGGCTCACAAGTTCGGTCATTTTGGATATTGTTGGAACGCCCAGTGGGTCAAACAAATTCCATGGATGGCCTTTTGGCAATGATGCGACTCCGATCGTCAATAATTTTTTGAAGATCGGTTACTTAGCATTCCTCATGCTTCAATTTATCCTTGCGCTCGGAAACCGACCAAAAGGGTACGTCTTACGCTTCTTATGTTATGTTCCCGCTGACGTTCGAGGTTAGATCCAAATTCCTGTATACACTCTCGTTTGTGTATTTCTCAGTAGTACAAGCTTATCTCTTGGTTCTCTCATTCTATCTCGTCGCGCAAGCATTGACGCCGGAAAATCTTGATTTCGATTTCGATCATGGTTTCTCAGCCCTGATCTCCGGATTCATTGGATCCACCGGCGGAATTGTCTTGGTGGCTTTGGTATCAACCTACGGAATCTACTTCATTGCCAGCATTCTCTATGCTGATCCATGGCACATGTTTACTTCATCCTGGGCCTATTTCCTTGGTATGCCATCGACCATTAATGTGCTCATGGTGTATGCATTTTGCAACTGGCATGATGTTTCTTGGGGCACGAAAGGATCAGACGCACCGGAAAAGCTTCCATCGGCCCAAACGAAAAAGGACGATGAGACTCCGTTCGTTGAGGAGTTGGAAAAGCCGCAAATTGACATCGACGAACAATTTGCTTCCACTGTGAAGCGAGCACTGACACCATGGAAAGAACCGGATGATAATGAGGGCGTGGCACTTGACGACTCATATAAAGCATTCAGGACTAATCTGGTCTTGTTGTGGACATTCAGCAATGGCCTTCTGGCATTGTGTATCAACAACAGCAGTATCTCCAGGCTATGTTTGACGGTATGCTGGGCTCTTTCTATCTTAGATACATCGGCTAACGGATCTAGTCCACATCTACAACTCGCACGGCGTGGTATTTCAGATGTATTTTGTGGGGTACATCTGGTCTTTCCATCTTCCGTTTCTTTGGGGCACTCTACTTTTTAGTCAAGACAGGAGTCCTATGTTGTTTTTCTAGACGATAATCCAAGCCCTAAGTCGATGGATCCGAGAGATTAGGGCTGTGGTGCTGCATGCCCATTGGATGATTGTGAGTGACCAGTTGGTGGCTCATTTGAAGGGTTTATACTTCTGAAGGCGTTGGCGTCTTGGGGCTGGTTGTCCGAGGTAGCGACCTTACCATGCCTGGTTATAATTTTATTTACGAGTGTTGAGGAAAACAAGCGCGATGCACTTCCAAGGTTTCTGTTTACATGATTGATTTCATGTATATCTAATACAGTACTCGGTGATGGTACTGGTAAAATGGGTATGGTATGGACGGTAAAAACTAAAAAAACTAAGTATTGCCCGACCCATGGAACCATGAATGCGGCTCTGTTTTTAGACTCAGTAACTACATGAGTCATCAAACTCCAGCCAGAATCCTTGGATTGCAGGTAAGAGTTCTTCTATACATACTCACCGACCATGTTTGGGTGAGAAAAAGGCATGCAACAGTTAACCTGTCCAGAAAGTGCTGGTGGGGAACTTTTTACTATGGGTGGAGTCCGTGCACGGCATTTTTGCTAACAAATAAGGGCCCAGTTGGGCCAATTTCTCAGAAATTTGGGGACTTGGCCGTTTGAAATGTTCCAAAATCATGTGACTCTCCAGCGGCCCTTAGCACTTGTTCCTGCACGCCGGGCGCTTTGCTTGGCCAAACGGAGAAGCCACACCCCCTGACTGCGCCCGAGCTAAGTACCCATGGCCGAGGGCAGTGCTGGTGACTTATTTTGAGTCCGGCGCGTCTCGGATGTCCCACACAACACTCATTCAATTGAAACAGCTTCTCGTGAAAACGTTGCATGCTTGTGCTTTGACTATCCCAAAGATCTGAGGCTCATATACTCAAGTGCTACCTGCGACCGGAGTTGGTTTCCCCGTTACCACAACGAGGTGCCCCTGAGAGACACGCCGCGTGGGGCGATTGCCGGTCGCGTACCGGCAAACCAACCACCCTGGGATCCACTGAGACTATGAACTGCTAGGCTTAGTTTAGCTTTTTCCTGGCGCGTCAGCTAACTTTGCGGTCGAACTAGTGCGAGTCTTCGGCCCCGCACGAACAATAAAGCTCCATGGGAGACATGGTTCGGACTGAACTAAACAAAGCATGCAGAGTGCCTCCTCTCCACACGCCTTTTGGCACATGTCAAACACATTTGCTAAGGAGCATTTTGTTTCGATTGATGTCAGTATCACTAGATTAGGGTGCAGAAGACTAGTCATTTTCTTTGTCTAACAAGCGCAATGGTCTAGAAATGTCACCTTCCCCGACATATCACCCGTTCTTCCAATCTCTTTTGTCTTCTCCCCGCATCTTCGAAGGGAGATCTTGAACGGGCTTTTTGTGACTAAATATCTCAGACGGAGTAAACGAGAGTTGTCCTGAAGCAGGAGCTTTGCTCTTGATTTGAACTTGGAATGTGTTGACGCCTTTCGCTGTACAGAGTAGCCTGTGCTATAGTCAGGAACTTTATGATTGCTCTCCATGATGGAAGCTTCAAGATTTTAAATTTCGCAAAGCTTGTTTTCGAAAAACCGATATCTAAAGACAGTAGCTCACGGCCAAAAGCATTTCTTAGATATGCTCAATTCCGATGCTGGTATTCCACCAGCAACATCACAGAAATAGCTGTTGAATATGAAGGAATAGATCGTGTTGTTTTGGCTTCTAGATTTTTCTAAGCCCTGTGGATCTATTATAGGTGAATATAAGTGAGGGCAAATGTAAGAAAAGAAGGTTCGTCAGTTTCATCACCGTTTCGTAGACGTTAGAACCACAAGACTTCAGCTTCTTTTACCGGCGATGTCCGGATCTACCTCAGCGCTTTTCTATAGAAAAGCCATTCTCGATGGCTGAGCCTCCCGTCCACAGGGCTGTACTCCGTATAGTTGGGGTCTATAATTAAGTCTCGGCTACCGACGCCAAGAAGACGATGAAACCCGCCAAGTCGATCAATGCTGCCTGGTTCACAAATTTCTTGGCAAATGTCCGAAGTTCCGAAATTTTTGAAATCCAATTTTTATTTTAAGGGTCCACTCTCGATGTGCCCCGTATTATACATGGCTTCCTCTTTTCTCGAGAAAAATAGGAATTCATGATGTCAAGTGACACCCCTTCTAGAAGCACCAGGGGCACATTATCTGTGGTATGAATCACTCCGAAAAAGCAAACCTCTCCCGCTAATAATGACATGCAGTGTGACCTGTGTCACTCCCGCAAGGTATGCTTTGGGCGAAAATCAAATTCGACCCCTGGACTCGCAAGTGAGCCGTACTGATGAAAGAAAAAAAGGTCCGCTGCGATAGAAAAGACCCATGCGGCAACTGCCAGGATGCAGAAATTACGTGTGATCGAAAGCGAACCACGAAGCGGAGATGCATGGCTAGCCGTCGCCAGGAAACATCAAGCGCTGGCCCTTCTCACATTTCTCGACTTCAAATTCTTCCTGATGTTGAATTTGACGAATTGGTGACATCTTCAAACGAAGTCGTACCGTTCTTACCGACCTCTCGTGCTATATCACAGCTGGCGTGGGATGATTCACTCACACCCAACGCTCGAATTCTATACGATCCCATTTATGACGCGCAATCAACTATTCTGCGCCAACTGCGCCAGTTACCGGGACTCACTTTCGATAGACGCAATGTGCTAGAAACCGCACTCTCGGTCATGAACGTATTATCAAATGACCCATCAGCTTTTGCACAGGAGGCGCAGAGTGGAATCCCAGGCGCCGGATCACCGAGGATTCCACCTATCGAGTTCCTTACTTGGATGTTGAAAGGTATGCTCCCGCTCGTGACTTTTGACTAGAGAATAGAAATTGATTAGAAATGCCGTGCAGATATCGAGACCGACAGGTTCGGGCCATTCGTTGCAGATTACTTCAGACATGTTTCAACAGGAACTTTGAAACATATGGGTCTTTCTCTCCTTCGCAAGAGGGTATCGCAGCCCGAGTCTATCATTTATACTGTCTGTGTCAACGCTGTTGCATACAAGTTTCTTACAACCGTGATCAATCTCGAGGACGATCCAGATCTCGCTCTCGAACTCCAGGAAAATGCTATGGAGTACCGAGCGGCGGCTCAAGTCGCACTGAAGCAAATTCCACTACTCGTCGCACCGTCACTTGGTTTATTACAGGCTATTCTTTGTGGTGTATGCTATCTATCCCCACCACCACAATGGACCTACTGACATCTGCTTAGGTATTCCTTCATCAAGGCGCCGGTGACGTTGGTCTGAGCGGCGACCTTACCAAGGCCGCTTGCAAAACTTGTACCGATCTCGACCTTCCGGGAGTCGTATTGAGGGGAGTAGCAACGGAAGAGGAGCTATTCTGCTTCCTTTGGTGTTTTACCTTGGACAGAAATCACGCTTACAAAGTACGAACCTCGCGGTGTCTTCTCGATGTACACCTCCCACCCACTTTCGCCGATCTATATCCTACTTTCCCCGAGATCGCTGAGCTTCTTTTGATCTACGTTGATCTGGCTCGGGTCCAAGACACAGTTGTGTCATATCTTCCAGACTCTTTGGCTCAGCACGTTTCATCGTTACATGTGGTTGGGGAACATATGCTTCTTCAAATGGAGTCTATAAACCACCGCATGAACCAGGTGAGATTGATACATTCTCGTAAGGTATCTGATAGCCTGTATGCTAACCCGGTCAGATTGACACATTGTCTTCAGAGTGGAAAGGACTTGACCGTCAGACTGAAATGTCTGCTCTAAAGTTCGCATACCAATCTGTAATGACTGGCATTCTCTATCTTCTCCAAGCTGATTCCGATCAACCGCTTCACTCAACGGATGGATATCTCCAATCCGCACGCCAAGAGCTCTCTGCGTTGGTATCAATGTGTCACACAGCCGAAAAGCAAACGGCCGTCAGCTTTTTGAACTGGTGAGTATTCCACGGCGCCTTTACACTCATTTCCATTACTAAGACCCAGCAGGACAATTTTACTCTATCCCGCCACCGCATACTTGGTCCTCTTCTGCAACGTCGTCGCCACATCTGACATCGGGGACTTCAATCTGATGAAAGCTATCGCCGATTGCCTAACACAGACAGGTATCAGCTATCCTCTGGTTCAACTCCGTACACTATTCCAGAATTTCCTCGGCCTTTCTCAGGGTTTCTTCGGCGACGAACGGAATATGCAGTTGCTGACGGGACCGCTGGATGCCGCTTCGTACCCAAGGAACTCCATCTCGGTCTCGTGGGACCACCAGTCCTTCAATGAGTTTGTGTTCAATGGCGCGGAAAGCTTTTCTGGTATGCTGGGCATGTCGGATGGTGAGTTCCCATTGCTGTATGGAGACTCTGTTTGAAATTTTGGTCTTGGAAGTTGTGGCATTGCGTTGTATTTTGGTGTTGTCACATGGGTTTATTTGACTTAGCAGTGGAAGTTTTAATGTATCAATGAATGTACAGTATATCCTTGAATGTAGCGAACCAGGGTCGTGCCTGGAATTGCGAAGTAGTAAACGTGGACTCATGCAGTTGCTATCTAAGGAGGCGGCGCCCTTTGAACACAGGTGGACCGTGGACTTCATGAAACTTGGTAGTGCGTACTACAAAGAGTCCCCAGGTCTTCTAATTCTGATTGAACGAGCCCTTGGAAAAAGATGGATCGTGTCAGCAGGCAACGGCACGAAGCGACCCAGTCAGCCCTGGTGGTGTGAGATCAAAGCAGAAGAGCCTCATACCCACGGGCATAGGCGAAAATATCCATGGATCCACTTTGGCGTGCCTACTTCAAAAGTTGAAGATGTTTGAACAGGCGACTGGAAATGTTCTCCTTTCCAATAATTAGTTTCTGGTATTGTCGTATCTGAATAGAGGTATTTAGCTATAGTCGCTGCGTAAATGCGGTATGACTTACGGGTATGTGAAAATATATCTCGTATCTGGTTTTGGTGTCTGGTATGAATGTATTGTATGGTTGAAATAGTACTCCGTACTCCGTACCTGACGGCGGGTCATGTTCCGTTTGAAAATAACCTCAACCCAATACTTCAGGTTCCAAGTTTATTTACATTACTTCCAACCTTGAAAAAGCCCCGGAACTCCGAGGCTTTCCAATGTCCACGGGTTCCAAGTTGTTGGCTTTAAGCGGTTACTGATGGGCGTTTACATGTGCCCCACCTAAACACCTGGGCGCTTAAACGCCCCGGGGCAATCAACGCGGTTGTTTAAAGTAGAACAACAACCAAGCTGTCCCTGACCTGAGGACTAAAGGTGAATCTCGACAATTGAACCGAGACCTGAGCAACAGCTCAGAATAAGAGCAAAACGGTAGATCAATAGAATTGGCACTTGGAAGCATAGCAATAACCGAGCTGATATCAATCGCAAGACACAAGAGATAAAGACAAAGAATACCCTATGAGACTGACCGTAATGACTGCAACAGATGTCATAGGAAATAGATCAGCAAGAAAGGAAAAAGTAAGAAAAAAGCAAGACCAGAGAAATACGAATGGTTGAAAAAGAAAAGAGCAAAGACGTCGCAGAGCTCATCGTCGGCTTGGATTGTCGGAGGCACGTAAGAACACCGGGGCGAAAACCCGTGTTTCGAAATCAAAGAGCCGAGGAAACCGGCAAGCGAATCATAAAACGTTGCGCCGAAAAAAAGAAACAGGGTAAAAAGAAACACCGTTTTCCTGGCATTTGAAGTCGAGGTGAGGAAGCATGAACTCGCTGAAGAACGGACAAACATGATCGAGGATCGGCCTAATTCACGCGGAACGAGTCGAAAATGACTGGAATATGAGTTAGCTTGCGATGCGCGAATGGGGATGGTCGTGAAATTACCTTCATGTCCTCGGCGGCACCCGCTGCCAATCCACATCAAGGTGTTGAGGAAAGTGTAACGCTCGTCGCCGGTCTCCATTCGAAGGTTGACTCGGTACTTGTAGCTGCCGGGGTTGACGCCGTCGGCCATGTTGGAATCAATGACCTTCTCCAGGACGTCTTTGGCGCCTGTCAACCAGCCTTCTGAGCGAACAATGATGAACGCGGGTGGCTCGTCAACGGTCTGGAGTATGTAGCTGGCCTGAAGGTTGGTGGTCGAGTCCTTGGTCACGATTTGCGTATCTTGACCACCGGGCTGTATTTGAAAGTTAGATCGTATTCAAACCGTATTCAATGTACTGTGATTGGGATTTAGGTTGTTCTTACCAAAACGATACCCTTTCCCCATCGTCCAGCCCACTGGCCGCCGAGGAACGAGACCCAGTCGCGATGACCCCATATGCCGGTTCCGACGGTGACCTTCGGGTTCATCTTAATGCTCATGCGGAAGTCCAGCTCCAGCGTCGGCGCGGGAATTTGCAATGAGCGCGCCACATCACCCTCCGGGAATGTGTGCAACAGATTGTTGGCGGGAATGGAGTCCTTCATCACGCTGAGGTATGTCGGGCACTCAAGAAGGTGTTGACGCTGTCGCGAGGTGTTCTTGGCGCGGACAGATTGACAATAGATACACTTGGGGTAAAATTAGTAGCTAGCACAGAAATAGTGGACGATAATCCTACCTGGACCGAGAGGCACTGGGAAGACATTGTGTTAGTAAGAGAAGTAAGAAGAAAGGAAAGGGAGTAATTGCGCTTACCTTGTCTTCTTCCTTAGCTCTGCAAACGGGACAAACGCAGAGATTAGTTCGTGTTCCGCAATACTCAGACGCGGGGCATACCTGAACTCAACAAAAGCTGCGTGTACATCGTCCAGCGGGGGCGCCGGCAGACTCGAGGTCGAGTTCTTGGACTTGGGCTTGGGAGTTGGACGCGACGGCGCAGCGCTGGGTGGTGCGGAGGGAGGACCAGTGGGAGGAACAGGTGTAGCCATAGCGCGGTTCTGCAGCGCTTGCAACGGGGCCTGTAACGGAGTCGCGTGGGGGTTGACGCCGTTGGTCATCAGAGTACCGTTCGGAGTGCCGATTGTACCAGCGCCAGTCGCTCCTGGCGCGCCGGTAGGTCCATTGGGAGTTCCGGGGTATCCATTCGGACCGCCGATACCGTTGGGGACTTGCGCGGGTTGCGAAAGCTGCGCGTCGGGATGTCCGCGTAATCCGGGACATTCGAGGAGATGCTGCTTCTGTCGCGACGTGTTCTTGGCTCTCACTTGTTGGCAGTAAATGCATTGCACGGAAAGACACTTTAAAAGGTAATGTATTAGTATCAGAAGTCAAAAAACATTGGAGAGTCGCTTGCCTTGTCCTCATTCTTGCTCCTACTCGGAATTTTAGCACGTGCATGACTCCCACGGGGACTCGACATACCTGAACTCGACGAACGAGGAGTGCACAGTCTGATCTACCGTACGGCCCATGGTAAGAGCTTTGAAACGGACTTGTAATGTTTGGAGACGGATGAGTTCTAAGGATGTAGTTGAAGTTTCGTTCTGACGCGGTTCCGGTTTGTAATTCGATCACGTGTATTATTACTCATCCCCCACCAAACTTGTTTTTACCATTTCGGTTTTGAAACATTCAATCAACAAATTACATCGATACACATCTTTCCATTGATTTTCTCTCCTACGACCTCAGAACTCATTCATCTTCGGGTCATTCTGCTGACTGAAATGAATGCGACTTGGTAGGGTGCCTGTCAGCGAGAGAAAGAATATGGCCCTATGATTGGAAGATCAAAACAGGAAAATTAAACGAGAACCCATGGGTGTCTCGGGGCTATTCGTAGGTGCCTCGCCAACAAATATCCTTACTGCCTATGATTCAGGCTTTTTCCTACGCGATCTCACAATCAAAAAGAGTAAGCGGATGCCGATCAGGAGAATCCAATATGAACATTTATGATAGAACGAGCTATTACCGTGGCGGGCGGGAATCGGTGATTGATTGTCGCGCCTTGTTCAGGCCATGGTGAATGCGTTTGTACACGATAAATTGGTTGAAGATACTCTGTACGGAGTATGCGGATAACGAGATGAAGTTGAAGTTCCGTTCTGACGCGGTTCCTGTCTGTAATTCACACACGTAACGGCCTTCCTCGGATTTCCCCTCCAAGTCGAGTATTAACAGTATTCGGTACTCTATACGGTTTGATCGCTTGTCAACAATAGCTAGATATCTCACACGAAAAGCCTCCTGCAAGCTCTATTAGGCTCCGAAACTTGAACTAGGTCGCGAATCGGGCTTACACCAACTGACCGCGTGCTTATGTCGAGGTAGTATAGGCATCGGTATTCCTGTCACGTGTATAGCCCAGAACAGGAATACTATACTGTGTACGGAGTATGCGTAAAACTTTGGAATCAAAAATGATCATTGATACACATCGTACACGCTCTGTTTTTGTTCATTGGGTCAGCCTCGATTGGTATAGTCGCCAGTTGCTCTTGTGCAAACACGATGGCATTGTGAGTAAAGTGGATTCAGACGCGTTGACATCTGTGGGTGATCCTGGCTCCGCTGTCGCTTTCGTTTAATGAGCTATCCAGACCCGTTGCTTTCCGCAATCTTATTCATACGATAAGGTCTTTATTGTGCGAACTGCCCCTGCTTTTTAGGCTTTGACTCTCCCCGTCAATTTTGTACTACCAATTTATTTCCTCGCATCGTTTAGACTATTACTTGGTGATTCAAGTCGTAGCAAGCAATTCATCATACGTGAATTTCGGCTTCTAAATGCAACATATTTTGTAACACAACATTGGAAGACAAAGACACGGGTATAGCAAAGTGCAAGCCTTACCTCAAAGCTCGCAGTTTTGCACACCCTGAGCTTGAAAATTAGAAACCTATTACTCGAGGTTAGTTGATTCTCAAAGGTCAAAGTAATTCCAAACTCACCCTTCTCGGTATTGCCTTCGCCCATACTCTTGCTGCTGCTGCTTCCACTCTGGATCGCCCCCATGATACCATCCATATAAGGCGCGCCGCTCCACTTCTGATGCGTGAGAACATCAACACCAAGATCCTTCTCGCGCGATTGGACCAGACGGACGTAGGCCAACATTCCCTCGTCCTTGAATGCGCGCGAAAGCTCGGTGGTAATGGTTGCATTGGTGTGCAGGCCCGCGAGAGAGATAAGCTGCAAAACGAATCTAGAGAAAATTAGCGCACATGATGCATCAATGTGGACTCCACACATACCCTTGCTTAGCAATATCCCAAATGAAAGACTTGAGAGAAGCCTCATCGAATCCTTGTCCCATCCAGTTGAACGAAGGACTGAGGTTGTAAACGAGCTTCTTTCCGGGGAATGCCTCCCGGACTTCACCGGCAAGAGCACCGGCCTTCTTCACGTCTGGGTCGCCTGTCTCAACCCAAAGGAGATCGGCATAAGGAGCGAATTCTTTAGCGCGCTTGGTGGCTGCGGGGAATCCTGCGCGGTAGTGGTAGAATCCTTCGCGAGTGCGGGGACTATCGCATGACCAGACGACGGGGGGTCTTTGCGTAGTCGTTTGCAAGAGCTCGGCGACGGGAGAATGAGAGGTCGGGGTTGCTCTTGACGTAAGCCTTGTAGCCATCGCGGGATGACTGCGGCGCTCCTTCATACTCTAGATGGGCATCGACAGCTTCGAATAGTTAATACCTGCCCCAACATCGGAACAAAAAGACATACCTTCGTCGAGAGTAACAAGTTTATGTTTCTTGACCCAATCGAGTTCGAACGCGTCGATCTCGCTAGGTGAGGCACCTTCACGCTCCATGGCCTGGAGAGTTTCGGCTAAAGGCTCCACATCTTCTGTGATACCGAGAATGAATTCGTGATCACGCACATCGATAGCACTGCTGATAAGGCGACCGCTTTCGGAATCTGTGCGTGCAATGACCAAGTTCTCACATCCCATCATATCCCACTGGAATCGGGCAGCGACTAGTCGGTTGATGTGTTCACCCATGGGAACGAGCACCTTGCCTGCAAGATGGCCGCACTTCTTTCCGCCGTGCAATTGATCTTCGAAGTGCACAGCCGCCGCGCCGTTCTCTGCAAACAATTTGGCGAGCTTAAGGACCGCTGACAGGCCACCATGTCTTCACATCATGTTAGCCAATCCGGTGCTTCTGGATCACGGCATTAGACATACCCGGTATCGCCGTCCGCGACAATGGGTCGCATATAATCGGTGTAAGGTGTCGCCTTTCGCTGATCTGGTGTCATCTTCCGCCTCGTATCCCACTGCTTCCGGTCATGCATGGACTGGGCCTTGAACAATCGTTGGACCTGGTTGGGAACGGTATTGTATGGATAATCGCCAAAATCGGGGGATACCTCATTAGTACTCGTCAAAAGTGAAGAGCAAGCCCATCCAGATACATAGAGAATCTCTTGGTTTGGGGCTTGTTGCGTCATTTGTACGGGATCAATAGCTCCCACTGCGCATGCGGTTAGTCCTGCCATTGAAGATCTTCATAACCCCACCTACTTGTGTGAACCGGCTGGCCAGCAGCGGCGCGCTCATTGAGTAAATTGAAAAGCTTGCGCGCCATCAAAGAGCTGGGGTACGTCTGCTGGAGCGAGCCGCGCTTGCTCACAACATCGGCGGCCGTATACGGGCGCTTGATACCGTCGTAACGAGGCGAGCTCCACCAGGATTCAACATCGCGAATCTGTTGGTCGTAAAGCGCATCTTCAGCTTCACCGGCTTTTTCTTGTGTTGACAGGAGCTGGTAGGCGTCTGAGGGCAAGGTGGTGGACACCGGGGGTTGAACTGGCGTCATCCGAGGATAACCGCATGTGAAAGACCGCAATGCTCGTGAGGAGATGGGTGCAACTGGAACGCGTCGTGGGATGCGTCGCGCTAAGCGGAACATGGCTGAGGGTAAAGCGCAGAAGTGGAGGAGCAATTGCCTTAGGAGTGTCAAGAAGAGAAGAAGAACGAAGTAAGAAATAAAAACAAGGAGCTCCCGCTTGACCTCGGGCCGTGAACATCTGGGGTTTCCCCGCCACTTGACTTCCGAGAATCGGTGCCTGACTAATCCCGCTATATCCGCAGCGCCCGTAAATGTAGACACCTTGGATCTTGGATGCGAACTGTAGAATACTTCACGCTGAACACTTGGGATTATAAGATGTATTGGGCCATTGTAATTTCAAATCAACAACATTCTAAGGCTGAATGATTTGGGAGAGTTGACTCGCAAGTTGGGAATGCTTCTTGTGGGAATTGGATCAATTTATATATTAAGCCCAACTTTGATTCAAAAAATGCTTGCAGACCCCAGGCAATCGATATGGCTCGTTACTATTTCTCCACCTGGGCATCCGATACCTAAGTATGAATTCCAATCAGACCCTAGCACCGAGCGAAAGACAACAGCTTTGGTTATCAAAGACATGCAACAAGGGAAAAGGAAGGACCCAGCCAACAACAAACAAAACAAACAAAAAAGGTACGAGGCTCAAAACAGGCCCCTGTCAGGCTGTCACTACAGCACACAATTCTTTGCAATGTCGACCATCATGTTAGTAACCAGACTTGTCCAGGCCTCCCATGTTTGTCAGGGTCACTTGTGGTGGGCCCAGCCCTGGAGGTGGCGAGGTGAATCATCCATGGTGGACCGACGGGGCTGGCATGTAATGAATTCTAGGCCTAATTGGGATGTCAAAAGCGCGGTGATCATTTGGGCCCTAGTGAAAGCGCCGAGTCAATACGTAAGATATTGTAGACACGTACGCTATGGTGCGACAAGATGTTCACTTTAGCTTATATCACGTCACAGGCACGGAGAAAGCTACGAGTAGGAATGAAGTTGTGACGATAGTCCTCAGTCTATACGGAGTAGAAGTTGCAAGATTAAGGTTGTGGTGTCACTGCAACCTCCCTTGCTCACACATGCATTGCCCACAAGCCCACACAAGCAACTAAGCCCACCCAGCTCTAGCGTCGGCGAGAGCTCCGAAAGTGAAGAATGCAGGTGGATCGAGAGTGGAGATGGATGCTTGTATCCCCGAAAATCCTCCAGAGCGGCAATGCGCGGGCGCACAACTGCCTCGGTCCCTCAGAGACGATTAACTTTCTGCTTGGACTGATATTCACGTTGTATGTGCTTGTAGTATCCTTCTTCAACTTCTCCTTTACACTATACAACCGAGACCCTCACCGCTTCACAATGCCATTGACAATCCACCACCTAGGCCGCTCCCAATCCGAGCGCATCGTCTGGCTCGCTGAAGAGCTTGGTATCAAGTACGACTATGTTTTCCACAAGCGCGATCCCATCTTCGCCCCTCAATCTATCAAAGACCTACACCCCTCCGGAACCGCCCCAGTCATCGAAGACGACAGCTCACCATTCTCCAAAAAGAAGGTCGTGCTTGCTGAATCGGGCGCCATCATCGACTACATTATTGCTGCATACGGCGAGGGCCGTCTGTCCCGCACCCCCAAAGATGGACAAGAGTACGTCGATTTCTTGGAGTGGTATCACTGGGCCAATGCCTCCCTTCAGCCCGCTCTATTCCGCGTGCTCATGACCCGGCGCTTGAGCAACGACCCCGAGGCGGTGCACGTCAAAGTGGGCACTGCAAAGCTGGAGAATGCCCTTGGGATGATTGAAAATCGCCTCGGTGAAACTGGATCCTATCTCGCCGGAAATGACGTCACTGCCGCGGACATCATGGCGATCTGCACGCTGACTACCATGAGAGGCTTCTGTCCGATCGATTTCGATGAGCAGAAGCACAAGAACATTCTCGCTTATCTGAAGCGTGTTGGTGACCGTCCTGCTTATCAGCGGGCCATGAAAATCTGTGAGGGCGAGGACTTTGTGCCAATTTTGGGCGCGAAGGCTCAGCAGTTCAATTTCCCCTATTAGATTTATGCACATAATAGAGTGTGTATAAGATGAATAAATTTCACAAAATCAATAAATTTTGGATCTTGAGCTCTATGGTTCATGTGGAACCTCCATTCATCCAGTCAGATGTAAGCATGTACAGGCATACTGCAAGGGCGGAGCTTCAAGGCCCACGCCGAGAATGCTTAAACAGCACAGTAGATTAGGTCTTTTGATAAACCTAAGAGCATGTCTCACTAGCCGCTCGTGTGCGTGCACATCGAATTCAGTGCTCGAAATCAGCTTGTAGTGACTGTATAGACATACCAATGCGTACATTAAAAGTGGTTGTTCACCTTCGCAACCAAGCAATGACTAAATGAGTGGAAGGAAGCGGTAATTGTGCCAGACGGGGAGAGTTGAAGCGCGAGTTTCCTTATTTTTTTCTCTCCACCCTCTCTGCCCTTGATACGTGTACATTCTCATCGGTATCATCGCCTAAGGCGTCTATTTGTGGCAAGCACATCGGATTTACAATTCATCATGCATCGTTGAGTCGGTCTTTTGCGTGCTTTCTCCCTCTCCCTTGATGGTCAAGATGGTCCGTCGATAAGATACCTGCAAACCATTTGAAACCTCAAGAATGAGATGCAAATGTTTATCCGCATGTGGGTGCACCCCTCTACCGGCTCTGCGAAGCGTCTGAGACGAGGGAATGTCAACAGAAATTCGGGCAGCGTGGACCTCCCTCAACTCAAGAACAGTCACATCTCGTTTCGGTGTGTTGAGGTTTGAGCTGGGCTCCAGGTACTGCCACCAACTGTATGAGAGAGAACTGCCATCAGTACTGCAGGACTCAGATGCGTCAAGAATGATGGTCTGTTCTGGAGACACAGTGTATTCCAGAACGTCTCGGGTAGAACTTCCATTGACAACTGCAATGGGCGCGTGAGTTGCTCGGCTAAACTCAGATTGAATGGTCCATTGCATTCGAGCTTTGAAATCATTCTGGAATGCAGTTCTCCATCGCCAGATGGTTACTTGGGAGCCCATCATGGTTTTTCCGTCGTCGTCGACAAGAATATCTATGCTGTCCGCAAAATGGCCCTCGCCCCAGACAACGGGGCTGTATCGACCTCCCCAGGATCCCCACTCCGGGTGTTCCGGATCGGAAAGACCGTTGGGAATCAGATACAGCAAAGAGGGACTGTCGCCTGCAATGCATTGTCAGCGCCCTGGAATCAGATACAAAGAAACGGATTCTCTTACCCTCCATGATGAATTCACTGCTTGGATATTTGCCGCCCAAAGGACCAATCTGGATGTTCCTTTCGATCCACGCGGGGGAGATCACTTCTTTGTTCGCATTGTTCGGGAAATGGTAATAGTCGTCGCCGGACATACCTCCCCAAGCTGCATTGCCGTACCGATTGAACGCATGGACACTAGCAATGTAGAACAAACTAGGCCAATGACGACGGATCCACGGACCAGCATTATCTTGATCGGAAATTGAATAGACACGCAATTTCGACACAAACTTGTCGATGTCGGATCTCGTGGAGTTGACCTTCCATAGTGCCTGGGCCAGAGTGTTTGCACCGCCCCATAAGGGAACCCAGAGTGGCTCCTCGGATGAATCGACAGCGTCAATCAGTAGGTTTGAGCCTTCGCTGTCTTGACCTTCGCCTACCCCGTCCATGCCATAACGAGTTGATCCTGACTTGATGAGCGACAGGAGGTAATCAGGCTCAGGCCAACCTGAGGCATGAATCTTTAGATTATGCAGTGATTCTTTGTACCCAAGGACAATATCTTCCATGTGGTCAGGCCGGGTAGTGTCGTTGAGCCAGAAGCTTGTTGTAGCAACAAGGCCCTCGATCTGGAACTCGTTGGAATAGAGGAGAAGCCGTACCAAGGACTGTGCATCATCAGGCTCATTGTCAATATCACTCAAAAGAAAGATTCGTGGTTTTGTGGTTGTTTGTAATTGGCATTTTGCGTCCGGGTGTGCAACTGCCCTGACACCCAGGAAATTGAGAACTGCGATCAACGCCAACAGATGCGAGAACCGAAACATGATGTCTTACCCAGGTGCTTCTGGATGTTCATTATACTAATTGAGAGAGTTGTTATATAGCCCAATTAAGTACATCTAGGATTTCCTTACTCCAGTGGTTCGAGATGCCGCATTAGGACAAAAAGCCAATACTAGCGCGGGGTTGGCGTGGGGTGATGGAAGGACCAATGGCAAGATGGCATTCAAAGGTAGCCAGAGAAAAACAGGAACTGTAGCCGCAAATGTCGTGATTGTACAGATGGATGATATTTGTAACCCTTCATGAGAAGCCTTTCATGAAAATAACGTCGGGATACACAAATCATCAGGACAGATTAAATGATATCGGCCGATCAAAGCTGGCCTTCTCTTTCTAGGGTGTGTTTATGGAATGTATATTTTTCTTTTCAAAAACAAGAGAGTATATTAAATGCGGTCTAATAATTGCGTCAGCTGATGCGAATGTCACGATCATTATGGGCGCAACACGCCATCATGAACCCTGAAATAGCATCACGATAGATACCACAGCGAGTTGTATACAGAAAACATCTCCGAGATTTGGGCTCTAAATGAAGATTTCCAATCTATTTGGAAAGTTTGAGGTCGCGGTACCTAATGTTCTGTTCTACATATAGCATGCAGAGCTCACAGAAGGCTGAGAAGAATATTCCACCCAAATCCGACCACCGAATTGACCACCACTCGCCACTGCCATGGAACCCAAATAAAGTTGATCAACGCCATCGCAGGCCATATCTTCCATCCAGCTCTCAAGATGCCCCATATCCGGTTGTTGATTTCGCGTAAGATCAATTGGCCGCTTTGGAGTCTTGGACCCGTTGTGCACACAATGAAGGTGACATTCGTCAAGAAGAGCCCAATGGTTTGATCCAGGGCTAATTTCAGAATAATGTTCGGCCAATTCAGCGATGACGATTTGCGTTTTGTGGGCTTCGGGTCATTCTGGGGTTGACTGGGGAATTTTTCGTCGAGGAATTGCTGCCACAGGGAGATGAACGGCGCAGTTATAATCCCAAACACTGCAAATTCCAAAACTCGATTCCAGTCAACGAGAATAGGCTTGGTAGATCCTCGCTGACTGAGGACTTGGGCGGTGGTGTTGGCAACGGCTTTGAGGATGGCGGACTGAATGACGATAGCGAAGAGGGATGGCATGATGGGAAAGCAGAGGAGACGAAGTACCACTATCAGTGAGACTCAAATGGGCTCAGGTGTGCTGCCTTTGCCTTATAACTATCACTCATTCTGGATGGTAAATTGAATTGGTAGGTACAATATGAGATTTCCACCCATACTGGAAGGCATGGCTCCCATTTCCATTTTCGGCGGACGTTCCACAACGAGTACGAGTAGAGTTAAGGCTGAAGTTTGCACCCCCACGCCCGCTTATGGTTGCCCCATTCCCCGGATTTCAAAGATTCCCCGAAACTCTGCCGGGGTATACTACTATAATCAATCACAAACCCTGGAGATCGTGCCATGGGGTAAGGAGTATAAAGTCCACTCATTTTACGAAGAAGCCAACGGAAATATCGAGTTGGACTTTTCTGCTGTCCGCTCATATTATATCGCATGCAGTATGTTGGCTAAGTTGAGAAACCTCCCTTTGTTTCAAGATCTGAACTGGCGCCTCGCAGCCGTTGGTCTCACATCCTCCCTTGGAGCTGTTGGTTTCGGCTTTGACAATGGTTGGTGGGGTGGTGCCTTGGGTCTATCAGAGTTCAAGCACAAGTATGGTGCCTACGATGCGAAACTTGACGCATGGGCTCTTCCATCACAGAAAACATCCGTTGGAACCGGAACTGGTTCGGCGGGTATCATTCTGGGCTGTCTGATGGCGCCCATTATTACTTCAAAGTTCGGTCGCAAGGCTGGGTTTTTGGCTTTGTCACTGCTTATGATAGTCGGTGTCATTCTTGAGGCGAGTGCAATCACTTCTTTCTGGCAACTCGTTGTTGGAAGAATCATTGTTTACTCGGGTATTGGTTTGGCCTCGAATGTGGTTCCGACTTATTTGTCGGAATGTGCGCCGACCCGAGTCCGAGGTCTGTAACACTTACTTCAACAGCAAGATCATGGTTACTAATGCGTCTCAGGTGCTTTCCTTGCCCTTTATTCCTTTTTTACCTCGTTCGGAGTGTTCATAGCCACTGTGGTGGTCTATGCATCTCGCTCCCGCAACGACCAATGGCAATATTTGTTTGTGATTAGGCTCCTAGGCCTGGTCTTCCTATTTGGCTAACACACTCCCAGAATCGTTATTTGCTGCCAATTATTTGTCCCCATTGGATACTTGATCACTCTACCATTTCTACCTGAATCCCCTCGATACCTGATTTACCGTGGTAGATATGACGAGGCAGCATCCGTAATGAAAAATCTCAACAACAACCAGGACAACATTCCACAGGAGATCGAGCTTCTCAAATTCCAGATTGAAGAGCAAAGAGACCTCCACAAGGCTACTACCGTACTCGATTGCTTCAAGGGCACCAATCTTCCGAGAACCATAGCATGCATGGGAGTTCAAATCCTGCAGCAAGCCCAGGGAGTCTCTTTCATACAAAACTTCATCGTCACGTTCATGCAACAGCTCGGCTTTCCAGACCCACTCCAGACCAATGTTCTCGTGACAGGCTGCTCGTTCGCTTGTCATATAATCACATTTGTGACATTCGATCAGTTAGGCCGTCGATGGTCTCTACTTCTTGGCTCGCTTGGGCTTGCAGCTACCATGATTGGAACAGGCGGTGCTATCGAGTCGAGCTCTACCGTGGCAAACCTTTCAATGGAGGCGAAGAATGCATGTGTCGCCCTGCTGATTCTGTGGTATTGTATCTATGGCTTCACCTGGGGTCCGGGATGCTGGATCGTCACCGGTGAGGTTGGAACTGGCCAACTCCGCGAACGAACCGTCTTCCTCGCTTCAATGGGAAGTTTCCTCACGTCTATCCCCATCAATTTCGTGAATCCTTACTTGCAAGCATCAATCGGTGGACGTGTGACGTTCATTTATGGTGCTTTTTCTGTTGCATCTTTGGTTTTCGTGTGGCTGGTCGTGCCTGAGACTAAGGGAAGATCTCTCGAGGATATTGATGAAATGTACCAGGCTCGACTCTCACCCTGGAAGTTCGAGAGCTATGTTTGCACAGGGATCGGTGCGCAAATTGCGAACTTGGATAGCGACGGTCCAAAGCCGAGTGTTCGGGTAGAGAAAGATGATGCCCCGACCAAAGAGGAGGTGGAATGACAAGCCTGATGAAATTTTGCCGACACAAAGCTAGCCTTAGGTCTTTATTCTCTGGGATGGAGTTGCCAACTAAAACAGGACGTTCAGGTTAGAAATCGGCAATCATCAGATTACGAGTATCAGCACAAAGACAGTCAAAGATGTTAGCAAAAGCGCTCAAGGATAAGACTAGGTGTAGGGAGTAGCAAAACTACATAGTGTAGTGGTAGAACTGCGTGCCCTATGGAGCTTGCCAGGTGGGCTCTGCTTAGTCGAATGCCGCGAGGAGGCATAATTATGGTTGTGTACGGGTTTGCATGCAGAGTTAGGAATAGCATCCCTTTCACATCTCATTTCAACGGTATCAGGAAGCCCTATAAATATGCCCTCTCTGTAGGTGCCCCGCGATGCCCCCCTGTTCTCTCCCCATCTTTCTATCTGCAATGTCAGACCGCCAGCGCGCTCTTCCCACTTCATAGGCATGGCGTCCCCGGGAAGGCTCTTGATCGACAGAAGGTCGGGCAGAGAAAAGAAGTTTGGTAGGCGACGCTCAAAAAGAGCGTGGGCATCGGTTTGACTCCCAAAATACGGAGTCTTGGCACCCCCGCTGATGAAATTCGACATATCACAAAAGTTCAGCATTCGCCGAGTGTGCCCGATTCATGCATATTTTCCTGGACGATTGGTGACCCCTCAACTGTCGGGTGCCGATCGAGATCCACTAAACAATCCCCCCCAGAGAAAACGTCCATCCCTTCGTCGAAACACCAAATATTCATCTATCCAAAATTTCCCCCGTATCATCCATGACAGCAAAACTGATATGAATAGAACTGGTAGGCCCCGTTGGCCAAAACTGATACTGATACTGATACTGATGCCACTCTCGTTGCATGGTAGACACACTCTCGTTGCATAGTGGAAACTCTCGTTTAGTCGTCACACTCTCGTTGCATAGTGGTCTCACTCTCGTTGCATAGTGGACTTTAAACGTCGAACTGAGGCTGTGATGATGATTTTGGCTGAAGTTTGAATAGAATCAACTTGGTAAAAGAATCGACTCGGAAAGAACGTTGACTCGGTAAAAGGATTTGGTCGGTAAAAAGATTGACTCGGTCAGATTGTAGCACGTTTACTCCGTACTCCGTATTCCGGACGGTGGTTACTCCCCCAGCTCTGCGAGAGAGGAGGCCCCAGGGGAGTGGTAGAAAGAAGAAACCTGGTTTGCAAAAGTAGCGGTTTGTGGGCATATAAATAACCCGTAGACGGTCACATGATTGAGACGTGCGGAGTACACAGATGATAGATCTCACGAGGTCTCAATACAGTATTCCGTATGTAGATCCAAGGATAGTGATAGCTGGAAGATAGGGAATTCCCGGAATGATCTGCTGCTCAGGCTCTGGAGTATGATTAGACAATCGAAAATAGTAACAAAATGTTGGATTAAGATCTAACATATCAGGTTGAATTTCAATAGCTTGCATAGTGTTTCAAGTTGTTCTCAATGGGGTACTGTGTTAAACACGCTTACAGAAGTTGCTACCACGACAGAGGCGGCTGTGGTAAAATATTATACTCTATTCCGTACTGAAAATGGGTAAGACTAGGTATGAATCTTGACGCGGGACGAGTCGAGATAAGCTACATCGGCAAAAGCGGCACCCGGAAGGATCTTGAAATTAATGGCTAATACTGTCTCAATGTATGATGTTTGTGTCTGGAATTCCTTGTACTGTCGACGTTCCTCCATCACCTTCTCTCCTGCCCCTCCCCCTCTTCATTGTCGTTGTCATCCTCCTGATCCACCGTTGCCCGTTCCTCACTCAGTCTTCGCCAAACTTCATGCGGAGAGGCAGGACCCTATTGGTAGGTCCTGCCACAGGGATCACTTCCGAACCAGATCTTTGTGATTCTGGGACATTCACAAAGAAGTTTGAACGCTCGCATGGCCATGTCGATTGAATAGAAGAGGATGGTCACTTCATTCTGGCTTCGGTGATCCTTGAAGCCCTCGATATGGTTGGCAACCAGGGAAGAAGACAGAACCCCGTAAATGATGTCTTTGGTGGGTCCGTTGGCACTGGTGGCGGTCAAGGCTCGGGTACGCCCGCGATTGATGATCCGATCTTGCAAAATTCGACGCATCGGATATGTGGGTAGCGTGACCAGTTCGACATGGGCCTTGTGGAATCCAACATAGAACCCTTCGCTCCGTGCAGTTTGGACAAACCCAGCTGCCCCCATGGATGTTGTGAAAGTCAGCAGGGCAGTCTGGGAACCAATGATAGCCACGGTATCGCACATCGTGGCGTTGAGCACGTCTCCACCGCGGACGGAGCGAAGGACCTCACTAAGGCTCGTGGGAACTGGCAGGCGGGTGACCGTAACCGTACGGAGTTCTGGATCGTCGCCATCAGGGATGTATCGGAGCCCGATGCGGATAACGGGGAGGTTGCAGAATTTTGTCTTTCCCGTCTCCAAGAGGCGTGCTTCGCCAATCGGGAGACATTTGATGTCATCGAGAAATTCGGAGAGGCGGGGCATCCATCTGATACCATGAGGATGAGGTGAGGGCACGGGGGCCGGCGACTCCTCTTGGTTCGCGCGAACCAAGCTCTCAGCCTCAGCTTCCGAGCTAAGGCTGTGGAAGGTTTCAGCCGAGTCGGTCGAATGCTCGATTACTGGTGAGGTATCCTGATGATATCAGCAACTGCGCTTCTTTTGTATGTGAGTGTCATATTTCACACGTACCATTTCGATTCCCACGTCGCTTTGAGCCGGCGCGATCGTAGTCTCCAACCTGGTGATAGGTGTTAATGTTATGTCACCCAAAGCTTTGCGCGCCATGTAGATAGAGTGAGTCAGGTTGATGATGGAAAAGGGATTTAGCAAGATGCTATTGGGCTATTGGGCGGATGGAGTTTGAAAGGCTTCCAAGTGAGAGTAGACCATGAGCTTACCGTTGAGGGACTAGAGTTGGGAACTCGAAACCCCCGTCCAGAAGAGAGTCAATGAGATGATGGCCTCCGATATGGATCATGTTTCCACGTTCGGGAGATGTTGTTAGTTGTGTCGAGATAGTGCCTAGCATGTTGGACTGCTGGTTGAAGGCTTCCATTTGTAGTTGGGATGAGCCGGAAGACATTCAGGCGAGAGAGTTGAAGAAGGGAGGAATGGAAGATCAGAAGGACCTAATTTATAGCCCTTGAGGTGCCGTTTGTTTGCTGTGCAATGGATTGCTCGGCGATTTTGACAAGGCGCTTTCTGAGGCATGGAGGTCTGAAACCGAGAGAAAACTCATAGTGCCCTTCAGATGAAAAGATATTCACTCTTTTCAGTTGCATTCGTCAATTTTCTTGTCGAAAAGGCAATTAAGTGATTTCCCAGGTCAATGTCAACTTGTCGCACTGGGACAGAAGTGAATATAATGTTGTCTCTGTCCACAGTAATCCGTGTGCAACTGATCTGAAAGTCACGTCCCCCGTGATTTCTTCAGTAATGCTTTTGAAAGACTTACAAGAAGACTTCCCCGGCACACAGCCAGCCTTGGAAATCCCCTCTATAGTTGTCAGGATGGCCTTGAGCCTTTGTAAAACATATCCTTGGTCCAGCGATTCCAAGACTGAAGGGTCTCACATGTCTTCAGCAGCCAAGACAGACAAGAACAATCTCGTATTGTGTACTGCGAGCACATGAGACTCTAAAGTAGCAGACACATCAGATCCGGGGACCTTTTATTAGAGTGGAAATCAAGATAGTTTGGGTGAATGTGTAACCATAGAAAATTACTATGTTTCATCTATAGCTGTAAGTACACTGAGATTTAAATGAAAGTTTTCATGTCCGAATTCCAACGACAGAGTGAGGGGCGTAGACATCTGGGCGAAAGCAAGAGAGCATCTGATGTAGAGTCGATCAGATGCCTAAAAAAGCAAAAAAAGGCCCGAGCTGCCAACGTCGAACCACGTGGGAACTTTAAAAAATAACCTGCCGATTTGATGGAACACACCCGAAGTATCTTATTGCCATATTGTCTTGTATGAAAATAGTGAAACTAGCCTCAAGAGAAGGCAAACCCTAGCAAGAATTCAGAAATACGAAGGGAAGTGAAGTGAAAGGATCAAGGAATGTCCGCTAAACGAGCAGAATCTAGACTAATCCCAATCGGTCTAGCCACGCCATGCCCAGAAGAACGGCAAGCTCCCTCGAAGCTGATTGGCTCCCCATTTCACGCGGCCCGTGGGGTTAAGCTGACGCTCTCTTTCATCTTTGGATCCTCTTAAATCCCCAGGTTTCCCTTCTCCCCAGCTCGACCTACCTTAGCTGGGTATTCTCAGAATGGCGACCTCAACCGCTACAGCAACGGCTACCGGCGCCGTCAAGGTGCCACCGCAGGGAGGCATTCTGGAGGGTGGAAACCCAACAGATTACGACCCCAAGAACCCCCTCGTGCTCTTTATTATTCAGGTAATATTGAGTCTAGGTGAATAGCGATGGAGGCAAAAGTTCTAATGAAACACAGGCTGTGATCATCATCGTGATGTGCCGCTTGATTCACTGGCCCCTTTCGAAGATCCGTCAACCCCGAGTCATTGCGGAAGTCATCGGTGGAATTGTCCTGGGCCCATCGGTGATGGGTCGCATTCCTGGATTCACCGATGCTATATTTCCTACTGCGAGTATCCCCAGTCTGAATCTAGTCGCCAACCTGGGACTAGTGCTTTTCCTCTTCCTGGTAGGTCTGGAGACCGACCTGCGCTTCTTGATCAGCAACTGGCGCATCGCCTTGAGCGTCTCTGCTGCAGGTATGATCCTGCCGTTCGGTCTGGGATCTGCAATCTCGTATGGTCTATACCATGAGTTCCATGGGGACCCGGGTACCAAGCCCATTGAGTTCGGAACCTATTTGCTATTTATTGGTATCGCCATGGCCATTACGGCCTTCCCTGTGCTGTGTCGTATCCTGACTGAGTTGAAGTTACTTTCCACCCGGGTGGGTGTGATTGTGCTTTCGGCGGGTGTTGGCAACGACGTTGTCGGATGGATTTTACTCGCTCTGTGCGTCGCCCTTGTGAATGCCGGAAGTGGTATTACTGCGCTGTATGTGCTCTTGGTCTGCGCTGGGTACATGCTCTTTTTGACCTTCGCGTTCCGCCCGCTATTCCTCCGTTTCCTGGAGAAGACGGGCAGTTTGCAGAAAGGTCCCAGTCAATCCGTGGTAGCTTTGACGCTGCTGATTGCGTTGGCCTCGGCTTTCTTCACACAAGTCATTGGTGTTCACGCTATTTTCGGAGGCTTCGTGATTGGCTTGATTTGTCCACATGAAGGTGGATTCGCCATCAAAGTGACGGAGAAGATCGAGGATCTGGTCGGTGCTCTGTTCCTCCCACTTTACTTCACACTCTCTGGCCTAAGTACAAATCTCGGGTTGTTGGATTCTGGCATCGTCTGGGCCTACGTGGTCGGTGTCATTGCCATTGCGTTCATTGCAAAGGTCGCTGGTGGCGCTTTCGCATCCCGTCTATGTGGTCTGCTGTGGCGTGAGAGTTTCTCCATTGGTGTCCTCATGAGTTGCAAGGGACTGGTCGAATTGATTGTGCTAGTAAGTGTTCCTCTCAGCGTTGATGACAATATTAACTGACTTCAATCAGAACATCGGTCTACAAGCAAAGATCCTGAGCACCCGTACATTCACAATATTTGTCGTCATGGCCTTGGTAACTACATTCCTGACAACTCCTCTGACGACTTGGTTATATCCAAATTGGTACCAAGTCAAGGTTGAGCGATGGAGACGAGGGGAGATCGACTGGGATGGAAATCCCGTTGATAACAATGGCCGCAACGACAGCGTTGCGCTAGCCAAAGATGAGATGAAGACCATCCCTGTGCGCAAACTCCTCGTATACCTTCGCCTTGATGGCCTTTCTGGAGTCTGCACCTTGGCGGCTCTCCTGAGCTCGAAGCGCCAGCCGCTCTCATCTCGCGTACACCCCGCGAAAATGCCACAGCAAACCGACCAGACTGTCGAGGATCCTATCACAGAGGAAGAAGACGACTCCGCTCTTCGTGTTCATGGTGTGCGTCTGATGGAGCTCACAGACAGAGACTCCAGTGTCATGAAGGTCTCTGTTGCAGGCGAGCACGCACTTTGGGACCCAGTAGTTAATACCTTCCGTGCCTTTGGTGAATGGCATGATCTTTCCCTCATGGCTGGCGTGTCCGTTGTCCCTGAGTACTCTTACGCCGACACCGTCATCGGCATGGCACAGCAAGATACGGCAGACCTTCTCCTCCTTCCATGGAGCGAGACCGGCACCCTAGCCGATCGTCAAAACGGTCTTGAAATCACCGGAACCAATCGCTTCTCCAATGGCACCTACACAAACTTTGTCTCGGACATCTTACAACGGGTATCCGGTCATGTCGGTATCTTGATTGAGTACGGACCCGAGTCAACGAAACGACCCCCTATCTCCCGCACAGCCAGTGGTATGAGCATCCAAACATCATTGTGGTCCCGCCAGCCTTCAAACAACCGCACCCACCACGTCGTACTTCCATTCTTCGGCGGTGACGATGATCGCTTCGCGCTTCGCTTTGTCATGCAGCTTGCGAGGAATGACCAGGTCACGGCCACGATCATCCAGATCCCATTCGCCGAGACCAAAAAGGGAGCCACTGCAAGCGTGACTCCGGCCTCCAGCTCAAGTGCCCCTGCGACATCCTCGCAGTCGGATATTGCCTTCTTTGAGACTCTGCGCGATTCTCTTCCGCATGAACTTGCCGATCGCGTCGTATTCACACAGCCAGATGTCAAAGACTCGATTTCTGATTCCATTCAGATGGCCGTTCTTTCTACTCGTGAGGAACTGAAGCACACATTCAATAAAGCTAATAATGTTGTTGTTGTCGGCCGGCGCAGTGTCACATCGGAGGTGGATTTCGTGCTTGAAGATAACATTGGACAAGATACCCGGCAGGCGCTTGGGGCACTGGGAACCGCTATGGTGCAGCCCGAGAATAAGATATATGGTAGTGTATTGGTGCTGCAAGCAGGTACAGGTGGATTGGCTGATTACTATCGCTGAATGAGGTGCAATATCTTGTTGAGATTTATGATGATTAAATGAACACACGCCACCCCGGCGCCTTTTATGGTATATCACATAAGAAATTTTGACAGTATTTGTAACCGGGCAACCTGCCGAAACGCCAAAATGAAAGAAATGTTAGGGAGTTTGCAGCATCCCAGAGGAAGTAGAAGTAGCATGAGGCGATGCCATCCCCTCCCAGAACCAAGGGGAACTATATTGCCGATGACTGGTGCGTCTCGACTCTAAGTTGGAAGTGTCGCCGGATGGTAACGAGCTGACCTCGTTGATTTCACGAGTACTTGACGGTAGTTCTTGACTGTCGTAGCTGCCGCGCGCAATAGCAACCAGTTTGCCGAGAATTGCGTACTCGAGTTTCAACTTAATGCTGTAGACCACTGGTTTGACCATGACCTGGACAGCGTAGTAGCCGACATATTCGATGACGACAATGGCAATGTCGAGGAGAAGAATGACGATATTAATGATAAGTAACTGATTCAAGATCCCCTGTGGACGACCTTCCGGTCGTAGTCGGAGCAACTTCACGGTTTCCCAGACGTAGATGCTGGAAATGATCAACTCCTGAATACAGAATCCAACAAGTTGGATCCGTTCCATGATCGCATACCCACGCGCCCAGGGCCCAACAGGGTGCGCGACTGATCCGTACAGCACCACGGCTGTAGGGAGATGGAACAGAACGGCGTCGATACATATCATCCACAGTACCCCATACAGAATTTTTGTATTCTGCAGAACCAGATGTAGTCGCGACCAAAGGACCATCGATTGGCCTGTTACCATCCCCACCCAGCTGATGAGGATGAGTGTGATGCACAACCATGGTGTGACGCCCGTCTGAAATAACAAGAGGACGTAGCTGAGAACATGGGGGACGATGGACGAGGATGCGACAAGTAAACTCCAAAAATAGGTGCCGTTCCAGCGTTTGAAGGAGACGAAGCAGAGGACGATGAGCTCGATGGCATTGTACCAAGCCACTGCCGAGAAAGCGGCAAAGATTGCAGTGCGGACGGTATCTGAGTTTCCATAGTCTTGAATCAGAGAGGATGCAATGTCGTTGGCGGATTCGGCCATCGGAGCGACATGGCTTGTGAGTCTGGGGTAACGTGGGGAGAATATGGAGGAAAATGGTTCACTTTTAGGAGTTCAAGCCAAAAACAAAATCTTCAAAGTCTAAATGCAGACTATATGCGCTCGAGCGCACGAATGGAAATGCAGGGTCTGGGCTTGATACCGATATGGCAAAGGTCTCAGGCGAAAGCTCAGACCAGTTTTTAAGCAGCCAATCCATGACAGCTGCTCGCGGATTTCATCCATGGCTCGTCGGAGTTGTGCGGACGCGGATTGGAGGCGAGACGAAAACGGGGTTCCCGCACCTTGGATCGCCGAAGTTTGTGGGGAAGATGCGCGCTATTGGAGATCGCTGCGCATCATTCGCTCTGGGGGTGGAGCGCGGTTCGAGCTCGACTGCTTTTTTCGTCCCCTGAAACACAGGGTCTAGTGTCACATCGTGCGAGAATAGAATTCACCGCAATATTGAAGTCGACACCGGCATGGTGGTGCAGCCGCCTGCCGTTGATCCCCCCTTGCTGCGGACGTCAAGGGGTTCTCAACAAAACGAAACTCAATGGAATTGAGATTGAGGACAAGTTGGATATTGATTCAAAGATGATTGCAGTCAGTGCTTTCACAGCGAAATTGGTCCACGATACTTCAGAGAGGGCAGAGTACGGAGTAATCACGGCAAAGATCTTGTGTTGTGATCAGGCAACCACAAGGCAATTATCAGGCATCAACATATTGACACCTGAAACCAAATTGGCCAGACCCGCATCGATCGAGTGACGTCAACCGATCTCGATCTCGATCAGAGCATCTGGTCATCGTTTGCATTCCTTGTTCTTTGCGCGTCACCCCTTTTTTTTGGACATGCGAAACTTGCCGCGGACTCTGCTTGCCTACCGTTTTCCAACACCACTTCACGTATATCAATTGAGCCAATTGAGCAGACCCTGCCAGCTATCAACAATGCCTCCAAAGAGAAAGGCAGCTACGCCCGAACCCAATGGCTCACACGCGAGCAAGAAGGGCCGGCCTGACCTCCGCCAGCCGCACCCAAACTCAAAGCAGGCAGAAGACTTCGGTATTGTCTTACGGGAATTCTACCCGCCAGAAATGAGCAACGAGCGCTGTCAAGCATACACCGACGGCGAACTAGAACGTCCAATTGACACCCTGAAGAAAGCGTGTCAAGAAACTGCTGACACGCGTCAGTCCGTCGAGGCGGGGAGCGCCGTTGTCCACTGGTTCAAAAGCGATCTTCGTCTTCACGACAACCGAGCCTTGTTTGCGGCTTACCAGACCGCCAAGGAGAATCAGATCCCGTTAATCGGTCTTTACATCGCGTCTCCGCAAGATTGGACAGCGCATTTGACCAGCCCTGCGCGGGTAGACTTCACTCTACGCACGTTACAGAGGCTGCAACAGGACCTAGGCGAGCTTGATATTCCTCTGTACATGGAGACGCAGGAGAAGCGCACCACGATCCCAGATCGCGTCGTTGAGTTATGCCAGGAATGGCAGGCTAATCACCTCTACGCTAATATCGAGTACGAGGTTGACGAGCTCCGGAGGGAAGCCAAAATTGTTCGAGCTTGTGCAGAAAAGGGAATCAATTTCGCGCCTACCCACGATACCTGTGTTGTACCTCCAGGCCAACTTGAGACCGGAACAGGAAAGCAGTATGCGGTGTACACGCCGTGGTACCGGTCATGGTTGGCCTTTTTGAAAGAGAATCCTGATTACCTTGAGGTCTCAGAGGAGCCGGGATCCAACCCCGGAAACGCGCGTCAGAAACTGAAAGATCTTTTCGCGTCCAAGGTGCCGGCGATACCCAAGACTCACGCCCTGTCAGACGAAGAGAAGAAACGATTTGAAAAGATGTACCCGGCTGGAGAGCACGAGGCTACCCAGCGACTTGACAAGTTCCTCGAAGAAAAAGTGCGGCAATATGAGGAGCAGCGGAGCACATTGCCTGGTGAACATACATCCGTGCTAAGCCCCTACTTCGCGTCCGGTGCACTCAGTGCACGAACGGCTGTTGCCACCGCGAAGAGACTCAACAAGGGACATCTCGATCGATACGATGCTGGTTTCATGACTTGGATCAGCGAGGTCGCTTGGCGTGACTTCTACAAGCACGTTCTGGCACACTGGCCATTCATCTGGTAAGCATTCCTTTAGACCACACCTAAACCTTTCTAACCACAACAGCATGAACAAATGTTTCAAGCCCGAGCACACAAATATCGAATGGGAGTACGACCAAGATATCTTCCAAGCCTGGTGTGATGGAAAAACCGGCTTCCCGATCGTGGACGCCGCGATGCGCCAACTTCGGCATTGTGCGTGGATGCATAATCGCACCCGCATGGTCGTCTCCTCCTTCCTGACCAAAGATCTAATGCTTGACTGGCGCCGCGGAGAGCGGCACTTCATGGAAAATCTGATCGACGGAGATTTCGCATCAAATCACGGCGGATGGGGATTTGGGTCGAGTACTGGTGTTGACCCCCAACCCTACTTCCGCATCTTCAATCCTCTCCGCCAGAGTGAACGTTTCGATCCAGAGGGCGAGTACATTCGGCACTGGCTGCCAGAGCTCCGTGATGTTTCGGGCAAAGCTATCCACGAACCATATGCGCGGGGTGCGGCGGCCATTGCGCAGAAGAATGGATATCCCAAGCCGATCGTAGATCACGCGGAGAGCAGGAATCGGGCGCTGGAGAGATTCAAGAGCGCGTTGAAAAAATGATGTATACTAGATGTCTTGATAGCCGGACGAGGAAGGTCGATTTTGCTAAATGTGAATATACCCATAATAGGAATCATTCGCCAACGCAAGGCCACGAAGTTATGAAGGCGTAAGGAATTAAACCCTAGTAAGACGTCGCTAAAAAACGACAGAAGCGAGCTGAGACACAAGAAAAGTTGGAGAAAGCGGGTGAGACATTAGCGTATTTTCCCCGCAACGTTCTCATCTTTCATCTCTCCTCTCAGCAATGCCGTGAAATGACATCTCAAGGGGAACCATCGACTGTCGACGTCGACCCAGTCGAACTACCCAACGGCAAACGACGCTGGCGCCGCAACAGAGTCGCTTGCGACTCTTGCCACACCCGCCGAGTACGATGCGACCGAGCCTTCCCCTGCTCGCGATGTCTGCGCAGCGACATAAATTGTGAATTTACTCGCGAGCGCCGCAAACGAGGCCGAATTGCCAGATCGAAGCCTCACAATGGCGACATTCGCGACGAAGTCGAACCGGAACACCAACCGCCGCAGTCGCATCGGCTCTCGCCTGCCAATTCACCCACATCCACTTTCCAGCGCTCTCCTGCGTCGCATGAGATCAGCGCTTCCGCGAGTGAGGATCGCAGATCGGTCGCAGATGCGCTGCGCCCGGCTGCAAATGCCACGGAGGAATGGCTGGCGGCTGCACATCTTTCGCCTGACTCTTACGAATTGCTGAATGGGACGGGCGGAAGTGATGCGCCGCTGCCGAGGTTGATGGATCTTTGGAATTCGGTCGACTTGACTGGCCACCGATCGAGTCAAAGACCAGTGCCTATACCCTCTGTATCGGGGAATCCGTCACAGAGGCCGTCGTCACGGTCGCCGTTGAAATATCCCGTGTTGGAACCGGTGATGCCATTTTTGGAAAATAACCTCCCTCGTCGATTGGTCTGCGACCTACTTGAACTATACTTCACCAGTGCTTTCTCTACTCATATGCACCCTGTTTGTCATCACATTCATTGCTATGTTCTGAGGAAATCTTCCTTCCTGAGCGCCGATCGTCCACGGCCGACGAGTCCTGCCCTGCTAGCAAGCATGCTATGGGTGGCCGCTGTAGATGATCGCGCCTTTTCCTTATCGATTTCTCCGTTGCAACGACGGAAGATATGCCAATTTCTTTGTGCCCTGATCATACGCTTGTTACGACCCTTGATCCATGTCTCGTTCAAAGACCAGGATCCGCTGCCTGCGGAAAATACTACGGCGGCCCAAGACTTCTCGGCTTCTGCGGCACACCATCCGTTCGAGGGTGTTGGAGACGACAAAGGGCTCGTTGGTCCTGCAGGGTCTCTAGATGATGTGATTACATACATTCATGTCGCATCAATTATTTCATCCAGCGAGCAAAAGGCTGCAAGTATGAGATGGTTCGTACCCCGGTTTTTTTGTTCCTACCCCTGTCAAGTTTCACAACTGACTCCTGCATAGGTGGCATGCGGCCTTCACGCTAGCCCGCGAACTCAAATTAAATCAGGAAATGGAAATTACTCCGAATGTGGACAGCCTGACCGATGGGTCGAGTCCTTCATTTGGCTACGGGCTAGGCGGATGGCCCGGCTCCCCTGGTGGGCTCGGATTTGACTATTCGAATACGTCGCGACCGAGCCTGAATTGCGTGTGTGATAAAACACACGACTTACACAATGGACCCATCACAGAGGAACACCGCGAAGAGCGGCGCAGAACGTGGTGGCTGCTCTATATTATGGATCGCCACCTGGCACTGTGCTATAATCGGCCCTTGGCTCTCCTCGACGCTGAAAGTGAAGATCTCTTGCTTCCTTTGGACGAGAACGCCTGGCAAGCAGGGATCATCCACACCAACAGTCCTCGACCAGATGGCCCACAGTGCCTACGGTCGGGCGACCAAAATAAACGCCGCGTATTCCCCAACTTCATCTGCCATGACCACTCCATCCTCGGCTTCTTCCTCCCCCTCATGACCATCACTGGTGAACTGATTGATCTCAATCAAGCACGAAACCACCCCACTCTCGGTGTGCGCCTTTTAGGCAAAGACGCCTGGGAGGTTCAAGTCGCCGAAGTGCTACGTCAACTAGAGATCTACAAAGCTAGTCTCACCACGTTCGCTGCATCAAGCGCACCGGACCCAGATGCTCCATTATCAAACTACTCAAAATCGGACCCCGTCGATCCCCAATTGTCTCAGGCCTATTCTTGGCACACACAAACTGTGATCGCCTATTCCTCCTACCTTACCCATGTCCTGCATATTCTGCTAGTCGGAAAGTGGGACCCTGTGTCTCTCATTGAAGACAAAGATTTCTGGACCTCCTCTCCAGCGTTCGCATCCACCATCTCCCACGCCCTCGAAGCGGCAGATTCTGTCTCACAAATCCTCCGCTTTGATCCAGATATCAGCTTCATGCCTTACTTTTTCGGCATCCAACTCCTTCAGGGAAGCTTCCTCCTCCTTCTCATAGTGGAACGACTGCAGAAAGAAGCAGGCGAGGGCATTCTCAATGCTTGCGAAACGATGATCCGTGCCACCGAGTCCTGCGTGGTCACCTTGAACACAGAGTACCAGCGCAGCTTCCGGCAGGTGATGCGCTCTGCTGTTGCGCAGGCACGCGGCCGCCCGGTAAATCCGAGCGAAATTCGGCATCGTCGGAAAGCCGTGCTAGCCCTGTACCGCTGGACTCGGAAGGGTACTGGATTGGCTCTTTGACCCCGCAGAGATCCTGTTCCTGCCGATCATGTCGGTGTATGCGGGGGATTGTACATTTTGGACTTGAGGGGAATAGTACTGTATAGTGAGGCGTTCCGGAATCTTGGAACATGACGCGTAAATATATAATTTACTTTGGCTTCGAGTCAAAGACATATTGGCCTCGGGGCATTTGACTTCACTTTACTCAAACCCTATGATTTAGCATATTTAACCGAGCTCACTGGCCTCACCGGGGCAGAGAGGCAATATCGTTAAATTAACCGCCGTCACCTGCTCTCGTTGAAATTCACCGATTGGCCCGCGATCCGTCAAATGCACAGACCCGAGTCTGAAATCCGGGGAAATCGGTTAATTGTTCTTTTCACGAGTGATTTCTTTTTTGCCGACATGCAGACTTGACCGTTAGAGCCATGGAGCTCGCTTCGGAGCTTGAGATCTTGCCCCAGGTTCTCCGCAGCTCCGATTTGACTTTGTTTTGTCTTAAAAATGAAGGATTACCCCAGTCCGGGGAAAATGTTTCTTCACCAGATCGCGCTACACCTTCTCGCGTTCGCAACAAGATCACAATTCACTCCTTGAGCAGTAGCTGAGCTATTGGCGATACGAATACACACAATGACTGAATTCCAGTTCTCTTATGAATCCTGGCCCGTCGAGGGTTTTGAGATTTTACCTCAAGAGCTTGATCAGCCCATCATCGCAGGAGATTTCAATCCTGTAGAAGAGCTGGATCCAAGCTTGGTCGAACAGCTGAATATGCCCAAGTCCAACTTCCAGCCCTATCCCGCATTGTGGTATGAGGCTGGCCTTGTGAGGCAAGACTGCGGCATTAATCAAGAGCCAAGGTAAATATTCACACCGGTCATGTTGACAATGACGAAGCAAAAGTGAACCAAAAAAAAAATGGAACTGACATACTGTTACAGCTATTTCCCCGAGAATACACCGACCCTCGATCAACTAGCGACGCAGAGAGCTCTCTTCATGACTCCAGCATATCAATTCCCAGCATCCCCAACCTCCGATACGCGCAGCTCTCCTGATCCAACTTCGACATGGGAAGAAGAGACCCAAGGGCAATACAACTTTGATCTGAGTATGGATCAGTTCCAAAGCCCGCAATTCGAAAGCCCCCAATATGCCCCACAACTCTCCGAGGATTGCTTCACACCCCTCGAGATGCCCGATGGGAGCACCCGGCTGACATCAAACTGGTTACCCGTCGACCCCGAAGCAGGGTTTACCATTGCGGCACCCGAAGAGGATTTTCAAGATATGAAGTTCGCTTTCTTTCCCTCGGAGCCGACTGCGTGGTCGTATGACCGTTGAGTGGGTCCTGCATCTGCATCTGCAGCAAAAACTCTCTACTTTGTACTTTTTACTTTCTTCCCATCTGGCTACACGCCAGTGATGTCTGTGGAAGTTGTCTGCCTTGACTCCACCCCTGCCACGCCCGTGCCCTGGATTAAGAGTATCCCGGTTCCAACACGTGCAATATCGCGCCCTATCATGGGTAGCCGGACATCCCGCTGAGAACAGCTCATCCCATGCCGGGGTAAAGACCGGCTTGGCTCGCGGGGGTGGATCATGTTGATTGCACCGGCTTGTCATATTGCCGATGGAAACCGGTGAGACACTGTAGCTTTCTGGGTGAGCTATCTTCGCGGTTTATCATTCAGCGCTCTGAAATTCATTTGATCGCAATATGTTCTGTGTCGTTTGGAGGCAATCCACCACAATTCAACATTCGGTTCAGTTCGATGTTTCCTCGTTACTGTCGAACCAAAGTCCCAACACTTGGCGCACCATCTACAACCTTGATACAACGGGGAAGGCACTTGTGAAGGCGATGTTCATAAATTGAAATATATACAAAATCACCCTGGAAGCGACCTTGAAATCCCATGTTGAGTCCCGATTCTGATGCCTGACAGAGGTAAGAAGTTAGGATAAGTATGCACGTAACTAAATATTGTGCCTAGGGCCTTGGACATATTGAACACTCAGTGATTAGATTGGCTTAATCTAAAACTCGCCATATCCACTAAACCCACCATAGTGGGGGCCTCGGCCGTGTCCGCTGCCATGTTTAAATCCAGGGGTCTGCAGAAGCAGGGCCGGGGAACAGAACAGGACTCAAGAGTGGGTTGGCGCCAGGACATGTCGCTACAGTACGGAGTACAACTTACCGATACCGGCGCTATGGAGAAATGAGCAGACAAGTTTCAGCCACAACGTCGACTCTGACATCGCTCAGCGACTCCATGCTCATTTCTGGATTCACAGACTTGAGGTGGCTGAGCATGTGGGGCCTACTCCGTACTAATCCGTACTCTGTACAGCCTGACTGGTGACAGCAAAGAAAGTCTCGAATAGCAAAACCAATTTTGCACAGCAATTCAAACAGCAAAGGAAGCTACTCGTATACTTTCTAAAAGGGAACGCACGTGATTCAAAGACTGTTGGGATCGCCTTCGCGCTCTCGTCGCGATTTCCCTTTCTTCTGCAACATCCCGAACTCGCACTCACAGCCCCCCCTCAACACCATTTTCAAAACCGTTTCATATAATTCCCATGGTCAAGATGCCCGGTGTTCGTGAGTATATCCTTTGCCCCTTTGCTTTTTAAATTGCCTTTGGGCATTCAAATTGAAGCGACACGGTCCTGACACCATTAAGCTCCAGACGCGCTGAAGCAAGTCAAGAAGGGCTTTAAACGCCTCTTCAGTCGCAAGAAGAAGAATCAAAACCCCGAGGGTTCGTCTGAACATGGTTCGACTGGCAATCCCGAGGCTGGCGGCCCTGCCACCGATCCCAAGGCTGGTATGTTAACCCCTATCCACTGTCGTTTTGACGGGTCGAAATCGGCTCTCGCGTCTGTCGAAAAAACCCACCTTCTGACCATCCCAGATTCCGCTAAGCCGGAGAAGTCTGCTAGCGCTACCGCGGCTCCTGCTGTGACTACTGCTCCGACTACCGAGTCTGCTCCTGTTCAGCCTCACGACCCTGCTGTCACGATCTTGGAGCCTGGAAAGCCTGTGACCGACAACACCAGTCAGTCGGAATTCCCGGCGGCTGAAGCGGAGCCTTCCTCTGTTAAGCCCGTGGAGCCTGCTCCCAAGACTGGTAAGATTGTCCCATATACTCTTCAAACTAGAGAATTCTACTGACGGTGATTCTAGATGCTCCTGCTCAGTAAGGCATGCGTCTTGTCATGTCCTAGTTCATCTTTATGAACATTACCATGCGCGTCTGATCCGGTTTTCTTTTTTCATTTTCTTTTCTGAGCCGCTCTTTGTTTCTTCTCATACCCACGGCGTGGTGTTCATCAAAGCCAGAGCCATGCGTTGCGTGCTTGTTCTTTTCTATCTTCGTCGTGATCAGACCGCTTAATGACATAAAAGATTATTCTCACTTCGCTCCCAACCGTATATCGTGGTGGTCTACGTGCTTCAGTTGTAGAGTCTTTGCTTCCGTCTTTCTTACCAAGTGTATCTTACAGATGTACGTTGGATGTGTATGTTATCAAATTGGCGACTTATGGCTTGATGGCATGTGCTTCATCCTAAAGTGCCTCGTCTGTGCCAACCTCTAGGGCTATTGCTATTCATGGGCCAAGTTCCCCGTGGGCGAAGCGAAATTCAGTTCGAAACACATCTTGAAGGGTCGATCAGACCGTACGCAAACGTAGAATCTACCTTGTATGATTGAACCTCAAGATCTCGCCCAGTAGGTGGATTGGATATGGTCCAAGAACCATGTAAGTACAGTAGCCCTAGAAGTTCCCAAAGGCGAAATTGAGATGTCGTTGAAATAGACAAGCGTGCCACGTGTCATAGATACATCGCACGTGTTCAAGTCATGAGGAGAGGGGACGCGAAGTTGTCAAACTCCCACGGATGTTTGCATTGCCTAATTGGGAAACCTGGATAAGTCACCTGCCACTCCCCCCAAACTCAGGTATAAATACCTCCCACTTTCCCTTCTCCCTCTTTCTCTTCTTCTCTTCTTCTCTCTCTCAACAAACCCCATCTGGCTTGGGCTTATCCCTCCCACTTGGGTCACTGACGTTTTGACTTCGCATCCCTGGGCCCATGGATGCGAGTCACAGTGGTCACAAACGAAAACTAGTCTCGTGCGAGTCGGCGGGCAGGTGAGGTAGTAGGGAGACGTCCCGAACCCAATAATTGATCCTGTGTAGCTACCCACGATGCACATTCGGTAGTCTGTAGAAGTGCTTTCGAGCCACACACCATGTACTTGCTCTTACTACAGCCAACGTAGGACTAGCTTGTAGGGCACGATGAAGATGTCTGTATTCGGGAGGGGTATCGAATTCCAGTAAACACAGTCTAATTCTCTCCGCCGGACGAAGCATCATCCCCCTCGGCCATGGCAATATCTTCCACGCTGACACCAGCCGCCGCAGCCTTCTGCTCCCGCGCCTTTTGTCGGCGCTTGAGCTTCCTCTCGCGATTCTTACGGGTACGCTTCTCCGCGTCGTTCTCCTTGGCAACCTGAGCGGCTACAATCCGCTTGCGTAGCTGCACGCGTCTCTTCTTTCCAGGCTTCTTTCGGGTCAAAGGGCTCTTCGTCAACGGTGCGCCTTCCACCACGTAGATCGGGAGACTGCCCGCTGGCCGTGGTGTCTTGGTTTGATGGCGCTTGAGGTGAATCACTCGCCATGGTAGATGACATCCAGGCTAACGATCCGTTAGTTACCCGTACATCGATCGTCGGTGTTAGCGAGATCGAAAATGACTTACCCAGGGTTGTGACTGTGCCCATCCAAGCATATGATCCCCACTCACGGCCATGTCCTCGAACTGCCGTTGCTTTTCAGCAAGCTGTGTCTCTTCCTCCGGTGTAATTTTGCCGCTATATGTGGTAGAAAGCTTGGGGTCGGAGAAGTAGTAGTCCCAATTGCGGTGCGCATTCACGAATCTACCCTCTGAGGCATCGCCAGAGCCGGGAGTCGGTGAATGGAGTCGGATTCGTAGCTTCTGTGTCGTGCCCGCGGGCTTTTCATCTGACCCCGGTGCGTTCTTATCGTCATTGGCGTCTGTTTGTGATTCTTTGCTTGTTTCTGTGGACTTGGCGGGGGCACTGAACAGCCGGAATTCGAATTCTTGTTCGTCATCCTCGTCTGCGGGCTGGGAAGGGTCATTGTCTTGACCGCTGGCTTCGGGGGCATCGTCCAGGTGATCGAGATTGAGCAGCTTTCCCAATCTGGCGTAGGCATCTTGAGCTTCAGAATCGTTGGGTGCCGGTGATGGTGAGCGGGATGACGCCGGGGAGCGCATCTCATCGCGACGAACGCTGAGTGGGATATATTAGCCAGAATTCGAATGAGAAGCCTATCGGCTATGTCTGGTCACATACCACTTAACCTGTGATTCTTCAAACATGTTGTGTGGTGTGTGAAAGGGACAGGGACATTGGCAAAAGACAAGAAAATGCTGCTTCCACGCCAAGACATCTGCGGCCACGGCCTCTTATCGATGACATGGCACGGACCCCAACTTCGAGAGCCCAGTCCTTTTCTCTTTCCGACCTCACTTCTCTCACGAACTCTGCGCTATTTGTTTCCTTTCATCTCCTGCTTCTTTTGCATATCCACACACTCCTTTCGACTCGAGATATTCCCTCAACCCCTCCGTTCCCCACCGTCTCGTCCCCCACGCGATTGGGGGTGGTTAATGCCTCGTGCCCATCGCATATCGCAAACGTGCAGCCCAGAACGCCCGCGCTCTCTCCAGTCCCTTTAAATGGGTGTCTGTGCCTCCTGCCTCGGTGGCAATCGCCATGAGTCTCCTGAGGTGAGTCCCGAGACTGCTATCGACATGTTGCTGCATTACCTCGGCTTAATGCGCGGAACATGGGGTGATCGTCAAGGACCATTTTCTAACCTCCTCACTCTCAAGCCCGAGTCTTCACGTCTACTAGAAGAAGACCCTTATCAAGCGGGGTATGGCTACGGAGCGCTCAATCATGCCCAACAAGCCAGTCAGCCGGATCCGGAATACGTGAGGCGGGAAAGAGAGGCTTTGGAATCCATTTGTCAACGCACGTCGGAGTAAGTGATCACATGATTGACGGAGACATGCTACCAGTTGTGGCTCTTGTAGATGGGTTCGCTAACTCATCTATCTAGCTCGGTCATCGATATCTGGTCCCTCCAGCCACAACCACACCTTCAACCTCAAGCGACCCTCCATACACCTATCTCTGCATCCCCCGCCCCGTCACAAAAGACCGACGGAACAACACCCGTCACATCTACCCACCGCACATCGCCGCCAAGCAGACCGACCTCGGGCGCCGAAGGCGCTGTTCCGAAACACTGGGGCGAAGTCGTTGTCAACCCGAATAAGAAGCGCTCCCGCTCCAACATGAACACCGATGCCAACGCCAATCACGATGTCTTCGGTGTCTTGAATATTAAATAAGAGCTTCGTTTCTGTTTCGGGGCATTCATCGCTGCGTATTGACGATGATGAGGTACACGACAAAAGGTTTGGGGGGATCAAATTGAGTGCACAGGTCCTGGGTCCTGGAAGACCCGTTGTTTAGTCTTCTTGCGTGTTCTCTCTTTTGAGGGATTTTGATTTTTTCTTGCATGATCGCAGGTCGACTGTTTCTTTTCGCACATATAGCCATTTTTCTCTTGTTCTCTCGGTCTGCTAATACCCATTGGCGCGGACTACTTTTCTTTTGTATTAGAATCTACATTCGCTCCATCTCGAATCTGTATGAATTTACTCATGTCATTTTTTGAATCCGCTTTGTTGACTATTTATGTCCGATTCTTTCGCTCTCATGGAGTAGGCAGAGAAATCAACTGTCAGTTTGCCATGGTTGAATCCAGAGAACACGGGATCCCGAGGATAGCCTGAGCATTCAAGGTCAGCTCATGAACCAAACCGTACACTCAAGAGCTGTTTAGTTCGAAGGTGTAATCTTGTGGAAGAACTTGGAATACCTCCCAACATCCGAATTCGCTATTGTCAAAAGACGCGGGCGTTGGTCGGCTCATTACATGACCTGGCGGGACGACCCCTCGCGATAAGTTTCCAGTGTACGACATAAGCACAAGACAGAGCATGAGAACAAAGAGCTTGATTCAATGAAATATGAATGAAAATAATACAAACCCCATGTGTTAAAAGAAAAGATAAACGCCCGCTGATCCTGTTCGAGCTTGGGATATAGAATAGAGTTGAGAGATGCAATATGTCCTGGCCAGGTCCATCGTGAACCCAGCATTGCAATATTGTCACTTAGACGTCGTCCATTGTCCCCGCCGGTTCCTCACCGCCAGACTCATAGCTTCCAGCGGAGCTCAATTCGTCTTCAGATTCAGTGTCCTCACCAGCCTCGTCCACCGCCTCTTTGCTAGCGTATTTGGCAACATATTCTAAGTGGGGTTAGTATCTGTGTGACCACGCCCGAGTCCGGATAATACATACCCTTCACTTTGGCTTCATATGCCTTCGGTTCTCTCATTAGGAGAGCTGCTGCTTCGCCGTTGAGGGGGTCCGCGGGGTTGGGGTAGCGGAGGAGCTGGGGGAGGAAGACCTCGAAGATATTGAGCATGTCGTACATCGGCGACCATGTTTGATTGATCACGTCGAGACAGACGGAGCCCGATCTATGCCCAATCTGCATTAGCGGCCGGACTATTTGGACCGTGCAGATGGGCGCCACTTACAGTTCATCGATGTTTGGGTGGAAGATCCGATTGACGAATCCGATGCTCGGGCTTTTGTATGGGTACTGGTCGGGCAGCTCGACGTGGATTTTCCAATGGCCTCCGGTAAACGGTGCTAGGAGAATGAGTATGATGTCATAGTAGACCATTGCGAACATGACATACTTTCTTCGGGGCCCTTGAAGCGGACATAGAATTCTTGCCTGGTCATGAAATTGGTATTTGGGAAAATTGTTCGGGGGTTGGGGGACATACACTGGTTGTAGATAGTCAGTATGGAGTCATTGCCCAGGATCTAGAATCACTCACTGTTATCGTTTACCAGAGTTACTTCATAGTCACTCATAAGCCTAGATATATGGTCAGTGTAGTTCGCGATTCAACATGGTGGCGCACGCCAAGTGAGCTGTGAGGGCAACGGTGGCCAACTCGTTGGGAATGGGGCTTTGTGTCGTACATCCTAAGAGAAAAGTCAGCGGTCAATAAACTCAACGTGTATCTGAGCTAGAGAAGCATACTTCATGACCTAAATCAAACAAGCAAATTCATTAGCAACTGTAAGGACCCTAGCAGCTTATCGGACCATCCACGCCATGACTTACATCTGTCTCGATTCTGCGCTTTGGGCTACTCATTTTGATGGCGTTGAGTATTAGGTAGCTTGGTTGTCACTAGTCCAGAGTATGTCACTCGCTTTCTGTCGGTTGGTTGAGGGCTGGAGGTATGGAAGTGGCGTGGTCAAGCAGATCAAGATCGGAGCGGGGAAGTGATGAGCGGGGCAGATAGTGGTTTTGGAGGAATGTTGAGAGCCGGGGTGACGTGCAGGGAACTTCAGCACAGAGATAAATAGTCGGTATAAACGCAAGGTTTGGTAAATGTCTGCAAGTCGGACAAACGTGGAGAGAGAAGGGTTGGAAGCTATCGCCGGGGCACCTGGGGGTGAGTGGTTGAGTCAGCGCTTGCCGGGGCCCCACTTAATACGAGTGGACCGAGAGGCTTATTCTTGCATCTTCTATACTCCGAACCGAGAGCAACATCTTTTTATGGATGTCCTTGACCTGAAAGTCTTTCAGTCTCAGGCTTACATTGTATAGACAAACTGAGTGGGATCAGAAGTAATCCCGTCAGTGTCTGGGCTTGAAGTTTGATACCAGGGACCCTCAATCTTTGGACAGGGCATTCCAACCTTGTTGTCGGAGGTGACCTCATGACCATGTGGAACAAAGAAACCAAAGGAAAAGAGTTTCTAACATCCGTTCTTATGTTGAACTGGCTGTGCACTGAAACCTTTTACCGCACTTCCGCCCTGCAGTATATCTGCTTCTAACCACACAAGTCACTTGGGATATATCATTCTGGATATCAAAGAAATCCCGCATGTATTCTCTGGCGGTCCAACTAAGAAAAAGGAGAAACGTTTTGGTTGCCAGGGCTGATTTCCAAGGGGTTTTCGAAAGTCAAAAATCGATTCGTTTTTCAAGGATAATTGTCTACCATATCCCTTGTTTTGTGATACTGGCTTATCTTGCAGACTCTTGTCCAATGATTTCTATGCTATCAAGTGCAAGGCCAAACTCGTCTGCTAGGTGTAGAAAATTCGGGCCAGAAACAGCGTGTCGGCAAAGTGCTCCTTCTTTCAATTCACCGCGGACTAGAAAAGACCCGATATGCCCATCAAGGCTCAGGCATACCGTGATCGTACAGCTCCTCCCAGAAAGAAGTATCGTGTGGCCTTGCCATACGATGGACTTTGCCTGCCGTTTTCCAGCCAAAGAAGCCAGCCATTTCCCAATCAATGAGCCCTACAATCTTGTCATCATCAACTATACAGTTGGACTCTGAAAAGTCGTTGTGCATGAAGCTCATGTCTGAATCCTCATTGGTCTCCGAGAAAAGGATATCGCACTCTAGTGGTTGTATACGACCGGTTTCGCGGATATTGGGATCAGGCACGACGTGGGAACGAACCTGACGTCCATCGGAGGGCTTGATAGAGTGCAGTTCTCGAAGTATCTCCCGTGCTTGCTCTCGAAAAGAATCCATTTGATGCTGAGAGAGGTAAGGCCATGCAACGGCTAATGCAACACCCGGGATCCGTTCCTGGATTAACACTTGGCGACCATAAATCTGAAAACGTGTCAGCCAGTCAATTATTTACAAAGTATCGGGAGCACACTTACCTTGCCAGCAAAGTATATCTCGGGCACTCTAACATCTTTCAAAGCTTTTTTCGCGAGGGCCACAGCCTGGATTTCATTTTCGTCGGCATACGAGTAGCAGGTATCCGTGAACTGGCCACTCCCTTGCGAATGAAGATGGCCCGACTTGATGATGATGCTACCGATGGCGAAGACGTCTCGATTGAGGAAAGTGAGAGCAGGGTGCTGCGCCGGGATTGCTTGGGCGAGAGGTGGAAATGAAAACAAAGTGAAAGCGAAGTAAAAAAAAAAAAAAAAAAAAAAAGAACAGACCATGACCGAGGCAGAAACAGTAAATTTGTGATCTCGTGACCTCTCACCTAGGCAGGATGGCACCTTCTTCGGTGAATCTGTGCCTTCCGTATTAGGCAGGCTCCTTCCCTACAGCCCGTGCCTGCCAAAAGGTCAGAGGGTCAAAACAACTTAGGACATCTTGTAGACATTTCAATCTTAGATAGATCAAGCTCGATGGTTACAATCCCCTCCGTTCCATCTACCGTCTTTCTTGCAAATAAAAATCGCTTTGGCATACAGCAATCTGTTCTTCTACATTTGACTTATGATGAAATGTCTGAGCTTTGCATGGCAAACATGCGGAGACTTGGACTAATATATTGCAGTGCTATTCGCTTTATCAATATATGAGTTGGCCAGGGGTTCATATATATGAGCTCCTGTTTCTTGCCCTCGTTTCGCCCTAAACAATGTATTATCCTATCTCATATTGCTCTTGCCTTGGACAGTTAGTGTGAATCTGTCCACACTTTCTGTGATAACAAAATAACCTTGGAATCTAGTTATCAGGCTTAGACCATTCAAGAACTGACCAGCAACTATGCACCTTTGTAACCCACCTGGGCCGTTTCTTGACCCTCCTTCACAACGTGATAACAGGCTGATCTACAAAAGAGAAGCATGAATTGCTTCGAAACAGTAGATTCTGGCTGTGAAGCAAAAAGACCGACCGGGGAAAAGAAGGAAGAGAGAGAGAGAGAGAGAGAGAGAGAGAGAGAGAGAGAGCTATCTAAGCAAAGGGAGTCATCTGACATCCCAACACAACATCCAAGTAGTCGCCTATATCAGACAAAAAGCAAAACTCATAGCTTAAGTGCCCGGGGCGATAGGTACAATCAGCGCCTCTCTCTCTTCAAGTTGGCTTTGCTCATAGGTTGGCAGTGAGGTGATCATATCAAAAGGGTTTGCCCAACTATTACCACAAAGTCCCCAAATTGACACTCGGCTCATCCAAATCCCACGGTAACTCCGCCCTTCTCCATAATAGAGCATATTGAGCCTTTTCAAATCCACTTTCTGGGGCACACTGAATTCAAAGCCGCGAGACTTCGCACAACACCTGCATTCCACTGTACAATGTCCTGCTCCAAGGCTACGAGATGGATTATCACCCCTGCGCAAGCAGCAGCCACACGTACGAGCGCAACATCCCTGCCGCCGAATACAATCCATCACAAGTTCACGATGCATATACCACTGGGGATGTGATCTCCATAGCTCGAATCCCCGCTCTTGTCCCATTAGCTCCAGATTCGACCGATAGTGCCACCATTTTTGAGATAAGACGTGATATTGGGTATTGAGAAATTGCAGCCTCTCTGTAGCGGGGAGGTTGTGATCCTGGTTGAGGCTCTCCCGGATCGCGGTTTCTTCCTGGACCAGCTCTCGGAGTTCTTGCTCGGTGTTAAGGAGATCAAGTGAGCTATCGGTGGTATTTGAATCAGTAAGGGCTATCAGGTATGTCTTATATCGAAGTCTCTGGAGGGTGTTGATATCGCCACGCTTCTGCAAATCTCTTTCCTGGGTTGATCCATCACCAATAATTGTGGTGCTTTCATCGTGGTTCGTAGTAGGGTTGATAGTCGTGGTCTGTTGGGCGTAGCCTTCTGGTGAAGACCATGCGGCAAGAGACGAGAAGAACGACATTTTCGCGGGTGAACTATTGGAAGAAGGCGAGATAAAAAGAAGTTTCTGTTTCCGTGCGTTTGATTTAAATCAAAGTCCGGAAGGATGTTCCAAGTCTAACACCCGACACTCCATTCAGGCATTATTTTGAATTCAACTCTTATTGGTCTGCCCAAAGGAAGCCTTGAACATATCCAGGGTTCTTTCAAACTATCCCAAAGTATCAAGTCAGGGGGGCTAGCCTGCTACCAGACTGAGCGTAGCACTACCTGACCAAAACATAGAAAATAACGGGAGCAAAAGGTTATTCGATTGACAGCGGTGTGATTCGAACACGCTCACGAATGAATAGCATATCGAGGAAACGACTTCCGAATTCGAGTGTTACGCCTTAATCGCTCGAGGACGCTGTCATGTGAACGAATTTTTGGGCTTTTTTGCATCATGAGCGTGCTGTATTGAAGCTCAAAAGAGGAGGTTGATTAGTTACAGTTTCGGTCCTCCAAAGTTTACAGTCAGGTGAGCCCAGCCAGGTGACCATTTCACCTTTTGGGGTGTACAATGTACAATGTACTTATGCCCTCCCCTTTATGACTTCACTTCATGTATAGTAGAAGATTCAATCTCAACCTTGATTTGTGGGGACCAAGCTATAATGTCGGCGTCGACTGTTGTGGGTCTGATCTCTCGGGCTCCACCTGTAGATAGGCCTGAGATGGCGGGTGCTGGATGTCCAAATTCACGTTAATGATGTGAGCAGGTTCTTTGCACAATCATGGAACAATCGCCAAGAACTCCTCGCGGAGCTTGACCACAAGTTCAGTACCCTTGTCGAATTCTTACCACCTCGATTCAAGTCGAGTTTGGTTAGCATCCGCAAGGACCTCCCTTCCATCTTCTCGGGAGCCCTTCCGTTTGTTCTCAGCCATGGCGATCTTTGCGAGATGAATATGCTTGTTAACCCTGAGAATGGGAAACTAACAGGCATTGTTGACTGGGCCGAGGCAAGGATCCTTCCCTTTGGCTTCTCGTTGTGGGGATTTGAAAATATCCTCGGGTTCATGGATTCAGAGGGCTGGCACTACTATGACAGCCGCAAAGAGCTCGAGGACCTCTTCTGGAATTCGTTTAGGGCGGAAATTAGAGATTCCTCTTATGCCGATTTACATTTGATACAAAGTGCAAGAATCGCTGGCTTGTTTTGCCGATATGGCTTCGTCATGAATGATATGGCTGTCGCAAGCGTGGTCAACGAGTCTAATACTTCTGCCTTCGCTTATTTGGATGCATTTTGTACGGCCGTTGACTAGTGCCACTGCGAGCTAGATGTCTAGGTCTACGCATACCGGTGTGAAATGCACTATCTGTGTGTGACGGAGAAACAGTGGAGTACGATAAAGTATGCATTGTGGGAGACCAGAAGAAGGAGAGAGAGCGCGCGCGCGAAGCTATGGATCTACAACTATCTAGCAGCGACGGCCTGACAAATCAGACAGCCATGGATGGCTCCGACACAATATCTAGTGTTGCTCCTCGGCCGGCAGTTGGATTTTGACAGCAGCTTCCGCAAGGGCCCGGTTTTGGCTGTTCTTCTTATCAATGTATGAAGAGATATACTCCGGCACTGCAGCAACCTTGCCATCCCCACTGGGAATCGGGGTACCAAAGGTCTCCCAGACGGGAACAACGCCGGTCCAGACGCTGTTTGTGATCTGTTCGTCACCATAATCCTTACGTTCATCCGACACTCCACCGTCGCGGATCTTGCCACTTCCATCGACAATCTTCACTTTGAGAATGACGGTCGACTGCATCTCCGCACGGTCTGGTGGCACCCGCGAGTGATCCCAGCGGTCTTCAAGGACGGAGTTTGTGATCAATTTCATAGCCCATAGCTTCTCCTCTTCGTCTGTGACGAGATTGGCATAGCCGTGAAGGATGGCAGAGCGATAGTTGTAGCTATGGGAGTTGGGCGTCAGCGACAGTATCAGACCGTCTATCTTGCTACTGGCCACGCAGATTGGGAGACCTTCGCCTTCGGAGCAGTTCCGGGCGAGGTTCATGATGCGTGAGCTGACGTAGCCGTGGAGGTAGCATTCGAGAGGCTCGTCGATGCTGGCAGAAGGGTAATCAAATGATCCCATCTGTCCGATCATTGGTAGAATAGCGGGGAAGGGGTCCTCTGGACCGGGGTTGAATGACACATGAAGCACTTGGGAATCGTTGATGATTTTATGAATCGGGCCCAAGTCATAAGTAGCTAGGTCAAATCGTCAGATCTAAGGGTTCAAGAGAGATAAGTGTAATCATGCCCAGGTGAGTGGGCTATATATTTTCATAGTTCTGCCATACCTCGATGCTTATAACGATTCGCGGTGTTAGAGACCCGCTTAGGGTAAGTCAAGGTTCGTCCCATTGTACTGATCTGTATATATTTGAGAAGTTGAGTTCAGACATGAGAAATGTAATGTGAAGCCTTTAAATATAAAGAATCCAATGAACCATATCAAGGCCGGTGATGTGAGGTACGGCGTAGGATATTCAAGATCCCATTCTAGAAGGTCCATCCACGCAAGATTTCCCCACCAAGGCTAGAGCCATGACAGGGCGCACAGATGCTAGACAAACACTATACTCTCGAACAGCGCAGGGCGTGGAGAGAAGGATGTCTAATGCCAAACCCGGCGGCGGTGATTGGCTCTCACCGCCGGGAAAGCGGAAAGTTTGGCGATAACAACTTCCGTTGGAACTCTTATCAACTCGTATCATTCATCCTTGGTGAACAGCATGGCGACATGCAGGATCCTCGCTCGCCAGTGTGCGCTGCATATGCGATACAGGCCTCTGACTCACTCGCTCCGTCAATTGCCTAGACGCAACCCCCTCCCCCGAAGCTATGCAACCTCGGTGGCCGCCGCGGAACTCAAATTCGGCCAGCCGTTGCATGAAACACATCCCCACATCCTGAGTCCAGGCGAGCGTGCGTCATTGTCTGATTGTAGATCCTCAATTGCGATCAAGCTAACTGACTGGCTATGAAGTGACACCCGGCATCACTGCCCTCGAATATGCTCAGCGCCGCTCCAAACTGGCCAACAAGCTTCCGAAAGGTGCCATTGCGGTGTTGGCTGCTTCCGAGGTCAAGTATCGTGCTTCGGGCATCTTCAATGAATACCGACAAGACTCGAACTTCTTTTACTTGACCGGTGAGTTCAGATAAGATATGAGTTGTATCGCATCAACGGATGGTCAACTGACGATTGCGCGTTGGATAGGGTACAACGAACCAAACGCATTGGCGATCATCGGGAACGACGGCTCGGGCGATAATCACATCTTTCATCTGTATGTCCGGGAAAAGGACGCCAAAGCAGAGCTATGGGATGGCGCACGATCCGGCACTCAGGCTGCCAAAGATGTTTTTAATGCCGATGAGGTACGAGAGCTTGATATGAATACAGCCTGAAGTTGAGTCGAATCTAACCATGACAACAGTCAGGAAACATTGAGCGTGTCGGAGAAATCTTGCCCAGCATTGTCCATGGCGCCACGGAGGTGTACTCGGATATTCCCACATTCGACGGTTCACGATCATCTCTGAACCGGTATTTGTACGGTCCGACAGTCGCATCGGAGAAGCTCAGAAAGGTCGTCGATCACCGCAGAGTCAGGCCATTGAAGCACTTGCTTAATGAGATGAGGGTCACGAAGAGCGAAAATGAGGTTGTGCAGATGCGCCGTTTGGGCCAAGCATCTGGAAGATCTTTCACAGAAGCCATGCGCCAGGATTTCACTCGTGAGAAGGACCTCTACTCATTCTTGGAGTACCAATTTAAGGTCCATGGATGCGACACTAATGCGTTTGTCCCGGTTGTTGCGGGTGGTCAAGTAATTGTCATACAACCCTTCGTATTTGGCTCAATACTAACGTGTCCAGAACGCCTTGGCTATTCACTATACTCGAAACGACGATGTGCTCAAGTATGTCTCCTCTAGTTCACTACCCTGGCCGATGCTTACAATGATTCTTTTCTAGGGATGGTGATCTCGTCCTCGTGGATGGCGGTGGTGTAGGTCCATTTCAAATCAGACGCTTAAATTCCGAACGCTAACACACTCCCAGGAGTGGGGAACCTATATTTCCGATATCACCAGAACTTGGCCGGTCAATGGCAAGTTCACCGATCCCCAACGGGACTTGTACAATGCTGTTCTCAATGTGCACCGCAGTTGTCTCTCATTGTGCCGCGAGGATTCTAATCTCTCGCTGGACAAGCTGCACGGCATCGCCGAAAATGGATTGAGAGATCAGCTCAAGTCGCTTGGTTTCGATGTTTCCGGCGACGTAGGTGCACTCCTCACGTGTGGTAGAGAACACTCGCTGACAAAACTAGGCCCTGAACACTCTTTTCCCCCATCATTTGGGTCACTATGTTGGTCTTGACGTCCACGACTGCCCTGGATATTCCAGAGGCTATGATTTGAAAGCAGGTCAATGTATCACCATTGAACCGTTCGTTTCCCCAGCCTCTTTTACTTCACCCTGAAACACGCTAACTGATGTCAGGGGTATTTACGTTCCCGATGATGAGCGTTGGCCGGCCCACTTCCGCGGTATTGGAATTCGCATCGAGGATAGTGTTTGTGTCGGAGATGAACACCCGATCGTCTTGACCCCGGAGGCCGTCAAGGAAGTAAGTTCTCCAACATCTGCATCGTTGTGTATTGCTAATCTGTGTTAGGTCGAGGACATTGAGGCCCTGCGAAATTAGATATCATGTGTATTGTTAGTAGCCAGATACCCTCGAATATCTATGTACAATAGCATCTAGGCTCGAAGTTATTAAACACGAGCCCCCTTTTAATCTGCATCTGCCGTGCTCCACATGTTTGACATCGCCTTGCCTAGATCACTTTGTTGGTGGCTGGTCTGGGGGTGTTTGTTTGGGCGGAGGCTGGTAGCGGTGGTTGGAGTCGATCGATCACAAAGTTATTTAGGTTATATTGTAAGTCAAGAGGCAAGAAAGCGCCATTAGAGGGAATGAGAGGAGAATGGAGTAAAGGAAAAAAAAGAAGGACGAAAGAATCCTGGTCGCGGTCCAAGAATGCAATGTTGATGTTCATGCTTCGCGCGCTGCCGTTGGTTGTCAGGCCTCCGCTCAAAACAAACTGAGCTCCACACCACACGACTTGCCTTTGCTCTTCTTTCTTCCTCCTCAACTTTCAACCTCGACTCTCCCCAACTTCGAACGCCTGGATTTCTTTTTTTGTTCTGTTCTCTCCTTGTCCCTTGACGTACAATGTTCTTTTAATCTCTTTTCGCTTCGGTAAGACGTGTAGCACGTCGCGTGCTATTCAGTACCCCTCTCCAACTGTTGTTATCTGCAAGTCGACCACTTCGAACGCGTCGACATTGAGTACCTGTTCTCCAATGGCCACTGTATTCGTCCCTCCCTCGCCGCAAACCTCCATGACTATGGCTACTCGTCGCCCTCTCGCAAACGTGCCGAATGCAACAAATTCTCCACATAGGGCAGGTCTCCTGCCAGCGAAGCGTTCTCGGTCAACCCAGATGGAAATCCCGTACGGCCAACCGCCACCCAAGAAACAAGTGATGGAAGGAATGGACTATGAGGCCGGCAGGTCGGCCACCACCAACACACAAAACACGGACTCGAAACTGTTTGCTCGCCGCTCCAACAATGCCGTTCCCAGTGCTTTTGAGAAGAAACTGGTAGCTGCGAGAGAGAAGGAACGCCAACCAGCAGCTAAGCCTGTCAAAGTCGAGAATATGGATTCTATTCGCCAATGGCAGCGCCACTACCGAAAGGCGTTCCCCTCGTTTGTCTTTTACTTCGACAGCATGCCCGAGGAGATGAGGCGAAAGTGCTCTCGACAGGTGATCGCTCTGGGAGCTGTAAGTACCTCCATGCCCCATTCTCGGCACTATGAGCATATGTTCATATGTTTCATTCTGCCGAGATTTCTTCGAGCTCATGCAATGCAAGAAATGTCTCTGACTGAATGTGATATCTTAGCGAGAGGAGAAGTTCTTCTCACGTCTGGTTACCCACGTTGTCACTTCGCGTGCTATTCCCCCTGAACCCCTCGCCACTGATTCAACCAACGGTGAAAGCAATGTTCAAACCGTGAACCCTTCACTTTTAGAGAGAAACGGCGAGCTTCACCTCCACACCCTGAAAACAGACACCCGACGTGAACAAGCGACCAAAGACACCCTCCAGCGCGCTCGGCAAATGGGCATGAAGATCTGGGCTCTCGAGAAGCTGCAGCGTATGATCACAACCATCAACGACAGTGATATTGGTGGTCAGTACGACAACGCTTCACGCAACAAGGGCACCACTGCCGGCCAAGGCAAAGGTGACAACGACCTTTCGCGCGTGCTTCGCCAGGAACTTCTTAACGGACCGTCGGATCGTGACCCATTGGCATCAATGGAGATGTTGACTTTCAAGGGCCCCGTTATCTACATCCACGACATGAATGAAAAGACCAAGCCAGTCCTGGTCCGGGAATACGCCCGTGTTGCCCGACGACAAGATGGAGCATGGCCCCAATTCCGCAGCGCACCACTCGGGAAATGCCCCTTTGTCGATGAACCCCCAAGCAGAAAAGAATATGATCGCCAGCGACGACAGCACAAGGGAAAAAAGGCTGCTGCTGTGAAGGCCGAAACCCGTGCTCCCAAGGAAGAGCCTCTGGCCTATGTGCCCGACGTTGCTCAAGTTGTGGCAGATAAACCTGGACATAAGGAAAAACGCGAAGCCGAGCCTGTCTTTGAAGAACAAGCCTTTGAACCGGAGCCAGTGTTCGAGGAGCATGACTTCGAACCCGAGCAAGGCTATGAGCCCGAGTATGAACGTGACCATGGAAATGGACATGATTATCAACTCGAGAATGGATATGAGCAAACAACAGAGGCCGCTACACCAGTCGCGCACCACGAAGAGCGTATCTCACCACCAATCCAGCCAGCTGGCCAAAAGCAGTCAATGGATGCACCACTGGATGATGTGCATGAGCGAAAGAGCTCAGAAAGTTTTGTTCCGCCTCACTTCCCACGCACCGGGCCCTTCTACACTGGAAACGAGCCCGCGGCTTCTGGCGTTCAGCCGTCTAACATGACCTCCGCCATCCGGTCACAGATGATCTCTTCTACTGCTGCAGCACCTGGTGCAAAGGCTGGTTTGAGTAAAGAGGTACACGGCCTCAAGCGCAAGGTTCTTGAGAAGGGCACTGGTAGCTTCACTGCTGGGTCGATGGTCGCGCCACAACGATCAACAACAGTGCCGATGAAGGACAACCTCAACCCCCCTGGGAAATCCAAACTGTCTTACAACGAACCCCAGGGCTACCATGATCATACCGGCCTCAAACGGCCTAGGGACGAGAAGGATGCCCATCAGAAGAAACCCGAAAGACGAAGGGAGCCTAAGCCTGGATATTGCGAAAATTGCAGGGACAAGTTCGATGACTTCGAAGAGGTAAGACCGAACGAATCAACGTCAATGTTTCCAAACGCGGTACTAACACCCATTATAGCATACCCTCACTCGCAAACATCGCCGCTTTGCCGTCAACTCCACCAACTGGGCAGAGCTCGATTCCCTCCTCGCCGAAATCCAGCGTCCCCTCAAGAATCAATACGAATATCACGAATAGACCTGCTCTTCATCCGGCACGTCATGATTTACTTTGGACCTCGACAGCATCTGTGATCGAATACTTTTTACTTTCTGGTGCAAGTCGAGACTGCATCTTGAATTGCATTTCTTGCCTCACTGCAACTTTCTTACCGCCCGTCATGCCAGACTTGAACCTCACATGCATAATCAACATTCCGGCATAGACGCACATGCATGGTGGCGTTTTCTTTTTTCTTTTTCTTACTTTGCATCAGCACCGTCGACATGACGTCTCGATCTGCTCCATTTGGCCTGTTCTCAGGTCGTCCACTCGTTTCAGCATTTTACTTCTTCCCACTGTATTCAATATCCGATTTTTCACCAGCATTACCTTCGATCCGTCAACCTGTTCGCTGTCGGCAGTTCAAGAACTATTTGAACCGCTCGGTCTCGCGAACAAGCCGTTGACGCTGTTTTCCCAAACAATCGATGCATCCCGCCGCGCCTTTCGCACTATGTCTTGGCCGGCTGGGAATTGCCGAAGGTACAATGGACAAATGCATGAACTTCTGTGTTCTTTCGCATAGCCCCATTACATCGTTCTCCCCGTTTTTGGTCCCACGGGTCCATCTTTCCTATCTCAGCTTTTCCTTGTGTCTTACTGGTGGTGTTTTGTTTTTCGATGACGTTGCCACACAGGTAATTGAGTCTTCAATGAGACTTTCCCCTTCTCGTGACCTTATTTCCCTGAATAAGCATTTATTCGCCTCGATGATCTCTATGCAGCTTGTATTGTGCTAATTGAATTGTCTGCTCCCCATTGAATCGACGTAGAGCACTCCGTAAAGAACTTAAAAGTAAATAATCCCAATGCGGTAATCACCTCGGCGAAATGCAAACGGTAGGCGGTCAATCACTATCTAGGCGGTGAGAGCAACAAAGTAGGATGCATTCTCGGACAGTCTTGGACTTTAGTCTCGAAGCTTGAGGTCTGTCTTCTGTATTGCTCGTATAATACTTTAACGACTGGGCTTCTCGTCTGGTCCAACCGAGATACTCTTTCTGCATGACAAAAATGAGGACTTTGCCCCGCAAACCATCTCGGTACTCGGCACCATAAATCAACGGCAGTAAAACGACAATCTTCAAGAATTTTTGATGATCCCGCCTACCACAAACCAGCACTTTTGGACAAATGAATGGATGAAAGAGGTGGATTGAGAATTGCAAATACACCCTCCGACCAAACCTCTACGAATTCGTACTACGCATACGTGGATTTGTGACGAAAGCCAGCGTGATCGACTTCCCACGCCTCGAGGCGATCATTGGAGCTTGGATCTTCAAGTATCTCACATCAAGCTCTATACTGTACAGATCAAAGAGTGTCATTCAATCATAATGGCCACACCGGGCCCCGTGCTGCGACGAACAGCATTCGCATCCTCATTATTTCGGACGGCAAATGCTACCCGCACGCCTCGTGTACCGCTCCTTTCCTGCCATCGCATACTGCCCTTAGCTTCACAGACCCACTCCGCGCAAATACGACACAGCTCTTATTCAGGGCCGGCGATTGGCGAGAACGGCAAGCCGCGCAAGAAAGTCACCATTCAAACGCTGCAAAATCTTTATAAAAAGGGCGAGCCGATTGCCATGTTAACGGCGCATGACTTTCCAAGTGCACATGTGGCCGATGCTTCGGGAATGGATGTCGTATTGGTGGGCGATAGTTTGGGAATGGTCGCATTGGGCTTGGACAATACGACCGAGGTGGTGATGGACGAGATGATTCTCCATTGTCGGAGTGTAGCGCGGGCCACGAAAAGCGCTTTCATTGTGAGTTGGGTAGCTCCGGGAACTGTGCCATCGGCTAACATTTGATATGATAGATTGGGGATCTACCGATGGGCTCGTATGAAGTCTCCGCCGAACAAGCCATTGAATCTTCATTACGACTTGTGAAGGAAGGTCGGGTGCACGGCGTCAAGATCGAAGGTGGCGAGGAGCTCGGACCTACAATCAAACGCATAACACAGGCCGGTGTCCCGGTGGTGGGTCATGTTGGATTGACACCGCAGCGACAGAATGCCCTAGGTGGATTCCGAGTGCAAGGAAAGACACGAGCTAGCGCCTTGCGACTGCTGCAGGATGCACTGGCGATGCAGGAGGCGGGCGCATTCATGCTTGTTCTTGAAGCTATGCCGTCGGAAGTAGCGGCGATCATCACGGAAAAGCTTCGCATCCCGACTATCGGTATCGGGGCTGGAAATGGCTGCTCGGGCCAGGTTCTCGTGCAGGTGGATATGACGGGCAATTTCCAGCCTGGTCGGTTTGTTCCCAAGTTCGTCAAACAATATGCGGACGTATGGGGGGAGGCTGCGAAGGGTATCTCGCTTTATCGGGATGAGGTCAAAAGTCGCGAGTTTCCTTCGGAGGAGTACACTTATCCCATCACGAAGGAGGAACTTGCCGAGTTTGAGAAGGCCGTGGATGAGGTTTATCGGAAATCATGATTGCATCGAGAGTCTTCTGTTTTTGTTTCTCATCGGCGTTCCATCATGTTGCATAATTCATCGTATATAGCATCGTGCGTGCGGGTGGATTGTCTCAGCCGAATGCTCAGCCGAATGCCGGCGTCATTGAGTAGGCTACGATCAATTGATCGTCGGTCTTGAAGCACTGCATTGTAAAGCAAGATTAGGCCTTTATTCTCATGTTCGCATTTTGAGCCACCAGTAGCTCCAGATAGCTCCACTCACCCTCCATAGTCCACCGACACCTTCATCTAACCCGGGCGCGAACACACTGTTGACATAACAGAAGACCGAGTCGGTGTCTTTGCAATCCAACTTCTTACGCAGAAACTTGACGACCGTTTCAAATTTCTGTGAAGCGCTCACCTTGAACACCTTGCTCTTCAATATTGGCGCTGATGGCAGAGGCTGGAATCGGACGGTGACTGTCATGGTCAGCTGCTGATCTAGCGGTGGCAGATAAGAACACCCCACCTTTGCCAGAGTCGATGCTTTCGACATCTGCCAGAGCCTGTGTCGCATCGCGGGGCAGATTGGTGAGCATGACAGAGGCCGACATGTTCATCGGTAGATCTGCGCCATGGTCGTCTGGTATAGGCGTGTCGGGTGCATCCGTGCTTCGCGGTGGGCGAAAGGGTAGTGTGTTGGGTGCGGGGTTTGGTGAGCCCCTTGGCGAGCTGGAAGGTGAAGCAGGATTCATATCGTTGTTTGTGCTAAGTCGAAATGAAGGGAGGTTGAGGTTGGGTTTAGAAAAGAGTGGGGAGCTTATCGCGCTTTACTCCGTACGGCCTCGTAATCTGAGCCTTGGCTTTGGCTATTGGACAACATCTATACTCTCCGATCTTTTTATATTCCCAAATCCTACTTTGATTGTTATTCTTGAGAGAAATTTCCCTGTATATTTGAAATTTCGAGAATAAAAGAAACAGGATAACCTTGGAAGCTCATAAGGGTGCTTTCGTCTCAAATGTTATTACAATCCACCTTGGTCTGCATTTGGTTGCCTCATGGGACATCCATGAAGTATAAGTAACAATTGAATTAGTGGATCAAGTTTGAAAAAATATGTCTTTGGCATCCTTGTTTGGTTGCCGGGTGAGAGTATTCCGTTGCTGCAATGAGCTTCAAGTGACTCTTGGTCTGGTGAGATATAGTAAAATATACCCTACCTGCGCAGGTCGGGACTCGAAAATAAAGGATAGAACTGAGTTCGAGTGATCGCCTACCGTTAGTTGCTGGGTGAAGATGTGTCAAGCTTGAATAGTTCTATATTTACCAACCCAAGTAGGAGAGGGGAGGCAGTCACACATCTTCCTTTTTTTGCTTTCACCTTGCACTTCACTGAGCAGGAAAGAGAGAAGCGTGGCAGAGAAGTGAGTACAAAGTACTTTGGTACCTGAGTATAGCAACAGTCTGACACCACAACAACCTCAGATATCAAAGGGAAAGCACGTTTACTTCGTCATGGAAGCCGCGCCATGCTCTGTGACCACCTTCTATTTCCCCTCGAAGATGTCTAATCTACCCTCCCTCTCTCCTCTGTCTCTGGACAAAACGGAGACATCCACCATGGCACTAGTCTGGCATGGCACGTTCTCATTCGACGGTGTCTACTTCGCCACAACACCCAGCAAAGACCTCCGCATTCGCCGGGCGACGCACGAAAGCCTCTGTGACATTTCCGACCCAAACGGTACATTCGATCACGATCTGGATTGGTATCAGGCACAGCTCATGCACCATGGCCTGCCCCTCTCAAACAATCACGCAACAGCCAAGATGCGCCTTCTCGAAGCCTTCCAAGATGGCACACTGACGGTACCAAAGGGAATTTTGAAACTCGAGCACAACCTGGAGAAGGAATGGAACCGACGTTACTTGCAGACCTCGGGAGCTTTTATTGAAAGAAAAACCAAGGCTGTGGTGGCAAGTGTGGCCCAGAGGAAGTTGAGAGACAAGCTGGGCTCCCCATTCCACTTCAAGTTCCAGAACAACGTTGCAGCAGTCTCAGAGAACCGCGGTCTGAAGAGAAAGGGCGATGTCTTTACTGATCCGCCGGAACAAAAGAGAAATAAATCTCAACACGCAACGGCCAATACTGCGCAGAGGGTTGCACACGCCAACTATGGAGTCACCTTGAGCACGCGTTTCAAGGAGCACAGAACCAGTACGGAACAACAAAGCGGAGTGACATCAACCGGCGACTCAAAGACTGGACTACCAGAAGGTCAGATCATTGTGCGCAGCCGAAACCAGGCCCAGACTGGACACAAGGCTGGCCTTGATGCTCGTGCAGTGGACCCGGGAACGGTGAGACCACTTCGACAAAGATACAAACTTCCATCTAACATAAATCTCTAGAACCAAGTTGACGGATCCACTGATTACTCGGACTTTCCCACACCACCATGTCCCCAAGTCGAACTTGCCCAAGCACCAGCTCAGTCCAGCCTAACACTGCGAAACGGCACTGTGAGGATCTACGACGGCAAATGCGTACTTCACCCACTGGACAGTGATTCCCAGTACGGAGAAGATCCTAATACCGACCGAGACGAAACACTTCCCGTGACCTTTACATTGGGAGAGGGACAATGGTGTGGAATTTGGATGAACGAAATCGGATTCCAAGGATTCCTGCGAGCTTCCGGGGGTATCGTCAGCTTTTCGCCCTACACGTGCCGTGCCATTCATCACGTCCATGCCATTTTAGGAACCGCGTACTTCGAGCTCATCCAAGATGACAGAATCCAACTTTATATCGATTTCGTGGATTGGGGTACCCTGACGATGGATCTTAATTTCACCGGGGTTGGGGCAGATGCATTTGCTCCGGAATTCTTGAAGATGCTCGAAGCTGGTTGGGATCTTTCTAAGCCTGGCATGACTCCACGGGTCAGTCCAAGCAACAATGCCCAGTGAATGACGTTGGTTCACGATAAGATGGATTGGGTTTTCCTCGATGAATTATCGATGCATCATATTAGCTTTCTATGTCTTTGAGTACATTTGATCTATCACCCTGCATGCGCACGCTCTTGAGGATGTGTTAAACAGCGCAACTTTGTATCAGCAAGCACAAATTGAAACGGGGCATCAATAAGCCCAAGTGATTTTTCCCACTGCGGATCTAGATACCACGGCTTGATTAACAACACCTCAAAGGTCGAGGTCTGTGTAATTCGATGTAGCGGCATGAGCCAAGAATCCAGGGACTTGGTGACGTGAGGATACAGATGGATAGTCAATTTCCTCAGATTTGGCATTCTGGTCGCCAAAACCTCACAGCAGGAGTCCCATGTCAGCCCACCAGGATCCGAAAAGCTGAGCTGCACCGTCCGAATCAAATTCAGGCGCTGCGGTAGGAGTGTGTTAGACAAGTCCACGATGGTGGCTGTGTTATTAAAGAGAAACGTATTGTTCTGGTAAATCATGTCGATGGCCTCGGAGTATCTGCATGGAATTAGCTTCCTCATACTCATCCAATAGCCCGGTGAATATCTGCTTACATTAATCGACATGTCTGTAGAAGTGAGACAAAATTCACCCTCCCAGTATCAAACCCCCACTCACGCTCCTCATGCCATCTTGAATCAACGTGTTGGATAGTCTCCAAACACCCACCTGCCGGTCGACGGGCCCTCGATCCCCAGCAGTGGTGGCTACAGGGACAGTAATCGTCACTCTCACTGCAAGCCAATCCTACAATCTTTGAATCGGATTGCTTCCATGTGTGCTGATTTGAGAGTATGATATGCAACCTTTGACTGCAGAGATAATGTTCCCAGATCAATAGTCGGATCTCTGCCGGTAAGTGGCTAAACAAAGGAGATTGATCCTGGTTCAATGTCTGTTGCTCGCGTCGCTTTGAGAGCGATAGTCGCCAGGAACGAGTTGAACATGTTTGTGGACTTTCTTTGGTATTTGGCAGAGGAGGTGTGAGTGCCCTCGGGCGACAGTTGAGGGATTGATCTTCAATATTCTCGCGGTCTTCTTGGTGACTGCGATCTTTTGATCTTATTCTAAGTCGCATCCGCTGGAGATTTTGACGTGGTCTCGATGGCATCATTTCTGGGTACTTGGCGGACGAGGAGCGATGAGTGCTTTGTCATCTGGAGCAGAGTAGAGGGCTTCAGCACTTTCTGGCTGGTAGCAGCACCAAATAAGTATGATTACTACCAGCTAGGCAGCTAGGACGATCGTCAGCAGAGAAGGAAGTACGTCACATGGTCGGGCGTATCTCTCTCGGCCCAGTGGAGCATCTTAGCGTGGGGGCCGGGATTGGAAGTATAGAGATGCTCTCCCTGCGAATCATTAAGATGAAATCATTTTCTGAGATCTGAATGGCCTTTTTTCTTTTCTTGTATAAGGATGAAATGAATTATAATAGATTCAAATGAAACGACCACTACTCCCAACTTCGCCCTACTTCCTCTCCTCACAGAACAAATGAAGGGAGCCAACACTTTTCTAAGTATTTCCAAGCCCATGAAACCCTCAATAGAATTTTGTATTCGGTGGGAGCCCCTCGGCCTGATCATCTCTCTGTGTTCATGAGTCAACACGCTAATTCCTTTCCACATACTTCGTAGGGAGCGACGGAATTCTTACCAATAGTTCGCCCAACCCTTTTATAAGGTCAATTTCGTGATCACAATGAGCCTGTTGCTTAGGTCCAAGCTCAGTGAAGGTCGTTGCAACATCGAAATCAATCCAAACCAGCCGATCGGGTGTTCCACGAACAATGAGCATATTCCCGGGATAGATATCTTCGTGGAAAACGCCAGCTTTATGTATCTCCTTCATACCCTCAATTGCCTGAGGATACAGAGTCTCCGAGTAGTTCACGCAGTTCAACTTTTCGGTATTTGGAAGAAACTCTAGTAATATCGCTTTCGGCTTGAACTTGTCATCAGCGAAATGTCGGAGAGCAGGATCGAACATCATAGGATCTATTCGATCGATGTGGCCGTAGAATTTTGGAACGAAACCGGTCTCGCAGACGCCAGAGCTGAGGAGCTTTTCGTATGCATTAACTTCACAGCGAAAACGGTTCAAGTCACGACCATTTTCGGCATGCCCGGGGTCGCCGTTGTCGTGATAAACCTTCCATGCATAGTTTCGTCCATCCAGGTCTACCTCGAATAATGTAGACGCGTCGGAGCGTGAAATCTCCTTGATGATATGAATTTTGGAGGGATCTATGTTGGATAGCGGAGCGGTTCCTAGAAGCGTTGATGTCCCGTTGGAACTCATCTTTCTCTGCTAAAGAGGGTGGTTAGGGCAGATCAAGCAAAACAAAGGCGTGCGAGTCAAACAACTGGCGGGGTCACATGGAGCCCGAAGCCCAACTTCCGCAAATTAAATCTATCCATTTGCCGCTTTACAATATGCAAAATAGGAAGATCCTCAAGCAAGGGGCGCTTTCAGTGGCGGTTTGTAAGCGCCCTCTTAGAATTGGAAAGACTACTCCGTACGGAGTACAGCTGGAGCTGAAGGTGAGCAGACCTGGAGATCGTCATTTATCCTCCCAGTCTTTCCATTCAATGCAATTTTCAAACGGTCTGTACATAATGATTGTTGTCGGTGTTATGTGCCCTACGAATCAGGCATCGATGCCTTAGTTAACTAAACGGTGACATTTCTTTCATCTCTTTCCCCGCCATTCCCCATCATTTGTCGTAACACCAGCTGGAAATCATCATCCAATGGCCTCAACAGCAAGGGCGATAGTCCCAGCGGCTGATCTTCAGACTTTCACGGAGTACTTAGGAGGATGTAAGCGCATCCTGGCTTTGCTCGGTGCGGGCATCTCTGCATCGTCTGGCCTGCCGACCTTTCGGGGCGCCGGTGGGATGTGGCGCTCGTACGATGCAACCTCTCTCGCAACGCCAGAGGCCTTTGAAGAGAATCCTGGCCTGGTTTGGCAGTTCTACAGCTACCGCCGGCACATGGCTCTCCAGGCTGAGCCGAACAGGGCGCATTACGCCCTAGCGGAACTGGCACGACGAAACGAAGAGTTTGTCACATTGAGCCAGAATGTTGACGGTACGTTTAAACACTTGTGCTTTCTTTCTGCTCATACAGACTGATGAGGTGACGTCATACATCACAGGCCTTTCTCAGCGTGCAAATCATCCATCAAAGCAATTGCATCTCCTTCACGGATCCCTGTTTGATGTCAAATGCTCGGACTTCTTCTGTGACTACGTCCGCCCAAATGACTTCACAGACCCTATTGTCCCTGCTCTGGACATTCCAAAGAAGCTGTCCGGTCTTAACCCATCCTCCAGCGATAAAACAGGCGAGGAAGCGAGCAAGGCTATGAAACAAGCTCTCGTAGCCGATACCGAGGTTGATATCTCGGATTCCAGAAATCCCATCCCCCACATCAAGGAAGAAGACTTGCCACGATGCCCGAAGTGCAAGAAAGGCCTTCTCAGACCCGGAGTTGTGTGGTTCGGGGAAGCGCTGCCCGAGAAAACGATCGATGATGTCGATAAATGGATCGCGAAGGCCCCAGTCGATCTGTGTTTAGTGATCGGCACTAGTTCAAAGGTTTATCCAGCTGCTGGATACGTTGATGAGGCTCGCAAGCAGGGCGCCCGGGTTGCGGTATGCAATATGGACCCCAATGATGTTCCCAGCAGATCCCACAAAGCAGACTGGTTCTTCACTGGAGATGCTGGAGTTATTGTTCCGGAGATACTCAAGAGTGTCATCGGGGAGATTTAAATGGGTCATCGGCAACTCGAATTAAAGGTTTGGCTCGGCCTTGCGCCTATTTATGATACACTGGGTGGTTTCTCTCGGATATTATATGTCATTATTAACCTGCAGCGCATCTATAGTCAACACATGACAGAGGAAATGACAAATCGACATCCATCAGTACCCTCTTTCTATTTTTGCTTTTTCCTCCCCCTCTCAATCCTGTGGGCTGACGTTGTGTACCCGTAGCCTCTCGTCCTATGTGTTGCTCAAAGCCAACAAAGCCTCGCCGAGGACTAATTTATTCCATCGAGCACACACAGCCATGAAGAAATTTCATGATCACTCGTTTGTCTTGGCTATACAAACGGGGGTGGCCGCATCCATTCCGCTCGGGGCGGAACGTAAAGAGGGGTCTTACGGGTATTTCCCGAGGTCGGCTTGCACTTAAGCTAAGGTCCAAGCGAGGCCCGGCATCACGTATATAAGCTATCCAATTCCCTAATTTCGATGTATAACGCCCTTTGCTTTCTTAAATAATAATTGTAAGGAATCAGGTGATTGGCAACATAAGGCGGCATCGTACTGGACATTTCAGCTGGGACTTGGCCCCTTTTCCCCACCGATCATCCCGATTGTTGAGATTTATCCCTGATCAACGAAGCACTATGACGGCGAACACAATTCCTCAGAAACGGAAGAAGACCGACAGCGACGATGAAGCTGAAATTGTCAAAGATGGAGCGCTCACATCTGCTGCGGAGAACTTCTTCGAGGCCTTGAGTATGCACATTCCCAATTTTGACTGCAGATTTGAATGATGCTTACCATAACGATAGCTGAGGCTGGGATCACTCAGTGTTTTGTGAACCTGTAAGTATTGCTTGCCATCAATGGTTGACGCCCTGATTTCTGACCTCTCGTTTAGTGGAAGCGATCATCCAGCTATGTTGGAAGCGATGATCAAGGCTAAGCAAGGTCAGTATTTGCAAACGTCAGGCCCGATAGCCTTAAGCTCATGTGTGTGATTTCGTGAAGAGAACAAAACAAACTTCCCCAACATTATTACATGCCCCTCCGAGCTAGTTGCGCTATCAGCAGCATTGGGATATGCTCAGGCCACCGGACTCCCGGTATGGACAAACACCCTGATCAGATTTGTTTCTAGCTAATTTCCCATAGCAATGTGTCATCGTGCATGTCGACTGTGGAACTCTCGCCTTAGGCCAGTCTATACACAATGCCTCTGTCAGCAGGGTTCCAGTTCTATGCTTTGCCGGATTGAGTCCCTTCACTTCCCGGGGTGAGCTACTGGGTTCACGGACAGAGTAAGTATAGCAGCTCTTTGTATCGAAACAACCATAGCTAATCATAAGAAAAGGTTCATCCACTGGTTGCAAGATGTCCCTGATCAATCTGCAATTGTGCGACAATACTGCAGATACACTGGTGAAATCAAGACCGGACGCAACATCAAGCAGATGGTCCGTCGGGCAATGGAATTCGCTACCTCTGACCCCAAGGGTCCGGCATATCTGATGGCTGCCAGAGAAGTCCTCGAGGATGTAATACCTCCCATTCCCAGATCCAAACGTGACGAATCAGGCTGACAAGATGTATAAAGCGTGTTGGCCCTGAGATTGGTGATGGAGAAGTTGTCAGCCCGATTTCGCCAAGTGCATTGCCAGAGCAAGGTGAAATGACCATTTTCGAGTTTTATACTGCAGTCCACTAACCGAAGCAGAGGTCGAATTGATTGCCAATGCTCTCATTGAAGCACAGCGCCCCCTTGTGCTCACGACTTCTCTGGGACGAAACCTCAAAGCGCCTGCCCTTCTGGCTGAACTCTGTGATAAGCTGCCCATTACGGTTGTTGAGATGGTTGGCTCTGATGTCTGTCTGAGAAGCGATCATGAAGCGTACCGCGGTGTGACCGTCAACACTCACCCTGAAGTTCTCGAAGCCGATGTCATCCTTATCCTTGACTGTGATGTTCCTTGGATTCCTACAGCCGGTACCCCTCGAATAGGTAATTGATCGGAGAGCACTGAGGTTGAATCTATCGCTGACTGATCCTGAAGGCACAAAGATCTTCCACTTAGACGTCGATCCCCTGAAACAACAAATGCCCTGTACGATCAGACTCCGTCTTTTCCTTTTGGTGACTTTTTTCTGACTTGAACTTATCAGTGTTTTCCATCCCGGCAACCCGGAGGCTTAAGGTTGGCTGTGGATACGCACTGCAGCAGATCAACACTTTCTTGGATAAACAGGAACTATCCAAGACTGCCTATGTGCCTCTCTTCGAGCAGCGCTCGAAGAACTATCAATCGTGGAGAAAGACATTGTCTGACTCCGAAAAGCCAACAAATGACGGTGTAGTCAGCGTGCCCTACCTGACCTCGAGACTGCGAAGTATGCTTCCTCAGGATACCATCTACGTTTTGGAGGCTGTGACAAACGCCGGACATCTCATTCACCATTTGAACTTGACCCAGGTTTGTATTGCCCATTGAATGGATATTCAGAAGCGCGTACTGACGATGCCTAGCCCGGAAGCCTTATCGCGAGCGGTGCTGGTGGACTTGGCTGGGGAGGTGGTGCAACACTAGGAGTCAAGCTAGGCAAGCCTGGCGCATTCGTATGCGGAATGTAAGTCACAGAGCCGGTCCTCATCCCGTCGGCCTGTTTAATTGCTAATAAAGCCAGTGTTGGTGACGGTGTCTATCTGTTCTCCCAAATGGAGAGCGTGTATTGGATTGCCAGACGCTACGATATTCCCTTCCTTATGATTGTGCTCAACAACGGTGGTTGGAATGCACCAAAGGTGTCTGCACTTCTCGTGCATAAGGACGGGCTGTCCTCCAAGTCCAACAGACGAGGTGGGTCAATTGAAAGATTGCTACTTTTTAATACAAGATCACTGATTCGCCGCAGACCTTAATATCTCGTTCGATCCCTCGCCGGATTACCCCGGAATTGCGACTGCCGCTGGAAAAGCTTGGGGCGCGACGATCGCGACGCAGGCTGAGCTCGACCCAGCGATCAAGGAGGCAACCACAGTTGTCCAAGGTGGAAAGTGTGCTGTCATTGAGGTTTCGTAAGTCAAAGTATCCGGCCATGTTCTTTTCAACTCTAACACTGATATCAGCGTTCCCTCAATGTGGAAAGAAAACTAGGAACAGAATAGAATCTAGATGCCTGTCCACACCGGGCTTTGCTGTCAAACTAAATCGACTTTCGGGAATGGGACCGGCACTTCCAAGGTTTGCGATAAAAATTTACCAGATGTCAAATCACTAGTCAGGGACAAACAAGATTAGTTTTGTCGATCGAAATCGAATCCATAATTCTGTACGGCATCATTGGCCAGAGAGTTGAGGTGGGACGTCGGCGAATCACCCGAATCGCCGGCAATCCACCAACAATTTGAATAATTGAGCTGTTCACCAAGGGGCCTCCGACATATCCGGTCAATTTTGCAAAGGCACAGCAAGGAATCTCCACTTCGGTGCCTGTTCTGGTGCAAGTACGCCTGGGCATGTATCACCCCTTTTGGAAGTTGTTTATGCAGTGTTTGCGCAGCAGCCACGTTGGTCCATGACCCATGCACGGCATTGCTTTACGTGCAGTTCACTTCTATTGCATGTAAGATAGAGTACATAGAATGTAGAATTCAATAGTGATGCTTTAAAATTGAGCATTGATCTCAAGCGGATGCTAATCGTCAGTCGAAAATCAAAACAAAAATAGAAGCGCTAGCTGGGATTTGATCGCAATCTCGAACTCCCAACAGATCGATCGACGAAAATTTAATTGAACAGGGGCAGATTGCGAGCTGAAGTCTGTCTGGGCAAAGTCAAATGTTGGAAATCTTGAAAATCTCGAAAATCTTGGTAATCTGGGTGGGAAGGGTGGATGCTAGATGGATACTCAATACGATGTGGAGACCTGCAGTAAGCAGATGTGGGTATTGGCTTTAGTCTAAGAGAACAGCTGAAGAAACTACAAAACAATGGATTTCAAGGGCAGTGATGCTAATATGCCTATTGGAAAAAAGCTGGACCCCAGGTTTGAAGGCAGATGGGACTGAGAGCAGAATAGTCGTTTGGATAGGATATATCACATCGAAAGGGATAGCAAGGTCCAGCGTGGATCAAGCAGAAAGTCTAGTTCGCGCTAATTGGAACTAACAAGGTGTTTGACTTCTCTGCACGAAGATCGGAAGCTAATCGTGGCTTACGCTAAACAAACCATTAACCAAGATTGGAGTCCACGGGGCTAACCATTCTTGTTGTACTAGGGCGAAGCTGCAATTGTAAAAAGAGTTTCGGAATTGAAATCCTTTCAAAATCTTCACCCTCCTAATACCATACTGCTACACAAGATGGACTCCGAAAAGATGGAGGAAAAGCTGCCATACATCGTGGATGAAACCCCCTACGTACCTGACGATGTCTACCCTTTGCACACGTTGGATTTTAATCCGAACTATGTGGATTGGGTTATGAGATTCAATGATCTTCTCGATGCCGATATGTTGAAGAAGTCTCTCTCCAGGCTATTGGAGATTGGTGACTGGAGAAAGCTCGGTGGACGTTTTCGATACGGGGTACGTTGAGGATTTCCGAATCGCGGCGCAATAAAAACAAGACTGACAGGTACCAGCCGGATGGCAAACTGGAAATATTCGTCCCAGGATCATCCGCAGGACCCCGAGAGAATGTATCTTTCTCACACGATGTGATCGATTCTCCCATCGGAGAGCACCCAGTGGCCAGCAAACTTCCAGTCAGAACCGAAGGCCCATCCCTTCATCGCATTATGCCCGAGTCAAAACCTTTCAACAGCCGAGCAAACTTCCCCGTGTTCATGGACATGACAAAGAGTGATATTCCTCCGATCTCTGTGCATGTGACCACTTTCCACGACGCAACTATTCTCGCTCTCTCATGGCCTCACCAGTTGATGGATGCCATGGGTGGCAAGGCTCTGCTCGCTGGATGGTCGTCAGTACTGGCTGGACGGGAAGATGAAGTGCCCGAAGTGATCGGTGCCCGCGAAGATATCCTCCTTCACCCGGAAATCAGAAGGGAGGAGGATGAGGAGCTCATTCTGGAGAAGCATCGTCTGAGTGGCGCCAGTCTGGTCTTGTTCCAGCTGCGCTTCCTGTGGGACTACCTCTGGAGTGGAACCCGTGAAAAGCGTGTCATCTATCTTCCCAAGGAATCTGTAATGAAGATGAAAGCCGACATTAAGGCTGAGCTGGCTTTGCAAGCCACGGACGTCGAGACTGCTCCCTGGGTCAGTGAAAATGATATCATCGCTGCGTGGGCAGCACGATGCTTGGCTCTATCCGAGTCGAGTTCCCGTCCAGTCACAATCTTGAACTTCTTGAACCTGCGTTTCCGACTTCCGCTGCTGGCCAAGTCAAGCGGTGTATTCATTCAGAACATCTGCGTTGGAACATTCACATTCCTGTCGTCTAAACTGGCCCGGGCGCCAGTCAGCGAGATTGCGCTGGCGAATCGGGCTCATACTGCCGAACAAGGATCGGAGGTGCAAAGCCGCTTGCTCATGAATACTTTCATGAAAGACCTCGAGGAAGGCAAGGAACCACGTCTTTTGTTTGGACCCTCGAACGGGGTTTGCATGGTTGTCAACAATGTCATCAAGATCGAGTTGATGAAGACTGCCAACTTTGGACCTGCGGTTGTGCGACAGGGAGAGAGCTCAGAGACCAGACGGAATCCCCCCGGTACCATGATCAGTTATTACAACGAATATCTCGACCACATGTACGACGCTTTCAACGCGTTTGTGATGTTCGGAAAGGATCATGGTGATGACTATTGGCTTGGCGGTGCCTTGTTGCCCAAGGCTTGGAGGGTGATTGAGAAGGAGCTTCAAAAATTGTAATTTTACTCAAAGCTAGAACTTAATATCGTCATGAGAAAATGATTAGACAGCGTTAATTTCCAATTCGACCTGCCAACATTTAAAATCCAATGTGATGCCTGAGGCAGCAGCCGTTGCCGGGGCGATCGCAAACAAATTGATCTATCGATAACGCCGACTCTTTCATCTTCACCCCACCATCAACAATCGACAACTACTCCGTACTAACAACATCTAGCAGTGTGGCATGAAATAGGTGAGATCTCAGTCATATCCCCCTTACTCCTACACTGCATTATTCCCCTCCTCGATGACTTTCGCACCCGGAAGACATATCACATCGATTGACCCCTCCGAAATCCTGATGCGAGGACTGACACATTCCAGTCAGACTAGACTCTCTTCGCGTTTGATCGTGGCTAAGAGTTAGATTCACTCATTCCATCGCACAATAAAACCCACAACCAACTTGGCCTTCGATCTGAAAGACAAACGCTCGTCCAATAAACATTACGTGCTCAAACACACCGCCTGTTGAACACCATGGCCAAAGAAAGCAACGCGCCGACAGAGCCCCTCACTCCTGGAGGGAAGCCGAACGCCCACGCTCGCCCCTCACATATCCAGGAACCTGAATTCGGCAAACCCTCGCCGATCGGCCCACAGCAGAAATCGAACCACCTTTTCAACATTCCCAAGTCTAATCAAGCTCGCGCCGAGCACCATCGAGCCCCTCATCGACCCAACCCTCACGCAGACCCCCCGCGCCCCCAGACAACATCAACAACCTGGTGCTCCTCAAGGCTATCGTCCACAAGTCCCTTCGGGTGCGGCTGCTGCCACACCTGCGTCGAAGCGCAGCGAGCCATGGGACCCCTTCAAGCCAGTTGCGCCGTCTGCATACAACAACAATCGTGGACTTATCCCGCCTGGGTCTGTGGGCATCAAGCGCCCTGAAAATGTGACTTGGAATACACCGCGGGCCCCCAGGCCGATCTTCCAATCCAAGCCTCTTCCGCCCAAACCGAGCAATTCGTCTAAGAACCTGCAAAGCTTCATCGATCTCACACGTGATGCAAATGATCCTGTTCCCCGACAGCCAGCCGCGCAGTCTCACTCCAGTTTTGGGGCTATGGACATGAATGGATATGTTGACTCGGCTATGGCAAACGAAAACATCAAGGCTTTGCTTGAGGGTGCATTTGAAGACGAGGAAGACAAAGAGCAGCCGAAACCTAAGGGCAAGAAGAAGAACGGCTCCAAGAAGTCTTCCAAGAAGAAGAAAGATGTCATTGTCGAAGAGAAGAAGGAGCCAGCTTCTGATGACCTTGATGATCTTGCGGCTCAATTATCTGGTGTTACGGTCAATGATCCTAAGGACGCCGAGTCCAAGCTCGCAAAGTCTACCAGTGAAGATGAAAAGAGTGCGACCGACCAAGATGATGAGCAGAAGGCAGATGAAGAAGATGACGATGAAGAGGAGGAAGAGGAAGACGAAGAGGAGGAAGATGACGGAGTGGTCGAAGGCCTGAAAGTCACACTGCTGCCCCATCAAATCGAGGGTGTGCGGTGGATGTGCGATAAGGAGACCGGACGAAAGAACTCAAAGGGAATTTTCCCCAAGGGTGGAATCCTCGCAGATGACATGGGTCTCGGCAAAACTGTGCAAACGATTGCTTTGCTACTCAGAAACCCCAAATCTGCCAACGAACACAGCGAAAACAACCCCGATTCCGAGGGGCAAACCACCAAGCTACCACCAAATTGTAGCAGCTCTACCCTCGTCATTGCTCCCCTTGCGCTCATCAAGCAATGGGAAGCAGAAATCAAAGACAAGGTAGAAGACAGCCACAAACTTCGCGTATGTCTGTATCACGGTACAACCCGTGCGAAGACATCGACCACATTGGACAAGTACGATGTTGTCATCACAACCTATGGAACCTTGACCTCTGAATTCAATTCATCGGCATCCGACAAGGCCAAGAAGTCTGGTATTTTTGCGCTCCACTGGTACCGTATCATTCTTGACGAGGCCCACACTATCAAGAATCGCAACGCCAAAGCTACTCAGTCCGCCTACGCTTTGGATGCTCAATACCGCTGGTGTCTGTCAGGAACACCGCTTCAAAACAACTTGGATGAGTTGCAAAGTCTCATCAAGTTCCTCCGAGTCAAGCCATACGATGATCTGGCTGCCTGGAGAGATCAGATCAGTCGGCCTTTGAACAACGGTCGAGGTGGACTTGCCATTCAGCGACTACAGGTCTATTTGAAAGCGTTCATGAAACGCCGTACCAAGGATGTACTCAGACTCAATGCACCCAACCCTGGTGAAGAAGGACCCGATGGAAAGCCCAAGAAGTCATCGAACGGCTTCCACATCACTAAGCGTGAGGTCATCCAGGTTGCCGCCGAATTCATGCCCGGCGAGCTGAACTTCTACAAACGCCTCGAACAGCGAACAGACAACAGCCTCGAGGAGATGATGGGTGGTTCCAAGGTCAACTATGCCGGCGCCTTGGTCCTGCTGTTGCGTCTTCGTCAGTCATGTAACCATCCCGACCTGGTCAAGGGTGACCTGGCAAAGGATAAGGATATTCTACTGCAAAATGGCACCGCGAACAGCCAGTCAAGCCAGTCCAAGTCCGAAGACCTTGATGACATTGCTGACCTCTTCGGTGCTATGAGTGTCGTCACCAAGAAATGTGATGTCTGTCAAACCGATCTTAAGAAGGAAGAAGTCAAGGCCGGTGGCACTCGTTGCGCTGAGTGTGAAGCTGATTTGAACACCAACTTCATGGTTACGGATTCGACGAAGAAGAAGAAATCCAAGAAGTCCAAGAAGTCCAAGAAGCACCGTGATCAACAAGGCGATGCTCCGGAATCACCATCCGCTCGCAAATCGGATGCTCAGATGGCCCGCTCTCGCAAAAATCGTCGAATCATCATCGACAGTGATGATGAAGATGACGAGGAGGGTGACTGGGTTGTGCCGGAAGATCAGCGCAAATTGTCCAACCTTGGCAAGGCCGGCGGGTTGGATGATGAGAACGCCGAAGGCGGCGGTGAGTGGCTCAACTCCGAGGATGAAACCGACGAGGAATCGAACGATGAGATCGAATCGCCTTCTCGGAGAAAGAGCAAACCCATCGTTCTCAGTGATTCCGAGGATGATAGCGACTCCGACTCTGGCTCCGACGATATCTACAACGATGAAGGAGAAAACGGAGAACTGCCATCGACCAAGATTCGCCACTTGATGCGTATCCTCAACCGCGAAGCACCGGACTTCAAGTTCATCGTGTTCTCGGTTTTCACTTCTATGCTCGACAAGATCGAACCGTTCCTGAAGCGGGCTAATATTGGCTTCGCGCGCTATGACGGTGGAATGGCAAACAATCATCGCGAGGCTAGTCTTGAGAAACTACGCAACAACAGTGGAACTCGTGTTCTGCTCTGTAGTTTGCGCGCTGGTGCATTGGGTCTGAATTTGACTGCTGCTAGCCGCGTGGTCATTCTAGAGCCTTTTTGGAATCCCGTGAGTACCTCAATGAATCCACTTATCCCCATGCATCTTACTAACTCAACTTGTAGTTTGTGGAAGAGCAGGCTATTGACCGTGTCCACCGCCTCAACCAAACCGTCGACGTGAAGATCTACAAGATGGTGGTCAAGGGCACTGTGGAAGAGCGGATCGTCGCGCTACAGGATCGCAAGCGTGAATTGGCCAACGCCACAATCGAGGGTAAGGCCGGTGCTGGAAAGCTCACCATGCGTGACATGATGGCTCTCTTCGGTCGTGATGCCGAGCACAACTTCAAGGATGATCAGACCACACTTGATTTCAAGCAATCCGCTGGGCTGCTGAGTTCCCCGGATGAGGGCGAACCTCACGCCTCTCACGATTCTCTACATTCTCTACACTCTGATGCCCGCGTCCGGGGCCGCGAGTCCCAGAGTAGAAAGTCGCGGAATGAAGATTCCATCTACGGCCGTCGGTGGTGATGACGTTGATTTATGCATGGCGTGGGGGTTCCGGGGTTTTTTGTTCAATGTTGTCAAATAGTGAATCTCATGGTTTTTCGAGATCTGCATGTTCTTTTGGTGTTAGAATTGGAATATTTTGCTGCCATATCGATGAACCTGCCTTCTTATTGAACCCAACTTAGCGGCTGATAGAACCTTGGTTACGACCCGGACGTGTCATCTTCGCGCCTCTTCCCGGAATGCATGTCCACGAGTCAGATCTCGCTCCATGGCCAAGTATGGCGAGCTTCCGGCATTGTGGTCCGACTGGTATACTTGACCTGGATACTTTATACCCGGTGCTAACTCATCTTGGGCACAGTTTACCTTCACCAAGAGCTCTGCATCTACGAATGTGTGGTCGTTCACCATAATCGACAAACCTGTGTCTTCGATGATGAGCTATTTTTCTCTCGAAGGTGACACCATTGCAGAAACAAATGAGGAAACACCCCGGCATTGCCGATGTGTGGCCATTTGCCATCCGTGTCAAAGCACCTGTCACAGCTACCCATTGGTTGAAGTCATTCAATTGACGCTGTGGGGTATTCTCCATACAAGCTAGACTATCGACAGGTCTAGACAGGTACTCTCATTCCATTGTGTGATGGTTTGGTCCGGGGTCGCCGAAGGTCGCTTTGCTGTACCTTGATGGATTTTGATAATGGTACTACAGGTCTTTGACAAGATCTTTCGTGAACTGAAAAGCACGACTGCTACTTTCTCCCTGCGCTTTCTTTTTTTCTTAAATTGCTAGAGATTGTTTGGGATAGTTGTTGTTGAACGATCCAAATTCTCTCGCATCTATAAATATCCCCGGGAGCATTTCCACGATGCCGAACAGCTAACCATGGGTGAAATCCTCTGGTTCACGGATTGCGAGTCACTTTTCGATGGAAATGTCCGGCGAACCGGACTAGGGAACCGAGGGCAAGTCCTCAGGGAGAAAGCTTGTCACCAGCGGCTCGACTTTTGATAGGCCAACAACTCAGGACAAGCAGCTGGGGAACAGGATCTATGGTACCTTCAAGCAAAGACTCTTTCCGATTTTGTCGAGATCTTTCATTCCTCGCACCTCGCTCTCTCGTGCTCTCACAATTTTGCCTCAATGGCTTTCGTTTCAACTGATATATATTGAGTTTCGAGTCGTTCATTTGGGCCCAGATCCATCTGCTTTTTCTTATCTCTTCGAGTAAGGGAGCTACCTCTCCTCCATCTCGCAGGATTGTGCTGACCTGTATGGCCCTGTATAGGTAGCATTCCCAATCAGAACCTTGAGAGAGGTACACAGTCTTTGATATGTCTGACCCAACCGATGTCAAAGACTATGCCGACTGGACAGTCGTCTACGACGATCAGAATGAAAAGAAAGGAGACAAGCTATTCGACAGACGCCAAACGCTTGCGCGGACACTGTCAATTCCAAAGACCATGTGCATCATGTCTGATACCAAAACTGAGATATCAACCGTGACGGAATTACGATCACCCAAATTGCAACTACCTCAACTGGGTGACGAGTCTGCGGAAAGAGTCTTCCCTGTTCGATCTGTCGTTTCGTTCGACTCGACGCCGTCGTCCGCGTTGCCTACGCCTTCCCTCGAAAAGCTTGAGACACCTATATCCCCATTTTCAGATACTGTGGTTGGAGACCTTGGTATCGAGCAACCTAGCTCCCAACCGAAGCGTCCCTCAGAAGAGCCCAAATCTGATATTCACACCTCAAAGACACGAGATAATCTCGATCCATTGAGTCAGGGTAGCCTGGATGGCAGCAAGGCTACTACGGGTTCTAGAGCGCCATTCTCGACGCGTAATAGCCCAAATGATGAATTTCAGGCAAAGACACCCACAGAAGTCTTGAGCCCCCACGCCGGCAGAGGAAACGAGCTTCTCCTCGCGAGTCTACAAGCATCCTTGCAGAACGGCAGTGAGATCCTCGGTGTGCAGAAGATGACAAAAGGAATCGAACACGCGAGCGAGGATGAGGAGGTGGTCTCTGTTCAACCTTTTGGAGTACTCCTTGTCATCACGAAATCCGATGACAAGTTTGTGGTCCAAATAGCCAGCAGCAACACCAAGTCGATCATTGGATACTCTCCCGAGCAGTTATTTGCCAGCCAATCATTCTGTGACTTCTTACCTTCATCGCTTCAGGCAAAACTCATAGCTCACACTGAAGCTGTCCTGGATGATGATTACAACATTGAAGACCTTGGCCCTGAAATATTCTCGCTTCCTATACTGTCACCAGATGGTGCTATGCAGGAAACGTGGTGCACCATGCACACCAGCCAATCCTCCAAGCAGTATATTATCTGCGAAATCCAACCAGAGAGTGTTACCCGCAACTCGGGCAATCCTTTGGACAGACTGGCTTTCCACAAGAGCGAGGAATTGGACTCGACTTCCGGGGCTTATTTCGAGAACTCGAACACCTCAGCTGCCGAGGACAGTAGCATCGTTGAATCGGAACTGCTGAACAAGATTCCGCGAACTCTTCGGCGACTTGCAAATGCCCAGACTCTCGAAACATTCGTCCAAGAGACCATTTCCGTTCTGCAGGAATATGTGCAGTTTGAAAGAACGACTTTGTATCACTTCGATAGTGATCGAAACGGGATTGTTCTTGCCGATGCAACTTCCACGGGGTTGACATCGCACGAGGGCCTTCATTTTCCAGCATCGATGTTCTCCGAAGCGTCAAAGAGGCCCTACACACGGAACACAGTGTGCTTCTCATATTCGGCGCCTCGGGATACCGCGCAGCTTTTGTACCGTGCTTCCGATAGACCACCGCTTGACTTCCAGCACACTTATTTGTCTGTCAAGCAGACGCCATCGAGTCTCCACCCAGACAACCCTGCCAAAGCCTGTCTTTCTATCAAGATAAATGTGTTCGGAAAGTTGTGGGGTCTTCTGTCATGTCAGTCTTTTGAAAGCAATAACAGACTCCATCCCGTCAACCTCCATCTCTGCTGGTTCATTGCAGAGGCTGTCTCGAGTAATGTCGAGCGTCTGTCGTATAGTCTTCCATTTCAGTTGAAGGAGCCAACTGCCTCAGACGATACCGCTAAGACTCAGGCAATCAAGACCCCTTTGGGTGACTTGCTTAGTCTGTTTGGTGCAGATTATGCCGCCGCGTCTATCCTCGGCGAAACAAAGATTCTGGGAAGACCAACTGATTCCCAGGAGGTTCTGGCGCTGTTCGAGTACATGAAAGCTAAAGATAATGATGCCGTTTGTTGGTCCACGGATATCACCTCTGACTTCCCTGATCTCAATTACTCGCGCGGCTTCCACCATCTGGCTGGGCTCTTCTATGTTCCTTTGTCAGGAGATGGCGAGGATTTTATTATTTTCTTCCGAGCTCACTCTGCGGAGACACAAGCTGAGCAAAGCCCACCGAATGTTGCCAATGAAACGGAAAATTCAAAGCGGCAACAACTTTGGTCCACGGCAGAGATCGGAAAGGCGTCCATCTTGTCTCAATTATACCGCACATTCACTGATGTATGGCAAGAGAAGGAGGTCACCTTGCAGAACAATCAACTGATGAGATTGCTCCTTGCCAACTCTGCACATGAGTTCCGGACGCCTCTGAACGCGATCATCAATTACTTGGAGATTGCGCTTGACGGGTCACTGGATCAAGAAACAAGGGACAATATCTCCCGATCCCATTCAGCCTCTAGGTCATTGGTATACATCATCAATGATCTTTTGGATCTCACGAACGCCGAGAACGGACTGCGATTAATCAAAGACGAGGTGTTCAACCTCTCCGAAACCCTCACCGAAGCAACCGATATCTTCTGGGAGGAGGCAAGGCAAAAACATGTGGCCCTGCAGGTAGTGCAACATGCTGCTTTGCCTCCCGTCCTCGGTGACCAGCGGCGTGTACGTCAGGTCATCACCAACTTGATCAGTAACGCGGTGCAGCACACGTCCTCGGGGGCAGTGACGGTTGAATCTTGCGTGGTGCCGGAATCATTGAATCCAGATCATATCTCCGTGGAAGTTGCAATTCACGATACTGGCTCTGGCATGTCGCAGGAGACGGTAGAGGCTTTGTTTTGTGAATTAGAACAGGTGTCCAATAAAGGGTATATGAAGAACCCCAAGGCTTACGATCAGGCGAGCAGCCAGCCTTTGGCCACCGAGAGCGTTCTCGGGCTTGGTCTTGCCCTGGTAGCTCGGATCGTGCGTAACATGAATGGACAACTGAGTCTGAAGTCCGAAGCAGGAAAGGGAAGTTGCTTTAAGATCAGGCTTGAGTTCCCTCTACCCGATGAAGATAGTGGACAGGATCAAGTCGCATCTCCAGAGCGTATCAAATCAAGTAACGAGAGATACAAAGATGAGCACTCAACTTGTGCCAGTCGAAAGGGTGACAGTTTCCCCTGCGAGTGCGGGGGAGACACCGGAGTTTAGCTTGGGAGAACCTGGCGTCCATGTTGATGTGAATCTCAAATCAGGCGAAAGTAGAACCCTCTCACTTTCTGCCAATGCCATTGAGCTCAAAGCAGACAATCAAGACTCTCGTATCTCACCATCTGCAACATCTCTGGAAGGACCTCACCCTTCGCAACCTTCTCAGTCCTCTACAACTACACCAGAAACAAAGCCAAACTCGAAGATGAATTGGAGTCTCCACGTCCTCGTCGCCGAAGACGATCCCGTCAACAGCACCATCGTCCGCAAGCGCCTTGAGAAATTCGGACACACAATCCACCTCACAGCCAACGGCAAAGAATGCATAACCGTCTTCAAAGAGAACCCCACTGCGTTCGATGCAGTGCTGATGGATCTCCAGGTACGTCGACCCTTTTTCCAAAACAAGACACACCCACTGACATGATATTCCAGATGCCCATCGTAGACGGCGCCAGCGCAACCAGACTGATCCGCGAATACGAGCAGCAGGAACTGGCAAGTGAGACCACGCCCGCACCTCGCATTCCCATCTTCGCAGTCTCGGCATCCCTCCGCGAAGAGCACCGCAACAGCTACCTCAGGACCGGATTCGATGGCTGGATCATGAAGCCGATTGACTTCCAGCGTCTGGACCGGCTGCTCGGTGGAGTGAGGCACCCGTGGTTACGACAGGAATACGTCTTCGTGCCTGGGCAGTGGGAGGAAGGGGGTTGGTTGAAGGGTTAGATGGGATTTTTCATACCACGGGTGTTTGGAGGAAGTGTTTTCAATGAGAATCTTACATACTCTGCTTCAGGCAGGAGGCCGAATGGAATGGTATTTTAACAATGCGTCTAACGTTACGTTGGTGTTTTTCATTATCGATCAGTAGTACTCGGGCATGCCGGAGAATTCTGGGACTGTGTCTCCGCACTTGAAAGATGGCGAATATGCCTTTTTGGGCATAAAGCCGTTCTTCCATGCTGTGCGGTAGCTCCATTGTGCTGCTGACTCGGTTCGCCAGGTCCAGTAGAACCAGCCCATGGCTGTCTCGAAGGCGGACATCTGGGCCTCGGCGTAGGTTTGGAGGAAGCTTTTGTATGTGTCGGAATACTGCGATGGGTCGACTTGTGTCTTCGCGCAGCTGCAGGTTCCGTCGTCTGCTGTTGGGCAGTAGGCGGTTGAATCTTTGGTGTCATAGGTGCCTTCCCAGCGTGTACCGCGGCCGACATTATTGACGTACTGGGCGCAATCTGTATCTGCTTGAGACCATTCGCCGCACATAGTAGGGCCCCATCTATTCAGGTCAGTCGTGAGATTGGAGGTGGGAGAGATGTGACTTACCCGGATGAGGTGACGTTGATCTCCTGGATCATGGTGTACCAGTTGTTGCAGATGATCTCAACCTTGGCGGTGTGGTTGAGGACGATTTCGCCGGTGTTGAAAGTGGTGTACTGGTGGGTATCCAAGTACATGTTGTCTGGGTGAGTCTTGTACATGTTGTCCCACTTGTCTAGATTCAGGAAGCCGTCATGCAAGACAAGTGTAGCGTTGACGCCGTTCTTTCGAACAAGTTCTGCTGCCTCTTGCGTCCAATTCAGAACCTTTTCAGCTGGAAGAGACAGCATCAGAGGCTCATTGACCAAACCGTAGATGGTGACCACATTCTTATACCTATCTTGCGCGAAGAACTGCGAGAGTTGATCGTGAATCTCAAGCGATCGTTTGCGGTTGAGCTCCCCATCTGAACCATTCAACCAATTAATGCTGCCTTGGCGGCCACTGTGGTTCCAGCCATTCTGGCTGCCAGGAAGACCGTGGAGGTCGAGTTTCACCCGCAGTCCATTCTTACGTGACCATTCGATGGCGCGCAGAAGGTAACGCCAGGCAATCTTAGCGACGTACGGGTCATCGTCGTAGGTTGTGATAGCCCAGTAGGAATATTGAATGCGAACGTGGTCCAGTCCGGCTTCTTTGATCTCTGCAAAGTCTGATTCGGTGATGAATTCGGCGTAATGCTTCTCGATGGTAGATTTCGCAGAGTTGCCAAGCTTTTTGGTCAGGGTGTACTCGTCGATAATTCCATCAGAAGATGACCATTTCTTAAACAGGGATGGCGTAATGAAGGGTTCGATGGACAGCCAACCTCCGATGTTCACTCCGCGAATGGGTTGGGTGCCGTACGGGAACGCCTTGTTGAGGGGAGGGACGTTGTCATTTGGCCGCGTCGAGTCGTCCCAGGTAGAGTTGAGTCCCATGAGTGAAAGACCACCCATGGTGGCATTGGTGAATGTGACATTGAAGCCGTTTGTCTCGTACCATGTGAATGGGTCTAGCACTGTGCCCTTTGCATAACTCTGAGACCAGATTGTTAGTCACTATCCCTAAACAGCTTCATTCGCCACTTACCGGGATACTGTCGCGACTGATGCTGTCCAAATTGGAAGTCAAAGCATCATCTGAATCGGAGGAGCCAGAAGAGCCAGATCCTGAGTCTGTGTCTTTCTTCTTGGATACAACAAGCCCAACTGGGATGGCAATAGCCAGCACGATCACCAACAACAGTAAACCCCCAAGAATGATACGCTTTCTCTTAGACCAATTGGACCAGAACATCCATGCTGGCGGTCCACCCCGGCTATCATAGCTGCCCTCCCAGCTGTCCTCTTCCTTCCAGTGATCTTCCATGGCTGGACCACCACCGCCCCGACGACGAACCCGCGCATCAGAACTATGGCCTTCCTCCAGGTAGGCGCCTGAGACTACTCGAGCTCCGGCTTTGTGGCGCGATCGACCCTCTGCGACATCAGCACCAAGTGCAGGACTCCCAGCATCGTCTAAAGCTGCCATTTTGCGCTGTCGACGCCGCTCCCTGCGTGACTCCTCTTCGTCATGGGCATCTCGAGACCGTTCTCGTCGATCATTATCTTCATGTTCAGCTGCCAGACGAGCCATAGCATCCACACTCAGCAGATGCGAAGCACTGCTCGATGATTCCGTACTGCGATGTTTCCGCGCCGGCACATCAGCAGCAGCATCAATATCCCTCTCACGCTGCCGCTCACGTTCCCGCTCACGCTCCCGTCGTCTCCGTCGCCGCGCCTCAGTCTCAGCATCAACATCAGCATCGCGATTCCGTCGTTCCCGCACCGGACTACCAGTCTCATCTCGTCGTCGGTACCCATCTCGATCCCGCGCACTCTTCCTCGGTGACGTAGCAGGTGACTCCTTCGCCCTCGAACTCCCTCGTTCCCGTCGTCTCTCCGAGACAGGAGACCCATAAGCTAAATCTTCTTCACGACGACGACGTCTCCGTTCCCGCCTCCGCTCGCGCTCTTCATCATACTCATCACGCTCCGTCTGCGAATGCGAATCGTACCCTGATTCTCCACGGAAGCGATATTTGGCGCTGCGCTCGTTACTGGGGCTCGACGTGCCTTCGACTTCTTCGTATCGACCGCGGATATATTCGCGCTCGCGCTCGTAGTCGCGGTCTCGGCGGCGGGCGCGTTCGTGGTCTTGTGTGCGGTCTCGGTCTCGTCTGTCGCGACGGTCTCGGTCGCGCGATTGGCTCGGCATGGCCCTTTTGGAGGTGGAATGTGGGCTCGTGGAGTGCGGGGTTGGAATGGGGGGAGATGTTGGAATGTGACGATTGACAATTGGGCTCAGCCCGCCAAGAATGGAATCATGGCATGGCCAAGTGTTTCTCCGACGTTCAGGCGAGGAGGTGGTTAGGCTGCGTTGTTTTGGTTTTTCCCCACACGGCCCGATCGGCGCCACTTTCCAGGGGAATTGTGAAGAACGCCTCTTTAATTGTGGTTTATATTGGGGATTTCTGTGTGGTATATACTTAGACATGGACTGCTTTACTTTACTCCGTACTATGGAGATATCTGTTGTAAAACAATCCGAAAGGGGACACAGAGGGGAATTGTAGAACCCACCAACAGCCGGGTCTTTGGTACTATGAGTATATATCGAGACAAGATATGTGCCATAAATCAAGGCTGATTAATGTTGGAAAGATCAAGAAGGTTGTATCTAAAGGTAAATGACAGTAGAAAGCTATTGCTATTATTTTTTGCTGTCTGTTGACCTACTATGGATTTTGTATAAGAAGACTACGCATAAGCTGGGACAGACGCCCATACAGCATTCGGTCATATTCGCGTATACCTATTCAACAACCTTGAACCTTGGGTTCCGAGGCTCTCTGGAGAAACGCCTGAGCGTGACCGAGGAAGCCATCCACAGCCCTGAGAGTGCCCAGGTGGAACAGTAGACGTCGTACACTTACTGCACCTAAACACGGAGTGAACAGGCGTTACGCTTTAAGCTTGGAATGATTGGGGAGATATTCAATTGATATAGTTCACAGGTAATAAAAGACATTAAATACACCTATCCCAGTCCACATGTACAAGCTCCGAGCCAATCTAGAAAACAAAAGGTCATATCAACGAGTGGGTATGCAAACTCCAGGGAATCACAAAAAGGGATGGAAAGAACACATCAATGCGAATGGAAGACGGAAGGCGAAATGCGAGCCGACCCAGAGATTGGAAAGAATATGGGAATCAAACGGGGATCAAGAGGGCCTGGGTATGACTCCCTGGACATCTGTACAGCTGGGGGGAATGAACAGAGAGTGTGTGGTGATGGTGATGGTGATAGGCTGGAAATGAATTCTCGCTGCTCACTGGGAATCTAAGAAAGAAAGATCGGACGGTGCTTCGAGCGACCGTACGATGTGCTGCAGGGGGCATTATCCAACTGTGATTCAGTTGGTGATGGCGCACAATGCAGAGAACCCAATGTAGTGGGCGAATGGTGTGGCAGCCGGGCTGGAGGATGAAGGAGTCGGAACTCGCATTGGCTCGGGTCTCGACACGAGGCGGAAGCAATGTGCCTGATCAGTCGAGTCGAAGAGGCACTAGCGATTGTCCGCGGAGTGTCGGACTTGGCACGTCTCGTTACTCCTTACGCCTCTCCAGCCGGCGCCGAAGAGATTTGGTTGGACCGGAAAACGGACTTCAGTTGATAATCTGTCTGGCGCCCTCCTTGCCCAGAACACCCGGTTCGGTGGGCTTGGGACTGCGGTCGCGACCCTTCTTACGACTGAAGAAGGACAGCATACCGTTGGCTTGCTTGCCTTTGTCATCGCCGCCCTCCAAGCCCTCTGCGGGAAGTGTGGATGTGTGAGCCAGCTCACTCCAGCTGCCAGCTTCGTTGAGGACCATCTGCACGCCTCCACTCTTGCTCATTTGTCGAGTGGCACCCCGGGGACGGTGGGTTTGGGGATTTTGGGGGAGAGGTCGGTGGAAAGACGGGGCGGGCGGTGGTGATGGCGAGACGCGATTAGAGGGTGATGGGGGCTGTGGGCCAGCCGCGGGATCCTGTGGGTTGAGATTCTCCGTGACTGTGGTGATTTGTTGGCTGGGGGGAGCACGGTATTGTCCATCGTGTTGACTGGGATAGGTGGTTTTCTGGGGGTCGGCTTGAGAATACTGTCGTGCATGTTCGGCGGTGTTTGTTGGGGTGGTTGTAGCTACTGGGAAGCAGTCCTCGGGGTTCCTGGTATACACTGTTAGCAAATAAAACTAGTGTTAGGAAGAAAGAGACCCACGTTACAGCGGCAATTGCTTCGGCGGCATTGCCGTGGTAGTCTGTCAAGGTGTAGTCGAATGGCTCGAACATGGTCTCGATGAGTCGGTGCAGCTCGTCCTCTCGAATTTCCTTCGCGGTCGCATCCTCCCTTAATTCAGCACGCGGCTTTTGTCTGCGGGCTCTGGCTTCGAGTGGTGCTTCTTCAAGAAGAAGCTCCTCCAGATCATAAGTGGCATCGAAATTGGTCTTGTCGCTGGACGGGCGGAACACGGGCGGAATCTGTTTCCGCTCGAGCGCTTCGAAGTCGATTTCCGCAAAGAACATATGCTGGGTGTAAGTTTCCCAACCAATGGCACCAATTCGCTGGCTTCGATCCTTCTGCATCAATGATCCAAGGGCTCGCAGGCAGGGAACCGAGACTGCGGGATTGGTTACGTAGTATTTAGGTTGGGCTTTCTTGATGTTTTCGCTCAACGTGTCTTGACTCCGGCCTTCGAACGGTCGCTTCACTCAAAGTCAGATCGGGATATCACACACGACGGAGGAACGAGTCATACCTTGTTGTAGATGCACTCGTAGAATGTCACACCTAATGACCACCAATCAACTTCGAAAGTGTACCCGCTTCCCTCGTAGACCTCCGGCGCTAAGTAGGCTAGGGTTCCCGACTTGCTGGTCAAAGGTTTCCCTGGTCGGAAATCCGATGCCACGTTCTAATGACCCGAGGTTAGTTTTCAGCTCGCCTTGGTGAATTGCAACCCGTGGAACTTACAAAGTCAGCCAAATGGACATGCCCCTCAGAGTCCAAAAGTACGTTGTCGGGTTTCAGATCACGATGAATGATACCCTGGGAGTGGATGTATCTTAAAGCACATCCCAGTTCGGCCATCCAAAAGCGCACTGCATCTTCTGTGAAACATTTTCGTGAGATGTGGAAGCGCAGATCACCACCATTCATGAGATCGACCACAATATAGCTATTCCACAATTAGCAATGGGTGATACACAGCCAATGAGGGCCACTCACATGTACTCCATATCCTGGAAGCTGTATCGCAAGTTGCAAAGGAATGGGTGGTTGAGGTGCTCGAGCATTCGTCGTTCACGAATGATATTTCGCACACTTTCCGAACGAACCACTGCAAGGATGGTCAGCTTGTGGTGGGATGAACGGCGGGTTGGAGCTTCCACGAACCTTCTTCCTTGCGGATATATTTCAAGGCAAACGTGAGGCCGGTGTCCTTTCTCTCGACAATTCGAACTTTGCCGAAGGCACCTTTGCCAACGACACGTAGAAGCCGGAAATGATTGAGATTAACTAGGAGGAACAGCGGAATTAGCTTATCGTCCGAAGGTATTGGCGGGGTGGATAGATAAAGCCCGAGCACAACGAATTTCACATTTTAAGAGCAGTGAAAACGCAGAGGAAGCAACATACCTGCATCATTGCAATTCACCGGCTTTCCCTGAGTGTTACCCATATTGAGGGAATGAAGCGATGGCCAAAGTATGTAAAAAGGTTGACTATTAGGCTAGCAACATGTCACTTGTTCCAACAGTGTTCGGCACGAATTCGGGGTACGTGGGATGGGAGAGGGTTCAACGAGAAGCGAAAAGCGATCGATATCAACGAAGATGGAGCTCAAATCGCAATGTCCATGAGAAGTGACCGAATTCCGAAGGTAGAGCGGCCGAGCGGGGGGGTCGAGTGTTTCAGAGTCGCAGGGCGTTTCTATGCAGGTCCAGATGCAAATGCACGGTTTCGGCCAGATTGAAGAAAGCAATCCGGAATATGTCCAAGCTCCCTAAGAAAATCGGGAGACAAGAGGGCAGAGTTCAGATATCAGGATGCCAGGCTGCATATGTATATCGAAAAAGACGGGGGGGTTCGGGAGCTAGCACACGGCACAATTTCGGGTAAAGGGACCAGGGGAAGAAATTCGAGACCCAGACACGTCAAGATCAAAGTAACAAAGCCAATAGCCAGAACCTCATGGGAAGTTGAAGCAGATGTGAAAGAAAGGGGATGAAGCGGGCGAGCGGTCTGTCCGAAGCGGCAGTAAATGCGGGCCAATCACGCGTGACGCGCAACAAAATGGGGAAAGGGTGAAAGAAAAAAAATATATCCTCTTTTTCGCCCTTTTCGCCTTTTCACTGCTGTTTTCCCCTATGCTTATTTTGGCTATCGCCGTGCGATCTACACTCTATCTCTACTTTTCCAGACTAGTCACGGTGTGGAAGATATTGCCGAGCGTTGACTCCGTCCGTGCCTCAGTCTAGACAGTCGAGAGGTCCCGGGACCCATCGTGTGCAACTGTCTAAAGCGGAGAGCCAGTCTTGCCCAGTACGAACTGGGGGCCCGCTTAGCTTGCTGGGCGGAGGCGACAGTATCCGCTTGAGCATGCACAGACTGGCGCCATTCGCCCAGTGACTTGTCCAGTTTGATCCTAGACGAACATCCTGGCGATCAAAATTCAACTTGAAACCGGGTGACCTTTAGGGACATCCGCCACAAAGTACTAGCGACACCTTTGTACGGAGTACGGAGTACCACAGCTTTCTTCTTTAATCACAGACATGCCCTACGGAGCACGGAGTACGGAGTACACCCTGCAGAGATGCTCCAATTCTCCCAAGGCCAGGACCCCTTGGTGTTTCACCCAACCTGAACCCTGTACAGCACTCATGTGCAGACGGAAAGATCTGACGAATCAAGTCGTGATCACCTCGAATTACAGCATGTACGACTAGTTCGATCAGCCGAACCAAACAGCCTGCAGATATGCAACCTGTGCTGAACTCATCGTGTGATATACCCTATTTTCCCCGACTCGTGGCCGCCACGTTGCCGTAGAAGTTCTTTCGGGAACGCCGGTGTCGCACAGAACGGCCCTGGAAGTTTTTTGGAATCTTCGACGCGAGGGTCGATCGGACCTATCACATGCACCTAGCTCGATAGCCCGCATTGGGTGATCCTTGTGCGTTAGAGTCTCGAACACGTACTCTGCCGCCAACAAATCACAGCGTCCGAAGGAGCAAATTAACCACGTAGCAACGTAGCAAATTAGCACAATTCAAGGAGCTTCCATTCTTATAGGTTCTTTGATCTTCAGTGGCCTAAGCGTTCATAATTCCCGGAGAGTCGCTATATTAGGATACAGTCAGATTGCTAGTGTCGCAGCCACAGGGTTCAAGGACCAAAGAAAACTGCCAGATGGGGTCACTAGAAACCTTGTCCGGAGGAGCCAAGTAAGCTTATAGGGGAGCTCACGCGGGATCCTTGTCCACGGCTATTAGGCTGCAACGGCAACAAAGAAGCTGTGCTGGGGTTCCAGGGCTGAGACTGGCCGTTCTGGATGGTGATTGTTCAAGTTTGACTTTCAGAGAATACGAACTGTTCATTCACAAGGTTTCCAAGGTTGTGTTGTCGCCTTAATATTGGGTTTATTCGTTTCAGCCTCAGATCGGAAATGTCCAGACACAGCGAGTCAGTCAGATTGTTCCACAACTTTAAGCTAATTTCAATCTACTTGAAACACGCTCTAGAGCTGTGGAGACTCCCGCTTCCTCTTGGTGTAAACATCATATGCTTCTCGCGGTCTACAGCTCTTCAAACTTCCACGTTATATTTAATGAATTTGTCGATGAAGTTTTCACATATAGGTTTCGTTATATAATTGGTCTTTTAGTGATCTTTTCTTATGTCTGTTTTTTGGCGGAATTCAGCCTTGTTGTTGAGAAAGCCCTGGAGGTATATAAACGGGGGCAGGACTGGCAACAAAACACCCCACAGACTTATGTAGGAGAACACCGCACTCACCCCTTTGAGGTGAAAATAACAACCTTGGAAGGTTTCAAGGTTGGAAAGCATTCATTCAGAGCCTTTGAAAACGACAGAGACCTCGGGAGGAAAGCAAAGCAACAGCTGGTCGCGTATTGAACAGAGTATCTCATATTACAGGCACCCACCACGACCGCAACTACAGCTACCAATGCCGTTCTCGGCCATTTCACTAAGGCAATAGTCGGTAATAACAAATGGGAGTTAGCTTCAAGCTTTCGCCTACAGTGCATTCACTAGACCGACAATAGACGTCGACTCGAGGGCGATCGCGGGCCCCCTGGACATACCGGTTTATGAAGATTGCACTTGTTAGGCATGGAAACGAACATGGAGAATCTGTTTACAATAATAAAATTCAATTTCAATCTCTAGAGAGATGTACGAGTGATCTATACAGTATGTATTTGCCGCAAGACGTCCAAAGTAGACATGGCAGCGGGTGCCTTCCTATTCGGGATCATGACTCCCTCCTCTCCGAACTGACATACACACTTTCTTCCTCTACCTTTTTCTGCCATCAGATGAGAGTGACTTTGAATCATGGATGGCTCCGATAAAACTCCGTTACTTGAACGCCCGCCGAGCTCTTTGATAGATGTCTCGGAGTTCTCGTTCGCCAAGCCCGCATCCAGCAGGAAGCCGTTTTCTCTCAGGAACGTCTCAAACCAGCATCCCATCAGCACAAATCCAATTGAGACTGCCCCTGCCTCCAATGAGCTACTGAATAGGCAGGTGATTGTCGACCTGCCTTGGAATAGGTCTGACACGTACGTATCATTCAATTCCAATGCAGCAGGGTGCGGTTGCTCACAAGAAACTGATTCCTGTGAGTCATATAGGCCACTCAGTTCTCGTAGCGTCGTCAAAGATCCGAAACCTGGTAACCCAGTCCCGGCGAGACAACCTTTTCATGCCCAGCATGCACACCAGTCTGCGCCAACGAAAGGCCCCGCAAGCGTGAATCCCGACCAAATTCGCATTGAGCACAATGAGCAGTCGCCTGTGGAACATGAAGATGGAGTCTCTGTTTCTCGATTGCATGAGCCGAAAGAAGGCGGTGGCCACAACGAAGCCTCCGGGAATACGTCGAGCGCTGGAAAGCCGCCGCAGGGCGTGGCTGACTTCTACAAGACCAATGAAGTTGGCCCTGCCTTGCCTAGGGATGCATCGGCAACGCTGGAGCGTCGACACGATCGTGGTAGCCATGAGGCCACAATTCTTCTACCACCGAGAGTGCCCCTAAGGCCCGTCAACACTCAACGTACCTCAAAGAGGCAAGGCCACCATGAAAAAGAGGCACCCAAGAAACAGATGCTGGTTGTCGGTGGCAAGAAAAATACTCAGCTGAGCGAGAACGATCTCTTTGAGCAATTGATTGTGAGGATCAGACAGCGAGAAGAGAGTGAACAAAACGCCACCAGTATCAGAAGAAAAATCGAGTCAGAGAATCGGGCATTGAAAGAAGCCAACCAGGCCCTACAGGAGCGAGTCAATAAAAATCAAGTCCAGTTGGTCAAAGCCTCGTCCGAGTCTAACGGCCAGCGTGCGCTGTTAGAACAGTTGAAGGCGAAGATGACCACATACAGAGGTGTGATCCATGAGCTTGGTCGTGAATATGACAAGGTTCGAGCGCAGACGATGGATCTCAAAGAGACTGCGGCCTCACTGGGACATGAAAAGGTGGAAATACAAGCCACCCTTGGCGATCTCAAATTGCAGACGTCAAAACAAACCGCAATGATCGAGGGGCAGAAAGAGAGACTCGCCTCTTCGAATGGATCAATTGCTCTTTTAAAAGAAGCACTGGAGCATTCAGAGAAAAGGAGCGATCTTCTCAAGGCCCAGCTGATGGGTGACAAAAGGCGAATCGGGACACTTGAGGCCTACATCCAGAGGGAATCTGAGAGCCAGGCACGATGTTTGACCGTCGTCAAAAAAGAACAACGCAAGATGGCTGAAAAGATTGACACTATGTGTGATCGGTTCAAGAAAGCCTGCTTTGAAGCCCAGGATTCCATCCTAACGAAACTGGGTCCGGAGGTAGAGCGTTGCGCCGCTTCAGTTGAGGACTTGAAGAAGCAGTGTTCTGCCGAAACGATGAATGCGGAAGAATTCACCAACAGTGTTCAAAAGGCCAGCTCGCGGTAAGTTATAGGAAAACCCTTGATCCTCCGTTATCTCCACTAACGCATATGTCAGCTTTGAGTATCTAGCAGGACAATTCACAAGCGATCTCGACAGAACCAACGAGACGAGCAACAATGTCTTCCAGGCTTTGCAAGAAGGACTGCAATCGATCGAAAGCAACCTGGGTCCCTACTCGTCTTTGATGAAGCAGCTTGCTAGCAACGAGAGCTCCTATAGCAGTCTCCAGCGGCATGTTCAAATCATTGAACCAGTTCTCGGGAATCTAGGGGATTCTGTCAAGGCCGTCGAAACAACCGAAGCAAACCTCATTCAAGGTCTGCAAAAATTCAGCCAAATGCTTTCTGAAGCCAGAATGCCGGCGGGGAACCCCGTGCTAGAAAAGGAGGTTGCTGCAAAGTTTGCTGAAAATACGCAGTTACAACTTCAGCTCCAGCAAGCCTTGGGTGAGAAGGAGTCTCTTCAGATGGAGTTGGAGCGAAAAGTATCAGAGAACATCCAAATCCAGCATGATCTCACTGAAACAACTTCCAATGGGCAGGAGAACAAAGTCAAACTTGCCCGTCTGGAAATGGAAAAAACAGCACTGCGAGGCGAGTTTGTTATTCATGAGCAAAGGATCCGAGAGGAGCTTTCCACGGCTGGCACACGATCACAGGATGAGATGAAAGGAATGTATGAACACAAGATTGGAGAACTTGAGATGGTGAATGCTCGACTGGAACGGGAAACCCATGAACTCACATCACAGCTTGCCAATAACCAAAGCTCTCTGGTATGGCCCGACTACTGTGCATGGAGTGATATCCACTAATCTGACCAAGGACGAGTCAAAGAAGCTCGCGGAGAAAAGTCGACTCGAAACAAATCTGAAGGTAACTTCCCTGACCGCATCATTTTCATTCTTCTGATGATCGCAGCTCCAGGACACCCGCATGCAGATTGAGGAGTTAGAGCGGACTTGCTCCGAGTACGCCGACGACGCGAAAGCCAGCGAAGCTAAGTCACAGATGACGAAATCTTCGGAAGCTAGCTTGAATGCCGAGAAGGAAGCACTCGTACAGCAACTTCACCAGCTGACGAAGAATAGCGAAGAGCTTCAAACCCAGCTGGCACAAGTGACTCAGTCCCAAGGCATGAAAGAACGAGCAGCGTTCGACGCAGCGGAAAAGCTCCTGCGAACTGAGATCGAATTGGCATTCAAAGATCAGGAGCTTAAACTCACGAAGCATAGCGTCGCTGTTGTTGAGTCGCGGTCAGCGGCCTTAGAGAAGAACCGAGCGGAGGCAGATTCTGAGATTCTTTCCCTACTTCAGCGAGCCCAAGAAGCCGAGAGCTGGCAGATGACGATAAGAGAAGGGGTTTCAAAGATCATGGAAGTGCCACCCAATGAGCCTTTCGAGGTGACCTGGCGTAAGGTTGAGAATTCTCTTCAACGTCTGCTCGCGCAGCGTACCACGCATGATCCCTTCTGCGTCAATGCTCTGAAAAAAGAAAATGTGGTCACAGTTGACGACAGGATTGACCCTCACGAGCCGAGGAAATGCGGCACTGGCAATGATTTTGCGACTGAACTAAGCGCAATGCTTTCCCATGCAAAGGAGAATGCGGAAACAGGCGAACAATTACCACACACGGAACGCCATGTTTCGATAGTCGGCGATTGTGTTGACCCACCACGAGATTCAGTCGTTGATCGAAGTCATATCACTCCCTTCTCGAGCCTGCATGACAGGGCCGCTCCTGAATATGATGATCTGTCTGTGTTCAATGACGTGGCTGAGCTTGATATGCTCATGCTGTGCACACCTGATCCCCAGGGATCGTTTGCTCCAAGGACAACAGTTCCAGGTGAGGAGTCTGAAGAGACTTCAAAGTTACCGGCAATCTCGGAAAAGCGCACCAAGACTACCAAACAGCTCGAGTTGATGAATGTCGACGAAACCGAACAGTCTGGGCCTGATCCTGGGAAGCTTGGTGCTACTCTTGCCGACCAATCTATCAAGCCAGAGCAGACCGCCGTGAAGCGAAAGGCAGTCAGCTTTGAAGAAACACATGCCATGACTCAGAGCAAACATGAGAAAACTAGACGACTGTCGGACGCAACTGACCACAGCTCCGGGGTGGAGTCGGATAGCAAAGAGATCAAACGAAGCCAGAAACGGACCTACAGTCGTCTTCGCCAATCCGTTGCCCAAGAAGATTCGCCTGATTCTCAGACGCGTGTGCAGTCAGACACCAAGGCTTTGACCGGGGATCTTCCGCAAGCCCCAATCAAATCAACCGACGATGCGGACAGCGCACCCAAACCCACAAAGAGATCGCGCAAGACAGGCGATGACCCGCAACGACGGCTCAGTCCCAAGGGGTTGGCCTTAGGGAGTAGTCGAACCGAAGGAACCAGCCAAGCTGCTAAAGCGCGAGCCCGGAATAAACGCCGCACTCGAGGCAAGCTGTCTCATCTCTCCAAGGCAGACCGAACTAACCATGGATAGGCGACCGCTACAACGAGCGCTTCAGCCAAGGCGCTGGCTAGGTCACTGGCTCCTCCAACCACATCGATTGACCTGCCTCTGTGGCCCACAATGCAAGCATACTTACTGCTTCCCTCTTGACCCCCAAACCATCGGGGGTGACTAGGGAACTCCGAACTCGAGATATCAATTTATAAGGGTAATTTGTCCTGGGGAGGAACTCGGCAAAATGCATCACGTAACGAAGCGGGAGGTGAGACATGGACTGTATTTTTTATTCAGGGTACCCAGATCTGTATTCTTTAACGCCAAACACAATGCTTCAAGAAGTATACCGCAAAATATCCGAGAGGTCATGAATCCACAACTTCCCGTTTGCATCCTCCCAGTAAATAATGTACAAGCAGGGATCATCCCTGGCACCCTAATCGCATATTTCACACCCGCACAAACTCTCGGGTATCTAGGAATCGGAATGGCGGTTGCGGAGAAAGGTGGACTTCGGAATCCGAAAGGAGGAATTGGAATCGAGATCGAGTAGATCGAGATGTAGAGTGCATTCAGACAGAGAGTGTCGGTCCGATGTTAACCGCTCGATACGAGACCGATCTCAGCGAAGCGCTTATTTGTTCTTTCCACCCTTCGTCGCCTCAAGGAAAAGCACCTGCTTCTTGACGACGGGATCGTATTTCATCATGCTGAGCGGGCGGTGCACACGGGGTCGGATCAGTGTGCGGTAGTAGCCAGTCATGGCCATGGAGATCAGCCGGACGGCGACGGTTCGGGACTTTGCTGTTGGGGTGTTAGCGGTCGAGATTCGGGGGTTTGATTCGCGTCGCTGCCATTGGACTCGGCATCGATTGGGGGCGGGATCGGAATCGCGAGGCAGCATTGGGATTTCCGACGATGGGTATTGTGCTTTAACGTACCTTTCTTGGCCATCTTGGGCGGTCTTGGGGTTCGTGGTCAAGTTGGTCGTTGCGGAACAAATTCGAGGCCGCAGTTGATTGTTTCGGGGTCACGTGTGATGAGTCAGCACTGTTCTATGGGCGGCGGATTTCGATCTGGATGGACAACCGACGTCTAATTTTGATTACTACGTTTCATCTTGTTCTGAGAGCATAATTCGCCGATATAATGATGCTCAAAGTTCTGTTGTTGAAATGGGGCTTTTCGTTGGCTCAATATTCTTGTTCTAGCAAAGAATCTTCATTTCCTGAGAGAGAAGTCGACTAAAGCAGGACGTTCAGGGTAGATAAAATGACAATCATGAGATCAGGGGTATTCCTTTTGAAGGAATTGACTCAATGACAGTACTGATGGTCAAATATACTCCTCAGGACGTCCTTATCTAGAATGTGGCAACTCGTTCACACTCGATCTAAAGGATCGTTGAGACACGATATAGACTCCACTGGGTGGGGGCTGGCCGGATTTAAACATGCCATTGCGTCGAACATAATTAGGCCCGAGTGCTCTAGGCCGAGAAAACTCAGAATCACTTCGGGGTCGCTGATGGGCAAGAGGCTCGCGCGTGGACTCTACTGTCGGCTGGATTGTGTGACTGCATCACGGTGGGCGGTCTCCATCGCTCTTTTTTAGCTGGCAAATTAGAGCGTCTGTTGACAAACTTGAGGTGTTATCGGTTTAGCCCACAGAGCGGCGTGTGCTAAGAGGCCAAGACAGAATCGTCTGAGGTGATGCCGTGCCCAGTGGAATGACCATCCGTGGCAGTCAAACTCAGACCGGAGGTCATACTGGGGCTGATTGGAGATTAATACTTTCTTGTCAGGTGTGTGGATAGGGTTAGCTGGCAGAAAGCTCATCTGCTGAGATCAGAGATCATCAAAATGGTGGAATGCTGGTTCTCGGTCTAGCACATCGGTCTAAGCTGCCTTGGACGCAATGGTAGTTTTGTCGATTGGAAGCCAGAGTGTGCATCATCCATCGTTTGAGAAATGACACCATCAGGTGCTCAAGTCTTTCGGGAGTTTGCCAATCCGATCGTCCGTAGATATGAGGCCGATGAGCTTGGTGTCTGGTGATACTGTAGCTGTATTGTCAACATAAGAGGCTTGATCTGTATGTTTATCTTGAACCTACTCTAGGTTTCTTCCAGCTTGTATACCCCATGTTTTTTGAAAGTCTATGGTGTCCTTCTTCTCTTTCTGGCTTGCATTTTGAACGAGCTAGCTGTTGATATTTTCTTTGATGGCACAGCCTTTTCCATCATCGCGGCTGCTCTATGAGACATCGCAGTAGAGTTTTGAACGTTCTCTTTTGCCTGTCGGATGATTTCAGTTTATTTGAGAGCCTCTCCTCGGCCTTGCATAACGGTCTCATGACTGGCTCGAAGATGCTCGATTTGATTCTGTCTGTGAGGTTGGTGACTGCAAAGACTGAGCCAAAGGCATATTTTCTTGGATGGAGGGTTGGGGTGCGTTTGTGGTGCTCTTTGACTCGCATGTCCTGCTCCGCAGCCTTCGTAAAGAGCAATCAATTGTAGATTTACACCCGATCTTTCACATCCGGTAGTCCAACTCCTCCTTGTGCTGATCATCATATATTTTGCTCGCGATTTGTGCAGTAACCTGGGGAGGCTCAGAGTTTGGCGATTGTGCGGGCGTATCATCGAGATGAGAGGCGGGATCTGTCATTTGGGAGCCATTTGAGGAGACGGTCGGATTGCAAAGAGCTGTTCAGGGCTCGACGGGGTGTTCAGTCTGTGCAGACTGCGGTGTGAAGTCCTCATGTGGTCGTTGCTCCCCCATCGTGCCTCTGAACCCATTGTACCAACTCACCCCATCTTTGGTGCGGCGGGACCGTATGTGACGATGGTAGCGTCGTTCCAGGTTTTGATTATGGTGACATGGTGATCAGCGCAGGAGAAATCTGAGACCACCCATTGGAAGAGCAAGAAAAGCGGTGTCGATGTTTTAAGTCGTGAGGTTCCGCGGAATGGGGCTGTCACCCGGCGAAGGATCTGTGGCATGGATCAGATACAGCCAAGTCTGTTGAAGAAATGCGAAATCGTGAGACCACAAATTGGGTTCTCAGTCATGATCGGCTCAGGCCACTGGAGGCAGGGAGAAATAGATGCCTTAAGTCTCGGTGCGATGAGGCGTGTATTGATCTCCGGGTGCCTATCTGGGAATGAGGCTCTTGGCAAGGGCAATGTGGTTGGCTCCAATGAGCCGTAGTGGGGACATGACGATGTAATCTCGGAAGTGACCGAGTATGAGGTGCTATCGTTGTTTGGTTACAGCTGCGAATAGCCGTCGGTCTGTTGAAAGGAATCAGTGGAAAAAATCAGACAGCCAAAGGCTGTAGGATTGGCAATGAAAAGATGAGAGGGAGAGACGAACCCACCGAAAGGAATATAAATATGTGCGTGTGTAGATGAGTTTAAGTCGTTTAGATATAAGCCTGTGACAGCACTTGTCGGTAGCTTGAGAAAAGAAAGTAGAAAGACAGTTCAAGAGACAGTTCAAGAGACAGTTCAAGAGTCAGCAAAAGATTCCTTCGTATGAATACAACTTCAACTATCATTCCCAGCCTGATTCTTCTCTCTTCCTCACCCATCTCTCCTCTTTATACCGATAGGTCCTCGCGGAGACTTCCAGGGTAGCCCGACATCTGATAATCCCTCCGAAAGTTCGGGTCTTTGGCCCGATCTCCTACCGACAATAAAAGCGGTATTGGGAGAAGGCGCGCAAGCGCCGCAAGGTAAGTCTGTTCCCCTCATTGAATATGTCCAGTTTCCCAAATGGGCCTTGGTTTGCTGGCCGTGGCTCTGCACACTTACCATGTGAACTTTCGTTCATGCCCACATTGTGGGAGCCATGCTTGAAGCTGGAGCACTTGTTTGGCTTGCCGTATGGGTGGCTCAATCAAAAACCATACCATACATACAGCATACCATTGCTTGCATCAGTGGAAGATTGAGCTGCTTCCATATGAGATCATGGAGTGCTAAGACCATTGATAGTACAAGCAGGAAGCCGCTGTTTCCGGCGCCCGCGCCGCCGATGCCCAGCTCCGGCTTGAGCATGCCGCGGCCAGCGCAGCTCGCGCGGCTGCCCTCTCCGCCACTGCCCAGGTAGGATTCATCTGTCCCCGTCCTATCATGGTATTGCCATTGGCGCCGTTCTAATATGCTTTTCCCTAGGCTGCGGTGGCAGCCACCCCTGCGCCCCCGGCCTCGGGCACTGCCGCAGAGGCTGCCCAGGGGGCCGTCAGTGGCGCGGGTCCCCGTGTAGGTGAAGCTCCCGCTTCTGGCGGGGGGTAGGGCGGGAGGCTCTGGCTTTGGGGAGGTCAGAGTTCGAGTCCTCGCCTGCCTGCACCAGAAGCGGCAGCGGCACCCCCGTGGCGCCCCGGCGCTGACGCCCCCTTGGGCGGCCGTGTCAAGCGGGCACGAGAAGAGAGCCCCGAGTGGGCAGCGCCCCGAAAGTGCACATTAAGTTTCATCGAACTCATAGCATTGCTGCAGACCAAATTGCTAACATATATTACTCAGTGAACAAGCGATTCCGCAAGTAGGGAGGTGAGAGCTTCGGCTTCTTTTTCTATTCTTCTTTTTGGGTCTCGTTTTTTTATCGTTTAATTTGAACGAGCTACCTGCTGAAACCCTGCCTTGGAGATTGTAGTCTGTAATATCTTATGAAATCTCGAAAATAGTTTACCAAGTCAAGTTTTACAGGATTTGTTGTAAATTTGGTGACCTTGATCAGTAGACACAGGTCTAGATTTAATCAGATTCATCTATTGCTCCATGGTGACCCGCCTCTTCACGCGACTCAGGTATAACGATGTTGTTTATGTTGGACCTCCTTGCTCCCCATCTGGTAGGTTCCCTAACCATTCGAGGTCTCATCCATTCATTTCATCATTGAAAACCCAGACTTATACCTTGATCAGCGAGCAACTACAGCCCTTCCCGCAGAGCCGCAACTCAAGAGCCTCACCAGATCCTCACAGATGCCAAAAGCAGCAATACCTCGGGCTTCAGCCAAACCTCCAATACTACACCTTATTATTGTGAGATCTCAGGATCTGGTAAAGTGGACCATGACTATCTCTTCTCGCCGAATGCTACCATTGAAGAACCACGCTTTGAAGATCTGCTTCTCCCGATGGATCCTCCCACTTCACACGTCGAGATATACCAATTGCTGATACAGTAGAGCGCCCATTTCTTCATGCTTTACCTTCATAGCGTGTTTATACCATGCTCTGCCTCTGTTATACGCAACCCTCTTCGCGGTCGCTATACTCTAGTGACTCGTCATATCTCCGATTCTTCGAAACCCTCCCTCGGTTACGCATGAAGGCATACCGGATGATATGAGACATGGACCTACACGGAGTTTTCAAACCTTCAAGCGCGAAACACAGCATCTCTGGGTACTCCGAGGAAGGATTCATTGTTCGGCCGGTCGCGTCTACTGCGTTTACCGAGCCCACCGAGCCCACCGTGCTGACTGAATCTGTCGCGCTTCTCCCAGCCTTGATGTGGATCATGTCCGCTCTGCCTACAGCGGTATTCAAGTCTCACATCGATCCTTCAACTGATCACCTTCCTCAGAGTGCGACTCTATAACCGTGACTTAAGCGTTAGCAGTATTGTCAACTCTAGCTATGACGATTACGATGTGGCGGCCACCATCCTCGGAAGAATGGTACTACGTAGTGACCATGACGCTGACAGCGATAACATAGCTTCCACATTTCTTCTCCAGGATCTACCACGCCGGCAAAGATAGCATCATTCCAGAGGGCGCGTACTACAGTAACGCATATCTTCAACCGGGCCCCGTTTACCAAATATTACTCAGAGCCTACTTCACAAACTCAATTGAATTGGATTGGAGATGGTTGGTGGACATTCTCAGGTCGTATTCCAGTTCAAGGGGTATCGTTCGGCAGAAAATATGACGACGGCGGAACTGACCGAGAATCAGCGGAATCGCGGGGAGAGGGGCCAACTTGATTCGAGGGGATTGCCGACGGCGGGGTGAACATCGCCTGTCGCCTATCCATCGGATCCCATCTTCGGCAACCAGATCTCCCCAGACCGGATCTTATTCTCCTCCGAGCCTCGTCTGCACTTACCTATTCGCCTGTTCCCCTCAGGTACCTGGACTGGATATAAAGTGGACCTGACGTAAGGAATTGGAGCCTTCCAATCTGTCCTGACTCCTCAGCTTCCCCACCAGACTTTAACATGCAACTTCCAGGTACGAACCAAATCACACGGAGCACAACTTACCACACACTCACCATGGCTCCAGAAAAAACCCAGTTGGGTGAGATCATCGATCGTTACCGCCCAGACATCCAGCCATTTGAGGATGTCTATCGCCACATCCACAGCAACCCAGAGCTATCGGGTCAAGAAGAGCAGACTGCCAAGATAGCATCCGATCACCTCAACTCTCTTGGATTTGAAGTCATCACCAAGATTGGTGGTCATGGCGTAGCAGGAATTCTCCGCAACGGCAATGGCCCGACCATCCTTGTCCGGGCGGACATGGACGCTCTCCCCGTCAAAGAGAAGACTGGTCTCCCCTACGCCAGTAAAAAAGAAGTGAAGGACGAGTCTGGCTCCAAATCAGTCATGCACGCCTGCGGTCACGATTTCCACGTTACTACACTGATGGCAGCGTCGACGCTTCTCCACAGCGCCCGTGACCACTGGTCCGGAACGTTAATCTGTATCTTTCAGCCCGCGGAGGAACATCTCGATGGAGCCCAAGCTATGCTCACAGATGGCCTCTATGACAAAATCCCTAAACCCGATATTGTTCTCGCACAGCATGTTGTGCGCATGCGCGCGGGTTCTGTCAACCTCCACGCTGGCCCCCTGCTCACCGCAGCAGATGCGTATGATGTCAGAGTATACGGTCGCGGAGGGCATGGCTCCGCGCCACAGACAACGATCGACCCGATCGTCATCGGAGCGTCGATTGTTACAAAATTGCAGTCGATTGTGTCGCGGGAGGTGACTCCCGGAAAGCTGGCCATCGTGACCTGCGGCAGTATCCACGCAGGAACATCATCAAATATCATCCCTGCCCATTTGGATCTGCAGCTGAATGTGCGGACTTTTGATGCGGATGTGCGGAAGCAGGTGTGTGGCGCTATCCACCGTATCATCGAGGCGGAGTGTATGGCTGCTGGTGCGGTGGAGAAGCCCGACATCAAGCGCACTTTCTCGACTCCGTCAACTATCAATGATGGCAAGACTGTTGATACGCTTCGTGAGACCTTCGCTCCGTACTTTGGAAAGAACCTTGTGGAGATGGACCCGCCTGCTGCTAGTGAGGATTTCTCTCTGCTCGCAACTGCTGTTGGGGCTCCATATGTGATGTGGATGTGGGGTGGAGTCGATGAGAAGACTTGGGACGATGCTGTTGACAAGGGAACTCTTGATCAGTTGCCTGGTAATCATTCACCTTTCTTCGCTCCGGTTTTGCAGCCCACTCTGAAGACTGGTATCGATGCCATGGCACTCGGGGCTTTGACCTTCTTGAAGAAGTAGATATTTCGATATAGGAACCCCCCAAATGAAATACCTACCCAAAGAGACAGCAGTCTATGCACCATAATATGCTCTGTAGACGTAGACCTCGGGAATCTTTTGGTTATTGACTTATTGCATTTGGCCTTACTCTAGTTCCATTTGACAGCCATGGAAGAGAAGGAGACCAGAAAATATATATAGGCAACCGACCAAATCAACCTTCATCATAAAGGTTCATTCCACTTATTAATCCGAATCACTCGGCTCTTTATAATACTCGAGTTCGGGGGGCGTGAAAATATGACCAGAGCAGATCTTCTTTCCCGTCACTGCATGGAAACCTTTTCCCCTTCAGGTCCCTGATGTTGCTCACCCTGGTACTCCGGGCCCTCGAAAGAGTTATCTTCCAGCGGTATGAAGTCATCTCGCCAAATCTCCCCTGGAGACTCCTTGGAAGGGAGCCAGTGGAACGTGATTTGCATCTTCCGTGAGGAATTTGTAACCCATTGCGATACGTTCAACCAACACCACCTGGGCATCCGGGCTCATTGAGCCCTTCTAGAGCTATGCCTCAAACGCGTAATTGCCCTGAGAGGTGTGCTGTTGACCTGGTTCTGCCGGGTACTTCATCTGCCCCTCCTTCTTTCATTCTCAAATTCAGTTTACCCTCTTTGTAGAATTTATTTCAAGATATCGTCGATCGAAATTGTCTTTCCTTTTTCAAGGCCACCGCCGACTGCACAAAGGGGAAGTTTCCGATTTTGCACTGGGCGGTTCCATTGGTAGAGTGAGTCTACATTCCAGAGCCATCACGTTTGGACCCCTCTCGTTACGAACTCGTTCCTGCACGCCAAGTCTGATGTGCTTGCGGAGTAGTCTGTGTTCAGTATCATCACATCAGATGTCTGTCCTTGGATTGTATGAATCCTTAATTTGTTACAGATTTAAGGTTCTCAGTACAAGATTAGGGATAGAACGTCTTGAATTGTATGCATGCAGGGGATATTGTTGTCTATATTTAGATAGCGCGCGCGTTTAAGACAGACCTGTGCGTACATGTGCATAGGCGCCGTGTTGCGACTTTCAGCCCCATGGCCCCCCTCCAACACCTGGGCAGAACTCCCTCTCCCGCTCTTCTCTTCCGTTTTTTAAATTTCCCCTGATGCCTCAACTTTGAAATTTACAAACATTCATCGGATGCATCATGGGCTGCAATAGCTCCAAGGAAATTGCAAAGGCGAAGGACCCGCCCACAGGTCCTCGTCTTGTCCAGGTTCCCCAATTCGACCAGGAAATCGAGACGGTGGACACAATCACATCCGAGCCTCCCAAGAAAACTGCGAAGGCAAAACACCCACCCACAGGTTTTCGCGTTGTCCAGATTCACCCAGACCCTGTCGTCTCCAAGACCGAGACGGATATAGATATCATCGCGATTCATGGCCTGGACACGAAGTCACCAGATACCTGGTAGTACAGAAGTGACGGCAAACCCCCATCGAATTGGCTAAAAGACAAAGCCATGCTCCCAAGTAAAGTTGGAAAAGCTCGTATATTCACATGCGACTGGCCGGCTGAGATGTTTGAGTCAACCAAAATGGCCAGAAAGAGAATTCAAGAGCTCGCTCGACGTCTCATCGATGCTATTAAACGACGAGACCCGCCGAACAACGAAAATAGACCTATACTTTTCATTGCGTCTTGCCTCGGCGGCATCATTCTTGTGAAAGCCTTGCTCGACACAATTGACAATGATCCTATCAGGTCATCCACACGCGGTGTTATATTTCTTGCTACGCCGTTTTGGGGTACAGCATTCGATGACATAGCCCATTGGGCACGATGTGCTCTTGAAGTCAGTGCTCGGTGTGGTCGTAAAAGACTCACCTCACAGGATGAACTTATCGCGGGACCGACATTCGACATGAGTGAAACTGTCCATTCATTCAGCAGACTTCAGAAAAAAGAGAAGTACTATGTCTTCACTTTCTACGAGAAAGGCCTCTCAAATATCTACCGCAAGGCTATCCCCAGTCTACCAAGTGGATTTTCGGGAAGCAAAGTAGTGAGTTATCCTACATATCAAAGGCTTGTAGCCGTGTGACATTAAAGAAAGCTAATGGACCTTTAGCTTGTGGATAAACCTTCTGGAACGCTTCCGACAGAAGAGCATCCAATAGGACTTGATCGAAAACATGGGCTGATGAACAAGTTCAAGGGTCCCGAGGATGAAGACTATCAGACAGTTGCCGGCAAAGTTGAGAAATATCTCGAATTGATTCGCGAGGGGACTCCATTCCAAAGAATGGACAAGGAATTAAAAAAGTATTATTTGTCTCTTAACAGACTCCTCATTGACCGTCTTTTTGGTCATATGTTGAAGATGGATGTATGCTACATCAATCTTGTCATTGTGAAGGAAACCAACGAATTCAGAACAAGCCCAAGGCCATTCTATCATTCCTTACGAAGCACCAATTGATGCAAAGTCTTATACGGATCCCAATTCTTCTCGATGCCCTCTGTTGGACTTGGGATGAATTTGACTTTCGGAAGGCGCCGCCTCAAACAATGACTGCAATCTACAACACTATCGCATCTAAACTTCTGAAGAAGGATCGGGAGACATTCTCCGGTATGCCTCCAATTTCTATGCCTTCAACTTCCTCAAAAGGATATCTCACCCTTGAAGATGCCTCTTCTTTTCTAGAAGAGTTTGCCTTTACTGGAATGTATAGCAATGTCATTAATTTTGACTACAATCATCGCAGAACCATTTTGGGGCACATTCAAGGCGTCGAAAGCTCAAGTCCATACATCAGGACTGAGGTCTTTCATGAAGTGCTAAGCAAGCTATTATTTTTAAGGAGCTCCGATCTCTCCTCTACAGTCTTTCGGAGGGAAGACCAAAGGAGCTACCACTTCCTTCATTTAACATTTCAAGAGTACTTTGCCGCGCGATACTTTGTGCGCAAATGGAAAGCCAACGAAGACCTAAAATTCGTCGACCTAACAAGCGGGGAGGAACAATGCATGAAACCATCTGTGTTCCTAGGGAACAAGAAATACAGTGCTCGCTATGATGTGGTATGGCGCTTTGTTGCCGGACTACTTGACTCGGGCAGGGGACCAAAAGAACCAGAGAGATTCTTCAGGATCCTGGATCAAAAACCACTTGATCTCTTGGGTATTGCCCACCAGCGACTTTTCATGAATTGTTTGAGCGAGACCCAGTCTAAATTTTCACTTCGTAGCGACATTGAAGGCCATTTGTCTAAATGGCTAGCATTCCAATGCGAAGTGATTCTAGAACAGGGTCAAAGGTCACTGAGGGAGTCAGTAATAACCTTGGCGACCGAGATTGAATTTCCCGAGAACTCTCTACTCGATCTCCTTGAAGGGACTGATGAGGAGGTCATGATGGTAGTCTTCTTTTCGATGAAAAAACGTCGTCAGATCCAACCACAAATCATGAAGATTGCGCTTTCACTTCTTCAAATCACGGAATCCAATGATGTGGCAATGTCCATATTTGCGCTTTTCAGACAAGAAAGGGAGAACTTATCAGAAGAGCATCTCGATCTTTTGGCCTCGTATCTCGAGAAAAAAGCACATGGAGATATAATAAATTCTGCCGCTGACACCATGCGGGCATTCGCCTTACCAGAAAGAATTTGCAGAAGAATTATAGCAAAGCGGAGTTACAAAACCTTTCAAGCCTATGGCGGAGTCGCTCTAAGGGACCAGAAATTGTCAAAAGAAATCTTGACTGACCTTATCGCAAGTCTTGAAAGCGAGAAAAAGAATATCAGAAGGATTGCTAGCGACGTTTTGAGCCAGCAATCTGACTTGCTCCCTGAACAGATCACTTCAATCACGGAAAAGATTAAGTTTTGCAAAGACGACATCAAACTTTGTTCCATAAAGGCTCTAGGTGGGCAGTCACATTCGCTGGAAACGTTCACTGGATTATTGTGGACTGAAGCCAGCGAAAGCTCTACGAGATTTACAATGGCTGCATCTGAAGTTTTATGCCGGCTTTCAAAATTTTCAGAAGATTTGCTCGATCGGATCATTATAGATCTTTTGCCTAACCGCTACCTTTGGGCCAAAATCAAAGCCTGCTGTTGCAACAGGCCAGGGTTATCCAAAAAAGTCCTGAACGCCCTAGGAACACATCTAGAGTCCCCAGACTATGGGCTAAGATGCACAGCTCTTGAAATTCTAGCTAAGCAAGCTGACCTGTCAGTTTCAATACTGGACAGAATAGTGGGGCTGCTTGAGGATGACAGCAAGAAGATTGAGGATGACAGCAAGAAGATTGAGGATGACAAAATTATGGTTAAGACAGCGGCCATCTACGCCATAAGTTGTCAGTCGCGCTTACCAATTAAGACCTCTCTCAAGATAGCGGCGAAATTTGAGAGAGACGAGCTCCCCTGCCGATTTTGTGCTGCAAGCTTTCGAACACCAGTCCAATTCACCAAAGGAAGTCCTTGTCCGGATTGCGAGTTGTATTGAGAATCAAGATTCTTCCATCAGAAGGGCCGCCATCTGCGCTCTGAGCAGCCAGTCATACTTGTTGCATCTGCCAAAAATCCTTGAAAGAGTTATCAAATACATTGGGGATTCAAATGCAGAAGTTAGAGAAGCCGCGATCAAAGCAGTCAGCGTTGTTCGCCAGCCGATGTTAAAAACAACCTTTGACAAAATAGCTGCTCGAATCAATGACCCCGACGAGATGGTCAGGCTAGCTGTTGTTGGGGTCCTCGGGCAACAGAAAAGTTTATCCAATGGAATTCTGCGTTCGCTGGTAGACTTGATGAACAATCCGGACAGCAACGTCAGATGGGCTACCCTCAAAACTCTTGCCGACCAGGAAACTTGGCCTAAGGCGATTCGTGACAAGTTAGCGTTACAAGTCCATTGCCCCCAGGCATTCAGAGGTGTGTCATTCGACTGGATGTTCAACAAGCTTGTGGAGCGGGAAGAGTTCCATTATAATTTCCTTCTCGGTGGCTTGTCAAAACAAAATTTGCGGCTTCTGCTACTGCGAACCTCCAGAACGCACCTTGCATGGTATATTGAGAATGGCATGTCTCATGTTGAGATAGGCCAAAGTTCCAAAAAACCAGTCCTCTGTGTTGGATCCGATATAGAGGCGGGGATGATGTCAGCTCGGGAAGACGCAGGGATTCCGCCTGTGGCGGTATTAGACTCTTGAAGGTCTCTTCTGAAGAATTTCCCCTCGACCTGCGAGTCACTCGTTCCATGGCATGCCTGTGCGAGCTGTGTTTTTGGTCATCTCTGGATCTAACCCGAAATCCATTGCATGTGAGCTAAACCCCGGACACTGGGTGTGTGAGATCAGATGATCTCCGGTGACAGACTTCTTGCTTCGATGGTTCTTCTTTTCTCTCTCTTTCTCCTTCTACCTTAGTTACTACAGTTTTGTTTTATTACACGGTGGAAGGATTGCTGTTGGAGATCATGGGGTTTGGCCATGTGATATAAAATTACCAGACCCTCCCTTGTTGGGCTATATCGCTTGAATAATTTCTGCAACTGAAGTTTTGATAGAGCATCCGTCTTGGCCGAAGGTGATGTTTAAGCAGTGCCCTCAAGAGTTTCAATGTATCTTAAGAATGATATAAGAACACAATAGAGTAAATCAAGTGGCATTTGGTTTGATTAATCACCAACTTTGAGCGAAGAAGGAAACGATCATAATGAGCTAGGGTAAAAGCACAGGGAGAAAAGCACAGGGGGAGAAGACAAAAGAGGGAGTTCTGGAGTGGTGGCTTAGCTCCAGATCTTCGAGCAGATAGATCGCTCTGCTTTTCTTCTCCAGGGCTACTATCTTTGCTTATCTCTCTCTCTCTCTCTCTCTCTATCTCGTCTCCACAGCATTTCGGACTCCATGCCCTTCATCCGTTGTATGTTTCCTGTTTGTAGGCTAGTGGCCTTTCCACTTCGTACCGCGCTGGGGTCTCCCACTCCCACGTGAGCATATTCATGGACTCCAGTCCTCCCGCACTTGAGATGTCGGGATTTGGACCATCGTGAGGGCCGGCCGCATCGATGTACTCCGTATGCAGGTGAAGTCCGTGCGAGCCCCCGGTGGGTCGGTTCGATACGCGGCGGTTCCGGCGGGTAGTGCTGTGGTCCTTCTTAAAACAGCAAAGATCAACAGTTTGCCCGTTTCCGCAGATCCACGAGAACACGGAGCCTCAGAATTGCGACTACGAGTCGATGAGGCTGATTCACACTTTTTGTCAATCATTGCCATTCCCCGCTCAGTAGGTCTTTGGCCACGCCATACGAGCTTCAAGGATCCCCCGGAACCGAAGTGATCTACATCATAACACCGACATTGCCAAGATGCTCCTGCAAACTTGAGCAGGGATCAAATTCCTCTTGCTGCCGACAAGGATATGTACACATTAATGCTAGCTCGGAAGGAGGATCGGATCTCCCATCAACTTTCAACCTCATCCACGATCTGACACTGCTACATGCTACCACTGCGCATTGTTCAACCCTGTTCGAACTGTTCGTTGGGACGCCATGCCTCGATTGACAAAACCGTCAAAGCCTGAAGAGGGAAGTTCATACAGAGTACTGGTCTCTGCCTTCGTCGTATGGCGTCTTACAATTGTGGAGTCGGACAAGGGTGATAGAGAAATCACACTATCCCATGCATACGCCGATCCTTTCAGCTGAACTTCATCGTGATATTATTGGGTTGCCAAGATGCAGGCAAAACAGCTGATCTTTCAAAGTCTGACTAGGCAAGTAATTTGATTCCGCCGAAAAGGGCGCATATCACATGGAGTGCGGAGCACTCTGTACCGTTCCTGCTTCTACGGAGTACAAGTACTTAAGTCCATGACGGGGTGGATATTCGGCCAACGCGTATACGTGAAAGCTCTGACCACATGTTTCTTCCTGGGAGCTGATTGTACCGATTCACTACCTCATTGGACACGAACACCAAATCCCTGTCGGTGGTAGGTTTGCTTTCTGGGGTGGTGTCGCCCCCCACCCTCCTGCGCAAATATTCTACCCACGCGCTCAAGCCCCAAGTCTTGAAGCCCCGGAATCCGTCTTTGCAAAGCAAGAGTCACTTGAGCCAGTGTAGGTCTTTTTTCAAGAAGGATACAGGGTGCTGCATTCGCTTGTATTCTCCAGAATCATCGCGCTCCAACCCCCGGCCTATCCAAGCTATTGAAAATGGGCTGCTCCTCGAGCAAGCATGATGAAACACAGGAGCTAGCACCTCAGAGGATTACTGGATTGGAGAACAACAATGACAGTACCCCTCCAGTGAGAAACACTGTGGGCCTGGGTGCACAATCTCAAAAAAGCCCGGGGACATCTGGGCCAACGTCCATACCACGCAATCCAAGCTGGCACCCACCACCCGCTCAAATCGGTATAGATGTTTTGCATGACGACAACAACGCAGACATTGAGTATGTTATTACCCTAAAGCTAGGTTTTATTTTCTGACCTTCTTTAAGTATCGTCGCCGTCCAGGGATTAGCCTCGAATCCAGATTATGCCTGGATATGGCAACCGCAGTACAACAAGACCGGCCAGGAAGGGTATCCTGTCGACTATTTCAACTGGCTAAAGGATTTGCTTCCAGGTGGCCTAACATCTAGCAAGATATCCAGTCGAGTCATGGCCTTCAATTACCTGTCGGGTTATAAGTCTAATGCCCCTCAACAAAAGCTCTCCAGCCTCTCGGGCTTGTTGTTGGACAGCCTAGCAATTCCGCGGAAGAACGTAAGTCCAATCCCAATGGGACAGTCAGAAATAGACACATGAACTGATGTGTCCCATCTGAGCAGACTAGAAATAGGCCATTGATCTTTATCGGTCATAGCTTTGGGGGCATTTTGATTGAGCATGTGGGTCGTCTCCAATATTGATTTACTTCTAGTCTATTGCTAAATCCCTTGACAGGCCATCATCTCCGCCACCCAAGAAAGCTCGCCTCATCTTGACATAGGGGCGTCAACCGCTGGAATAATCTTTCTGGGGACACCACATTATGGATGCAAAGTCGCACAGTGGAGCAACATAATTCTAGCTCTTTACTCTCCTTTCCAGACCATCGAACGCAGGATCGTGACTAGCCTGGCGACGGAAGCAGACGAATTGGATGATCGTTTACATGAATTCACCCGTTGGATCAATCATCAAGGAGTGCCTGTTGTCTGCTTCTATGAAACGACGAAAACGGATTATTCAAAACTTCCTGGCGCGTTAAAGAAGTTGGGTGAAGTTCTGGTGCGTCCCATTCCATATGACCTCAGTATCTTCTAACCCCCGAGCTAGGTTGTTCCCCAGCAAAGTGCCTGCATTACAGGGCTTGATCACACCAAGCTCGACACAGATCATTCCAAGATGAACAAATATTTTGGAGAGAAGGATCCATCCTATCGGCAGGTCTTCGGTAGAATCGATCAAATGGCCCTGGGAGCTCGGGATCTCCTTTCACGCCGCCAAACCCCAGTTCCTATTCCCAAGTTGCAAGACTTGCACAAGGGTGATCTGTATACATGCCTCCAGCAAATGAGAGTTACAGATCCCCGGGATATCCTGTCGGATATCAAGGTTCGAAGGGGAGAAAGGGTAGGGCGGACATGCGATTGGATCTTACAGGAAAAAGAATTCTGCGATTGGCAGGCCAGCGACACCTCACAGTTTCTACGCATTGCTGGCCCTCCTGGTATGGGAAAGACAATGATGTCGACCTTGATTGTCGAGGATATCAAGAACAGCGTGGAAATATCTCCCGACCGAGCCTTTGTCTACTTCTTCTGTGATGATAAGGCAGGAGAAGACCGGCGAATGCCCGCAGCAATTCTTCGAAGCCTTATCTGGCAGCTCCTCTTGCAAAACAATAATCTTTTCCGGCATCTCGAGGAAGACATAGAAAGACATGGTCTGAACAGTCTCTTCACAGGGCTCTTCCAAGATTTGGCCGCCATGTGGCGAATCTTCAAAAGCATGGTCCGAGACAAGCAAGCAGGTGAAGTGTTTATCTTGATTGACGCTTTCGACGAATGCGACAGCGAAAGTCGCAAAGAATTATTGGCTAGAATACCTGAGCTCTTCTCAGCCTCATCTGGAGGACCACTCGGAAAAGTCAAACTCCTTGTCACCTCCCGATTAGCGATTCACGATATCGAGAGTGGTTTCAGGCCCCTGGGTGTAACTATCGAGCTCCATTCCGAAAGGATCAAGAAAGACCTGGAGGAATTCATCGAATTGAAGACACAGGATCTTACAATGCGCAATCCTGGTTTGAGACCGTCCGAAAGCCAGATCAGGCAGGACTTGAAAGCCGGAAGTGAAGGGACATTCCTCTGGGTATCTCTCATGGTGGCCGAGATCCAAAGGTCTGGAGTGCTGAACCATAAAGTGAAGAAGTTGCTTAAGAGCCCCCTGCGCCAGCTTGACGAAATCTACGAATCCATTCTGAATCAGATCAGCCCTGAGAAACGAAGTGAGGCTCAGTTCATTCTGCATTGCATGGTTGCTGCCAAGCGTCCATTGACAAAGATGGAGATGAAGATAGCTTATGTCACCTCCGAGCTTCCGGTGAAGAACACCCGCAGCGAACCAGTGCCACGCCAGAAGGATGTCAAAGATTACGATGATATTCTGTTAGCGTGCAGCTCCATTCTTACCCCAATGCATGAGGATAAAGGTGACAGCGAAACGGTCAGCTTCTGTCATCAATCCGTCAAGGACTTTCTGTTGAAAGGTTCTCGGACCAACCGGGAGTGGTATTTCACATCTACAGACAAGGCCAATCTTCTCGTTTTCCAGACATGTTGGAAATATTTGACTGCAGAAGACGGTTTACTTGGAGAATGTCTGAGGGGAACGTCGAAACAACCAGGTCTAAAATACGTGCCTGGATGGGATGGGAAGAAACTCCCGACGAACCATCGATTCAAAAAGTGGACCAAAAGAGCAAGAACGAAAAGTTCTGAATACGTGCTCCTGGAATATGTGTACGAGATGTGGGACAAGCACGCAATTTCCACTTACCCTGCGGTCAAAAAAGACCTGGAGATCGATTTCAATGACGCGCTATGGTTGCGCGATGTTTGGTTCCTATGTGCAGCCAAAGACGGAGAGGTCGACATGTTGAACTTTCTTTTGACTTTCGATAAAGATCTCATGAGGAAAATCGATCAGTCTGAAAGGACAGCATTATCATTGGCTGCAGGGAATGACCATGTGCGTGCGGTTGAGAGACTACTAGCAGCAAGAGAGGTCGAGATTGATGCGAAGGACTCCATCGGACGAACCCCTTTGTCCTACGCTGCAGAAAAGGGTCATGTTGAGGTGATCAAGACGCTCTTAGCGACGGGAAAAGCCGATATTGAGTCAAAGGCTCTTTTTGCCACGAGACCTCTACATTGGGCTGCAGAAGCAGGCCATGTGGATGCGGTTAAGAAGCTCCTGGATATGGGGGCTGAGGTTGATGCGATTGATTCTATCGGACGAACACCGTTGTCCCGCACAACAGATATCCATGTATATGACCTACTACGAAAGAGAGGAGCAGCTGAGATTGAGCAGAGGCCTAAAAGGCGCGGTTCAAACTCCTCGTCGCTTTATATGCCGGAGTTCGAGCCGCTGTTCTGATCGCGTAAATTCCCAGGCATCATCGGAGGACAGATACAAATTTTGCTACCGCACAGATAATAATTCATTAGGTTTTCCAGTTTAGTCGGGAAAGGACAGAAACACAGACTGATACAATTGACTCATTGACTGGTTCCGTAATATCATCAGTGGCAGACGTGCTCGGGTGCGGTTCTAATTCGCAATCCTCGGGGATTTCGAACCCAGGCAGCCTAGTACATGACCCATTTGCAAGTAAATATTCATCGACTTGGACGATAAACAGTCTTTGCACGGTATTCAAGACAAGAAGCAGGATGAGCAAGACAAAAGACAACGCTTCGTGCGATCTAAACTGGGGCTGCTGTGTGTTTTGAGAAAATCTTAGAATGAAAGTAATCATGATTTTGAGCATTGGACTACCATTCAAACTGCGCCCGCTGACCGGGCCCCCACAGGAGGGCTGTTACGGGGGGTTTGGTTGCCCGCGGAGCAGCCATGGCAATTCCTTCACTAAATGATGGAGCAAGTCCAAAATGACAAATCCAAAGGCACCAAGAGGAAGCAAAATGGCGAAGACGGTGAAGCCTTCTGACGCGGCCATGAAACTCTTGCTGTTCTTGAGCAGATCTGTGGCAAGGCCAACCTGCATTGCCGTCAAAACCAAAGCAACCAAGACGGTTGCGGGCGCTAGCCAGGCAATATTATCGCTCAACAAACTCCCAAAGGTTCGCCGATCACGGAAATAAGGCTCAAAAAGCGGAAACTGAGTGAAGCGATGGACATTGTTGAGTCTGGCCAGGCGAAGCTCGGCGCGGTGAAAGCGAGGATGAGTGTTATCTTTGTTGTGGTGGTTGAGGATCTCGCGGACGAAATTATTCCAGTCTTCCCAAGTGATTGGTGATCCGTCAAATCGTCGGGGGAGAAGATGATTCTCGTTCGCGATGCGAAAGTCACTTTCGTAGGATACAAGGCACGCGTAGGTGTAAAGGAAACCCATTGCGCATTTGCGGAGCTGTCTCCTGGGACATTTCACTATACCTTCGTGTGCACAGTCTTCGGCTTCATGTAAATTCCGATCGGCCCGGGGATGTTTACATTCGCAAGAGTCTAAGCAACCCAAGTTCTCACTCCAAACATTTGGATGGAGTAAGAATCCTGGAAGCGGCTTAATGAAAAATCTTCCGTCATTCGCCCACAGCAGGTGGAGATCCATTTGCTCTGTAATCAATATCTTTCGTCCGATCAGAATGTGGTAGTGAAGAGGCCATGCTGTGCGCTTTTCTCCCGCCAGCCATAGATGCTTTTCGAGAATTTCCAGCCTGTGCAGTGATAGTTCACTAGCAAGGAAATCATCTATATGATCTGCAGGGACAGAGATGGTGTTGTTAGGGCCGCGAAAACAGGCTGGGAAGCCGCTGGTCTGTGTTGAAGGAACTGGAGAAGGGTCTAAAATTGCAGTGGTAAACTGGAGTCCTGCCCAGTTAACAATGTGACGAGCTCAGGTCAATGATCTGAAGGCTTCGGACTCACAGGGCCTGATACATTGGTCATTATTACTTCGTAGAACTTCCCGGGTACGGGTCATATGGAAGAAATACCTATCAAATCTCAGAGTCAAGTCTGGTGGTCTGTTGTGCTGTGAGCGGTGTGATTATAGAATACTTGACGGCATCTCTGGATGTGTGCTCGCCAATAATCGTGCTCAGGGGTCTCATGCAAAGCAGAAACCTGCCCATGAACGAGGTTTCTTGGGTGGTGGTCTGTGGGTTAGACCCAGCCCTCTGGAGATAGATCAGCTCGCTGCGCTATCGCTCTCTCTTTCTCACTAAACTCAATGGGTTATGAGATCTTCGTTTCTTACGACCATGCATATGCAGCTGAGCCCAGGGTCGCGGGCACACGGGCTTAGACCACAGGGACCCACCAAAGCCCGCCTCACGTCCCACCCGCTTCCCGAGCCGGACCCAGGCTGCATCCCGCGTTTGATCAAACTGTACTCCGTACCCAACTTAGCTAATCCGTATGGAAGCAAGTTGATGTAAGATTTCTCATTCTCTCTGCTAGATAGTGTTCATAAAACAGGGATTATCATGTCACAACAACGTCATCATAATTGTCACCCGCTCCCTGCATGGCCTCAATGCGAGAGAGAATCCACCACAGATTCGACGATTCGAAAGAAAGTAACGGTGGTCTCTGCGGATCTTTGGTTGTCAGAGTGATGATATCACCTGATTCGATCATAAATCACGAGCTCGGAACGCGACGAGTCTGTCTCCCAGGTTCATATCTCGTTGGGCGAAAAAGGTTTAATCCGAAGGTGATAGACTTGAAGCGGCACCATTTCATTGCGGTTGATATTTCCCAGTTGCCTCTCAGTAGGAGACCAAGTTATTGCGATGTCCAACTTCGTCCGAGATTCACGCATCCGAATTCGTTTCATTGCGATTTCCACAGAATTCCATTGACTGTGCACTTCCTCAGCCATCTTTGTCAAGTTCCGGATTCTCTGGATATTGAGTACCTGACCAGATTCTCCCAGCACCTAGTGATGCTATTTCTCACTCTTCGCTCCTCCCAAGAGCATCCCAAGTCAACTCCAGACATCCGGATATGTGTGGCAAGAGTCTGTATGACACTTGAGCTTGCTTGGGATAATGTGGACAGCTTGCAAATGGTTATCCTGGTAGCCAGTCCATTCGCATTGATTCCATTCGCGCTTCCGAGCCTTTTCTGGCACTCTTCAACGTCTCATTATCGGACTACACACGATAGCGTTAGCATCGAGAAAGCCCTGAGGTCTTTGGTAGCATACCTCTTGATCCATTTGTCGAAGCTTTGCCGGGGAGTGTATAGGATCGCCTTCCCGCTTGCCTCTCGGCGACTTCAACGATTCCCGTTGATGTCGGGTATGTGCACGGCCACGACCTAGCATTGGTCTGGCGGCACGTAAGCCTCTAGAAGAGGGTCTCACACTCGGATTTGCCATACTTTGAGCAGCCTCTTGTTTGGAACGACTGTTGGTCAAGTGGAGACAATCCACATTGGAGTTATTCCCAGATGTCAAGCGCCTTGTACTTCGCGATGCGGTTCAGGATATCAGTTGGGGTTGATGGATCAGCTGCAATTTTCCTCAGGACCTTCATGTCGGCAAACCAAACCAGATAGAAGACATGGCAGTGGACTTTCTTCGGCTCGGGATAATTTGTCGCTTCCCTGCGAGCTTCTTGTGCTCCGAGTCGTCGAACTTTGAGAAAATGTGACTATTGTCACGCGCCATCTTGTTTGATGATCGCGTCATTTCAGCTTGATTTCAGCTTCATCGTTGAGGATTTGAAATAGAGCGGAAAGGAGAGGTAGGGAAATAGGATGTCGAAGAGGTGTGTCAGAGGAAGGGATGATATGGAGGAAAGAACTTTGAAACCTCCTTCCAACTACTCCGTATGGACTGCCGTAGTTCCCTTCCCCCGACAACCCAGTTTCCGACATCCCCCGTGTTTATGAAATTTCGGTTCCAGAGGCTAATATTACTTACTTTGACAATAGAACATGAGCCAGAAGCGAATCAAGGTTTCCAACAATCATTTTCAAACACATCTCAGGGCTTGTATCGATCGATGATACAAATTTGACAAACACCAGACCCAAGTCTGGAAGTTCCGCATTCTTTGCAAGTGCCGCATATGCCGTGCCCACCGCACCCGCCGCACTTGCCGCAAGGGAAGTAGAGGCTGTTCGCCAAATGTCTTCCAAAAGACAGATCTCGGTCCCCTATGTCATGTACATCTATTCGCCCATATTGGGCCACAGCACCCACATCCGAACCCAATTTCTCAGTCGGAGCCTCCAAACAACGCGTTCCTGCATGCAATGTCTCCACCTCACAGCCCCCCCCAACTGCAAGTTAACCGAGTGGTCCAAGGCCAGACATGCACCCCCCACTGGGGGGAGGGGGGACTGTGAGGTGGATGCTGGGTTTGGAACCTGGGAAACACATCATGTCCCTCCTACCCCCAGAGGTGCACACCGCGCTTTCTCAGCTGCTCATTTCCACGTTCATTCAACAATCTCACCACGGAATAAAATATTGTCTCCAATGATCTTCCGAGTCAGCTTCCTGGAACTTGTCAATACTACCGACAACGCCGTCTTCGTCCACCTGCCAATCACCCATTTCCACTCGTTCAGCCCAACTTTCCAAAACCTTGTGCAGATACGAACTGCGGGAGTCCCATGGTAAAAAGCCACTATATCCACTGAACGAACCCTCGTGGTAGAGTTGATCAGACCACTCAGTTCCTGGACACCTGGCAAGTTTGAATGGAATACCATTGCTACTCCGAGCAAATCCATTACTGCCGATGCTGAACGGTAGCAAGAGTCGGCTGCGGTTGCCAGACTCCCAGTTGAAGCTTTTATCGGTGGGCTCAATGTACAACCCAGAGGGGATGTTCTCTGCGTTCCCGTCAGGAAACCAGGGCCGAGTCCAGGGTGACTTGTTCTCCCTCTCCCCTCGGAATAACAAGAAATGGAACGAGGGTGGTTCCTGGTTGGTACCAAACAGATCTGGGATAAGAACATTGTGCCGGCGGTCAGCAAGTGGTTGGTTCGTGGATTCGATCGGTGTTTGAAGCCGTATGCCCGGAGCAATATGGCTGAATTTGATGCGGCGGGCAGGAAGAGCGGAAAGGAAAGATTTGATAAATGAGTCCGCTTCTATGAAAGATGCATCCATGACCGATTCCGAGTATGGGAGAGCTATGCCTTCAAAGCTCGGCTGGCTTTTGCCACTGTCATGTGTTGTATCTGTTGACTTCGATGGATGTCGACCCTCGATAGCGTCAAGAAGACGCGTGAAGGCACTGACAGCCTGCTCAACGTCTTTTGCAATATATTGGTGAATCTCCCAAGGGAAAAGATACATGGGCTAAGAAGAGAAAGCTCAAGAGGTCTGGACCAGAAAGGTAATCCAAACTCAGCAGAGTGAACACATGACCTAACCCTCAGATACAAACATGATAGAGCAAGCCAAAAAAAAAAATTGCAAAAACGTAGTGAAAGGCGTCACGTGTGTGTTTCGATCCGGTGACCTTTTCTATGCCCGCAAGCTCGTCCAGGGCGTCCTGGACACACCTGCGAGAGCCCCAATCAACCAGAGGACGCTCGACCACTACCCCATACTGTGATGATAACAGTATATACCCCAGTTTGGGTTTTGACCGTGAGCTTTTGAACATTTTCTCCGGTTTATGAGGAGAACGCAGACTCTTAAATGCTTCACAAGTACATGATTCCAAAGTTCCAACGTTTGCATACTTCGTGCCTAGTCATGGATCCACTTCGGCTTATCCGAGCCAATCACCTTATCCTTATCTAAGAGCCTCCCGAAGTCATCCCGCAGGTCTCCACTGGGTATCTCCACATCAACACCTTACCTATTGTACCGACACTTGGCAATATCCGCTTTTTTGGGTCTGCTTTCACAACTTGCATCCAATTCTCAAGGCCAGTACCTCTCCATCGCCGCGAGTAAGATCACCTATTCCAGAAGATCTGCTCGTCCTCAGTCGCCCGCAGCGGGCAGGACTAATCGACGGTCCACACTACATTTGGCAGAATCGACCGATCGCACACCAATGACAGAGACTTCGCGACATCAATTTCTCTCTACAGATCAATCGCCAGTCCAAATCCCTCCACCTTGCTTCATCTCATGGTTCGGAGATTTGCTCCTCTGCTGATCCAGATCCTTCGCCGGTCTGCATCTCAGTTTGCTCGATGTCGCGATCCTCACTTATCTTGGCCTACGACCAGTCTTGCAATGCATAATTCTTGACTCTCGACTAGTCCAGATCTTCAAACACATTTATTCCCGACAATAAATCAATCCATGGTTCCAAATCACGATCCCCATGACCCGGCCATCACCATCAAACCCTCAGACATCGCCATTATCGACCCCCGCGAGACAGTCACACCCGCACTGGGGTCTAACACTGTTTCAATCAGCTTCAAGTGGTCTCATCTGCGTGGAGGCAGAAATAAGGGCAGATGCAGCATCACAACTTCTCGCCGATAGGCGTACACCTCAGACGCGTGTCCGCCACAAGGCTTCCTGTGGGGAAATTCTCAAAGTAAGTCTTACTTCTGAGGTCTCTTACTCAATGTTGAGAGGATAACATAAAGCTGATCTCTCTCCTTTGCCTCAAAAGACTGTCTGTTATCCGGAAAGTGACAGAAGAACCGCACAAAGAATAATTTGACGGAAGCTCGCAACGCTCATTACCCTCCCTGGTCCGAGTCCAAAACGTTGAGAGGTCGCAGAAAGCTGCAGAGGACGTGAATGTCGGACAGGATCTCTCTATCATCATTTGTATGACTTCGAGGTCTGCCTGGAAAAAGGCACGGCGCACAAAGAAGAAACAGGGAGCTTGTTAAGGACTACAAAGCTCCTATCACCATCCCTTCTATTCCGACGTCGTGATCGGAACGATCAATAACTATGTGATATTTCAATTGGCAACAGAAGGAAGGGGCTATCATCAACTTGGGGAGTATTCATAACTTCGCTGTCTTTCTAGCTATATTTTTCACCATCCTTCCAACTATCTACTACCTACTAATACTTTCTTTCTTTATTTAGTATCATCGTCGACCAAGAAAGTCTGTGCTAAGCTGTGAACAGATGATTAGGGATTGGGGATCCTCCCGTGTCCCCAGCCACTGTCGTGTGAGTGCGCTGCGGAGTATTGCCTTTGCCGCATATGCGGTGTACCTCTGACCACACTTGGTGAAGATTCAGAAACATCATGCAGAATTAACAGCTACCAGGCTAGAGAGTCGAAAGGCACCTTGCGTATACCAAAGCCCATCTCGCGCCGGCGATCCAGTGGCATCCGAATAGCACTGCTACAGGGGCAGTCCTAGCAGCCCACGCAGCTGCACGAGCTGAGGCCTCCAAAGACCTGCCTGCTCCCAAAATAATAGCTTCCATTTGGTGGCAATCGAGATCATAGCCCTGGTCGCCTGAGCAAGATGAATTCTTGGTCGTCAGTGATACCCACTTGCTGTTTCCTTTCCGCGACCCTGTTGGACTTGGGATCAGATAGCAGATTGGAGCTCTACCTGCCTGTACTGCTGGATGAGCATCTGACTCTGAACACAAGTCCAATCAACTACCATTTGCCGTCACGATATGTTGTCTTCGGCGATGGTGGGCTCGTTGAGGCCTGAGGCCAGTCTTCGTACCTGCACTACCAAATACTCTCTCGCTATCTCTCTCAAAGAACTCGGTCTCAGCCACCGCAGTAAATGCACACAGAACCGATATATCTCCACTTGATGTCATTAATTTAGTGTTCAAGAATACACCGTTCTCATCTAGATTGACCACCACATCGTCACCCTCGCCCAGAAAGTATGTTCATGTATCCGAGGTCCGTGAACCGGTGTGATTTCCATCTTCCCCGATCTCTTCTGTCATTGGAAGTCATGCAAGTATGGAACGATGTCTAGAAACTTGCATGTGCGGGATGTCAGCTCTCGGCTACAGCGCTATGGAAGATCAGTCTTGGTTACACAAAGTTGAAGTTCCAACTGGACGTGCCAATTGTCCGAGCAAGTCGACAAGAGCCCAAAGAATGCAGGGCGACTGTGGTGTATTGGCCCAAGAGCGACAATGCTTGTTCCATGGTGCTACAATCTCGCCGATTGGTAGCACTGCTCGATACCAACCCTCGGGAAGCTAGACGGCTTGAACCTAAACACTAGTTTCCATATGTCTGTTCGTTGGCAGGGAATGAAGACAACAGAAAACCAGCACTCTAGAGCAGATGACCATGGTTGGAAGATCGGATGTCCAAGCGTGATCCGTCGGAGACTTAGAATAGCCTCGGGAGGCGAGGTGGTTTGAACCTAAACACTAGTTTCCATACGTATATTGGTGTTGACAGGAGACAAAGCCGTTGGCATGAGGAAAAGCCAACAGAAAAGTAGCATTCTAGAGCAAGTGGCCATTTCTGCAAATCAGATGCCCAAGAATTATCCGTCGGAGACCAAGAACATCCTCGGGAGGCGAGGCGGGTTGAACCTAAATACTAGTTTCCTCATGTCTATTCGTTAGTAGGAGACGAAGCCAACAGAAAAACCAGCACTTTAGAGCAAGTGACCATGGTTGGTATCTTGGGTGCCCAAGAGTATGCCATCGGCCACCTAGAATGGTCATAGTCTCCCCTGCTTAACCTAGCACCTTGCTTCAAGACACCACTCCAGATCAAATGCATTTACCAGCAAGACAGACGTGGTATCCCTGCTTAGAGACCCCGACACACACTTGACCACACCGACTTTCAAGACACTACCACTCAGAGCACCAGAACGAGATGAAGGGATTGCAGGGTGGCAAACACCAGGATCACTGGCTGGCAACGACCAAAATTTCAAGGCAGCAGACCCCATAGGGGAAGCTAGAACCCCAAAGAATCCCATTGTCTTACTGTACTTTCCCCCCTCCAAGCACGGTCCACCAGCAGTTCCTCCCCGAATGCCGAGTTTCCATTCTCCTGCACGCTGTGCGAGGATGGAACCCGGGACCCGCCGCGATCTGTGCGACGAAACGTGGTATTCGGACCCTACGTGCTTGATATAGATCAAACAGCCTCATACGGTATTTTCTGGTATGGAACGAAGTTCAATTCTAGCGTGAACATGTTTTAACGAAGCCCAATAATACCCAATGCTCTCTTCCAAGGTTGCACAATCCACGCGATTGACTATGAATATATCGTCGCGAAACCCGGGTAAGATGAATCATTGAGGGACATTGCGGTGAGACCACCAAGGACGAATCACAGAACACTTGACGCAGTGTACGAAACAGTTAGAGAGCAAGATCAATTGAAGCCTACGCTATACCCAAAAGTGAAGAGTCCATAGCCAGCTGAAGACGGAACCTTCACGCCCACGCCAAGCCATTTTCTGCCTTGCGCACAGACCCTGTCAAGCCACATTATACAATGGCCGTTGAATGATGATTTGCTGCAGATTCCTGCCTGACACAATTGCTTCTCTGGTCATCGTTAGCTCTAATTATTACTTGCATATCAATTCAACTCTCGTTCGCTCGCTTCCCTAAGCGCCGGGCCCCACTTCCGACCCGTCGAGACTCCTCAGCCACTCGATTTGTTCGGGTGGGGTATGCGACGGAAGTTTCTGTTCGCGGCAAAAAAAAAAAAAAAAAAGATAATCTCAAAGACCATGTTGGTGTTTTAGGAAGAGCCGAACGCGGGGGTCGAACCCGCAGCCTTAAGATTAAGAGTCTTACGCTCTACCGATTGAGCTAGCCCGGCGGGCTGTTGAAAAGATTTTGTAGTTTGGAAGTCTGAGCGGAGGGCGTATCTGGAGGGGTCAACACTATCTGTGAGAGGGTGTAGGGGCGATTGCGCGGCTCGAATTTGCCGACAGGGACAGAGGATGGGATCGCGAATGAGAGGGGGGTGTGGTGAAACACGATAAAAACAGAACGATCTGGTTGACTGGTTGACGCGCTTGGGGATCGGACCGCCTGGGTTAAGGACACGGACTGCATTGATGCCTGGGAGGCAGCAAGAGAGGGCGGCGAGAGGATGTGGAAAGAGAAAGTCTCATGGCGCGAGAAGCGGCGACCGGAAGGAGAGAGTGTTGAGAGTTGAGATGTCGGAAATTCATGCAAGATGGGAAACCCCTGGGTAGCGATGATGCAGGTTGGGCGGTTGAACAGGGGAAGGGAGCTAGTGAAGAGGGAGGAATGGCATCAGTGGCTGGTGTCACGAATCACGAAGTCAAGATAGCGCGAGAAGTGGCTGAGGCTGTGCCGGTAGCCTGGATCAGGGAAGGAGTCGGACAATAAGAGCCATTCCGAGGGTATACGGGATGTGGCTTGAGGCTGAGAGGGGAAATTGAGGCTGGTGAGAACTAAAACGTGGGGTCCGAAAAGAGACTCCCGTTCGCACTATTCTTAGGCTTAGCGTGGTTATTCGAAACAAGCACGCTTTAATTTTGGAACGAGTGGACAATAGTCAACGGTTTGGGGGTCTTTGAACTCTACAGACTCTTTGGCGGCTCAAGTTGTCTCGGTAGACGCTCTTTATCCAGCGGTTGCGGGGGCCTATGAAAGGGAGTAGCAGCCGGGTGGAATGAAGAGATCAAACAGGCCCCTGGAGAAAGGAGTGGTTGTCATTGAAAGTGATCATTATTGTATATTTTTGTATATTTTAGGATCTATGAATGACGTGAACCTGAGGCCCTGTGCACGGGACAGGAACACGAGCAGCCACACGGTGATACTAAAATAATAATTACCGTAAATACCAATACCAGAATTACTCCGTACCAGGTCAGATATTGATGTCATGGGGATAATACAGAGAACTCAAGATGGGGTCGGGGAGACCAAAAAGGAATGGTTTGCAGAGAAGTGAAGCTGTTGACCGTCTCTCAGGGGAATCTCACCAATCATCACGTCGGCAGACGGCGAGGACGGCGGTGTTGCACCGCCTGGCGCTAGGCCGGTACGGGCCTAGTACTTCCACCGGGGGCTTACTGGGAGTGGGGCAGGGTGTAGCCGCTAAGTACTCTCCGTACTTGCAGATCATGCCAGGCTCCAGGGCTCCCATCTATGGCCTGCATGACACTTGGAAATCTATATAATCGACCACCTGCCCCCCCTCTATTCTTTTTTTCTCCACCCACATCGGAAATCGTCTTCAAGCCTCAGCTTCAATCTGCTTTCCAACCTGCAATTCTCTGCAATCCACATAGGGTCACCATCTATCTACTTGTGTTCTTCAACCGTCAGTCACCGTGTCGTCCCGTCGCTCCACCTCGTACCTCGTGGACCCGTCCAACCTCTCCATTACACGAGAGACCACCGGCACCATGCCCAGCGCAATTGGCATTGTCAATCCCGCCAACATGGCGCGCAACCTGCGCGACGACGAGAAACTCGTCGTCAACAACTTCGAACGTCACGCCAGCCACTGCAACTCGTGCTTCGATCCCCTCAAAACCCACAAGGCCAAAGGATCCCTCTGCAACAGAGGCACCGCCTACGCCAAAGACCTGACGAGCTATGTCTTCAGCCGCAACGGCAAGTACTACTCCTCAGTCGACTTCGAGAGCGGCAAGTCCACCCGCGTCAACGTTCCCAACGAAGCCCTCTCCGTCCGCAGCCTCCTCGTCGCCATCGAGCACGGTCTGCGCACCCGCCAGGGCCCCGTCGTCGTCCAGCCAGTCCAGCCCGTCCAGCCCACTGCACCCGTCAGCTACGACCGCACCTACCAGGTGATCGCCCGCGGACCGGGCCACGTTCGCCCTCGCTCCATGTCGCCAGACGGCCACCAGATCATCGAGCGATCCCCGCGTCTCTCGCGCTCGCCGGCTTCCATCACCTACCGCTCGCCCGGTGGCTCGCCCAGCGGCTCCCCTAGCCGCCCTTCTTCTAGCCGTGGATCGCTCTGGGAGATCGATGAGCACAGGCGCATCGAGCGCCGCAGTGAGCCTTCCCGTCGCATCGTCGATGGCTCCTCCGGCCGGTACCACCGTTGAATTCAGCAACGTCCACCTACCCTGAACAATAATTCTACAACTCCGAACACCACCACCCTTTGAACACCGCTTCAACTTGCCGGCATTCTTTGCCGGCGCAAGGTCGAGCACTGCAGATCCCGCACAGCTCCCTTGCCCATACGTATAGTCTTGGATTGATTGGGCTGCTAAATGCGCCCTGGAAATTTGGTTTTGTTTTCAAACCTTTTCCTATATCTCCTGACTCGAGTCCCGGGCTGTATTCCAGAATTGGAACCCCGATGATTATGACTCGCGAATTGACACTTCGTCTCTTTGTCTTGGCGCGCCCCGTTGGTGCTGCGATTATGCGGGTTCCTCATGTGGGGAATTAGCCAATTACGGAAGCTGACTGTCGTCAGTACTTCATGCATGGTTTGTGTTTCTGTCTTGCGGGGTTCCTTTATTGGCTCCCTGGATGTGACTCACTTTTTTTAATAGGGAATTTTCGGATTTTGATTTTCCTGAATGTATATTTCGCACATGTACTCTTTGTACTCTTTGTATATTTCCTTTGTCTATGATCTGCGCCCGGGACAGGGCTACCCCACGGGCATGATGGCCCTGTCCCTGAATGGGTTGATGTTACACTACATGCTGTATGCTATGAATGATAATATGTCTTATGTGTCTTTTTGCCTGAGGTGTTGAGTAAAGAAAAGTACGTTCAATCTAAGACATCTCGGGGAGATCACGATGTTCAGTCATGGGTCGGGCCCAGTCGCGGCGATCATGAAACCCACTCACGTTCTGTGCTTCCCATAAATTACTAAATACCTTACAATCTCGTACATGACTCACTGTGGCTATGTACATCTAAGGTTTTTGATTCTGAAGAATGACCATAGATATCAAAGAAAAGATGAAGAGTGGAGGGGTTGGAATCCACTTGAGGCTCTGGCCCCGCTTGGACCATCTCTACCATGAATTCTTAAAGTTGTACTCCATACGGAGTACTTTGGGAGAATCGAAGATCCACTAAACATAGTTGAAGACCACTGGATCCTTGGACATTTGAGGGCTTTGGAAGCTATTTGCTTACTACGCCTTGAAGAACTACATGAATATGCAGGGAAATCTCATGAAATATCCGATACTCAAAAGTCCCTTAGCGCAAAGATCCATAGACTTGTCTCCCCACCATTCGCTGGAGTAATCCTGGCATTAAGAATAACAAAACCTAAATATTCTAACTAATGCCGGTCTCATACATTCAAATGCTAGCGAAAAAAGTAAGTTCATGCAATATCGCAATAACTTAAGAATAAATTCAATCTCTCAAAATCATATCCCAACTACCAACTCCATTCCAGAACTCCACCATCACTCCTCACTCTCACCCTCAGTCTCAACCCCATCCTCAACCTCACCCCCAGTCTCAAAAACCATAAACTTCCGATCCCTCGCCTCAACCTTCCCAGAAACCACATTACAATCCTGAACCTCACAATCCCTCAAAACAGACTCCCGACCAATCCTCGCCCTCCGACCAATAACACACCCACTCAACTGAACCCGCTCTTCAACAACCGCACCCTCCATAACCACACACCGAATAATCCGCGCCCCACGATGAATCTGACAATTCGACCCAATACAACTCTCTTTCACAACAGCCGTGGATTCAATAGTCACATGGTCCCCGAGAAGACAATCATGTGCCGTGACCATGCTACGACCAGCGACGAGCTCAGGCGATGAAATCTTGCGCGCGTGCGCGAATGGCGAAGCGCTTTCACGACCCACTTCTTCAATTGAAGGTAATTTAGCGAGATGTAACGAAGTCGCTAGGAGAAGAGATGGATTATCAATTCGGCGAATCAGATTACCACCCCTGTAAACATAAGCCAGGAGCTGAGGAAGATCCGCAGGTGTCGCAGGCGGTGGATTCTTCTCAGCCTTCAAACTCTTGGGATCATGGATGTATTTCGGGGGTAGAGTATTAAGGGCTGATTTCGTGGTACTGAGACGTTGAAGATCGATTCTAGGATCGATGTATTTTGCTTCGATGTTGCTGTCGAAACTTGATTCTTCGAGATTCACGGTACTGTATTGGATCATTCGGGTTAGACCTAGGTTCTCGCCTAGTCCGTCTTGCCAGCATGATTTGGCCCAGTTGCCGATTAGGTCGTCGCTGATTGATTGGAGGCGCTGTTGGCCTCGGACGAGATCTCGGACCCGGCGGGGGAAGATGTAGAGGTGGGCGTCGCGGAATGTGGTTAGGAGACGGATTCGCGCGTGGGTTTGGAGGAGGGAGTGGCGGAGGAGGAGGCCCTTTTCTTGTTCCATTTTGTCTTTTATTGTTGCCATGGGTGTTGAGAGGAGGAGTTTGAATAGGTTGAAGCGGATTGGTGCTTGCTCGGGATCGGTGGATGGGATTACGGCTGCTTCGTCGTGAGTGAGAGGGGCGATGGCTACGAAGTCGGTTGCTTCGTTTTTGATGGTATCGTCTTTGGTTGCGGTTTGATAGTAGATGGTGAGGGCACCGTGTCGGCCTTTCTGTCGGACGTCGAGGGGTTTCTTGTCGAAGGTGTTGAATGAGTTGCGTCGCTCCCTGGCGGATTTGGACTGGTTGACTACGCCTTGGGTGGTCATCCATGCCTCGATGAGAGCTTCGCCGGATACCTCGCAGATGAGGTCGCAGGGGAGTAGGATGAAGTCGGTCTTGATCACCGCTTGAACCTCTGGAAGGCGGAGCAGCTGGGCTGTTCCCATTGTCATGTCGAGGCCCTTGGGCGCGATGATTGATGGAATCGGGCTGTGGAAGGATGTCAAGTGCGGATCTAGCTTCATGGCAGAATTGACTGCTGGAAACGAAGATGGAGGCGTGATCAGGGTGATATCTATATCCAGTTTGTCTTTATTCTTGGTTAGAGGGAAAGGGAGATTTACCAGTGATGCCAGTGCGTCGACAGAACTCGATGGGATAGTACACCATTGGCCGATTTGCGACTTGGATTAGACACTTTGGGAAGTCGTCCGGCTTGGACGTGAAGGTGTTCAGCGATACGCCAGGTCCACACAGAATGAGGGCTTGGAAGCCCAATGTAAGAGAGGGTGACATGGCTGTCGAAGGTTGAGCGGGAAATGGGTGGAAGAGGAAGATGTCGGAAGGTGAAGAGAGGTAGAGGTGTTGGAAGAAAATCAAGGGAATGGGCGAGGTGGACGCTTTTGCGGGCCATCTATATCCTACATCAACTGGATTTACCTCTTGACGTTGTGTTTCAAGAAGAACAGAGCACAAAATCTGATAAGTATTTCTCATTCTTTTCTATCCTTCTGATAAATAGCAGCAGTATGACCATCTCGAAGCGCAAAAATGACACATATACTCCCTCGCAAGTGAATGGTAGACAAGGATAAATGCCTCGGGGAGCTTGCAAGCAGTCCAGCAACTAGCAGTACTCAACCCAGGCATCGAGGTTCATGTTCTTGATCACAGTGGAGAACTTGTCAGCACTGGCGGCATTGCAGGCAGTGTTCTTGAGCGAGACTGAGAGGGTTGCTCTGGCGCGGAGCTTGTGGTGACCGTGGCCGTAACGGTGCTGGGGCTTGACATCGGTGGTTTCCTCATCATCCTCTTTGTCATCCTCTTTGTCATCTGCTTCGTCCTCTGCATTCTCTGCATCTTCTGCGTCTTCCTCGTCGTCATCATCCTCATCCTCACCTTCGTCGTTATCTTCGTCTTCATCATCAACGTCGTCAGTAGAGTCCTCAGTGGCACTGTCGGAGCTCGTGGCCGTAGCAGCAGAGGAGGTACTGGTCTTGGAAGCGACACCGCTGACAGAAGAAGCTGTAGCAGAGACCTGAGCAGAAGAAGAAGCCGTTGTCGTGGTAGAATCAATGGCCTTGACGGCGCCGTCAGTGGCATCATCCTCATCTTCAGTTTCAGTCTCGGAAGTGGCAGTGGCCGAGGCAGCACTGGTGGTGGTGCTAGCATCGCTGTCTTCATCGGTAGTAGAAGACGCCGAGGCCGAGTCCGAGCTACTAGACTCAATAGTCTCATCAGAGTATTCAATGTGGAACACAGGCTTGTTGACCTCGGTGAAAGCAGCATAGACATCACACTCATTGTACTCGGCACACTGCTCATTGACAGACCATTGCATCTTATCAATGACCGAGCCAATAATGTCACCACCGTTCTTGAGTCCAATAGACATACCCCTCGAGTGAGACTCGGAAGCCAAAAAGGTAAGGAAGTCAATCGAGTCAGCCTCGGTCAGACCGAGACCGTTCTCATTGCCGTACGCATCGATATTATCCGGATCAACGCCGTCACAGCCCTTCTCCTTTGCCAGATCCAAGCGAGCGCTCATGATCGACCGCACGCTGGTCGACTTGATGTTGAGCCAGCGCTCACCGGGCCATTCGTCGAGGTTGCTGCCGAAGTCCGCAGTGTCGAACTTGCTGACGTCCGACCGCCAGTCTTCGTACGTGCCGGCGGAGAAGTAGCAAATAACCTTGTGGCCCTTGTTCTTCAAGGTGGTGATGGTCTCGGCGGTGTTGTCGAAGAGGTCGATGTCCCAAATGTCGGCGTCCACGGTGGTGTCTTCGACGGCATCGATCAGCTGGATCTGCCACTTGACACCGGAAGCGGGCTGCCAGATAGCCGTGTCGGCAGTGGTGGTGTCGCGCTTGAAAAGGGTCTGGCCGTGACCGACTCCGTCAGCACGGAGATCAGCCACCAGGGCAATAAAGAAGAGGCCCAGAAGACAGGAGACCAAAGCCTTCCTGTTGGCCACCAGGACCTGCCAGCCAGAATTTTGGGTAGAATGCATCATTTTGATAAAATGGGTAATTTCAAATGAATGTGTGAAAATGAATGTATACTGTCGAAAGGAATGGATAGACAACTTGAGTCCAGCAAGTGTCAGTAAAAGGAGAGACTGAAGGATAGTGATGGAAGAGCAAAACTCCATGAGCCGATGCTCAATACTTATAGTCCTCCGGAACCATGGATCTCGATGACATGCACATATTGCATACCCTGCATGACAGTGTTTCAAGATCCCAGCATCGGAGGTATAAGGCTGCGCGGGATCCTGGAAGCGGGGGGGTCAGGGCTAGACCCAGGACCACTCGCGGGGGATATTAGACGAGCCAAGTAAAATCAAACTTGTCACACTGCAGGTCCAACAGAGGCGACGGTGGGCAGTTGCTGGATGTGCGTCAGGGCAGAGGGACGGAGGGGGTGAAACCGCCGCCAAGAGCGCCTCGCGGTTGCGGTAGTCCGTTCATTTGCCCGGAAATGGGAGATTTCTTTGATGCCATCTGACGAGTACAGTGTCGCGTTCTGGGCTGCAAATTTGATTTCAGTGGCGTCCCAATCGGAGGGTCCGGTGATCGTTTAATTAATTAGAGACAATCTGGGATCTGCAGAGCAGTTCTGTCAGATGTTAGTGTTGAGGCTAGTTTTAGGGAAATAGCAGTAGTATGGAGACAAGTGATTCGCAGTCTAATTCGAGTCAAAGAGGAGTGTAAATGAAGCGAGCAAAGTGACTCAATTAACGTGAAGAATGAAAGAAAAAAGAAGAGAAAGTGTGTCAAAATACCCGATCTCCAGCATTAGCGTCAAGCCCCGTTGCAGTTGGGCCAATCACACTCGGCGGGCCCCTGACCTCATGGCTTTATTCGCTCTACTCATTCTACTCCGTATGGATTCTTTTATTTCCGCTTCTTCTTGGCAGTCTGACTGGCGCTTAGTTACATGTTCCTGAATATCTTCGAGTACGAGGGAATTTGGAGGGTGAAATAGGCTTAATTGGGCATTGCGATCTAAAGACGCTAATAAACACACAGTACGGAGTACGAAGTATACAGTAGGCAGTGGGTACGAAAATTAATTAGAGCAGTCCTGATTTCAATAAACTAGAACCTTCAAATTGCATCCATTTCATCATTTCATCTCAAACCAAAGGACCAAACAAAAAGAAGAGGCTCATCTAATTTCCCCTGGTGGCTGTTAAACCTGTCCATCATACACCTCATACCCGAACCGCTTTCCAAAATGGTCATCACGCAAACGCTTCTGACCAGCCCCATACACCCTCTCACGCATAGTCCCACTCTCCTTCTCGGGCGCATACACGCCCCTCCTCCTCAACTCCGGAATCAACAATTCAACAACATCCTCAAACGTCCCCGGTGTCTGAACATAGCCAATATTGAACCCATCCAAATCCGCCACACGCACCCACTCCTCCAAGAAATCAGCAACTCGACTCACGGATCCCACAGGAACCGGCCCCGCCCCACCAATCGAAATATGCTTGCCAATATTCCTTGGCGTCCACGCAGGCACATCGGGACTCTGGTACGAAAGCGTGTTAATCGTCGAATGAACCCGCGCATCCACATGCACATCCGAAGCCGTGATCGGCGTGTCCAGATCAAACTTGCTCAGATCGATCCCGCTGCCGCCGGAGAAAAACGCTAGTCCCGCTTCTTCGCTGGCGTAGGACAGGGCTTCGCGGTACTTGGCTTGGGCTTCTTCGTCGGTGCGCCCCACTATGGGCGTGAGGATGGCGAAGACTTTGATGGAGCGCGGGTCGCGGCCGTTTTTCGCGGCTTCGGCGCGGATTGCTTCGACTCGCGGTGCGAGGATGTGTGGTGAGGGGGCGGAGACGAAGATTCCTCCTGCGTGTTTGGCTCCGAAGGCGACGCCGGCGGGCGAGGTGCCGGCCTGGAAGAGGAATGGGGTGCGTTGTGGGGATGGGTCGAGGATGTGGGGTCCATCGAATTGGAAATGCTCGCCGTGGTGGTGGATGTAGTTGATTCGACTGGGGTCTGCGTATACGCCTGTCTCTGCGTTTTCTTGCAGTGCGTCGTCGGCCCAGCTGCCCTCCCACAGTCTGTTGTGTGTTGGTCGTTTGCAGGGTGAGTTGGGCCTCGGTTGCACTTACTTGTACAGAGATGTCAGGTACTCATCGGCTATCTCGTACCGCTTGTCGTGATCTACCAGGGGCAAGCCCACCTATGCATGTCAGCTTTGCATTGAAATTATGGATGTCTCAACTCACTGCCTTGGCGGCTGATTCTTTCCAAGAGGTCACGATGTTCCACCCGAATCGGCCTCCTGTCAGGTGGTCCAAGGTGGAGAATCTTTTCGCGACGACATACGGGGCTTCGTATGAGGTCGAAGTAGTTATCGCGAACCCAAGGTTCTTGGTCACCGATGCCATGGCGGAGATTGGCTGAGACATGTGTTAGCAATTGGAACCTGTGGAAATTCTGCCGCTGACGTACTATCGCAGGATCTCCCATGGGGTACTGGGCGCCATTGCGAATTGCAGGCTCTGCGGTGCCCTTGTACGTGTCATATAACCCATAGGTGTCGGCAAGAAAAAGGGCATTGAAGTCTCCCTTTTCCAGAATCTTGGCCAAATTGGTCCAATACGACAAGTCCCGTCGCTTAGTTGCTGAGCGATCGGCGGGATTCTTCCACTGCCCGAAGGAGAGATGGCCTACTGTGAACATGTCGAAGCCATTGAGATAAATCCGCCGCTTGGGCGTTGAGCTTTCGGCTGCCATGGCGGATGATCAATCAAGTTCCCAGACGAAGGTTTTTATTTATTTTGTGAATCAATTGATTTTATCCCAGGTCGTTCAGTCTCTTTCATTGAAGCCATGCTTATTTATCTACTTCGTCTAGTGTGAACCCCGCTCGAGACAGGTCTGCTGTCATCTTCTTCAAAAAGCACGAATTATGCTCCGACCGTATCAAAAGTGCTCATCACAGTACTGGAGATAAAGGTCATTCCCGTTGGGGAATCCCCTCACGGAGGAAGGCCGAATAACGTTGTCCGCTGGAGAATCGCGTCATACCACGTCGGAGGGATTTTGATCGGGTTGGATCCAATTGCGCGAGTGTTGCTTTTGACAAAAGAACCACCAAAGCCATTCTAATAAATCTCCGATTTGATTCATAGGTCTCGGTACTTTCTCATGTCATCTTGGATTGTTGCGGCAGTGTGGAGATCACTCACTCACTCAACACGACACCACCGCTGAAGGCATTTATTTGGAAGAAGTATTGAATGAGAACTGGGAAGTCCCTGTCCAAAAGAAGCAAATTCTTATAACTTTTCATTCGCATTATTAGCTATGCATGAGAAGGAAGTTCTATCATGTAATTTTGTACAGCCAAATTCCTGAGCCAAGCAAATGACTCTCAGCCAAAGCGCTATCCATCTATAGGATACGCGACCTGTTCTGCAACCACGAACTCTCTTTGAATTCAAGAACTTGTGCATCTACCAGCCTCACAAGCAAGGCCATCGACACAATCATCGTCGATGGAACAAGGCGCATCTTCAAAAATAATCAGTCATCAATACAAAATGGGAGTCGCAAATGTTGGCTTACCAGCACAATGCCCCTCCCAAGAGCAAGGGCTACCAGTGGCCGTGGTGGTAGCGACAGCAGTGGAAAATGTAGTCGCGGTAAAGTCTGATTTGCCACTTTCCGCGACCAGTTGCAAGCTCTTTGCAAGGGAGTGAACCAAATTGTCGCCCATGAAGCGCAAAGTGGTGAAATCGGTGATATAGTGCTCGTTCAAAGCACTACCCGGAAGAACGGCGTCATTCCCAGTGAAGACGATGTCTGAAGTGTTCAGGTTAGTTTATCTGTCAGAATCCTTTGACTTTCCACTGAGCTCATTCTCATTTTCAGCTCAGAATGGAATCAAATTTGACTTACATGTGACGTCCGTCTCAGCATGACCGCGGTTCCCGTTCAAATTGTCATTTGGGAAACAGGTCCGGGCTATCAACCAGGATGCTTCTCCAATGGCTTGTGGAGAAGCTCCATTTGTATCACCGTAGATGCCATAGAACATCTTCCCGTTGCTAAATCTCAGTCAAACTAAGCAACCCATTTCAGTGCTAAATGAACTTACCAAATGACAGCAGCGACGTTATTCCCTGGCAGGGCTCCTTTGTATTGGACGCCAAATCTGTTGGGGATCACGATGAATGGCACTGCATACGCAGATAGAGCGCCAAAGTCGGTCACTGCCTGTCCGTCTTGGTTTCCCTTTCCAAAGGGTCAGTGTCTAAATATGGGAACTGGGAACTGTAAGTGACCACGTACCTCACACTGGAAATTCAGGCCATCGCAGTCAACATCCATGTTCGCAACCCAAACAAACGCTGCCCCCTGTTGAAATGATAAGTCTATAGATCAGAATCAGGGAGTTGCATATGATTTCATACCTCGCTGAAGTCGGCCCAGTCATTATGAATTGTGACTTGTGCAGCATTACTCCCGCTGTTGATAGGGTAATGGTCACCGTCAAACGGTGGCTGGATGAGGATATCATTGCCTCCATCTTGAATCACGATGTTGTGACTTTTCTCTGGGCTGAGGACTACATTCGACATCCCATTGAATTTCAACATTTTCTCATAAGAGCTCGAACTGGGATTGAGTCAATTAAAGACAGTACTAGTTGTCCATGCATGGTGAATCCTATCGAACTGGTCCAATGGAACATGGACAAAAAATATCTCTTGGAGATGCGTGACACGGGAATCGATATACCCAAGACGGAGATTATTGAGGCGAAGCAATTTGATTCTACATCCACGTTACACCAACGACTGATTGAGTTTCAATCATCTGGGCCCGTCGTCCTCAAACCAGCGATTTCTGCATCCTCTAATAACACCACACTCATCTCTGACATTTCAAGCCTCTCGGAAGAAGACATCACACACTTGCAGTCATGCGTTGATGGTCACCTGGGAAGCTCAATTGTTTTGCAGCAGTTTGAGCCATCCATCTCAGAGGGTGAATATTCCTTCATATTTGTCGGCGAGTGTCTCTCACGTGGTTCTGAAATCGCCTCGTAGCGGCGAGTTCCGCTGTCAGCCGCAATTTGGCGGCGAACTGAGTCGCAAATCGATTCAAGAGATTCAGAAGACGACCTTGTCTGTCGTCAATTCTATCTTTGGTGAGCTCAAGGCTCGGTTCGGGGGTGCGACAACAGGGAAGATAGGTTATATGCGAGTGGATGGCTTGGTTACCAAAGACCGCCCGTTTATCTTGATGAAAATCGAAGCTATTGAGCCTTGTCTTTATCTTGAAATAGGCGGGCTCGACCAGATTCTCTCGCTATTGTTTTCAATTTAGTCTATGAGGTCCAAACAAATTTCTCTGGCTCGCTTTGAACACGTGCGCTGGGTCGTCGGAAACATACCATACCCATTTCTTGCATGTCTAATTGTCCACATTAAGGGACCCTTGCGCTAAAGTCCCAGTTGCTAAGAGCTTATGTCTAATTACCATGAGATATTGCTATCATCTCTACCATAACCGTTGATGTCGTCTCTCAAGTCTATCCCATGGGGCTTGGGAGACTGACGGTGAGTCGAGTTAGCACTTTGCATTTTTGTATGCGGAAAAAGAGTAGGTCTTAGTCGGTTGAGATAACTTTCATACGGTTATCTGATAAAGCTTCGGGCACCGGATTAAGCTTGAGGCCTCAAAAGCGGACATTTTCAGCATCAATCCCACATGTCCTCATATTCTAGTTCTAAATTATTCTCAATGTTGCATCTTCAAACTTGTGAACAACAGGCTCAACTGAAGATAGAGCCAAAATAAAGCCAAGGAGCTATTATAGACACAGATGTCTCATCATTCAACGAGCCCCTTCTTGAGAATATTGCACATCTCCTCAAAAAAATCTTTAGTGATCTTGGTGCTCTCCTCCCTCCCTCTGTCTTTCCTAAGTAACCATTTCTTGGTACCAGCGGATAATTCGATTCTGTCAACCTCGGGTGCCATTGTGATTCACCAAACCAGTAAATAACCTGCCACATTCCAGGCCACATATTCAGAAACGGTGGCGAACACTGAGGCCTGGAAATTACCAGGCTTGTTTAATCGCCTGTCGAAGTTCACATTGTATGTCTTTACCCATTCATCATAAAGTTCCAGCAATGACGGAGGAAATGAAGGTGATTTGAGTAAATCTTCAGATTCGAGACAATAGTCATCATCAGAGTCATCGCGGCAGATATCATCCAACTCTCGCCACAGAAAGTCTGTACCGAAGTCTGGGAAGATACGGTATTGTTTTGGCCTTTTCGAATTCTTGGCTTTGATTGAAATAGGTGGTTCTTGAGTTGATTCTTGCTTCCTAGTGCCTTTGATTGACACTGGTAACTGTCTTCCTGTCACCGCAGCAGACGGGAAGTCTTCATTTGATGGAAAATCTATGTCGGTACAAACTAGAGGAAGCCATAATACTTGTTTCCCGTTCAAAGCTATCCAGTTTCCCCGCTGTATGCGTATCTCTAGACCCGTCTTGGGTGAATCAGAGACATAAATGCCACACCTAGGCTGAATATCGAGGGAACCTAGGTTGGTGCTGAGAGATGAACCATCTTGAGAGAACTCGAGGTCAGTGACCATTCCGTCGATGCTCATGGTCTGTTGTAGAGCCCCGGTCGTCGTGTCCCAGAGCCGGATTGTCCTGTCATCAGAGCCGGACGCTAGCAGCTGGCCGTCGGGCGAGAAAGCTACCAACCGAACCCAATGTGAATGTCCCTCGAGCGTCTGTTGTAGCGCGCCTGTTGCCGTGTCCCAGAGCCGGACTATCCTATCATCCGAGCCGGACGCCAGTAGCCGGCCGTCGGGCGAGAAGGCCACCGACCGAACCCAATGTGAATGGCCCCCGAGAGTCTGTTGAAAGTACAACAGAGCATTCAACCAGTCCGTGGTCACCCTTAAATATTTGGATGTTCACGCAGCAAAATGGAGATATGTAAATTCCTGTCAAACGGTTTCAGTCCTAAATGGGAACTATATACTCATCAACAGTTTCGATCAAATTCCATAAAGACAACTCGCCCAGAGTTACTCCCAATAACAACAGTATTGTCTCGAACGACCGAATCCTTGGGTCGATACTTATGAGGAAGCCAAAGCATGTCTCTACCATGCAGAGCCACCCAGTGCTGCCCCAGGGCTTCATTGGCATATGCATGACACGCAAGTGACGCAAACATTCTATACGAAGGCTGAAGCATAAAAGACCCTTGGCTTGTATTCAGAAACGGGCGATCCGTCGAGAATTGCAGGTCGTTTGCCACATCTTCAACAGCGAACGAATGCTGCATTTCTCCTGTATCGGCATCCCAGAGCTTGATTGTCTTATCGTTGGAACTGGAAGCGACGAGCTTGCCGTCGGATGAGAGAGCCACGTCTGTAATTGCATCCGTATGACCTGCAAAAGTGTGCTGCAGGGTTCTTGCGAGGAGGTCCCAGAGCTTCACTATGCCATCTAGGGAGCCAGATGCCAGTGAATTGCCATCTCCTGAGAACTTCACAGTAGTAAGGCAATCCGAATGACCCTCCAGAGCATCTAGCAGGGTCCCATTGCTGGCGTCCAAGAGCTTGACTGCCTTATCGTTGGTGTAGAAGGACACATCCCACATCCCTTTGGACGAGCTTGACTTGATCATGTAATTCCGAAAGTAGAAAGCCGCAAGTTTGCTGTCTGGCGAGAATTTGAGAACTGGGACTGAATCCGAATCCGAAGGATCGTTTAGGATATATTGCAGGGTTCCTGTGGCAACATCCCAACACTTGATAATCTTGTCGGAATAACATGCCACTAGTTTATTATCCGGCGAAAGATTCATGCGATCAGCCATTTTATTGTAGTATTCAGTCCCAGTGACACGCGTGTCAAGATCCCGAGGCTTGCCGATGTGGCCGAAACGGTTTATGAACGCCACAAGCTTGCTATCGAGTGGAAATTTCACCATATCGTTTTCATCTGGCCGGATATTACCGGTCATTTGAAGAATTCCCGTGTTGGTGTCCCAGACCTTGAGTGTATGATATCCCTTGAAGGCCAAGAGCTTGCTATCTGGGGAAAATACCATATCACCCTCGTGGCGGGATTGAGATGGAATCTGGAGGTTATGTTGCAGGCTTCCTGTCTTGACATCCCAGAGCTTGAGGTACCCATCATCAGATGAAGAGGCGGTTATTTTTCCGTTTGGTGAAAATGCCGCCATTGCAATTTCACCCAAATGGCGTTCTTGCACAGGCTGGGTATCGGCTCTAGTAGTGTCCCAGAGCTTTATTGTATTATCCCAAGAGCCAGAGGCGAGAAGCCTGCCGGCTGGTGAGAATACCACCTTGATAGCTCTGTCCGAATGTCCTCTAAGAGTGCAATGCAATGCTCTTGTTTCAACGTCCCAGACCTTGACTATGTTATCCAAATATCCGGCTGCCAGTTGCTTTCCATCGAGCGAAAAAGCCAGACTTAGGACCCAGCCATTGTCAGCGTCTAAATTACTTTGCAGCGTTCCTTTGCTGGTATCCCACAACTTGATTGTGCCATCAAAAGAACCGGTGGCCAGAAGTGTATGATCATTCGGCGAGAACACGGCAGAACGGACTTCACGCGAATGGTAAGTTAAGGTATGTTGTAGAGCCCCTGTCGTATCCCAGAGCCTAACTGCCCCGTCTCTATCGCAAGAGACAATAAGCTTACCATCCGGTGAGAATAGCACCGGTGAGAACACAGGATAGACCTCATTCAAATGGCCTTCCAGTGTACGGCGAAGGTTTCCTGTAGCTGAATCCCATAGCTTGACGGTACAATCTTCAGAGCCAGAAGCTATGAGCTTACCATCTGGCGAGAATGCCACAGATATGACATCTTTCGAATGGCCTCTTAGCGTATGTTGCAGAGATCCTTCTGTATTCCACACCCTAACTGTGGTGTCTGCAGAGCAGGAAGCAATAATATTGCAATTTGACGAGAATACTCCAGAGAAAACCGAACCCGAATGACCCCTTAATGTGTGTTTGAGGGTTCCCGTAGCATCCCAAATGTTGAGAGTATGGTCAGCGGAAGTAGAAAGAATAAGCGCGCCATCTCGTGAAAATGCTGTTGAAAGAACTGGCTTTGAATGGCCTTCCAGAGTTGATTGGAGGTACCCCGTAGTGGAGTTCCAAAGCTTGACTGTACCGTCCCTGGAGCCCGAGGCCAGAAGGTTTCCGTCCGGTGAGAATACCACGGAACTAACATTGTTTGAATGGCTTTCTAGCGTCTGGATTTCTGCACTCCAGGCCGATTCTACCTCTGGCAGTCTGCAGATCCAATCAGGTATCTGTTTGTCAAAGGTCTTTCTGATAGTTGTATGACGTGGCACAAAAATGAGCCCTGAGCAGTATAGTTGAAGTGGTGCTGTATCCATCATTTGCATGTTCTTCAGGATGAATCGTCTCGCATCGTGGAGAAACTCTGACATTCTCAAGTTTTCCTTGTTCTAAACTTTCATTAATGTCTGCATGTGGATTTGATGGGAAAATATAAAGACATACCTGAGTAAAAGACTGCAATGAAGTTATCATATTCACGCTCTCTGATATAATCCCCAAAATACACATTGATTCCAGCCAGTGGAGGAAATGCTCCTCCAGGAATAACAGAATATTATCTGTGGCAGAAACGTGGCTTTGCACCAAGTGATGGACCCAATAACGGCAAGAGTATTGAAGTTCTGCTGGAAGATTTCGGTCAATGATAGTGCTATCCAGCTCCGTCCACCGGGTCCCATCATTTGGTAAATTGCAAATATTCTTCTTTAGACGACAGTGCATGACGTCAAGGCACTGGGAAGCTATCTGCCCATTTTTCTCTTCCTCGTCCACCCAGAATTTAAAGGTCCGTTCGTTCAGCTTGGTGGAATTGTTCACAAGATAGTCCCTGAATGACAAATGCAAAATTCTGATAGGAAGTTTGGGATCGCTGGAGATGTGGAGAACGGAACGGAATGAATCCAGTCGGTTGCTGATATCTTCCTCGGGCATGTCAATAAGCTGTGCAAGGGCACTGACAGACAGCGGAGTAGCTAATAGGATGATCACGCCTATGATCCTTTGGAACTCTTCCACCAGCTCCTCTGAATCATCTCGATCCTGGCCAGCAACAAGTTGATTTAAAATCGGTTGGTATGTTCTGTCCATCTTAGATGCAGACGTCAGCCCGGGGTCTTGGAAGAACTTCTCGAGACGTCTTTCTGGATTCCATTTTAGATCACCAACAAAGCGGCATATGGTAGCTGCGAAGATAAACAGTGGGACAGCCATAGCGACTATATCGTGGATCCTATTTTCCCCAGGCCATTCCGGAGTAAGAGATCGGTCTTTCCGGATGACTGAGAATTTGTTCTCAAGGAATAAGGTCATATCACGCCAGATCTGCTCTTCGGGAACATTTTGGAGAGCGACGGGCTGATAGTCACTTTGTTCAAGGAAACCAAAGCTAAAGTGAATCGATAATTCGGGCCGGCTTGTCAAGAATAATCGCACAATCTTTGACATTTTGGGCAACAGCTTAATAAGCGTTTGTATGTCTTCGTCTGATTCGCACTCATCCAGGGCATCGATAATCACCACTGCAATCGGAGTCTGTTGATGCTGATTCAAGCGAAGTAGTGGCTGCAGCAGAAGTTTGTGAAATTGCTCACTAAGTGATCTCGTCGCAATGAAAGGATCGCGCTCTACTGCTTTCCTGACACCCGGTATCATTCCGGGGATGCTAGCGGCCAGCTGTCGTGTGATTGTTGGGATAAGCTTGATAGCATTCATGCGGTCCTCTTCACCCCTCTTGAAGAAGAAGCTGGCCCCAAGCACGTTTTGGGCCTTGAGGGACTTGGCCACACTCCGTGATATAGTAGACTTCCCGGTTCCAGCCATACCACTCAACCAGAATATGGATGGACAGTCTGGGGAGGCTGCCCAGTCCATCACGCGTTGAAGTAGCTCCGTTCTCGTTCCGGGAAGGCATTCATCTTCATGCTGTTCAGCAAACGAGTTATGCGAAGCCCCGTCAGCGACGGGTAGCCTTGAGAGATCGACTTCCTCGGCGAGATCGTGGATGGCTGACAGCATCATGTCAGACTGGGCTAGAATGTCTTCGGCTTCCTGTTTACAGTGGAGGTGCTGATCGAGTAGGAGCCATAGTTTCAGGTCCATTTCCTCCTCTTTAATGGCAGATTTAAGCGCGGTGAGCGGTTTGTCGGTGATCCCAGTGAGACTTGCCAGTATCCCTTTTCCTATGGTGGACTGTTGAATGGAGCGTACCTCGGCTGCGTAGCGCAAGACAGCCACGTAGACTCGAACGATCGCATGTTCCTTTTCCTGGTTGTAGACTTTCGACTGTTTCTCACGGTAGAACCTTTCTTCCATAAAAGCGCATCGAGCAAGAACATCCGCCAAATATCCCGAAGATTCGAATAAAGCACCCCGTAATTCATTATGGTTTTGAGCCATCTGATTGCGCTGGTCAGCTTATTATCTGGGATCCTGGGCCACAATTACATACCGTCAATCCAAGCGACACGACCGCCCACGCACTCGATGCATGTCCGGTAGGGTCGAATGCCACGATATTGGTAATAACATCCTTAAAAGACAATGTGCAACTGAGAATTTTCTGAGAAATTTCTCGAATGTAAATATCCTCAGTACCCGACCGTTTGATCACTAAGCCTCCCTTTTGATATTCCTGATATTGCTCTCTTGTTGTCTGGACAACCTGGCTTAAGATCCCCTCTGTTCTCAAAGGGCCGGGAACGTCGTTATCCTTGCTGCTGGAGGATTGAGCAGCAAATTGCACACCTGACAAATGACGCTTTTCGCTCTCGTTCAGTTTGTTATAGGCGATCTGCCAATGATCCGGTGGCTCTGGGTTGTTAGGAAGTGCCTCGTCGACTATGTCGGCCTGATCGGAGAGGCCAGGTGTGCGCCCGTTCTGCGTGACCTGATTTTCAGGAAGCTCCGGCTGCGGTTTTCCATGTTGGGATTGGTCCTGCTGAGATTGGTCCTGCTGAGATTGGTCCTGCTGAGATTGGTCCTGCTGAGATTGGTCCTGCTGAGATTGGTCCTGCTGAGATTGGTCCTGCTGAGATTGGTCCTGCTGAGATTGTGGGCGGTTCCTTCTGAACAATGACTTGAACCGTGCTCTGAGACGCCGAACCATCTTTGAGGGGGAGTATAAACGCTTGAAAGAATTGGTGTGAATTTTACAAGATATTTAGCCCGGGAAGCATTGGTTGGACTTTTGTTCTCATCTTATTTTTCTTCTTTTCCAAGAAAGAGAAGTGAAAGCGAAATAACGATGGACATTGATTATGCGACTAGCGAACTTAGGTTTGGCAAGCAAAAATTGGCTGGCTGAGGATGGATCACCAGAAACATTACTACTTTCGGACCGCGTTTCCACAGTTCTTAAATCGAGAGCGAGTTCTTTACAAGCATAGAGTTAAAACCCTCGACAACACGCAGCACATCCCTTATATGTAACATGGCGCACTTCGTGGGTCGGGCCGGGCCATTCCTGACGTTTTCCAACCCGCCATCTACTACGGCGCAGTAGTACGCGTCTGTGTATGTTAGCAAGACCGCGAGCATTTTTAGCAAAAGAAAGCCTGATCTATAAAACTGCTCTGAACTGCAAGGGCATTCAAATGTAGCTGGACAAGAAACTCGAAAAAAATTCATTCGGTTCAATATGTCAAACGCACGTGGCAAATGCATATCTTAACGTAATCACATGTGGGTCGCGCATCCCTGGCGTTTTCTACGTATCTCACGGTGATCTCGGTCTCGTCCACCGAGAAATGCTGTTGCCGTTTGGCAGGAGGAACAGGGTTCAGCATTGTCTGGGTACAGGGCGGCAGCGTCCATTGCCGCAATGTTGAGCCATTGTATATGAGCTGTCATATATAGTCTACCACTAGATACATATTGCTTGAGACCATCACAGCGAGAGCATTTATGTAGGTGATGTTGAACAAAGAGTAACAAAAGGTCCAGTTGAGACGAGCCGTGGGAATACGCTGACGTGATGCCAAGACGGGAGAACTCCCAAAACGGCCGCCCGCTAACCCGTCACATCGTTAAACTGGAAGACGCGCGCTGCGCACGCTGCGGCCCTGAAACGACAAGAAGGGGAGGAAGTTTGAGATACGTGAGGTTATTGAGATAGATTGAGATCACTTGGTGGACCAAGGAAGGCTAAAGCATGGCGGGAAGAACATTGCGAGTAATGACAAAGCAGCCGAGGCCGGAGGACCTATTTTGATTGGGCAAGAATATCTGTATACGAGGTTTTCCGCATCTTCTGGGAACGTCGCTCGGGTGTAGGGGAGGTGAGTTGGGGTAAATTTTCAGCTTCATCGGCCGTCTCTGTCCATGTGAACTGGGTTTCTGTATCGTCATCTTGTTCATCACACAGCACTGGCGAATCTTCTGCTTATGGGACACAATTGGTACAGCATGGATCGGAATCAGTTTCACCACTTGCACACAGAGATTCTTTCTCAAACCCTCCTTCGAAACACGCTATACCTATTACGGTCAAGCTGCCCCTGACCCCTGTTCTTGGCAGTAATCCAGTACAGCTGTAAATAACAGGATAAAAATAGCGCCGTATTAAGCTTGTATGGTCTCCAGTGCTTATAGATTATTGTGAATATCACATCTAGGTGCTTTATACATTCACAGCTTTAGCAATTTGCGACGTAAGCATCGGTACACATCTGTACATGGTGCTCTGAGTGGTGGAATGATGCATTGTCCATTACAAGGACGGATTTAGGTTCTGGCCATCCTCCGCAATGCTGAACAAGCTAAGCTATGAAGCCCTCAAATACGCTGGAGTCTGTAGAGCCGCGGAAGACACGCGAGAGGACGATCCCATCTTGGGCATACACGGGCAGTATCTGATATCGCTGGTCGCGATGGAACTGTGTTACCTGAAGCGGGGATTTGCCAAGTGGTGCCCAACCTGTCCGTCTGAACCCAACCCGTTTATCACATCCAGAATCATCAACATATACCAAGTGGTACGATTGAAATTCCGATAGGTTGTGCAGATAATAGTCCCGCAGATCGGCATTTTGCTCCCTTCCACGTTGCCGCGCAGACTTTTTAGACCAACCTTTGGCGACAAGGGCTCTTCTTATGCTGGAGGTTGTAACCATGGTCCGGAACTCATCCCAGAGGAAGACAGCCATTTCATCGAGTTAGAGACAGGGCTTTTCGGATAGGTGATCACAGAGGGCTCCTATCATTAGCGGTGTCACAGTTCGTTTCCGGCCTATGCGAGTCTGGGGCGCATAGATGCTTCCAAATTGCCGCAAGTTTCTGCGAATATTAATGATCGTAAGGTTGCTGCATTCAGCCTCAGCGGCCATCTGAGACGTGGTGAAGGTCTGACTCTCTATCATATCACGAATGAGATGAAGCTTTGAAGCAGGAGGCCTTGAGGCCTTGGAGCCATGTCGTTCGGATTGAGTTCACGTTGACTCTGAAGACGGCGAGTGATTGATGAGCGAGAGAAATGGGAGGAGGGGCACGGGGATAGCATGTGTATGGCAGTTTCGTGTAAATTACACCATCTAAAGTTTCAGATACGTATTGTAAAATACATAAACTATTCAAGAAAGCGGTCTAGGAAGCGGAGTGACCAAAATCTTTCCATATTGGGACTAGCGCGTGTCCGATTATTGCTTTGGAATTAAGTAGTAAGAGTGTGGAGGTACTGTACAGTACGTCCCGAAACTGGTGCAACCGCCTTTACTCTTAGAGTGATTCTCTAGTCCAGAAGCAGGGATTCTACGGAAAAACTCCAAATACGTACTAGCGTGAATTAGTAATCAAAATTAGAGAAGCATTCGAAGAGTTCAAGTGGTTGCACCAGTTTCGGGACGGACTGTATAACCTGAATTGTCTTAGTAGTTGGGTGGGTGACCACCAGCGAATCCTCACTGTTGTATGTCTTTGTTTTTGTTTCAAAGTTTTGGAAATACACTTTGAAGCCTGCCTTTGATCTATACACTACCAAGGGCGAAGCTAATGAATTTATGCTGTCCCTTACACATGATTGTTTGCAGAATAGCCTTCTTGTAACTGACTTGCACGCTCGTGAGATAAAGGCGCATGATCTTACCTAGGAAGCTACTAAAAGACTTTCGGATTCTTTGTGATTGGTGTTACAGCAATGCGCGGAGGTTCAACAATCAGGGCCATTCTCGAGAAAATCGCACACGATCTCAAAGAACTCCATAGTGAACTTAGTCTCCAACCCCTTGTCTTTCTGAAGGAGCAATTTCTTGGGACCAGCAGGAAATTCGATAGACTCAACTTCAGGTGCCATTGCTATTCTCCAAGCCAAAAAATAGCCTGCCACCTCCCAAGCCACATGCTCGGGCATGGTGGCGAAAAGTGATATGTCCTAATCCCCAGTGTCTGCTCACCTGGTTTTGAACGTGTCGTTATATGTGTTTGACCAGGCAAGATATAGCTCCATGACTGATAGGGGAAATGAGCCTGATCCAAGGAGATCTTCTACTTCCATGTGGGTGACGCCATCATACTCGGACTCCAAATCATTGTAGTCCCGCCACAGATGTCCGATTCCCCAGTCATAGCTGATTCGATAGCGCCGCGGCCTTGTAGTCGTTGCAGTTGGTCCCCTGTTAACGTCCGGTGTTTGCAATTTCGTGACTGTGTTTGGCACAGACGACTCTTGTTTTTCCTCTTCTGACTCAGTGACAAACGATGGGTCTTTTGTTGACTGTTGCATTGATGTTTGCAATCCGATGCCTGATTCAGTAGACATTGACGGCTTCTGAGAAACAATGGATTCCGTGGACTCTATGACTCCGGCCACAGAGATCTCAACTTCATCAGGGGTGAATCTAATATTTAAGCCAAAGGTGGTTTCCAGAAAGATGGTATTTTTATCACACTCTGCGAGAGGCTTATCAGAAAGCTTGCGCCATGCCTCACCCAAATTTCTGATGCTTTTGATGTAACATTGGGATTCGGGTTGGTTGGCAAATACGGCGAGCGGTTTGTGAATGTCGTCGAGAACAAGTGTCATAGTTGCTGGCTTAGGCTGAAGAATGATATCAACTGCAAAGAAAGAAAAGCGGAGGGTTTTCATTTAGCGGCACGGGTCTGTTATGGAAAGACGCTGTTGAATAAGTAGTATGGGGGACTGGCGCGCAAGCGTTAACCATCACATGAGTCATTTCCTGAAACTAACCAAGGAGAACGAGGCGGCTATTCGGAGAGGCTCTATTCTATAACAAAATTTGGAGCCAGTTGGTGAAATGATCCATGTGGCATACTCTGAGAAAGCAATGCAGCGCCAACTCTGAGCGCCACGGCGCGATGAGCCCCTGCCAAAATTAGGCGCCGACGCTATGCTCGAGTGGTTGACCCGCCCACGAAACGTGATAAAAAATTCTTAGGACTTGACCGGCAATGAAAAAAACGTGACAGTCGATTATTTGGATTGAAGTTCCCAGTGAGCACACATTTTCCAACAAAATATCGGATGATGCAGACCTCGGGTTAATCGATTCCGTCAGTAGCCGACATTCCTCTGATGATTGGTGGGTCAAGTTGAAGATCGACACCCTCCATTGTTACATTGGGGCTATTGGAACAAGTAAAAGAAATTAGCTCAGTAATTTGAATATTGACCTCTAGTGCCATGGCTTTCCAAGAATCAAATTGAAAGTCTAGTGAATGTGGGGTTCCCCGGATGAACACTTACTTGATTGAGCCCGTGCTGAGGGGTTTATTTATGCTTAAATGCTGAAGACCTGGTTCTTCAAAACTTCCAAAATTCTGTGTCCAGCTTTAGGTATAGAGAGCTCCAAGTCATGGCCTTCCGTTCAATCTCTGCCTCGCTCTTGTACTTTTCGGTCTCGGCATCGGGCTTGAGTTTCAATGTGCCTGCGTCTCCACCCTCCAACTCAAGTGGTCAGCTCTCCGCCGCCCCAGTCGGCGTCTCGTGAGTGGAGGTTGTCTTCCTTAGAGGGACTTTGCTCATCATGCAGTTTGGAATTCTTCACCTTTCCGGAGTACATCCAGGATCTTCCATCAACAACCACATGTCTGCAGAATCTGAAAGACCTGACGGGCACGTGGCCTTCAGTCAGAATTGGAGGCACAACACAGTACCGCATCACTCCTTTTCCCGACAAGGCTCACACTAACCTCGACAGGGATCGCGCAACGTATGATGCATCGTCTAGTGAAGCTGTCACGTACACAGTGGCGAGCACGAAAGACGCTCCTACAACTTTGACTTACGGTCCTTCATTCATTTCTTTGGCTGCAACATACGCAGGAAAGGTAATTCTGGGACTCAATCGTCGCTTGGACAATATTTCGAATACGATTGCAGCTGCGCTGCTCGCACAAAAGAATATGGACAACCTGTACTCCATCGAGCTTGGAAATGAACCCAACTGTCAGTCGCAGCAATCATAAGCATTATCTCTACAGCGCTAATTTCGATACAGTCTTCGTCGACAGTGATCCCATCGCCCAAGGCTCATCTTGGACAGCTGCGGCCGACGAAGCATCCCAGATCGCATGGCAGGATGCTGTGTGCGGAAATCTCTCTGCATCTGATATCATTTCTGCGGGTGTCTACTTCGGCACCTCGCCGATGAGTCTTGCTTCGTTGACTGCCAAAGAGGGCAATTCCAATGCTTATGTCAAGGACTATTGCTCCCACAACTACCCACAGTCTTCCGGCAGCTATAACCTGACGGCACTCATGAATCACAAGGACATTGCGACTCAGGTCAAGCCGTATGCCGCTGAGATCTCCGCTGCGGCCGCGAAGGGAAAGCCACATGTCTTCGGGGAGACTAACTCAGGTAATTCATGTTCTTGGCGACTGTTGTACTGGTACTGATGGCCATCGCAGCAACCCAAGGTGGAGGTGGCATCAGCCCAACCTTTGGTGCTGCCCTCTGGATTCTGGACTATGTGGTGCAGACTGTCATTCTGGGAACAAATGCCCTTTACTTCCACCAAGGCACCATTGGCAACTGTGAGTTTGGTCTCGTTCGGCTCTTAGGGATTGTCTAACTCTCTAGGTCAATATTGCTGGTGGGGCCGATACAACATGGGCTCACCATACTACGGTGCCTATTTCGCAACTATGGCGCTGGCGAATGCTGACCAGATCGCGCCCCTGGATAGCCAGGATTCTGCCTACGCAGCCTACGCCATTTACAAGTCCGGCGCCCCTGTCAAGGTCCTTCTCTACAACTCCGACTACTATGTAACTGGCACCCGCTCGTCGCAGACCTATTCACTTTCCGGTCTCACTGGCTCCCGCGTCACTGCCAAGCGTCTGACAGCCCCCTACGCCACATCCCGGGTTGACCAAGGTGGGGATCCCACCGTTGCAGGTCGAACTTTCGCCAATGGCACCTGTGTGATCCAAGGTAAGGAGGTTGTGGAAACGACGACTGTTTCCGCTGGAAAGGCGACCTTCACTGTGGCAGCTTCGGAGGCCCTCCTGGTGTTTTTGTGAGGCGGTCATGGTGGAGAAACAAGCCCCGTATTCCCGTGGATAAAGTGGAATTGGTACCTTTCGGATGAGCGGCGAGCCCCGCCAGCGCCGCCGGGGATTATCTTCTTCGGGATTAGCGCGGTGGGCAGTATACAATGTGGAAGCTCCACTCAATCCTCTTATTCTGTCTTGTTCGAATGAAGCATTATATGAACTCCAATGAATTTAGCATTCTAAGCGAAAAGTCTAACAGCAGAACGTAATGGGGAAGTCCATGGAAGAAGCTAGGTGCCAATAACCCTAGCCCGACAAATCGATCAGGGCATCTCTGTAGTCTCATGGAGTTGATAGCGGGAGAATAATAGATCCATGCGATCCTTAGGGAAAGGAAAGAGCTCTTAGGCTTACCGAGCTAGCTCTTGGGACAGGTTTGGGGGATTCTCCGGCTCAGTCTCTCTCCTGTCACCTGCAGACCGGGGCACATGTCTTTGGTACCATTCCAGTCACAGGCTAGTCGGAGTACAAGTGCGAGAACTACTTCAAAATTAGCTTTTGGTGTCTACTCGCCCTCGGGTGAGCTTACAGCGAAGCAATTGCCGCGCCATCTGGGCATCCACTAAGATTCTCCCTCTCAAGCCCAGACAGCCACCCACTTCAAATCACACCAATATGAGCCAGCGAATCCTGAAGTCGGCAAATGAACCGGAGACCGGGATCAGCCCTGTAATTCTGATCTGGTCATGATTTTCATCCAATATCGAAGCTCAGCTCTGGGGCCCCGGATCCCCGCATTTCGCTTCCTTGTCCTTTGTGGAATGTCTGCATTAAGGTTCGGATTTTTGCTTGTTTTTGCCTTTCATAAGCTCACCATATAAAATAGTTCTTTTGGATCCTTTGCTGGGCTAGTTTGATCAGCTCCTACCTTCAGACGAAGTGCTATCACCATGGAGCCAAAGGCGAATACCGAGATTGTCGAGAATGCGACAGTCGATCAAAGAGATGACCCGCCGATGAAAAGCATGGGTCCCGTCATGCGATCTCGCGAAGATGACCTTGGCATGTTGCAATGCGTAAGGCGATTCAAGACCGTGTCGTTGATTGCGATGGCTGCCGCTTTCAGTGCATCGCTCGATGGGTATCGTAAGTCACTCCCGGAATCTGCAATGAGGATAGAGAAATAACCGAAAGTATCAGAAATCAATCTCAACGGAGGTATCGTGTCCAACAAAGGATTCATTCGGCAGATGAGTGCCCCTGGCACAACTGTTATCCCAGGAAAATACATCTCAGCTTGGGGAGGTATCCAATCAGCAGGTCAAACAGTCGGTCAAATTGTAATCAACCAAACGACGCTCATGTTGAATGTCTTTGTCTAATTTTTGATCCAGTTCCTCCAATATGCAACTGAAAAGTTCGGTCGCAAAATCGCATTCTACATCATCTGGATCGACATCGTTATCAGCATCTTCATCGAAACGTTTGCCACCAGATGGGATCACTGGCTTGTCGCCAAGCTCTTCTCTGGGATGGGCGTTGGTATGCTTCAGTCTACCATGCCTCTATACCTATCCGAGATTGCGCCCACACAGCTCCGAGGATTCTTTATCAACGCATACAGTTTGTGAGTATACCCCTGGTGTCGGAAATCTTCTTGTGATGCTGACAAGCGACAGTTGGTTTGTCTTAGGCCAAATATTCGCTTCGGTGGCTCTCCAGGAGCTGAGTGCAAACGACCCGTACGACTTTCGGGTTCCCATCTACACACAGGTATCAACACTCTTCTTCCGATTGATCTTCATTTGTTCCCTTGCAGCCCACTAATACCTTCTCTGCAGTGGGCTATGGTCGGTCTGATTGCTGTCATCTTCCTTTTGATTCCAGAGTCACCCTGGTGGCTGGTGAGTCAAGGCAAGATCGAGAAGGGGGCCAAGATTTTGAATCGGCTCAATGGAAAGGTCGATGGATACAGCGTTGATGAGCAGATTGTCAGTACTCATTCGTCTTTGTTCATTCAGATCAGAATCCTGATTACTCGCAGGAAATCATGAGCGCCACCGTCACCGAAGAGCGTATCGTCGCAGAGCGCAACGCAGAAGAAGGCACATGGGCTGTTTTCCAGGGCCGCAATCGCATTCGATTCCTCATCGCAGCTTGGCCGAAAATTGCTCAGCAGTTGGTCGGTTTAGCTGTATTCAATACTTACGCGACTTATTTCTGTAAACGACCCGGTCGCCCTTTTTTGCGACTGTCTGAAACTGACTTCCTTTCTAGTCCAGTATGCGGGTAGCAAGGATCCTTTCATGGTCACTGTTATTTTATCCTGTGTACAGCTTTTGTCTATGATCATGACTGCTTTGACCACCGATAAGCTCGGTCGGCGCCCTTTGACGGTCTACCCCTATGCTGTAACGTCGATCTCGGTTCTGTGTCTTGGGATCATCGGCTGTTTCGATTATACGAAGCCAGCAACAAGTTCCCTTCTTGTATGCTATCTTTTTTGTTTTTGGTATCTTGAGACCTAGCTAACACGGGCGACAGATTTTTTTCGCTTGTTTGGCTACATTGTCGACAACTGGTGCTTCGGCGATCGGATATGCCTACGCGGCTGAAGTCCCCCAACAACGTTTGCGTGCCAAAACGGCTGGCTGGGCGCTTGCTTCTTCCAATGCGATCGCAATTATGTTTAGCTTCTGCACGCCGCTGATGATCAACAATGAACCTGTGTCGGCTTGGGGTGTGAAAACGGGTTTCTTGTGAGTGACTTACAGGCAACAGTCCAACCAAATATATGTTTCAACCACCTAACAATATTTTCTGCCTGATAGCTTCGCAGGAACCGGTACCATTGCGGTGATTGTCGCTTGGCTTATTCTCCCAGAAGTAGCACGTCGCACACCTGCTGAGATTGATGAGATGTAAGTCGCTCGCAACTATGGTTGACACGGTCGGGTTTTGCAGCAGTCTAACATTTGTCTTCCAGGTTTGAGAAAAAGGTGAATCTTCGCAAGTTCAAAGGATATGTTACTGAGGTCCAGCTGCGTTCAAACGAGCAGTACGATGAACATGAGATGAACACAAGGGGTTGATGGTTTAAGGTTGCCCATGGAGATTAATTGCATTTTAACTGAGCAGACCCATCGCCCTGGGAATGATATTGAGGGATACAAATCATTCACTAAGAACAGCCATGGTCTATAAACAATAATTATTCCTTTGCAAAGTTGGACATAAGCTCAAAAAAACGATGTTGGCGCAAACAGCAAAAATGAAATCATTTGGCCCACTGGCGGGATTGATCCACCGACCTCGCCATTACAAGTGGCGCGCTCTACCACTGAGCTAAACGGGCAAAGATTATACATTTTCGCTCGCCACCTGGGATTATCACCATGGCATAAGCCAAAACTTCACAGGTGTCGGTTCATCAAATCATTAGGATTAAACCTCATGGCTTTATGGACATTATACTTCAGACTACAGGGTAAGAATATTAGCCACAGGCCAGGTTATTTACTATTAGTATATTCAAAGAGCATGTCAAATCAGACACGGAGTAGACCTCATGGGGAGGTAGGGATTAGCATTTTGATCCGGGGCAAGTATAAAGTACAACCTGAGAATCACTGGAGAAAGATCAGTGTAGGCCAGCCAACTTAAAAAAAAAGCCTAACATCAATCTCCAACACAATGAACCAAACCACAGATATGTGTTAACCAGCTTTGCTAAAACAGAAAAAAAAAAGAAATGTTTTCATATGCCCACTGTCGGGATTGATCCGACGACCTCGCCATTACGAGTGGCGCGCTCTACCACTGAGCTAAACGGGCTGGAAGATGACCTAAGACCAGCATCTGGCGTATATATTTATTTCGTCGCATGCTTATTTCCCCGCTAATCCCAAATCAGCTGTGAAGCCTCTGCGCAGCCCCATACAGACCGAATTGGGTCTAGTATAGAGCGGTCTAGACCCTCTTGGCACATCCGGGTCAATTTGTTGATCATGAACGAGATATGCATACATCCTCCAGGGCTGTAGGGTTGTAGACCATTTGGTAAATGAAACTGTTCCCTATATATAGCTATCTGATGTTCTCGATATTCGCAATGCTCTCACACTCAATTCACACTTCTTTCCGGGCTCTCCGGGGCTCTTCATCGCCAATTTAATTGGCTGTACTTTTGTTGATCCACGTCATCCCGGTCATGGCACGTGATTTTTGTCACAAGCATCTGGAGTCTTATCCATTCGAGAACTTGGAACCCTTTCCTCACGATGGTGTATTTCTGTCCCCAGAGCTGGCCTGTACTGGGAGCTTCCCACTTTACACCCAGACCTACCGCGAACAAAGCGACCTGCCCCCAAGCCAGCAATATGACCCTTGCAGGCAGGACCAGTGGGATCCCAATGGCTACCAGATGAGCACACCAAACGGGCTGGCTGGAAATCACCACGAATTCATCACCAGCTCAGACTGCGCCAATGTTTCTTGTCATCGACACGAAATAGCGAACACAAGAAACATTCCATTGGTAGACATCAATCATTCTTTCTCGAGTAGCTGTCTGGGTGAACTTGTTTCACAGCCAGTGACGGCGGCATTACACGAGATATCCTACCAACAGAGTTCGGCTAAAGAGTCTACTTCTCATAGCTCTTGCGATGAACTCAAACAGATGTGAGTCCCCGTGATAAGGATTTCCACCTGCATTCTCGGAGTTCTGCTCTTCTAACCTGACTTACGAAGGGAAAGTAAGAATGGTCTCACGCAGTGTAAATGGGTGGGCTGCACAGACTCAGACCTTTTCAGTCGTGATAGAAGGTTGTGGTGGCACATTAAAGAGGATCACATTCTCCCCAGTGTATTCAAATGCCCTACTCCGGGATGTGAACAGACCTTTGACCGTCTGAACAAGTTGAACGAGCATTCAAGAACCCATGAGGACTATCAACGGCGAAAGAGGGGGGGGTTGGATTACTGATCGTATTCAGTGCGGGTGGCAAGGATGCAAAAGCTCGAACTTCTTCAGCCACGAGGAAACATTGTGGCGGCACATCAAAGAAAAGCATATTCTCAGCGATGCATTTAAATGCCCCGCTTCAGGGTGTGGAAGGAGGTTTGGTCGTCGAGACAAGCGGGATGAACATTCGAGAACCCATAGCGCCAATGACGAGCGAAAAGGCAAATGATGCGTTTCATGCCAATCTCCACGCAGAACCTTGGAAGGATTCTTTTCAAGGATTTTTCTTCGGTCTGAGATTCATGACTCCATGTATTTTTCAGTTTTGTCTTCCAGTCTTTGGGGCCCTTCTAGAGATAAAGCGAGTGTACAGTTCGTTTGTCGTTTCATACTTCCCACTATTGTTGAGACTCTTGATTTTCCGCTGTGTATTTCATGTTCCATTTAGCAACGTTCAATGACAGTTTTTGACCCACTTATCTCCTATCATACCGGTCAAATTTGAAGGATTCATGGAAAGCTAGGGAGCTATCTAGCTTGCGAACCCGGAGCCGAGGATAAACCGTAGGATACTTTCAGCAACAAGCAACAACCTTGATGACCTTCCAATTTGAGTTTATTCTCACAAACAACAAAAAAAGCATGGTAGCCAGAGATCGCCTAACAATGTTGGATTGAGATTGATGGGTGAAGCTGATCATCCGCGATCAACAAGCTATTCCCGCTGCGATTTGCCTCCGATCTAGACAACTACACAACCCACACAGAGCTATGCCCGGAGCCGAAAATGCTGTTCAGGTCTACAACAGTCTTGGCTAATAGCTTCGCGACTCAAGTGACCATTTGATGTGGCCCAGCACTACATGGGTCTTGGAATTAGTTTTTATCTGCGCAGCTTGTGCCACTTTTGCTCTGACGCTTACTGGTAGAATCTATCCTTTTGCCGTCTCGATGAATGGGTGAATTATAACAGACTGATGTACGGGTGAGAAGCATAAATCGTTTCAAAATAGTAGATTCTGGCTGTCAAAGCAAAAAGACCGACCGGAGAAAAGAAAGAAGAGAGACTTAAGGGGGAGAGAGCTATCCAGTCAGGCCTGGCATCACCTGACCGCCCATCCCCAACAATTCCCACCGAGTGTCTCTCATGACAGGGTTGCTCTCGTTGAAAATCTGCAATCGCCATTTGATGCCATGATTAGTCTACACCCAGGCGTGTCTAGGCTTTCTGTTGTGAAAGTTCTGGTTCATGCACGTCGGCTGGAAAACGGCTACCGGGAGACGTGCTGTAAGCAAAATCATCAGCATGGTTGAGAGGGCGACCCTAAAATACTTTATGAATATACCAATGCTATCGGAAGAATCATGAAGTCATCAGGCGGGGAATATTGTCAACAAATTCACAGTTCAAAATAGACGGTGATGGTAAGACAGATGTAGATATCTGAACCTTGGAAGATACATTCACTTGTCCATAGAATTTCTAGATCTGGAGATCTGACACAGTGCCTGAGGATACCCTAAGTACGCGAGCCCTCATTGAGCAAAACGATGACCTATGAGGGTCGGGCGAGGTTCATGCATATGGGTTTCGGCCAGCCACCACACCTTGATGATCACAGCCCCATAATGTAATTCATCATCACTTTAGAGCAGTATCACTGACGAATTTCGGAATCGATGAAGGGCTCAGGCTCGGGAGACTCACAGGTTCCTGCCCGAGATTTGTATGGCCTTGGCAAGATTTCAAATTGGTGAGGGATCTCTTGGCCAATCATGCACATGGGGAACACCCACTGATACCAGAGCAAGGGACCTGAGCGAATGGGGTCACGAAAAACAGGGACGATCCACAGACAAAGTAGATCAGTGGAACTCGATACAGTACCTTACAAGTGAGAATTCAGAGCGGAAGATGAACCTAGAACTTTTATGGATTAGAGACGAATACAATACTAAACAGGTACTCATTCAGACCAGCAGAAGGCCGATAATATCAAAAATCGAAACGAAAACCCCGCGAAATACAGTACTTTTGATTTGGGGTACACGGTATTACTGTATTATTGATTTGGAAACTCAATCATCACTCAGAGATAATTCGGTGACCCCGGTCAAAGTGAGGTCATCTAAGCACACTGCTCAAAATACCTTCCTAACTTCCCAACTTTTGTTCTATATAAACTCGTTCTTTCCCCTGAGATTTCGCCATAATTCTTCCAATTAAGCAAGTTCATATTCTCAGGCCATTAAGAGACGGAGATACGCTTTTTCCGCCATTCAATTCGTTTGTGTTTACTTACTCTCGGGCCTCGTCATGTCACGAGCTCTATCCGATGAACACCTCGCATCTGTTCCGTTTGAGACCATCAACCCTTTTCCTGATATCAATCAAGTACTTCGCCACAACCCGCTGTTCGCTCAAACCACGCCATTCAGCACGTACCATTACCCTGGACAGAGTCTCTCTACTCCTTCTGTCTATGAACCCTATATGCAAAGTCCGTGGACCGTGAGTGAATACAATCTACACATGCCTGAAGCTGTCACTCGAAGCCGCAACCAATTTCTTTGTGGGTCGGATGGAGACAATGCTACGGTTGGAACAGAGAACACGGTGCATACTGCTTGGGACGATGTCGAGATACCGGGTCTGAGTGATTTTAATATGGGACAGTTGTCGTTCACAACCGAGAACCCATCAAGAGAGACAACTCGTATGGTCAGTCCAACTGGGATATGTACGCCTGATAGCTCACGCCAAGACCTCATTGATAAGTGAGTTCCTGCAATGCACATGTCTACTCATAGCGCTGAGCTCTCTTATCTGACCTCCTCTGTAGGGAAAGAATCACCGGTCTTGTGCAATGCGCATGGCAAGGTTGCACAAACTCGAGCTTCTTTGATCGTGATTTATCGCTGTGGCGGCACATCAAGGAGAAACATATTTCCCCCAATGCGTTCAAATGTCCTACTCCGAAGTGTAAAAAGGCTTATGGCCGCATGGACAAATTAAACGAGCATTTGGAATCCCACAAAGACAAGAAGGGTCGAAAAGAGAAGCATTGCCGCTCATGTCATGCATGATGTCACACAGGGGTGTTTATCAATTCTAGTCGCTTTCCTAGAATATACGCTTCACTGTTATGAGTGTCTTCTTTCTTCCAAATTTTCCTGTTTCCCAGGTTCGCCTTATATGCTGAGCACTGTTATCTTACGTCATATTAGATATACTTGCGCTGAGTCTTTCTGTCTTTACCTTATATTTTCAGTTGTTTTGATCCGCTGCAGGTTAGGTAGATTAACAGGGAGTTTATGTATACTTCGAGGCTAATAGACAGTTGAGAATGTCACCTACTTGTGTCTCTTACTATTGAGATTCGTGATAATGTAACACAGTGATATACAGGCAGCACCTAGCTTGATAGATATTTACCTAATAGAGAAGAGACCTTCCAAAAGTTCAAGCAGACGTCTGAGCCTGTAGATGCTTCGCCTCCCCTCCCTTCTCTCAGTTCTCGTTGAGGTTCTGCATCAAGTTATTCACAACACCGCCTGGGCAGATAGCGCTTTCGGCGTCATTTGAGTCTAATTATGGGACCCTCATCATTGAGTGCGACGTCTGGAGTGGCCTCAGAAAACCACTGGATTAGAACTTAGCACGGTTTACACATAACATCTCTAACCAATGAAGTAAAATGGGGACGGGGGAGGCATGACTGGGGGAAGCAAACCCAGCTTACCCTCCAGGAATGACAAGCTTCTTTTTGATATAGTTTGCTACTAGCTCTGGCGTAGTGCCCGAGAGTGCCTTAGGCAAGTTAACGCTCATAAGATAAGCCTACGATGGATCCATGGGAATCAGGTGGTGATTCCACGAGAGTTTTGCTTCGCCATCACATTTCTATATCCCAATTTGATGGCCTCATCGCTCAAGATTTAGATCCCATTGACAGGGTCGGCTCGTGCTCGAGACTAACAGGTTCTAGGTCGAGAGTCGTGACCACCAATCCTGTGGAAACAATAGACCCCGCAGATCCAGGTCCGAGATATTACTTGCATATTGGTCTGGCTAATTTAGGAGTGGCCTACGACATTAGACATGTCAAGTCGGTCAAGCTGGCTTGGAGCCGCTGGGTCTGTGCACACATGTATGGACAACCATGTGGCAGTGTTGTCTCGGCGTCCAGCAACCAATAAATCGATGCTCCACTTTCAGGCAAACTGGAGCCCGGAGAACAAAAGTTCGATCGACACACGCTGTAACCAATAGGAACGACCATGGGACAGGGCTACTACATACATAGTGGAATTCGGTCACCAGGATTCTAGTAGAACTCTGTCACCCCTGGGCTGCATCGTTTCGTCTTTACTTGAGATCCCCCCTTCTGATCTATAAAATAGTTCTCTTTTCTGCACATTCAGCATGTTCGTTTTTCTCATTGAGCCACATCGAAACTCCGAGTTACCGAAATGCTACCTTTTGTCTGTGATTTGATTTAAGATTGCCTTTGCTGGATCTCAAAATGTCATGTGATCAACTCGGTAAACGCATTGCGCCTTTTCCGATTGAGGTTGTCGGGTCTTCGCCTCATGGGAATCTTATGCTACTTCAAAATCCACTGCCTATTCAACCTGCACCACCCAGCATATACCATGATGCAGAACGAGATCTTCCACCTTCGGTTTCCTTTCATGGTCCCTTCATGCAAACTCCATCGACAATGAAGGATTACGACATGTATGTGAATGAAACATCCACTCAAATCCACAACGAGCATCTCTCCGGATGGAATCCAACGAACAATACTCCGGGTAGACCGGAGAGAATAGTGGATAATCTCTGGAGCGACTTCGAGGTAGCGGCTTCAAGCGACTCTTATCAGTGGCATCTGTCGCCCTCAGTACCAGGAGCACCAAATGATATCATCGGTGCAAATATCTTAGCTGAGGATAATTTTACACGTCATAGCTCATATCCTGAGCGCAAGCGCCGGTAAGTTGCTGCGGGATAGATCCCCAAATATATCCTACAGCTCCGTTGATCCATGGATCTAACCCAACCCTTAAAGGGAAAGCCCCACCGGCCTTGTCCAATGCCGATGGCAAGGCTGCACAAGCTTGAGCTCCTACCGTAATGACACATCGTTATGGAGACACATCAAAGCGAAACATTTATATCCGAATGCGTTCAAATGTTCTGTTCTGCGGTGTGGAAAGTCGTTTGGTCGAAAGGATAAATTGCAGGAGCATCTGCGGTCCACGCACGCGGAAACGCAGGTTCAAACAGGGGGATGCTGTCGCTCGTGCCAACAATAAGATGAAACCAATTCTCAACCTTCATGAGATTGGATTCCCTTTTGCTCCACCCGCTTTATTTCTTGGCCTTTAGTCTTCCCCCAAACAGTTCATCCAACAGCAGATGTTCCTAGTTCCAAGGTTATTTCATAGGCTCAATGGCTCTCCGAAGGGGTGTCAAGTCATACGGGCATGTGTTCAATTCTTAGCACAGTTAGTTAGCAAGAGAATTCTACAAACTCGTGTCAAAGGAAAGCTTTCTAGGGTCACCGCCTCATTCCACCACAGAGAACTCGACGAGATCCACCACCCCAGGGCTTTTCAGACCGTCCTCATTTGGATACTGCACAAGTAACTCAACAGACTTTTGAAGCCTAAGCTCAACCAGTTTTCGGCCCGCCTGATCTGGCTTCCATGACACCGAAGCAACATTATCACTTCCCAAAGCCACACTCACCTCCAAAGTCTCAGCCAGACTCAACCGGGGCTTGAACAAGACCTTGGACCAGCCAGGTTCCAAGGGTTGAAGACCAGCAACCTCAGCACAGTACTCATAAACCGGCACACTCCCCCAAGCATGACAATCTGAGCGCTGTCTGACATCGTCCTCTTCCCAAGTCGACAGATTATTCGCCAGCATTCCACGCCAAGGGGCCCACATGCGCTCCCAAAAATATTCATAAACCCCATTACCAACCGATGAAAGTGCTCTGAACGCATAGAAACGCATCACATACGAGCATTTCGAGAATTCGGGGTCTGTGAGTGAAGTGGCCAAGATGCGCGCACTCTCTGTAGTATCCAAAACTCCAGCGAGAACAGCAAATACCTGACAATGCTGCGAATAGGCGTGTTCATCAGCAATATCAGCCGTGGAATCTGTGAAGAACTGTCCGTCCCAGCAGTGAGTTCGAACGGCTTGCAGCACAGACGCAGAGCGGTCTTCGTACTCGGTCGCGTGTCCTGGCCGACCGAGTTGCCGCACTAGACGAGCGCTCTTTTGCAACACATACCCATAAAGCAAGCTGAAGTATGTATGTCTGTTGGACTTGCGACCGGAAGTCGGTACACCCTTATCTGGGTGGTCGTCTGTCGCTCCCCAAGTTGTCACCCAGTCGACGTACTGCCATACAATCTCTGGCATTCCACTGACGAGCCCCAATTCATCTATATGTGCATCGAAGAAGTCGAGGACGCCGTCGATGCGAGGGATAAAGCCTCGTGCATACTTTGTGTCGTTAAAGTATAAATGGTGATCACAGACCTGCAGAATCCAGTATAGCGAGAAACCGGCGATGACTTGCGGGACGTGCGAAGGGAATCGAGACTGCGTTAGACCCAGTGGAGTCACCGAAGCGGCAAAGTTCGTTATGGCTTGTCGCATCAGGCGATCGTCGCCTGAGAGGAGGTAGTGGAAGAGTCCGACAGACCTGCTGTCTCCAGAGTATCTATGAAATGTCAGTTTGACTTCCCGTGGAAGATCGGCATCACATACTGAAGTTGCTCGTAAAATGGACAGTCAGAATACCCGTCGAACATGCAGTTACGCATAGTTCGGATCGAGACGTCCCACATTTGATTGCTGTGTGCATCTCCAGGCTGATTCCAGCTGGCCTTGATGGCCATGGGATAGTTGACTTGAGTCGCGTCAAAGGACATTAGTTCAATCGGCCCAGGTCCTATAGTGATCTCCAGTCGCAGAAGATGGAACGTTCGAAACCAGAATGGTTCGTATACCACGCTCTCTGTATCGGGAATATCCAGCGTCGCCTCGTCGTACGGACCGATGATATGGCCGACGCTCGCATCGAGCCGGTCGGCTTTGGATCTGAAGAATGGGTACGAGCGAGGCTCAAGCTCATAGCCCTCGGAGTATGTCACCTTGAGCTTCAGCTGAGAAAGTCCACTAGCAGCCTTGAAAGCCCATCGGAGGAAAGCAGTCGAGTGAACATCGGCTTGTACATCGACCTTGTGTGTCGAGTTACCTGGAAGTACTAGAGAGCTCTCCCCACCCAAAAATGCCGCCCAATCGCTCGCACCAGCGCTGCTCTCGCATGCTCTGATTGTATTCACCACGATCGGAGTAGACTCGGGCATCGGTATGACCCGCGGATGCAGGTTCCACGGCGGAATATCACCATTGAGTGTCCGCATATTGTACGCGACCGGTTTCATCGCGGTCGCGGGCTCGGTCGGGGTAACGCGCTCGCTGATCTAAAAACAACCATCAGCACGCGCCCGGCACCGCGATCGCAATCCAAAAACGACTCACATGGAGAAACACATCATCAGCCAACCCCATCGGAAATCGAATACTCTCGTTAACATAGGCAGTCCAGCCATCCTTCGAGCTAAGATCGACGATCTCATCACCGATCTCGATCTGCCCCACGACCGTCAAACCCGGCAGAGCAGTTCTCTCAAACGGCATCGCGCTTCGCGAAGCCGCGAAATAGCGAACGACGACGAACTCAATCTCATTCTGTCCCTCTTGCAGGTAAGGCGCGATATCCAGCGTGTCGTAATACCATATCAGCGGACTGCTCCTGCTGGGCCCTACAGCGACGTGTTTCCCATTGACATAGAGTTTGTACCGTGTGTCAGCAGAGAAGTGTAAAAGCGAACGAGTCGGTCGCGAGGCAAGATTGACGGAGCGGTTGAAGCGGACGATCTTCCCCGCTGTGTCGCCCGAATCAATCCACCCGGGGACCCAGATCCAGTTCGCCTGGAGGTTGGCCTATGCGCAGTTAGCTATATTTAGAAATTGTGTTTGCCTGGTAGAAAACCTTTGTTTCTGCCATTTTTTGGTTTCTTACTGTGCAATTTCATGATTTCTTTCGCTTGAAGTGCATTTTGGGCGTTGAGGGGTTCGGGTTATTTCAGACCGAGGCTGGAAATAAGGTTGTCAATAAGCGTAACCTTCCAAGGTTCTGGAAGGTTTGTGTCACGTTGTTAAATTGTCACGTTCGCACGTTGGCCCTGGGATTTTTGACTTCCTCACGTCACAGCTGGGCACTGGGAAATTTGTCATGGAAAGTTCGGAAATGTTTCGGTGCGGAGTCCCGGTGGATTTCGGACTTGGCCGGTCACAGGCACTGTGCCGAGGCCGAGGCCGAGGCTCGTAAGGGGCGGATATAATCTGATAATTCATCTGCGTGGGCTCGAATTCCGTGATAGATGTCAAAAGTACGAGTGGTGGGGGAATTTGCGTCATCTGCAAGGAGTTAGGAGGTGAGAACGCAATTTTCAGTCAGAAGCAGCCTGACCTCACTGTACAGATGCATATGATACTGAAGTCTGATCAAACAATTTTATGCATAATACTCCGTACCCCTAGAATGATAGCGAAGAACCTTGATTTCTTTCGACCTCGATCTATCTACTCTGTACGGAGCATTCCGTATCCAGTTGATCAACACGGAGTACATTTGCACCTCACATGGAAAGGAAACAAGCTACATGCACGACACCCCTAGAATGATAGAGAAGAACCTTGTTCTGCTTCTATTGAGATCTATCTACGGAGTATAGACCGGTGCATACTCCGCACTCTGTGCATCATGTACCATGCATCTTTCTATCTAGCTCTCCTCAACAGTAGGGTAGTCCGTGTAATGGAAAGTCTTGTCCTCAAAGGGCCCATAGAAGCGGGTGCGATCATATGGGGCCATTGGGATCTTCTCCTTCAGCCGACGCACCAGATCCGGGTTACTGGTGAAATAGCGGCCATAGAGAAGAGCATCGTATTTACCGGATTCGATCACTCCCCAGGAGTTCTGATCGTCCCAGCCACCGGCAGAGAAGAATGGGGTGGAGCCAAAGATCTTGCGGAACCGGTCCAGAGTCACGTCTAGCAGACCCCAGCTCTCCAGAAACTTATCTTTCTCTTCGTACCCGAAGATTTGCTCATAGCGCTAGTAGCAGTTAGCGAAGATCAGCAACTGGGATACGAGACATACCGGCTCAATGAAGCTGACATATGACAGCGACGGAAGACTGCTTTTCAGACCCTCGCAGAGATGAGTCCAAGTCTCAACCCGCTGCTCCCCACGAGCCTGGTTAAACATTCCAAATGGCGACAGTCTAATAGACACGTTATGCTCGCCAATAGTCTCCGCCACCTCGGCCATGAGCTCAAAGACAAACTGACATCGCTTTTCCGGGGTACCCCCGTAAACATCCTGGCGTTTATTGATATTGGAGCTCAGAAACTGCTCTGGCAAATAGCCGTTACCAGCATGGATCTCAACACCATCGAAGCCAATTTGCATTGCCAGCTTGGCCGCGGCGCAATAATCACCGATAGTCTGCTTGATGTGATCCACTGTCATTTCGATAGGCGGATGATTGGCGTAGGGAACGGGCTCGGTGGAGCCCGCGGGTGGATGAGAGTAGCATTCCGCGGGTGCATCCCACACGCTGGCGGACGGGCAGACCGCAGGCGACCCCGTCATCTGCGGGATGGTCGCACGGCCAGCATGCCATAGTTGACAGAAGATAATGCCTCCCTTTGCATGGACGGCGTCCACGACGCGTTTCCAGCCTTGGGCTTGTTCGGGGATAAACAGGCCGGGAACTCCGGGCATGCCATTGCTCTGGGAATGTGTTAGTTTCCGAATTAGATTAAAGTTTCACGGTTTAAGCGAGGAAAAGACAGCCGTTGGTCTCGCCAAAAGAAGATTTGACAGCTTGCCGACTGGGATCTTAGTCAACTTCTGCGCCATGGAAATGCTTACCTCCAGAGAAGGTGGGATTCCCTCTGAGATGATCAAGCCACCTTGGGTCGCACGTTGCGAATAGTATTCCACCACCGCATCGCCAGGGACCCAAATTCGATTCGGGGTTTCTGGGGTGTCAGAATGTAGGGGCTCTCCACGGTTTCGGGTCAATGGTGCATGAACGACTCGATGTGCCAGGGTAAGGTGGCCATTGGAAATAGTCAGGGGCCGAAAGAGGCTGGAGTCCTTGCCCTCCAAGTAGTGGATAGTCATATTTGTTTTTTTCTATGTATAACACGAATCTTGTGAAAGAAAAAGAATCTCGTCCCCAATTGTCCCCCTTTTTGGCCCAGGCCGATCATTTGGACGCCAAAGACCAAGTCACATCTGTCAAGGTGTCAACTCCGCCCAATATAGGGTTTACCTACGAGACCCATTCTCATGACAGATAAAACGACGGCGCAACTAAGAAAAAGACAAAAATTTGGGTCTTCGCACGTACGAGGCTGAGGAGGGGCTACGATTTGTTCGGGGTGGCGGACGGGCGTCAAGAAGTGGAGTGCGGAATACTAGTTACGCCATGTCAACCACTCTTTGCTCGAGTATAGCGTCGGATCTCCACATTGGATTTCCCAGCTGTAATCGAGTTCCATTCCCGTGGAAGAGAACATCGGCGTTGAACCAAATTCCGGTGGATCTTTGACGTCCGTTCCCCGATCAATCACTACTCTCATTGGGCACGCCACCTAATGTAGCGGTTCGATAGCTTTTCCTGTTCTGCATTTTTTTCTCTTTTCTCTCCACTAGGGATCTTCTGTGTCAATCCTCATTTTCGATTTGTATGTTGGTATATGGGGTTCGCATGAACCCGTCCGAGTGTTCTCTTTAATCCCGCCAATTCCTCATCTGCTTGACATGCAGAGCCCACCATGTCCATTGAACACCCGGTCGATGTCTTGAACACTGTCAATCTCGTCACACAATGTCTGTGTATTCCAATCGTTACTTTATTTGTTTGCTTTCGCTTTTATACCCGGATTCGATTTAAACAGTCCCTAGGAGTGGAAGATTGTGAGTTGCTTCATGCCTAAATTGCTGCTTGACTTGCTAACCTCTTCAGATGGCTGTCTCATCGCTTGGGTATGTTGGAACCGGTTATCTGTTACAGTCTACTCCGTCCTAGCCATACTAACCCGACACAGCTCCTGTTCATGGGATACTGTGGAATCGGTATCGTCAGTACGTACTCCGTACTATACTCCCCCATCCAACCCCATACTAACCCCCGATAGTCGGCCAACATGGCGGAGGCTACCACTACGATGAACTCTCGCCAGCAACACAAGTCCAATTCAAAAAGTTTTGCTATATCGCGACCATTCTTTACTGCCCCATGGCCCTCTTCGTCAAAATCGCTCTTTTGTCCATCCTGACCCGGATCTTCGCTCCTTACCGCGGCAAAGTCTGGTTCATCTACATCTTCCTCGGCTGTCTGTGTGTCTACTACACCATCGCTCTGATTGTGAAGATCCGCATGTGCGACCCCATCCCCATGTACTGGCTCGGCGCAGTGCCCGGCGGTTCCTGTCTCGACCAGACCGCTGCCCTCATCGCCGATTCCGTGATCAGTGTCGTCAGCGATATCATCATCCTCATTCTCCCCCTGCCATTGACCTGGTCTCTTCAAATGTCCCGCAATCGAAAGCTCCGTGTTATGGGTCTGCTGGGTGCTGGTGGTCTTGCTACGGGATTCAGTCTGTACCGATTGGTTCTGGTGCTGAGCAAGGGTAACTCACCCGATCAGAGCATCGTGTTTATCTGTGTCATTTTGTCTGGGTATGTGATTGAAAACATGATCTGCAAAATAATTTCAAGGTTACTAACATCTGCTAGAAACGCCGAGGGTGGTATGGGATTGATTTGTGCCTGCCTACCTGTTCTCAACGTCTTGCTGGCGTACTACAAGAAGGAGTACTCCTCGCAAAAGTACTACCAGAACGGCTCGAACGTTCCACTCAGCGAGAGAAAGACGGGTGCTACTTCGAAGGCCGCTTCGGAGTGGGATAAGGCAACGAGCTTTGGCGATCAGAGCCATTTGATCTCGTTCGCCGGTGCGCCGGAGGCAGAGAGTGCTGAGTCCATCTACAACCACGATGGAATCAGGAAGACTGTCGCTGTGTCACAGACCGTCGAGTCCTCATAACATGAGGTCGCGCGTCTATTTGTAGATTGTCTATACCCACTATCATAACTATAATGAATATTTCCTTCTGTGTCAAAACATTGGTCGTAAGCCTTCCACCCTTGTAAACTGACTTGTCTTTGTCTAGGCTGTTCTTTGATTTTTTTTACATCACAACATGCAAAGGAACCTGGTCTGCAGCTACGATATCTTTATCTCTCGCGGCGCTCCCTTTGTTGGTCTCCCGGGCCGGCTAAGTGAAAGATGCAACCGCACCTCCAATGTCCTTTGGTCTTTAAATAACCAAAGAGTGTACATCGACTTCCAAGGCTCTTGCATCTCTTTCTCGTCCTGATCGCCCTCTGGCTTCTGTGATGCTGGACATGAATATAAAAGCCCCGAGGCCCTGCTGTACCCTCGAATCTATCACCCACCATCTATTCACCAGCTACCATCGATAACACAATTACACTCGAAACTAAGCAAACAACCCAAATCGCAACCAATCGCAAATATGCCCAGATACTGCCCCCAAGAGCTATTCCTTCGCGAATGCCGCGACTTCAAAGCCTCCCTCCAAATCCAAGCCAGCGAGCTAGAGTCCGCCCCGAAGCCGCTCAGCAGGAGGGTCGTCGGAGACCTGGCCCGGGAGATGAACCGAGCCTTCACTCAAGTGGACACGATCGTCAGACTAGCTAACAACATGGTTAAGAATGACCCAGGCAGCACGGTCATCGCCCGCAACCCCAATTTTTGGGCCAAGAACAGTAGCAGAGAAAATGCCCGCTTCGAAAACTTTTTCTATAGCAAACGATCCACACTATGCTGAATCTAGCCGATCAGGGCGCCCATTTGAACGAGGATGGCATCATCCGGGACCTACAGGGCATTGCTAGCACGCTGGAGACTAACCTCCGTCTTTGATGGATCATACCAGTTGAGTTTGTGGCCGTCAATAGTTTTTGATTTGTTTGATTTGGGTAGACAGTAACAAAGAATCGATCTACTCCGTACTCCGTACTACTCTCTATACTCTATACAAACCTTGCGTCAATTGTAATCCCTGTAAAAATAAACTTTAGACCGAATACTTCGTACAATAGTAGATCACACGAGCTGATCGACTTCTCAAAAAGCAGTCAATTTATTAGCTTGGGGGCCAACTCTAGATCTGACATGTAAGATCTGTAAACTTCCGACCAATCAGAGTACAAAAGATCTGCGCGGTTGACATATCCAGTTTGCTTTGGGCCAATCGTTTCATCGTTCCACCGTTCCAGGGGCAATCTTCCCGAGGTCCTCACGCCACACACACACTGTCAAAGATCTCAAAATAGGCCACATCAAAAACCAAAAAGCAGGTCAAAAAAAATCTCTCCCTCGGGGAATCGAACCCCGGTCTCCCGCGCTTATCGGTGTTAATGACAAGCGGAAATCATCACCACTAGACCAAGGAAGATGAGATGGCTGAGTTACTGCTCGGCCACTTGGCTGGTTGATGGAAGATTTGGGCATTTTGTGCTATAATAAGCTGGACAGACTCGATGTCCAATTTACACTAAAAATTAAGGAGCAAATCTAACATCTGCAAAAACTTCCATACTTACTTGCAGCTTACTTGCAGACAAAAAAGACCTCCCATAAACACATGGTTCTGCAAGACATTCCCAGCCCTGGAATTCCATCGGAACTTCCCCGAGCGGTTCGCAGAATGCTGCAGACTAGTTTTCCGGGAAAGCTTCCTGATCCTGAAGGATCGCAGATTGCCGATCCCTATATCTATGACGTCTTGCACTTCCAAGTCAGCCTCCTGAATACTCGTGTCGAGGGCAATGGCCTGAAACCTTGGAACCTACAATTTGGTAGATGCTGGGAAGATTTATGCAGTAAACATTATTCGTTATGCTTATTTTCCAAGGTTGCGGCTATGTCGGGTGGCCCGCTGAGGCGCTCCCGAGGTGAGATGGATTCGAAGGTTTGGCCCGATCCACTCGTGCTGACGTTTGGCAGCTGCGGACAGCTGCGGATGGCTACACCTGGGCTTACTAGTACTATATCCCGATTAGGATAATGGCTTGTAGCCGGTCGGAGATGATGCTATTCATCACTATATTTATTGGGGGCCGATGATAATTCAAAGCCCTGCAGGGTGTCAAAATATATATTAAAAATTTCAAGTGATTGTCCAGGTGGATAACACCCGTGGACCAATTTCCAGATCTTCCCCATGCTCAGACATACTCCAAGGCTCATCGCAGTGATGGATTTGGATCAAACAGCCCAGAATTTGACCACAGTCCATCCAACCCCGCGTCAAACCCAAGCGACCACGACCCATCAATGAACGGCCACTGGAACATATCAGTCTCAATTTCATGACCGGCAACAGCATCCCGAGGAAAGCTAGTCTCCAGACCAGGCGACGAAGCCCCTGCATGCGAGCTGTGCGTATCGCGCGACTCGGCAGTCGCAGCTCTCGCGCTGGGTCTCGACCTAATGTCGCCATATTCATCCAAGGTACCGGCAAGAGCGAAACCACGAGGACTATGGATCTCGGACTCTGCGTGGGTCTGGGTGCTCTTCACTGTCTCGTAGAAGCGATTTGCGTCTTGGACCGTTCGCCACTGAAGATCGTCAGTGGTGTTGGTATTGACATGTGGAATTCGAGTACTCACCCAGCTGCGACCTACAGGCCATAGCTTACTTAGTCGTTCTAGGTAGACTAGGTTTCTGCCTTTTTCTTCTTCGGCCCTCTCGAGACCTCCTGGGTATCTGTGTGGAACAATCGTTCCGTACATGTTGATGTGTGCGGCGACAAAGACACTGAAGCCGGAGTACGGTGACATGACTGGCGCGCCGGAGGCGTCTAGTGCGGTAAGAATAGTTCCGATCTGTTGTGCTGCTTTGAAGAGTTGCTCGATTGTATGCGGTTCACCTTGTGCATCGTTCATTTCATGAAAGACATCCGAATGAGGCTTTAGGTTGGATAAAAAGCGGTCGCGGTGTAGGAATAGAATGCTACCAATCCGTCAGTACATATCAGAATACAAGATCTTGAAGAACATACCTCATGCAATGAACCAAGTTAATGTATGCAAACAGTTCGCCATACCCGAGTGCAACGTGAGTCTGAACACTGGTAGCCGGATAATGAACAGTGATATCCTGTAGCGACCTCCACTCATCCAACTCCTCTTTGAGTCTCTGCCAGTTCACCAGGAGCGGCGGAGTCACGGAGCCGTTCGATGACAAAGAAACCAGAGATCTTCGGTGTTCATTGGCGAATCGCAGAATTCGAATGAAGATGTCGAAACCCCGAGTCACAATTGTGAGACCATGCTCTATAGTCAGACCATTCGCTAAAAGGCAATTCTTGTTCATATCTGCAGGCATCAGCCTATGAGCTGGTGTGTGATTAAAAGTAAAATCCCGATCGCTGATGGGGAGAGGGACAGAAATCTGAGAGAACGAAAGCGCAAAATGTTGACGAGCTCCAGAGCTCAATTCACAGTCTTGCGCAAAGCAACACCAGTAGGTCCGGACCAACTGCTCGTATTGTGTTTGCGAAGCATGGAATTCTTGTGGATTGTGCTCCATGCTATCGTCTGACATTTTCAACAGTGATTGAATCATGTACGTTGCCATTCCTGAAAATGTCAATGCGGGCCCGTGATAACTAGAAGGGGTTTATTGCATACCGCTGTACATCCAGGCCTGGTAAGGTCGCCCAGTCCCCCATTCATAGAATGAGATCATTACGAGAGACTGAGCAAGGTAGAGAGATGGAGCCTCAAGCACACGATGAGCAAGATGCTTGCGTGCATAGTCCGCATAGACTTCCTCCGCTTCAAGCTCTTCACTGGTCATGAACCGCACACATAGAGACAGAAGCGAGGCGACAAAGACCGAGTCCACGGAGTGGACATCAGACGATATATCAGAGATCAAGGTGGGATAGTGAAGAAAGTTCGTGATTGGAAACTTTTTCCTGTATGTCTCGACTGCGTTGACCACAACAGCTGGAGACAAAGCTAGCATGGGGTTTTCGGTACATCGAGGTTCAAGGGGGTTTCCCGAAACGCGGCCTTTCGCAATTTCTGGCCCCGGCGATACATCTGATGACGCCTTTCGCTTTTTGGGAGACTTGATTGGGGCAGTGCTTCTCCGAGCTCTGGGCTTTGAGGCTCGGGGGTCTGTCAGGCTGCAATTCTTGATCTGACTTTTTGAGCACCGTTGGCAGGGCGGTTGCCCTTCATGAACACACTTGACCTTTGCTTGCCTGTGAATGTGATTAACTCAAGTAAATCTATCTGCGGTGCTTGATGAAAGCTTACCGACAGGCATCGCACGATATGGATAGCCTCATCGAGCGTTAGTTTACCCCGGAGTGGGACGGGTTGGAGTGGGAGAAATGGCTGTCAGAAAGTGTGGGGCATATTGAAATCGACTCTTCGGATCAACGTAGAAGCGCAATTATGCTTTGCATGGCTTTGAAATCTGAACTAATAGCTCGATGGCATTAGGCGAATTGAGACGTCGGGAGAGTTGGACATATAAACTTACTCCGTTTTGGGCCGGTCATGTGATTCATCGAACAATGTCTTTTTTTCTTGAAAGAATTAGCACTAACATTTTAGCATGGTGAGTAGAGGATCATTTAAAGAATTCGATTGACATCTGATGAGCCACACATAGTAGTAGACAAGTCCATTGTGGTTTATATTCAGAAGAACTCGATGGTGGCTGTCTACGGTTCAGCAGTTGCCGGGATTCTTCTCTCCGGACTCAGGGTCTGAGTCTGACTGACATGTTCAGGAGCAGAAAATAGATTTCTTATACCTCGAAAATTGTCATTATTATATTATAATTCTAACATTAACCATGTTGATCTCAATACCCTGAGATATCATTCGCAGTGCCAAATCAATTGGCCGCGATAGTCCACTGCTGCACCCAAGCATTAAACTTGTTAATCTCCAATTCATCCGTAGCCCAAGACGTGACAAGCCGAACCACGGAGTTTCCGTCATCAAGTTGCTCCCAAACATAAAACCGGAATCTGTCCTGCAGTCTCCGAACCAATTGCTGTGGAAGAATAACAAAAACCTGATTTGTCTCCGTCTCTGCAGCCAATCTATAACCCAGTTTCTCGAAATTGATTGAGATACTCTGTGCCATTTCATTGGCATGTGTTGCCAGCTGGAAGAATAAATCTGATCGGAAGAGCTCCATGAACTGAACACCGAGGATTCGACCCTTCGCTAGTAAAGCGCCGTGTTGCTTGAGGTGGAAGACAAAGCCATCGGCAAGTGCCTTTTTGACGACGATCGCCTCTCCCATCAGGGCACCGGCTTTTGTGCCTCCGATCCAGAAAATATCGGTCATATCGAAGATATCTCCGAGTGTGAGATCATTCTTTTTTGAGGCGAGGGCTGTGCCGATTCGTGCTCCGTCCATGAGAAGCAGCAGATTCGATTGCTTGCAAATTGCCGAGAGGGCAGTGAGCTCACGTTTCGTGTATACGGTTCCGGTTTCCGAGGCATGAGAGATATAAAGAAGGCGGGGCTTGGCCATATGAGGGAAGAATTGGTTTTGTTGAATTGCCTTTTGAAGATTCGTAGGTGTCATCTTGCCGTCAACGGGAGGCACCAAGATCAGCTTGTGGCCGGTTGCTTCGATGGCACCGGCTTCTTTGCAGGCGATGTGGCCGGACTCGAGGGTGATGACGGCCTCGTAGGGCCGGAGGCAGCTGGCGATTGAGATAAGGTTTGCGGATGTGCCGCTGGGCACGAAGAAGATATCTGCATCGTCTTCGGCACAGCCGATCTTATTCCGGATTAATTGGCGAGCAGCAATGCTGAACTCATCGGTTCCGTATGTGGCTTGCTGTGTGGAATTTGTGCGCAGGAGAGCCTCGAGGATTGATGGGTGGGCTCCTTCGCTGTAATCATCCATGAGGCTGTATGGAGGACAGTCCTCTTCTTGGCACAAGCTTGTTGCTGGCATTTTGATTGTAATTGTGATTGTATTCCCAGTACTCTGCACTCTGCACACTGAACTGATTAACAAAACAAAGAAAAACCGTCGTTGAGTCACCTTCTAATTATAAACGGGAAAGAATCTTCGGGAATAATTTTCTCGGGAATATTGCCACGTTTATTCCCGAGATGTGTCAAGGATTCCCTTGGGACACCCCTTGCGCTCCATTCAATTCTGGTTCGAGGCCATCTGTGGGTCAAATTGTGAGGGGAGATGAGGGGTATGTCTCTGCTTTTTTTGGAGTAAAAGATCCTGAGCTCCCACAGTGCTGTGAGACAATATCAGTGTGTTGCGCCCATCACTCTGCCCAGTGCCAATTGCACCGGACGCCCCGGAACTGATACTCCGACACTTGAACTACAAGAGCCTTAGACAGAATTCCCAAGAGAAACTATCTTGTCTTCATCTCGTGACGCTCCGTACTATCACCAAGCTTGGGATAAGCTCCGGTGTGGGGGCAAGATTGCGTTGCGAAAAAAAATCTCCGCGTCCAACCGAGCCGCACATAATTCACGTTGGGAGACAAAGCGGGAAAGGGAATGAATTGACTTTATTCCCAGCTTCTATACCGCCTGTGCCAGGCTCGTATTCTCACATAGTGACGCAGTGGTGCAGTTGCTCTGAGCCTAGCGATTCGAGGACCACAGGGGCTGATGCATTGATCCCCGACACCGAGCGTTTGACAGCGGGGCCTCTGGTCGCGTTTATCGTGAGAATGCTCTGGAAATGTCTCAGATGGTGACTGGCCCGTCAAAGCTTGGTCTGAGGCTCATGGACCCGATCAGTTGATCTGCCAAAGTTTGTCCCGATGCAGCTAGGCCTCATGGGCATTTTCGGGGAAATGTGTTCTTCAATGGAGATACATCTGGGGTGTAAGGACGCGGTGCACGAGCATAGGGAGCTGGGTGACAAGGAAGTGTAGTCAATGTTAGGGTGAAGATGCAGAGCCTAACAAATTAGACACTAATTTTCTTCGGAGGGCGCCGATCCTCTAGCGCCTTGTGATGAACTAGGTAGGACTGTATGTAAGCACTTTACTATCCCGAGGTCTCAATATCTACATGGGGTGTGCTGGAATTAGTCTTATTAGAATCCTTGACACTTCGCACCGAGTGTACCACTACCATGTTTCAAGTTTGCCAAGATTGTTAATGCAATATGTTCTCTCAATTTATGAACCTGAATAGTTTAGCCACGCCTGTAGACAGGGATGGCTAGGTAATTGACGAAACCAGCAAGTTATATGTACACAAAGGGCTGGTTTCACCCAACAACCAGACATTAAAATATCCACAACTCCATCAAATGAATAATGAATATATGCTTGAAGAGCTTTGCAGAAAGACCATCTTAATCTTCATGCGGACTGAGACGTGCCCTCTCCTCAGCGAGCCCGGACTCCATGCCCAGACGCTGGTACAATCGCACACGCCACCCACGGATGACCAGATAGCTGGCAACAACACCGCAGAAGAGACAAAGCAAAAGGATGAACGAGAAAGCAGCGCCAATACTGCGGATAGTCTCGTAGGTATGGTTCATGACCGAGATGGTCTTTTGAGTTTGGGTATCGATGGCCGCGGACGAGGCGCGACCACCTTGGTCGGCCATTGAGTCGCCGACAGAGTCCGCGCCTTGATATAGGGTGGACGGATTGATGGGCTGAGGGGTGCCATAGCCCCTGTATCCACTGGATTTCCAGTCCGGGTGATTGCTACGCTGCACTTCGGAGGTGCCGAGAACGGTGCCGTTGGCATCTACTGCTTTGGCGGTCACCCAGTCCAAGTATCCAGCGCCAATGAACATGGTTTCGAAATCAACGCGGGGCACCTTGCCGATGAAGACGGGGGCGTGGAAATCAGAGGCTTGGGCATAGAAATGCCACTCGGCGACGTCCGTGGCTCCGTTCCAGCTGACCCAGAATGTCGTCACCATGTTCGTTTCGTCGGTGCCGAAGACGGAGGCGACCATGTCGGGTGGTGTGCTCGGGCGTCCGGTGAATTCGAATTTGTAGGCACGGTAGGAAGAGTAGCGCGGGGAGGTGAAGTTGGCCTCCATCACGACCTCTCCTTCCGCAGTGTGTTCGGAGATGTAGCCGCCTTTGCTCCAGCAGGTGAAGACATGGTCGTCGGGGAGTAGTTGAGTGTTTCCGCGAAGTCTCGACAGATCTCGGTCGGGGCGGTTGTAGCGGCGAATAGCGCGCGCAGTGAAAGGTGTGACGCTGGTGTCTAACTCGACGAAGAGTGACGAAGACACGTTCTCCTCGTTGAACTCCTCATCCGATGCGTTGTTCAAGAAAGAGATAATATGGTGCGTGCCATTGGACTCCACAAACTTCGCATCGTGCTGTTTCGAGAATACGAAATCTTGCTGGAAATCAGTATACTTTCCACCCAGTCGCCACATGATGTTTCCATCGATGCCGGAAATTAAATAGATGGTATTAGTGAATCGCGCAGAGATCAAGTAATCACCCGCCGCGTTCTTATCAACCGAGTTGATATGCACATAATCCCAGCCTGGGAATCCCTCCACCGGCGAACTTGGTGTATAATGGACACCCTCAGGGAGAGGGATGCGGTTGTGGGAGTCCCACCACTGAATGATCTCAGCGGTGTTGATATCAAGTTCAGCGAAGCCACCACTTTCCAACCAAGTAGTTTCCGCAGGCCGGCCAAAGTCTTGCAAGCCAATTTCATGAGAAAGGTAGACCGTGACCAGCGCAGTTTTGCCATCCTCACGAATCTTGAACTCATGAATATCGAAAATTCCCAAATCACGTCGCAGAGGCAACTTCCGCTGCACCTTGTAATCATTCGTCAAGATCATGCCATACCCAGTGTCCTCGGCGCCATCATAGGCATGATTCAAAATGAACGAGAGTTGGGGATCGGAGGACAGGCCGTTAACGACTTTGAAATCGAAAGCATTGCGATTATCGAATTCCTGGGCACCGCTCCAAATCAGGCGCTATTATTCCGCACGGTCAGCTGGGATGTGTCGCGGGGGTAAAAGGAAACGCACCCCTTCCCCATCGTAGATATGGGGGCCAATTTGGTATTGCTCGTATAGACTTGAAGGCGCATCGGGCTCGATGTGTAGGTAAGGAGTGATGAACCAGTAGCCGGGGCTAATGCGATCGGGATTGTGGTTGTGAACGTTGAACTTGACAGCCCTGACGTCGGGGAGCTGAACACGTTAGCGTTAGCGCTGGCGCGGAGCGGGTATGGGCCTGTTGTATGGGTGGAACGGACTGTAACGAAGGACATGAGATCATCGCTGGAATATTGTGCCAGCACTGTCTGGCACAGCCATAACAGCGCGATGCTGGGGAACAGCATTTTCAAAGGAGTGTGTGAGGAAAGGAAAATGAGGCCGCAAGGGCCTAGACAGGCAAGACCGCTGCGGATCAGAGGCATGCCCCGTGGGGCCAATTGTAGAGGTGACGGCGAATATCATTGGGTCTCATGCAGGGAAGGGGGCTTGAAACGAAAGGGAAAAAGTGGTGCTTCGTCCCGTCAGGCCGCTGATAGTCCCGTGCCTCGTCAGCAGTCGCCTCTTTGTGCCCTACTCCATACAGTAATAACTATATACACTACAAGACTTATAATTGGTAAACTTCTGGTGATATTGAGAGCCATCTTTGTGTTTTATATAAACTGGGAGTACAGAGTAAGAAATGTTCATTTGTATACGGTCGCAAAATGACATCATAGCCCAACATCCCGGGGTTACGAGTACGAGGTATACCAATGCTATGGTTATAGCGAAGAGGCATTGACACTTGAGATATGTATATACAAAATATCCAATTAATGAAAAAGAATGTACAGAGTAAAGAAAAACACAAACACCCGGAATGCAATGCAGAGCCCCCAAAACAAACCAGATGAAAATCACCCGCTTAAAACAAAACCCAAGACCCAAGACGAAAAAGAAAATCCAGGCAAGAGAATCTACCCTTACTCGGGATCACGATAGTTCCAAAGTTTCTTCCGTTCCATCACCCACCACAAACCAACTTTTTCAGCCTTCTGCGCCCACTCGAATGCCTCAGGGCCATGGCGCGAGTGGACCTCCGCAGCGAGGGCACTCATAGTCCAACCCGAGATAGGATCCAGCTCATACGGATCTTTATCGAGGTGAGTGAAGCGGTACTCAAAGTCATTATTAAGAGGGAGGTTGAGACGCCAGGGAACGGCTGCGGAGCCGATGCTTAGCATGGAACCACCTGCGTTGATGACGGCCATGTTCCAGGCTTCACGGCCGTGGTGGGAGGTGCGGTAGGGTCGAATGAGGGACTGGCCTTCGTACTCGTTCATGAGGTCGAGGGCGATGTCTGTGTCGTCTGGGTTGAGGGAGTTGGTGTTGACGAGGAGGTCGAGGATGGTGGGGAGGATGGAGACGGCACTGCCGTTGACGTTGAGATGCATGCGGGGGAGGAGGGGGTGGTGGAATAGGAGGGGAACGCGGAGGTTGCTGATGTGTGGGTTGTGGTAAGTTCCTGTGACGGGGCAGTCTTCGCTGAAGGCTTGGTCGCTATTCGGTGGTTAGGATTGGGCGTAGGGACTGGAAGGGAGTATACGTACTGGTCTCCGACAAAGACGGTCAAGGTCTCGTCGGCGATACCGGCGTCGCTGAGCAATTTCATCAGGTCGCCCAGCCAGGTATCGACGAAGCGGTTCGCGTTGAGGAAGCCATCCATGTGCTCGTGTTGGGATTTGTGAAGCTCGCCGAAGTATTCCTCGCGGTGGAACCCTTCCGGTGTACCCCACGGATGATGCGTAGTACTGGTAAAGTGGGAAAGGAACAATCTCTTGTTCTGGCGAAGGGTCTCATCAATCATGTCTTTGATGTAGGGGCGGGCCTCAGTCTCGGCATAACTGCATCAGTCAAATTAGCTTCAGCCCCAAGCAAGCTTGACATATAGTCCTTCAAAAACCTACCCGAAGTAATTGATCTTCTCCATTCCTTCGTGATAATATGTCGAGTTTTCCATATCAATATCCTCAGAGTATAGGGACTGGTTGAATCCCAGCAAGTCAATGAGCCGAGTCTGTTCCTGGAACTCTCCAGTGACAGACTGCGCATAGATAGTTTCCCACTCGCGTTCGAGCGGATCACTCGTAGCATTCTCCGATGGAGAAGAGTTTTTGCGCTTGTTGAACAGATCCAAAATGTGCATCAAGCACGGTTGATACGGAATGATATCATTTTCGTGCATGAAATCGACGGGCAACGGACCAAGGCCGCAATAGTTAACGAGACGCGATTTGGCCGACAGACTGCTCCCCGACAGGATCCCGTCGAAGCTAATACCACCCATTTCTGAGTTGGTAGAGTCGACGGACGAACCGAAGCCTGAGTCTTCACCCGTTAGCATTTCTGCTATGGGGGTGATCTCGGCGAGCTTGTCATGTAGATCGGCCTCATCTTCTTCTCCGTAGATCTCGTAAGTTTCGCGGATCTGGTTGTAAAGCCGCGATGTATTTTTCAAAGGGAACAGGTCTTTCCTGCCGCTTTCCAAAAAGACAAACACAATGTGGTTGATAGGGATGGCATGATCTTTCAAGGCTTCCTGCAAAGGAGCGAGAGGCTCCAAATCAAGATTGGTTATTCGCATCGGATCCTGCGCAGGATTATAAAAATAGTGCCGTGGCTCAGCGGTTTTATTCTGACCGTCGAGTTCATAATTGACTTCCGTTGTCTCAGTCACACTTCCGTTTGTCGATATCGTGTTTGCCGCGCCCCCTGCTTCGGCGCTCACCATCCATCTCTCAAAGGCCGCAGGCAGAGGACCCTGCGCCCATGATGGCTTCTCATTACCATATCCAGTATTCCCGAAGTCATCCATCGTAGGTGCCCACCCTCTATAGTGGTCGCGCGCGGGCTCCCGAAATTCCTCCGCCATCAATCCGGGCAGCGGGAAAGATTCGACCGCAATCCGACGGGCCCGGGAGTGCTCGCCCAGCATGGTAAACGGTAGGGCTCCGGTCATATGATTGTACGGCACAGCAGGCCTCACCAACCAAAGTCCAAGAGTGACCGCACTAGCGACGAGCGTCCACAACCTCGACTTGTTAGACACTAGACTTCTCAGATCCGACGGCCCCGGCAGTTGATGATACATCTTTGTGTCGCCGAGATGGCCAAGTGAGCACAGCCAGCGAGTCATGACATTCCAGATCCCCTGGGCTGCTAGCCAAGAGGCCACTGAGATGACCGTCGCCGTAGCCACCATGGGTGCCAGTCCGCTCAAAATCAAGTTCATTCCTTGTCGGCTGGCACCCACAGATCTGGCTGCGTCCCATCGAATCTCACTTCCGGTCTGAGAGTAAAAGCTGACTTGCGACGAGGTTGCTAGAAGATCGGTGCATCTGCGGAAAAAGTCAATATTACTTTTGTCGCGATATCCCGATAAGGATGGCCACCAACGCGATAAATGCCGATCCGATGACGGCGGCCACCGACCACCGACCGGTCGTAGTATAAAGAAGAATCCATACGGTGACGAACAGCAGGATCTCTTGAATAAAAAAAGTGGGAAGATATAGTGCCAGTAGCGGTAGGGGCAAAGAGCGGTGTTGATATATATGCAGCAGCTTGGAACACACCCCGGACAGCACCAAAACAGACAAAATCAATCGCTGCGGCTGGTGGAAACGAGGAACGATCATAATGGTCCACAAACACCGACCATCAGATACTTCATTCAAGGCGCGCTACTCCGTATCCCGTACTCCGTACCTGGATGGAGGAAAAGAAAGTGAAAGGGGGGAGATGAGAAAAGGACAGCAGAAATCGACTGCTCGTGTGCTCCACAGCATTTCGGAGTTGTGCCATGTCTGTAGGGCGGATCATAATTGCCAATTAGTTCTGTCGGATCGTGCGCCGGGTCTGGCGGCTGCACTAGCCAAGACAGTGGCGCCCAACAGAATCAGGGGCTCATGTGTTCTTGGAAACTTCCGGCCTCGCTCCATGGGAGACCTGAGATGGAGTCCTTCTCTGGCGGGACTCTCTGTACTTCGTACTTCGTACTCCGTACTCCGTACCTCGATGATCGGCGGTTCCGCGGATCGACACAGCCTTACGCTGTCCATTGCCTCTCGTACCCGCGTTCTCAAACATGTTCAGCGTGTCGGGTTTAAGTGGGCCCGAGACAGGGGGGTCTGCAGCCCTGTGCGAAGTACGGAGAACGGAGAACGGAAAACGGAATGATGAGATCCCAATGGCTGTTAGTGCAGGCATCTTGGGGTTGCATTAGTGAGCATAACTCCCAAGCGCTTGAAGTGTTCGGGGGAAGTCTTGGGGGAAGTCTTGGCGGAGGGTTTTCGCTGTTGCCTCTCGTACTCGGATATCAGGGCTGCGTATACGTATCACCTAAATTGCATGTTGTGTCAAGTCGATGCGTTGGTTTCCTGTTCCGATCGGAAATTTGAGTCCCGCGTTTGTTGGCCATTTATTCCACGTTGGCACTAATACTACTGCTTATACTTACTATCATACTCTGCTATTTTGCTTTACCTGTAGAATCTTTGATCAAGCTACTAAAAGAGAATTCAACACGGCAGGAAAACCGTTCTCGTTTAAACTATACGCTGGTGAGTTGGTAGTTGAGTCAGTGACCGTCGGCCAATCCTCACTAATATAAGTTATTCTTTTTTTGGATGGGATTTCTTGCTGAAACTGCAACCAGGGCGGATGCAGAAACATAACAATCAGAATTATAATAAGATGCAAACCTTGGAACATTGGAAAAAGATTTCTGAAAGACTAGGTTGGTACTTTGGGAAGAGCCGAACGAGGTCTGGGCTCGCTTAGCAAGACAATGTATTTGCCTATGTACACGATTCATCTAACACAACACCAAGACGCCTGATTTCGCCCACTTCCTGCTCATATTCCCGCATCTTTGTCTCATCGCCTGCCTTGGGGTCCTTCCTAATCTCGACGAACAAGTATTCGAGTAGAAATTCTGGTAGCCCCAGGTCCATCTCATGGTACTTTGACAAAAAGAAAGCAGTCTGGTTCTCAACTTGTTCAATCAAGAACCTCTGTTCGTCAAGAATGCGTGGAATGTCATCTCGTATCTCTGCGCGTTTGGCCTCCTCCAACCTATAGAGTTCATCGTCCATCTGACAGCATGTGTGGGTGAGTTCCAAGTGCTCAAAGATGCAGATACGGAAGACGGTTGGGGCCAGTGTATCATTCAAGTCTTTGACTGATCCAGCTTCCCACCGCTTGCTGAGAAATTGAATTACTTCATAGATGGCTTGAATACTGAGCGAAGAGCCCAACTCTGCAACCAGTTTCCGAAAGAAGCATGTGCTTGGAAGACACCCCTGTGATGAGCATGCACACGAACATGCATCATTGTGGCAATTTACGAACAAATGTTCCAAAAGAGACCAGCTTCTGTGGTTCAACGGAGACAATTCTTGATCCAAAATTTCGGCTAGTGCTTCCAGCTTCTTTGATGGGATAAGCATATCCCACTGGGGACAGAGATACCCCACCGCCCCAAATTTCTGGAACGTGATCCGAAGCAAAAGTAATAAAACACCGGTTCCAAGGAAGTGCATTGCCGTACGGCAATCTCCGCGTCGTCTTCTATCAGGATCAGCCCCTTTAGAAATAAGGAAAAGCATAGTTTCAAGTACTTTTCGAACGGGTGTAAGCCATCCAGTGTATCTGGCAAGTCGCATCAGCGTAGTCAGCCCTTTGTGGTACTCTGTTCGTTCTTCTTCCACTTCCAAATCCTGGAAACCTGCTTCAAAAACAATTTTTGCAGCATCAACATCATGATAAATACAGTCGTACACAGAGACCAAGGATCGAGAGACCTTCAAGCATGGATCCATATGAACACCAGATGCTTGGAGCTTGGTGTAAACATGTATAGCATTAGTGTCAAGGACACCCTGCTTTGGTAAGTACAGTCGGGCTTGTAAGTGATCTGGTAAATGTCTCTCGGCTAGATCTTGGAGCGTTTTTCTTCTTTCGGCCAAAGAATGTATCATTGATCTGAAAATCTCAGAGTTTGCAATTTCGTGTGCAATTTGAACATGATCCACGCCTATGACTGTATCGTTGTCGTTCAATAGCACTTGAACTGATTCACAACAGCGGGATCTGATGGCGTAGGATAGAAGCTTGTTTCTGTTCAGATCATAGCCAGATCTCAAAAATATGCGAAGCCCTTGTGGCCACCCAATGCAGAGTTCTGCAAGATATTGCTTATCTGCAGGGTCCTCGATGGGTGTTTGCAGTGAGATATATTCTTGCAAATCCACTTCTGATCTTGATATAATGCACCTCTCTAGATTAGACGAGTGAAATTCTGGATGTTCGGCTTTGATTAGTTCTCACTCTCAGCTGATCCACCAATTGCAGAACAGAAAAGTAAGACCTCGGGATTTCGCATAAGAATAGGGACATACCGTCATATATATTTCGCCTTGTCACAGCGTAAAGAAAACTGCTGGAGCAATGCATTTCTAGCACTTGGTCCTCCATGGTCTCACAAAAATTGAACCACGGAGTGATGGTGGTCTGACTAATCCTTTGTGTCAAATCTGCGCCACGGTCCACAAGATCGGAGACCAGGAACACCAATTGATCTTGAGTGAGCTCCGATGCTCTGTTGAAGAGATCGCTCCCTTGAATCAGAAGGGTGTTTAATGCACCTCCCCATGAGGGTGCTTCATTTAATGGAACACCGAATTCGACAAGATGCTTGACCAGGTCACGGAAATCTGGCATCGTCCCCTCGGGAAGAAAGTCCAGGAATAATAGAACTGTCTATTGTATTTGTCAGCGCTATGGAACTGTCTTCCACTCTTTCAATTTCTCCACTGACATGGAGAATATTTTCTCCCGAAGGAGTAATGTCTCTGGGTGAAGCTGAGCCTTGCGCGTATATGGACCGTAGTTGATTGATCAGATTCCTAATGAGGTCCGGTTGAGTGCCTTTCTGTTTCAAGACCTCGAGTCTTGCTTTATAGACGAGCCGGAAAGCTGGTGATTTTCTCTCATCGACTATCGGACAAAAGGTCAAAGATGGGAAGATTGTATACCCCCAGCCTTTCTGATGCTCTTGAGACAAAAATGAACAGAGGTGCCAAAAAGAAGGTTGTTAAACTTCAACCGCCTTTCGAAAATTGATTTCTCCTCGTGGAAATAAAGAGGACATCCGAACGTATGGGGTGAGTGCCAGATTGATACGATAAACCCCTTTCTTGCTCTAGAAGGTCTCGGCAATGACGAGCAAGAGCATTTCGATCTCTGGGGTCGACTACTAGACATCCCTTGGGTATCTATCAAAGACACTGTAGACCGAGTGAGAATCTCATGATTATCGCGTGATGGGTCCGGCTCCGCAGAATCAGAAAGTAGTCTGTTTTGCTGGCTGAAATGGAGAGACTACTCTCTTTCATTCAGTTCGAGTGCAATATCAAGAAGTTGGAGAGTCTTACTATAAACGCAAGTTGTTGCTCGATCCCTGAAATGCTCAAATTCATGGCTTGCTGGGTCTGATCAATGCTTTCGATGTGGCTATGCATCCCTGTCGATTCAGTGAAAATCTGCCGTGTAGTACCATATAATAGTGCTGTCTTCTCTGAATTTTCGGAGGAGACAGATCTGGTCACTTATTAGAATTGCAAACGTGTGAATAGGGAAGAAAGGTCAAACTTGCAACTGTAGAACAGCGATGGAGGTGTCCAGGTTTGACTGCAGGCTCTCAAGATGCTCCAGAATCGCTCTGATCGTATCGCGCTTGAAAGGGTATGCCGCCCTGTTGATCAAGTCTCGCTTCAAATCAATTGGTGTTGCCTTGTACTTGTCCAGGATATCTTTCAATTGCAACAGGCCATTTTCACAGGCTAGAATATGGCGCTTAGCAGCCTTCACAGCGGGAGTTTCTGTTCGCAGATTCTCATGACTTCGAAAGACATCTTCAAGAACTTCAAGAACATTCTTTAGGCCTTCAAGCTTCTGCAGCATATTCTTTGTTTCTTTTGGACAGTCACGGAAGCAACTGCAATATGAGAAAATGCCTTGGCAAACGGACAAGCCCAGCGAGACAATGCCGACTGCAGTTCCGGCAAGTGAAAGTGGGTCGCCCATGGCGGATTTCCTAGTGGTAACCTTTCAATCAAATGAATAGTAAAGAAACTTTGATAAAATTCAGCGAGAAAGAGGAGGGAAATTGAAAACAAATGGTCGCCGTTGCCTTATGATGAACTCAGCCTCTTTTAGCCGCCCAAGGCAATTTCAGCCATGCATAGATCCAAGTCACGACCATCTGATTGGTATCTCTTGGGGGCTGTGTTTCACGCTGCATGCTGTCGTGCCAGTTGGAGAGACACACGTAGATTTTGATATGCATGGTGGGGCCAGGCATATTTCTTTTGATTTGAACGCTGATTGGGCTTGGGACGTCGAGGGTCAAGACTCTAGCAATCCCACGGAGTACAATGGAGCAAGATTAAACACAGCTTTTCCCTAATTAAATTGACAAGTTGGTAGAAACATGCTATAGTTTTATTGCTTGTAGTACATACTGACTTCCTGTTCAGACTTTCATCCAAGCAGGACTGCTTCCTTGACAGAGGGTGCTTCTCACGGGCTCTCACCCCATTCTCACCCTGTTGTATGTTTTTGCTTTTTCTTTTTTTAGATTCCTTTTTGCTATCCACTTGGTAGTATTTGCGAATGGGCTTTTCGATGCTATTGTTTCCCCAAGTGAGTTGAATTTTCTTTTTAGCTATCTCTTTCACTGTCCTTCCAACTATCTACTACCTATCAATACTTCTTTTCTTCATTTCGCACCATCGAGTAATTAAGAGCGAGAAAAAAAAGTCTTGGCTAAACCGTGGACAGAGAATTAGGGATTTGGATGTATCCTACTACTTCCAAGCGTTTACATCAAGCTACCAAAAGAGAATCCAACGAGACAAGAAGACCTCCAAATGGGCTCAATTAATTTTTTAAAAAATGTATTACCTAGGTTCATGATGATAATGCTCCGCGTTCGCCCTCACTGATCCCGCAAAGCCAGCACGGTCTTGAGGTGCTCATATCCAAGCTCAGCCTCCTTGGACCACGCCAGAAGACCAGCCGTCTTGATAACATTCTTAATCTGGCGACCATTTAATTGAACCTCGGCCATCTGATCAATCTGTTCATCAGTGAAAGCTTCACTCGAGCGGCTCAGGAACTGTCTCCAGATATGGCGTCTCGAAATCGTATCGAGCTCCTGGTAGTTGAGGGAGATATGAATACGAGATTCAAAGGCCGGATCGATGTTCTGGGCGCGGTTGGTGGTCAAGAAGAGGATGCCCTGGGAAAGAAGTCAGTACATCTTACTTGGCTGATTGGAGTGTCCAGAGCACGGGCTCAAGCAACCCAGAATTCATAGGCAAACAGATAACACAGGGCATCTTGATCTTGCTTACCTCGTAGTATTCCAGCATTCTCAAGAAAATCGACACAAGCTCATTTCGAGCCAGATCGGTCGCATCACGAGCCTCCATAAAGACATCCGCCTCATCGAGTAAGAGAACAGCACCCCATCTGGGCACCGCCTTCAAAATTTGCTTCAGACTCCGCTCCACACTACTAGCCTCCATCCCGAGGTCGCCAGCACTCATCACATATAGAGGCACTTTCATGACCTCGGCGACACTCTCTGCTGTAAGAGTCTTACCGACACCAGGAGGACCGGCGAGTTGCATAATGATGCCTCGGCCTTTACCCTGGACAACATCGTCAAACGAGTCCAATCGCTTGGAGTGAGCTTTCGCAACGCCCAAGATCACCTCCTTTAATCCTTCCTGCTCTTTCGGTAGGACCAGTGATTCGAAGGCACGGTCATCCCAGACGATCTCATTCGAGCTCTCTAGGTGGAAGATGAGCCATTCTTTGTCTTTGAGCGAGTAGCCGTAAACCATAGGGGAGGCGATCAGGCGCTGGGCATCGGTCAATTCATCTTCGTCGATATGGCTGTCCACGTTGATAGTGCCGTTTGGATGGAAGATGTTGTATGCGTCGGCGTCGATGATGATACGGCCTTTGACGTGGTATCTGGTATCTCTTGCATTCAGATCGTCTTCATGGTAGTCTCTGCTGATAGCGGATCCGTCGTATGCTTTGAAGTGGTACCCCTTGTGTTCTTCCCATCGTTTTCCACGCGCAGACAACACCTCGCGAATAGTTTCCTTCTCCGGGTGGTACTTTAGAGGGAATATAGCGAGGGAGGTGATTGGGACGGTGCCGTTGAATGGGGGAATCATAAATTCCTCGGAAGTATGTCCAAAGCGATTTCCGTCGAACTCAATGTGGTCGGCGTACAGCTGCCACCCGCACTTGGTGAGCATCATGGTGCTAAACTGATGTCCACGGAGCAGACCTCCCACCGAGGAGATGACCACGTCGTGGGGCTCCATGATTGTCCAGGCTAGCGGGTACGTGATGACGCCGTTGGCCACCAGGTCCTTTTTGTGGTCGATCACGTCGCGTAGTTCCTCATCCATGATGCGATAAAAGAGGTCAACATGGGCCTTGGTAACGGGGTCTTCCTCTTCATCGCGCAGACGGATGATCTCTTCCCATCGATGAACGAAGGGCCGAAAGGGGGCTGTGAATTCTAGACGATCAAGAGTTGTCGTGACACCTGGGTACTTGTCTAGTACTTTTCCTAGGAAACCCTTGAGATGTTCACTTTGCACGACAATCGAATGAACGGACAGACTCTTCCGCCCATCGAAGCACTTTTCCTTGCGGACGAGAAGGGCGTATTGGGCAGAGTCTGCATCTTCCGCGGGCTCGGGCAGGTCGGATGGGATATCTCTGGTCCATGATCGGTTTCCATCTTCGTCGGGTTTGGTCTGGTAGAGATTACGGAAGTCGCATACAGTGCCCACGGGCTCATAGTTGACTTCCTTCTCTTCCTCCGCGTCTTTTTCGCCGGTTCGGCCGGTTTGGCTGTCAAGTTAGATTTATGTTTTATTGTATCGACTCGATGTACTTACCGGTCTCAGTGATCACGATCGCCATTTTGATAAAAAATATTTATCAGGCAAATACTAACAGGAAAGAGAGAGAAAATTGAATGTTCTGAGAGAACAGAACAGAAGAGAGATACAGAAGGAGGGAAGTAAAACTAAGAGCGACACCCATCTTTATACCAGAGAGAGCTGTTTGACGCAAAGGCAGAACTGCATGTCAGCTCCAAACTGCAGGTGTTGCCTACAAAGCTGGACGTATCAATGTCTGCCAGCGCAGTCGGGCTACTGATTGAGTATATGCAAATGTAAATCAGGGCCCGCCTAGAGCCTCAGAGCCTCAAAAGGCTGTGAGTCAATCTGATTTGCAGCCTCTGATTGGGTCCACGTGTAGGCTGTGCCATGGATCGCGTTTAGTGGCCACAACTGCAAATAAGCACTACTGCCTGTTCCTAATAACATCGGGGTTGCTTTGTGGTTCTCAATAGGAAAGGGTATACTCCGTATAAAGAGCTATAGAGAAACACACATAAAACAAAAATACAAGGCCTGTCTCTATTAATATCTTCTGATGTTGTTAAACAGGCCTTGAATAGCGGGCTTGCAGTCTGTTAGGGCCATGGAGGACTTCGGGAGAGTCCTATAGATCACCTTAAGAAATTAAATCATACCTAGAATTCTTGAGATCATACTCGCTATTCAAGTCAACTGCCCCGAGAACATGAAAACAGAGGCATACCTAGGTATTAAAAACCTAGCAAGCTTGGTTGAGTTCGGTAATGTAGAATGACTTCCAAGGTTACTGCAGCCTCATATTATTCAAGCAAATCTCAGCATGAACCAGTGTTGAAATGTCACTCTAACCCAAGAGTGATCCTTATAAGGACGAACCTTGGAATGTTTCAGATGAAAGCCGTTTCCCCTTCTTCCACGCTTGTTGGCTGCCAAGTCTCCACATCGTCGCAGGTCGAAGCTCGGCGTTAGCTGATCGCTTCGGCCGAAAGCCCTCCCCTAAGTATGAAGTCTTCTTTCACTCTGCCGTGCTGCTTTTTTTCTTCTACTCTTTTTGTTTTTCTCTATACTCATCTCTCTCTCTATCATCAAGTCATCAATTTTGGCTATTTAGGAAAAAATATGTTCTATCCCTCCGAGGGCAAAATTCCAATCTCCATGCGAACTCATTCCGTCTGGAACGCCGTCAGACGGGCGCGAATCACCTCCTCCGAATCCTGAGTATCCAACTCACTCAGAACACCAGAGCCAACATCATAGATCAACCCATGAAGCTGGAGACCACGCTCCTGAATAGCGTTCAGCACCACACCCTTCTGCTTAACAACATTCAACCCCTCACGAACATTCAGCTCCGCCAACTTCATCGCAGCCTCGTCGGCAGTCATCGACGAAAGCAATTCAAGGTTACGCTCCCGCAGTTGTCGCAGAGGTAAAAGCCAAGGATCCAAAATTCCAAGATTCTTATTCCCCATCGCGGCAGCGACACCACCGCACGCGGTATGCCCACAAACCACGACATGGTTCACGCGGAGATACTGCACCGCATACTCGATGACGGCGGAAGAGCTGAGATCGCCGGGGTGCATGACGTTGGCGATATTGCGGTGCACGAAGACATCGCCCGGGTGCAGGCCCAAGAAGGTAGTTTCCGGACAGCGGGAGTCGGAGCAGCCGATCCAGAGGATCTGGGGCTTTTGGCCGCTTGCGAGGGTTGGGAAGAGTTCTGGGTGATCACGGGCGGTCTGGGCGGCCCATTCTTTGTTCAGGCGCAGGCCGGCTGCGTACCGATCTGTGTGGTCCGCGGCGTCAGTTTGGGGTTCGGACTTGGGGTCCGTGGTTGGGGCGCTGGTGGGTTTGGAGGCGCAGGAATAGGAGGTGGAGGTTGAGAAAGAGACGGGGCGTGGTGTGAGTCCGGTCGCGCGAATCGCGCGGGAAACTCGAGACACGGGGGCTTGTAGGGGGCTCGGTGAGGTCCGGGCTGTCCCTGCTGCCCGCGCGAGGAACCCGGATCGCGCGGTGAGTCTTGCGACGGCCATGGGAGGGGATGGGAGAGAAAGAATGGAAGAGGGGAGTGGGTGGACGGAATGACCAGTTTTGGCACCCACAGCAGACCGAATCAAATTGGGGACGTGAAAGAGACCAACAAGACAATTGGTCTTAGCTGACAGGTGCTAAATGCTGATATTCGCGTTTGCTGGGGGAGAGGTGAAGCGGGAAAAAAAACTGACGGGGAAAGATTGCCAAGCAACGGCCAAAAACAGTCACACTAACGTACCTTCAGCAGACATGATTGCAGCAAAGCGAACTGACAAAGTAAACCAAGGGAAAGACTTCTAAATTGAAAAAGGACGAGGGGCTATGGGGTGAAAGAAAATAAAGTGTTGAGTCCGAAGGGAACGGAAGGGGTTAACCAACCGGCGCTCCGCTATACTTCTGGGCTACGCTGTGGCCGGAATCTTAATGTAAGAAATAAAATGCAATTTGCTTTAAACACCGAGAAATCCTCCTGAAAAACTATCTATACTTTTGTGTGGTTTATGTCCAGAGAAAAAAATCATGCTGTGCCACCACGGCCACCAACGCTCAAAAGGGTCTTCTTCTGCTCCTCACTGATCTCAAGAGCGGGCAATGGGCGAGCTCCAGCGATTGTCGGGGAAGGCAGGAACCCGGTTTGCACCAGGTAGGAGGCATAGAGACCGACTAATTCCTCAGTCACGCCGGCACCGGCGGACGCATCGACTCCGGACCAGGCAGCATCCGCACGCAGGGCAGCGGCGGCGTTGACATCGTCCAGCTCGGGAGCCTTGGTGTTGGAGGGCAGGTCGGCAGTCACGAAGTGGTATAAGGGCAAGCTGGTGAGGGTCAAAGTCAGTAGCCAAAAAGATCATAAGTGAGAGGGAAGTAACTTACAGAGCGTGCTGGGATTTCTTGTCGTCGTGCTCACCGCCATTGACATACTGCTCGAGAGCGTTGGACCAGGGGATGTAATCAACTTGAGGAACGTTGTATCCGTATAGCTCAAGAGCGCCGAGGAACTCGTTGAAGCGGAGACGAGGGTGTCCAGTGACGTGGGCAACGCCAGCAGGGGGAGGGTTGAAGGCGCATGCAATGACAATGCGAGAGACATGGTCAACGGGAACCATGTTCACTGTGTTGTTAATGTTGGGACGGCAGTTAATCTGAATGCAGCCCAGGCAGAATCGGATGAGGAAATCGTCGTTGTTGGTAACCTGATGGGACTGTTAGTATATCGAATGGATGGCGTTGGTGCAGTAAAGCTTACTCCTGTGTTAGAATCACCAAGAACGTATCCGGAACGGATGATAGTGGTCTTCAAGCCTCTGCGACTAGCCTCCTTGACAAGGTATTCACCAGCCCACTTGCTCTGGCCATAACCAGTACCAAGGCCGACTCTGCTGCCCTCCATATCGTCCTCCTCGCTGATACCATTGCCACCAGCGGCAATGATGCGCTCGGACTCTTGGACGAAGTGATCCTTATCCAAAGCACTGGTAGAACTGACGAAAGCAAACTGCTTCGCCTTGCCGCTGCACAGCTTCAGAGCATCAATGGTACCCATGACGTTAGCGGGACGAAGGGTCGAGTAAGGGTAGACCCAGTGGACCAGGGCTCCGTTGTGAATCACAGCATCAACAGTGTTGGTGAGATCGTCCCACACAGCCTGGGTCAGGCCGAACTGGGGGCTTCCAAGGTCACCACAGAGCGCTTGCAGCTTGGCAGTCCAGGCCTCATCCCAGAAGCCATAGGCACGGCAGGTGCCACGGATACGCTCAAGGGCCTGCTCCTCGGTCTTGGCGCGGACCAGAGCAACAACCTTGGTGGAAGGCGCCTTACGAGTAAGGAGATCCCGAAGAATGTGCGCACCCAAAAAGCCAGTGGCTCCAGTCAGGAAGACGATAGGCTCGGTGGAAAGCATGGCATCCGTGCGCTGGGGGAACGACTGAGGCAGCTCGCTGACAAGCTTAACAGCGTCCTTGGAGTATTCATCGTCGGGTTGAGAGGCTTGCACAGCTCCAGCGAGAGTCTTGTCATCGCTTGTAGCAAAGGATTCAAGAGCCAGCAGGCGATCAATCTCACCGGCGAAGCCCTTCAGGGTGGGGCTGCGGAAGATGGCGTTCATGCTGATGTCGATACCACGCCACTTGCGGCGGAGCTCGAAGAACATTTGCTGAGCCAGGATACTGTGTCCGCCAAGGTCGAAGAAGGAGTCGTCCGGTCCAATCATTTGCGGGGTCACATTGCGGATAAGCTTGGCCCAAACCTGAGCGAGAGTTTGCTCGGTTTCAGACAGGGTTTGCATCGCAGATGAGGAACGGCGGGGTGCAGCTGCACTCAGTTCCGCGGTGTCGGGGAAAGGAAGCGCAGGCTTATCAATCTTTCCGTTGGGGTTGAGAGGCATGCGCTTCAGGGGAATGATAACGGTAGGCACCGCGTAGGTGGGAAGCTTGCTTCGGAGATGCTCACGAGCATCGTCACGCAGTGGACGGAAGCGACGCAGAAGACCAACCATACCCTCGGCAGTGTCATCGTCGGTGAGACCCTTGCTCTCCAGCCACGAGGCCCACTTGGCCATGTCGGGCACAAAGTAACTGACCAAAGTAGGCTCCTCATCCTTATCTCTGCGCACGAGAGTTACGTTCTCGCGGACCAGCGGGTGGCGGGAGAGATGGGTGTCAATCTCACCCAGCTCGATACGGAAACCACGAATCTTCACCTGGTCGTCGGCACGACCAGAGCACTCGACATCACCCGATGGGGTGTATCGGCCAAGATCTCCACTGCGGTACAGACGGTCTCGAGGACCGACGTAGAACTGGCGCCAGGGCTCGTCCTTCGCCTCAGCCTGGTCTTTCTCAGCCCAGACCTCAGGCTTGACAAACCAGTTGGTCAAGAACTTCTTCGCACTCAGCTCGGGAGAACCAAGGTAGCCTTCCGCCAGACCACCGGCACGGACATAGATCTCGCCAACTTCACCAATTGCACAGAGGCGAGTGGGGTCATAGCGGTTGACAACAAGCATCTGGACGTCCAACATTCCACGGCCTGCCGGGATGACGTCCTTAGATGTGTCGAGGTAACCCTCGTGGCTAGAGTAGCTAGGGATCTCGAAGTAGCTGACTGCACGCTGGGTTTCAGTAGTACCGTACATGTTGACAACGGCAACATTCGGGGCAAGACCCTGAAGGGAGCGGCAGTCGCGCTTGATCAGGATATCACCCACGAAGAACGCGTGGTGGAGGGCAGGGAACTGAGCAGAAGCTCCACCAACCAAGATCTGTCCCATAGCAGGTGTCAGGTGAGTGACGGTAGCACCGAACTTCTGCATCCACTCGGCTAGCTTCTCGTTCTGGATGTCCTCGCGGGCGGGCACCAGCAATTGAGCGCCCAAGAACAATGGGGTGAAGATATCTCTCTGGATGGGATCGTGGGCGATACCGCTCAGCATGGTGAACTTTTCGTCTGGGGTCAACTTGAAGGTCTCTGACATCCAAGGGAAGTAGTAGGCGAGGGAGAAGTGGCGGCCACGAACACCCTTGGGGCGGCCCTCTGAACCGGAAGTGAAAGACAAGGTGGGGATAGAGTCGGGTCCAACAACGACACCGGTGGGCTGGGACTTGAGCGCAACCTCGTTGGCGAAGACGTCCTTACCGTTGACAGATCCACCAGTGAGGGTTCCATCGTCGAGCAAAGCAAGAGCAGGGATTTCGGTGCGGAGCTCCAAGTTCTCGTTGATGAAAGTGCGCACGATGTCAGAAAGTTCACCAGAATCTCTGGTGGCCTTGGCGATGTTCACCAAAGCGCGAGGACGGGCAACATCGAGGTAGATGTTCTGGCGTTCAGGTGGGTAGGCGGGGTCGATAACAGAGAAGGTCGCACCGGCCTTCAAGATACCCATCACAGCCACTACGAGGTCAACACCACGGTAGGCGTAGACCATGACAACCTCACCTCGTTGAATGCCAGATTGAACCAGGTGGTGGCCGAGAATGTTTGAGGCCTCGTTGATCTGGCGGTAGGTAAACTCGCGGTGAGGGGATGTGCTGGACTCGGTCTCGACGACACAGAGCTTGCTGGGGTGCTTCTCCGCATTGGCAGTGAAAATGTCGTGAATGGCACCCCGGAAGTTGGACCAGTTAAGGTTGGAAGTAGGGTCGGGCAAGAGTGCGCGCTGGTCCTCCGTCATCAGATCAATGCGTCCAATAGCTTCTTCCGAGTTGGCGGCAGCATTGCTAGCAATGGACGCAAGCTGCTTCAGAATGAAAGCAATGCGAGCACTTGAGAACAAACGCTGGTTGTAGTAGGCACCTAGTTCGACAGCGCCATCGGAGAGGTTGCCGGGTGCAACGTTGACCACCAAGTCAGTGGTGTCGAAGGTGTTCGCCGGGTAATCTTGCGAGGCAGCGGGGGCATCGTATGCCGCAAATCGGAAGAGGACGGGAGTGCGTTCGGACTTGGACTTTTCCTGGATGTAAGAGCGGAGACTGCCCAATGGCACGATCTGAGAAGCGCCTTCCTTGAAGGCCTGTATATATATGATTTAGTACCGAGCGACTAACACGAGTATATGCAAGGGACCGGGTATAGTACGGACCTTGTCAACCTTGGCATATAGCTGGACAAATGTCTCCGAGGCATCAATAGGAATCCTGATGACGAATGGACGGCCATCCTCCTCCGAGCTGGTGGCCACAGCGATGTCCTCATCGCCGGTCAAGCGAGCTACCAGAACCACAAAGGCAGTCAGAAAGACAGTGAAGCCTGAGGAAGAGCCCGAGACCTTCTGCAGGTGCAATTGAGTTTCCTTAGGAAGTCGAAGTGACTCGAAAGCCTCAATGACTCTCTTGTTATCAGTGGTTTGTGTGTCGGGATAATCGCGGGTCAATGGAGACACAGTGAGGTTATTTAACCTCTGTGCCCATGTCTCGAGGCGCTCCTGCAGCGCTGTGCCTCCAACCATGTTGTATGTGAGATATGCAAAAGAAGAGAAGACCCGATGAGTCAAATTACCCCCCCCACGGCGGAGGGGTGGAAATGTCCGATTTCGCCGCCCTCAAGGCGGGTTGTCATTGGCCGGGAGGACCTCCCCACATCGACCTGGAAATTGAGCTGTGAGACTTCGGCCGAACGATGATCCGCACATCAACAGATAGAGCCGCATGTCCATGACATTACAACCCCCTGAATCTATCTTTTTTATGTCGCTAGTGGAAGTCACATAGCTCATGTCGTCTAAAGAGCTCCCTACCTCTCCGGGTCCTCAGACGACGGACGGCCCGTCCGCCCATGATCACGCTGAGACGAGACCAACCGACCTTCCCGTACAAACCCAGGATTCTTTGCTAGACGATAGTCCGACAGGCATCATGAACCCAGACATTGCAGCAGAGAAGGATGTGCCAGCAGCATCTCCGGGCCCCGAAGTAGCGGAACCGACAAAGACTGCCCTAGCTCAAACGCCAGCTGAGCCGCAACCGCTTGCGGGGCACATGGAGAGGCTGTCAGTCTCCGACAATACATCAGCAGAGACACCGTCAACTGCAAACACTCCCCCCGCCTCCTACGCTCCCAGAGAAAGACGCCCTTCACATAAGCACAACTCCCACTCCTGCGCCAACGCTCCCGCTCATCGATACAAACACGAACCCTGGCTCCGAGAAAGAGCTTCCAGAAGTGCCGAGCGATAGCGATCGGGAGCTCAAACAAAATCAACAAGTCGAAGGGGAACGGGAAGATAATGATTCGCAGCCGGAGATCCAAAATATCATGGGGCAGTTTCAGGACCCCGCGCGAAGCACCGACCAGAACGAGATCATGTCTCCACGACTTGGGCTGGCCGAGCAGTTTCGCGGAGGTCCGACGTACTTCCCACCCCGGAAGTCGAGTCTGGACCACCCTGCTGCTACCGAGTCTGCAAGTCCTCCGGTCGCTGGATCTGCGGGTGATCAACCTGGACCCATCCCCCACAAGCCCGAGTCCCCAGTATCAAACCGACGATCATCCACGTCAACAGTTCCACCACTTCCAGAACCAGAGTCGGAGCAGCCATTTGATTTCCACCGGTTCCTAGAACAACTGCGTCACCGCACTGCCGACCCTGTAGCCAAGTTCTTGCGCTCATTTCTCATGGAGTTTGGGAAAAAGCAATGGATGGTTCACGAACAAGTTAAGATCATCAGTGATTTCCTGACTTTTATAACAAATAAGATGGCCATGTGCGAAATCTGGCGCGATGTATCGGATAGCGAATTCGACAATGCCAAGGAGGGCATGGAGAAGCTCGTGATGAACCGCCTATACTCCCAAACTTTCGCACCGGCGATCCCGGCTCCGCCAACGATACCCCGAAGCGCAAGTCGGAGTCGCCGAAGAGAACTAGAGCGGCTTCATGGACCCTGGCGCCGCGGTCAACACCAAGAAGATATTGAACGAGATGACATCTTAGCCCAAAAAATTCGCATATACAGCTGGATCAATGAGGGACATCTTGATATTCCACCCGTGAGCGGCGGTGGACGTCGGTTTTTGAATTTAGCACAGCAAGGTATGTACGCAACGCGACTCATCACATGGCTGCGCTAATTCTGTTCTAGAGATCTCAAAGATCAATGGCTACCGCGCACCCCGAGATAAAGTCATCTGTATCCTCAATTGCTGCAAGGTCATCTTCGGCTTGCTCAAGAACACCAAAAAGGCAGATACATCAGCAGACTCATTCATCCCACTCTTGATCTACGTGGTCCTTCATGCGAACCCGGACCATCTGGTCTCCAACATTCAATACATCCTTCGTTTCCGGAACCAGGACAAACTTTGCGGAGAGGCAGGGTACTACATCTCATCTTTGGTATGTCGCATTCAATTCACACAGCGTAGCGTGATTTCGAAAAGACAAACTAACATCTCTTAGTCCGGAGCGATCTCTTTCATCGAGTCGTTGGACCGCACCAGTCTGACCGTCAGCGACGAGGAATTCGAGCGCAACGTCGAGGCCGCTGTGTCGGCCATAGCCGAACAAAACCGTGAAATCGAAACATTCGAGGAACCCTCCTCATCTCAACCTCCCCCATCCCAACCCCAACCAGGGCCCAGTCGCCACCAACCCTCCCAGTCTAGCGACGAGGACAGTTCCGCTCCCGTCGCAGGGCTACTACGCACTATCCAAAAACCTCTCTCTACCATCGGCCGCATTTTCTCCGACGAGCCAGACTCCGGACCCACTTCCCAAGACCGTCTTCACCCTGTCGCAACCCCCCAACCCGGTGTGGCACCTCGCCTCTCTCCGAACGTCTATCAGCCTCCACGCGCCAGCAGCGAAGACGGCCGGCGCTCCGGAGACGAACGCTCCCACTCCGCCCACCGGGGTGGAACCTCTGCGAAGAAAAAACTCACCCGTGTACTCGATGCGCAGGACGCCGCCGCACGCCAGGCGAGTGCTGAAGATGCCGAGGCACGGCGTATACAGCGTTCTGAACACAAGAACGTAGTAGAAACACTGTCGAACATGTTTCCCAACCTTGACCGAGACGTGATCGATGATGTCGTGAAGATAAAGGAAGGACGGTAAGTAATCTCCTTGCGTATTTGCGGTCAATTGCTAATTTTATTGGTAGTGTTGGTTTAGCGGTCGATGCATGCCTTGCACTCAGTGCAGAGTAGTATATAGAATAATTCATAAGCTCTTCGGGATCATCCATTTTCCCCAATCGTCTCAGTAAAATTAAACATAATCCCATGTAATCTTGGAACTGAAGTCACGATGTGTATGTAACTGGTATACTTACGCCGTCGGCAGTTGAGCGGACGCGCCAGATCCGCCCCGAAAACCGCAAAACATCAGCCTCAGCCTCGGCTCCCCGCAAAAACCGCGGTCTCTCCGGACTTTTGTCTTAACTCCCGGATCTTTATGTCTGAATAGAAACTCAATCCTGCAAAGTTTCTCTTCAGTATAAACATCCCGCAACATGTCTCCGTTTCGCATCGTCGAGCACATTGTGCCCACTCAGCACATCAGGGAGTACCCAGGAGCGACGGCCAATGAGCAGGAAAAGCCCCTGCATCTGGCAGTGAAGCAGTATATTCCACTCGACAATCCCAATCCGCAACCCGGCGACGTGACTATCCTCGCAGCGCATGCGAATGGCTTTCCCAAGGTATGCGTGTCAAAAATGCCGAGGTCCAGATCTGCGGCCCGTCCAGGCGCGATGCGACGGCCGACAAACCAATTCGGTATGCTGACCGCGTCAGGAATTATATGAGCCTCTCTGGGAGGAGATTCACGCTCGATCGAAACAGAATGGATTCCGCATTCGCAGTATTTGGATGTCCGATGTGGCTCAGGAGGGCCAAAGCAGCGTGATCAATGAAGATTCGCTTGGCAACGATCGTATGTGAAGCAAAAATATACCAGAACCATCATGATACTAACCATATGACAGCAAGCTGGTTCGATCATCCTCGAGACCTCCTCCACCTGGTCAATGTCAAGCGCGCTGAAATGCCCCGGCCGATCGTCGGCATCGGGCACAGCATGGGAGGCGCTCACCTGTAAGAGCCAAATCCAAGCCCATGTACCAGCACCAGCAAGACCTAACCAAAACAAATAGCGCACAACTATGTCTAATGCACCCGCGCCTCATCCACACACTAATCCTACTAGACCCCGTGATCCAGCGACAGACAACCCAACTAGACGGTCTGAGCATGGAACAAAACATGCGCCGCATCGCCAAGACCACCCAGCTCTCAACCTACAGACGAGACCTCTGGCCCTCCCGCCAAGCAGCCGCAGAAGGCTTCAAGCGAAGCCCCTTCTACCAAGCCTGGGACCCAAGAGTTCTCTCCCGCTGGGTCGAGCACGGCCTCCGCGATCTCCCAACAGCTATCCATCCACTGGACCCAAAGGCCCAAATTGGACCCGACGGACCCCCTGTAACCCTGCGCACACCGCTTCACCAAGAGGTCTTCACGTTCTCCCGACCTAATTACCACCATGCCCCCGGCAGCGGTAAGCCCGTCAATCGCGTCACGCACCCAGACCTGGACGCAGAGCACCCGCACAACCACCCATTCTACAGACCTGAGTCCGCGCGCATCTTCTCACAGCTTCCCTTCTTGCGTCCTAGCGTGTTGTACATCTTTGCCGGAAAGTCTGACATGTGCACGCCTCCTATGCGCGCCGACAAGCTCGCCCATACGGGCGTTGGGCAGGGAGGCAGTGGTGGTGTTGCGGCGGGACGTGTGCGAGACGTGTTTTTGGAAGAGAAGGGCCATTTGCTTGCGCAGGAAGCTGTTGATGAGTGTGCTGATGCGGCGGTTTGCTGGCTTGCGCCTGAGATTCGGCGCTGGAAGGATGAGGAAGAGAGCTTCCGGTCTGCTTGGAGTAAGAAGTCGAAGATTGAGAAGATGACTATTGATGCGGAGTGGTTGAAGAATGTCCCGGCGCCGGCGCGCAGGCCTAAGGCCCAGAAGGGTGACTCGAAGTTGTGAGGGTGCCATGCTCTGCTTCTTCCTGTGCTTTGCGTGGTTCGATGCTCATATCGACTATCCCCTGCATTGAGAGCGATATTACGCGATATTACTTTTTATATACTATATTCCATATACATACATCCGGGCAGGACTGAACTAGTTCTGCATGTTTTTTTTAATTTATTGTATCGCTTGTATCTTGAATCGCTGAACTAACAACCAAAGTAAGGACAGACAAAACTCCCATCTATAGTCACGACTCCACGCCCCCAGACAAACAGATAGGAAGAGTATGGTATTTCCAAAGCTCGAAGTTAAACACGGACGTTTCCGAACCAAGTTGTGCATGCCATACCAATAGCAACGCCGAAGAATGCTAAGAGATGCTCTACTCCGTGTCTTGTGACAAAGGACAGACAAGAAGGAGCATGGTATCTATTTCACGTGTATGTCAAATATCGCATTTGCAGGTTTCACCGCGACACCAAGTGACGAGTGGAACGCAAAGAGTAGAGAAGCCAAGAGCCTCTCATAGAGTTTTCTTAGACCGGGCCTCATGCTCAATAGCAGAGACACGGATAATCTCGGGAATATGCCAGAGACGTGCCCATCGTAAATGATATTCGTCTTGTCGGTTGTTGAGACAGTGACGAAGCCAGATGCCCCAGACAATGTAGTAATAAGCGCCAATGCCTGTCATGACGTGCCTGGAAAAACGGTTAGCGGGTAATGACCAAAAAGTGTGCGCCGAGCTCAAAACGTACCACCAACCATGGCCTTCCAAAAGTAGGCCCCATGGTAAACCGACAGTGCGGCGCATACGACGGATCTCAGAGCAGAAGATGTTGTCCAAATTCCAAATGAAGAAACCACCCAAGAACATGCTCAGTCCGTAGATGACCATGAGCCACATGGTCTTCAGCATCTTGGTATCGCGCACGTTCTCGTAGTGTTGGCGCTCCTTCGTGGGCACGGGAAGACCCTTCTTCTGACGCTCGAGGCGGTCCTCTTCGGTCGAGTGGCGCCATTTTGGGCGGAGGGTCACTTCCATTATATACATGCTGCGCAGGACGACAACGGTAGTCAAGAGCGCGTAGGCATTCTGATGGAAGATCGGGTCTTGGAGATAGTGGTAATATAGGGTGATGAAGACAGCAAGGCCGGTGAGGGAGAGAGCAAGAGCTACCCGGAAGACCGTAGAACGCGCGTATGAGAACAAGGCATATGCCATGAGGCAGGTGGTGTAGATCATGGACAGTTCATCGACGAGTTGCATTGGGTCTGTTTCGGTCAGTGATGATCTGGGAACAGCTCCGAGGTTTGGTACTGTGACGCTTCGCGATTCTGGTATGTTCGTTCCCCAGGGAATGGGTATACTGACATTTGAGGGTGGAGTGGAAGAAGAAGCTCCCGGTTCCGACTACCAGATACCCTAGCAGGGCGACAGTGAAGATCTGGTCATGTCCGTTACGGCGACAGCTGAGAATACCGGAAACCCCGAGCCACATGAACATCAAGTTCGTGAGGGTGTTGACGATCTCGGCAGCGTACTCGGTGGCATAGTAATCCTGGGCGAGCGAGGTGCGTTAGCGTGATTCCTCTGTCGGCGTGGGGTATCTTACCTCTTCGCACCAGTTCAAGGTGGAAGTCACAGGCGCCCAGTATCCCTCCTTTGAAGGAGGATAGGGGAAAGAGAGGGACCAAGCCATGATGTTTGAGAGTCCAAAACTCTCGAAGGTTGAGGAAAGAAGAGAGTAGGGCGAGCCTAGGGAGATGACGTCGATAACCACCCCCCCCAATTGGGACTAGCTGATTGGCTGATCTCTCCGCACGTTGCCGGCAGGCGGTGTGCTTGGCTTTGCTTATCTGCTAAACTGCCAAAATGCCACGTTCTTTGTTTATTCCTTCGGCGATTGTTCTGTACAGTATGGCTATTGTGAAGTTGGAATACTGCTTGAATGAGGACAATCCTGGAGACCATAGCTTAAAAAAGCTCAATGAGTGTCCAGGTGTGAGCTCAAACTCGGCAGTTGCGGCAGTTGCGGCAGTTCAGCCAAAGTCATCGAGAAACACTCCTACGATCTTTAAAACAGCTATTTCGTGCTAAATTGCGTTGCGCATTCTTACATCGCACCATAATTACCTCCAGCAATCGAATTTGTTCATATCGTTGATTTTATATAAAGTTATATTGATTTGAGAATAATATAATCGATTAATTATATAATTCACTTTTTATAAAATAAATAACTAAAGATATTTTGGGAGCTAATTTTCGACTATTATAGTAATTATGTGAGATTAATGGGTTACTCAAGTCAACCCTAAGAGTTAAGGCACGACTCTGCACCCACCCCTTAATCCTAGTTGCCGCCTAATTTGCGGGGCCTCTTCCCCCAACTTTTAGGGCTCCCCCAGGGCGGAATGTACCCCTAGAACCCGCAATTTCAATTTCAATTCCAAGGGCTTTGACTTTGAACCTGGGAAAATAAAGACACTTCAAAGGTTGGCGGAATGAATTATAATAGCAATTGATGTCTGCGGCCACATGGCCACGAGCATACCTCGTGTTGCTGCCAACATTGCGTTCTAAGGTGGTGCATTATGCATCACTGTCGGAGCTTGCCCAGGTGTGGCTGCCTGATTGGTCAGACTCCGGCGCAGTAGATAGTGGCAGAGTGGCAGAGTGGCAGAGTGGCAGAGTGACAGAGTGGCAGAGTGACAGCTTCTCTGTCTCTGTCTCTCTCTCTCTCTCCCAGGGCTGCTTCCTCTGCTCATCTCCCGCAATACATACAATATCGTCGTACATGCTTAGTCTTCCGATAATCACGAACTGAAGAAATGGATGAATTTGCTCACAAATTATATACTAGAGTTCGACTTGAGTCTCAGCTAAACAGCTGACGTTGAAGCTGATTCGCTGGCACTACTGCTGGAAGAAGTTTCCGCATCATTCCACAAATACAACGGACCAGAACAGTAAGTCTTGCCCGTCTGTAACGTCTGCGAGCATCGAGCATCATCCAGTGACGGGTTGACGGCCACGAACAAAGCATGTGTGATACTTTCCTGGGCACAGATTCCAACACAGGTCTCATTGGCAGCAGCCTCATGCCATCTTCCACAATTGAGGGTTGTTCCCTCGGCCATAGTCGCGTTTGTCGGCGGGGCAGCCCAGGCCTCGCTATATCCGTTTGATTTGCCGGGAGTAGTTGAACCTGTACCGGCTGTTGCATTGGAGTGCGCACCACCGGGCGCCGACAGACAAAGATTATTGCCGTAAATCTTGCTGGCAATTTGCAGATTGTCACAGTCGAAGGAGATCCACGGGTTGTATTTGCGGAGATCCCCGGTTGAAAGCGAGTAGGCGTACTCGATCGCGGTACAATTGTTTGTTGGCTCGAGTGAGTATGTATCTTCGCAAGTTAAAGGAAGACAAAGCTTGAGGCCTGCTTTGATGGAGAAGCAATCCACAATTTTCTCTTGGTTACCCGTGTAAAGTGACGCGGATGAGACCTTGTTTGCCGCTGCGATGGATGTGCAGTTGTCACCTTTGACTGTTGTGTAGTAATTATCCGAGACACAGAACTCGTCTTCCTCCTCGATGGTCGCCCAGGGGATTTCAAGGATGTCGGTAGGTCCGGAGAGGCCGCATCGTTTGTTCAGTTCTACCAGAACTTCTTGGTAGTAGTCGTCGTACATCGAGTAAGGCGTCTGTTGCATCATCTGGAGACGAGTTGTGTAGCAGTAAGAGCAAGCTTCGCTTTCAGGCATATCTGCGGTGCTTTGAACCAAAGTAAAATCACTGATGACGTCTTGCAGAGAAAGAGTTAGTTACATGCACCGTGGGGAGAAGTCTGTAACATACCATTGCAGTATTTGCCTGTGGCTTTATCTTTGCTGCAAGTTTCATTGTAACCGGCCCAGATACGGCCACCATATAGCTCCGGAGGAGAGCCGCTGATGTTATATCCGCCGCAGTTATTTTGCACAGCCCCGAACCACTCACTCAGGCTCTCGCCACAGCTAGTGTCACAGACAAGGTCCGTCAGGGTATCATTGTTCAACGAGCCATGCCATTTGCGAGACATCATGTTCTCAAGGTATGTCTCACACTTGATATTTGCTGCCAATGAAGTTTTGCAAGTGTCCGGAAGATCGATCTTCTCCAGGCTGTCAGAGCTGTAGATAGAAAAGCCGTCGAATTTCCTCTGGCCAATAGTCATATCCAAACCACCGATCCAGACGAGAATCGAAGAAAGAAGCCCGTTGACGTTGTCCTTGGCGTATGTCGGAACACCTTGGAAGGGGGTGACCATTTCCACAATTGCCCTGGTACAGAGATTGTAAATCCAAAGATCATGACTTTGCTCAATCTCAAACCCGCGTTGCTGGCAATCGTTTGTATCGAGACATTTTTGAGAATAATCTGAGTACCAGCTGTACAGACCGCTGCCCAAAACCCAGATGGAAGCTGAATCAATGATACGTACGGCCCAAGAGAATGCACATGCAGCAGTGGTTGAGTCACAATTCTTGAACAATGGGTCATTAGGGAATGAGCCCGGTGTGAATGGACTGGGAGCCAGGGGAACAGGTTGGTAGTATGGTGATTCTGTTTGAATCATCCCCATAAGGATGTTGCTTGCACCAGAAAGTTGATACTGGTAGAGCGTGCAATGCTCCGAGGCCGTACCGTACAGCCACGCGAGCTTACTCTCAATCAGAATACCACGTCCTGCATATACATCAATTTGATCCTGGGTGGTCACATCCATATCGTGATCAGCGACCCAAACCCAGATGTTCTCCAGATAGGCGTTTGAAAAAGGTGTGAGATGAAGGAGAAGAGATGCCGCAATACAACCAGGCTTGACTTTGCCTGACTGTTTGGGACATTGAGCCTTTTGTAGCTTGGATCCAATGGCTCCGCCAATGCGAATATGAGAGTCCCACATCGCAGCAGATCCTTGGACAGACTCTGCGACGTTCCACTGCACGAGAATTGCTCCGGCAGTGGGGCCCGAAACAGTGAAAAGCATGTCTTGAATCTCAACAATACCAACATCGCCCTCAACTCCCACCTGGACGGCCACATACGGATTGTCAACATCCTCGAACTTCTTTCCTGTTGCCATGATTTGAGACCAAGCTTGTCCGATGATGCGGGAGCCGACAGGAACCTTCAGTGTATCCTGAATCATGTATACTCCGAAGGGGAAGTAGACAACCGAAGAAATGTTGGCGGCGTAGGAAAGAACAGAGTTGAGAATGACGGTGTCATCAGTGCTGCCATCACCCTTTGCGCCGAAAGTCCGAACGTTGATAATATCACTTGCCTTAATGTCCTCGTATTGAGGTCGTCGGCGGGTAAAGAGATTGGACTTGACGTAAGCTTGGGTTCCAAGCAGCTTCTTGCTCATGGATCCGGTAGTGATGTCTGCACCGGACACAAAAGATCCTGTGCCTTCAGCGTCGGTGACCCTACCGAATCCCCAGGCATCCTTGAGAACCTCATCACCTCCTGCTAGGAGAACTTGGTTTTTGACGTCATCTGTGATGGCCGTTTTGACATTGAAAAAGCCCACATTTTTCAAAAGCAGGGAGGTCGAGTTTTCGGCATAGAGAGAGGTGATGATACCATTTGCCGTGTTTGCAATGATGGCATCAGCCAAAACGAGAGATCCAACACCTTGACCGGTACCCAGGGCGCCGCCACCCTAATTCAAGTAAGCTTCATGTTTGACCAATAGTTCATGTTCGGAATAATAAAACATACCCCGCCGACGATAGTCAAACCGTTCGTACACGACTCAATGACATAGTCCTGCATAGTCCATGCCCAATCCCAGTGAACCTGAAGGGCTGTGTTGCACTGAACAAAGACGAGTTGACTTGAAGTAAATTGTTGGTTGCCAAAGTATGCACTGTCATTCATCACATTAGAAGGCATCCAAGAAAAGAAATCCAGATGATTCTGGTATGTGGCTTACCCAAAGTTGCCTCCCACAAATGTGAGGTCTGCGAGGAAACCACCCGAGCCGTTCTCCATATAGATTCCCTGCTGTGTATTGCTGGGAACATCCGAGTTATATACCATGTAGAACTCGATGTTCTCTAGAGAGGTTCCCTGAGCAACCTGCCAGTGAATGGCACAGATATAGGCCGAGGTATCCGTTTGGCGAATGTCGATTTTGAAATTCCTCACACTGCGCAGGAAATTGTTTTGATTGACATACCATTGCTCGTCATCACTGACATAGACATCGGAAGTGATGACACCCAGACCGACGAAGCTAGAGGCTGCCAGGATAGTTGGCACATTGATCGGCTTTTAGTAAGTTAGTGGGAGCTTTCGTTTGACCTGCTAGATTGTAGTACTCACGTCTCCCAGGAACTCCGTATTATAGTATTGAATCAACGGAGAGCTGACAAGGTAGGTGCCTTTGGGGAACCAAACTGTAGCAGGATAGATAGTACTAGAGCCGCAGTCAGGGCCACATCTACCTCCCTCGGAAATAGCACGGTTGATGGCCGCTGTGTCGTCTGTGACTCCGTCACCAACAGCGCCATAGTCTTTGACATTTCTCCAAACCTAGAGAACATTGATCAGGAGCGGTTCTTAGTTCAAAGAAGCAAGGGAAAGATGAAAGAGGGCCACAGGTCACACAAGATTAATACAGCATGATCAGCGAGACAAACGAAGTGAAAGTGCAGAAAGGGGGGATGATGTTGAATGGGAAATTTACCTTGTAGCCGCTGGGTGCGAATGGACTTTGACCGGTCTGGTCCACTGTGGCCATCCAGTACTCAGAAGCAGCATCACGCTTGTTGAGCGTCGCTTTGGCAGTCTTGTTGTCACCTATGTGGCCAGTCTCATCACCACTTTCAAATGCACTGTAACCATAGAGTCCATTTGGTCTGAGCAGGGCCTGTGCGGGGGTATTGGTATGTCTGCGGCCTTTGCCGTACTTCTCTCGAATATTCGCTGCAACCTGAGGCTGATTGCCTGTTGGTTTGTTGACGGTGGACTCAGCGACAATGCGAGCAGCCTTAGCCAGCTCAGGTGGAATCACGTAAGGACTGTTTCCGCTCGTTTTATTCGAAGAAGAATCTCTGGTCTGAAGACGGGCAATATTCACAGACTCGGGGCTGTAGTCCAAAGGCTTAGCAGTCGCCCTTGTGCCCTTGCGGGACTCAGAAAAGGTATCTTTGTTAAAATTGGGATTCTCCGTTCGATCTTTGTTGACTTCTTTCAAAACCGCGAGTGCATTTTGTACCATTTCGCGCGCATCGCCATGACCGGTTGCGCTCGCATTGCCACGCTTGTGATGGAGATGACTATGATGAAGATGATTGTGGTGAGTTTGAGTATTATCGGCCCACACTGGAACCCAGAAGATCGTCAGGGCCAGTGCCGCGATCAGCGGCAACAAGCCTTGATCGGAAAACCGTGATCTACCACTCAGTCTCATCTTCATTCAAACCTCGTGGCATAGATGAAAGGCCTCCCAACACCAGGGGAATACTTAACCATAAATCCGTCTCGCCTCGGCCGGAGCTCGCGACCCAATTCCATCCACGCTACTTGATGCAACCCGACATTTCTTCCACCAAATTTCGCTAAGCGATGGGCCGGAAGTTTCCGTTGATACTAAGAGACTCTATACTCAGGGTCCTCTTCACGTTGAACCAACCAGGAGATCGCATGTTACCCATTTTTGGATTCTGGCATGCGCTACCCGGCTTGGCCATATTGATGTCTCAGCCTCTTCCCGAAGCTACTGCACGCTCCAGCGAAGAAGCGAAATGAGCCTCCATCGGGGGCCAGATACAATGTATTGTGCTAGTCGAAGCTAGCGTTTGACAATACCATTATCCACCGGGGGCTACCAGTTATAGCGGTGCAGAGACAGACACGAGAGACCTTCGTTTTGAGCTTCATACTTGCAGGATATGAGACCAATGCTGGCGTGCCTATCTTCGCCAAGTTCAAGCAAGCTTTTCCGATTTCTATCAACCGCGATATAGTACTGACATCTGTCGCGGATCAGCCGGTAAGGGTAAACGCCAAGGACGCCAAGAGCGCCAAGAGGCCCACCAAGCCCTATCGCGAACTGCGCCAAGAATACCACTCTACTCCGTACTACAACAGCCTCGATGGGGCCTCACTATAGTTCTTCATTGTTTTTACGCTTGAGAAATGCATGCAGGGAGAATTTTTCACAGCTACGGAGTAAATAGTTTGAACTATCAAGCACCGGATCAGAATTGAGGAGATTAATCCCTCACGCTAACACGGAGGAGGGCCTTGGCTACGTCCAGTAGCATCTGAGTACGGGATACCGGATGATAGAAGAAAATTTAGTAGAAGTAATAGAAAACGAGATCGCACCCTGCGAGAAAGATTTGTGAAGCACAATGGGGGCCTTCCATTTCAATCGGAGCCTTCTCTGGCTTTTTGGCCTAACTTGTCTCTTCTTGTTGTGCCAGAATGCCCAAGCCGCAGGCTGCAGTGCTCTCGCTCCTTGTGCCACCGGCTGCTGCAACAAATTCGGCTACTGCGGAATAACCGATGACTTCTGCGGTGCCGATTGTGTCGCTAGCTGTGATTTTGAACCAGAGTGCTCTGCTTCAAAACCCTGTGCTCAGGGATGTTGCAACAAATTTGGATTCTGCGGTTTAGGACCTGACTGTAAGATTTGATCTCGCTCAATTTTTTTAACTTCAATCTCTAACACTTCATTTCTAGTCTGTGGTGACGACTGTGTTGCGAACTGCGAGAGAAAGTCCGAGTGCGATCCCGGAAAATACGGCGATTATGCCGAGTCTAAGAAATGTCCCTTGAATGTCTGCTGCTCCAAGTTCGGTTTCTGTGGAACCACCAAGGACTTTTGCGGCACCAAGAAAGTCAAGCGTCCCTCATGCCCAAACAAAGACAGCTTGAACCGAGTTGTTGGATACTACGAAGGCTGGAGCGTTAATCGCCCATGCAACGTCTTCTATCCTGATCAGATCCCAGTTGGAGTATACACTCATCTCAACTATGCTTTTGCTTCAGTTGACCCCGAATCCTTCGCGGTCTTGGCTCCCAGCGAGTCTGAGAAAAAGCTCATGAAGAGATTGACCGATCTCAAGAAGGCCGACCCTGATCTCAAAGTCTTCATTGCCATTGGAGGATGGACTTTCAATGATCCTGGTCCAACTCGAACGGTCTTCTCCGATATTGCACGCTCAGAAGCAAACCAGAAGAAGTTCATTGCCTCTTTGAAGACATTCATGACTGATTACAACTTTGATGGCGTTGATCTTGATTGGGAATATCCAACTGCAGATGATCGCGGTGGACGTGAAGAGGACTTCAAAAACCTCCCCAAATTCCTCGCCAACCTCAAGAAGTCTCTTAAAGGAACAGGTGGCCGTGATGGGGTTAGCATAACCTTGCCTGCCTCATACTGGTATCTGCAACACTTTGATCTCGAAAACTTACACAAACATGTCGACTTTTTCAACATAATGTCCTACGATCTTCACGGAAAATGGGATTTGGGAAACCAATGGCTTGATCCTGTTCTCAACTCGCACACCAATCTGACCGAGATCAAAAATGCCATGGACCTCATCTGGCGTAACGACGTCCCCTCCGACAAGGTGGTTCTTGGATTGGCATTCTACGCTCGTGTTTTCTCTGCTTCGGACCCTGCCTGCATGGACCCTGGATGCCCCTTCGTCTCGGGTGGTAACCCAGGTCCCTGCAGTGATGAAGTTAGCATCCTACTCAACTCTGAAGTCAAGGATATCATGAGCGAGAAAAAACTCACATCAAAACTCGACAAAGATGCTGCCGTCAAGATACTCAAGTTTGACACCAATCAGTGGCTCACATACGACGACGAGGAAGCCCTCGAGATGAAAACCGACTTTGCGAAATCCCAGTGTCTTGGTGGTGTCATGGTTTGGGCAGTTTCTCACGATCACCCATCTGGCAACTTTTCTACTGCGTTGGCAAAAAAGACCGGCCGAAAAGTCACCTCACTAGCCTTTGACAAGACGAAGGACTCAATGGAAGTCCAGAAGACTCATCTCCAATGTCGATGGACCAATTGCTTTGAGAGCTGTCCCAGTGGATGGACAACTGTCGCTCGCACTGACAAGGGTGCTCGCGGGGACGAGAGGATGTGGGATAACACCGGATGTGGTGGTGATGGACAGCATACCTTCTGCTGTCCGCCCGACTCTGAGCAGCCCAAGTGTGGTTGGTATACGCATAACAACGGTCACTGCAAATCAGACTGCCCGTCAGGGTACGTGGAAGTTGGGTCGAATTTCCAGCATTGCAGCAACAACGACAACGACTACCAGGCTGCATGTTGTACAACCGACACAAACAGCATGAAGCTTTACTCTCAGTGTGACTGGGCTGGCAGTGCGCCGGGTTGTGATAGCGGAGAGTGCCCAAGCAACATGGAATATTTCCTGAACTCAACGACTGGCAGTGGTGGAAACTACTGCAACGCGAAAAGCGTCAAATATACCTGGAACGGCAATGAAGGTACTTCCTGGGAGACGCGAAAGTACTGCTGCGATGACGACGACAAGACCAAATGGGACGACTGCGAATGGAGAGACGACATTGGTTTGGCGCTTGCCGATGGTGTTGTCAAAGATTACTGCTACAGCGGCTGTCCCAATGACAAGGTCCGCGTCGCCATGGATCAACACCGAGACGGCTGCAAAGGTGACGGTGGAAAGTCCATGTGCTGTAGCGCGAACTATGTCACGAAGACGAAGCGATCCTACACTGATTCTGAAAGCCGCCTTGAGTCTGACGTGAAAGCATTCATGAAAAACCCAGACTGCGGCAGCGATGCCTACAACTTCAAGCGCGATTTGGAAAGCATGGAATTTGTGGGCCTCTCCTCTGGGGAATACAACCACACATCGGTCTTACACCGTCGTTTTGATACCAGGCCGTATGAGTCTATGCGCGGTCTGATGCTCGATATCGGCTTCACGCTTGTGGCAGGCCAAGCAGCCATCGAAATTTGGGACAAGAACGTTGCTTCTGTCTACAAGAATTTTGCGGTCGATAAAATCCAGTCATGGCTGAAGAAGAACCCCGAATGGAAGGAAGATGGAATGGTCGATTATTCCGCCTTGATAGTCTGCAACATGGACATATTCGACGACAAGATTGGAGGTGAAGACAGTGAGATCAGCTGCGAATACGCATATCGATCCTGCTGTCCAGACGGACAAGAAGACTGTAGTGATGAGGATTCAGACGACGATGATGACGGAGGCAACCTCGAGGCACGGAGTTTGGAAAAGAGAGCGGGTCCCCGGCCCTTCAAAGTACCTTTCCGCAATGGGGGTTCCCTTAACTGGGAATCTTTCTCGGTATGTTAAGAGACCCCCTCCGATTTGACTCCTGACTAAATCACGGAAATCACAGTATAGAAGCAGTGGTGAATGGGCCGTAGGCCACCCCATTTGGAACCATGCATATGGGTATCGAGGCGAGGCTGAATGTCTGGATACAACCCTTGGGAGTCAAAGGATCACCACTGCGAGGGGCAGGCGACCCTATTCAGGTAATATTCCCCTTTATGGCTTTGAATATGGCTGGGTTCTCTCCAGCTTTTTGACATCTCTCATTTCTTCATTTCCTTGTTGTGATTTGACTGACCAAATGCAGCGGAACATTACATTGAACTGAACACGATTCAAGGGTTCCTCAGAAACGGTTACGCAGGAAGGTTGTCAACTGGAGGACAACCCAGAAACTCTGCCCTACCTCGTCCATTCCTGGAAGCCCTCAACACGCCCATGCTGCGTGTTGCACCTCCAATGGCAGGTGGGGAGGCATCGTCAACCCCGCTCGTAAGAGTCATGAATGCTCTTGGAAGCAGATCAAATGAACAAAATTTCATTGTTCTCCTTCAGGGCCTAAATTTGATCAAAAGTCGGGTAAGACCTTGAAACCCCGTATCCTGGCTCAATCGTGGGGGCTTCTTTTACTGATTCATTTTCTAGATGTGGCGTGATGCCACAAGATATGCGAACATGACCACTCAAATGGAGCTCGATAATCCGAACGAAGCCCTACAAAGCATCAGATCTGTCATCACTGTCATGAATTATCTGAATGATCCTCGAGTACGTCCTCGTATGGTTGCCACTTCAAATGAAATCCGCAGGGAGTGGGGCCTAGTAGACCAGCAGTGGACCGCCGATGGAAATGATGCAGTCTATGCCCAGGATTGGTGGGATCAATGGTTCCGAGACCGGCTTCAGCATATTGGAACAACGAATACCAATTGGGCCCTTAGCAGCATAGCTGACATGAGACGACTGTGGGCAGTGAGGACGGGATCCAATGTCGCACCTACTATCGAGACTCTGGATAAGATGAAGGCGGATGCGACGGATATGAAGATTGACATGGATGATCTGGATTGAAGCTGAGCAACCATGTGAATTGATAGATAGATGTATATAGTTCATACAAGAGAACTTTCAAATCGGGTTCCAAGGCTTCAATGGTAGGGTCGTTGAGTGCCCAGGCGGTTCAATTCAGTAGACCATTTCAGTTGCAGAACCGACAATACGTAGCTATTGAATTTTGGGTCTTTTTTCTGTAGTACTCAGTCCCACATGGCATGACAAATTCACAAAACATCAGAATCGTCGGGTATCATCGCACCACAGTCCTTCATATAACCCCCGTCATACATATCCGTCCACACCTCCCACAACGAGGGCAGGGAACACTTCATATGCCCTGGAAAATCCTCATGTGGATCTACCTCCAACGCCTCGCCGAGTTTCACGTAATGACGTCTCCTCTCTTTGTAGTTCATGTCCCCTGGAAAGGGAGCGTCCTGTAACGTTTGAAAACTTTCTTCGTCAATGACAATAAACATGCGATAGCTAGGAAACATATCGAGCACATCACGCTTAATTGCGTCGGCCCTGAAATGCTCGCGGAGTTGGTCGATCGATGCTCCGTCGAACTGGGAAGCATCTTGAATGACTCGTGGCTGGTAATTGGGCCAGATTTCATCCCAGGGCGTTTTGATGAACTCCTTTGCCCTTGGTCTCCAGCTAAGGGAAGATTCGTATTCCCAGTAGAATCCATTCTTCATGTGCTTCGTGGTGAGGTCGACCATACGCGGGAAAGCGGCATTGGATTGGGGAGTGTAGGTCGTCCGGTAGATTGTGTAGCCCCAGGTGGGCTCACAGTAATGGAGCCACTCATAGACGTCCTGAATGGAGTCTGGAAGCCAGGAGTATTGCTTCATCGGCTTTCGAAGTAGCGACATGATGGGTCGACTTTCCAAGGTTGGATGTTGCGGTGGTTCAGAGGGGAGTTGAGGACGGAGAAAAGTCCAGCCTCGTTGGAACCTTGGAAGGTGTTGGAGCACCTGTTTTGATGGTATTGTTCTGTCATCCTGATACGCACTACTTATGCATTAGGGTTAGACTTGTATCTATATTACTGGATTGTGACCCACACAACTCCATAATATAACAACAACTTTACACATGCTACAAGAGAAGGACCGCTTTATAGTCCCCAGGGCTGTGAGCAGGTTTATATCAAACTTTCAGTCCCCCTTACAATACCCTACTTGTACTGGACCCTGGTCAATCTAGTTTCTCTAGCATAAATTACCATTAGTTCCTTGGCATCATTCCCACATTATCTTGGCATGTTCGCATCTGAACTAGGGCCACGGAGTACGGAACACGGAGTAGAGAGTAAAGAGTCAATGTTACTGTCTCTTCGTGTGGCACCCCCAAGGCTGTATGATATGAGAGCCTCGCCAGTATCGGGAAATAATGAAGAATAGGCAATCTTCAATTCTTCAGTCGAAGATTGCCTATTCTTCAGTCGGCCTTGTTGCTACATATCTCACTGCCGAGAGCCGTTCACCCCTCTAGCCGACTTCTTCGACCCAAATTCGAGTGTCCGGTGTGTCAATCAGAATAGGTGGAAGCTCCGATGTGTTTTATTCATGATATACCCTGAAGCGAAGCGTGAGGTATGGTGGTATACTCGACTAGATGCTGGAATTTGGCGGTGTTGACATTAAAAACCGCCCCCGCAATGGCAATTTTACGCGTTCAGAGCGCGCAGAGAGTCATAAAGTGCTGAAAAATGCCTAGAAAGAAGCTGAGCAGAAAGAACAAATGTATATCGACCGTGGATATCTCCCTTTAACAAGGGTGAGCCGTTAAGTAGAAGTGAAAAGGGTTGGAGGGGATGAAATGCGGCGCGTCACGTCGCGCATCACGAAAAAAAAGACAACTTCCCCCAAAATCCCCTTTAGCCCTTTTCGGCCCACCTCAATGCATCGCTTTCTTTGCCTTTGTCTTTCTTTAGACAATGGCTCCCTTTGATTTACCGCAGTTCCCCCATTCAGAACCTACTCTTCCTCAACCACCTTCTTCCCCTCCGATTCATAGTGCTAAGTGAGGTCGTCAAGGGCAATAGTCCCGAATTGAATATGCTCAATGTCAACATATGCGGTACAGAAGACGGCTCGCCTGTTGCTTGGATCCAGGTGAATCACACAGGACGGGTCACCTTTACCAATAAAACTGGGAACCAAGTGTCATGTGTACTCAATGATGGATTGAAGACTGGTAGTTGGTGTGTTACAATTGAGAAAAAGGACAAAACGAACTCATCTACCGGCACTCCATCTACCAGTACTCCATCTACCAGCACTCCATCTACCAGCACTCCATCTACCAGCACTCCATCTACCAGTACTCCATCTACCAGCACTCCGAATGACAAACTCCTTACGATCACCAGTGTTGTTTGGGTTAAAGCTTAAGTAGTCTACTGTAAAAGACCTGTGCGAACGTGCTTAGAAGAACCAGGCCAGGAATTTGGATTATTTGCATCATGGAAGTTATCAAGATTGAGGCCTTAATGAAGCTCATGATCATGATCGTAGCATTTTGTCTTGAAGTCCGGCTTGAAAAGGTATTTATTCATTTGTTTCTTCTGAAATGTTGAGAGTGAAAATTAGGACATGGGAAAGACAGAAGAATTTTATTGTAATACGGAAACTGATTTGTGGAAGGTCCTAGACAATATTGTCATGATCTGACTCTATGTAGCTACATCCGTACATTTAGGCGAGACAAATCAATTGCTCGCAATCATCCACATAGTTACATATGTTCCGCTGTCAATGGCCTGACTCTCATAATCATACCAACGTGAGTCTGGGGATAACCGTGCCCTTTGCTTCTAAGACTGAACAGTGAAATTAGGAAGGGCAAGGGTTTGTGTCGGAATGGTGACTGTGTGGGCCAGCCAACCAGTTGTCGTATTTCTATAAAAATCCGCACTCATGAATTACTACTGCACGATTTCACCCCCATCGTATCTTTTACCCATTCGGCCGCCCTTTAACAGCCACTTCCGGTTCATCCTTGAAACCTAGGAGGTAGCTCTGGATTTCAGCTGCTATGAATTGCTCAGCTGGAACCAATTCAGCAAAATCAATAGACAGGTCCAGGATCTTCTGGGTTTTCATGGCTCCAGCTAGCTGATTTTCCAATTTGCGAGTCGTAATATATGACACACTGGTGAACTCCAGTTCAATGAATGGTTTGTAGATGAGACAAAAAATGCTTCAATACTGCTTTTATCCGTATACCCAAAGTTAAACATTTTATCCACACGACTAGGGCGAGTCAAAGCAGCGTCAAGTTTGTCAGGGTGATTAGTCGTCATGATGAGAATTCGACCTTCTTGGGCTCCGACACTATCGAAGCAGCTCAAAAAAGCCGATAACGAAACGCCGCTATAGCAGATGTCGTTTGTCCTAGCGTTCTCCAGCAAATAACAGTTGCTGATCGGTGAAGAAAACTAATTTGTCTCGCTCATAGAGCCATAGAGCCTATTCCTAATAAGGAATTTAAGCCCTCAGACAGGGAAGAGAGGTTCCTTTACTTTTAGGAAAGTCTACGAGCGATTACATGTCGTTTTATCATCAAAGTTTAGAGTATACAGAAGTATATTTCGCGGAGTAGGTAGAGAATAAGAAAGGTAAGCTATTCTTTTCTCTCTATATTAGAAGAATCTTAGCTGACTACTAGTTTGGTCGAATAGATTACTCAAAGCGAGATTATACAATACTGTATATCCTTCGCAGTAGCGGCTTTCACTGAAGAACAGAAAACGTGGTCTTGCGCGTGATTTAACTGAGAGAATGATCTCGCCACGGTGACTATACTGGCTGAGAATTTGAAGTAGGACTGAATACATCCATTTACTGACGAGACGGTCGGCCTAGTAATCTGAAACTATCGGGCCGACGCATATTCTGGAAAACAAGGATACAAAACGCCAGCATAATTGTGACTAAGCAACACCAACTGTCAATTCCCTAGTATTGCATCAAAAGGCCAAAGCGGCTTGTTGCATTTGGTGCCTGAGGCACGATATACTCCAGGGGGTGAGTAAGCTGGTAAAACATTCCGCCCTGACGGGCCACTCCGCGACAGCGAACCCATATGATGTAGACTTCGATTACCTGCTGAATACTTGTTTCAACAAGTAATGGAAGAAACTATCGTAGAGCTACGACGTCAACTTAAAAAGGAGAGATAGGTACGAGAAGAGGCGGAGCGTCGTGAGAAAGAAGAGAGACTGGTGCGAGAAGAGGTAGAACAGGAACTCCAACTCAATAACCTATTCCACCTCCTCAATCGCTGCTATGACTCTCTGTCTCAAGCGATCTGAGTCGAGACGGATGCGACCCTTACGACTCAGAGCAACGCGACTGACCTAGTGAATCGACTTTACTCTAAGCGTATAGTTCCTTGGCCTGACTTCCTCTAGCTCCAAGAGCAAGTCTGGAGTAAATTCGACCGTACTGCTGCCTTTACCTCGTGCTCACTATTCTCTTCTAATACCCAAATCGATTACGTTGCTACGAATATCTAGAATAACCCGATCTATTCCGAAACCTCATTTTAGAATTTTAAGTAAAACATTGTCGATAACTTTATCAAAAAGATTATTAATACTTTACAAGATGATGATACCCTTTATCATAAGTTTGGAATCCAAGACTAAATGACCTTCTATAATCGCGCAAACCTATCGGAAAATTTGCTTAAGAACAATCTAGGGTAAATAAGTCTTCAGGATACACAGACACCCCAAAGACCAACGAATATTAGGCGTGGAAGAGGTAAAGGAAAAGTGAAAGAAGTAGCGTAAAGATAGAAGGATAGCACTTCACGAAAACACAATCAATGTGTTGACCAATTCTGCGTATATACTGTGACTGATAAATGACAAATACTAGTATATACATTAGAGTTTAAAGCGCTATATAAAGTAACAATTCCTAAACTAGTAGCTAGTCTACACCATATAGATCTAGCCCGGAATGTTATTGACCAGAAGGGCGATATATTTGAGTTTTATATCACCTATCTTGTCGTCACTATAGTCACTTAGATATTCTCATATATAATCGATAGTAGGGTCCAATACGGCTATATCTACATAGGAGAAGCTTTTGTTTTTCTCTATATCCTAGAAGATGATCCAATAGTTGTTTAATATTTCATGTATATCCTGAACCAGAATGTGTAAGCGGACAACGAAATACGCCTCCACTAGACCGCTATTGATTAGGTGCTTGCATTTACCTTTCAAGTGCTAGCTGTCGAAGCTCTATCTCAAGAATAGTATAATATAGTATACGATAAACTAAAGACCTAGAAGATTGAATACCTAGATGTGTTGAGAAAAATCTCCGAGACTCTCTATAAAGACCCACGAGCCTCTAATTATCGACTCTTGCACTGGAAATTAAAGCCGAAGACGCATAATACACGATCCCATACTCGCTGTAAACTAAACATGTTTACTTCAAAGCATTCGTCAACTGAAGGTAGTGGTAGTGATAAAGAATTGTATTTACCATTAATCGCTACAACGACTCATAGTAGGTCGAGTCGTGGCCAAGATAACAACCGCTAATTAACTAAAGAAAGCGAAAGCACATAAGCTGGCAAATAGACCTCTCGAAAACATAGGCAATCTACACGACCCTACTACACAATTGCCTATATCCGCAGCATCGTTAACCAAGAACCTCTGGATAAAGAATACCCCAACTAGAAACTCCATGACAGCCAGAGACACTCTATAAGACCGCAGGAGTTCACACACCAGCTTCACCGTCAACTCACCCGAAACCGAAACCATAGGTTTGAACAGCTTCACGTCTATGATCGGACAGAAAACCTCGTCAAAGCTACCCTTCTATCACACGGGTACACTGTGGTCATTAAAGCTACCACAATGGAGAAGCAGCATCGCCTTCAAGCGGAGGCAAACAATTATTGTCACCTCAGGAGCTTGCAAGGAAATCAGATCCCCGTCTATCTTGGGACATTCACGCCACGAGTCTCATATTGGTACCATGGCGAATTAATGGCGCAGATGATGATACTGAGCTGGTCTGGAAAACGTCTTCAGCATGTCATCAACGATAAGAATTCCAGATTCTTTCACCAGGAGCGCGACAAAGCTCTGACCGTGCTCCGGTCGCATGGAGTTGTCCATGGCGACAGTAAGTGGCGGAATATGTTGTGGGATGGCCTAGGTAGCCGTCTGGTTGTTATTGACTTGGAGGACGTGAAATGGTTGAAGCGCCCTCGTACCCTTGAACCGACTTCTGGAAATGCACGGCATGGTCATCGCGCGAAGGTGGGAAAATCTGGGCAAAAACTCTTGTCCAGCTCAACCGCTTTTTACACCTGACGCCCAGGCCTGTGGTTACAACTCATTTGAGGCGATTCATGTTCTCGGCTTCCGATAATGAGTCGGAATGAAGGTTTGATAAATGATCGCACGTTCTGTTACTGGTCATAAAAACAATTTGCGCCCATTGTGGAAGGTAATCTGAATATATGTGATGAAAGCTCTGGAAAGACTTATTATTGGCGACGTCAAACATATTTTCCTTGCTACGACTTTCTCGACCGCTCTTCTCCCTGAGGGTTTCACGTTTCAGATGCCCCGGCCCCTTCTTCTCTTCCTTCTCTTCCCTCTCCTCAATACTTTGCTTTCGTCACCCAGCTCAAGGCATTAAAGAAAGCCAATTTCGGAAATAGGGGACTCACAGCTTTTTCCTAAAGACGACAGATTGCATAAAAATGGATATAAGTCGAAGTAAACCTTACGAAGGCACCGTGTCTTTGCATATTTGCTCGTTTCATACCATTTTTATAGCTATTCAAATTTATTCGTGTGATGATAGATCTGATAATAGATCTGACCTATGTTTAGACTTGCTGCTTCCCAACTGATAGTTCTCCAAAGATCATGATGCTATAATGTTTTGCACCAGGCGTTGAGTCATTCAGACTGTAGGGCAGTATGCCCCAGAGGGTTGGGTCTGTACTAAGTAGCAATTACTCACTTAAAATGGCTATCTCAGCTAGCTAACATTATTGGATTATTACCAACAACCAATCCTTCTTCTTCTCATACGGGCGCTAGTTGGAGACTGCAGATGCCAGGATGGCACAACTTTTCAGACCCTGTCCCCAAACCAATGGCTTCGTGGTAAATATCATGGTATATCGCAACACTCTAGTCGTCTGTGGCCTCCTTGTTGGGCGGTCATGAGTCGGCTTATCACGTATCCGCTATGAGCCAGTCACGCAGCATAGATGACGTCTATCACGACCATCATGGATCCTCTGCTCCACACTTACGCCCGTTGTCGAGAACCAGAACCAAGCACATGGTACAGTGCACCAAGCTCCTAGCCAGTCCGGAAATAAAGCTTGTCGCGCTCTCAAATCCGAGCACATTGATCACGTCGATTTGGGCACCCTTGCGTCTATACAAGACTTGGGCTCATAATGCGGGGTAGCTCGGAACGTAATAAACGTCTCGTTTGCCCTCTCAGGTGCGTTCAAGCAAACTGCTGTTATGAAGTGGTGCGAGCTCTGCAACCGGTCGTTTGGCAGCCAGGATGCTCTCGACCAGCATCTCCGAGACTCGCCCGCGCACGCTCCATCGTATGATTGCGATCCCTGCAACCGGTCGTTTGGCAGCCAGGACGCTCTCGACCAGCATCTCCGAGACTCGCCCGCGCACGCTCCATCGTATGATTGCGATCCCTGCAACCGGTCGTTTGGCAGCCAGGACGCTCTCGACCAGCATCTCCGAGACTCGCCCGCGCACACTCCATCGTATGATTGCGATCCCTGCAACCGGTCGTTTGGCAGCCAGGACGCTCTCGACCAGCATCTCCGAGACTCGCCCGCGCATATTAAGCTGCCAAGGACTCCATTGAACACATTTTTCCAGTCTTTCAGTGGCTTCGTATATGATCCTATTTTACCGCCAACTGAATCATACTTGTCTTTACAAAGATTCTATGGCTGGCACAGAGGCGGAGATGAATCTGACCAAGCTTGGCAAAGATTTCAGGAAGCTCTCAAGCAGGAGTTCAAACTCTGGTTTGGAGCGGAGGACGATTTAGTCGCTTGGCATTCACTTTGCCGGGCTGTGAGAATTGAGCCCCTGCCAAGAACTTGCTTTGACTGCGAAAAGGTAGTAGAAGTCACCAGACCTTTCTTCAAATTCTGTTAACGTCGTTAAATAGGCTGTGCGGGGAATTTACGTCAATATTGTTGACTTGATTGACTGGGCTCGCAGCAGAGGCGAGCGTAGTAACGTGCGGCTTTTTCATAGCCTAGAGGAACTGCGTGATTACACCAGGAGAACACGTAAAGTTTTTCGAAATGATCTTGACGAAAGTGGAAGCGGCAACATAGTTCTTAGACATTTACTTCGATTTATCTTTCGAGAGAAGTGAGGTTTGCTAATGTGAGACATTCATATTGACTCAAACAATATTTCGGCCGAGATGCGACACGACGTGCTTCCACGGCTAGTTGTCATCGGCCATCTTTGTGGTTATGAGGAAGCCTCGTTTACATCACAGAGTCCGGAAACAGATACAGCAAAGCTCTAGAACTTTCTCATGTGAGGGCAGCAAGGAGGGGGGCAATATCGTAATACCTTGCCGACTAATTTCCTCCTCGCCTAGAGAAGCGAGACCTGGGGAACGATTCCATAATTAAAGCCAAGGGGTCGGCTAGAAGATGAGTTCTGAAAATATCAAAACTCACTTTGTCCTGCAAAGAGAGGGTCATATCCTCCATATTATGCTGAAAAGTGACAGGAGGGCCACCTTAAGAGAGTTCTTCTTTCTTGTTTATATCCATATCCAGCAGCGAGAAGCGAACGGCCGAAGATAAAGGAGATTGAGAAAGGATCGCAGGTGAAATAGTTGCAGAGTGGACAATGTTATATCTATACCTTAGTGTCCTTGCTATGAGATCAATCAGACCAGGTTCAAGATGAATGAGACTGAAGGGACAGCCCAGTCAGTCCTGAAGCAAGCCGTGGGAAATCCAAGTTTACCCATTCCGAAAATGGGCATTTACAGTAGCTATTTTGGCGGCAGAACAAGGTTGTGATTTTGCTCTTGCGATTACAAACCGTGGCGCTTCGTGGCCCTTGGGTTCCAAAGTAGTGTTTTAAAAGCTTATTTGTGTCTTCTTTCAAAAGTCGTCTTCAGAAAGTCACTTTTGCTACAAATACGTTACTTTGGCACCGCAATACCGGCTGGACCACCGGTCGGACCCAACAGTTTCCTATCTACCAACACTAGAAGCTACGAATCCTCATCAATCCTTATCAATCCATATCAATAGATATGAATCGTCTTCAGATGTCAACGATGGCCACGAGTCAGACTTCTAATTAGCTATGCTCACTAGGTTACTAGACTACATAAGCCTCGTTATTCGCACCATAAAAGCAAGAACATATTCTGAAAAATAACACAAATACATGGGGAAAAGAATTATATCACGCATGCAATTTAGTACTAACTGGACTCCTCCACTTACACTTCCTTCATAACCTCAAGACAAAACACGCCTATAATAAATTCAATAAGACAAAAGAGCTTCAATAGCTAATTAATACTTAATTAAAGATCTAGAGAAAACCTTTTTTAGCATTATCAGACAACAAGTATAGATCGTATTGCTCTTTCTAAGCAGTTATACAAACGATAAGTTCAAACGGCATGATGTTTTTACTAGCTTTAACAAAAACTCGCCATAAATAGCGTAACTCTATCACAACATCGTCATAAAACATTACCCAACAAAGACACACATTTATATAACCACCAGATTTAGATATCTATATTTAGTTCAGCACCCTAGTAACCTAAAAATAGTCTAACCACAAATTCTTGATAGAACTAAAGATACCATAAGTGACATTAAAATCGTACAACAGATATATAGTGCCGTTGCACCGATCTGCCAGCTTTTGACTCAGGCTTTCTTTAGCTGCAGCAGTGCTCTTCCTGAGTTCATCGTGGACAAGCTTTTGTGAGTAAGACAAGACATCGGATTGGACGTCATCGGGCGTGATCTTGTGCTCGAAAAGCGAGGCACCATGCGATTGGTCATGAAGGCAGGTACGAATTTCGGGCTCATCGCGGCTGACGATCATAACACGAGCAGCGGCATCTGCAGTAGCTTGCATCAGCGCCTCTATAAAGCCAGGAATCAGGTCATCATGACCAGTCGTCTTATTCCCATTCTGCCAGATGCATTCGTCCAGTCCATCTAAGATGAAGGTGCACCCTGGGATAGATTTTACGATATCCCGTAGAAGGCTGACAACGTCTCCCCGTGTCGCTTTTTGTCTTTCCTGGGCCTCCCATCGTTCTCGAACCAAAGAGAACGCCGCAGGTTGAGACATCACTTGAGATACCCATGATCTTATTGCCACATAGGGATCTTCTCTTTCAATGTCGGAAGAGAAAAAGAAACTAGCGACCGGTGCGTCCGACATGGAGGACAAGTAGTCGATGACCTTCATACATAAGACGGACTTTCCAAACCCGGCCGGGCCATTGATCCAAAGAAATTTGGAATTTCCATTTGGAAACGAAGACGAATACCACTCTTGAAACCAATCCCGATCCATAACCCATTCGCAGGTGCTGACCATTCTGTTTTCCACATATTGCTCGTAGCGATCGTTGGGGAGATGATTTCCTAGCAGCCATGTCTGCAAATCTCGTTTTGTTTCGGCTTCACATATAAGATGAGGTCCAGTAGGCAGAAGTAGAGAGCATACCTTGAATATCGCTCTCTATTCGGCGCAGAACGCGTTCAAATTCAGCGATACAGCCCCCTGGAGCCAGGTAAGCAGCTAGAGAAATTGTTAGATTGGGCCCGGTGACGCTATAGTATATTCATCACGAACCATTTAAATGCCCAAAGGTTTCATCGCAATCGTTGAGCTCTCCGTGATTCGACATCACGCTACAGCCTCCATCTTTTATGGGAACCAATGCATGCAATGTTTGCACAATCGATGAGAATTGCTCGACTTGTGTGGCTCGCTTTGCCTTGTCTCGTAATGCCCATTTGAGCTTCTGTCGTTTAGATTCGAGGGGAGCCAGGGAATGAGTGTGCCCGTCAAACGCCGGCTTGGATTTTGAATCAGTTTCTTCCTGGTAGCGGCAAATATCTCTGATGGCCGAGAGAAGTTCTTCGACCGTTGATAGTATCTGCGGATCATCGAGAAACTTGTCATGTTGATCCGATAGCCCATCAGGTCCAAGCCCAACGGCCTGGCCCCATCGCTCCAACTGAATCTTGTGAGCGCTGAACTGAGCCGTCAAGGCGCGAGACTCGCTCCCATAGTCCTTCCACGATTCAAACTTGTCGAGAATGTCCAAGCAGGTATTGAATAAACCAACTAGCCCCACCATGCCGACTGCAAAACCTACCGGCTCCATGCTTGAGCCAAGCTGTCGATGACCTTTCTGGCTACTATCTCCAGTGCCACCCTTGAGCCACCCAGCTTATGCGGGGTTGGGCTGCAGTCCATTTCGAGTATATCACGTGAAATGGGGCTAAAAAGCCTCCATAGCGCCATTCTTTCTATATCCACGGACCACATCAGGAATGTGTTTGAGAATAACCCTGGAAGACTCGCACCCGGTTTCAATTTTTTATTTTGCATGTCGTTGCCATTAACATCTGAACCGCATTTGGTCCTCGATGGCATCTCTGCGTATACAAAGGCTATATCTTCAATAGCTGAGATTTGGAAAAAGGTCCGGAGAACTACACATTTCGAAGGTTGCCCGAGTGTAGTCAATCTCTTGGCGGTGAAGGCTTATCGATAGGCCGCAGATCCCGATGACTTCACCATCCAACGTCTACCCGAGGTTTCTGGTACCTGACATCTGAGCCTTGACCAACAATTGACACCCCCGGACCCTGTTCGATTGCCTCTGTGTGTTGAGATTCTGTGGGATGCAAGCTGCCGCTGCCCGATGCTGCCCGTAACTGTCTGGGCCAATTATATTTCATTTTTTACGCTTCCGGCGTTTGCGCCGTCCAAGCTACCACACTCGGAATACCGATGAGATTCGATCTGGCATCGACTCATCTTCATATTTCATACTAGCGGTCAATTCCCATCCAAGGCGTGGGGTCTGATTGCTTGAGAACCGGCACGATGTCGAACAACGGCACAATAGCGGTGCCGCAGGTCAAAACAAGCACCTCGACAAGTATGCGACCTCAAGATCCTCAATTGAGCCTACCCAGCTAACTCGATTCGCGCATCTAGCCTCAAAAACACCCTTCCACTTTGCAGCCGGCCTTTGCTCTGGCCTCACCTCCTCCATCCTCCTCCAGCCCGCCGACCTCCTCAAGACCCGAGTCCAGCAATCCCAAGGAGCCGCCCTCCTCCCCACCCTCAAGGCAATCCTCTCCTCCCAGAACCCAATCCGCGGTCTATGGCGCGGCACACTCCCATCCGCCCTGCGAACAGGCTTTGGCTCCGCCCTCTACTTCACCAGCCTCAACTCACTACGCCAAGCCGTCGCGCAGAGCAACCCAATGGCTCTAGCTAGCCCAGTGACAGGCGCCAAGTCATCCTCCGTCCTCCCCAAACTCTCCAACACCGCCAACCTAGCCACCGGAGCCGTCGCCCGAGTCGCCGCAGGCTTCGTCATGATGCCCGTAACCGTCCTCAAGGTCCGCTACGAATCAGACTACTACGCATACCGCAGCCTACTCGGCGCAGGCCGAGATATAGTCCGCACAGAAGGTTTCCGTGGCCTCTTTGCCGGGTTCGGTGCAACTGCTGCTCGCGACGCCCCATATGCTGGTCTCTACGTCCTCCTCTACGAGCAGCTGAAACGTCGCCTCGCTCTGATGACCACCAAATCGGGATCCGACGGTTCCCCGGCACCCGGCGTTTCATCTTCGTCAATAAACTTTGTCTCTGGTGCCGCGGCTGCCGGAATGGCGACTGCGATCACTAATCCGTTCGACGCTGTCAAGACACGAGTTCAGCTCATGCCGGCCAAGTATGGGAACATGGTCCATGCTACGCGCCTAATGCTCCGCGAAAACGGTATCCGCAGTCTCTTTGGTGGACTCGGTCTCCGTATGGGCCGCAAAGCTATTAGCTCGGCGCTTGCATGGACCGTCTACGAGGAGTTGATCCTGCGTGCTGAAAAGCGCTGGGAATCGAACCACCAGATGGGTCTTTAGGTTGGCGGTTGGCTTTGTCTGACCGCCACTCTGCTCCATTGGCACCAACACTCATATCCACTCTTGTATCATAGTCCATTCATCCTCAAAAGTTCTCCACGGCTTCGATCTGCGTTGGTGTCCGTGCACCCGCGCGCCTACCTTGCATCGAGCTTGCCCTAATGAGGGTGCGTACATAGCTCCGACCTGGCATATGTACTGTACTGCATCTGCGCATGTCCAATAATCTCCGATCACATCTCTTCCCTTGTTCATGGCTTCGACCTTTCTTACCTGGATCGCTTTAAGTAGTCCACATTTGAGACGAGAGATGCTTAATCTATAGAACCTAGTGACTACATATTCGCAGGATAAGGAGTTTAAAAAGGTCATAGAATCATATCGCGTTACTATACTACCACATACTCTGTGATATCAAAGCCAAAAACACAAAAGTAAACGAAGAAAAGAAACCAAACAAATCCCAGCTTAACATCAACCAAACAGAAAACAAGTTCAAATCCAAGAAAATCGCAAAACCGAAACCAAATGTATAAGCATGTCCATCATTTTGATCATTCTGATCCAGCATCAATCATTTCAAACACGGCCAACTCAGGTGAAGATAAAGCGGCTCTTGGGACTCTTCTTCCGGACCAGGAACAACTTGTCCTTTTTGCGATCATTGACCCTCAGCTCGGTCATGGAACTGGAAGTCTGGGCAATGACCTTGTTGTCACGCAGGCGTCGGGTGTGTGCGAATAGCTCCTCTTGGAAGTCTTCGGAAATCCACTGCTTGATGACGAGGTAGTTGGGGTCGTGCTAGAGTTCATGTTAGCATTCGGCTCTCCGTGCTGATGTAGGGTGCGGTGTTTCTTACAGGGTCTGTGTCCCAGGGCAGGTTGTAGGCGTGCAAGGTTTCGATGAGGAGGTGGTCTTTGTGAACCTGTGATGGTCAGCGAAACGTTCGAGTGGAAACTAGATATCAGATGTTCATTCACATACCTTGATCCAAGTCATCTTGTGGTCCGGAGGTCCATGGCCAGGAGCATGGCCATCCTTTCCGTCCTTGCCATCCTTGCCATCTTTACCATCCTCGGCCTTCCCCTTCCCCTTGACAATCTTCTCAATCTCCTCGTCGGAATATCCCATGCTCTTGAGACGATCCCGGAAGGCCTTCTCCTCCTTCGCCGCCGCCTCAGCCTCCCGCTGCTTGATGCGCTCCTGTTCAAGCTTCCACTCCGCAACAGCCGCAGCCTCAGCAGCAGCCTTCGCAGCAGCAGCATCAGCAGCCGCCTTCGCCAATCTCTCCTGCTCAAGCTTCCACTCCTCAACAGCAGCAGCCTTCATAGCAATCTCCTTCGCCTTCTTCGCCTCAGCCTCCTTAGCCTTCCGCGCATCCTCATCCCGAATCTGCTGAATCACCCTCTCCCTCTCCTCCTCCTCCTCCTTCTCCTGAGCAAGCTGCTTCCACTTCTCCTCCCTCAACAACTTCTCCCGCGACGACTTCTCCTGCTCCCGCTTCGCAAACTCCCGATACTTCTCATCCTCCAACTTCTTCCTAACCTCCTCCGCTTCCTCAGCAGCCCTCCGATCAGCAGCATACCGAGACATCTGCCACCTCTCCTCAGCAGCCCTCTGCTCCTCCTTACTAACAGCCTCCCTCTCAAGTTCCCTCAACCGCGCATTCTTCGCCGCCTTCGCCTCCATCTCCTCAGCAAGCCGCGCCCGCTCTAACTCCTCCTGCACACGGCGCTTCTCAGCAAGCATCTCCTCATACCGTCTCTCGCGGTCTTTCCAGTACCGCGATTCAAGCGGGTCAATCACCCGCTCCACAGGCCCGGGCCCGGGCGCCGGTGCCGCTGGAGGCGGTGGGGGCGCGGGCGGTCCCGGTGCCATGGTCCCCATCTCATTAGCCCGGTTCCGTCTTCGCAGCTCCCGCTCCAGCCTCTCAGTCTCATGCTTCAGCATCTTGAGATCCATATCCTGACGGATATCATTATGCTCGAGGAGCTGGTGACCCATGACGAGTTCATAGTCTCGGTGGAACGGTGAGGGGTCCCGGGAGAAACTGGCGCCGCTGACGGCGCGCTCGCGCCGTGGCTGGTGGGCGGGCCCGCCGACGTGCACGTAGTCATCGTCGGCGAGATGGTTGGCGCTGTGGCTGCGGTGGTGGTCGTGGAAGTCGTGGCGGTCGGTGGAGCGCTGGTGCACGCGGCGGGAGGACTGGGTGTTCTCGGGCCGGTTGTCGGAGCGCACGGCTTGGTCGTTGAAGATGTTGATGTTGGGGATGCCGGGCTCGCGGCCTTCACGACCTCGGTGACGGCCGCCGGTGGAGGCGGAGCGGTGGACGCGCGAGGTCTGCTCGGGGACTAGGAAGGCGCGCGGGGAGCGGCGGCGGTGGCGCGAGGAGGAGCGCTGGTGGAAGTGGGCGCGGTGGGCGCCTCGGCCGACGTCGAAGTCGGTTTCCGAGTAGGAACCGTCGGAATCAAATTCGTCGGGAAACATGGCTTCTACGGGCATGTTGGGGTGCGAGGTGGTCGCAGTTGGGAGGCCTTCTGATAGAGGGGGCCGAAGTGGGGAAATTGTGTCAGTCGCAGGTGGCGGGTGATGGGAAATGCAAAAAGGAGAGTGACAAGACAATAAGTTGGTCTCAGGTGAGATCGACAGAGAGAGGGGAAGAGGAAGAAGAGGAAAAGAATAGAAATAGCCCGTGGGGGCTATTTATTTCAGCTGTCATATATTCTTATTTTATTTCTTCTCGACTCGACTGCACTTCAGCCTCATGGCGCCTCGCCTTACTTCGTACAGATCGGCCATTATTCGTCTCCCTTTCTGTCCCTTTCTGTATCCTTCTTATTCCCCGTGATCGATAAGGGTGTGTTCTCTCTTTTTCTCTCTCTCTCTTCTTTATTGTGCGAACTCCGTAGTAGATGTCCCTCGTATTCTCCAAGTGCAATGTACATCAGGGTCCACTCTGGAGATTACCAACTCGACGCAAAGTGACCGATGTACATGTAGCGCCCTATGATTAGCGTCTTTCCAGACCGCACATTGGGCATCGGCGCTGCACCTCCAGGAGGGGCGGGATCCTCTGCGCCAATCCCTGTCGATACCGCTGTGAGAACCTTGGTCGATGTGAACCTGATTGTATTGGGCCTTGTGTTTCAAGTTTGCCTACTCTAGGTTCTGTAGATCGTTGAGACTCTGTACTCCGTGCAGGAAGTAAATAGAAGTCAACAAAGTCGTTCCACGGAATAGCCCTGGAGAGTGTTGGTTCCAAGGTTGGGGGCCGCATCCCGCTCAGTGAGCCATGGCACTCTCGACTCTCTTCTCTAACTACTCTAACTACTACTATTCTATTTCTTCTATATTCTCTTAATCTATATATTCTTATATTCTTATATTTTATATTTTATATTCTATATTCTATATTTATATTCGATCGGAATACAAAATAACGACCTCGTGGCTCTTGTTCTTTCCAATCCGCCGTGTCACAGCGTCTGACGTAATATTCTTCCCCGACAAGGCACTCCCATCGCTTGTTCGCATACTTCCTATAGTTCGCAATGCACCATACTTCATACTCCCACCGGGCCAAATGTAAGCTTTCACTCATCTTCAAGCCCTACTTTTATATCTTCTGCACAGATCGACCCCGCCATCCGAGCTACCTAAAACTATACGCAAGAAGGATTGTGCATCGCATACTCCGTACTTCCACGCGGAGATCCCTGCAGCGAGGGATCAGGATCTTCACCGTGCAGAGCATATGCATTTCTACATGTAATTCTCTATATTCCATGCCCTGTATGTTCCAAGGTTATGTACAGTCTTTCGCCACTGCATCACTGCTTTCACTGTTTCACGAGACGTCAGTCTGACCCATCTCGGGAATGCCCAGACTCGTACGTCATTTTAATCTATTGCCCGTGGGAGATGACGACAACGGCGCACATGATATTTTCAAGTTGGCACCTGGACATGCGTGTAGATAGTCATAGTCATAGTCAGAGTCAATAGTGAGACTGTTGAAGTCCCTTTGTTCGGGTTCCAAGGTTCTAGATGTGGATATACCCGACTGAAACTGCCGATTTTGACGTTGGGTTGGATACTTGGCACACTAGTCTATGCACTTTATACTCTTCATACTTGATACACTTCCAAGGTTCAAACCTTGGACACTCTAGACTTCAGCCCTATGTCGGATCAGCGTTGGAGAATGTATAATGCGTGTTTCGCAGGATCCACGTCTCCTTACTCCGTACGTGGACGACAGCTGCATGATAAGATCGGAATGGACCCACTATCCACCAGACCTACAGCATGCATCGGATTCTGAGAGCATCGACCTGCATGTTTCAACCTCGTTGACCATATCAGGAGCCGAGAGCATTCACAAATTTCAAGATCTTACAAAGGAAAGCAGATCAACCATACTGGCACATCTCCCAAGGTTGGAAACACAAATACCAGGGACTTCGGGATCATGCCCAGGTAGGATTCTCACCTCACAGGTTGAATTAAAAAAAAGTACTCCATAGCAAGCGACAACTCCGGGGTATCCAAGTCGCCGCATAAATATTTCTAGAAGCCCGACCAAACCAGGCCAGCCCAGTGCAATCCGGATATGTATGCATCCACCCCTTGCAGTCCAAGGAAGCTCACCAGCTCCGAGACGATGAAGTCCTGAATCCACCATTCAGCACAACAATGTGTGGCAGATCCACGGTCAAGAAACACACAGTCAAGAAACAAAAGACTGCGCGAGCCCATCTTCCAAGGTCCGACTGGCTATTGGATCAGATTTGGTCCGCACGGTGATACTGTACCCTGCCCCGGTATAACGTATAACGACCGGTATCACCACGTATATCACCGAAAGCTCATCCGTATCAACCGACCTCAACGTCAACTAAATTATCCCCACCGCTCAAGCCCGACCCGACTTCAAAATCTGCTCCAGATTCTCCCGACTCTTCTGATTCGTCGTCTCATGGTACTGCAACTTCTTCTCCAGATTGGTAATTTCCGCAGCCGCCTCGCCGCTCTCGCGCGTAAGGCGCTTGTTCACCGTATCGACCGGAACATTGACGAACCTGGAACAGGGGGTCAGCCATCAGCCACAAATTCAAAGAGCGGTCGCGGGTGGAATTTCAGGGTTCGGGTTCGGGTTGCGGGATGGCTGTTCCGATGGGAAAACACCGGTGTGGAGAATTCTGAACGCAGCGCTTACATCTTTCCGCATCCTTCGTAGACATTGGTTTCACTGGGTAGCTCGGATAGTTCCTTCGATGTGAGTTGCAGCATGCGGATGTCGCGCTGCTTGGCGGTCATGTGCGCCTTGGTGAGGCTGATTTGTTGCTGGGAGGCGATGGCACGGGATTCAATTTCTTGGAGGAGCTGTTTGGGGGGTTTCTTGTTAGCTTTGGGGATTCTGATACCGTTGGTGTGTTGAATGGGGTTGTGAGACGGTTCGGGGGACCGGGTGAGACCTTGGTATTCTGGTTCATCACCCGGTCGTGGCGTCTGGAGGAGAGGGCGTTGTGAAATTGATTCAACATACCTTCTGGAGAGCTTCGTTGGGGATCGACATTATGGCTGTGGAGGTGGGATTCGGAGCTTGTTGAGGGGTAGGAGGGGTGCGGGAATGGTTTGTTGACGTGGAGCTTCAAAGAGGGTTTTGTTTTCGCGACTCCGCTTGAGATGGAGTAATTTTGACTGAGACAATGTTGTTTGAAGTGTCTCGCGTCGATGTCTATGTGATGTCTTGGTCGTCGCCAATTCGACTTGCTCGGCGAATCTCAATGAGGGCGGTGGAGCGGTCGAGGCGGTGGGTTGATATTGCCCAACTTAGGGCTGTATGCAACAGAGGGGGAAAGGTAATTGTTTTGCATGAGGCATTACTTGTTTTGTTTGAAATGAGTATGAGCTGCATGATAGGCCTGACTAGAGAAAAATCAAATATGTTGATAAAAGGGAAGTTTTGGTGGCACAATTCACAATCCAACACTAAGTTCTGAGTGGCAACAGCCTGTTGACCAACTTTTGCATATTTATTCCTTTGAGGTCTAGCACACAAAGAGATAGCAAAAGAATAAAAGAGAAACTGAAAGGAAGAGGTAGGCTAGGGGGTAGAGTCACAAGTATAGGGAAGTGTAATAGCCAAACGGTATGGCCAAATCGAGCTCCTAGAAATGGGAAAGTAAACATTAGCAGGCATGTCACTCTTAGGAAGAACACGGGCGTTCCTGTTTGGGGATCTCGATAAGCACTAAAGATTGAATAAATTATTCTAAGTAGAAAAGGCTAATGATATCCAGAAGGAGCCAGTCATCTGCTCCAACCTTCTAGCCGGAGGATTTGATCAGATGGCCGGACTCCGGGGTAATCGGGGAGCAAGTAAGCAGTTGTAAGGGAGCACAAAGAGAGCAAATTGGGAACCATGGATCGAGCCAGCCAAGATGTTTCAAGGTGTTGTCCTCATTCTCTATCTAAATTGCGGGTCGATTTGAGTAAATCTACGAGGGGAAAGTTGTTTTTTTTTTAAGTATGCAACAACAAGTTGCAGTATGATATGCGATTCAAATTTCAAGAGATATCGAAGAAAATAAGAGAAATATCCATGACATGAACAGAAGTGGAAAAAAAAAAAAAAAAGAAGTAAAAAAAGATCGCAATCCGCCCATCATTCTGATTCCTGTTTTCCCAAGACTTCTGAGTAAAAAGGCTCATCGGCATAATCAACTTCTGCATCGGTATCAAAGGCGCCACCAATTGCAAAAAATATCAATCAGCCCGTATTCAAACATGTATTCAAACATAGATGTGCGCGTGGTGCACGACCGAGACCTAGTACTGCGAAGGCTCGGTGTGGCACCACATATCGTATTCAGCATGGGCTGGCTCGGGAATGCCTCCCTGGCGAGCCATCTCCCAAGCCTGCGCCTGCTCCCGTGTCTCTATGCTGTGCATACTGGGCAGGTAGGCGGATTCCATACCGGGGTGTGGGTATGGGGCGGGGCTAGGGGTCATGGACGAGCCCGAGGTGGAGGGGAGGTAAGCTTGGGCGGACTCATCCCATGCTGGGTAAGGGGAGGGGGAGGCGTAGGTGGTCATGGTAGGTTCTCCAGAGACGTCGCCGGATTGGGAGAGGAGTCGGGGGTCCATGTCGCTGGGAGGGAGACCGTGAACCATTTGTGATTGGGGTAGTAGCAGCTCGTGGTGGGCAGCGCCGGGCAGGCCGGCGAGGGATGAGTCGTAGTGGATCTCGTGAGATGGACTGACGGGGCCGAAGGAGACGTCTTCCACCTTGGAGACGGGACCTTGGAGAGCGCTGGGGTGCACCACCGCCATACCGATTGGGTGGCTGGTGGTGGACCAGTGGGAGTTGGAGTGGGAATGGATATAGTTGGGGATCATGAGAGAGTCAGGGCCATCAAAGGGTGAAGAGTCCCTGCTGTTATCATAGTAGTTGCTGTTGAAGCTGTTGGCGCGCGAGTGGCTGCCGTATAGCAATCTGGTAGAGGCAGTGGAACCACCGAACTCACTGTCCATATCGGACATTCCACTCTCGTCAGCGAGGTGGGCGGGCACAATGGCGGACATGCCGCTGTCGCGGCGAGTGCCGGCATTGTTCTTCAATGGAGCAAACTTGTAGTCTGGATGGGCAGCCGCATGGTTGTCCCGCTCAATTCTGGCCAGCTCCTGGTACTTGCGCTGAATATCCTCAGGCTCCATGTGCCAGCTGGAACCAGTCACCTTGGAGACGATCTGGTGGTTATTGGCGCCGACAAGCACCTTGGCCCGCGCAGTGTAGGCAGACCGGTATAGCAAGTAAGCGTTCATGGGACGGCAGATCTTGCCGTTCTTGTTCCGGACTTCCTCCAGGCGGTCTTCAACAGAACGGTGTGCCCATTCGACCATGTCACGAATGGGAGTGGAGTGAAAGCTTGCGGTCAACTGGCTGAGAGGACCCTCCAGCTTGAATCCGATATCAGAGTCCTTGCGGCCAGTCTTCTGGCGACGGACTTGCTTTCTCTTGACTCTTTGGGTTGGGGTTGCCCGAGCACGAGAGGCTGGCAGACGCTGGGGAGGAGATCCCATTGCGCTCATAGAGGGAGATCCCATGAAAGGCGAGCCTTCATCGCCAGTTGGAGGAGGTGTCATGGCTGGATCCGCAATCATCATCTATATGGCATCGTTGTCAGTAGATGTAATACAAGAGCATAAAAAAGATCAAGCTTACCCCATGAGTTGGTACGCTGGTATAGCCACTGGCAGTCTGGTAGTACTGCGGGGGAGAGCCATAGTGCTGAAGAGAGAAAGGTCAGTCCTGCTGGCCTTGACACCAAGATGGACAAGAAAGGACATACCATTGCCTGGTGGCCCAGGTCTTCAGACATCATGGGGTAACTCTGGTAAATTCCAGAGTCTTCAAAGGACTGATGGATGTGTCCGTCAGAGGAATTAGTGGGAGAAGGAGGAATCCTCTTGAAAGTCATTGTCCAGAGACTAAGATGTTGCAATCTTGATACAGGCTGGTGAGAGAAGGAGGAAGAGGAGATTCCAAAGAAGAGAAAGACTTTCAGAAGAAGGAAAGAAGCGGAAAAGGTGTAGAATAAAGAGGACTGTCCTACTCTGCAGTTGCAGTCCCCTGAAAGAGGTTTCAAACACGCAGCGAGATGTGAGACAGGTGCATCAAACTGTCAAGTATTCAAACGAAGTACAATTGAAGATTATATCTCAATGTATTCAAGATGTCAGAGTTGGAAGGTCAAAGAGATGTAGATCAGGGAAGTTGAGGGGGGCGGGTCTCGAACTAAATAAGAACATGAAGCAGAGCAGAGTAGACGAAGTATAAGAGATCCCTTCGAGTAGAGTACGCAAACAGCTAGAGGCTGAAACTGAGTCAATATAATACAATACCGAATATATTACCTTTTTTTCTGATTCGTTTGGGGACATTTTGGGGAATTCGATTTAATTCGATTTTCTTTTTTTTAAAAATTATTTTATTTTTGATATTATTATTTCCTACCAGATTTCCTCTTTTTTATTTTAATATCCCATTTAGTTCGGACCTTTTCTTCCACATCAAGCTGTCTAGATAGACCTTTTGGGATTTTCCCAGTGAATTTCCCCCCAGTGGAATTAACCCATATCTTTCACGTTGATCACCCGTATGGTATTTTTATACTGTTCTTTCTCTCCCCTACTCTAATCCCAGAGGCGTTCGTCGCAGATTATCCTTTGTCCACAGACTCCCGTCCGATCATCCCCTTGCTATTGGTTCTCGCCCTCTCTATGCCCCAGTTTTTCCCATAGTCAAGATAATCTGCTACACTTCTTCACCTTTGTGCTAATTCTGGCAAACTGCATTCCCATGCCCGGAATAGCACTGGGAGAGAAGGGACTGGGGATCTAGCCCGCTGGGCCACCGACACTTTGGTATCGATACCAACTGGGCACTTTCAGTCGATTGCCCGGGGTTGTCATAGGCCAGATACTAATGAGCCAGAGAGGGATAGGGTGGGGCAGGTGCCAGACGTTCGTGGCAGAGGATAGTGCAAACCTAGCGTGCATAGGCATACTTACAGTTAGCACCGAATAGCACCTCGGGATTCGGGTTACGGAATTGGTGTCTGCCTTTTCGTTTTTGGGGGAAAAAAGAAAAACCAAAAATTAAATTTAAAAAAGATTGCCTTCTCACGATATAACGACATCTCAGGGCCATGTGGAAAAAGCAAACATGAACAGGCATACGGAGTATAGAGCCAGGGTATTCCGTATCAGTGTCCAAGAGTATACACTCTATGATCTATTTGTAATAGTAACGGGCTACTCAAGTTAAGGCATTAGACACGTTCCCATATAGAGATGTCCAGCATACGGAGTTCAGGGAGTATGCCAAGCAGAGCCCCCAGGCTAAGCCTGCTAGACGTGACATCGGCGATTACCAAGCCTATGTCGCCAACGGGCCAAAATTACACCGTCTCTCTGTGCTCTGATCTCTATACTCTCCATACACCATATTTCATACTTCCACCTTCATACGCCATATGGAAACTCCATCAGCTCGTGATACACTACCTCATCGGCATCCACGGTTCAGTCAAAGTTGAGTCTATTCCCAACAGATCTCCCTGGAGAGTGCCCAGAGGATCAACCATGGATTGCCACACAGAAAAGGGTAAGAGTCTAAGATCGTGAGATGTCGGGGAGATCGGTTTGGCCCTTTTCCCATTTTACCCAAAGGAGTATAGGGTGGGTTTGGAGAGTGATCAAAAGTGTGTAATTCGAAGGGACCGCGAATGGAGAAGAGATCGACAGAGTTGACGTTGAAGCCGAGATAGGTCTAAGATGACCGTTCCATGGGCTACTGAGCGCCGCCTGAACGCTGATTGGCCACGGGAGGAGTGGTTGATGAGTCCGGAAAGCGCGCGGTCCCCGATTGGTGCGATTGGAGTCTTGGCATTTCGCTCTCTCGCTCGACTTCCCGGCAATGCCGATCTGTTGGTTTTTGACGATTCATGTTGGTTGTTCTGGTTGTTCTAGTTATTCTGGTTATTCTACTGTGCTCTCCTGACTGATCTTCCCGCTTTGGTTGTGGAGTCTTATGACGTTCATACTCCACGTTCTGCCCGGTCCATCTTTCCAACCAATGCATTTCTCGCGTCTTGCGCTTAGCTTATACTTCCAAATGGCGTCTACACATCCGCTTTGAGACTCTCTATTTGAGATTCTCTATTTCAGAATCTTAATTCTAATCGGTCAAAGTTTGGTGGCTGTTTCCATGTCGAGAATACAGACAATACAGACAGCCCTGCGGTGCGTCGGGGAGGTATTTCAAATGTCCCCATTAGACTGACACTGGCCCATGGAATCCAGGGCGATATGCAGGTCCCAGCCATGCTGTGTTCCCTTTCATCCCTTTGCCTCGTGGGTGTTGGATCCTTGGCCATGCATACCTTTTTCTTTGTTGAGCCCTGAACCCTGTCCATCCTCGAGAATTACCCAATGATCGATCACTCCTGCTCCAGGGGCGTTGATGCCATGTGCTGCGCCAGATTCTGTGGCCAATGATGCCATCAGGATCTTGAAAGTCCCCTGTATTGCCATTGCCATGAGGTTGTCTGCTTGCCAGACTGACCGGGGTTGGGGTTAAGCCTGTCCTTTGAGCTTATCCTTTTTCTTTTTTTAAAAATCTCACTGCTTTTATGTACGGTGCTCTTATTTTAGGTCCTGGGTAATAACACGAGGTTTTAATGAGGCTGAGGGCCAGAGTTAGCACACAAACTCCGTAATTTGCAGATCCTCCATATACCAGAGTGAGTGAATTGTGGGTCGGGATGGAGAACCTAACGGCCTCCGCCGACGCGGAGGAGGGACGATACTGCTTCAAATTTTCAAATTCTGGTGATATATCGCGTAGTCAAAGTGTAATTACGAATAGATTCGACGATAGATTCCCACTGTCAAGTCCAGAAGCCATGTGGCTACAGGTGAGTATGCAATCAGACGCTTCCCAAGACGGGAGCTGCATGCTAACCATGTCGAGCCAACTCGACCCAAAAAAAAGAGAGTAAATTCACCTCCGCCGAGTACTCGGAGAAGTTAATACAGGTTCATTACAGCCCTGTCGTTCGGCAGTCGAGAAGATCATGGCGCCGGTTCTGGGAAAGCCAATAATGACAGGATCCCAACGGGTGCTCAGACCATGGGAAGATAGGAACCAGATGCACGGCAAGGATCAGCAAGGATCACCCCGCTCCTTTCCTTCCAATCCTTCCAAGCCTTCTGGAAGGCCGATTTCTCTCGAAAGAGGTTAAGCTTCAAACGCTAATGGGTCGGCTGACTGAAAGACTATGCGCCTTGCCAGCGCCCTGCGTGCCACTGCTAAACGGTCGTTTCATCACTCTCTTTCACCCCCTGATGGACCGTTTTTTTTTCTAAAGATAATCTCATCCTCGTTTCAGGTCATTGTGGTTCTGGTTCTATTCTTGTCCCCGACAGAGAAAGAAAGGAATGAAGTCCCTGGAAGTCTACTGATGCTAAGTACGAAGTGTGAAGACGCCATCCGGGGCGATGAACATGGGGAGAAGAACGTGCCAGGGTGGTTATTTCTAGCTAGCCAGAATAGTAACAACCTTGTAATTCCCCATTTGGTTGGGAGGTCCCCGGTCCCCGAAGTGCCCTACAAGTACTCCGTAACTGATTCCCCTTGACAGTTGAGTCCTGCGCCTCAACACCAGGGTGTTCGATCACCAGGGTGTTTGATTTCTAACGATATGCGGCTGAAGGCATGGATTACATAAAAGCTATTACTGTTTCCATGCTATGATCGACTAGGGCATGTTCATTCGGCTCCCGGCTGAAGAAAGCTGATCCGGTTTTGATCGGTGTAAGGATCACTCTCACTTCGAACAGCCGTCCTGACTAAATCGGACCTTTACAACTCCCCAACGACATCCCCCAGCCCACCCGTACAGTGTGAACAAACCTTTGCGTCTAGGACAAGATTATTCACAACTAGGAAGGTAGTCAACCCAAGAAAGCAACTTAACTCCGTTATCCTCCCCTCGTCCACATCCAGTATTTTTAGGGTTCAGGCCTCGCGGCAAGGGATAAGTGACAGACAACGGGGAGGGGATCGGAGCAATGGACGAACCAAAAACCGCTGTGTAAACGGAAGATCGCCATTCCGAATACCGCTGCATAGTGTCAACTATTCGGGAATGGATACAAACTTCTCCCGTGCCTCAAAATCCGGATTAATATTTCCTATTAGCCAGGAAAACTGTCAGACCGCTATTGCCAGAGCCTCCTGCGCAATAGCAGCTTTGGCAACGCTAATATTCCTGTGACTAGGGTTGTGACGCGATAGTGTCCCGAAGGGGATATTGCAAGGTACTCAGTACTCAAGCCAAGCAAACACGTACGGCTGAACAAAAGCCGAGCTCTAAAATCCGACGATAGGTGGGGAAGGGGGGTATTCTCAACAATAGATAGTCCATAGCTTGAATAGTAACTGGCCCGAGGATCTTCAACGCTTTGAGCTTCCAGAAAACGCACGAAGACTACTGTACGGAGTACTCCGTACAAGTACTGGTAATGCAGGGATTATAACTTCGGTATGGAGATCCGGGTCCTGTTTTTTAATTGGGCACCCGGCGGCAATCTCGACTGCTTGCGGTTAATGAAAAGTCATCGTGCTGTTGGCGCTAGGACTTTTCCTTCTCCTCTTTGCTTTTTCTGTCACTGCATCCTGTCGTTTCTCCTGTTTTTTTTTGGCGCCTCGTGCCGGGATCTTTTTCGCCTTCTCTTGCTGATCCTCATATCAATGATGTTGGTGATAGACGTTGCCCCTTCGGCTTCTCAGGATAGGAAATAATGTGCAGCGCACGGTGGAACTAATGCGCGAAATCAGGGTTGTTGCAGGTTTCTACACAGGATAGAGAGACCAGGGGGAGGGAAAGAGAAAAAATATCCAGAAAAGCCACAGATTCACATGGGGAGGTCGGGTATGAGACCTAGCTCTGTCTTGGGTCGCAAAACTAACTTGTCATGAACGTGTACGGAATCTAGACGAGTAAGAACCCGAAATCCGCCAAATCTGCAAGTGTACTCCGTAAGTGTAAGATCCCAACGAATGGTACTCCGTACGGCGGACGCTGAAGTCGGATCCGAGTGTCTCGGTCTAGACGCCAGTCGACTATTCGCCGAAGTTCTACCATCCAACACGATTCAGTACGAAGCACCCCAAGTATCACAATATGGGAGGGCAAGTGTCACGGCAAGGGGCGGGGAATCACCTTGTTGTGACCGCGATAAATGCAATTTTGGAAAAAAAATAAAAAAATAAAAAATGGCATATCGTGCGGAGATATTGACCTCAAAACATGACAGGTCGAGCCCCCCTTCACCCTGGTCTAGCCTCACATCGACGAATGGTCACCTGTTCAGCAAGCAGGGATTCGGCGATCCCGTGTAGCCCTTGCCCTAAGTACGGAGTATGGCGTATAGCTCGGCTCGAGGCAGACAAGTTCTTCTCCTCTCAGGTAGCAATGACGGTAAATCCGGATGGCCAACCGAAGATCGTGGGGATCAAAGTTTCGGAGGAAGCGTGTGATTCTCCCGTCTCTCCCGTCTCATTTCAACGCCTTTCTCGACTACCGTATGGGTGAGGGAGTATTGTGTAGTATAAGGTCCTCCGTGCGCAGCTCCACTGATCTCGACCGTTAGTGGGCCGTTACGCAATGACGCCGTCCAGATCTGAGAGATTACACTCAATACACGCCCAAGCTAAGGTTAGTATGGAACTGTGTAGACGCTAGGACCAGTAGATGGCTGGTTCATCACAATCACATTTCCACAGATCCCGTTCTTCTCCGTCCGTTCGGAGGATGCGAACTTGGGGCTGTTTTAATCTAAGTGGACGGTTAAATGGTTAGTTGCCACATCCTCCTTTTCTATACGGCTATACAGAGTATCAAATGCACAGACTTCACTCTCAGGGACTGATATGATGTAGATCACAGCAGGGTTCACCATCTGGCCTCTGTGCTGCATATACTGTGCTCTGTACTTCGTATACTCCGTACTCCGGACACGATCTCACAAGCGAAAGTGGAGCCGATGGAACAAAACAAAAAAAGGAGCACGATTTCGAATGCAATTGTCCTTTTCGTATCAAACTAATTTAGTGGGGAAATAGTCGGCTGTAGCCTCCCGTGTTGGAGACTAAAAATTGGCGCGGTTGACAAATACTTGTCCGTTTGCCTGCCGTTGCCCTCTGCCCTGGCTACTCTGTACTTGTTTCGCTTTTCTAATGTGCTATTCTCTGTTCCTAGACTATATCCTAGTCATGACGCTTCTATGACCAAGAAAGTCAAGACACATCCAAATGCGTGTAGCAGATGATCAGCTCGGAAGCGCGGCAGGGGAGTGGCCGGGCCAAGTTCCGGAACTCCACAATTTCAAGTTACCCTCTGCTATATCCCTTTTATCCATTTTAACTATATCAGACTATAATGAGATGCATATGGTGGAGACGAAAGCTCAGATTCCAAAACTCTGGAGATCGGTCGATTCCCCCATGGAGTTAGGGAGATGCTATTCGGAGATTGAGATTTTAACCTGAACCGGTTAGGGAGTTTAGGAGTTTGGCCCTTTTCTCTCTTTTTTTTTGACTTTTATTGGTTCTCGTATTGCCCTTTTCTCGTTTGATATCCTTTTTTCATTGGTTGTGGAGCTTTAAGCTCAAACTCTACCCTAATATTCACATACTTCCAATATGCAATTACGAAGAGCTTCATAGGAAGGGCAAATCTGGACATGAGCACATGTGGACAAGTTTATATTACGTAGTATGCTCTCTTGCCCCGTGGGCTTTACTTTCGGACAGCTTAAGCCCAAAAAACGCCCCCAAACGGGAGAGAAGTGGAGAAGGACAGATCCGGAAGACAGAATTTGCCTCTGAAATTGTATTGAAATTAAGCTTGGAATTACTGGAGCATCGTATTGAGCATAGCTAGTGAGCACCTGGGCATAGCCTTAGTGTATCTAGCTCTGAATCTCCTATGTTGGTCACATAGTATACAACCTACAGCCTCAAATTCACATATCGCTTGATATAAGCCGCACCTCCCCGGTCCCGTGTACCCCCCCTGCACATATTCTGTCCATAGTACGGATTACGGAGATGTACTGAGAGCATTGATCAATCACCTGGGTCCTGATTCAGTGGAAGAAATTACCGTCAGATGGGGGGTAGATGCAGCTGCAACTACCGTTGTGCAGGTTAGTGCGTGATCTACATCGATCGCACCCAATGAGCCCCCAGCGGCCGCCTGTATGTAAGTTGACTGTGCCACACGTCAGTTCTGACCGACCTGGCTAGCTGCTGTACTTTTGTGTGGGCTTTTTAGCGCGCTGGTCGTCCTCTAGGCAGTTCGTGGGGCCCTGTTTAGGGATTTGGATCTAATTTCGGGAATCGCGTATCTTGACTGAACTCCTACTCGTAAAGCTTTCCCATTTTCACATTGCAATTTTCCCGCTCGGAGTTAGTGTAGCTGCGAGATGGGGCTGTCTTAGTTTTGTTTTGTTTTGTTTTTTCTGATGTTTTTTTATTTTTTTTTCTTCGCTGATTTTGCTGCCTGCTGTATTTTGAGACTTTTCACCTCCTCATGCTTGGTAATTGCAATAGATAATAGATGAGTGAGACAATTAATAAAGCAATGGCATAATATGATTGAGCCGTGAACGGCTTTGTGCCGATGGGTTCACGCTGTCATGCAGCTAAGCGTGATAACACGAGTTGTTGGCGGTTGGCTGGGCAGGACTGCGTCGGGCAATGCGTTTGTTGGCTAGTTTTGGTAGGGATATGTGTCGATCGCCCTATCCTGTCGGTTTGCATTGTGGCTGGCTCCAGGGCTGCCCAGGTGGACGATGTGTTGACCACCGACTTTTCGTAGATGTTCGGTGCGAGGTAGGGCAAGTAGGCGCTGGTCCAGGCGATACGGCGTGGGTTTGCATCCCTCCAGGGCTGCCCTGGGGGGTTATCAGGTAGTATGTACAGCGCATAATTTATATTGCTTGACACTTAATTCAAAAGTGTTGGCTATCAATTACCTATAGACTTGACCTGCTGTGTATCGAAAATATATCCATGTCCTGTAGACTTCCAAGGTCATTCCACGCCTCCACCTGGGCAACCTTGAGGACAACCTTGGAAGACATTGCTTAGTCTAGAATACCTAGGTACAATACAAATGAACAGACAATTCGCTATTGAAACAACTGTTATTGTCTTTAGAATACATATCCTAGTCACTAAAACACCCGGTGCCCTAAGGCAAGACCGTCTTGAAACGCCGCTCAACATCCCATCCATCTTGATGCATTGTGAAACAAGAAACAAAAGAAAAGGAAAAACATGCAAACAGAAAACGCCAACCGTCAAAAGCCCAACAGAATGAAAGATGATTCATAGACCGGACCAACGACGGTGAAGACTCGATATGAGAATGGTACATCAACGGAGCAGAACAAACCACAGGGGAAGAACGAAGAGCTTTTGAAGAAATGAGAGACTCAATCCAAGTACCCAGACCATCATAGTTATTGTTTTTTTTCATGTTTTTAGGGTTGGGTGGATGAGGTGTCGTTGTTGGGGAAAAGGACTCCGGTATTGGGGATAAACAACTCCGGCTGCTTCTCATTTGCGCCCACCCAACCCCTTTTAGTGAAGAAGTTTAAAGAGACGTCAAAAGTGATTCAATGATACATGTCACATTTGCTTTTTGAAATGCACAATGCTTCAATTTGGCTCGTAGGTCGGTGGAGAGTGGTGTCCAAATCGATACGTGAATCTGCGCATGTTCCAAAGACTGGGGTAAAAATAAAAGAGAAAATGCCGACAAAAGGATTAAGCCGTTCAGAGCATGGTGTTACAGGATTAGTTCTGGCCATTGCTTCCACGCTGGGGCGATGGGACAGGGTCAGGGTATTGGGATGTGGTCCCGGAACCCAAAGGAGGGATGCGGTTCAGGGATGGCGATGACATTGGATGCTGGCCATTGCCCTGGTAATGGTGTGCCTGGTGGAGCATGGATGCGTTCTCACGTTGCCGGCGCTCCTCTTGTTCGGGCGTCATGCACTTGACCGGGATGATAGGGGCATCGGGAGAGCTCCGGCCCATGAGTTTCGGGCTGGGCTCTAGGCGGCGAATGGGAGGGAGGACAGGCGCACCGGCCATGCCGCTGGCAGTCGGGGGACGGGGTGACTGTTTGGTCGGGCTGATCCCGGACATTCCCATACCATGTGAGCTTTGAGGGGGCGACGAGTGGTGGCCGTTGGGCGTCGCAGCAGAGAATGACGGGTAGCCGCTAGACATTGCTGGTGTGGCTGCATGGCCGGACTGCGGGCGAGGAGTTTCGAAAGAACCCCATGGAGATGGTGCCTGGCTAGGGGCAGCGTGAGGGAAGCCTGCAAGTAGACCAACGTCGGGGTTTCCCTGAGTCGGAGACATTGAGGGCTGGTTCTGCACCGGACTCTGGTTGGAGTGAGAGGAGGACGGCCGTACAGACTGGTACGAGCCAACGGGAGGAAGGTGAGGAGCCGGTTGCATGGACGGCAGATGGTGCTGTGCGGAAGGAGGTCGTGGGTGTTGCTCCATAGTGGAATGAAGCAAGCCATTCATGCCCTTGGGAGGGGAGAACGGTGGGCGAGGCGGACTTGAGGATGGTAATGTGTCTCGATCGGCATAATGAGCCCGACGCTGGGGCGAGGGAGGGGGATAGAAATTGCCTTGGCCAACAGTGGGCTGAAGGTCAAACTGCGACCTTGGTTGTTCATTCTGAACATTGGAAAGAGCGGCGTGTGACTTCTTCACTGGGGAGGGAGGGGCCAGATCTCCATCGTCTTCCAATTTCCGCTTCTTGTCGACCGGACCAGCTGAAGGAGACGCCGAAGCGCTGACCCGGAACTTCAAAGGGGGGATCTTGGGCCTGTTGGCCTGTTCCTGTTTTTGCTTGCACTCGCGACACACGAAATGGAAGTCCTCCTCTTCGGCCGCTTGCTGGGAGACACCAAGACACTTGCTATGTTGCCACACGTTGCATTTCTCGCATGCAATACTGTGACTTCCGTCATCCTAGTAGAATAGTTAGTATGTGGTTACTAGCGGCCGGAAATCGAAACTCACCAAGTTCTCGCCATGCACTCCGCACCCAGAGCAGTCAAAGATCCATTGATCATCCGGAGCGAGCTCAGCTAGATTCCTTTGGGACTTCTCCATCTCAGACTTGAGGTTTCGGGCGGAGGCCCTGCTTTCGCCGTTATTGAGCCTTTCTTGCTCCTCGGCCAGTCGCTCCAACTCGGCCTCGTGCAGCAGGCGCTTCTGTTCACGATCCCTGATTCGCTGCTCACGAGTCATCATTCGTGACTGTCGATCTTCCTCATGTTGGCTTTGTCTGGCTTGCTCCTTGCGGGCCTCGGCTAGATCAGCCTCGTGTTTGCGAATGGCTTCAGCAGCCTCTCGCTCCTGTCGCTCCTTCTCATCCTTGGCAGCGAGTCGGCTCGACCGCTTGGCTCCAGCAACGAGCTGTAGATTCAACATCTCCTTGTCTCGTTTCTGGCGTTTTCGCAGCAACGCTTCCTCCGCCTTCTCGAGTATGGGCAGAATGTGCTCAACTATGCTGTCGCGAAGATTTTTCTCGTCCGCATCCTTGGTCTTCTGAAGCGGCTCCAGGAACGCCTGATATTCTTCAAGGGTCACAGCGACGCACTCCCATTTGAAGAGGTCGTCGGAATTGAGTGTCCAGTCGTTTGTATCGTTAGTGTTCTTGCTCTCATCGTCGGAACCCTCTTCCGCGGCTGCTGCGGAGACGCGCTTCGAGGTCCGCGAGGCGCGCGAGGATCGGCTCTTCGCCTTCTTCTTCGGCCGTTGGGGCGCAGGAGGGAGAGGGCGATCGGTCCGACGGTACAGACGGTTGTCATCTAGCACGTAGTAAGAACGACCCTCGCGATCCCAGCCAAATTCTTCAATCCGCTGGTCAAAGTCAGCTTATCATGCTCAAGAGTGGGATCATATTGGCGCAATCTTACCCATTCGAGTTGTTCGGATTCCTTCTTCTCGGGCATCTTGTCGCGAATGCGGTCCGCGTTCCAGAAAGTCCACACCGTCAGCTGCTGGAGGACACTGATCTTGGTGAAAACATCGAATTCCAGAAATTTGTTCGGTTCCTCATCGTATCCGAAGGGATTGGGTTTGTTGGGCGCCTTCGCATTGTACTGGCGGCGGGTGTACTCGTCGAAATTAGCGAACCTAGTACCGTAAAGTCAGTCCGTTTGTCCGATATACCAAGCAAAGCACAGCGGTGTACATACGTCAGACCGCGATGCGAGGAGATCCATTTCAGGAGACACAATCCGATCTCCAATAGCTTCTCTGAGGGTTCAGGCTTGAGACATTCAGCTTCTAGGTCCTGGAATCAGAGAAGACAGGTTGTCAGCGCGGGTTCACATTAGAGAAAAAGGGTGAGCAGAGTCATGCACAATGCGACACAGCGCGCAACATTGATCTCATCTCATGGCAGCGAGGGAACATACCTCGATTCCAAAGTCCTCGTCAATCTTCATGACTTGTCCAAAAATGGCAATGTACTGCATGAGACTTGCAAATTCCCACGAGCTTCGCAGCTTGGGTAACAGTTCAGGCTGTTCGGGGGCATCTTGCTCTGCCACCGGAATGGCCTCAGAACGGGTGCGCTTTCGCGATCCCATCGCGGCGGGACAGCCGTCAAGGCCGGTGTTCTGGGGGCGTTTAACGGAGGTTGGCTTCGAATGTGTATGAAAGCCACAGCAAATGTAACTCTCAAGACAGGGAGGATAGCAAATGAGGCGCAAATGAAAAGTAGATCGGTATGGTTGGGTGATCTTTTTTTTTTCTCGTGTCGTGAGGCGATGCGGATGAATCCAGGCGCGTCACGAACCAAGTCACGTGAGACAATTTCACCAAAAGGGGATCCAGTGAGATCGACCGATCTATAGATCTTCACTAGTCTTTGCTTTGACGGACAATCCCATTACACTGTGAATAATCAGATTGATTGGAATGCTTTTGAATAAGATGCACATATACACAGTGAAAAAGCCACAAAAAAACAGACGAATCTTTGGATATCTCTTGCTCATAGGGTCTATTTCACAGAGCAGTTTGGGCGTCAAAGAAATAAAAATGCACAGAGACGACAGCGCCGACCAGAATTCACGCCACCCGACTGATAGCAGCATAGTGCTACCCCGTCAGAAAGAAATCACGAGCAGAACAGAACATATTTCCCAAACAAGATGCAAAGCCAAGCAGATAGAAAAGGAAAAGAAAAAAGTAAGAAGAGGAAGGAAGAAAGAAAGAAAGAGAAAAAGAAAAAGACACAAGAATACATTAAACCCCCCGCAGATCGAAACCCCAAAGCCAGTATCCTTGCGGAAGGAGAGAAACAACCAGGAATGAAGAGAAAACGGATGGACCCTGATGCCCTCAATCGACGACATACCTCACACGCTAGATCCAATTCTTCAACCTCAATTTTGCGCCTTGTGACCGTTAATCGCCAGAAGCCCTTTCCCATGCATTTCATAAGGTGGAATATGTCGGAAGAAACAGATGCTTTTCATATGTTACATGGCTGCCGGAGCCCCGTCCGAGACAGTGTCGGATAAGTTGATGAGGAGCTGAGCCAGACAGCGCTTGGTGGCTGCGTCGTCGCGGAGGACCGAGGAGAACGTGGCATCCCGGAGAGGTTCGGGGAGACATTGTCTTAAGGCCTCGCGGGCCCGGCTGTTGTCACTAAGTCTGCACTGGCTGTTAGAAATGATCAGATGAGAGAGGGGGATGTTCGAGGACACTCACCGAAGGAAGCAGCGCACAACATGCTTAAGTAGGCGGACAGTCTGTTGCTCTACCAGCTGGGTGACCATGTTGCTGAGAACAGTGCCCACCGCATAAAATCTCTCGTATGTCGCACAAATGTAGCCCAAGCCAATATCGTCAAGCAGAATCTTCTGTACAATGAAAATGGCAACGGTCTTGCTAAGCTCAGATCCGGTTTCCATGATCCGAAGACAGAGAGGGATGATCTCGGTGGTCAGGAGGAAGTTGATCACATCGGAAGAATCATTCTTCACCAGGGCGCCGATCACACCCAGCGACGTCAGACGGAGGTACTCGAAGGGGCGAGACTTGGATGTGGTATTGAGGAAAGGGTAGAGGAAAAGAGGGATGTGAGCTGAGCGAAAGCCATTAGCAACGAAATTTGTGCGATGTGCACCTGAAATGTCGCTTACCGTTCAAGAACAGGGTACGGGTCTCATTGTGAGATGCGACGCATTGCAAAAGCGCCAGCGCATTGCAGACTCGATTTGAAGCGGCGGCAGTCAGTTGAGAGGGGTTCAACAGCGGGTAAACCGAGATGATTTCCTGGAGGAGCGCGGTCATGACACCTGCAAGTTGCCGAGTTAGCTTCGGCCCAAGGGCTGGGCGCACGTTGGGGCAACTGAGGGACTGGGAGTGTTCGCCATACCGAAAGAGTGCCAAATGACCAGTGCTAATTCAGGAACCTGTTCCCGTTTCTTGCTCAGTTCCATCAAGGCGGTTTCCCGGCGAGCGGGATCCAAGAGTTCTGCGACCCAGATGAAGACCTTGCGATTCTCTTCGCTGATGCCTCCATCCATGACGTTGACTCCGTTCGCCATCCCGTCTCCTCCCATGCCAGCAGCGCCACCGTTTCCCTGCGCGGGATTCCCGGCGCCATTACCACTCATCGCAATGCGGCCATAGTGTTGTTGCTGGGCCGCGGCAGCCGCGGCTTGCACCTGAGCATGCTGTTGAGCAACCAGGGAAGCGTGCTGCTGTTGCGACTGGTGGTGTGGCTGAGCCTGGTGGTGCTGCTGATGCTGCAGCCAGGAGGGATCGGCCTGGGGGTATTGGTGTTGGTGAGAGAAGACGTGTTGGCTCGGCGCTTGGAGCATGGTGGGCGAACTCGTAATACTCCGATCAGAGGGTGAACCGGCACACGACTGAAGTATAGAGGGAAAAAATAGGGTAGGGTCAGGAGTTTAATCCCGAGACTAGACTCATTGATGTTGGAAGCGGAGAGGGTGAGAAGAGAGAAGTTCGGCAGTGAAGGCGGGGAGGTGCCGTTACGCCTTTGTGTGGCCGGGGGAACTTCACTTCGCTTTTGGGTACGTGCACCTCTGCCGATCTACTCTCGGAGTCTGGTGAATTTGACTGAAAATACAGAACATAGCTGAATATTCTATCTGGAGATCAGATTAATGACATTTGGGTTTACCCCCTGCAGAGGCAGAATACATTGTTGGCTGCAAGATGTAATGGCTTGTTCATGCCGCTGCCCGCTGACTGAAAAAGTACCCAATTACTATACAGTTCATGCTCAATATCAGAACTATTGTAATCACCTTATTCAGTCAAATCAACAGTCAGAGAGGTGGGCTGTATTTCATCGTACAAGCTACAGGGTACCCAGTATCGTGAACAATGAATTCGTATTATCATGTCAAGTTTGTACTCGTAAATCCATATGTACATCAACATCAAAAAGGTCATGTGTAAGTCATAGTGATACATCAATCATGTAGAGAAGCGCCGTAAATGCTACCGAAAAGGTCAAAAGTCATAGATGAAAGTCAAAAGTGAGGAATCATCGCCGGCTCGATCGAGCGCGCGATTGTCGGGATCGTCGTGTGTCCCGAGTACGTCGGTCAGAACTTCGGCTGCCTGGGAGAATGTTAGTATCAATAACAAACAAGGAATGAGGAGTGGAGGTGAACATACTGCCAGTTCCGGAATAGTAGTCGGAATAGTAATAATAGGAGCTAGGGTACGAGGACTCGGTCTTGCTGTCGTCATGCTCCTTATCATGGTGTCTCTTCAAGCCCAGGCAAATGGCCAGAGCACCGAACAGGATGGCCAGTTTGCCCCAGCTGCTGCTTTTCTTTTCACTGACATCACTGCCTTCGGCGGCTGGTCTGGCTCCGAACCAGGTTCGCCGTCCAGCAGGGGGAGGAGGGCGGCTGTGAGAGTGGTGAGAATGGCGCTCCTCCACATAGGTCGTGTCTCGTCGGCGACGTTTGCCAATACCGAGAGCTGCAAAGAGTCCATCGAGTGCGCTCTTGCAGCATATACAGGCGCAAATCATCAGCAGCAAGAATGCACCGGCGATCGAGCCGATGACGATTCCGGCAATCGCGCCACCACTGAGTCCTCCGCTGTTGTCGGAGGCTTTGGCTCCGATCAGGTCGGCACCGTCTGTTCCGACAGGTGCCGTGAAGCCTTCGGTCGTGGTCGGGGCGGAGGTCGCTGTGACCGTGCTGGCCCCGTTGCTCGTTCCTCGCACCCCCGGCGTGGCCGCTGCATCAGTTCCCGCGGCTGTGATGGCTACAGATGAGCTTTCGGCCACACATTCACCGTCCTGGCACTCTTGCGCCGCCTCGCAACAGCGAGTCCCGCATTTTGTTTCACCAATGTCGGCTCTGCAGGTTCCTGTGCTTGTCGCTGCGGCAAGTTGACTACTCCACACGGATGTAATTGTCGAGAGATCGGTTTCGGTCAGCGTGTAAATAGTGGTGAAGTACTGGTACTCTCCGCTGCTGCCACCGCTATCAGAGCACACGGCTTCATTGGCACTGTTGGTAGAGCATGTCTGGCCCGATGAGCAGCACAGCCAGTCGTTGTAGCCGCAGGGATTCGCACAACGCTTTTCGATGGTGCTGTTGAGTGTGTTTGGCTCTAGCGCGAGCGGGGTTGCGGCGGTCAATGAGCAATTGAGTAGTAAAGTCAGTGTCGACAAGACGGACAGCGCAGACGAAGACCGCATGGTGAGCGGAATACACAGCGCTCAGGCCGTTGGCGACGAGATCGAGAGGGAATCCAAGTGGAAGTATATCTTCAGCAGTGTCTCATCTGATTGCGAACAATGCCTGTGGTACGGATTAAACTCTCGAGGAATGATTGATCTCGAATTTTCGGAATGCAAGAGAGAATGGAAGAAGAGAAAAGAAAGAAAACATGTGGTGGTTGTTCTAGTCCATTTTCCCATCCCCAGCCACTCTACCCAACCACCCGCTTTTCTCTTCGAGACCGACTTTCAACTTTCCTCACCTCCGGGGGCTGGGGTTTCAAATTAAAATCTACCCTCGTCCATTCTGATTGGCCCAGCGGGTAATTTACCTCGAATAACACTCCCCTGCAGTTAACGATCAGCGCGGGTTTGGGGCTTGGATTCCCCACCAGCGACGTTTCCACGATCAACACCGCCATTCCAAGTACGGAGCTCCCTTGGATGTAAGACAATCCCATGGTGGGAATTGGGCAGCCATTGCCAGCACAAAGCGAGAAATGGGCGAAACAAGCATGGTCCTACTAACCCCAGCCCAACAATCAACTGCCCAATCGCCCGGAAGCCCTGACGATCCGACGGCAAGGAAGTCCCAGGTGCATGAAGGTAAATCGCAGCATTCGCATGGAATAATTGATGATCTATGCAGTTATGCCTGAGAGACCGGGCACCTCTGTCTGGTCAACTCCGTCCAGGGCCTGGAACTCTGTTCAAGATTTATTGTCGCGGCGTGGAAACAATTGTTTACTACGGGCGGCCTTGTTGTGGAGTGATCCAATCCCAACCAACAAGTCCAATCATACTCCGGATCCTCTGTGATACCCAATGCGTCATTCTCCCCAGATGGCTCCAACGAAAGCCCATGAGTCATCCGCAGGTTATGCCCAGGTGGAAAGCCTCTTTTCGCATCCCCCCACTTAGCCACATTTGAAACGGGCTTCAAACCATCCACGATCTCACCTCCCGTGATCGATCCACCATGGACCGCAATATTGAGCATACTACTCCTCCTTACGGAGTACACAAAGCTTTTGTTGCGTATGGGTGGGGTGGGATTTCAACTCGGCCCACAGGACCCAGCTGACGGTGCGGGTCAGGTCCAAAGTACTGCATGAGTCGTTCACCTCTGTGTCGTGAATGGTACCAAGAGATCCGAGAATCGATTTCATGAATACACAGAAGCATCTCATGGCTATGTCTAGAAATAATGTCTATTGAATCGGAAGGTGAATGGACAATATCCTGGACCTGGCTCAGGCTGAACTGGCGGCAAGAGCTCGTTTCCTCCGGAGTTCGAGCATCAAAAAGCCCAAGCAAACAGCAGATCCCAGATACATAAATCCAACAAAAAGCTGCACTCGGAGATAGGGCTTGGGCTCCTGCGAATCATCTCTCAATTGCAGCGCAATGGCTTCAGCGACCGTCGTGGGCGGACAAAGTGTGAACCACAGAATCCCCAGTCCAGTGCCGAGATCCTGCAGACCTACAACTTCGGCTGCGAGTGGTGCGGCAGCAGCTAGAAGGGTCCCAGCAAATAGCCCCACGGCTATTGAAAAGAAATATGTCAAACCAAGAGAGTCGACGAAGATCCAAAACACCAATGACAGAAGGCCTGTCAGAAGAGAGGCAATGAGGGCAACATTGATTCGCCCAAAATGATCACTCAGTAGGCCGACGGCCGGACGTCCAATTGCCTGACCGAGATTGAGGAGTGCGCTTGCTAAGCTACCTTGTTGTTGAGTGAGTCCAATTGCAACTGAGAAGCTGGGCAAACTGAACAGCAGGACGACATATCCTAGGGCACTCAAAATCGCCCAACCTAGCAATAAGAGATAATCCAATCTCCATATGATGGATACTCGAAACGGTGATCCTTTCAGCGAGGCGGAGTATGAGGGTATCCGAAGGAGGTTGGAACAGATCAGGTTTATAACGAAACACAGGATCGCCAGTATGCGCATCGCCCACGGAAAGCCGAGTTCTGGAATCATCTTCCCAACTGCGAGGGAATAAACCAGCCCGCCTATTCCAGAGCCAGATGAAGCAATGCCATTAACCAAACTTCGCCGTTTCTTGAACCAATGTGAAGTGATGCCAACAGACCCACAGAAACAAAGGCCCATGCCAAACCCGAAACATGCGCCTTGGGACAGGAAGAGCTGCCAATTGGCCTCCACAAAGGACGACGTTATCAACGAGACCGCTTCCAGGATGGTTCCGAGATTCAAGACGAATCGATGAGATACCCTGTGGCAGAGATAGGTGGCGAGGGGTGCAATGAGCATGGCACAAGAAATGCTCAACCCTCCCACGAAGGCATACTCGAGAGCTGATGTACCAGGGAAAAGGTCCGACGAAAGGTAATATGCAAGGAACACCCCGTAAGCCTGGAGAATCGCCGAGCCGTTAGCCATGTTTATCGAAGGAAGCACAAGGGACGCTCTTGTCTCACAGCATTGATGCCCCATGTGTGCGCGTTCATGAAAAAAGTACAAGCAACACAGACCCAACCATAGCCACCCTCTCGAAATTCCTCCGAGCTATTTTTCGGCTGGGGGAACCTTGTGGATTACCCTCTTCATGGTGAGATTTACCGTTCATCTTCGCTCCTGTATCTATTGCACCTTAGCTTCAGTCTTAAGACCAATTTATGATGGAAAGCATGGCTCTCATGTTGCCTTGTCGAGCGGCGATGCGATGCGATTTCTCCGAGAACAATTGGCTGCCCCCTGGTTACCCTAGCAAAGGTCGGAGGTGAGACCGAAAGCGCCGATTGTCGCTCGCCTCAAGCATTGTGGCTGAGGTTGGGGAAAGGAGAGCTACCAGAGCACATCAGTATTGAAATAACATCGGATGTTCCCCCACACTACAAAGTTGATGGAGACTCGGGCGCCAAATGTCCGGGACCCACGATCCATGGATCTTTCCGCGCCGAATGGGACCATCTGAGCAGTCTCGGACTCTCGGCGCCGAGACTCCGCAACCTCCAGTAGACCTCCTTGACCACCCAGATCCAAGCTCATACACAAATCTCCTTTATCATGAGAGTGCAGAAGCCTGCAGTTAAAGAGAATAGTAACTCATCTCCCAAGTTAGCCGCACGCTCATGCCTAGCGTGTCATCGGCGCAAGGTCCGTTGTGACCGAGCAGTGCCATGCACGAATTGTTCCAAATGCAATTGTGCCTGCATCTATCCCACCAAAAATCACGACGAGCAGAAGAGTCCAACATTGCAACGTATATCTGATCGCCTCGAAAGATTGGAAACTCTTCTCTCGCGTCTTGTCGATCCTCGTGGGTCCGCAACCTCTAGTGCCGAGCATCAAGTCCAGCATGCGCCAAATTTCCCATCGGGTCAACGAGAGACGTGGGAGCTTTTGTTAAACGATGGAAATAATGTGCAATATGTTAATAATTCAAACTTGAAGGACCTACTCCAGACTGTGAGTATGAAACAGCTTCGATCAGGTGCTATGCTAAAGTGACAACCAGGAAGAGCGTATCAAAACCCAGAGCGTCTCAAATCCTGCAACTACGCCACAGCAGCAGAGATGCGTCGGTGAACAAGCTTCATCATCGCAGGACCCCTGCTCAATAGTCTCTTCTAATGTGCTTGAATTCTATCCGGATTCCCACCTAGCTCTTCAGCTTTGGGCACTTTATGTCAAGTCTGTTGATCCAGTCCTCAAGATTCTACATATACCGACAATCCAGTCCGCCGTCATAGCTACAATTCTGGACCCTAAGTCTGCCAACTTGTCGATGGTTGCTTTGACTTTTGCAATATATTTTGCTGCGGTCACAACACTGGGACATTGCGATGAGCCAATTGAACTTCCCGTGGAGAGATCAATACTTCTCAAGCACTACAAGGCCGCGCTTGATCAACTTCTCCTCGTGACAGAGGTGATGAATCGACCCGACATTACAGCTTTACAAGCCCTTGCAATTTATACAGTAGGTAACTCGGGAACGTCAAGACAACAAGTCCTAACAAAATCCATCTAGACATGTCTACGGGTTCATGAGACAGGTCGCGGTGCATGGGTTCTAAACGGTCTCACAATCAGACTAGCCCAGTCAATAGGTCTGCATCGAGATGGTGCCTCTCTCCACCTAAGTCCATTCGACTCAGAGATACGCCTGCGTCTTTGGTGGCATCTGTGTGTACTGGATTCCCGAGCACCGGAAGATCAAGGATTCGAGCTCACCATCGACGTTCTCAACTGTGGATTGCGTCTCCCTCTCAATGTGGATGATAACCAACTATTTCCGAACATGAAACAACTACCGGTGGAGTCTCTCGGCTGGACAGAGATGTCCTTCTCTCTTATCCAGACTGAGTCCTGTCGGTTGTTGAACCCAGTCCTCGGCACTCGTGAAAATTCCACCTCAACCGCGCCATCAGATCTGACTGCGAAGAGACAGATAATTGAAGAGCGTACCCGTTATGTATCGTCCAAATATGCCATTTCTGCAACCACCGACCAACTTCCATTGATTGCAATGCAGCATTTCACTACAGCTCGCAAGAAGATGGAGTTCATGCTTCAACTCAGAGAGGAGATTGATAGCCAGAACAGAGATGGAACACATGATTATCCTGATGTGCTGAGGCCATCATTCAAGCTTGCATGCGATGGTCTGGAGAGTAGCATTCGCGTGACAAAGGGAGGTCTCTCCCAAGGACACAAGTGGCTCTTCACCACCTATACCCCGTGGTATGCTCTAGCCTATGTTCTGCGTTGTCTGAGCAATAGTCCATGTGGACCCAGCACAGACCGTGCCTGGGCTTTGGTCGAGGAAGCTTTCCCTCGAGAACTCGGTTTCAATAAGCTTTCTGTCCGCGAAGACGGACATGGTAGTATTTGGAAGTGTCTTGTACTGCTCCGACATCAAGCCCTAGCGGCAAGGAACGCCCAATTATTCACAGACACAGCTCTGAGGTCCACTGATTCTGTTACTACCCAAGACAAATTTCGGGGCCTTGGAGAGATCGAGCCTCAGCCCGGATGTGAGGCTGTTACATCGACTTTGTCGGATGATGGAATGGCTTTTGGGCAGGATCTCATTCCTGGTTCGGATCAAACCTTCTTTTCATCCTTAGACTTTTCGATGTCTGGGGTACCTTATCTGCCGGAGTGGAATGCAGTGATTCATGGGTCGTTGGAGGATGGGAACCACTCGGGCATGATTGACTGAACTGTGGTTAGAGGACACAGTAACCTTGGAAGCAACTATCCTTGGAGAGATAACTAGAAAGTCTATCGATGCAAAGCAGGGATGTATATATCATTATTTTGCATGGCAGCCCACGCCCAGGTGGGAATCTAGAGCTCACGACGTCCATTCCAAGAACTTCGTGTCTCAACATCGCTATTTCGCTAAGAACATGCATGGCAGGCCATATCTGTCAGGTCTGGGGTACCCTGGGAGTAAGGGGCTCATAAGCACCTTTGACCTAGTCGCTCTGCCCTAGGTTTATCTACTTGCTCATATCCGGCAGCTAGCGGGGAAGTCGGCAGGATTAGGGCCTGCAGACGGGGCTTTTGATCCTATGTACGCTGTTTATATCTGAGTATTCATGATATCGCAGGAATTTCAGGGCCACCAGTGACATTTTGTATGTTTTGCATTTTTGGTCGTTCTTGACGCGTTTGATAGATCGTTCGAAAACAAAGTGAACTCAGTAATTGTTGTTTGTGTGCATAGATTCCGATAGACCGCGAGGCGATTTAGGAGACATTTTGTACACCGTCGGGCTCGATGACACCGAGGCCTTCAAAGGACGATTTGGAGTACGCGGTGTATCGGCCATGTCCTCATCCTTCATGTCATTTGGGTCACGAGTAAGGTGGAATATTTCGGCACAGGCTCGCGCATACTCAGGATCAGCCAGGTCGTACTGATCCTTGACTCCCAGGTCCCGCAAATTAACGCCAAAGAACTCCAGTGCGCCGTTATTTTCGCACGGGAGGCCATGTACACGTCCAGTGGTGGAACGCGGGAAGATTGCCGTGCGCAGCTTCAGAGCCATGAAGGAGAACCGCTCTTCATTGGTGCCGTTCATACTGAGGGTCCAAAGGTTGTATTGTAGCTCCCACGTGGGTAGGGGCTTCTGGAGTCCATGCATGCATGCGAACAGATAGTGATACATGCATAAGTAGAAAGGCTGGTAAGCTAGTACAGACATAAACTCATATGGTAGAACCCGTTTGTATTTGGCAAGAATCAGTCCGCGCCAGCCATTGCTAGGCTTGCAAATTTCCGATAAGCCTCGCAAGAGTACACCAGATGCTGGTTGGTGGAATAGGGCTTTGACTTCGGGAGGAGCCTCCATGGTCTCGAAGGTACACATGCGAGCAAGCGCATCGTAACGCGCGCTGACAAGGTGGCGGATCGAAGGGTGCCGGTTAAAGAGTATTGGGTTGGTGCCCGTGAATTGGCGTACGTCGGTAATTTCAAAGCAAGAATTGATGATGTTCCTCGAAGATTGATAGTCACCCAAGTTGTGCTCCAAATGTGCTAGCACTTCGACCGGGTTCTTAGGCTCGCTGAGGCCGCATTCTGGACCTGAGATGGAGCTGTGAATAGCAAGCATGAACGCACGAGTCACGATGATATGGTCCCAAGAAGCCAAATGGCTTTGATACACGTCACCAGGGGTGCCACGGACAGAGAACATGCGACGGTGGCGACCCGGTTTGAATGCGCTCTCGGGAAAGTCATTCTGGCATGTCTTGAAGAAGGGCGACATCAGATTGCGTCCGAGTTGACTCTGGGCGGACAGCTGAAAGTAGCATTGATCGTTCACTTTAAGCTCTCGACTTCCCGAATTGTTGCCAGCGTGAATACGGAGCCAGCAAAAGTGCTGCCAGTCGTTGGGGCTGGCACCAAAGTTCGTTGCATTGTCTTCGAGCAGCACTCCGTAACTATCACACCCTTGATTGCTATAACCTGGAAGGTCAAGGATAGCAAGAGAAACCTCAATCGTTGGTTGATCTCGCAACTGCACGATCACGGGCACGTCGGGGCTATTGCGTTTCAGAGCTTGTCCGATGACAATATTCTTGGAAGTCGAAGAAATCTTTGACTCAGTGTGTGAAGAGGTATCGACAACGTACGCTGCAAAATTCCCCACAAATTTGACGACAAGTCCCTGATCGTCCGAAACAACACGGAAATCAGGATCACAAAAGACCTCGCCGCGTATCTGCTCATACTTCCCCCAGGATTCTTGTGTAGGAGTACTGATCTCCTCATTTTCCAGGCTGACGTTAATGACATTCCGTCCACTGGCGAGTAGTGCGTGCACAAGAGCACGTGGTTGATCTCCAATGATAAGCACTTGAGTGCCCAGCTCACACATCTCGCACAACATCTCGGCCATTGCATTGTACTTATCCACTGGCGAATGATAGGTACACAGTACGGCGCTTTGTACAGGTCCAGAGGGTCCAATATCCGGCAAGAGGAGGCCAACAGGGGTCACCATCCCTACATTAAGTTTTCGAGCCTCATAACCAACGGAAAGCGCACCGGTTCCAAGACCACCGCCAGCGCCAGTACATTCTTCATAGAAAATTGGAACAATGTCTGTGGAGGCAGTGTCTGCTTTCTTTGTGTCTGTCCAGATTTCCAGACCGGCCAGGCGTTCGAGGCAACGCACATCGGAGGAGGAAGCGAAAGCAGAGGGATTGAACTGGCCAATTGCCATGCGATTGACGAAGGAGATGCCGACAGTACTGGAATATTTGATATGAATATCATATGTAGGCGTCAAACCGTACCAATCTTGGTTGAAAGCCTTGCCCCGGCCGAACTGGTGCAGGCGCTTTGCCAGGCCGGCCAGGTTTGCCGCAGAAAGCACGAGTACAGGGTTGTCATGACCGGCGACTGGCACCTGGATACAGTGCACATCAGTTTGATCGCGATTAAAGGTGAGCATGCTGACATCCTCAAAGAACCACTTATTGGCTGGGGTACGAGTAGTGACATGGAATCTGGAAAGCAGCTGGGGATCCAGCGAGACCCATGCCGCATACCCAGTGCGCTCAAAGGTAACAGTAAAACTGTTGATGAAAGCAGGGCCTTCGAAGCTTGCCAGCCACAGACGCGAGTCATCGCTATCAAAACCACGGGGGCTCCATATGTCGCGAACAAGCCTGAAAGGCAGCGTGAACTTGGTAGGCTCCATCAAGAAGAACCAACGATCAAGTAATCAAAGTATGAAAGAAGGAAAAAAGCTCATTCGAAAGGGAAAGTAAGGTGTTGAATCTACCAACGGGGGATGGAAGCGAGATAATGGTCAGGTGGTATAAACAAGCAGCTTTCGCCCTAAAATCGTCTCAACCTCAGATTTGTATCGCCCAAATAAAACACCGAAAAATCAAGGGACAAGACTAGTAGTCGTGATATATCATAAAATCATCGACGCTCACATAAATGGCGAAACATAGACAAAAAAAGATAAAAGAATATACAAACTAAACATTCAGCCATGACCATTTCAAATCCATCATATAAACATTCCCGCAACTCCAACAACTACCCCGAGAGCCAGGTCCTGCAGGCTGGACAAGCGCACAGGAGCATTGTTCCCGTTGGCCTCAGAATCAGCCGTTTGCGTAGCCACCGAGCTACAATAGGCCAGATTAATACCGTGACAAGCATCGGCACTCAAACTCGAGCAGATCGAGGTCGCCTGCGACTGGGCCGTCACAGCCTGAACAGTCTTCCCAGCGCCCTCCCCGCCAATCGTCACGGCATATCGACCCATCAGCGCCCCCGTGCACTGCGCATACTCCGACTGACACACGGAATAGTATGACGAGCAAGTCTGGGGGGTTATTGAAAGCGGTGGGCACGTAGACGAACGGATAAGCGCCATCGATCGTTGACTCTGTGGCTGAGGGGTTGGTGGTTGCGGTTGCGGTCGCTGCGTTCGGGAACATGAAGTTGGTTTCTGTGCCGGTGGTGGTGGAGGTCCCGGTCAGACTGCCCGTGCAGCTTGCGCCGGTCGCGCAGCAGGCGATGTTGTCTGCGGCATCCCGCGAGCAGTTGGTGCCTTGTCTGCAGCAGGCGTTTGCGTTGCCGAGTTCGGTGCACGGGTTCGTGCCGCTGGGGCAGTTGTCGGCCCGGCGGAGGATGCGGAGGACTTCGAAGGCCCGACGGTTGGCTGCTTCCGCGGGGGTGAAGGGGGATGTCAGGGCGTGGGTGGTGAGGAATGTGGTGGCGAGCCAGATCCAGGGGGTCCGCATTCTGGCGGTTTTTACTCCGTATAGATGTGTGGGTTGTTCGTTGTTCGTTGTTCGTTCAAGGTGTCGATGTGCTCATGTCTTATCGGGATGTCAACAAACTACTCGAAGAGGCAAGATTGACTTGTCGACGAGATGAGGAATTGGAGCCAGAGAGTAGGGTTACACACTTCCACGCTGCTCAAGAAGGTTTGCAAAGGAATCGTCAAATGTTCCAGAAGGTCTGAAAAGGGTGCAGTCAGAAATGATGTAGGAAGCTGGTCCCCACTCCCTGCCACAGCAACCGCAGCCCAAGCCCACAGCCCAAAGGCGGTTGACTCCGTACTCCACTTGGGTTTGAGTACTATTTTTGACCAATTTCGAGGACCAAAAGCAATTCGAGTACGGAGTACAGGAATTGGAATAATCTACAATATTGTGACCTTATCCTGAAGACCTACGAATTGAAGCTTATTCATCGCGGACCTTGAGTGTTGGTCTTCCCGTGCCAAACCGGTCACTTTCTTCACCGCGTTTCACAATTCTCCCAGCCTTCAAGTCCACCATGTCCACCATGTCCACCTTGCCCACAGCCACAGCCAAGTCTCATATCCCGGTTGTGGTTTTCGCCTACAATTCGGAGGCTGGGCGGTAGCGGGTCGCCCAAGAACTCATCACCGCTTGTAAAGAGGTGGGTTTCGTATACATCGTCAACCACTCCCTCCCAGAGTCCATGCTGGACGAGGCATTCCACTGGTCCAGATTGTTTTTCGACCTACCCCAGAAACTGAAACTAAAGGCGCCCCACCCGGACGGGTGGGCTGTTCACAGAGGCTACTTATGGCCCAGGCTGGAGAAGGTGTCACAGGCGATGAGTGGTGATGGGTTGGACAGAGAGCAGCTCAGAGAAATACCGGACTTCAAAGTGAGAGCACATTGCGCTTTCCTTTGATTTCTGTCGAGCGCGAGTTGACTGCGGTTGGCATGAAGCCGTAACCCCGCTGACCGCTCCAGGAAAGCTATGACATAGGGAGCGACGAGAACGTCGACCAGCCTGATCAATGGCTGCCCGAGGAGGACCTCCCAGGCTTCCGCGACTTCATGCATCGCTTCTATTGGCAGTGCTTCCGAGTCGGAGGGGAGATTCTCCGAACGCTGGCTGTCGGTCTGGATCTAGATGAGAACCACCTGCTGACCCGGCACTCAGGCCATAATAACCAATTGCGCCTGCTACATTACCCACCTATCCCTGCTGTGGCCATTGAAACAGATCGGGCCGCCCGATGCCCAGCACACACCGACTGGAGTTCCATCACCATGTTGTTCCAGGACGACTGTGGTGGGCTTGAGGTGGAAGATGTTACCCAGCCAGGGACTTTGGTTCCCGCGCCACCTCTGCGAAATGCAATAGTCATGAATGTGGGAGACTTGTTGCAGAGATGGAGCAATGGTTTGTTTTCGGCTCGACTCTGCTTCAGACGCTGACTTGGTCAGATATTTTGATGTCCACCAGCCATCGGGTCACGCTGCCCCCTCTCCCAGATCGCTTTGAGGGATCTGAACGTATGACACGTAGACGCTTCTCGATTCCATATTTTATGTCACCTGATCCGGACACGCTGATTGAGTGCATTGCGTCGTGTGTTGCAGAGGGCGAAATGGCAAAGTATGAGCCGATCACGCAGGGTAACTATAACAAGATGAGAGCATCTACAAACTACTGATAGCACTGGAGTATGATCTCAATATAGTTTTGTTTTGTTTTCCCTCAAAACTTCAGTTGGTGTTGTGACAACTTAACTTCCGTACGAAGTAAACCTCACCTTGTGCAACTTTATACTGTGGTTCATTCTAGCAACGCAAACAGAAACTCTGTAATGTGCAACAGAGCATCTTCACACTCTATTTTTGCATATCAAATCCCATACCAAACTCCATACTTGATGCGCGTCGATCACTTCACCTGACTAAGACGAACTCTTGGCGCCGAAATGGACTCCCGTCTCGATCCTGACCAGGACCCCGACCGTGCGGCCACGATGTACGGCGAACTCGGCAACAAATTGGTACCCGACCTCCCTAAATTTTCCCACCCAGTATCTAACAGCAACAGGTCCAACATGCCAAACGTACACAATCCCTCGCTCACCTCCCCCCATACCAAACCGAGATCGTCCGCGCAGTGACTCGCGAAGTACGCGATCTCGACCGCGATGTTACGCGTCTGCTCTCGCCCTACGAAGGCGGCTTCAATCCCTCCGCAGACCCAGCTATTGCCTGTGCCCTGCTAGTGGATCACCTGTGCATGCGTCGCAACAAGCGCTGTCTGCTGGCGTACCACCGCGTGCGCACCGAAAAGCTTGAGGAACTCTGCTGGACGGGTGTTGATATCCTCGAGCAGCAGCAGCCGGATGGTGGGTCGCAGCAGATGGCATTGGGGCCTTCAGGACACAGCTCGCTGAGTCCGGAGGAGGAGGAGTATTTTCGACAGTATGGGGATCTGCTCGCGGCTTATAAAGGGCAGTGGACGGATGTGGATTTGACGGGGACCTTGGAGCCGCCGAAAGATTTGTTTATTGATGTGAGAGTGCTGAAGGATGCTGGTGAGATTCAGACGGAGTATGGGTATGTATTTTGTGTTTCTCGTTGGTTTGTTGGGAGACATTTAACTAATGATTGTTTAGTGTGATCAACTTGACCAAGAACAGTCAACTGTATGTTCGGCAGGGTGATGTGGAGCGCCTTATTGCTCAGGGATTCCTGGAACGATTGACTTGAACAATATGGCTAGATGTGCTTCTGAGAAATCCTCAGGATAGAACGTTTAGTTACTGCAGTGGTGGAACTATGTACTTTGAGATACCCCGCCGTTAGTGTTGAGAGCTAATGGCTAAATTGAATTTTTGTTCCATTCGTTCAGCCGTGTCTTCGGTGCTACTCCGTGCAATATATTGAGCACAGAGTAGGATGTACACAATAAGAATAACCTTGGGAGAAATCCCGGCTACTAATGAAGTACTGGCTGATATGGAACTTTTGAAGGTGCAGTGGAGTAACAGCCCAAAGTACGACCATCGCCGATTGGCCAACGGCGCCGTTATGCAGGCAAGGTGCAGATGCGCGTCCGACTCCGGAGGCTATCACAGCTACCCAGCAACACACCACACCCTATAATATGGCCATGGAGGGTAAATTAAAGAGAAGGAGAAAGGGCAAGACAAGCCTTCGAGGCGAGCTAAGATGTCCGCACGGACCACAGTCTTTATCTGGACGTCTATCAGTCCGGATGGGGTTTAGTGGCCCAGCAGAGATAAGACTTCGTTTAGTCAAAACTCCGATGAACCTGCGTTTTTCGCTTTTATCTTTGCTAATTGCATTTCGTGATACTTCTGGGGGTGACTTTGTATATAAAGTGGATGAAGCCATGTTTGCCTCGCTTGCGTCATCTGTCTCCCTATAGCACTTCCCCTCCAATTCCTCCCGGCTGGACGACTCTTGCGTGACCATGGGGGTACTGCAACCTCGTGGACGTCGTGATTCTCGCGCCTCTGCTCTCTCGCGTAATTTGTTCTTGGATCGCGACACTCCAACCACCGCCTCAGAGTCTGCTGTGGAACATGCACACCTGGGCACGTCACCCAGTCCAATGGGAGTAGCATCAAGCTATAACGGGTCAACAATTCGAACTCCCAATCGCTCCTTCTATCACCGGTCATTGAATGCCAACAGTATGGGTGGGTCACGGCAGTCTGCAATTTCCCCCGCTCCCCGGCGCGATTTTTACTGACCATTGGATCTGCCGCAGATCCGGCCCATTATGCTTCAGACGGTCTCCGTGACCAGACCGCCGAGCTAGCCACATACGGTCTATCACTTACGAAAAAGTCACTTCTGCGAGATGGCCCCGGCTTACCGCCCAGCTTGGATATATTTAATGGCAGCCAAAGCCACGGCGAAGCTCACGATCCGAACGAGGCTACGAGCTCTGGTGCCGTGGGGCAGGCTTTGCTGGAGCCGAGATATGCATCTCTCGATCCTGCGTCTGCGTCCTCGGCTTTGACAGAGATGATTCGTCGCCCCTCGGAGGTGATGGTGGAGGAGCAGCCTACGCAACCTAGCGCTGGGGAGATCACGCAGTTCCCGCCCCCACCCACGGTCCTCGAAGAACCAGAGCCTGATACCGAACATACCTCGTTGCTGTCGAAATCGCGGTCGAAATCGACACAGAACTATGGTGCCTCCGATGTGGAGAACCAAAGAGTTCCCATCATCCGATCTCCAACTGCCCTCACCAAAGGACTGTCTAATCTGGCGCAGTGCTCGCGCACTTTGTCCAACCCCAAGTCTTGGAACAAGCGCGCCATATGGGAGCAGGCGGTGGCTTATCCTGCCAGTCTGGTCCCTGCGGTGCTACTTGGACTGCTTCTCAACATCCTCGATGCCTTGTCCTATGGAATGATCCTGTTCCCCTTGGGAGAGCCCTTATTCGCACATCTAGGAACTGACGGTATCTCGATGTTCTACGTCAGCACTATTATATCCCAGGTGGTATTCTCCAGTGGAGGTTCCATCTTCAAGGGAGGAATAGGAAGCGAAATGATTGAAGTAGTGCCATTCTTCCACCAGATGGCGTTCACTATCATGAACTCCATCGGCAAGGATAATCCGAAATCGGTCATTGCAACAACCATTCTCGCTTTTTCCGTCAGCTCAATCCTTACTGGTCTGGTGTTCTTCCTGATGGGTGTCTGTGGGCTCGGATCGCTCATTGGATTCTTTCCCCGCCACATTCTTATCGGGTGCATCGGCGGTGTTGGTTACTTCTTGCTGCAGACTGGTGTGGAGGTTTCCGCCCGGCTTCCCGGGTCTTTGGAGTACACTCTACCCACGCTTCAGAAGCTGTTTGAGCTGGATACTTTCCCGCTCTGGATCATACCTTTGGCTCTAGCTATTGGTCTGCTCGTTCTAAAGCGGTTTGTTCGCTCGAACTTTTTGGTTGGTGGCTACTTCATTGCGGTGGCCGCTGTCTTCTACATCACCACATTGAGCGCACGGGTCTCCATGGATTCTTTGCACCATACTGGATGGGTATTCGATGCCCCATCTTCTAACAACCCTTGGTATCATTTCTACACGCTTTATGATCTCTCGGAGGTCAACTGGACCGCTTTCGGCGAGACAATCCCTGCCATGTTTGCGCTAACCTTCTTTGGTGTGCTACATGTTCCCATCAACGTTCCTGCTCTCGGTATATCAACCGGCGAAGACAACCTCAATGTTGATCGAGAACTTGTGGCCCATGGTGTTACCAATGCCCTTTCGGGATGCGTAGGAAGCATTCAGAACTACCTCGTCTACACAAACAGTCTCCTCTTCATTGCTAGTGGAGGCTCATCTCGCTTGGCTGGTCTAATGCTGGCTGCGGCCACGGCGGGAATCATGGTCATTGGCCCAGTCATCATTGGCTACATCCCGATCATGGTAGTCGGCGCTTTGATCTTCTTGCTGGGCATCGAATTGCTGCAGGAGGCATTGGTGGACACATGGGGAAAGCTGACCCGTCTCGAATATCTCACTGTCGTCATCATCGTCGTGACAATGGGTGCGTGGGATTTCGTCGTTGGAATCTTCGTTGGAATCATTTTGGCCTGTGTCAACTTTGTCGTTCAAACGTCACAAAAGTCCGCCATTCGAGCAACCTACTCCGGTGAGGTTGCTGGGTCTACGGTCCGCCGTCCCCCTATCCAACAGCAGTTCCTACGCGAGGCTGGACAACAGACCCTCATGCTCAAGCTGGGAGGCTACCTGTTCTTTGGTACCATTGTGAATGTGGAAAAAACCATGCGTGGCCTGATCGAGGATGAAGCGTTCGACCGCAGACCCATTCGCTTCCTCATTCTAGACTTCTCGCGTGTATACGGTATCGACTTCTCGGCCGCCGAAGCTTTCACGCGTATCAACCGCGTTCTTCGAAAGCGCAATGTGCAAACGGCTATCTCCGGCTTGAACGTGGACGGTGACGTGGGCAAGTCTCTGCAGAATGTAGGACTATTCGAGCCTGACTCTGGCGTCCCCATATTCGAGGACCTCAACTCAGCCCTCGAGTTCTGCGAAAACGACTACCTCAAAGTATTCTACAACCGCCAAGAAGCACTCACCACTCCTACCGAACCAACCATCCCCAGCGACAGCGACAGCGACCATCATCTCCCAGTCCCCGTTCCTTCATCGCAACCAACAACCCTCCCAGACAATATCGTCAGCTCCCCGCGCCGCCAGTATCTGCAGCGCGTCGCGACATCCACCATCCAAGCACACGAAACTACCACCATGGTCACCCCAGCCTGGTCCGTCATGCGCCAACCGCTTCCCCTCCTCCTCCAAACCTTCCAAGGTCTCTCCCTCCAAAACGAAGACTTCTGGTTCCCCGCCTGCGCCTATTTCTCCCGCGAATCCTACGCCGCCGGCACAATCCTCTACCACGAAGGTGACGCCCCGCACGCTTTCTACCTCCTCGAATCCGGCATGTTGCGCGCAGGCTACGATCTCCCCCAAGGTCGATACTTTGAGCTCATCGTCGCCGGTCGGCCATGCGGCGAACTGCCTTTCTTCAGTGATACCCGCCGCACCGCCACCGTCAAAGCTGAGCGGGATTCTGTTGCTTGGTGTCTTACTGGTGAACAGTGGAAGATCTTGCAGGAGAAAGAGCCGCGCATTGCTCGTGAGCTCTTGACTGTCAGCTTGAAATTTACTACGGAGCGCATGGATAGTATTACTTCTTATGTGTTGACGACGGCGGCTTGAGTTTTTCTTTTTTGCATTTAGCTTTGGGCGGATTCCGTTTTGATCTTGCTTTGCTTATATTCCCCGGCTTGCTTTGGCCTTTTGTACATTGTAGTTGAAATACGGATGCCTACTTTGTCGATTATTATATTTTGGTGCATTGCATTTAGCTAACTTGTAGAAGCATTGTAAGAAGATATCCAAAAACAAAGTGACGCTATGCTGTGTCCCAAGGTATTCTCAAGATTTTCAGAGTGACCCCCAGGAGACAAGATGGTCATATCTTCAGGGCTTATCAAGTTCATATGCAAATACGGAGTATATGTACGGAGTACAGGATTGTTCCTTAGCGGGAGAAAGCCGACGGATGAACACCGTCCCGAGCTGTACAAAGCTGCAGGTCCTTCTGACGGAGTAGCCAGGCCAGACTCATCACGGTCTTTAGGTGGGGCAGCGTAAAAAAAATGGAGTCGAAAGCGAAGTTGGACTGCTCGGAAAGTACCGAGTAGGCCATTCCGGAAGTATACGAGCAGCCAATCGTGCCCTAATGCCATCGGAGCCCTCCATCAATCTGCCCTATTCCCTGAAGTCACCCCAGTATCGAATCCGGAATAGCTGTACAAGTAGTGTGAAGCTCTGCAGTATTTATATCATCAATTTCTTCATTCCAGAAAGCGAAAGTATCGAACTAACTACATCCAAAGATCTTACTCAACACCGCCGCTACAATGCTCTCCCGGGACTCAAAGATCACAATTATTGGAGGCGGAGTGTTTGGCCTCAGCACCGCACTCTGGCTCGCGAGAGATGGCTATCAATCCATTACCATCTTTGACCGATGTGCCTTTGATAAGAACTTCTACGACCCCGCCAACGGTTGCGATGGCGCGTCTGCAGATATCAACAAGATCTTCCGCATGGCCTACGGGGACAAGACTGAGTAAGAAGTACTCGCATGGAAGCAAAAAAGAAAAAAGAAAAAAGGTCAGAGCTAAGATGCGCCCTGCAGGTACCAGAATATGGCCATTGAAGCCCGTAACATGTGGCTGGAATGGAACAAACAGGTTGCGTCGACCCCCCAGTCCCAACTCCCTGCTGGCCTCAGCCAAGATGACGAACTTCTTTTGGAGTGTGGTAACTATTTTATTGCCGAAGGATCTGAGCTGCGACAATTCTACGCTGAAAGTTTGGCCTCGATGGAGCGGACTGCTCCTGATTTCCGCAAAACCCAGTTTGTCAGAGTAAGCTTGAATATCTCACCGGAGGGTTCGATATGAGGGAGACCTCTCCATCTGACTATGGAACAGGGTTACCGTGAGGACGAAGAGCGTCTCGCCAAACTCGACCCCAAGTGGGTGGAGAGAGCAAGCAAGGTCCACGCTATCAACAACGGCAACACAAACGGCTTTTTTGATATCCAAGGCGGCATCACCGTTGCCGACAAGGCAAAAGTTCCCACATTGAATCTTTTTTAACAACATGCTGACAGATAATTTTACAAATAGGCCTGTGTTTTCGCTAGACAACTTTGTGTGAAGGCTGGCGTCAAGTTTGTTCTTGGTGACCCCGAGGGCAAGTTCACGAGCTTCATCACAGAAAAGAAGGGTCGGGACAAGAAGATTACTGGAATCATGACCGCTGACGGACTTCGTCACATGAGTGATATTGTGATTGTGGCGGGTAGGTGACTCACGAAGTGACCCTTTGCTATCACGCCGTCCTTTTCTAATGCTCAGATCTACTTTAGCGGGTCCCTGGACCGCCACGGTTATCCCCGAGGCACATCAGACTGTCGAGGCCACTGCAGGTACTGTCATGTTCATCGACATACCTGAAGATCGCAAAGATCTTTGGAAGAAGTTCTCGCCAGAGAACTATCCTGCGTGGTCTTACCGAAAAGGTGACGGAGACAGGTACGTTCTCAATTACAAATGTTATTCGACAGTCGCTCCATAGTTCGCTGACTGCCATGTGAAGTTATTACCAAGGAGGAAGCTTCCCAATCTCGAAGACAGGACGACTGAAATTCGGCTTTCGAGGAAAGAAGGTAATTCTCTGTTATTACTTTCGGTTGAACGTCAGTTGCTAATTTCCGAAGTTCACTAACTTTGAGGATCACCCGACAGCACCTGGCTTGTACGTTTCCAATCTTGCAACCCTACAAGATATATTATGCTAAGGTGAATACAGGCGCATCTCGACTCCCCGAACCAAGTACTCGGAAAATCCCATTGACACCGTCCCCATCTACGGGCTTTCGCAAATGAAAGAAGTCATCTTTGCGTGGATAAATAGTGCGACGATGGCGAACGTTGAAGCTACCCTGGGAACGGCGCCCTGCTGTTCGTACCTGATGAACACGCCTATGTAGATATGTGAAAACATCTGAGCGGTGATGCCAATAAACAACGACTTTCGACGACCGAGAATGTCAATGATGAAGAAGGCAGCAATGATGCTGAAGATGAGTTTGGAGAATCCGTACATGCCACTAAAAAACATGTGTCTCTCGGTGCTTCCAGTGTCCCCCCAAAAGGCTCATAATAGGGATAAAGTAGCTTGTCACTGAATTGGCACCGGAAAGCTGAGCTAGCGCATATGCCACCAACACCTGCTGCAAACGGCGCAAGTTGGAGGATACCGTGAAGGTCTCCTTGACGGCCAGCCAAAGGGTTGAGCTACCATGGACATCGCCCCAATCCATGATAAGTGAGAGCTCAATATCATGCGCTTCGCCGATAATCAAGGGGTGATCAGCAGGCATGTGTCGAAGGTTGACGAGAGTTTGGACTGCCTCCTCTCTGCGCCCGACCATCATGAGCCATCGAGGTGACTCGCAAATACAGAAGCTGCTAGCAATACACAGGGCCAGGAAGATGGATATCGAGAAGGCTGGAATCTGGTATTGCAGTTTGCCGCTGGGGACGTTCCTGTGGATGCCCAGCACACAAAAGCTGGCAGAGGTCAAGGCGATTCCCATGGACACGGTGTACATCGCCGTGAGTAGACCACGTATCTCTTTTGGGGATATCTCAACGATGCTCATGGGTCCAATTACACTGAGGGAGCCAATTCCCATCCCCGTGATGATGCGGGCAGCATAGAGGGCGCCTATGTTAGGAGCACCCACCACAATCATCTGACCGATGATGAGAACCAGGGAGTATAGCCGAAAGGCCCATCGGCGGCCTATTCGGTCGTTCACAAAAAATGACAACGCCGCACCAACGGCATAGCCAATGTAGATTATTGACACGTAGGTCGAGATTGCTTCCGCATCGGAGCCTGACGAGATATGGAACTGGTTGTCGAATCCTGGCAAGGAGGGAAGGGTGGCGGAAGATACCTGGTCCCACGCTTCAGATCACTGCATATTAGACTATGCTAATCCAAAAGTCTTGTGGAAAGACTCACTCATGGGAATGCCGGCAAATGCGTATATCATAGCACTGAACAGTAAAGTAGAATTGCAAATGACACCACGGGGTAGCTCGCGGATGCTCCTTCCATACCTAGCGAACGAAGATCGCTCAAAAGCGTTTTTGATGCCCATTTTCCAAGGGATATATTTACTAACTTGAGACAAAGATTTTGATGTTTTTTCTGATGTGAAGGGTAAATTCTACATCACAACGACCTCGTCGGATCTTTGAAGTACTGATTTGTAGGTACTCATATCATGTACCCCAGGTCTAGGGCACCCTGTTCATTGGCTGCTCGGAAGAATACGAGGCGCGATTGCTGGTGCTTGTTCCCCGGTCATCCTTGGATCCCACGAAAACAATCCCGAGGTCTTGACTATCTGGAGATATCGGAAGAATACGGTCAGCCAATCGGAATGAGATACACGTATATACTAGTCTATACTATACCGAATCGGGACTTAACCTCTACCCAACTTCAGGCATTGTGATACCGACGCGGCGAATTGAAGCCAAGTTCGAGTCTTCGGTGGTCTTTGTAGGTATCCCAAGACTCAGAGGAGCCAGCGATCCAAAATCCATTGCGGAGTAGCGAGAAGAACTATGGAGGGCCAAACTACATTTGCTTCATCTCCGTGACTGTGGTTCCAAGATTCGAGACAGTCTCAAATGCCGCCATTACGCAGCAGCATGTATGCACGTAGAACCCAAAACTCCATTAAAATGCTCAATTCTTTGCAGTTCGGTAATTCCCTCGAATTGATGATCCTCTGTCCCTTGCATGAAAAAGTTGGAATGATCTTACCGGCGCAGTGGCGAAAGCATGCAAAGTCGGCGTCATCTCTCTTAACATATGGGTTTGACTTCTGGGGCTTCAAAAGAATCATGCTGCCCATGCCTGCGGCCACCCGCCCGCAGGCCTCATTGGGTGGCTTTGGGCGTTTCAGGACGGTCGTCAAAAGGCACCCATTTAATGCCAGCATTAAGGGCCGTCAATGAACCCAGAGATTTGGCTATATTCTATGGAATTTATTTTGAACTTGTCTATGTATTCTAATTCTCGAGCGAGGACCTCGAAAATTAGTTTTGAACGGTACGGTTGAATGTTGAGGACCCGTCAGCTGGCCTCACATGCCGTCCCTGATCCTCTAGACATGTTGCACGATGGTTGAACATCACCACCTGCGCAGGTACATGTGGTGGTCGATATGTGATCTGGACACAGAATACTCAGGACCTTCCAAGCAGTGGTTTCTGTGTCGTTGCGACTAACTTACCGAGATTGCCGAGACCACCGCATTGTTTGAGTAGACCGAACTGGCTGATCTTACCGAGCTCACCGCGCCTCGCTATTCACCCTTCGGACTTGCTCATTTGACCATCCATTCAGACTCAAGAACTTCTCTACCAAACCTGCTCTGCTCAGGGCTGAAACCTAGTATCGAGTTGAGCATCGAATAAAGGGCATCCTGCTCAGCGGGCTCAAATAGCGGCAGCCGTTTCGCTCGAGATTGCTGCACACTGATTTCACAGCGAATTTTGTATGATCAAGATATAAGGCTCTCGGTTTATAGCTTCTTGCACTTACAAATGTTCCTGAGACACTCTTATCCCCTCTCTCATCAAACAGCAGGAAGAATTTTAAACCCAAAATATGCTTGAATGCCGCATCGTCTGCATTTGCTAGGAACCTTCATTCAATAGTATGTGGCCCAAAACTATTTCTAGGTGTGCTAGCAATCAGATATCTCTGAAAACCGAACTTCTGTTGACAGCCTGAAGCGGGCCTAAAGGACTCAATTTTATAGCGTCCTGGAAGTCAAGCTAGGTGATTGGGGGACATGTTCAACGTACTTGAGACGGTTTGCCCTGGAGGACGCCCGATTTGGCCACCCGCATTGTTTGCTATTAGCATTGCATCTATATAGACACACCTCGCTCGTATCATTGGTTGACCTTGATCGCCCTCCTCACCTTCAGTATCAATCCGCCTTGACACCTTTCGTATCTCCCGCCCTTGATATCTCCAAGCCTCCTGCTGTGATATGACTGTCTGATTGCTCTTGTATGATTCAAACTATTCCCGAGGTTGTGTATGGTTCAAGATGAATTTCACCCTGCACTTCGAAGATTTGAAGAAAGAGGACTTCGTGAACCCCGAAGTATTGGCCGCAGTAAACCCGCACCCCACGATGGGCTACGCATATGGTAAGGCAGAGTGCCGAATACGGTCAGGTTACTAAGTTTATTTTCAAGGTCCTATTCCACATAACAACCCCGGTTGGAGAGCAGATAACGACGACATACACTCGAGGCCAACTAAAAAGCAGATCATATGTGCTCTCACCTCGGGAAGAGGACCACCCACGCCGATGGTTTTAGTGAATCCAACAAACACTCTGGTGTAGGCTTCTATCTCCCTTCATACCTCGCGACTTGGAATAACTTTTGGAAGTTGCGACATCCTAGTCGGAACCTCGCAAATGTGCGGTTCTACCTTCCGTAAACCGGGCGCGTTGGCGGTTCATCTCCGTCTTCGTCATTGCGGAGCCGGTGCGTTTGATCCAGCATCTGTTTTCATACCACTCATGCTGATTTTGTATGCAGTCAACGATGTGGATGCCCCTCGTCATCCCGAAGAGATACTACGTGCAACGGGAGTTAATGCAATCAAGCGCTTTGTGTTGACAGGTGGATGGCGTAATGCCATCTATTCAAAGGAGCCGGGACGTGCCCAGCCTGAATCTGTTCTGGGCGTTTTCTGTGATGCTTTAGAGAACATCGCGTGGGTTTCACTCAGCTGGCCTTTCGAGCATCTACTGATTGAATACCAGCCGCAAAGATGCCGCATTCGCAGCGGAGTACGGCACCCAATTCCACCGAGATGTCACTAACAGTCTTAACAATAAGTTGCTCAAGTACCTTGGTGTTCCCAAAAGCGTATCTAGTTTCCTAACCCGCGGAAGAAACCGAGCCTTTGCCGATGATGCTAATCAAAGAAATCTGTACAGCAGCTGGAGGATGGTTCATCCCAGCAAACTACGACCAGGCCCTCCCACCTTCAGAAAGGACTGAAGCCCGCGGCCGTAGCCGAACCCGAACCCGAGTCTGAATCAGATTACGAGTCCGACTTCGAGTCTGAGTCTGACCCCGATTCCGAGCCCTTCGCCGAGCCGACCAAGCTAATCTCTAAACACGAGGCCGGGGATCAGCAACACAGAAGTTCCTCTGTGGCTCCTTTGGCGATTGACATCGTGGCCACTAATGACATTGAATTTGTGTCAGAGCGTACTATCAAGGTTGAACCCGACGTGATGGCAGGGCGCATGATCAAAACTGAACCCAACGCCATGTCGGAACTGATACCCAAAATTGAAAATGGTCTCGTGATTGATTTGACGTCTGATGAGCCGGCCGTGATAGTGGATCTGTCAACCGGAGACGAACCCGAGTTGGAGGATGCGAGCTGGCCGGTCGAGGCGGTCACTGATGTTTTCCCGATCAGTGTGCCCGAATTGGAACCGATGTTGGAACCGATGCGGGTCTCTCCACCCTAGTTTGAATTAATAGATTGGATTGAGTCATTGGCAGTGTGAAATTGGCATCGTGGAAGAGCGGAGTGTCCAGATTGGACGTTGAAAGTCGGAAAGGCCTCAGGTTTGCGGTATTTTTAGCTAAGCACGGGCCCCACACTGACGACATTTTGCAGTCATGGGGTTGCGCCTTTTTTACGTCACCTGAGCGCCTTTTGGGTTGGTTTTAGTCATAAAAATTGAAAAATTCGCAATTGACGTGTTTTTCCATTTTCTTGTTGAGACATTTTTGGAGTAGACGTGGAGGTGAGGAGAGAAAGGGGGTGAAAGAAAATTTGTATGGGGTAAAAAAAAGTATGGAGTAAAGTGGGTGTAGAACTATACAGCTCTACTGTAGTGTGGATAGTGTGGAAGTATACGGAGTAGACATTCAAACATCAATTGAATTAAATCAGATAACTGTGATTTTCCCAATGCACATAAAACAAATCCCTGCTATGCAATTTTATTTTGGACTATTAAAGTCCGTATTCAAACACGGCCTTGTCCACAAGTTCGCTGTCCGGCAGCTGGAAATCCTCGCTGCGGAAAGTATTGTCCCACGTCTTCACATCAGCGAGATCACCACCCTCTGATCGAACATCTGGGAAGAATTGAACTACAACGCTAGTCTCTTTGAGGATCTCCTCGCTCAGAGATGCGACTTCACTGCCGACGGGAATGTAGTTCCCCCAGCCGACGTAGAATCCCAGGTTGAGAGTCGCACTGGTTTGGTCCTGAACCAGATCGTATAATGAACCAAACCGGAGTCCGGTCTCGGATAAGGGTAATGACTCAGAGGAGTCGGTAGAAGATGCCGAAGACGAGGAGGACAATGAGGAGACTGAGGAGGCCGAGGAGGCGGAGCACGCGGAGGATGGTGGCGAAGAGCAGCGGGACTTGCGGATGATGTATTCATAGACATTTTGTAATCGGCTGCGGTGCTCCCACCAGACGAAGCCCAGGGCCGGTGGTGCTGGTTGCGATACTAACATGCGCCGCCAGCTGGCACCGGCGCGAGTGAATGCTTTGTGTCGAGAAAGGGTTTTCGAAGGCATGCCATCCTCGTCGCGGTAGTCAGGGCCCCATTCGAGGGATTTGGAGAAGTTGTTTTTGTTGAGGATACAGGGGCTGTTGCCGCTGCTGAAGAAGACAGGGCCGAAGTGCTTTTCCAGTAATGGGTTGAGGGTAGAGACAATTTCTTTGTGATAGGGACTGTGTCCGCGAAGAGGAGAGGTTTTGGGTTTTGAGTAGGCCAGTGAGGGCTTGAGGGCAGGGTTGATGGGTGTGAAGAAGAGGGCCTGTTGAAGTCTCTTGGACTGGCTGATGACATCAAACCAGAGTCGGTTCACTCGTTGCGCCGACACCAGCAGAGTGGTCATGTCTAGATCCAAGAGGATCTCTTCTAGTAGCTCAGGAATGAGCAGGACTTTGGTAGCGGCCATCGTCAAGATCGTGTCACCGAAGAATGAGGAAAGAAAAGAAGATAGAATTTAGAATTTAAAAGAAATAATAAAAAAAAAACCAGGGCAGGCTCGAGCTATTTAGTAGACACCGGGCCGGGGGTGTGGAGATCGCTCCCCGCATTAAGTTGGGGGACGTCGATCACGAATCATCCCAGTCGATGACATTCAGGAACGAGACATCTGACGACAGAATGGTGGAAGTGAGGGGTTGAATGCGTTAGGACTGCAGTCACGCCCACGATGCACCAGAAACCACCGAGGATCGTCTCGTCAATTGGGCATTTGGCATGAGGCGAGTGAAGGCCAAGGCGGTACCCCGGATTTCTTTTACCTAATGATTATGTAACCCGTGATTCTGGACTGCTCACGTGACTCGGCGTTCTGACACGCGCCAGCGGCGCGTCAAATTGCCTCATCACCGCTTGCTGCAGATCTTCCATAATATCTCACACAACCATGGCGACCGAGGAGTCGAGACTTTTTGATCAGTGCTGTCTTGGCATTATTTGCTCCACTGATCTCACGCGAGAATATGCAGAGCAGGTGTGTTGTTTTCATCAGCCTGCGATGGTACCGCGAACTGACCAATCATTCAGCTCGCGACAACACTCGAGGAGAATGGCGGCGAGCCACTGATTGTGCAGCCCGGGGCTGAGATCCCGGACATTGGCAAGTTCAGTCATTTAATCTCAACTACCGTCGACTTCGAAGCCTACGATACCACTTGCGATGCATTGATCCCCGTGGTGAAGCCGAAGTGGGTGACGACCTCACTGTCCAAGCAGAAGCTCGTCAACCCCCGTCAATACAGCCCCGATCCGCGCCTATTCATGAACGATGTCGTCGTCACTTGCGGGGACATACCAGGGGGTGATAAAGATGCCATCATCGGTGGTGTGATTGCGAAAGGTGGGCTGTACTCCCCTCGAGTCTCCCAGTTGGTGACCCACTTGGTCGACCTCACCGCCGATTCCGACAAAGCACGCACGGTCAAGGCAAAGAATATGAAGACTAAGATTGTGCTACCGCATTGGTATGTTCCGTGGGTCGGAGACCAAGCCATTTGCTGATCGTTTAGGTTTGATGACTGTTTGAAACTTGGTCGCCGTATTGATGAAGGTCCGTACATGCTCCCGGACCCGGAGATCCTGCGTGCAGGGCTCGAGACGCCGATTCGGCAAGCCGAGAACAAAGATTTGGTTGGCGCGTCAACGACAGATCCTGACAAGCTACCGACGTTACATAACACGGGTCAGCGCAGCGTCTTTCAAGGAAAGTCGATCATGTTATCTCAAGACCTTGGGATTGGCTCGCATCTGCAACAGTCCCTAGAATCTGTGTTGGAGGATGGCGGTGCCAAAATGACATCGAATATTGACAGTGCGGATATGTTGATCTGCCGATACCGAGAGGGCTTTGCATACCGTACAGCATCACGACTGAACATAGACGTTGGAAATCTTGCATGGCTCTACAGACTTATGACATTTAACACATACACTTCCCCCCTCAGGCGTCTGCTACACTACCCTGTCTCTCGAACGGGAATCCCTGGGTTCGAGGGATTGAAGATCAGTTTATCGAACTATGTTGGCGAAGCGAGAATCTACTTGGAGAATCTGATTGCTGCAGCGGGTGCCGAATGTACAAAGACCCTAAAGCAGGAGAACACACATCTGATCACAGCTCATGGAAACAGCGAGAAGTGCACTGCCGCGAAGGAATGGGGCCTCGAAGTCGTCAATCATCTTTGGCTGGAAGACAGCTATGCAAGGTGGAAACTGCAACCGGCTTCCGATCCACGTTACAGTCACTTCCCGCTGCGAACAAACCTCGGAGAAGTCGCAGGCCAGACCCGTCTTGACCGAAACGTCCTGGAACAAGTCTTCTTTTCTTCTGAGAAAGCGGTTACTCAAAGTCCCCGCCGCTCACCGCAAAAGAAAGATCAGGTTGTGATTCCCGTACAGCCTCCTCCCGAGAAGAAACGAAAGATCGAGGAAGACGGCCCAAAGGCTTCGCGTGGTACTCCACAAACCAACGGCAAGACAAGTCGTCCTATTGAAACTCCCGCGCGGACTAGGATCATGTCAGAAGGCAAAGAAAACGAAACGCCTTCATCTACCAGCAGTCGGAAATCGAAGGACGCTGCCACCGCCAAACTCCACGAATATGCTCCTGACTTGGCTCTCTACGAAAAGGAGCGGAAACGTGTTGGCGGTGTGATCTACGGCGGCAGGCGCAAATCAGACGAGGACCGTGTGCAGGAAAAGAAGAAGCGAGTTGAGGTTGAGATCGAGGATGACAGCGATGACGAACAGGCTGTCGACGTCAAACGTCAGAAAAGGACCCGGCCGCCAATCGCCATGCGTCTGCTTATTACCGGCTACCAGAAATGGGTGGGCAAAGGGAATGAAAAGAAGGAGGATGCAGACAAGGTATGTTCGAAATTAAGATTATGCACATCATTTGTAACAGAATGACTGAGATCTTTATAGCGAGCCCTTCGAGACATCGGCATCATGGTGGTTCAAGATGCCAAACGGTGCACTCATCTGGCTGCACCTTCCATCCTGCGAACCACCAAATTTGTTAATGCCTTGGCATTCGGAGCCATCATTGTGAACACTGAATTCATAACCGCCTGTCTCAAGGCCAATGAATTACTCAATCCTTCAGACTTCCCCCTGGAAGACAAGGTATCCGAAGAGAAATACAGCATCAAGCTCGATGTCGTCACGGCCAATGCAAAGAGGAACAAGCATAAGATGTTGCAAGGGTATCGCATCTTCTGTGTGGAAGATATTCGAGGCGGCTTTGATGCCTTCAAGTCCATCGTTGAGGCGAACGGCGGTCAATGCATGCTCTTCCGCGGCCGCCTCGCTCTTACAAACTCTTCTCGACGAGAAGAGAGCGATGACGAAGAGACCGATGGCGAGGATGAACAGCACTCTGCACGCCACGAGGTCTTCCTCCTGAGCAGTGCCGAAACCAAGCACAGCCGGGTGTGGCCTCGATTCCGCCAGGTGGCGCTCGATATCGAGAAGACCCCACGGATTGTTCGCGTTGACTGGCTGCTCGACATGGCCATGTCACAGTCCATCCGTCCCGCTGACCAATACGAGTTGACCGACGAAATGGTCGAAGACATGGAGGAGTAAATATCCCACCTTCAATCCCGTCCCATCGGGACCGTTTGATATCTGTGTATGTAATATTGGATCAGTGGCTTTTGGTTCACACTCGAGAAGCGATTTGTTTTTTGTCACGAATAGCCACGATTTATCCCATAGAGAGCAAATCCCTTTCAAAAGAACTTCACACCCTCCTGGCCCGCATCACCGAAGATCTGCGCCTTGCCTCTTTTAACAAGCACATTCAGCGAGCGTAGCATAACATCTGTATCCATGCCATGGAACTCTGTACACCGAGTTAGCAACCGTAAAGACATCGAACTCAATACACCCCTTAACATACCTTGCGACATGGTCACATCTCCCTCGATCAACTCATAAACCGTCAAAACCGTTCCCCGCTGCCCAGTGCCATCCACCCACTCCACCAACACATCCGCCCACTCTTCAGGCCTCCTCCACCAAATCCACGCAACAGCCTTGCCCTGCGCTGACCCCTCAGCAATCCACTCCGCTCGCCGCCCACCGCCGCCCTCTTCCTCGCTCTTACTCATCCAATCCACCACCGCGCGGGCCTCGCGCAGATCAAGACGCTTGCGCAAAGCTGCGTTGTGGAATAAAGGTGTTTCAACCGCATCTATCAGCGAGAGCCGGAATTGACGGTGGTGCCGACACCAGGATTGAATGAGCGAGGACCATTTCTGCAGCTGTGACTGGCGGGTGTTTGTATTAGGTTGCGGCGTGAAGAAGGGTGGGAAGTTGTAAGTTGGCGGAAAAGGAAAAGGAGACGCTGATGCAGATGTCATGATGCAGAGCGCTGTTCAAGTTGAATAGGGATTCAAATGAGTAGCAAGTCGCAAATAGCCAGTTGAAAGTGAAAGTGGAAGTGAAGGTGAGGTCAAAGACCAAAGTTGGAGTTGGAGTTGATGTGGGGCCGGAGCGGAAGTGGGGGGATTTTTTTCAACTTCGTCCTCGACTTCCCCCTCGAGTTCGACCAACAATGACGACCCCCGAGCAGAACCCCCCAGCAAAGCGCATCAAGCGCGAGGAGTACCGTCGCGAGCTGGCAGCGCAGCAGTCCGCTGACGATGGCTCCGTTATCAAGATGCCGCAGAAGAAATTCTTCCGCCAGCGTGCGCATGCGAATCCCTTCTCCGACCACAAATTGGAATAGTATGTGACTGGGCGGAGTTTCAAACTCCTCGCCGTTCTTCAGCTTGGTGAAGTAAAGCTAACCGTTTTGACAGTCCCCTCAGCCCTGCGCACATGGATTGGTCTTCGCACTATCCTGCCTTCGTAGACTCGGACCCCACCAAGACGACCCTCAGCGGCGCGCGCAAACTCACCAAGGATGTCGAGGTCGTGGATATCGGTTGTGGATTCGGTGGTTTGATGATTGGACTCGCGCCATTGCTACCAGATACCCTGATGGTTGGTGAGTAGTGAATGGATCAAGTCCAGCTATTCCCATTGCATGAGACCTAACATACAACAGGAATGGAAATTCGCACATCCGTGCTCGAGTACCTGAGTTCGCGCATCCACGCACTCCGCAGCCAACAGCAGCGTCTAAAGAACCGAGCCGATCAACCAGCCTCAGAGCAGCCGCAGCCCGAGACCGCCGAAGCCGCAGCACCAGTCCACGATGACCTCGTCGGCACCACACAAATTTACCCCGGCAACTTCGAAAACATCACTGCAATCCGCAGCAATACGATGAAGTTCTTGCCCAACTTCTTTGGCCACCATCAATTGTCGAAGATCTTCATCTGCTTCCCGGACCCGCACTTCAAGGCGAGGAAGCACAAGGCGCGCATTGTCTCTGAGTCTCTGAACACGGAGTATGCGTTTGTGCTGCGGCCTGGTGGTTTGCTTTATACAATTACCGATGTGGAAGAGTACCACTACTGGGTTCTGAAGCATTTCCTTAACCAACCCGAGGATGGCACGCCTCCCCCTAGCAGCAAGGATTTGTTCGAGCGAGTTTCAGATGAAGAGCTCGAGGCGGATCCTTGTGTGCGGGTCATGAAGTTCGAGACGGAGGAATCGAAGAAGGTTACGCGCAACAACGGAAAGAAATTCGTTGCTGTTTTCAGACGCAAGGCGGACCCGGAGTGGCCTGCGTAAGAATGAAGACTAGATATATATCAAAAGAGAGGTGTTGGAAGGCGTTATCCTGAAATTTTCAAAATGCATTACCGAAATCTCGGTCTTCAACTTCGCTGGCAGTCTCCGCTTGCTATGATCCAAAATGATAAGACAAAAAGAAAAGAAACAAGTCCCGAAAAAAGGGGAATGGCAAGAACAGCATGCAGAAAAATGAAGTGATGCAACAAACAAACACCGACGTCAGACGTGAGTCCAGTAATGCAGAGCAGTAATCTCGTTAAAAACATGGTCGTAGTTCCCCCCATATATATGCAAAATCGTGTCTTAGCACATCCCCGGCGCCTTGAGACGAATACCCTCACAGCGCTCACAGATAGCCAGCTGCACAGGCCCACCAATGATGCGGCCCTTGGCTGTCCGCTTGGGTTCACCTTCGCGGACGAAGAAACGGCCCTCGGGGCCGAATCCATCACCACACTCGTGACAGTTAAAGCAGCGCTCGTGCCACTGACCGCCGATAGCCGTGATGACGACCTCTTCGAGGACGTGCTGTTTACAGCCTAGGCAGCGGGGCGCTGTGCGTCGCGAGTGACATTTGAGACACCAAGCAAAGCCATCTTTCTCGACGAAAGGCGTTTGCGAGTCGAAAGGCTAAAGTGGCTAAAGTTAGCTTTGGGGAAGTCATCGGAAGGTAGACGGATTAAACATACATCGCCGCACTCGGCGCAGAAGAAGTGGCCGACATGCCATTCGGCACCGCATGCCACCACCACTTCTCCTTCAATGGGGGTCTTGCAGCTCTTGCAGCGGGGGCTGAACATTTCATGGAAATCTAGATGGCAGAAGAACCGAGGCACGCGAGCTTCGTGGTCGTTGGCTTCGGTTGCCAGTCTCTCGTCCCGACTAGACTCGGGCTCTTGGTAGAAAGCCACACACTCGAGCGCTGTGTTACAGTGGTGACAGGTAAAACATTCAGGATGGAAGCGACATCCACCAGCCGTGACAATCTTGCCTGAGATTGAAAGGGAGCACAGTTCGCAACTTGCGGTTGGGGCACCGGATCTGGAATAGGGCGTGTACCAACGGTTCTGCGACTCGGATGCTGGCTGTCTCGGGAATCCTTGTTTTGTTGGACTTGTTCTGGGGGGCTGTGGCATTGGCCTAGGCGACTTTTGCTTGTGTTCGGAGGGCGCGTCAATTTCGGAAATTGTAGGCACTTTGATGTCGGGGACGTTGATGACGGGGATGGGAGGAGGCTCGGATACCTCGATTGAGGGAGCCGAGACTTCAATGGAGGGCGCAGCAATTTCGATAATGGGCATCGTTGGACGTTCCGGTTTCGGCTGTTCAGCCGGTTTCCAGGTTTGATCGAAGCTCACGATTGGACGCCCCATTCGATCGCTGACAGCTGAAGGCATGGGGAGCTTTTCACTGCGGTCCCCTCGTCTCTTACTGGTGGCAGCCCGAATATCATCATTGCGGATCTCTCTTCCGTCCCTCATGGGAACAGGCTGCTCTTTGGGTTCTTCCGGCGGAGGGGTAGGGGTACTCTCATTTCGCGTGTACCCCGCGTTGCGCGACTGAGTGGGCGGGTTCTTATGGATTTCGAATTTTGAGATTCTGTCCGAAACGGGAACACTGTTGGTCCCCCTATCTCGCAGCCACGGAAGTGGCTTAGGATTACGACCGAAAGCGTTGCGTGGCTTGTTTCTCAACGCCGAGGAGTCGGACCTGGTGAAATCCGGCACCTCTTGCTCCTTCTTCGCATCGACGGGCTCCTCGTAAATATGATCATTGGGGTTTCGGAACACTCCTTTGGAGGAATCGTTGCTGACCGTACGTTGCTTTGGGGCAATTGGTTCAACGGGCGGCTCCTCGTCAGGTAGCTTGAAGTTCACTTTCAGATTCTTCTTCGTCGATCCAGCCAAGGAGGATCGCTTGCGCAATGACTCTGGGCTTGATTGACTGTTGGACGATCCAATTGACCCCACCGACTGGCTGAATCTATGAGAGGACTCATTACCCCGCGAACCACTTCGGGCCGGACTCTCGCTCCGCCTGTTCACGTCCGGGTTCTGATATGGCGCGTATGGGTTCTTAAATTGCTTTCCGGGGTTCTGGTGCATCCATACCAGTTCCGTGGCCTCGTCCTGGGCAGCCTGGTGAAGACCCACGTCATCTTGCAGATCCATTTTCTGCAAGGCGTCACGTAGTGACCGGGCTTCTTCTTTTTCATGTCTGCGTTGACCGTCCTCTTGGTAAGAGGGAGCTGGAGATGGTGGGATTGGAATTGTGCGTGCGTGGACCTGTGCGGGGAAGACGTTCTTTCGGACTGAATGTGTCCGTGGCTCCTGGGCTAACGGACGACCCATGGCGGTACCCGACACCTGTGAGGTAGCTCGGCGATGAGACATGGCACTCTCCGAGCGGGGATGGTCCTCGATTTCATCCTCGACCGGACGGTGCATGGAGAAGGCCGAGGATGCCCTTGGGGGAAGATTGGCGGGGACATTGGTTGTTGACGCGGCGGCTCTCCCTGGATAGGGTCGGGAGCCTGTCGGGCGCGCGGGGCGATTGGCCCTTAAGTCCTTCAAGTACGTTGCTTTTTCGACGCGTGTTAGCTTCATTCATCCCCCGCGATCTTCAGCCACTCACCAACTTGATCATTGGACATGAAGGATGGACCTGGCGGAGAGACTTTGCGGTTAGTGTGTTTGTGCATGATTTAAAAAAAGGTGCAGCATTTAAAGATACAAGGAACAAGGGCTCATGAATGCCAGAGACAGAAACTAAGTTGAAAATAGTCTAGCTGCGATCTATGATTGACGGTCTGAGTTGGCTAGCGCCCTCCAAACAAAACAACGTCGCCAGGTAACGGCTGACTCAGCAGGTTGGGCACTAGGGCTAGGGTTGTTTGCCACGTGGATCTATATTCTGTTCGACGACATGAAGAGAGTCAGTAAGTCAGTATAGGATGAAACTACACTCAGCTCTCAATTAAATACAACAAATGCGCTATAATATATCTGCTTACCCAAGGAATCAGCTTCAATTAAGCTCGTGAACCTAGACATTCTCCATAACCTCCGCATCGGCTTCTCGGCACCGGACCCCACTGCGCAGGGCCTTGCACCTTTCAGAACCCCTGCCAAACACCTGGTGTGCACAGGGCTGGGTGCACCGTGGAAAGTGTATGCGATTTCCCACCTATGGCAACCTGATTGGCCGAATGTCGCCGAATCACTGCAACCTCACCACGAGGCGGCCATCTTTACTGTATACAATTGTAGAATTCGGCCTCTAGTCCGATATCTCCAATTTATGACCAATCCTGTTCTTATGACTCGAAATCGGCTCTTTTCTGGGAGTCTACTCTCCCATTTTCTTTATCTTCACGTCTTTGCATCTTCGCTTATATTTTCTTAAATAATTTTGCTAAAAACCCCTGTCGATGTGACGGAAACGGTATCCCATTCCGGTTTAGGTTCTTTTTTTTTTTTTTTTTATGAAGACGTTGAACTCGGAGACATCAAAACAAATCTTAAGCATTGAAGCGTGCCATTATGGCAGATAATGCCCCAATCGATATCATTCGGTCTCACCAAGACGATTTGGATCGCGAGAGTGCACGACAAGAACAAAAACTTCGTCCCCACTCGGCAGCCCCCGAGGATGAAAAATATGAGCGCGACGTTCCTCCCGACGGAGGATATGGATGGGTCTGTGTCGCCTGTGTCTTCTGGATCAACGCACATACTTGGGGTATCAATAGTGTGAGTGTGCTTTGCACTATCTTCCGTTCTGTGATTGATGGTTGATGGTTCATTTAATTGTTCCCAATTCTCATGTTCGCCACACTAACCATCTGTAGAGTTACGGAGTATTCCTGAGTCATTACCTCTCACACAATGTATTCCCCAACACATCGGCATTATCATACGCCTTTACAGGCGGACTAAGTATCTCGTGTGCCCTGCTAGTAGCACCGCTAGCCACCCACTTCATTCACAGATGGGGCACTCGGTTTGTGCTTAACCTCGGCATCTTCTTTGAGACCCTCTCTTTGATCGGGTCATCCTTTGCCACGCTCAAATGGCATATCTTCCTTAGCCAGGGCGTCTGCTTTGGTTGGGGCATGGGCTTCCTTTTCGTGGGCAGTGTTGGCATCGCTCCACAATGGTTCAACAAGCGCCGCAGTGTCGCTATGGGCATCACAGCGGCCGGTTCGGGTCTTGGAGGCTTGATCTACTCTCTTGCCGTGGGTGCAATCATCCCACGCTACGGGTTGGGCTGGGCCTTCCGTATCTTGGGTATCATCTCCTGCGTCGTGAACTTGGTGTGCTGCAATCTCCTCCGAGACCGCAATAAGGCTGTCGGCAGTAGATTCACAGCCTTCCATTTACCTCTTCTGCGTCGCCCGGAGTTCTTACTTTTCTTGGGATGGGGAGTCTTCAGTATGCTTGGCTATGTGGCACTCCTGTTCAGTGTGGCCAATTTTGCTTTGTCCGTGGGACTCTCCTCGCATCAGGGAAGTATCGTCTCTGCTCTGCTGAACTTGGGCCAGGGACTTGGTCGCCCGTGCGTGGGCATGTTTAGTGACCGGCTGGGTCGCATTAATATTGCCACGTTCCTCACCTTCCTCTGCGGGTTATTCTGTCTTGTTATCTGGACTTCTGCTGATAGTATGGGCGTGGTTTGTTTCTTTGCCGTCCTGGTCGGTACTGTCTCTGGCACCTACTGGGCTACTGTCTCCCCCGTACTTGTCGAGATCATTGGCATTAGAGACCTTCCATCCGGTCTGAGCATTACGTGGCTCATGCTCGTCTCCCCGTGTACCGTTTCTGAGGCCATTGCCCTTCAGCTTCGCAGTGACACCGCGGGCGGTGGTACCTCATACATCCGCGTTCAGATATTCACTGGTTTCATGTACATTGGAGCCGCCTTGTGTCTGTGGGTTGTGCGCGGCTGGAAGGTTGGCGAGGTCGAACATGCTCAACGCCAGGATTCCATTGTGCCTGTGACTCCGTTGGCAAATCCTGGCGAGAAAGAGACGCTGGAAACCCCCGCGACTATTCCTAGTGCGGAACCTACGGAGACAGGTGCTCAATTGTGGGCTCCTCTGAGCTTACTTCGTGGGATGGTGGCTTTGAGACGGGTCTAAACAGGTATTTCGGACTGCTAGAGCTCCCCGCAGGTAGATGGTTATAGACCGAGAGCTTCTTTTCTCTCTCTCTTCTTCTCTCCTGAGGTCTATCACAATACATGACATTACGGTATATTCTTGCTCCCGTATTCTTGATTGGTTTTGGGCCCTCTTTTTGCTTGCCTCTATGGATCCTGATAGCTAAAAAGTCTTGGTGTTATCCGAACCCCGAGATGCAGTTCACCAGAATCCTACCCCAAAGGTCTCTAAAGGTCCTCAGAAATTGGTAATTATAGTAGTAAGGGAAAGATCCTTGAAGAGACACTTGAAGAGACACTTGAAGAGGAGACTTGTGTAAGCGTCGTTGATAGAGATCAAGTCCTTCGTGGAAATACTAATCTAGAGAACCTTAGAAGGAAGAAGAGGGAAGAGAGAGAGAGACCACGAGCAGGTATGTGAAGCCTGTCTTCCAACCTTCGTCGCATAGTCATACTCAACAGCCATGCCCTAAGTTGTCACCTTATGAACTCCAGCATCTAAATCTCAGTGCCATTTAAATAAAACAACATCAATTTCCCCAGGAATCAACCTATTTCTTACAATTATCAACTGTCATTGAGCAAGCCCCATAATCTTTACGACAAATACTATATCAACAGAGCCCGGTCACGTAACAGTGTCAATATGTTAGTCGCCAACTGTGGACTACCTCCTTCAAGCGGAAAACCTACTCGAGCATGATTAATTCAAATCAAGGATGATACTATCCTGGAAATTATGCTTTATCAAGTCGAGCAAGACGAAGTACTCACGATTTACCTAAAAGCGAGACGGAGGTCGACCCAGGTATCGACCCCGACGCTCCTTCTGCTCGCCTCTTCTCCCTTTTCTCTTCTCTTCTTCTTCTCTTCTTCTTCTCTCTCCACCCTCTCTAATAATCGCTCTCCCAACCTTGTTACTGTCTCTCTTTGCCAGGATCCTGGCTTGGTTTGCTTGAAATCCTGCTTTTTATCCCCATCCTTTCGCTTCATTCCGCTGCTTCCATTCCCTCCATCTACATCTTTTTATCCTACTTTCCAACCCTACTTTCTTTGCTCGCCCCCACGGTCTCTTACGTGTCTTACATCGGCATCACCAACGCTGCCTTGCCCCTCTTGTTGGTTTCGTCCCATCTATAGCTCCTCTGTCGATCCGGAGCTCAAGATGGACGCCGAAGTCCCTCCCCGTCGCATCGTCGACGACTGGACCCCAGAGCGACAGGATATCCTGGGTCAAGTCCTTCTTTCCGTCATTCATGGCAAATGGAACGGCGAAGGCCCTGTCTCAAATCTGTTGACTGGTGTTGATGACCCGATCAAACCTCTTGACAACGATCTTTTTATTGGTAAGCCCACATGCTGTTGCACGTCGGGTTTCTGGCTAACACTCTCAGATACATATGGCTCCAAATCCCACCAGAAGAGTGACATCCCTGACTCGATCTTTGAAGCTGGGCCTATTCCCACTGAGCTCCCAGAGCCTGGCATTGACGGTCTGCGTGTCACATGTGATACTCAGGACCCCGTTCTTGGACCAGCAACTCGCGCAGTTCTGGAGGAGACTTGCGCGGTCGTGCGTATCCTGAATCAACCGCTTTCCCAATGTCGATTTGATTCAGTTTGCGTCAAACCCCTTGACACTCTGCTTTCGCTGGACCATGTCAGTGTCGACTTGGCTCCTGGATCTGGAGCCGAACCCAAGCCAGCCGAGCAGAAGAAGAACACCAAGCGTACCCCCAAGAAGAAGCAAGCCGATCAAACCTCTCCAGAAAAAGAGGTGACACCAAAGTCTGCGCCCACAAAAGGCCGCAAGAAAGCTCAGAGGTCTTCTCTTGCTACGCCGGCCCCTGCGACTTCGGGTGATCAGCCCTTTCCTACCCCCTCCAATGTTCGAACGCTCGCGCCAGCGCAAGTGAACGAAGCGACCAATGGAGCTCCCGAAACTCCATCACAGAAGACTGCTCCGGCTCTCAATCAGAATACTCCCCGGATGACTGCGCAGCCTGCACCAATCAGGAACACATATTTGACTCCTTGTCGGGTTGAGAAGCAGGTCAAAACTGGCGCTTCCTCGGGGATCCTTACGCCTGGTCCAGCAGTAGTTCATGGCATATATCTGGTCCCCAAATTGAAATGGGTGGGCCCAAAAGAGCACAAGGTCGGATCGCAACAGGCTCTGCCACCCACTCCACAGTCACAGCCTCAGCCTCAGCGTGAGGGCTGTTCTCCTCCCGTGCGAAAGCCTTTGCTCGTCACCCCAGGTGACCCAGCCATCAAAGCATCTCAAAGCGCCTTGAACGGCAAGCTCAACGAGGCTTACCATACCTACAAGCGTGCCTCCGTTTTGAAACATCCGCAACCACCCAAGGGAAAGGACACACCACCTGCTTCTAGTACTCTCTACGCACTAGGGAGGACAGCAGTCATCCGTCAACAAATCGAAACTTTCGATAAACACCTTGCATTGCAAGCGAAGAAAGTTGACCAAATGAGGTTGGCTGTTGCGAACGAACCACAAGACTCTCCGCAGCGTGAAGCTTACGAACGGGCATCGGCCGCTCACCAGGAGCAAACCGAGAAACAAGCACAGCGACGCACCCACTTAGCAAGCCTGGTACAACTGGTCGAAATAAGTCAGGACTCTCAAGGCACTTCAAACAAGAGAAACTTCTCCACGATGAATCGCACCACACCCACCAGCAAATCTCTAGCCCAGCCAAGCTTCTCTCCCCAAGGGCCGGGTTCTGATTGCATTGTCATTGGAAGCCGCACCGCTTCGAACGGACCCGAGGCCAAGAGATTCAAGTACTCGCTGAAGTAAGAAACACACGAGTATGGAACACCAACACGACAGTTTCATGGACAATGGTGCCCGATTGAACCCAAGTTACGAGGGGGACTTGGTTCAAAGGGGACTGTCAAGGGCCATACAGAGCATGATTGTACTTCATCATTAAGCGCAAGTTACGAGGATTTCTTTCGTTTTCAAGTTAGTTCCACAGGGGGTTGTCTAGGGCCTAAAGGGCATGATTGTACTCAGCAAATGATCATTTGATAGTTAATGAGAATTCTTTCTGCTTTTTCAATATTCCAAGGTTGTTATAATTGCGAAGCGAAGCGAGGAAATTAGAATCACAAGGATCCTCTTATATCACGTGATCAGAAGTTCTATACTAGCTCAAAATAACAGGAATAAGCCTAAGTGCCGCGTTTACGTGTGGCTAAAAAGACGATTAAAGAGAGTTATTATCACTTTTAGGACCTCTTTTTAATTATTTTTTTAACTGTCTTTTTGGCTATCTTTTTCCAAAAAAACGATTGAAGAGAGTTATCACCATCTTCAAGACCTCTTTTTAATTATCTTTTTAACTATCTTTTTGGCTGTCTTTTTGGCTGTTTCTCCAACTAATCGTCGAGTAATTGTGATTAGTCGAGTAAAGGAAGTCTTGGCTAAACTGTGAACACAGAAATCTTTACGAAGTACTGATGATAAAAAGTGTACTGAAATATAACTGAAAAAAAAAGATAAATATGATTCGCCAAAATCCCTTCGGTGGAGCCAAAAGTCTTGGCTAAGCCGTGATCACTGAATTAATTATTGTTGAATCAATTATTGTTGATTGATTATTGTTGATGTAAGGATCCCTAAAACGACCGGTGAGAAGTGGCAGAATCATTCAAGCACTCAGCTATACCGTTTTGGACATATATCACGTGACATCTGTTCAATTACATAGTGGGGGGGTCTGGGGGGTACAGCCCCCCAGTATTACTATTCTTCAGCATACGGAGTATTCTATCACTATTCAAATTTTGCCTAAAGCAGTGGACTCATCGCTTCGGTCTGCAAATGCTATATGTTGGCCTTACGCTATCAATATCCCTAGTGATTGAGAAAAGTATAGACTGTAGGACCGAACGCTCAGATGCAATATCATTTCTGACGGCCAAATACCAACAGGCCGCACGAATTAGCTCAAGTACATGATGCCCCAGCAGGGCACCGGAAACAGCGGCATATCTGGCCGGTGCTATCCTATGCGCAAAATTTGACAGAACACTCCAGCTCGCCATATTAATTAGATACAGTCATGCTTGAATGTGCAGTGCTAGCCTGTCAGGTCATTCACAATGTCGCGCAAGATAGGTCGATTTCCCACCACATTTGTACCATTGAATAACTTCGCGCCTGTTTTTGAAGGCTTTCGAAGATTGGTACCAGGCTGTCGGGAACCAAGAGGGCTCAGTGAGTCACGAAAAGAGGGACTGGCTTTTGTCTTTGCATTGGTAGAACCGGGTGTTTTCGAGGCACCAGGAGACATGAATTGAGACTGAGTTGGCAAGGACGGGAAAACATGGTTGTCTACCGCAGCGCTCGGCAAGTTGTAGACCCAGTCCTTACCTTCGACTAAGCGAACGTATTTGCGGAGGAGGTCATTGCCGTCGCGGAGGGTGGATCTACTGCCCACGACGAGGAGTTTTGTCTGGGCACGAGTGAAGGCAACGTTGACACGGCGCCAGTCGCGTAAGAGCTCGCCAACGTTATTCTCGGTGTTGCTGCGGACACAGCTTAAGATGATGACCTCTTTGTCTCGACCTTGGAACTTGTCTGTTGTGTGCATTTCCAGATCGGGGCCGTGGCGCCGAAGGCTTTGGCGGAGGAGTGAGAGTTGGCTGCGGTAGAAGGTGATCACGCCGATGTTGCGGGCGGGGATTCCACACGCGATGAAAGAGTCGACGAGTTGTGTGCAGAGGAAGACCTCCATGTGGTTCACGACACGGTTTCCCTGTGCTATTTCGAGGGCTGCAGGGCCGATGGGATCGGTGTTCACCAGGCGTGTTTTGGCGGATGGTTCCAGCAAGTCTCGTAGCCAGCAAGGACTACCAGGATCACCTGGACAAGCCTCTCGCTGTGATGCCGTGTGGCCCTTATCTGCAACATGATATTCTTCGAGGGCATTGATGTTGGGAATCACCAAAGAACAGGCTGCTACCTGCGGGGTGCCACATTTGAGCCGACCGGAGTAGATTAACTCATTTGAAAGCAACATAATATCCTCACACATGCGGTACTGGTGCTCGAGGTTGACGACGGAGTCCGGCTGCGCGTCTGAAAGCAATTTGAAAAGACTGACATCCAGGCCACCTTCCTGTGCTGCTTTGTTCTGCACGAGTGGTGGTAATTGGAAATGGTCGCCGACCAAGATGAAAGTCCTCGCCATGCGAATCGGACCTAGGCAAACTGGAAGTGTGATCTGGGAGGCCTCGTCGACAATACAGACATCAAATATGCGATGGTTGAAGATGTTGTGATTGACTCCTAAGCAAGTAGTTGCAACAACCTGTGGCTTCTCATATGAGTTCTTGAGCTCTTCGATAGTCGATTTGGGGTTCGCAGCCAGGTCGGCAAAGTCCTGCACATCGGGATGGATCTTGGCCGTTGCTCCAATACGCAGCACGTGAATGTTGTCATCTCGAATCTTTAACAAGATGTTATCCACTGCAGTATGTGTGTAAGAAGTGAGGAGTACACTTTTCCCTTGTGCAACAAGGGCCCGAATGATTTGAGCAATGGTGGTTGTTTTTCCAGTTCCAGGCATTCCCAGAACTAGAGCATAATCTTTGGCACTCATCACTTTGTCGATGGCTTGTTTCTGATCAACGTTCAGACCCATTTTATCAGAGATTGTATAGGCCGATGAGTTTGTCCTGAATGCGGGTGCTTCCCCTTCAACAACGAGTCGGCGAAGTTGTCTTGCTTGGAACAGGTCTTTATCCATCATGCAGATCAAATTGTTTCGAACAATAGCCATGCCGTTGCTGAACTCGTCTTTGTCAATCCGGTACACAAGTTGTTCCTCGGGGTTCTCAAGGGCAGCAGGCTCCCCTTCGCCAATTTCCATGATGCCCCTGAAAGATTGGTTCGTGACACCATCAAACCCAACCGTTCTCGATCTCGCATTGTGAAGTTTACGATCCACAGCAACCTTGATGTGTGACGGGCTGGTGTGTACCACGTATCCGTTGGCGAGCGCGAAGTGGCCCTTTTCATCAGATACAACGATTGGCTCACCTAGAGAGATCTGGGACTCGGTGAAGGAGAAACCAGGGGGCGCATCTCGTTTCACGAAGGTATAGTGGTATCGATTGATCTTTGTGGTGGTGTTTTCTTCGTACATGGCTCTCGAATCGAGAACGACGTCGCCGAAACACCTCCCAAGGGCCTCCCGCTCGCTGCTCAGGAGTGTCCACAACTCTCGTCGGAACTTCACCAAGTTGCCTTCCTCTTTCGTAAGTAGGCTATCCCACTTTTGGAAAAAGTCTCGATCCCGCTCATTCAGATGGCCAACTGAAATGTCAAAGTCTTCGCCAAGCCCACTTGTCTCGGCATCACCATCCTCAGTGAGCTTGTGGTAGATTAGGCAAGGGGTCTTTGCATAACATCTGGTACATTGACGTGGTTTCTTCAGCATCGGTGGAAGTTGTTCCCTTTCACGAATGTACCCAGACAGGTTGTTGCGCACTTGAATCATTTGAAGAAGTTCATGACGAATACCACGGATGCTGAGAGTCTTTGTCAATTCGAGGTAGTAAAGAAGCCCGAAGGTAACATCGATATCTAGTCAGTATTAGTAACGGACGGTGAGAAGAGGGCGCCATTGAAGCTTCCTGGTACAACTCACCATAGCGATCCGACATGAGCAGAGTATAAAGAGCAGTCTGGGCCCTGTGAGTCTGGTTTGTGTCTCGCCGTCCGGTTTTAAGCTCCAACGGGACCACGAGGTGCTTCTCATCTTCACCATCACGACAGGTTACCTGTACAGTTGCATCGATGTTGCCTTTCAATCCATACATCGGCGACCAGATATGCTCCTCTACCTCGAGCAGCTTGCTGATGCTCAAATTCAGCTTAGAGCTGTTTCGGTCTTCCACCATAGAATTGGGCTGTCAATCTAGGTTAGCGACTGCGATCCAAAATAATGATTTATAGAGGCCCAGGACATACTTGTGGTTTGACATGGAGGAAGGTACCCGCCCAGTCAAGAACGGCGGGGATCCTGCTCATGATGTATTCAACGGCTTCCGGAATACTCATTTGGATGGAATACAGTTCTTCAACATGCTTCCCCATGATAGTCTCGACCAATGACTTAATCGACTCCATATCCCATGTGTTCGCTTTCAATACTTCTTGGAACACTTCATGGAAGAAGGTTCCAAAAGCCTGTGGCCTCTCCACTGCCGCGTGAACCTTCACTCGATCTTGAAGAACGGCCCGCCGTTGGCAGTCAGTAGAGTCAGCCACAACTGTAGCAGATATGAGATGATCCGGGTGGAGAATGATCATGTTGTTTGCATTGTCCACAACGCACCGGCCGCTGCTGTCGAAGTCGCCAACCAAGTGGACAAAAGAGTCCTTGATGCAGGGAGTGTCGGCCCACGACTCCTGCAACACAATGACCCTTCGTTCTCGGGTTTTCTCATCTTCAACGAGCAAGACCTGCACTTTAAGTCAGCTCGAATTGTCGCATATGGGAAGAAGGATAAGTATCTGACCTGTTCCGGCAGAGTACGCCCTTTTAGAGTAACATACGTGCTCTGCATAACATCAACAACTTGGTAACGTTTGATAGCTTGTCGACCCTTGGGGCTCTATTTATAAAATTTCTTAGCATGTATTTATGAATAATTCCACTCAGGAGTGACTAACGTAAGCTGGTTTTCCTTCACCCGCTTGTTTCATGGTCTGCTCAAGGTCTTCCAAGTCAAAGTCATCGTCAAATTCATCATCCGACGATGGTGAGTCAGCCTTGATGTCTGTCACGGTCGGATTCGTTCCAGTGGGGCCCCCGTTGACAGGAACATTCTTGGCCTTTAGCCCGTTGGCAGATGGTGCATTGGTAGTTGGGTTTGTGACTGGAGCCGATTTCTGGTCACACTTGGCAAGGATTTCCTCCAAGTTGCCAGGAAGATCGTCATAATCGTCTTCAAATTCATCGGATTCATCATTTTTTGTTTCGTTAATCGTTGGTATATGAGATGTGGAAGGTTTACTGGCAGGTACTGCGGCATCTTGAGAATGCCGTGATTGAAGTTTCGCTCCGGCAGAAGTACCCCAGCCAGAGGGTGCCGAGGGAGCAGTATCAACATTCTGACGCGGTGCCTCAATAAAAGGATCCGCAGATGCACCGACCAAGTCCATGAAGTCTTGATCTAAATCATCACCTCCGAATTCCGAGGATGACTCTTCGAGCACAGGCATTCGCGCAGGTTTGGTATCTTCAAACGGAACTAGATCATCGATCTCCCCCGCGTCTTCCTCTACTCCGGGAAGTCGATGGTCCTTGGTTGGTGAAGAAGAGCGACATCTCCTCGCATCAATGTGCTGGCGCAGAGGGGAAGAACCTGGTGGACCCATTTCAGCAGGTGTCAGATTGATGCTTTTCTCAATTTTGTCCATAAGAAAGTTGATTCTTGACGTCTTGGGTTTATTAGCTTCGACATTGCTGCTAGTTCGGTGAAAGCCGCCGGGATCAAGTCTGTTGACTCGCCGTCGTTTGGTTCGCGAGGCGGGAAACTCGGTTGTACAGCTTATCGCACGCCTCAACCCCGAGGAGTCTCGGCTAGTTCTGACGGAAGCTGGTGTTTGCGGAGAAGAGGAAAGGAGATTCGCGAGCCGGGGCGGAGGGAGGTCATCTGCACCATCAGCCATGTTCTTGTCTATGTAGTTGTTCCACAAGTCCGCTGCTAGATCGTGCTGTGGTGTTTTGAAGAGAGCTTGCATGGATTGCAGGTTGAGTGGCTCTTTCTGTCCTTTTTTGGTTTTTCCATTTGAAGGGGATCCAGCAGGGGAAGAGCTGTGTCGGCGCTTCCTTCGACGGCCTCCCGGTGTCTGTAATGACGGATTTGAACTGGCAGGTACGTGTTGCCATATGACATGCTCAACAGGTGTCACTTCAGGTCCCGGAGTGGGATCAAACGAGTCTTCGGCATTGCTGATCAAGTCGGCTAAAGGAATTCTGTTTCCGGGTGTTTGAGGGCATTCTTTACTCGACTTTGTCTCTAGCGATTGAGGTTCAGGAGGCGGGGGATTGCTCCCATTGAGTGACTTTTGCATCGGCGCTACCACACCGTTGGATCCGGATTGGTGAGTGTTCTGGGCGTCATGGGCTGATGTCGATGCGCCATTCGAGGTGGTATCGTCCGGTGGTCGTTCGTCTTTGTAGCGAAACCCATTCAATTTCCTTCGTGAGTTCGAGGAGATCGGGTATGCATTTGCTGCCATGGCTTGACTTGTGAGACACCCAATGACGCGTTCAAAATTGGTAAAGATACATTCCGCGGAACGCTGGAGAGAATGTCAGATATGGAAGGGAGCAAGGCCTCGGCGATTCATCGTAGAACTCACCAGATAGATGGGAATAAGTGTAGTATCGTCGAGGATGCTTCTGTATACAATGAGATTGGATGAATTGGCAAATGCAGCACCTTGTTATCAGCGCCAGAGGGGGCGAGATGCGATAGCAACGCGTCGCGCGTGTAGTGGTGACACCCGTTTTTCAAGGCGTCAAGGCATCAACTAATATATGCCTAAATTATCAGGCCTGAAGGCGGACAATGAAAATCGCCCAAAGTGGACTAGTGCAATGACTGGACAGCTTCCCGGCCTTTTACGGCTTCAACGCCAACCCGCCAAACCACCCCTCTTCACCCGCAAGACGCTCCGTATCAATTGAGACCGTCCTTGCCGCTTAAACTGCCAAGGCGACTCTCATTTGGGTGTTACAGCTCCCACCAATTCCTCGCCAGAACCCCTCGATCAATCTCAACTCCTTCACCCCCGTCTCCAAGATGATTGCCCGGCCAATGTCGCACGCCCTCCGGGCGCGCTGCCTCCTCCGCACGCCACAGACCACCAAGGCCTTCTCAACCCAGCCCATCCTGCGTGCTGCGGATCACGGCGACCACTATGACCCCCCCGACCGGCTGGCTGTTCGGCGTCAAGCCCGGTCAGAAATACGCGAAGGAAGGTTGGGAGAACATCTGGTACTATGGCTTCATTGGAAGTTTCTTGGTTGCTGGTGTCGCATATGTCTTCAAGCCCGATACTTCGTATGTTCAACCCAGTACCCCATCTTACGCCTCTTGCGCCTCACGTCTACATGCACAAGCGGAACACTAACAATTACTCTAGTATACAAACATGGGCTCTTGAAGAGGCTCGACGGAGACTGGAGGCCGAGGGTATCCTTGAGGATCCCGCCAAGGTCAAGAAATAAGTGCTCAACTTGTACGCTGTACATAGAGATCGGAGAGGGACTCTTTCGGTTTATGTCTGTACTACCTGCTACGGCAGATATGATGTTCCGGTCTCGTTTTTAGACAGGTTTTTATTTTGCATGCTCATCAATTTTCGTTTGTCCCCTGCTGTACAACTTTACACTCTCCAAAGTTGCTTTTTTTTATGTTGGCTATAGGTGCTATGGTAACAAAAATTCGCTCATAATTGACAGTATATTGCGGCAAAATCTATGAACACTGTATGATTGTCATGACCTCGTGAGGTAACTTGAGAGAAGATGATATACGTCACTGGCTTCTGCTGAGTGCATTTTTAAGCCATCAAAACTCCGGATATAGATCGTGTCTTCGAAGCAAAGGCATCTCACGCCGGATTTTTGCCACCAGGCTGAGATCGATATCCGCAGTCGCAATTTGGGGCTCCTGGTACTCATCCCCCAGATCCGCTAGAACCTCTCCCCAGGGATCAATGATGACCGAATGGCCATAGCTCCGTCTTTTCTCGTTGTGTGGGCCTGCCTGGGCCGCCGCAATCACATATGATTGGGTCTCAATGGCTCTTGCCCTCAGCAATGATTCCCAGTGGGCCTTTCCAGTAGGCACTGTGAAAGCAGATGGGTACGTGATGATCTCGGCATTCTGCCGCCTCAGAGCCAGGCTGATTTCTGGGAACCGCAGCTAGACAAGTGAAACAGGTGTAAGCAAGGGGCTCAACAGGCGGTATCTAACGCAATGCCGGATTTCAACCAATACTGTACATACATCGAAGCAAATGCTCAAGCCAACGCGGCCTATAGGCGTCTCAAATGGTTTGGGGATCTGTGGCCCCGGTTGGACATTCCTTGAAGATGTCTCTCATTAGCAGAGCCAAGGGCTGAACCATGCACCAGAAACATACGCGCTTTCCTTAAGGCAAGGTCCATCCTTTATATCAACGTCGAACAAATGAATTTTCTGGTAGCTTTGAGTAATGGCGCCTTGGTCGTCTATCCAAATCAATAGATTCCTCAGCCTGCTCTCAGAGGCCACCTCATGAATTCCCACATTAATGTGAATCTTCTGCTGCACGGCATCTTTCTGCAGAGCCGAAACAAAGCTATCTCTCTCCGAGGACTTGGCAAGAGAATATGATTGCTCTGCTGAAGAAGCGATATAGTCTGAAGCCTCGGGAAGAAACAATACCTGGTAGAGATAAGTTCATGACTGAGGCATGCAAGGAGAATATCAAATCACCTTGGCACCTGCAGCAGCTGCCTTTTTAACCAACAACTGGCACTGTGCAAGATTCGAGGTGATGCTGGCAGTTGAGCATATCTGCCCCACGGCCTGCGATTGAGTCGTAAGTAAGGCCCTTCGAAGGTCGGATAGGATACTTACGGCGAGAACCATTGTGAACTACGTGGATTGTAAAAAGAAGGAAAGAGAATTTCCCAATAAAACACAAGAAGAACTTGTTCTTATGTATTGCAACCGATCAAATGGCATCTTTTTACTCCAAATTGACGACGACGTCGGCTTACCTCAGCGCTTTATCAGGACCCACCGATAACCAATCTTGCCTGCAAAAGACTTCCGATCTTGACGAACACCTTTCGAACATTTTCCAAAGCCAGTGTTCTTGCTGTCACGATGAAGAGTCTAAGGCGAGACCTGTCTTCCAACCCACAGGCGGCTAATGTCACCAGCAAGGTCTTCGTCCGCTCCACGAAAAGTGGAAAGGTGCAAAAGATTGTCCGCGAGCTCTACTTGAGAGAAGACATCCCATGTTCTTCTAGGCTCTGCTCGCAATGTCCCACCATTGCGCCCGCCGATGCCAATGGAAACAGTGGGTGTAGCTTTCCTGATACAACTGAGGCATACCGCTAACTTGGAACAGTCGCGCCGTTCGTCCTATCTGATCGCCCCGCCGGTACAAAGGCATTCCCCAGCGGCCATTACCTGGTCCCCGATACAAATGCGCTATTGAATGGAATGGATCTCTTCGAGCACACCGGTGCCTTCTATGATGTCATTGTCCTCCAGACCGTCCTCGAGGAGCTCAGAAACCGATCGCTCCCCCTCTACAATCGTCTTCTCGCTCTGATCAAGTCGGATGAGAAACGCTACTACTTGTTCTTCAATGAGTTCCGCCGTGAAACACACGTTCGGAGAGGTCCCGAAGAAACCATTAATGACCGGAACGATCGTGCTGTGCGTCTGGTCGCAAGCTGGTATGGATCTCACCTGCAACAATCGATCAAAAAGGGAAAGAAAGAGAAGTCGGTTCCCGCAATTGTGGTCATCACTGATGACAAGGAGAACCGACGGAAAGCCAAAGATGAAGAAATCACAGCTCTTTCCCTATCCGACTACGTCTCTGGTTTAGAGGGATCAGAAATGCTATTGGACATGATCAGCGAGTCTAAGGATGCGCGCGAGGCCAAAGAGACAGCTCGTGGCGACCTGTTCTACCCCGAATACTTTTCCATGTCCAAGCTCACAACTGGTTTGCGAGCTGGGACATTGCACCAAGGTGTATTCAATGTGTCACCCTATAACTATTTGGAAGGCTCCGTCAAAACCTCGGCTTTCGACAAGCCTCTTCTTATCTTGGGACGGGATAACAGTAACCGTGCTATCGCCGGTGACTCTGTCGTCGTTGAAATCTTGCCCAAGGAGCAGTGGAAGACCCCCTCAACGAAGATTGTGGATGAGGAGGCTGTGACTCGCAATGATAATCCTGACAGCGAGGAAACCGAAGCAGTGGTGAACGACAGAGAACGCAAGGCTCTCCAGGAAGAAGTGAAGAAGGCCCATGGCAAGAACTCAGAAGGAAAGCCCCAACCCACCGCAAAGGTCGTTGGTGTCATCAAGCGTAGCTGGCGCCAATATGTCGGCCATGTTGATGAGAGCTCTGCCGGCTCACAATCCTCGGGCCGGCGACAGCAAAATGTGTTCTTGTTGCCCATGGACAAGCGCATTCCCAAAATCAGACTGCGCACCAGACAGGCGAGCGATCTGCTCGGCCAGCGTATTCTTGTCACTATCGACTCCTGGGATCGGGATTCAAGGTACCCCACTGGTCACTTCATCCGATCCCTGGGAGAACTGGAAACCAAGGGTGCTGAAACTGAGGCTCTTCTTCTTGAGTACGATGTTCAATATAAGCCGTTCCCCAAGTCTGTGCTGGACTGTCTTCCAGCCGAAGGACACGATTGGAAAGTACCGGCCTCCAAGGAAGATAAGGGATGGAACGGCCGGAAGGATCTCCGCGACTTGCTCATCTGCAGTATCGATCCTCCTGGCTGTCAGGATATTGATGATGCGCTGCATGCTCGACGACTGCCCAACGGAAATTTCGAAGTTGGTGTCCACATTGCAGACGTGTCTCATTTCGTGAAGCCGAACAACCCAATGGATACCGAGGCCAGCGTTCGCGGAACCACTGTCTACCTCGTTGACAAGCGTATCGATATGCTTCCGCACCTTCTCGGTACCGACCTGTGCTCGCTAAAACCTTACGTTGAGAGATATGCTTTCTCTGTTCTTTGGGAGATGACCCCCGAAGCTGAGATTGTGTCTTCCGACTTCACAAAGTCCGTCATCCGCTCTCGGGAGGCGTTCAGTTACGAGCAAGCCCAATTGCGCATCGATGATAAGTCAGCACAGGATGAGTTGACTGACAGTATGCGCAACCTTTTGAAGTTCTCCAAGGTCCTTCGCCAGAAGCGTATGGATGCTGGTGCTTTGAACCTTGCTTCTCCAGAAGTCCGCATCGAGACTGGAGACGACGAGGGTGGTGATCCTTTAACAGATGTCAAGACCAAGGCGATGCTTGACACCAACAGTTTGGTCGAAGAGTTCATGCTTCTCGCCAACATCACTGTCGGCACCAAGATTTTCGAATCCTTCTCGCAGACAGCGTTGTTGCGTCGCCACGCCACGCCACCACCGCAAAACTTCGAGGACCTCAGCAACCAACTGTCCAAGAAGCGGAACATGGAGATCGATGTCTCAAGCTCCAGGGCTCTGGCTGACTCTTTGGACCGCTGTGTGGATCCCAAAAACCCATTCTTCAACACTCTGGTCCGTATCCTGGCAACCCGCTGTATGACCTCTGCCGAGTACTTCTGCGCGGGTGCCTTTGCCGAATCTGAATTCCGTCACTACGGTCTTGCCTCACCCATCTACACTCACTTCACATCTCCCATTCGACGATATGCCGATCTGATGGTCCACCGTCAATTGGCTTCCGCGATTGGCTACGAAGGCGAAGACGGACACGCTGTCATCGAGGGTGTCTGCACCCGCAACAAGCTCGAAGACATCTGCCGCAACATCAACGTGCGCCACCGCAATGCGCAATTCGCTGGCCGTGCTAGTATCGAGTACTACGTGGGCCAGGCTCTCAAGGCCCGTGGCGAGAAGATGGCTGCTGACGGTGTCGATGCAGGCATCGAAGAGGAAGGATATGTGATGCGTGTATTCGAGAACGGAGTCGTTATCTTCGTCCCTCGCTTCGGTATCGAAGGTGTTGTTCGCCTGGAAGACTTCGTGCTGCCCGGTGAATCTGGAGCACGCTCCGTTGCCGAGCGCCGCGAGCTGGTCCCTCACCGAACTACAGACTTTGACAGCGAAGAGTATACGCTTCGTGTGGAAGAGAAGAACAACGCGGATAAGGCACGGAGTGTGACAGTGGAACTTTTCCAGCGGGTTCGTGTCAATGTCAGCTCCGTCAAGGAAGAAGGCCGTGGAGCCGGCAAGCGCAGAGTCCGGATTTTGATCATCGAGGCATGAATCATACATCGTGAACAATGTGGCTTAGATTTGTTATCAAAAAGGCGTTCAACACTAGTGAATGACTCAATTGATCATATCGCATCCTTCAATGCCAATAGGAGAATGTGTGTGAATTATACTTGGAACAATAGGCAACATAATGAATCCATAAGTGGTCGCCGTCGCCCAATTGGGAAGGAGCCAGACCTATGGGTGTAAATACTGTCTCCCTCCCCTTTCCCAACTCTCCTTCCTTCTTCCCCCGACCAACTACAACTATCTGCTGAGCTCGTTACTATTCTCCTCGTTCATCAGTCGTCTCACCCATCCTGCTTCAGCATCTTTTTTGCATCACTTTCCTACTCAATATAATGTTAGTTTCCTCTTTTCCTATTCACTTCCTTCTTCACTTCCCTCTTCACTTCCTTCTTCACTTCCCTCTTCACTTCCTCTTCACTCCCTCTTCACTTCCTCTTCACTTCCTCTTCACTTCCTCTTCACTTCCTCTTCACTTCCTGCATGTGCTCACTGTTGTTTTAGCGAGATGTCGCAACCATCAAGCATGAAGTCACCCAGCAAGCTGCCCGCAGCGCCAAGTCAAAATCAGATCCCCATTTCGTTTCCACGAAAGCCAGTCTCGGTCATCAAACTTCCGCACCTTGAGTCTGCTTTAAAAAAAGTGGCTGCGGCGAGAAGCAAGTTCTACTCACAGAAGATCGCAGTCTTAGTCCGCTGGGACGACGACAACACCGGGGCTGAAGACGACCTGAACACGATGGAGTCGATATTGAAACTCGTGGGCGTCAAGTGTGTCAGGTTTTCAATCGAGAGCAGCGCACAGCTACCCGTCTGGGGTGTTACAGAAAAGGTCAGAAAAACTATCCGCCCATGCGCCAATTCCTCCTTGCCCTCGCTCTTTATTTTTTATTACTCTGGACACAGTGCTGTTAAAGACGGTATGCTGCGATTCACCTCAAACGGGAAAGAAATTCGGTGGAGTCATATCTTTTCAGAACTTCACCAGGCAGAGCTCATGGATCATTTTGTCATTCTTGACTGCTGTCACGCGGCAGCCGCGATTCGAGAGCCCGAAGCCAAGTCCAACATCCACATTATCGCGGCGATTGGAGAGCAGGAGATTACCCCCGCACGTGCGGCCACAAAATCATTCACCCAAAGACTGTTCCGGGCTTTCCAAACGCTCAAGAAGAAAGAGAGCTTTAAAACTGCTGAATGGTTCGAGCAACTCCAAATCGAAAAACCAAAGTTTGCTCCAAATGCCATTTTTGAGACGGTTAGAGGAACCGGACAGATCAGTCTGATACTCAACAATCAAACTCCGTCTCGTCTGCCCCGGCCAATATCTGGAGTTAGCAGAAAACACGTGCTGGTGAAGCTCACTCTAGAAGGACAACGAAACGCCGTTGAAAGTTTTTCACGAGCCATCCGGCAATTGCCGCCCAACATGAAGGTTGAGATTCGTGATGCTTTTGAGACCGACGCCTCAGTTTTCTTCATGCTGCAAATGTCATGGGAAGGATGGGTCTTATGGACACGTGTTGTGCACTTGGAGTTCGTCGGTACCACACTCGGTCCTTCCCTAATTTCCAGAGCCGCGATTCCCCCTGTTCTAGCCTCCGAGGAAAATATGCCCCTTGAAAACCTTTCTCTGAAGGACGCATGATACCTCTGTTTTTTTTGTTTTGTTTTTTTTTTTCTTCTTTTTTTTCCCCACCCGCTTCGCTTGGTTAAGAAATCTGTTACTTGAGGACAAAAGTTATTTTGCTTGCTATGATACACTGCAGCTAGGATATATTCAAATAAATTCCCAATTGGGCGACGGCGACCATCTATGGTTTCCGTTGGTCACCTATTGTTCCAAGGGTGAATTAAACCTATTTTCTTCTTATCACGGAAGTATGAAGTTTGGATTTACGGTGACGGGGTCTGTGTTAAGTTAGGGCTATTGCACTATCGAAGCTCCCACGTTTTCCCAGCAGATGACGTTCGTGCCTTCCTTCAGCACCGTCAGCCCATCCTTTCCTTCCACGGCTTCCTTCCCTAAACTCGATGCGGCAAGTGCGAACCACTGTCGGGTTTGGGCCCTGTAGATTGGTCAGTTTCAGACCCTAAAGAAGGTAACAACCCCTAGGGTAAATTGGAAACTCACAGCAAGAACAACTCGGTGACCCATTGGCTGGATATCAATCCACGCCATTTTAAGCTCACGAGATCAGCTGGAGTTTCTTCTGCGTCTGGAACCGCATATCGACTCAGGTACGGGTCGATATCATCTTCTTGAACCCGGGGAGAACCCATTTGAATCAGAGCAAGCCATTCCGCCAAATTGCCACAGTATTCTTGGGCTTCCCCTTCCGTCATATCCTCCACCTTCTCGTGGAAGTGAGGCATGACGACTGCCTTATGGTTGACCTCCTCAGCCTCACATGTCAAAAGCTGTGGCTGAAGCTGGTGAATAGGCTTGTTCTCAGCCCCTTCCTTTAAAGTGGTATCTTCCAGGTCATGGAACAGCCAGGCCACTGATTGAGTCAGGACATTGGAAAAGGCCCAAACGATTCTTTCGAACCCTTTCTTGCCATGCAGCATCGATGGCAGTCGCAAATTCAATTCCACCACTGACATCGTTAGTAAAGAGTCCGACATTGTTCGCGGTTATACGTACAATATCTCTCTTTGGCATGCTTCCTGCCTCCGCTGCGGATGACTTTGCCTGTGAGGCCGGTTCGCTCATAAATCTCCTTTCCAAGTTCCATCCGCAAGATGCCTGCGTTCACGTTAGCACTGTAGCTGCTGTAGGGGCAAATTCTCACGAACCATCGCGAAGTGTGAAGACATTGTCTGATCCAGAGGACCCTTCGGAGATCATCAAGATATTCCCTGTCGCCAAGTTAGATGATGGGTTCTGTGAATTGATTGAGTCTGCTGCCGGGCGTTGGTTCACATGAAGCGCACTTCAAATACACCTCAGCTCCAGCCGAGCTTGACAAGGATTAGAATTACCTGACTTGATGTATGTATTGAAAAACTCATGCTCCAGCAGAGAAGAAGGCGGCATGAAGACCCGTGCATACCGGGGCTTATTTAATTTGGCGAGTGACGGTTTGATCTTGTCATAGGTTTCCTTCGGTAGGATGAGTTCGACCTGCTTTTCGTCAGTTCAAATAGCCCCGGCATCCCCTGTTCGCATCACCCACAGAATGTAGAAGTGGATGATTCTGGATTGTAGAAAAGGGTGGTCGCTTTGGGATCTGCTTTGGCTCAACGTATGCCGGTAATGAAGATATGGTAGTAAAGCATTTTTCGCGCCGTGACACATCGTCCACTTGATCGAACATGTTGCAGCTCGGAGTGCACCTGTGGCAACTTGTCCCTTGATAGGTTGATTTTTCGGCGGGTGAGGTTGGATTAAGCTCGGCCCGGACCCATAAGGCTGCATACCGTTTCTTATTGGATTGCTTGTCGAAATGTCTCTACGTAGTTCCCTCAATGTCGGTGGGTTTGTGAGACCTCAGTCTATACATTTGTCTGACAGCAATTCACGCTGCGATCTGACGTCTCGGCGCTTTCTTTCACTCGATGCATAACGCCATACGTCGAGCATGAGCATCCTAGCAAGCACCGAATGAAGATACTTTAACGGAATCTCTCGTGGCTCTACTACAAGTCAAGCAATATGTTCCTCTCTCTCTCCTGCTCGTCACTTTGACTCGAATGCCGGCTTGAGTTCTACCGGCCTGTGTCTGTATTTTGTCTCAGAACCCGAGAAACCAGTGTAAATTGCTCGCTTGTCCCTCGATCGAGTGAAAAAACTACTCAAACTCATGACTCTCATAGCTAGCCGAGAATATTTATACTCTTGACTGTGGATGCGGTGTGTGTACTATTCACGCAGTACAAAAGCTGAAGCTTACACTTTAGGATTCCCGGGCAGTTGCACACAGTTTCACATACACGAGATTCGGATGTCCGAATAAAACCAAAACTCAGTTTGATGATTCTCTCATGTCTCTAGTCATATTTCAAACAAGCCAGAAATCGTCAAAGACAAAAATTCAACGAGAAAAACAAAAGACATACAGTTGAATGCCTAGGCGATGACGGCTACACCCGAAAGTGACGACTGCCAGGCAGTATCGAAGGCGGTATCCGAATGTCCTCCAACTGCATCCTCAAGCAGCCCGTCCTATAGCCCTGTGAAAAGAACCAACTCTCCTTTGACGTCCAATTGCTCTCATGCCAAGGCGATCGACTTAGCCCTGCGCCCGTTGCAAGAGCCACCAGAGTCACCAGAGCCGAAGTCACCACAGCCAGTCCAAATGGCGCCCGCGCGCCGCGATCTCCTCCACAAGGACCACTTCGCGTTTGTCTTTGGAGGCGTCAAGACTCAGAGCTACTCTGATCCAGCCGCCAAGGGTCCTGGATCACACACGTAAGCTCAGTGTTGGCGCCAGCTCTCGTTATCTGTACTGATCGCGCATCGCAGCATCCGCACTCTCGCATGGAACCCCACCGGCCAACTGATTGCCACGGGCTCCGCCGATAGGACGCTACGCATTTGGAATCCGGATCGCCCGAACTTCCGATACTCGACTGACTTGCGCGGCCATTCGGGTGCCGTTGAGAAAGTCCTCTTCAATCCGGTTCGCGATGCCGAGCTGGCGAGTTGCTCCGCCGATGGCACGGTGCGCTTCTGGGATGTGCGCTCTAAGACGTGCGTGAGCAAATTAGATGTCGGAGGTGAAGCTTTCACTATGTCATGGTCTGCGGATGGCAGTACAATGGTTGTTGGCAAGAAGGTAGGTCGCCTGCGACTTGGCAGACGCCCGATGCGATCGCTCACGATATGCTTGCTCACACACGCCTTGACTAGGACGATACTTTGATCCCCATCTCCGTTCAGTTTCCCTCCGCACCGACTACCCACCCCGACGGCCCCAGAGCCCTCAACCTTCCCTCCTCCACACCTGGCGCAACTACATACACAGCTCTAGATCCCCACCCTCAGACCGTTCAAACGAACGCTACCACTTTCTCATGGTGTATGCCGACGCCTGAACGTCCCGAGCAACAGATTTTCGTTACGACGGGTGAAGGCAAGGTCAAGATCATGGAATACCCATCTTTCAACATCATGCATACTCTCAACGCGCACACTTCGGCGTGTCTTGCTATCGCACTCGCCCCCACGGGCCGATACCTCGCGGTGGGCGGTAGCGATGCCCTCATCTCTCTCTGGGACACGACGGACTGGATCTGTCGCCGCACACTCTCGAGCGAGAATGGCGGTGCGATTCGCGGTGTGAGCTGGAGTTTCGACGGCCGCTTTGTGGTGGGTGCGTGTGATGAGCCTGCATGTGGTGGTAATGGTCTTGAAATCTTTCACGCGGAGTCTGGGGATAGCATTTACACAATTCCCACGGCCGGTGTACATGCCGGTGTCTCGGCTGTGGCATGGCATCCGTCTCGGTACTGGCTGGCCTACTCGACTACCACTGACGGGGCAGGTAGCTCTAATTCCGGGGGCTTAAAGATTGTTGGTGCTGCTGGCGGTGGTCTGTGACCTCGGGCATTGCATTTGGCCTCTGTTGTTTTGAATTTTTCTCGCAAGCCTTTTTTTGCATCGAGGTGTACTATTAGACATGCAGGCATCTGGCTTTCAAATATTATGAATGGACGTACTAAACAATTATCAATGGCATAATACAAAAGAGTTAACCAAAGCCATACTTCAGTAGCTTTATAGCGACCAGGGCAAATTTCAGTATTCCAAGGGTCCTATCACAATAATTTCCTATTTTGTCTTGGGCCTACACTGCCATATATCACCTTCTGTGACGTATTGCAACAGGACCTCAATAATTACAGTTCCTGGCGACGGGCTGTACCCTTGGGTCCGGCCGGACCTTCCAAGGTTTCCTTCTGAACTACTTCCGGGGTTCCTCGCCCGGGGACCTACGCCCCTGGCCGATACAGATCTGCGTAGATTTGTCATAATAACATGGTGAAAAGGAGTCTTGATTTGTTATAATTCTGGAGAAGCCTTCCAGGTTTGCCCCGTTTTAAATAATACATATAATGCTCAAAAGAGAAAAGCCCCGCCCGCAAGACACCGGTTGACCGTTCATCATTCATGAAATAGGTGGGTGGAAGTTCGAGCTTTTTAGCTCTCATAATTATCGACCTTTGCTGTTAGGGAAGCCGTGGAGGGGAGAAGTGTGTTGTGTTGATCTGAGTGACGTCCCAAATCCAAAAATGGGAACCAGCTTCAGTGTGGAACACTGTAGTCCCTGTACGGATTGGGGTGCTCATAAGCTGCAAGGCCAATGCCTTGCATGTATCACAGTCAGGCAGGGATTGCGAAACCGTAGAAGGATTTCCAAGGGTAAGCTACCCTACCAGCATTGCTATAGGCGATCGATCGGTCATCCGATCTTCGTCGGGTGCAATATCTTGGGCCCGAGTTGGCTTGCGAGAAATGAATCCTTCACTCGCAGCGAGCAATCCGGGAACCAGCAGTAGTGGTTATATTCTCATGCCAACGGATAGACAAATTCATTGGCGAGCATTCTTTTGTCTGCGCGCAGAGATCACTCATGACGGTCGCCAGTCCTCCCAGCCAGGGTTGGCTCCACCGGATGGGCTTTCTCCCAAGACCTGAGTGCCCAGAATCTGGGCCCATTGAGACTCGGAGAAGTTCTCCATGCTAAGGTTGCCTAGATCCAAATTGCCCATCTGGGGCATTTGGTCTGGAAGACCCCATGTGGGCGGTGCAGAGAACGCGGTTGATGGATCAGTGGGCATAACCGGGCTACCAGAGCTGCTTGGGTAGAACCGAGCGTTCATGGAGTTCATTCCAGCCGCTTGGGGGTTGGGGATTTCGGATGGCATGTGAATTGAGTTCAGTTTATCGAATGGTAATCCAGAGCCTTGGTTGGGGTGGTTTGTGGACTTTTGCTTTTTCGTTCCGGGAGGTGCATCCTCAGCACCGGTGAGTGAATATGATGTGTTCGAAGATGAGTTCAGGGTCGAAGGTGTCGGGTGATCTGAAGGTGGATTGTTCCTGTCACTGAGGTTTCCAAAGTCAGGTGAGAAATCCATATCCATGTCGACGATGGTCCCTGGGTCAGCCTGTTCCATTTGATTAATCGGACTTCGATCAAAGGGATGTCGGTTATCATCGCCGCTGAATGCTGGACCTCCGGCTGGCTGGGTTGCCGATTCTTTGTATCGACTTGGGAGTGATGTTGCTAAGCCCGGAGTAGATTGCTGGTAGGTAGGACGGTTGGCATCGCGCTGGGATTGCTCCTTCGTTGGGGCAGTTCCACGAATGTTGGTGACGGGAGGACAATCGGGGGCTTCATTACAATAGCTCTTCTGGGAGGTATTAGTGAGTGGTTCTCGATCCTCGAGGGGCGAATCTAGGAGACGTACCAGCATGGAATGTGCCGCATATTTGGAGACTTGTCTGTCGTCCAAAGCGCGGATGCCAGTTCCATCAAGGTCAACATCCAACTGCACGAGGAATGACTCGGTCAAAGGATTTTTGTTCTTCATGGCATTCAGAGCGGAGACGAGGAATTGTAATGAGGATTGGACACTAGAATCCTCAGGTCTAGACTTGAGATACTGCACGAAGACACGAGCAGCGATGTACAAGCAGAATGACATGAATGGGTTCAACTAGAGGTGGTTAGTGAAAAGAATTCGGGATGGGTCGTGTGAACCTACGCTCGTCAAATCGACGTGGCTGATCATCTTCATTATACTTGAGATCTGATTTGCAGCCACAAGACATCTGCGCTTGCTCTCAATCGTGATCTGGTTGGGCATTTTGTTCTTTTCAGCCTTGAAAATTGCGGCCTGGTGGAGACAGATAGTCGAAGTATGAATACTCATGTTGGCGAAAATCACGTTTACATCTGTCATGCCACTGGGAAGTCGGAGGTGATCTGGAAGAGATAGGGCAATATGCAGGAGGATGTTATCATGGCTTCTGTGTCGCTTCCAGAATTCTCCATTGAGATCGTGGTCGTTGTCATGAGGCTGAGGTCGATGAATGTGCACCAGGTTACGACCAAACAGACTTGTCAAGACTATGACGCACGCAAACGGAGCCAGTGTCGAGACACCTTCGCCGTTGATGACATCGGTCAGACGAAGTGTTCGTTGTGGTTTGCTTTTCAAGAAAGACTCCTCCGAAGCAGGTAGATTCGTCATAATCTGATTATGGTTAGCCATGACGGCTCCGAGGGTTGAAGGGTTCACTCGTAAAGGAAAAACTCACGTCATTCTCGTCGATGAGGATAGGCCAACCCGTTCCCACACTGGCGTACCTATCCGTGGCAAATGTCCCCCAGAACACTCTTCGCCTTTCCTCGCGCTCAGTCCAATCTCGGGGTGGAAGGATTGATTGCTTGACATCGAGGCCAGCGCCATCCAGTCGATTCAATCCCAGCATCAATGCCAATCTCGCAGCTTTTCCAACACTCAGCCACGCACGCGGGAAATAAATCATTCGGAATTCGTATGTGCCGATGAGTACCCATGTCTGGCAATATGCCAGTCCGACGATGTTCTCTCCAAATCCTTTCATTTCATCGCTTTCGGCGTACTTGCGTGCGCGGTGGTAGAAATGATCATGTAGAAAGAAGTACTTGTCGCTAACAGACGCAGCATGGCACCACATGATGTATCGCAGACATACGGGTGGCCGCATGTTGGGTGCCAAATCCAAGGCTGCATAGTAACGGGGGCGATGGATGATGGGCATCATTGGGTATATCTTCTCAAAGAACAAAGCGTCCCTAGAAGTTATCTCGAGTTAGAACAGATCAAACAGGTTCCAACGTAGGACCGCACGAATCACATACAGTTCTTCGATAACATCCTGCGAAGGAAGTGGCTCCTCTAATCCTAGGCTGATCAAGTCCCACTGGGAGTTGCTGTTCGAGGACGTGTTCTGGGGCGGAGGAAACAACGCTGGGCCTGGGTGTCCTGCAGCAGGGCCAGCTGGACCATGGAATGAACGATGCATCTCACCCCCAAAGCCTCCCAGATCACTCAACTCCGACAGGTCTGGCAAGGCTAGTATAGACTCGTCGCCAATGGGCGCCGTGAAAGCATTATCCAACAGTTGAGGCGGGGATGTTCGTTGCGTAGGTTCTGGATCCTGGCCTTTAAGCAGCGTTTCCACCTGAGCTAATGCATCCCTCATCGTCAGCGATATAGTCCTTGAGTGGTACAAGCGTCATGGCGATCGTTGTTGGGACCAGCGTACCTAATCGTGCTTCAAGCTGCTTGACATATCCCCGCTTTGGTCCACTCTTCTTGCGCACCTCGTCATATGCGCATTCGTGTCCCAGTCTCGAGCATGTGCCGCAGCTCGGCCGCCTCCCATCGCACCTTAGTTTCCTCCTGCGACAGACGACGCACGCGATGCGCTTGGGGCGGGGCACGAAGTTGCTTTCGCCGGCGCTGCCCTCGGCGAGCGCACCATTATCAGCGGATGCGAACCCCATTTGAGAGGAGCCGGATTCTGTGGGGTATCGAAAGGCGTCGGGGCCGAAATTCGATGGCGGGAGTGCCGCCATCTCGCAATGTCACGTAGCTGAGTAATGCAGGTTCGATGAGGTCAACCCGTCGATGTGAGCCGAGGGAGGTGTACTCCGGTCAACAAGCCAAGGACATTCAACTGTTCATTGCCAGGGCCTGAAGTGCCGAGAGTGGGGAGTGGAAAAAGGAACAAAGTTCTATGGATGACGGCGGGCTTCGTATCATAAGAGGCTGAGCTCTCTCGACTTTTTATTTCTCACCAGTTGGAGGAGCATACCCCCTTTTTTTTCGGGCACTTCGATGGCATTCCATCTGAAACTATGAAAAAGCCTATAATTCGCAAGAATATTGACAGGTGGGATCGACATGGCCACGCATCAAGGAGTTGCCTGGAGGCTTGGCAGGGTCTACAAGTGTAAATGCAGCATCTATGAAAGCTACAACTCACTCATGTACTATAAGACACAAATGCTAGGAGTAGATTACATCTTAAATATATTTAGGTACCAGAATATGGCTTCGAACTTCAAGTTTCAGGTTTCAAACTTCAAACTTCGTCTATTTTATTTCGCTTAGAATGTATATCTGGAGCCATCGTACTGTACAGTGCCCCCATCGAAGTTTCAATCAGGTGCGCAACCCAGAAATTCCCAAAAAATAGTGCAATATGGAGTAAAATGAGACACGGAATGTGTGAGAGACAAGATATCGTACAGTCATCCTCGGTGCGGTGGGGATGAGGTATAGGGTGAAGAGGTATGGAGCGATTCAAAGACATAACATAGTGGAACTATGCTTAGTTGTAACCACGACGACGCTTGCCTTGGTTGCGAGGTCTGGCGTGGACGACAGCCTTGTTGATCTTCCACTTGGGACGGGTCTTGTAACCGGATTTGGTCTGGTAAAAAAAAAAAAGGAGAGTCAGCTCAGTCAAACTGGAATCGTGAATATAGAAATCAAAACGGAGATACATACCGGAATACCCCAAGGACTCTTCGGGTCAACGTTACCCTTGGACTTTCCACGACCACCACCGTGGGGGTGATCCATGGCGTTCATGGCCAGACCACGAACAGTCGGGCGAACGTTGCGCCAACGCGAGCGACCAGCCTTTCCGAGCTGGGTGTAGTGGTAGTTGGGGTTGCTGGTGATACCAATGGTGGCACAGCAATCCTTGTGAATGAGACGGACTTCACCACTTGAGAGGCGGACCGTAATGTGCTGGGCTTGTTGCTCTTGCTTCTGTCTTTCACGCACAGTCAAGGGCTTCTTTTCGGCCTCCATTTCCTCTTCGTAGACAGTTTGTTGGCGCGAGTCACTGCCCTTGGCAACGACTGTGGCGTGAGTTCCAGCACTGCGGCACAGCTGACCTCCCTTACCGGGTCGCAATCCGAGATTGAAGATCAGGGTTCCCACGGGAATCATGTGCAGGGGGAGGCAGTTACCTCTCCAGGCAGTTCGGGCTGCCAGGACACCGGGATCGACTGTGCCTCCCATGCTGTTCCATAGATCCTGGGGAATACCAGACATGTAACTCTGGACCACATCGCCGGCGCGCATTCCATCGGCTGCGAGGATGTAGCTCAGCTTGCCAGTCTCCTTGCTGGCAGTCAAAGCGATATGGGCACTACGACCCGGGTCGTACTCAATGCGCTCTACCGTGTGTGGCCCAGGGGCCATGCGCAGGAAGTCGATGGTTCGGATTCGACGCTTCGCACCACCACCATGATGACGGACGGTCACTCGACCGGAGTTGTTACGACCACCCTTCGCGTGACCACGCTTGGGGAAGGTGAGCTTGTGCACGGGACGGCCTTTCCACAGGTGGTCGTTGACCGGTCGTCGCAAATGTCTGATACCGGGGGTGCGTGGAGTGTAGGTCCGCAGGTTCACGCCCGAGCTGCGGGTGGGCGGAGGAGCGAAAGAGATGTTCGGATCGACAAAGGTGTTGACGGGGGTTTCGACGGGCTTGGGCTTGGGGATTTCGATCTCATTCACGATTGTCGAGTAGCCACGGACGGGTGAAGGCAGAGAGGGTAGACACCGAAAGGGCAACCGAATGCCCCGGAGGGCAATTCGGGTTTGAAGCATTTCTGCCAATGAGTTGGGGAGGGAGGGGACTAAAAGAGCAGTTGCAGAGGGATCAATTGGATCGGTGGTCGATGAACAGAAAGTCTCAAGTCCAAAAAGCGTAGACCAATAGGGACTCGGATGCTCTCCTCTCCTCGGTCTGCACAGTTGCGCTCCACGGAAACAAAAAGTTCAGGCTGATCACGTGATCTGGGAATAGATCAGCCACCGTAGTAACACAGCCACAGATGTGTGGCACATTATAACTGTCAGTGACTAGTTCACGTGACCCATGACATAATACTTTACGAGCAATACGATACAAACGCCCTCGTTGCCCCGCAACGGACTGTTTACGCACCGCGACGCCCACGCTGTCGCCGCGCCCTCGCGTATCCACCCCGTACCAGCGGTACTGCGGTACTTTACAGCTCCAAACGGGCCCTCTCCCCTTCATTGCTGGATCTACTTCTATCTCAACCTCCCCTTCTCCGTTCGATCTTCCCTTTCTCTTTCTGCTGAATTCTCTCTCCCATTCTTCAATTTCATAGGGTTAAAACATCTTGTACTATCAATTTCAGTCAAGATCCACGCGACTGGGTGGGGCGTCTTTCAGGTTGGGCCTGTTTTCCGCGCTAGTCCAGTAGGGCCAAACATCGCCTTGCCCTCTCAAGTTCTTCACTTTCCCTCATTCCATTTAAAGATACATCCTTCCCATCCCCACCAGCAACCTCGCTGTGAATCGCGTGCGAACACCGGCTGCACTAATCGCCCAGGTGACTGTTTTATTTGCCATACCTTTTTTTCCCCGATCGCGCGTCGTTAAAGCGAGCCAGCTGGGGTCAATCGCGGGTCTCGTCATAAGTCAACAAGAGTCTGATATTGGACTTGTACTTCTACCATAACATCTTCATCTGTCGGCAAGCAACCTGTACCGATCGGACAGTGCATTTGCTTCAGAACGACAGCATTTTCACGCGTGGTACGTGCACATAGACCTCAATCCCCTGGTATGAGGTCCCCACCGAGGCAATGCTGTCCGGAATGCTGACGTGACACCTTCCGCAGAACAAGAATTATTATATTCTTGTCCCCTTTCTCCAATTCCTACGCGTCCTTCTTTCTTCTTCTTTCCACGATGCCTCAGGTGAGCAATTAGAACCGTTAAACATCACGCGTTTTCGTCCTTGCTTGAGATCCAGGAGCTCAATTCTTGAGATCCGATCGTCTCAAAACTTCGTCATCGGACTAAAACTGACTCCCCTCCAGGCTCGCACCCTCCGCACTCGAGGCACGATGAACGAGAACGATGAGAATGGGCCCTCGGCACGCGTCACTCGGGCCAAGACCGCCGCCCTGACGACCGACGTCGCCGCTGCCGCAGGCAAGAAGACTCTAGGAGTGAAGCGAACCACCTCGACCACAACCGCCGGAGTGCAACGCCCCCGTGCCGCTCTGGGTGATGTGAGCAACGTCAACAAGACCGAGGTGGTCGACGCGAAGGCCGGCAAGAAGCCTGCCGCCAGCAAGGCTGGCTTGACCTCCAAGGCAACCGCCCACACCGGAGGAATCCAGAAAGTCAGCCGCACAAACTCGGCTCGCACTTCCACCCGTCCTCCCCTTCAACCCCGCGATTCCAACAAGAAGCCCGCCAGCACCACACACAAGCGCCCTTCCAGCAAGGAACCGTCTACGCAGGCCGATGAGCCTCCCCGCAAGAAGGCTGATCTGGTGGAACGCAAGGAACAGCCGGTTATTGAAAAGATTCCCGAAGAAGTTGAGACCACCAAGTCGACTGTGAAGGCATTCGAAGACGCCGTGCAAGATCTGGACACTGAGGACCTGGATGACCCATTGATGGCCGCCGAATACGTGGTGGAAATCTTTGAATACCTGAAGGATCTGGAGATCATCACTCTGCCTAACCCCGAGTACATCGACCACCAGCCCGACCTCGAATGGAAGATGCGCGGTATCCTTGTCGACTGGCTCATCGAAGTCCACACCCGTTTCCGTCTTCTCCCCGAGACCCTCTTCCTCGCTGTCAACATCATTGATCGTTTCCTGTCCGCTGAGGTTGTCGCCCTTGACCGTCTACAGCTTGTCGGTGTTACCGCCATGTTCATTGCCTCCAAGTACGAGGAGGTCCTTTCCCCCACGTTGCCAACTTCAGTCACGTCGCCGATGAGACCTTCTCCGATAAGGAAATCCTCGACGCCGAGCGTCACGTCCTTGCTACCCTCGAGTACAACATGAGCTTCCCTAACCCCATGAACTTCTTGCGCCGTATCTCCAAGGCCGACAACTACGATATCCAAACCCGTACTCTCGGAAAGTACCTGATGGAAATCAGTCTGCTTGATCACCGCTTCATGGGCTACCCTCAGAGTCACATCTCCGCTGCCGCTATGTACCTCGCTCGTCTCATCCTTGAGCGTGGCCATTGGGTATGTTGTATTTTCTTGCTTTGGTGTTGACAACATTGCTAACCTTCATGTCAGGATGCTACTCTTGCTCACTACTCTGGATACACCGAGGAGGAGATTGAGCCTGTCTTCCAACTGATGGTCGACTATCTGCACCGCCCTGTCTCCCACGAAGCCTTCTTCAAGAAGTATGCTAGCAAGAAGTTCTTGAAGGGTAAGCATGACCTAGTCTCTCCTTGTCTGTACACCGCTAACACCCCTCTTAGCTTCCATCTTGACTCGCCAGTGGGCCAAGAAGTACCACCACCTGTACGTCGATAGTGCCGACTCGCTCGCCAAGGACGAGCAGTAATTGTACCATTTACGATGTCATGCTTCCTTGTTCCGGTGATGTCAGCGCCTTTCATGACTATTCCAAGGCTCTCGCGACGCCCCGAGCAGGCAAATTGAACTTCTACATATGTTGGCATCTCATTGTGCTGGTCTCGACTACCTCTTTGCATATTCTTACGACGACTTGATATTGAATTTGTGCGCTCCGCATTTGTGTTCTGTGATGGGGTGTTCTGGCGCTCGGTCCTGTGCTATTGTTTTCCTTTTCTTCGGCTTTCCCGTGCATGGGCAACGTCTGCCCTGATACCTTTTTTTACCTTCTCGTCATCCGTGTTCCAGGCGTCGGGATTTATTCATTCAAATCGCAATTTTAACTTCTTACCGATGTGACACATCGTCTTTTCTATGTTCAATGTTCCTCGAGCCCCTGTGGGAAGAGCTCCTTGGAACTTGGAAGGTGAACAATGTGACATCTGGGCTGGGAGGTTTTTGGAGGATCTCGAAGAGACTCGAAGAGAGAGATGGAAAAAAGGACCAAGATGCAGGGAGAGGTAATTTGTTGGACTACGCTTTTGGCGTTGTGTATGTCTCTTGGATTCTTCGTATGTCTTCCAATTAAGCTTCTTAGCTTCTTAGCTCCTAGCCGAGGTCTCCCCTCTTGTTTACCCAAAATCCCGTTCAACTTTGTTTCATCCTTTTGTAACCTTTCGCTTTCGCTTACCCTGTCGATCTATACCTCCATTTCTCCCAATTGTCTTTATTTTACGCCATGGATCCAAGCCCCTCATGTCCATTCTGCAAGATCGCGTCCTCATACCCCTCAATCCCATTCAATGACCCGGACATCAATCCCACATCCTTAGACCCTGATGCTAGACCATTGTCCCACCTCATCCTGTCCACCGACCATGTTCTCGCTTTCTTGGACATCATGCCGCTTACCCGCGGACATGTCCTCGTGGCCCCGAGGAAGCATTACAACACCGTAGGCGACATGGGCGTTCAAGCCGGACAAGAGGTATGTTCATGTGTATCCCCAATACATCTACACATACATGTACAATGCAACATCCATCTTCTTCCGATACTTATTTTCTCCGCAGATCGGCAAATGGCTCCCAATTCTGTCGAGGGTTGTCATGAAAACCGTCTTCGGGGACGATCCAGACAGACACTGGAATGTGGTCCAGAACAACGGTATGTCCTACCCTTGCTTTTCACCATTTCCTCCCTGTGAATAGTCCGGGTGTGTTCAATTGCAACTCCGCTATCGATCTCAGAGCGCAAGGAGAGATCCCCGGTATCGGATCGGGAAATTATTGGATTCCACTGCGCAACCCGAGCATCGCACTGGACTGATCTTCATACTTCATGTCATCGTGCATTTCTATGTATGAATTGGTATCTTATGTTCGAACTAATTGCTTGTATAGGTGAAAGAGCTGCGCAGGTCGTGCCTCACGTTCATTTCCACATTATCCCCCGCCCTGCTACTGGGGCTAATCAGAGATCGAGTTTCGCTATGTTCGGCCGGGGCCAGAGGGAGGAACTCGATGATGATGAGGCGGAGATTTTGGCTCGGGATGTGAGACTTGAGCTCATTGAGGAGGTCAAGCGAATCCAGAGGGATGAAGGTGTGGACTTGGCTGCATTGGCTTCTGATGCGAGTCAGCGGGGGAAGTTGTAAGGCTGTGTGCCCTGCTGCATATTTCGTTTTCTCTTTTTTCTGTCTTTCTTGCATATATCTGCGCGACCCTTTGAGGTCTTTGTAAATATACGCAATCATCGTGGCCGCTCCTTCAGATCTCCTGCTGAGATGACGAAACGGTATGTCTTCTCGTGCACATAGTGCTCATCTTTATTTTGACGCTTTGAAGTCTTCTACAACCCGAGTGCCGTGTCCTCGAAGCATGTGCTTTTCAATCCGTTAGCCAATTGTTCTCGTGATTCTCCCATTGATAGTACATACCACTCGTCGGAAGGCATTCAGGTCATCGGCGCTATAGCCCTCGTCATCGGCTTTCTTTCGAGCCATTGACACATCAGAAAGCTCTCCCTCGGGGAGACGACGGTAAGTGATCAATCGACGAGCCCCTACGGTGATGTTAGCAGTGCTCTGCGATGTTCGCCATCCAAGGTAATCTCCAACTCACAATTTCCAAAGTCCTGAATACTAACACTGACAACCTCCAAGTTCTCGTGCATGGGGACTGGGAACTCGACTTTCTCGTCGTTGGTAATAGGCATCCACATCGATAGACGACCATTGACAACTAAAGACCGGACCGCGAAGTTGAGGACGTCATTCTGCAGAGCCTCAAAACCGTACGGCTTCTTAGGAGGGACGAACCCAGGTCGGCTGCGCGCGTTAGTCTGGTAGATTAATTCGGAGTATGATCAAACATACAGGTAGGCCGGGATACCATCAATGATGACATTCACAGCGGGTTTCCCCTTGCGCTCTCCTAAGACCCGGAGTCCTTCGCGCACACCGTAAGGTGGATCACAGACAATTCCATCGAGGAACCCAGTCCTTCGGAACGGAGTGTTCGTGAGATCCGATGTGAGCGTATCGATAAACTTGCTCTCCGTTCCATACTGGGTGAAGTTCTCAAACACGCCCAATTTTGAGCGATCTTTGCCACGGAAGCTGCGCCCATCAATATCTGCACCCATCGTCAGAGCTCCGAAGTGCGCTGCGCAAACTATGAAACTTCCAGTGCCGACGAAGGGGTCGAAGAACAATTTTCCCGGCGCTGCGAGTGCCATGTTCGCCGTCACCAGACTCAATTCTGCGTCCATGGACGTCGTGCTGATATATCGGCGCTTCTTAAGGTCGTATGTGATCATATCCTCGCGACAGCTTGAGCCGAGTCTGCGGCCAAGGAAGATTTTCCGTGGCTCTTCTGTTCTCGCTGCGCCGTTTGATGAGGCTTCGACATCATCGATGTACTCTTCCATCACGTAGTATTCTTGGTCCGGGTTCTTCATTTGAATTGGCCCGGTGAATCCCATGTATTGGAATGATTGCATGATCTCTTTTCTCTTCTCTACACTGCGTGTTCCGGAGAAGCAGTTGAAGACGAACCTCCATGAGGCGTCACCGTAGTCTTTCCAGAGGTGCTGGGAGCGTCGACGGACATCTTCATGGAGTTCTTCATAGGTTGTGCCTTCTCCCCATAGTTCAAAGACATCCTTGGCTAGGATGGTGCGCTTGATAGTTGCACAGGCTGCTGCTGCGTCGGGGAATCTCACGACACAGTGTGGAGACTAGTTGATAGGTTAGCTCAATTCTGATATACAAATCTTCTAGGAAAATCAAGTTGGTCTCAGAGTACTTGACTCTGGTCATTCTAGACATTTGATCATCGGTGTGCTCATACAAATTTGTTGTAAGAAAGGATCTCAATCTCGGCACCCGCGATGGTTGCACAGGCTTCTAGTTCCGGGACCCTGAAAGTCTCATGGGTCTGAGCGAAACGAACGAGATAGTCCATGATGGGAGTATCTGTGTTGGGTGGTTTATTGGTGATGGTTCGTTGGAGGCGGGGTGCGGATGTAGATTTTTTTTTCTCGGGACAAAATATATACTCCACGATAAGTTTGATATCTACAAGTACCACATTCTACACCTTTGAGTCTTCTCATTTTCTCAGGGAGTAATTATTTTGGGATGGAGAGATCTTCAGGAAATTTGTTCATTAACGGACCCAAAATCCGAATCAACCGTACTAAAAAAGAGGATATCACACCAAAAAGATACGCCCCTTGAGACCGAAACTCCGTCCCTATGCACCAACTACCTTAAAAACATGTCGTGATTCGTATCCTTCCACTGTGGCAACATCCACCTTCTCATCGGCAGGAATCATATGATGCTGTAGATCCCATCCTGCCCGGCGAGACAGTTCTGACACCACCACGTCACAGTCACCCAAGAGATCAATATCAAACTCCGTGTGTGAGACCGGCTATCGGGCACTGTCAGCATGAATAGGCCCAATAAGGTCAAGAATGACTTACAGTTCGCGAAATATAGATCTGTGGGATGTTGCGCGGTAGAATGCCTGGTACTTCCGCCACAGGGGCTACCTTCAGTGATGTCCCGATCACAATGACCAGATCTGCCAATTCACGATCGTGGTGAATGAGACGCTGGCCAAACTCATCGGGAAGATCTTCACCAAAGAAGGTAATGTCAGGCTGGACAGGAGATCAGTATGGAGTGTTGAGATGACATGGTTGTATGCGGAGAGTACCCACCTTCATGACGCCAGGGGTGGGGATTTCATAGTCATCTTCGTCGGAGCTATCGTCTGGCACCTTGCGGTCCTTCTGCTGCCCATTGGAACTGCGCTTGCGCTTGAGTCCCTGCGGTTGCAAGGCTTCTTCTGCGATTCTCTCCTTGCAGGCGCTGCATTCGGGAATATTACCCTCTTTGATTTCACCAAAGATCGCGTCGCCGTTGACCTTGAATTGGCATTTCACACAAGTAGCGGTTGCAAAGGATCCATGACATTGAACCATCTTCTCGGGCAGTACCCCGGCATTTCCTTCGATGTTATCAATGTTCTGGGTATAATTGGTCAACAGCTTTCCCTTGTCCTGAAGCAGTCGAATGAATCCATGGGTAGGGGACCACTTCTTCTCCGTGGGCAGAATATCCTTCGCGATGGAGAAGAAGATGCTAGGGTCCTCCCGGAAAACCTGAATATCAAAGACTTCCTGGGGGTCACTGAGACCCAGATGTTCCAGCTTGGAGTAGAGACCGGTATCTTTAGATCGGAAGTCGGGAATGCCTAGGCTCGTCGAGATCTGTATAGGCGTCAGTCAGTACTGGCAAATTGAAGCAATGCTCCCAAGTGCTACTGGGCATGGAAACTTACACCGGCGCCGGTCAGAACGATGATGTTGCGGGACTCGCGGAGGAGTCGCACCGCATCGTCGATGGTGTTATACTGGGAAAGTTTAGGTCGTCGGGAGAACTCGCGCGAGATCGCGATCGCCAAAAGAGAGTGGTAGGCCTCATCGGGCGCGCCGTCGAGGAACGCCGGGGGTACGATCCCAAACGCCGTGCATAGTTTCTTGGCCGTGACCGTTTCGCGGACGATGGTCTCCTCCACAAAAGCGGCCTTTCCGATCGCATGTAGGCGCTGTCGATATGTCGTAGCCTCCTCTAGAGTACAGGCGCCGGGGACTATGGAGAAAGCGCGTTAGGCCAAGTTCGCGATCTCCGAGAGCGGGGATAGATCTGGGGTAAGGGTGGGTATAGTTTACCTAGTCCGTCGCGAATCTGGTCGTCGCGTAGAAACTGAATGGCGTCTTCGCAGTCCGAGAGATTGTCCCAGCCGTCCGAATCCTCGCTATCCGTTGCCAGATCGGAGAACATGGCATCCACTGCGAGGTCCGCGTTGGCCTCCACGGCCTCCACGGCCTCCACTTCGACCACGGGGGACTTGAACGAATCCTCTCCCGTTGAGGCTGGTTTCAAGTCCATTTTGCAGGAGTTGAGCTGCCAGCCACGGAGACAACTCTTTCAACTCTTTCCTTCGCGTGAACTTGCGCTGGCAAAAACTCGACTGTATGGCCGGAGACAATATTAATCCGGGGCCGAGTGGCGATATCAAAGTCTGCGGCAATGTACGAGATGTAAAGCTGCAAGATGTACGGAGTGTGATGCTCTCAAAAAGAATCGCGGCCCCTCTCTTTGACCTTTATATATCACCTTGGCAGTTGGTTTCGTGTTCCGGGAAGAAAAGAAGAGGTCAAAGAGCGCAAGTAGAGAACAATGAATCAGAAACACAAACACAGACTACTCTTGGGTGGTATCAAGTGGGAAAAAAGGAAGCATATACATCATCTCATGTGGTCGTAATGGTATCTAAGAGTCCGCCATCTCATCGTCGGAGTCGGCCTCGATCTCCCACTCTTCGTCATCGCCTTCGCCTTCAGGGCCAACGGCTTCATCCTCACTCTCCTCGTCCTCTCCAATTTCTTTGTTCATCTCCTGGACAAGCTCCAACGCATGATCACGGAGACGCTCATCCTCGTATTCAAGCAATCCGTAGAGCTTCAAGCTTTGCTTGAGCCACTCACGGCTAGCCTCGAGAGATGCATGTCTGGGAGACTCGGCAAGTTCTTCAGCAGTCGCATCCCTAGGCGCCTGTTGCTTCTCTGCTAACAGGAAGAGACACCATCCTCCGAGGTACCATGCCTCAACACTTTGGTCATCCTCGAGAATCAGGCGCTCGAGAACTTCCAGAGCCTCGAATTCTAGCGTCACTTCCATGAGAAGTCGCGCAAGACTGATACGGATGGCGAAATCGGGGACGTTGACATCTCCTGGGGTGAGGTCCTTCCAAATTCCCATGCTGCGAACGAGCGCGGCTTGCGCATCTTCAGTGCGCAGTTGTGATATCCGAATGGAAGCGAGAGTTTGCAGCACCTCTGGTGCTTCGGGGGTGACAGTAATAGCTTCCGTAATAAGAGCTTCGCATCTAGCTTCAGCGTCCTCTTCCCAGCTGTTGATTTTGTTAGCTTTGACCAAGATTGCGGTGGAACATGGACTCACGAAAGATCAGTCATATAGGTCTCGGCAACGGCACAGAGTGCGTTGGACAATTTGGTTTTCTTTTGCGCAATGTCGGCGATCGCCTCGGGTGATGTCTTCCCTTCAAGTCCCTGTAGGGCCTGTCTGAGAGATGTCACACCCATTTCGAACCACAGAACACTATCCTTTCCACCTGCCTCGCTCAATTGGGCGAGCCATAGGAACTTCTCAGCGCCTCCACCCTCTGACTCAGGAATTGATCCATCCTGATCGAGTTGGACTGCTTGAAGGAAATAGGTTCTGGCCGTGTCGATATCACCGAGTTCAACACTGATTTCTCCGAGTAGATTGATAGCGGGGAGCTGTGCGGGGGGTATTTTCGGGGCTCAACTCCAGTGCCTGCTGTGCGAGCACGAGTGCCTCATCGGCCCGGCCGGTCTGTAAGAGGGTCGTCGCTTGGTCGAGGAGTTTGGAAGGATCTTGAGCCATGTTGCCTTTCGAGATTGAGCCACCGGGGCCTAGGACGGACTTTTCGCGGGGCTTGGACGACTTTTTCTTTTGCGGTCTGGGCTTTCCCATTGCAGGTTGATCAAGAATGGGAGCAAGGGCGTAGTTTCAATATAATGACAATAGTAGTGGGTATCTTGATAGAACTAAAAAAAAGTTGAAGCTCCGCAGCCAAAAATTTGGAGCGGCTGTTTGACGGGTTTGCATGTGGGACCGCAAGATTGGCACGACGCCTGATTTGCATTTCTCTAAGAGTCGGCATTATATTGCATTCTTCTCAGATCTTGTTTGAATATCCAGTCGCCTTACTGCCTTGCAATCTGCCTGTTACCTTCGCGCAGTGTTGTATACCACATTTGCGCCTCACCACCCTAATTCCTACCCCTCCAATCCGCCGGCGGATCAGCAGCTATGGGTCGCGAAGACCAGATTGAAGAGCGCGAGGTGCTCGACTCAATTTTCCCCGACGAGATTACCGGTAGGTTACATCTGAAGCCCGCTGGAGGCACCAGTTATCCGTGCGTGTCCACTGACGGTCAAATCGCTAGACATCTCCGAAACTTCATACCGAGTGTCCATCACTCTAGACGTTCCCGAATATGGCGAAGAGGAAGAAGAGCCGCCTGTGATCTTCCTCGAAGTTGCCTATCCAGAAGAATACCCCGATGTTGGCCCCAACCTCAACATTACTTCCCCGCCCAATGCTCCGCGGCATCCTCGACTCGATGTCCAGGAAGACCGGGATCAACTGATGGAGGCCCTCCAGCCAACTATTGAAGAGAACATGGGTATGGCCATGGTGTTCACTCTAGTCAGTGCCCTCAAAGAGAGCGCCGAGCTTCTCATGACCGAGCGGGCAGACGCCATTCAAGCCGAGAAGGACCAAGCTGCTGCTGCGCGAGAGGAGGAAGAGAACCGCAAGTTCCACGGCACAGCGGTAACTGTCGAGTCATTTTTGCAGTGGAGCGCGAACTTCAAGAAGGAAATGCAAGAGGTCGAAACACGGCTACGCGAACAACAGGAAGCGGAAGACAAAAAGAAGAAGACCGCCAAGGACGAGAAAAAGCTGACAGGCCGACAATTGTGGGAGAAGGGTCTGGCTAAGGGTGATTACGACGAGGAAGATGATGATGCCATGCCTGCCGTTGAGAAGCTCAAGGTGGCCGCATGAGCTGATTCATGGAAATGTTTATGACCTACTATTACTTCATGCAAATATTGACATCTTGATGCAACTTCATGACTTCGACATTAGGCATTAGAGAAACCCAGATCATGGCCGGGCGGTTGAGTAGAGTAATATACATTGACATGGTCCAGGTGGACCATTTCTATAGTACAAGGAGCAATATTGCGTCCGAGGGACGGTATCGTCCCCTTAGAGGAATGGAAGTGTCATTGGAGCTTCACGGAAGCCAGAGACACAAAGTGGGATGGTAAATGACATGGCGAGTGGTCCGTCATGTCTTCATGGGGAAGGTCAATAATTGATGGACCAGCATCCAATGGCCTTCGTATGACATCCAAACCAGAGAGACCGGCCCATTCAACAAGGCACGACCAGTGCCATCACACACCAAAGTGTCAATTGACTGATTGGGATTGGGATGTGCTCGTTGGCTACAACCGGTTTTCACAAAGTGTTCAGTCCTTAGAGCTGGGAGTGTCGTTGGAAAATCCTAGACTGCGGCCAAGTTTCTTTAAAAACGACGGCTTTGTCGCTTGCTCTGGCCCTTGTTCTTCCTTTGACGGATGCTCTGGTTTATCCTCTGGCTTTCCTAGAGCTGCTGCCTCCTCCTCGGCCAGGGCTCTTTCAGCGAGGACAACCATCCACATATCCTCCGCTAGCTTCTTGTTTTTTGCGTCGTAATCGTTGATCTTGGCTTTGGTCTCCTCAATCGCGTTGGTGGTGGCCGAGGTCCAAGCCGGTAGATCGCGGGTCCCAGTAATACGATCCCAGACCTCCTCATCGTGAGCAAACAACGATTCAACCTTCAGCCTGTCGCGACGCATAATCCATCTCCATCGAATGGCGAGCTTTGACCGTATCGCGTTGCTGAGGTTTTGTGGTATGGGCTTTTTGATGCGCAGGTATGGAACTCCCCGCGAATTCACGAGAACAGGTACGTGTCGTACTTTGTCCCCCAGCGGCCTTGGTCGATCTAGGATCGGCTTTGCGTCGGGGTGTCGTAGGGCGGTTTCATTTTGGAAACGAATCGACTCTGCCTTGCGTGCTGCCCTGGGTGTCAGAGGCGGCGGAGGTGGCACTAGTGATCGAGCCTTCTCTTGCTTCGCGACAAATCTGTCTCTGTGAAGCTTGGCTCGGGATATCAGACGCGTGACTTTTTCTTGGTGGTTCGGATCAGTATGCGCCGCAAAGATAAGGTCTAGAGCCTGAGTACATGAAAGGTCAGTACCAGGCCAACTTGGATCATGATCATTGGGCGAACCTCGTAGCCTGCACGCAGGGCATTCACGGTTTGACTCGGACTCTGTAGGTTCTTGTACCTTCGGAAACTATGTTGAACCACCCCTCTCGCTTCATCGAGCCATGCGGCGTTCTTTGGAGAACGGCATTGATGAAGAAGTGCTCGGTAAAGCGATAAACCTGTGTGGACAATTAGCGATGAGAATGCGACCGAGGGGTTCAGACGACTTACAGGCGAAGCGATGGACCCCAGATTGCTTGGGTACTATATGCCTGTGCATTCTGATGATGAGAGGCAGCTCATGGTATTGATGCCTTGGATGCCTTGGATGGCACGTGAGATCACGTTGCTCAGATGCTCAGTCTGGATCCATCCGATCTTCTGCATGTGACTTTTACGTCATATAGATGATGTAAGATAGAATGTGATTGGCTCGCTATTCTGACGCAAGGGATCAAAGGCACCTAAGGCTTCTGGTTGGCTCGCTTAATCGAGGCTAGTAGACGCTAGTGAGTCAACTGAGCTATAAAACAAGGCCGACACCCGCGCCCTTCCTCTCTTTTCTTTCTTCTTCAGCTCTCTTTGCCTATTGGCTTAGATCAAGTGTAGTATCTGTTCTTTTCAGTTTAATCTCTGAAAGTTGCCTATATGGTAACATCAATGATTATTCTCATTTTTGGATCTCGCATCTTGACCTCTGTGCTTGCGCACGTCTCGATGCACAGTGTCATTGGGCTTACACTACCCCCGATCGACGCAAACCTTTTCATCAACCGCTGCCGGCTTGTCGACCGTTTGGAGAAGAGTGCCTCGTCTATAGCTCTGTTTGTCTGTACTCCGTAGTCATGAATGTGTGGCGCCTGGTACTCCGTGCCTTGGTACAGCGCCCCGTCGCCGTCCCCAGTCAGTCCACAACAACATCTCATACCACTTCTCGGCACATTCACCCTAGTTCAGCTCTTTCCTCGTGACCTCCCTGCTGTCTATAGCCCCTCGTTTATTACTACTCACTCTCGTCCCTCTCACCCTGCGTCTAGGTACCTTCGCTCGCTGACCCGTCGAGTCTTCAACCGTGTATTGGGTACCTAAAGTGAGATGCATCCCGAGGTCGTCACAATTCATGACTACCGTGTTGTTTTCGTATGTTATATGAGAGTACAGTAGCCTTTTCAGCATACCTGCGTATGAATCTAAATACTTCAGTGTTTTGCCTTACTGTTGCTCAAGTAGCTTGCTCATTTGCGTAGCTAGTTGAGTCTCCACCGGTAGCAGTACCATATATATGTTGCGCAGATATCGTCCTTCCAGCTTCAAATGACAACACACTTGACCTAATCCTCCCACCGTCCCCCTAGATAGTATCCCAAGCATGTGTGGCTAAGTTTGTGATCGACTCATTTTACTCAAAGGCGATGTGTTGTGATATTCCAAGGTTTATGCGTTGTGTTCTAAGGTTGGTATGCGTGTAGAATGACGCCCTCGAGAGTTGGCCCCTCAGGGTTGCTGGGTTTCTCGTGCGAATCATATGAAAATACTCAAATGCTGATAAGAGCTGCAGAACAGAAACCAGACAGAGCTGGGAATCTCAATACAGGTCAACCTGAGATAGGCCATTGTACTTCTGACGCGTGGGCATAGTGGATATGCTCAGCGAAACCAACCAGAGAAGATCATTTGTTATTGGTAAACAGACGCCCGTCGCAATGCTCATCACATAAGAACACACTTAAGAGGTAGACACTTAATTGTGAGGTAATAAAAATTTGAAACTCGAAAAGAACCCTGCCGATGCATTCATGCAGACTGTACACGCTGTAGGGTCGTTGAAAAGGAGGAAGAAAAGAGAAGTAAGGAAACCCAAGATGAAGCCGACCCTGATACTCCAGATGTGTCTCTGACTATAGTTGGTGTGGGGCCATGGAGGCTTGTCTAGAATGACGAGCCCTCCTCAGGCTGGGGTAGTTTCTTGTGCTGGGGCAAAGCCATGTTCCTAAGCAACAATAGTCAGCACTAGGTACCACCTGGGCTATGAATGATGCTTGCCTTCTCAGTTCGATCAGAACGGTTTCCATGGTGAAGTCTCGCTTCCAAGTCGCGAGAGTCGGGAACTTTGTCGCATCGACCTATTTGACAATCAATCAACAATGGTCGTGTGTCCGGGTCACAGATCTTGATACCTTTCCGGTTCTGGGGTCCACGCAGGGAAGGTTGACGCGGGAAACGAATTGAACGGTAGGAGGAGTGTCGGGGTACTCAGGTCCACAGTGGATGTTCACGCTGTATATGCGGTTCTCATGGACACTCTGCTGGTGGTTTAGCGATAGAGTCCAACCGGCGATATCGAACAGCAACTCACGTGGGGAGGGCCAAGGATAGTGCCATTCCAGTTGCTCATCATCATGTCCTCTCCATCAGCGAGACCATATGAGCAAGCATCTAAAATCGTAAAAAAACCGGATACGTCAGTGAACTGGAATCGGACATTGTCGGAGGTCGCGAGACCCAATCGTACCTGCACTCAGACCCTTCTCGCCCTTCTCGAGCTCCTCAAGGAGTCGGAAATTTCTTGGGACTTTAGCACTCATGATAGGAACAGTGGGTTGGAAATTTGCGAATGTCACGATGACGGGGACCAAAAACAAGAGGGATGTTGCGACAAGAGGGGCACTGCGGGCGCCCGGCGGTCAAATGCGATGACTAAAGCACCAAGGCTTGGCATTGATTCTTTGAGGTGGATTCTTCATTTGAGCCTCATGCTTCTCCTATCTCACTACCATTGGACATACTGGGATCATTTCATGATCTCCAATACTAGTATTTGAAGAGCGGTTGACTTTGTCAGAGCGAGATGCCTTTGTCTGCTTCTGATATCACCAAGAAACAGCCGAACGACTTACAATACTACATACTCTATGGCATCGGCTTGCAGTCATCCATAAAAGGTTGTCTAGCCACCTGACAGACCAAGAGTCTCCTGAATGAAGATTTCCAGGGAACCCACAGGTCTTTGATCATACGACTAATACTCCACACCTTGCGGTTGGCGTCTCCACTGCTAATAAAGCAATGATCCTGCCCCCGTCAGCGGATAAGACCACGGCTTATCGGCTTATTTCCCAAGTTTATGGAGAAACTATAGGGTTGGAAGGATGTTTTGAATGATGGTAACAAAAGAAGACCCCCGAAAGGACATTTTTGGACATGGAAGATGTAAGTGCCCCATTACTCCCAAGTGTGTATGTATATGAGAGAATGGCAGATGCTTGAAAAGCCTAATATCTTGGTCAGCTTTATACAACGACTGGAGATGATCTTTTGGCACGAGATCCTATAGAAAGAAGTCAGTAGTTTGGGCATGAGGTGGTCGGGAGTGTACACCTGGGCATTTGGCTGACTGCTAGGCAAACACCCTCCAGCCTTTCATCGGGCTTGAGCTGTCAACTTTGCCAAACTCCTCTTTAGGTCATGTATGTGAGATAGAGGTAGAATGTGTGTGTGTTTGACACGAGAAAGTAGAAAGCGTGACGTTGACAAGTCTTGGCGGGTGCAGAATAGTGAGGCGGTGGGGACTGGGTCCTTACGGGGAAGTGCGTAAACGGCCGATGTGTCCAGCTGGTCAATTCCAACGCGTTCATTTATCTTTTGCTGGCTGTGGAGGATCGCTGCAATTAACTCTATCGGTCAGACAGACTTGGCCTCTGACAGCCCGATCCTCACTGGCCACTCTGATCCACTGAACGCGTCCTTAATTGTTGACAGCAATCAGCGCTGGTCATGCTGTGATCAAACCCTTTCAAAATGTCCTCTCAATTCTTGCAGACTGAGATTACCAATTTGATTCAAGAATCCAAGAGGAAAAACTCCGATTTGCGAAATGTTGGTATTCCACCCCGGGTATACCGGTCGAATCCACTGACCCGAAGACTAGGCCGCTGAACAATCATTGAATGAGCTTAAAGCCCTGCCTTCAACATCGGAGGCTCAAATAGCAGCAGGTTAGTGGTCACATATCAAAGATGTTAGCAATTTGCTAAACTTCCAGACCTTGTCCGCAAGCCACACTTCGTGGAGCCATTCATCATTGCGTGTCATACTCGCCATGCAAAACTAGCCGGCATAGCGGTCATTTGTTTGCAAAGGTTGATTGCATCGCGATCACTGCCCTCGACTCGCCTCAAAGATGTTATAGGAGGGTTAAAAGAAACAACAGGCCTAAGTAAATCCCCAGGACCTCGGTACCATGTCTACTTGAACAGTCCATACTGACAGATCAAAGGCCTTGATATTCAACTGAAGATCCTACAGTCCTTGCCTTCGTTGTTGCAATTCTACTCAAACGATCTGAGCGGGCAGCTGCTTGCAGACACATTGGAAATATGTGCCACGTTACAAGCAAGCAAAACCATTGCAGTCTCCAGCACTGCGGCTGCGACTCTTCAACAGCTAGTAGTTTCGACATTTGAACGGGTTTTCAGCGAAGATAAGCTCCCCAATGACGAGAAAATTACAACTACCATCAAGGTCGACGGCCGGTCGCTTGACGTCGGCTATTTTGCCTACGACGCACTGCTGGTACTAGATGATCTATGTCGTCTGATTGATGGCGAGCCACTGCAGTTTCTGCGCTCAAGAACCCTATCACCAAATTTCGTCCTGGAACTCATCGAGAGTATTCTCTTGAATAGTGGACGTCTTTTTGTGGGACATCCCGAGCTCTCGCAAGTGCTACGCGTTCGCCTTTTACCCCTGGCGGTCCGCTGTCTTTCTGAGCGATCTTCATTCGCCCAAAGCGTGCGTATCTCGCGAATTCTGCTCGTGCTTTTGAAGCGTCATATGTCTCTTCTGACGGCAGAATGCGAGATGGCACTCAGTCTCATCACACATCTTGCTGAGCCGGATTCAACGGCGCCTTGGAAGCGACTGCTGTGCATGGAAATATTCAGAGGGTTATACTCCGAGCCTGGTGTAGTGCGATTGATATACACATTGTATGATGGCGAAGAGGGACGAAAGAATATTCTTCGTGACCACATGGCCGCGCTGGTTCGACTGGCCTCAGAGAAGCCCGCTTTGATTGGGGTCAGTAATCAGTCGACAGTACCGCTACGGGCAGATCACACAAGGTCCACTACCGAGGACCAGATCACTCTTGAAACAGGAGGTGTGGCTGGTGTCATTGGCTCAACCGTTCCTCCCAGCGAACTCAAGGTTCCTGGAATTAGCACCCAATGGAGTGTTGTTCGGACACCATACATCGAGCTCCTTGACAAGACTGACCCACCCGTGGCACCGGAGACCTACATCTACAGCTTGGTTCTCAACTGCATCAGCAGCTTTGCTGAAGGCCTTGCAAAGTTTATTCTTCCACTGACAGTTCCGGATCGGAAACAAATGCGCAAGAACCGCCTCCTTAGTCCGACCCAAGGACCTGATTCTGCAAGATCGTCTCAGGATTTACCAGCGGAATCTATTCGGCCACAACCCAGCTCACCAACGAGAAAATCGCACGTTCCCGTCAACCCACTCGACCTCCAGTCTCATGTTCAGTATTCAGCGATCAAAACTTGTGCAGGAATCATAGAGAACTGTTGGCCCGCTGTCCTTGCAGCCTGCTCTACCTTCCTACGAGCGTCTTTGGATGACGAGTATTACCATAACCTCGTCCGAGCATTCCAGAAGCTGGCTCATGTGGCCGGTCTTCTGAGGCTATCGGTACCTCGAGACGCGTTCTTAACTACCCTTGGAAAGGCTGCGACTCCTGTGAGTGCCGGCAACTCCAAGTCTCAGAATGCCTCGACTACGGGGTCGCAGCCAGGTGACACACCCCAAAAGAAGCGACGGAGTGCGGATTTCTCTCTCTCGAACCCTTCCGCAGAATATTCTGGAGCGACGACAGGGGAGGGGCCTTTTGTTTCTCTAAGCACGAGAAACTTGCTCTGCATGCGAGCCCTGCTCAACTTGGGAATTGCTTTGGGCCCAACACTGGATCAGTCGGCCTGGTCCATCATCTTCGAGACACTTCAGTACACCGGATTGGTGATCGGAATGTCTTCGAGTGCAATGGTGAAATCAGCCAGTGGAACCGGAGAGGCGCCACTGACACCGGGGAACGATGTTCCAATTGCCAACCTCGGAACCGAAGTAATTGCTGTTCAAGCGGCGTCTAGCAAGATGCTAGAAACCACCAGTGATCTCCCTGGTGAATGTTTCCAGGAAATCTTACTCGCGCTGTTGAACCTATCGACATTCACTGAACATCATCGTCAAGAAGAGGATGTGAAGGAAGTCTCAGAAATGCCTCGTTCGCCGCAATCCTCCAAAAGCGGCGGACGCATTCATCAAACCGCCCGACGGGTGTCACACACCGTTGGAAAGTTCAGGATGCAAGACGACGAGCTCAAGTTTGTTCTCGATAAGGCAAACGAGCTGGCCAACGCCAACCTCGAGAGGTTCTCTTCGCTCGAAGCCAATGACAACCAAGCATGGGGGCTATTAACGCAGAGTCTGATTTCAGCTTCCGCAAACACTACCATTAGCCCAAACCTTCGTCTTCAAGCAAGCGCAATTTTGAGCTCACTTGTTTTCTCAACAATGAGACGAAGAGACGTGGACGACGAGAAAGTATACAACGAGTTACAGACGAGGAACTTGCAGACGTTGAAAGACCAAGTTACTTCGCTATATTCGTCCGACTTGCACACGTCCAAGTCTCTGCCAATAACCGTGATCGAAATCCACGAACAGAGCTTGGAGGTGCTTCGGAACATTTTGGAACAATACGCAGAAACCTTCGTGGATGGGTGGCATCTCATCTTCGATCTGATATCTGGTGTCTTCGAACCTATCACACAGCCTGAGACTCTTGATCAGCCTACACACGCGTTACAGCGTAGACCATCAGCTCTTCCAGCGGGCCCTCGCCTGGTTCGCACTGCCTATAAATCTCTGCACCTTGTTGCTTCCGACTTCCTCTCTTTGCTTCCAGCGTCATGCCTCTTGAGCCTCGTGAACGCCTTCTCCAGTTTTGCGTCCCAGACCCAAGACTTTAACATATCGCTCACGACTACTTCTTTCTTCTGGAATGTGTCTGATTTCCTTCAAGGCCAGATCGAGCAGATTTCAGTCGATCATGTCGATCCCTCCATCAGCGAGGAAGAGCTGGCTAGACTAGCTCGCAATGAAGATCCGTCCGTCTCTCGGAACTCTTTGTGGTTATTGCTGTTGCTTCGTATCGTGGATATCACGTCTGACAGCAGACCAGAAATCAGGAACAGCGCGGTGCATACCTTGCTCCGTATTTTCGACGCCTATGGGCAGCAGCTCTCCCCAATGGCGTGGCGTCTCTGTTTGAACATGGTTGTTTTCAAGATGACCGAAGGAATCGTCGCCACTCTTCTTGAAGCAAAGAGCAAGCAGAGCCAGGCAAAGTCCGATGAATTCAAGTCATGGGTAGACACGACAGTCGTCATGATCAAGGGATCGTCCAATTTGATCACGAACTTCTTCGAAACTCTTGTCCGCGACGAGAAGTTTGATCAGTCTTGGAAGCGACTTTTGACATACTGGCAAAAACTGAATGATCTGCACATCTTGGAACTCAATGAAGCGACGTTCTCCAGCTTATCGGCGATTCTCCTTCGAGTACAAACCGCCGGTCAACTGAGTGACGAAGCTCTTGAATGTGCTTGGCTTGCTTGGGCAAATGCACACCCTGCTGGGGATGAGACTGTGCTTGACCTCGACCACCCCAACCAGGATTCTGCTCTGGCCTACCTGCAATCTTTCCAGCAAGTATATCGTCTCTACAAAGATCAGTTGACTACGACACATATCGAAAAGGTTCTGCACCACCTTCGTCTGCTTGTGTGGAACTCGGTCGCTCCGCGCTACTCCCCGGATATCGACAGGCCATCGGCTCTTCAAGCACTAGTTACCGATTGCATCAAGACTCTCTGCTTAGAGAAAGAAGAGTCTCAAGCAGCGATCCTCTTGTGTCTTGCCGAGCTTTCTGGTTCAGCACATTCGAGGTGGAGCGCCGGAAGTGATACTAGAAAACCAGCGTTTGTGGCATTTTCCAAGAGCTCTATCGACCTTGTGAACTGGTACATTGCCGAATTCGGCATCAAGCAGGACGTCTTCACGAACGGAGCTCTGGCAGAAACTCTCAAACACCTCAGTGCTCCAATCGCACAGAAGTACACATGGCAAGGCAAAGACCGCGAGCCCTTCCTCTGGCAACGAGCCACAACAGCATCCCTCAACATCCTACAAGTTGCAGTCCCCTACGCCGAAAGCCAATACAGCAAAGCAGCCGAGTCTGAAATCTCCGAATTCTGGTCCCGCGTCGTCGAAATCACCAACGGGATAGTCTCTGCCCGCGGTTTCCAAACCCAGCAACTTCCCAACACCCGTATCGCCTCCGACGAAGACTTCGACATAAAAGCCTTCACGCGCCTCAAGACAATCATCCTCCCATCCCTCGGCAACCCAGCCATCCCAGACCCCATCCGTCGCGACTTCGCCCGCACCCTCTTCCGCTCCTCATTCATCTACGCCCCCCTCCGCTTCGACCTTCCTAAATCCGGCATCGAAAACCCCCTGCAAGACTTCTACGCCATCCGCCCAGGACGAACCTTCGACCCACCCCCAACTCTCCGACCAGGCATCGCCTACGTCTTGCTCGATACGCTCTTCGAACTCGCAGCAGCTGAGAAAGATACCGCAGAGACAGGAACTGGTCCCCGCGTCCTGCTAGCCCGCTCCATCTCGCCTTATCTCCTCTTGCGCTGCGCTGTCTCGCTCAAGTCTTATATCGCAGATCAGCCCCTGCGCGGCTTGATGCCGCAGCCTACGCCTGCTCGAAAGGCCCTCATCCATCTTCTCGATCATTTGGTTCAGTTGAGAAGTGAGCCTTCGGCGATCCCTGACCCATCGACTATTAAGACTGTTTCGACTTCTGAGGTGGATGTCCCTACGCACTACCGTAAGCATCTGGAGTGGATTTACCCGCTTGTTGTTCGTGCTGTGCAGGTTGCTGGTAAGGAGAGAGATGATGGTCGCATTCTTCAGGCGCTTGGGAAGGTGTTGCAGGAGATTGGACGGTTTGAATATTAGTTGTCGGGCCTGGGTGAATCCTGTGGATTTACGTAGACCATTACTCCTTCTCTGTTGAAACCGCTAGTGGTAGCGAGAAATAACTTGTCAATATTATAGAGTGTGTATAGCATTTATGACAAGCCATGCTTCGGTTTGATCTTGATTCTTGATTCTTGATCTCGTAACTGTCCTTTGGTTTCGACTTCGAATACTACGTCTACCGCTCAAGTGCTTTATCTAAACGTCAAGGTCAACGGCGCTTCCTCCCTCCCATCCAAAAGGAATATGCATGATGTAGTACTCGGGGACGTGTGAGTCCCTGATTTCTATTCGAGGTGAGGATCCAAAGGGAAACAGCTTAAACTACAGTGATATTGTGGCGTGCGTAAAAGAGTGTCTTTCGACATTGACAAGGTAACGAATAAATCGGATCAGAGACGAGGGGCGGGTATAGAGTAGCAGATCCGCAAGGACTGAGGAAGACGGACAAAAGGGGGATGAGAGTCTATGCTGCGGGCGCAGGGACCGGCTGAGGTTCCTGGCGAAGGGGCGCGGATTCCCTTCCAGGGCCAGCGGTCGCTGAGCCCGGTGGCAGAGCAGGCTGCTGGCGCTGTTGCTCGAGAAGCATCTGCTGCTGGATCTGCTGCTGCTGTGCGATCTGAGCGTTCGGGGCGATCTCGGGGGGCTTGGCGGTAGAGCACAATTTCGGACTGCTTGAAGTAGCGACGGGCGTCTGGGTGCAGTTAGTAGTGAACAGATAGTGGTTTATGCAAGAAATGTGGAGTGTGGGTCAAGGACCGAGTCTAGCGTGGGGGTTCGGGTTGGGGGACGGGAGAGAATCGGCAGAGCGAACTTCCTCCCCGGGCCGAGTCTGAGCCGGTGTTTGGGGTAATTTCAATTGCCGTCGGCTATTGATCATCTGGGGCTCCGCATGAATTGATGCATCATGGTCCATGATTCTGAGGCTTTGCGGGGTTTGGTGGGAGGATCGGGTAATGCAATTTGCACAATGCAAGCAATCGAGCAACTTACCTTCGTCGATCAGCACTAGACTGAGGTAGTACCTCGTTGAGTACTTCTTGTTAACATCGCGGAACGTGGGTGTCAGATCGAATCCACCGAGGAACAGACGAATCGGAATGGTTTCACCTATGTGATGATCAGTTATGCTGCCCCATTGGTGTAGTAGCTCTCCCGCAGCTATAGTTGAGCTGTGGTCCAAGGTGTCCGGGAGCCAGTCTCATTTTAACTCACCTCGCGATGGCGAACCATCCATAATCTGCATATGTGTCAATATCGGCCATTGTATCTGAATACCCCAGACTCATCCAGGTCGATCGAGCAGGACATACCTCAAAGCGCACCAGCGTCTCACTCTCATTATATTGGTTTGGTGGGGAACCAGTCGTTTCCCGACGAATGATAGACAGCTCCATATGCTTGATCTTCAACCGCACGAGCAGGAAATAGATGCGACCCACGATCACGTCCTTAAGATGGTACTTGGATTTGGAGTACTCGAATTCGATGTGCAAGCAGTCCTCGATACCGACGTCCATCTTGATCGGGCTGTTGTTCTCGGGCGGCATGCGGTAGGAGTACACCCAGAGGTCCTTCTCGCGGACGACGTCGGCCATGCGGCGCGAGACCAGCACTCGGACGAAGTAGCGCAGCTTGACGTTGATACCATTGTAAGACTCGTACTGCTTCTCGACGTTCTTGAAGTTGAAGGGGAACGATTGCGGGTGGAGCAGCTCGCCGGGAGCAGCGAGCTCTTGGACCAGGGACAGGAATTCATAGTGGTTGCCTCGGTCGTAGAACATCTCTACCGGAGCGGGAGGTCAGTACGGTGATAGGACGGAAGAGCCAGACAGAGTGACGTACCGATTGTGCCGATGAATTGCACCTTGATGCCGGTGTGCTCTAGTCGCTTGCCATCCTTGGGTCTCACGGTCACGGCACCCTTCACGGACTCGCCGTCCATGTACAGCGGGACCCGCTCGCGATGACCCTTATCGAGCTTGACATCGACGGTCTGGCGCTCATCGAGATCCTCAAGGACGACATCGATATCGACAGGGGCGGAGAAAAAGAGAGAAGCCATTATGCGATTGGGCCAGATGCACCCCAATATGTCGGAGCTTTGATGATTGGAAGCTGTCGCGGTGGCCTGGCGGGATGGCTCACCGCCCTAGCAATGACGACGGTCATGTTTGCTCTTTGGTCTTTGCGCTTCTTCTCTTTCTTCACCAATTTCATTTTAATGAGGAATCAAATGCATTCCACTGCATTGCAGCTGCTTTCTATTTGTACACCCCGTCAATCATGTTCGTCCCAGGTTGACGTGATTGTACCGAACTCTGTGCTCTGTGATCGGGCTATTGGGCTATTGGGCGTGCTTATTTACTTCGGACAGGTGGGATTCTACGAGTTCAAGCCCTGACCATTCCCAAGATCCCCAGCCATTCTCCAGTTGACCAGTTGGGCTCTTTCTCACCGATTGGGCATACACTTGACACTCGTCGATTCTGAGATGTCACCCGCCACCGCCAGCACACGGATAACGACGGCTTCGGAATCCGCTTCCCGCCCACATCCCGTATGAGACTGGCAGAGGACGGAGTCCACAGGACCTGGATAATTATCCGGAGATGATCCGACTGGAAGTAAGGGCTGCGCTTCTTACCCCGCAGGAATCCATCTTCCCCGGATTCAAAGGGGCAATCCGAATGGTCAGAGCGTGTCCATGCGGGCTCTAGGGGGCCGGAAGCCTATCGGAAGAGGCAATATTCCCCGTCCGATTCAAGGCAAGAATCCCCGGAGCCCTCGTGATTGAAGTTGCAGGTAACACCGGGATTGAGTGTCGGGTAATGTGGATCTCCCAGAGTGTGGGGGGTTCGGAGTATAAGTGTATACACTCGGACTCGGAGGCAATTCGGCACGGGATAATTAAAAAGTGACGTATCGAGAGAAGCCGAGTGGGATGTTTTGGTACTCCGTAGGCTTCGTCAAGTTCAAGGGCAGGGAAGATCCAAAAACCACACATAGCGGTGACTTGTTAGCGTGGGGGTTGCATCTTTCCCTGTGACATCAGATCGAAGATGGAAGCGAACAGGTCGAGTGACACACCACCAACCCTGATCCTGGGCAGATTGGACATATATATATCTGTGCCAGGACGGTGAGTGCCCAAAGAGATGTGAGGGAGTCAATATAAAAAAGAGAGAGAAGAAGAAGAAGAAAGGAAAAGAGCAATAGCCGTAACTCCCCCACTCGGCTTCTGAATCTTTTTTTACCCGACCCACCGTCATACTTAATTCCTTAAATACTCAACTATTGGCCTCAGTCTTCCCCTTTTCTTTTCAGCCTTTCTTGCGCATTTCTCCTCTCTCTCTCAACTTCCTACTTTGCATATAACTCCTTACGTATCACCCGCGTCATCCGACTCCAGTCTGTAACCGTGGAAATCTCCAAACCCAAAATATCCCCAACCGCCTCTTCAACATGCTCTCCGCAGGAGAACGTCCCTCAGCCTCCCCAAGTAGACAAGGCGCGCATCATGCCCGATCTCTCCAATGGAACCGCCACCTCCGTACTGCAAGAGAACCCTACCAATCCAGCCCACGTGCAACACATTTGGGTAGTCACCGGCCCAGCAGGCTGCGGCAAGAGCACCGTCGGCAATGTCCTGCGCAATGAACTCGGGGTTCCCTTTTTGGAAGGCGACGACGTAAGACCACCCTCTCTCCCCCTTTCCAGGCCTCCCAAGTCTCCATCTAACAGAGCTCTCAGTACCACCCAGCCGCCAATAAAGAGAAAATGGGCGAAGGAACCCCCCTCACAGACGCAGACCGCTGGGACTGGTTGATCTCCCTCCGACAAGCCGCCATCGACGCCCTCTCCCCCTCGGAAAGCAACAAATTCCACCCACCGGCCGGAGTCGTCGTCGCCTGCTCCGCTCTGAAGCGGAAGTACCGGGACGTCATGCGCGTCGCTGCCTACGGCTCTTCCTCCGTCCGCATCCACTTCGTCTACCTCAAGCTCGACGAGGATGTCCTCCTGCAGCGCGTCACCCAGCGCCAATCCCACTACATGAAGAGCAGCATGGTCCAGTCGCAATTGGCTGCGCTGGAAGAGCCCAAGGGCGAGTGGGATGCTATGACGATCAACGTTCAGGGCTCCATGGAAGATGTCCAGCGCAATGTCATCGAGGCCGTGACGGAGAAGCTGGCGGAGTATGTGTGAGCCTGAGACGATGGACTTGAGCTCGAATTCGAGCTCCTGTCTGCTATGGCGTATGCGAAAATGGGTTATGCATGGAGGATTGTTTAGCATTTTTGGATTTTTGTGTTCTTGTTGTCTAGTCTCGTTGTTTTCTCCCTCCCACGGTGTCTGGTGTTTTGGTCCGGCTCTGCCACCGGTCCTTGTTAGATTTGGCGTTTGGAGGGCTCGTGTTTCGGGCCTGTCGAAGTTATCATCTGTCTGGCTATACAGATTTCTCATGGCCCTGTTTTGGGGGTCTATACATCATGCCAATTGAATTGTCTACTGGATATTCATATCCTTAAACTTGACTCAAACTATGATGTCATTGATATCATGCTTAGCACATCGCACGTATGAATTAACCTAAATTCCAGAGAAAAATGCAAAGAATAGCTAATAGTTAAAGTGAACAAGCAGCATCACAAGTAACAATAAGCCTAGGGAAGCCGTCTGTGCAGTTAAAGAGCTGACTTTGCACCATCAAATGATTATCCACGCCTGAGATATTTACAAACCCATGTTTCTATACTGGAAAATTTTATCATGCATTTCATCATGTATAGAAACCGAAGCTATGATCTAGACATCGCCACCCAGTTCGAATATACCATCTAGCGCAAGTTCAAAAGCATCAGCTCCGGCGATTCAATCAGCTCCCGGACCCGATTGCCCATACGAGCCATCGTCGCTCCATCAACAACCCGATGGTCGGCGCTCCAACTGAAGTTAACCATATCCCCACGCGTAACCTCGCCCGCATCATCAAAAACCGGCACAGCCCTCGACCGACCAACTCCAAGAATCGCCACTTCGGTCGGCACAATCACCGGCGCCACATATGTGCCGCCGATGTTTCCAATATTAGAGACGGTAATGGTACCGCCGCTGAGATCGGCGGGCGTCATCTTCCCTTCCTTGCCCAGGGCACTGAGGCGCGTGATCTCGGCGGCAATGTCGAAGATCGAACGGCTGGCTACGTCCTTGATATTTGGGACAATTAGTCCATTTGGCGTGTCCATGGCGATGCCGATGTTGTGCTTGGCTCGCATGGTCAGTTTGGGCTTGTTGGGGTCACTGGTATCTACTTTTGCGTTGAGGAGGGGGAATTCGTTCAGGGCTTGTGAGACGGCTTTCACGACGAAGGGGAGGAATGTGATTTTGGTTGGGTCGCGCTTGTCGCTGGCGAGTTTCTTGCGGATGGCGGTAATGTCGTTGACTTTGAGTTCGTCGGCGTAGAGGAAGTGGGGAATGTTTAGAGATTTGGTCATGGTCTTGAACATTTGTGATTGGATCGGGGTGAGGTTGACGGTAGACTCTGTTTGCCGTGCGTCTGGGGAAACAGAGGATGGAACGGGTAGTGGCGAGGCGGGAGAATCTCTCGCTGCGACAAATTTGAGGACATCGTCTTTCATCACGCGTCCGTCTTTGCCGGAGCCAGTGACATCGAGGATGTTGATGCCGTGGCTCTTTAGCAGCCCACGCACGGCGGGGACTGCAAGGGATGCATTTTTGGACTTGGGAGCCGCCTCAGGAGGGGGGAATGGAGGGGGAGCTGCCAGTGAGGACTCTGCTGCTTGTGTTGCGGCTGCTACTTCGCTGGCTGGGGATGGAGCAGCTGGCGCTGCCTTTGGTTCATGTGGGGGATTATCATCTGGGTATTTTCCATCATCCACTTCAATATCGCAGAGTGCCTGGAAAAATGTCAATTGAGCTCGAGTATCATTTTGCTTGGAAGGAGGTTTTGGGACATACCCTTCCCGTTGGTACTGTATCGTCCGTCTCAAAATGAAGCTTCTTAATAACACCCTCGTATCTCGAAGTAATCTGAAGCTGTTAGCCATTGTTCATTCAATCCCAACTCAAATGATATGACTTACATCATCGACAGCTTTATCTGACTGATATTGACACAATGGCTTCCATTCCTCTATGTGAGCCCCTTCCTCCACGTACCATTGAATGATCTGAACTTCCGTGATGCCTGTAGCAATTGTGAGCAAAGGAACCCATAGAACCAGCACATAGAAAGAGCTCACCTTCTCCCACATCTTTCAGAACCTGTGACTTAATCCCCCACAGCAAAGAGCTGGCATGGAACCTCCGCGAGAGAAGCGGCGGTAGAGCGCGAATGCGGAGGTGGTTTCGGGGTAGATAAGGACGGAAGTTGCGGGGAAGAAGCCCGCTGTACCTGGAAGTCATGATGAGGAATTCAATGCAGGCAAAGAGATCAGTCTATCAGGAAAGAAAAGGAGTATTCCGTCTGGTTTATTGCGTTCTGAAGTAGTACTGTCCTGCCGATGCTAACCGATGCTAGCCACGTGATCTCCCCGCATTTCCTGTGGGGAAGATCCCACTCCGCTCTCTCCCTTCTTCTCTACTACACCACACTGACACACTGCTACTGACAACTTCCATCTTTTCTCTATTTGTGTGCTGAAAGGAAAGGAATGATATGAGTGAATTGGGTTGAAGCAGGTCGCCATGTTTTCTCGGATCCTGGGGGTTGTGGGTTGTGCTGAGTGACTTTTCGCCGGCGATGCCAAAAGCCCTTCAGTTTGAATTCTGGCAATTCTGTGGATGGGGTATTCGTTGCTAGACAAGTATTACATTGCAGCAGGAGCGCCAAAACGACACCCAGCTCTGCTGAGCGGCTGCTATGAGGAGCTGCCACGCCATGTGGTCGGGCATGCAACACCATTGTTGATACATTGCAATATTCCGGTGACGAGAAATTGACATGCGAGTTCAAACAATATGCGTTGCTGTGCGATGACGCTCATTGAATACTATAAGATGATAACCTGGTACCGATGCCGAACTATCCATCACTGCGCACTATCACCCTGGTCGTCGAATCTGAAGGACACGACCGACAAAGGTGACGTCTTTGAAATAGATCGGGCGAAAGACTGTGACAAAGACCTGAACACAATTACCAGGTAACTATGTAGTTAGTGTGTTAAGTCTGAATATCTGAACGAGTGACTAAATACAAGCTAGTAAGCCAGACTAGCGTCGCCTAGTGTGTCAGACTAACTGCTTTCGGTCTTTCCCGGGTCTAACGCAGTCGCTAGAGGCCACTGGGAAGTACCCCCTCGGGTGTCGCTTCATCTAACTTCAACATACAACCGGCTATGCCGAACATGTTTGCCATGGGGCAACTCTGTGACTCCAGCGCTCTACGTTATGCTTAGTCCTAGCTCAGCCACGCTGGACATGCCCCACAAGTTTACTGGCTCAGCTGAGCTAGATATCGCTTATTCTCACTCGGACTCTGGGACCTGCAGCTTTTGACCAAGTTAGGCTTCATTTTCAACTGAATACATCGGCTTCATTGTCCTCCAGTGGTATTGACCATGGCTTCGCCGGTTCAACAGCCCAGCGGCTTGATAGCCCTTGAGCGGTGTTAGGAAAATCACAATGGTATAAATACTCATCACTTGCCCTGATTCGAGTGCCCGGATCATCAATTACTTTGTATTTCTATACTTGCAATGGTCCGACTTCTCGCATTAGCCGCCGCCGCTCTGGCTGGTCTGGCCAATGGACTTCCAGTGAACGAAGATGTGAACGTTCTTCAACCGCGAGACTTCTGTCTCTTGGAAACTCTCGTGGTGGGAATTCTCAAGCTGGACTCCAAAGCAGATGCATTCTGCACAAGTGCTCTGGGGATTCAGACCTCCACCAAGATTGTCTCTGCCACTTCCACTCCGGCAGTGACAACTACGACTGCCACCGCGTACACGACAGGCACTGAGACAGTCACTGCCACTGAGACAGTCGTGGTTGTGGTCAGTGACTACTTTACCGCCACCGAGGTGGACTTCACCACAATCCCCGTCACTGAGGTCATCGATGTGACCGAGACGGTGTCGACCGTCATCACCGTTGACGTGACTGATACTGCTACTATCACCGACGTCTCCACTGCTACTGTCACTGAGATTGTCCCAAGCACAGTCGTTTCGTTTGTTGCCTCAACGACGACAGATATAATCTATGATCGCCGTCGCTCGGAAGAGCAAAAGCGCGGATTGGCCATCGTCACACCGTCTTGTCTCCAAAAGCAGAGCAAAGCCTTCATCACCAATGCTTGCAATTGCTTGCATCTCACTACTCCAACTGTCACTACCACGACTACTATTGTGGCCGCTACTCCAACTGTATGTTCTCCATCAACGTTCAACCTATCGTCCTATGCAATATTCTAACTCTTCTAGGTTACTGTAACAACGACCCTCCCTGTAACCACCACTCAAACTGCCAGTGTCTCCGTCACAACTTCTGTGACCACCGACATCACAAACACAGACACTGTTACCTCGACTGTTCCTTCAACTGTGCTAGCTACTTCATACTTCACCACTGTTGACTCGAGCACCACTACCGACTATGCCACGGTAGACGTCACCATTGACCAAACAGTCACCCAGACATTCACTTCCACCAGTGCTGTTATTGTCGTTAGCACTACTCAGGCAGTCGTCACTGCGACCCAGCACTGCACCACACTGGCAATCTCCAAATTCAGTCTCGGCGACACCGACCAGACCACCGTTGCCCAGGCAAACCTATACTCAGGCAGTAACATTGTGGTTAACACTAATGCTCTCTTTGGCCCCTTCACCAATCCCTTCCCATCGACCGACTCGTGGTTCACCACGACCCCCAGCCTGTCTCTGCTCTACACTTGCGATAATGAATGGCGTGTCTTCATTCGCTACAAGAATGCCGGTACTTCCACCATCGTCCCCGGTGCTCAGAGTCTGTCCGCGAATACCTGGAGTGTCAGTTCTTTGACCCCAGTCGGCGGTGCCACTATTCAAATCTACGCGGTGGTTTGGGGCATCGGTTTGATTACTGATACTGTTGTGATCAACAGTCTGTATAATTGCCAGGGTAGCGGGACTCGATTCTCATGGAGCAATGCCTTTATGCATTCCGATACTTGGGTTGGCACGCAGAAGACCGGTGCAATTTACTACACCGATGCCAGTGGTACTATGAAAGTACTGTATGGCAGGGAGGGCAATTATGGACAATTCTCTTAGTGGGGAGGGAGAATGCATGGGCCTAGATGTTCGATCTCGGTATTAATGTGGATATAATGTGAAACTGATCTATATCTACTGCGCACTGTAACCTCGATACACTCGACCAAATAATGATGCATAAAGCAAACACATCACGCCACAAACCACTGCACATCCATCATTCTCTCTATTATCTCTCTTTTGTGACCCTTGCGACCCCAAAGCAACCTTGGAACATGTCCACCGGCCAAAGATACAGGATGATTGGAGGCTAACAACTCTTGGCAGCGACGCCATCAGCGACTGTTTACCCCAACCCTGCATTGAGTGTCGATCTTTCCCCTCATCCACTCGATCCAGCCTCGTTCATCAAATCAGAATCCACAGCCCCCTCTATGCACCGCCAATGCACTCAATGCACGTCCAACCAGCTTCCAATCAGGCCCCCATCAGCCCCTGAAGTGGACCCTTACCGAGCGGGCTTTGTCGGGCGTACCTTCGACCACCGGACGTCCAACGGAGATCGCTGATTAGGCAACCTACCAATGCCCCGAGACAAATCCTTTTCCTATAAGTACGAGCCCGCCATGGCACTAAATCCTCCAAGGCGTCCACCATGCGTTTCTCGTGGATCTCACTGTTACCCGCCGTAACGGCAGCCTCGGTCCCGTCCTTTGAGGGGCTGTTCGCTCGTCAACTGCCTAATCATGCGACGGGTGTGAAAACCATTAAGACGGCGAATAATGTCACGATTCGCTATAAAGAGCCTGGTAAAGAGGGTGTCTGTGAGACTACCCCCGGTGTGAATTCGTATTCGGGTTATGTTGATCTTTCCCCGACGGAACATACGTTCTTTTGGTTCTTTGAGGCTCGACATGATCCTGAGAACGCCCCTATCACTTTGTGGCTGAATGGTGGCCCTGGAAGTGATTCTTTGATTGGACTTTTCGAGGAATTGGGTCCTTGTACCGTGAACAAGGATAATGAGACGGTTATTAACAAGCATTCTTGGAATGAGGTTTCTAATATGCTGTTCTTGTCCCAGCCACTGGGTGTCGGTAGGTTTATCATTGTTGTTTGTCTTTGAGCTTGGCTAATGAGACGACAGGTTTCTCATACGCCGAGAAGGGTGCTGGGTCCTTGAACCCCATCACGGGCTCCTTTGAAGATGGTTCCGTGGCTGGCGTGGATGGTCGCTATCCTGTCATCAATGCCACTGCTATCGATACCACTGAGCTGGCTGCTAAAGCTACCTGGGAAGTCCTGCAGGGATTCCTCAGTGGATTGTCCAAGTTGGACTCGAAGATCAAGTCAAAGAGCTTCAACCTCTGGACTGAGAGTTATGGAGGGTGAGTGTCTTCTGGATTTATGTCTACTATCAGTCACTAACCTGTTACAGACACTATGGCCCTGCTGTAAGCCAATCGATACTAAGATAGAGCAACGTGCAATACTGACCGTCATAGTTCTTCAACCACTTCTACCGTGAGAACCAGAAGATTGCCAACGGCACTCAGAAGGGCGTTCAGCTTGACTTCAACACTCTGGGTATAATCAACGGCATCATCGACGAGGGCATTCAAGCTCCTCACTACCCCGAGTTTGCTGTGAACAACACGTATGGCATCAAGGCCGTGAGTAGCCCAATTAATGTAGCAAACTCCAAGTATACTCACACCTCTTAGGTCAACGACACCGTCTACAACTACATGAAGTTCGCCAACGAGATGCCCAACGGCTGCCAGGATCAGGTTCTAACCTGCAAGCTGACCAACCGCACCTCCCTCTCCGACCACGCCCTCTGCACGGAAGCGACAAACATGTGCCGTGACAACGTCGGTTCGTCTACCCCATTCCTATCTTCAACCAAGAAACCACTACTGACATTTTCCAGAGGGCCCCTACTACTCCTTCAGCGGCCGCGGTGTCTATGACATCCGGCATCCACGCGACGACCCAACCCCAGAATCCTACTACCAGAACTACCTCGCCAAAGACAGCGTTCTGAACGCTCTGGGAGTTGACCTGAACTACACGCAATCCAACAACGAGATCTACTTCGCCTTCCAGCAAACCGGCGACTTCGTCTGGCCGAACTTCCTCGAAGATCTAGAAGATATTCTCGCGCGCCCTGTACGCGTAGCTCTCATCTACGGAGACGCAGATTATATCTGTAACTGGTTCGGTGGCGAGGCTGTCTCCCTCGCGACAAAGTATAAGCACAGCAAGCAGTTCCGCAAGGCGGGCTACGCGCCCTTCCTTGTTGACGGTGTTGAATACGGCGAGACGAGGGAGTATGGCAACTTCAGCTTCACGCGCGTTTATGAGGCGGGTCATGAGGTGCCGTATTATCAGCCTGAAGCATCGTTGCAGTTGTTCAATCGGACTGTGTTTGGTTGGGAGCTGCCGGAGGGGAAGAAGAAGTTGACGGCTGATTTCGGGTCCGAGGGACCTAGTGAGGCGACTCACACGCAGTCTTCTGTGCCTTTGCCATCGGCGACGAAGGTTTGATGGAGATATTACGTGGAAGATCAGATGGGATGAAATTCTTGGATTGAACCACTCGGAGTTCCCTCTGAGTCTACTCGATTCCGCCATTTTGGACGTTCATTATAGTTCCACCGTACATACAAGGTAAAAGACCACAAATCATATACATATTCAAGAGAAGAGTTGACATTGAAGATTCGTTGGGTGAAATACTCACGAGGAAGTCTCGTGGATGGGAGAGAAAAGAATGACACGCCGCGTAAATGCAAGTTCCGTGAGGGTAGGTGTAAAAAATCTAATAAATCCGTGGTGGTACAATTGAAAAGCTGAGAACTCAGGCTCGGGGGGCCGGCTCGTCTTGCGACTCGCGAAGAGTCTCAGTCGGCGTGTGATCCGCTGCCTGGTGCTTCTCCATCTCGCCGAGTTCATGGGTCGCAGTAGCGCCCATCACATCAGCAGTGGTGTTGTCTGAGAATCGCAAATCTTCTTCGACAGCAGTGCTGTTCTTAATCTTGAAGAAAATGACGGGCGAGGCGATGAGCATGCTGCCCATGAGAATGCCCCAGCAAGAGGCAAATTCGGTCATATAGGGTGTCTCCTGAGCATCCAGGCTGTGATTTGTTAGCAAGTGAATAAATAGTAGGAGCATTGGATGATTAACTTACCTCCACATGCCAGCAGCACCGGCAGACTGGATGCCCTTGTAGAAACCAGCAAAGTTGGCCAGCTTGCGGCTGTTGTTGGAAAGGGATCCCATGTACCAGTAGGTGCAGGTCTGGAACGCAGCATCGTAGAACCCGTAAAACATGTACAGGAACATGGGGCCAATGTAGTTACTGTCGGTGAAGTCGGTACCGATCTCGCCAGACTCCCTCGTGTACCCTCTCTGGAAGACGTAGCCACCGCCCCAAATAGCCATAGTCACAGCAACCAGAATGCCAAAGTTGAGCTTGGCGCGCCATTGCCGGGACAGACCCTTCAAATCCAATAGCTGACCAAAGACGAAAGCGCCCACCATCTGCATCAACCAGTACAGGAGACTGTTGAGGGCGCGGGTGCGGACGTTGAAGTAGGCCAGGTTGACGGCGTTGAAGTGGTATCCGTAGAACCAGTTACTGGCGAGGAACATGGGGAACATGAGGACGATGTACGAATCCTGCAGCAGTGTCTCCCACAGACCCAGGAACTCTGATTTCCAAGTCGGGTTCTTGATGACGATAATTCGGGAACCATCCTTGCGCTTGACATGCTTACAGTCGGCGATGCACCAGCAGAGGATGAACCCGATGGCCATGAGAACCAGGAAGGCGATGTATGTGGCGTTGTCGACTCTCCCGGCGTTGGAGTGCATGTTTTGACCGAGAGGAATCTGATATGCAATTAGCCTCGAGTTCGAGGGGGAAAGTTCTCAATGCCACTTACCAAACTGCCAATCACACCACCCAGGTTAAAGATAACCCAGAAGATGGCGATATATTTTCCCTTCTCGTGCTCCCGGGGATAACTCAACATCACCGCGCCCTGAGCACACCATAGCAGACCGGCACAGACACCGAGGAAAGCACCGGCGAAGATCAGGAAACCGGCATTCTCATTGATATTGTACGACAAAAGAGCCGCGACGTAGAGGAAGTAGCCCAGACCACCGAGAGACAGGGTCAAGCGAAGACCGATTCGATTGGCAATCGAACCCGCGAAGAAGCCTACCACGGCAAAGGTACTGTATAGGGCTGTATTGGCGTTGTTCACATCGTGGGGGTTGACCTGGCCACCGCCACCGAGGCCACTGACGGCATTGAACATGCCAGGACATAAGAAACAGACGAACGAGACCAGGTATAGTTGCATCTCCGGGGAGGCAAAATAGGGGGCCTGCCAGTTGCCCCATTTGAATATGGGCTTGTACATCCACGCGGGGCCTATCACCGCTTGGTCGACCCCGGACTCCGGATCGGAAGACGAGGCCGCATCATGCTCCTGCGCCAACTCCATTTGTCTCTGTTCCTGCTTCTCCTCAGGACTCGCCATAGTTGGAAGAAGAAACAGATCGGATCTACAGGGGAATCAACCGGGTATTAAGGAATAACAAATGAACCAAGGAGGCGGAATGTGGCCACGTGAGAATGGCCGTGAAGAATGTAGGGAAGTGCAAATTGGAAGCAGAACCCTGTAAACGGAAAAGCTGAAGATCTTCAAACAGCGGAATTGAAGATTGAAGTAGATGACTTTTTTTTCTGACACTAGTGAGTTTAGCCAGTAGCCGAGCTTTGTGGTCTTATCTGGGGGACCCAGTTTTTTTGGATGCGACACCATCATGAATTGCACGGGGTTGCGGGGGAGATGGAGACTCTGGAGAGGAGGAGCTCAGTTGAACGAACCATGGTGCAGCAAGTGGAGGAGTGATGAGCCGATGAATAATGACAAGTTTGGGTCCCAGTGAATGATTGTGTGCCGAGTCCAACTGGGTCGAGAGAGACAAAAGATGGCAGAGTTGCATCGGCAGACCCGCATGCGGAGTGTCGCATGCGGGGGCGGTCTGAACCAGACCGAGTGAGTATGTAATCGGTATTCTGCTGTATTGAAGTTGAGGTATGGTAAACATACAGTAACTGTAGTACGGACACTACGGACAGTACGGACGGTACGTATCTTCCGGAAGTTGTCAGCCACGAGTCTACCACATCGGCATGCCGAATGTCACCTGTAGTCCCTCGTGTTACATATCTGGTCGTTTATGTACTTGGCTTCCCCTCGTCCTTTTTCTTGTTTCCTTTTAGTCAACCTCGGTATCTGAAACATCTTGGCTATCTCTCTCTCTCACCTATCTCAAGCTATCGCAGATAGCACTGATAGGCAATATGCCGGGAAAAACAGCGGCCACTCCGCGTATCACCAAGTTCACCAACTGTCGATTGGTGCGCGGGACAGCTTTAGTCGAACAAGATCTCTGGATTGATTCTCTCACGGGCAAGATTCTCAAAGACCAGGAAGCCTTCTATGAGCTCCACCTGTCACCAGATGAGATCATTGATCTGGGCGGCCGCATCGTCGCCCCCGGCATGATCGATGTCCAGCTCAATGGCGCACACGGATTTGACTTCTCGGTCCCTGCCGACACCAAGGAGGAATACGACGAGGGTCTGCGCATGGTGAACAAAGGTCTGGCGCGGACCGGTGTGACCTCATACCTCCCGACTGTGGTTAGCTCCACCGCCGAAGTATACCACAAGGTAAGAAAAACACAACATCACCACGAGAAACTCAAAATAAAAAAAAAGCTCTCGACTAACACACCAAAAACCAGGTGCTTCCCTCTCTCGGCCCAACAGCCAAGGTTCACAAACCGCAAGATGGCGCCGAATCCCTCGGTGCCCACGCCGAAGGCCCCTTCATCAGCCCCGGCCGCAACGGCATCCACAAGTCCGAAGTCCTCCTCTCCGCAGAGACCTTCGCCGACATCCTCGCCTGCTACGGCGCCGACAATGTCAACCCCAACCCTATCAAGATGATCACCGCCGCCCCCGAAGTCGGCAACATGATGGCCCAGATCCCCGAGATCGCCAGCCGCGGCATCATCTATTCCATCGGCCACTCCGACGCAACCTACGAGCAAGCCGTGGCCGCCACCCACCAAGGCGCCCGCATGGTCACCCACCTCTTCAACGCCATGCGCCCCTTCTACCACCGCAACCCAGGCATCTTCGGCCTGCTGGGCCAGTCCGAGCGCCGCAGACCCTTCTACGGCGTCATCGCTGACGGGATCCATCTGCACCCGACCAGCATCAAGATCGCCTACAATGCCCACCCGGACGGTCTGGTCCTGGTGACGGATGCGATGCGTCTGTGTGGATTGCCCGATGGAACCTATGACTGGACGAATGGGGAGCGAATCGTCAAGACGGGCGCGCGCCTGACGCTGGAAGGCTCCGATAAGATCGCTGGGTCCTCTGCGACGCTTATTGAGTGTGTGAACAACTTCCGGCGCTGGTCTGGGGCGTCGACGGCTGCGGCGATTAATGCGGTCACTGCAGTGCCAGCGCGTTTGCTTGGGTTGGAGGGTGTGAAGGGATCGTTGGAGAGTGGGGCGGATGCGGATCTGGTCATTTTGGGAGAATGCGAGGATCCGTTCTCGGGCCCGACTTTGACGGTCGATCAGGTCTGGAAGTTCGGAGCTAAGATCCATGATACTGACAAGGCTGTGGTTTGAGTGCATCGTATGATGTTTTGTTATCTTTGTTATCTTTCTTTTTGATTTGGGTATCCTTTTTTTCACAATTATTCGGGCATATCTCATCGTTGGTTTCGAATTGGTTACAGGAGTTTGGTGGCATCCAGCATAGAATGCAAACTACCAATTGAGCTTTTTTTTTTTTTTTGTTCTTTACTTCCATTACTTTTTATTTTTCTACTGAGTAGATGAGAAAGAAAATTCAAGATAGTGTCATTTATACAAATGTTCTGTAAATCCCAGTCTCGTAGACTGAGAGCGCCAATTCCCCCGCATGCGGCCTGCGGGGATGGTCGCTCGACTCCAACGGAGCTCGGTGCTGCTCGCTTGTATGCTAAAAAAATGAACAAAAATAGGAACCCAAAAAACAACTTTTACAGGCATGTCAGATCTTTGGCACGTAAAAAAATATATGATCCGTAGAATGATGCACTCTACAGGCGGGGCTGGTTGCGAGCCCAGCCAGCCTCACCGGCGATAAGCTCGGCAGCGCGCTCACCAATGGTCAGCACGGTCAACATGGGGTTGACGGTGGGCATGTCGGGGAAGACACCGGCATCGGCGATACGGACGCCCTTGAGGCCGCGGACCTTCAGGGTGGGGTCGACAACGGCCAGAGGGTCGCTGCGCACGTCACCCATCTTGGTAGTTCCGGCCGGGTGGTACACGGTGTGAGCAACGCGACGACCGTACTCGGAGAGCTCCTCGTCGGTCTGGATCTTGGGGCCAGGGGCGACCTCGCGCTTGATCCACTCCTTGAAGGGAGACTGCTTGGCGATCTCACGGGCAGCCTTGAGACCGGCCACGATGGTGGCGGCATCGTAACCCTCGGGGTCGGTGAAGTAGCGGAAGTCCAGGGAAGGCTTGACGGAGGGGTCGGCGGAGGTCAGGAAGAGACGACCGCGGGAGCGGGGGCGGGGAATGTTGGGGGTCATGCAGAAGGCATTCACGATCTCGTCGTAACCGAGACGGGTGGTGTTGAGAGTGAAGGGGATCTGGTAGCAGTGCATCATCACATCGGCAATCTTGCCGTCGAAGCCAGCAGCGTTGGGAAGCTCGCGGCGCAGGAAGATACCGGCGTCAGAGTCCATGGTAGTCTGGTTCTGGGGGACGGGGCGGTTGAGCTCCCACATGATGATACTCTCGGGGTGGTCGAGCAAGTTCTCACCGACACCGGGGAGATCCTTGACAACGGGGATGCCCAGAGCAGACAGCTGCTCACGGGGACCGAGACCAGAGAGCATCATCAGACGGGGAGTGTCAACCGCACCGGCGCAGAGAACGGTCTCCTTCTTGTGACGAAGGGTCAGCTTCTCGCCAGACTGCAAAGTGACGTTGACACCGGTCACGGCATCGCCCTCAACGTTGACCTTGGAAACCCAAGCGTTGGTGAGGATGGTCAGGTTGGGGCGCTTCTCGTCGCCGCGAAGAATGGGGTGAATGTAAGCAACGGAGGCACTGCTGCGGCGGCCATCGTCGGGGTTGTAGGAGACATTGAAAAAGCCCACACCCTGGGACAGCTCTCCAGTGTTGCGGATGTCGTCGTTGAAGTTCTCAATGACGGGAATGTCCATGGCAGAGGAGCAGGCCTGGATCCAGTCCTTGCAAAGCTGGTTGCGGTGACGGGCGTGCACCGGCTGCACGGTGTTGCGCAGGTTGTCAATGATACGGGTGAAGGTCTCAAAGTCCCAGCCCTTGCAGCCCTTGGACACCCAGTTTTGGCAATCATACTCGAAAGGACGGAACGAGATGAGAGTGTTGTGGCTGGAGCAACCACCCAGCACCTTGGCGCGGGAGTGGCGGATATGGCTGTTACCTGCGGGGAAAATGTCAGCACCATGGTCTCATGCACGACTGACGAGCTCTCCAAGCTGCAGACGTTTGAATGGGGCAGAAAGCTTACCCATGGGCTGCTCAGTGGTGCCGTAGTCGTAGTCCAGCTCACCACCGAGGAGGTTGAGCCATTCCTTGAGGTTCAGGACTCGGTCGTCCATAAAGTCACTGGGACCACCCTCAATGACCAAAGTACGCTTGTTGGGGAGGTACTCGGCCAGACGAGCGGCGATCACACAGCCAGCGGTGCCGCCACCGACGACGATGTAGTCGTAGCTGTTCACATCGACAGCGGGGAGTTCGTTAGTGGTAGCCATGGTGAGATGATGAATACCAGAGGAAGAGGAAGAGGAAGAGGAGAGAACTTTAAAATAGAAAAAAGAGAAGGGCAAGAATTGGAGACGAGCCAGTGGGCTGATGGGCTATTTACTCAAATTTTCTTTTTCTTTTTTCCGTTAGGCCCGGCGAACTGCGCGGCTCTGACTGGTGGCGATCTCTGCATGGTGGAGAGAGTCTTAGATAATGCGAGCCCACCGACTTTCTCGGCCGTTTTGCTTATCGTAGACGGCTGGTTTCTATCTGCGACAAGGGGCTCATCTCAGATAGGAGGAGGATTCCGGAACGGCACTGATATGCCATGTTGAGAGAGAAAGTCCAGTAAGTGCAGGGAGTCGAGTTAGTCAAGTCGAGTCCGTCGAGGGATTTGCAAACCCGACAAGGTTGAAGAATAGAGTTAAGCCCCCCCGCGTATCGTACATTGTACAGGGTACTTGGCACTTACGTACTGGATTGGTGCCAGGGCGGAGTACCCAGTACCTCTGCCACGATCCTCGGAATCTGATACGCGCTAGACGGGGTTAGTACGTCAGTTCCCGTTTTTTTTAAAGGCGGTGTGGCTCACTTTCTTCAGACCGAGGTCATGTCGGGGAGATTTTCGTGGATTCGCTATCTCAATCATAACGCAGTCATGTCTCTCTCCTTCCCTCCTCGTCAGCTCTACTACAACGGTAAGGTGCAAGCCGCAACCTCCGGCAAGACCTTCCAGACCATCAACCCCGCCACCGCAACCCCGCTGGCCGACATTCAGGTCGCCTCCAACAGTGATACCGATGCTGCCATCGCCGCGGCGGACCGGGCATTCCCCTCCTGGGCCCAGACCCCGCTGATTGCGCGCGCTCGCATCCTCCACAAGGCCGCCGCCCTCCTGCGCGAGCGCAATGATGAAATCGCCCGCGTCGAAACATTGGACTCCGGCAAGGCGTTCACCGAGACGAGCACCGTCGATGTCGTGACAGGCGCCGATGTGTTGGAGTACTACGCCAACTTCATTGGTGGTGGAGGTCTCAACGGTGAGACCACCCACCTCCGTGAGGACGCGTGGGTGTACACCAAGAAGTCTCCTCTTGGAGTGTGCGCGGGCATTGGTGCCTGGAACTACCCCATTCAGATGTAAGTTTCCAATTCGACATTGAGCTTCATTGCACATTAAGGAGAGAGTATGGACTTGTGCTAACCGCAATATAGTGCCCTTTGGAAGTCAGCTGCGTGCTTGGCCGCCGGAAACACCATGGTTTACAAGCCCAGTGAATACACACCCCTCCACGGCCAGACTCTGGCACAGATTTACACCGAAGCCGGTCTTCCCGATGGTGTCTTCAACGTGGTCAACGGTGCCGGTGACGTCGGCGCGTACTTGACCAGCCACCCCTCCATCGCCAAGGTCTCCTTCACGGGCCAAGTCGCCACCGGCCAGAAGGTCGCAGGTTCCGCGGCCGGCAACATGAAGTACGTGACCATGGAACTGGGCGGTAAGAGCCCCTTGATCGTCTGCCCCGATGCAGAGCTGGAGAGTGCCGTCAATGGCGCGATGATGGCCAACTTCTACAGCACGGGCCAGGTCTGCACCAACGGTACCCGTGTCTTCGTCCCTCGCGCCATGAAGGCCGCATTCGAGAAAAGTTTGCTGGACAAGATCCAATATGTGCGGGCGGGCCCGCTCTTCGACGAGCAGACCAACTTCGGTCCCTTGAGCTCCAAGCCTCACTACGAGAAGGTGCTCTCTTACATCCAGCACGGTATTGACGGCGACCGCGCCACTCTTCTCTGCGGTGGTGTCGAGAAGCCCGATCTGCCCAAGGACCTGCAGGCCGGATTCTGGGTCAAGCCCACGATCTTCACTGACTGCACGGATTCCATGCGCATTGTCCAGGAAGAGATTTTCGGTCCCGTCATGTCCATCCTGTACTATGACACCGTCGAAGAGGCCGTGCAGCGGGCCAACACCACCGAGCTCGGTCTCGCAGCCGGTGTCTTCACCAAGGATCTCAACCAGGCTCACCGCATCATTGACCAGCTTCAGGCTGGTATCACCTGGGTGAACACCTGGGGTGAGAGCCCTGCCGAGATGGCTGTCGGTGGCTGGAAGAAGAGCGGTCTGGGTGTGGAGAATGGTCGTCGCGGTATCGAGGCTTGGCTGCAGAACAAGAGCACTCTGGTCGACATGAGCGGCTCGGTGCCTTCAGTCTTTGCCAAGCTGTAAATAATATATATGCATGTTCTCAATTGGTTCAGAGTGTACAGACAATCATTGATTTGCATCTAGATTTGATCAAAATTAAATCTGGCATTGGCCGTTCTTATTGACTTGCGTGTATTCAGTAATTGAATTATACTACTCAACTCTGGAGAGAGGTCGGTGTTCTGTCTTCCTAACCTTGGAAGCTTACTTGGTGTTCTCGGACCTGTTAAACAGTGTATACTCAAAGATCTTCCAGAGATGTTTGATCTGCTGTGATCCTGTGTTGATCAACTCGGCAATACTTCAGATAGACACACTACATACGATGGAAATAAACACGGAATACAGATAAATGATGCACAATTAGAATAATTTATGGCTACCATCATAATATTACACTGAAAGAATTGAGAATCAAAAGATAGCCCATCTATTGGTCAAATCGAAACGCCGGAACCCCATGGACCGAAGCCATAATCAAGATAAGCCATGCAGATGTCACGCAATAAACCCGCAAAGAGAAATTGGAAAAATGAACTGAAGATACCTTATCTTTCCCTACAGCGCAGTCATGCGAGTGCCCATACGGTCGAAGATCAGATCACTCTTGATGGTTCCGTCCAAACCACCAATGGCCGAGTCCACGAGGCGCGAAGACATGCTATCGGGAGTAAGCTCGTCATCCTCCATGGCGTGGTGCAACTCGGTATTGATGCGCAGATCCTTAGGAACCTTCTCGGGGGTTCGATCGGGGGTCTCCTGCTGCGCAGTCTTGGGGGTCTTGGGCATGGGGCCCGGAACATAAGTCCGGGGCCGGTAGACCAGAGCGGGTCCCTGGGTGCGGGCATCGGTTCCAGCCTGCTCGATGGATTCGAAGTATCGAACCGTCTTGACCTTGAGTTCGAGAGTCGCGTCCCGATCACACACAACCAGTGGGTGCTGGTGGAGCTGCAGCGCGGACAGTGTCCACATGTGGTTCACGGCCTCTTCGAGTCCCTTCTGCACGGCGATGGCCTTGTGTGCGCCCGTGGCTACGATGACCACCTCCCGTGACTCCATGATGGTTTTGATGCCGACGGTCATGGCCATGCGGGGCACCTTGGTGACGTCGTTGCCGAAGAAGCGGCTGTTGGCGAGGATGGTGTCGTAGGCGAGGGTCTTGACTCGGGTGCGACTGTTGAGCGAGGATCCAGGCTCGTTGAAGGCGATGTGGCCATCGGGTCCGACGCCGCCGAGGAAGAGCTCAATACCGCCGTAGAGGGCGATGCGCTGTTCGAATGCCGCACACTCCGCGGTCAGATCGGTGGCTTCGCCGTTGAGAATATTGATATTCTGTGGGGGGATGTCCACGTGCGAGAAGAAGTGCTTGTACATGAAGCTGTGGTAGGATTCCGGGTGGTCACGAGGAAGTCCCACGTATTCATCCTGTGATGGTGTGAGTGGGTGATGTCTCTGCGAGTAGAAGGCTGAAGGGTATTCTTACCATGTTGAAGGTCACGACATTCTTGAAAGAGATCTCGCCGGCACGGTGGCGCTGCACGAGGATCTTGTAGATAAACTCCGGGCTGCTGCCGGTGGGCAGACCGAGGACGAAGGGCTGCTCCGGGGTGGGCTTGAAAGCCTGGATGCGGCCTGGATGCAGAAGTCAGCAGAGTCGAGCATCGCGAGTCATCTCAACTTACTGATGATGTAGTCTGCGATGTACACAGACGCCGAGCGAGGGTCTTCTCTGATGATAACACGCCTGTAGAGTATTAGCGCTGTGAATATACCAGATGAGATATGCGATAAAGAGAGCTGTCGCACATACATGATTACGTCACTTGTGTGTGTGAAGTTGAGTATGGAAGAAAGGAAGAAGATCCAAAGAGATTGAAAGTGGTTGAGATGGAAGATGTTAAGATGTAGGGCCCATGGGTTACAATGATACAGTGCCAAACTGATCTCCCACGTCGCATAGGGCCAGACACGTTCTACTACTATGGATCTCTACCGGAAGTGTATCATTGAGGTCCAATGGCGCTGATAACCAGACCTCATTCTATGGGCCGCACTTGACACAAAGATGGGGAAGCCTCCATTCCGCTGCAATAGATGACCCATGTGGCTAAACAATGACAGACAGCCAACAATAGTCCACCACGATGGAATGACGTCGTGAGATAGTCTACCAGAAGAGGGAAAAAGGAAGAGATGTGGAAGTGAAGGTTCCATTTGGGTGTACAACGTTGTAGAAGTGGCCCTCGAGTGTAACCCTACAGCGTCGCAGTCGTATGGTCATGTAAATTCAATACAGCACGTGATACAAGGACGGGACTAGCTTGGAAGTGAAGTATCACTGGGTGTATTATGGTACAATGGACCTTGTAAGTCTGTATCTGGGAGGTTTTGTAGTTCCAAGGAACCTAAGACAGTCAGGGGAAAGTCAATTGAGTCTGAAATGAGTAGATGAAGAGTCAGAACGGTGTAAACTCATCAGTTCAAGTGGAAGATTAGTCAGCAGTCAAGAAAAGAACTGGTTAGGTAAACACACGTGACACCCGTTTAAGCGGGGAGCTTATCTTATCAGCCTTCCCCGACATTTGGACATTTGCGGCTGAGGCTCGGCCTTTTGACTCCTGCAACGTCGTCACCTGACGATAACCGCTGTGCTTACCACCGTTCCCGTCCTCCGACGCACCCTTCGAATCCTACCTTTGGGCTGCCACGCATTCCTCCAGGGCTATGGCCCGGAAAGAGGACATGCTGCCCCCAGGCTGGGATGATCTAGATAGGTATGATGATCGGTGGAACCTGGTCCTGGTCACTTTCCATTTTGGGAAATCTGCGCTGACACGTCCCTGTAGGCAAATGGGTCAGCTCTTTATGATGGGCTTTGATGGGACAGAGGTCAATCCACAGATCCGATCCCTGATAGAGAACTATCATCTAGGCGCGGTCTTGTTATCCGCGAAGAATTTGAAATGTATTGGCTTCGGGTCACGCGCTTTTGATCCCATGGACTGTTACTGACACGCACCTATAGCTGCCGAGGATGCCACTAGATTGGTCTTGGAATTGCAGACCATTGCGCGCGACGCAGGCCATCCAGTCCCTCTGCTTATCGCGTTGGACCAGGAGAATGGCGGCGTCAACAGCTTGTATGACGAAATATACATTCGTCAATTCCCCAGTGCCATGGGTATTGCGGCCACGGGATCCAAATCCCTAGCCCACGAGGTCGCCTTGGCCACCGCGCAGGAGCTCAAGGCAGTGGGCGTCAATTGGATTTTAGGACCCGTGTTGGATGTGTTGACTAATGTTCGAAACCAGCCATTGGGAGTTCGAACCTCTGGAGATGACCCCCAAGAGGCATCCAAATTTGGTGTGCAGTTCATGAGGGGCTACCAGGAAGCTGGTCTGGTAACCTGTGGGAAACACTTTCCATCGTATGGAAATCTGGAGTTCCTCGGCTCACAGAACGATGTCCCGATTATCACGGAATCATTGGAGCAACTCAGTCTCAGCGCGTTGGTCCCCTTTCGCAGCGCGATCACCCAGGGGCTGGATGCGATGATGGTGGGCGGTGTATCGATGTCATCAGCTGGAATGAATGTAATGCACGCGTGCTTGAGTGATCAAGTCGTGGACGAGCTTCTCAGGAAAGACCTCCAATTTCAAGGGGTGGTGGTGTCGGAATGCCTAGAAATGGAGGCTCTGACGCACAACATCGGTGTTGGAGGCGGCACTGTGATGGCAAAGAACGCTGGCTGCGATGTCATCCTGTTATGTCGGTCATTTCCAGTCCAGCAAGAGGCCATCAATGGACTGAAGCTAGGGGTGGAGAATGGAATAATCGGCCGACAACGAATCGAACAATCGTTACGACGCGTCCTGGATTTAAAGGCGCGGTGTACCTCGTGGGAACAAGCCCTGAACCCTCCAGGGCTTTCTTCACTTACACAAATGCAACCGTCGCATACCCATCTTTCCACCCGAGCTTACAACTCTTCTATCACGGTCATGCGAGATAAGAATAACTTACTTCCCCTGTCCAATGTCATCGATGCAGACGAAGAACTTTTGCTTCTCACTCCGCTGGTCAGGCCACTGCCAACCTCGGCGGTATCTCTCTCAGTTTCGGAGACTGCCCACGGACCATTTGATACCTTCCCTGGGGATCGAACTTCCTCTGTCCTGAGTGGGGAGAGTGTCTTTAAAGAACTGGGACGTGCCCTCTCACGACAAAGACATGGCCGTGTGTTGCACACCTCCTATACCTCGAACGGTGTGCGTCCCATTCATGAAGACCTCATTCAGAGGGCGAGTGCAGTCATCGTGGTCACGGCAGATGCAAATCGGAATATGTACCAGCAGGGGTTTTCGAAACATGTCTCCATGATCTGCCAGTCACACTACTCCCCGTCCGGGGAACGCCGCGAAATACCCTTGATTGTGGTAGCAGTGAGCTCGCCGTATGATTTCGCCGTGGACTCCTCCATCGGTACTTATATATGCACGTACGACTTCACCGAGACCGCTCTCCAAGCCTTAGTCAAGGTTTTATATGGCGACCTCACACCCTCGGCCGCGCTGCCGGGGTCGATCGGCCGCACCCAGAAGATTCACCAGTCCCGCCAGCATTGGCTCGTGGAAAACTGGAACGAAGAGCGCGATTCCTATGCGCTCGACGTTCTCCTAGATACCATGCGCGCGGATTGCCCACCGGGCCAACCATCCGAGCTGCTGGGCGCTACGTCCAGCAGCTTTCTCCTTCGAAAAGAAGACATCGACGAAGCCCACTTCGTCGTTCGGAATAGTAGCACCCAGGCTCTCTACGGCTTCTGTGCCACCTATTTCTTCCGTTCCACGGGTGTAGGTGTCCTAGGCTGTCTAATCGTCGACCCGAGTCGCCGAAAGCTCTCTATCGGCCACTCCCTCCACGGCCGCGCCATCCGCACCCTCCTCCAGAGAAACGGGATGCGTCGCTTTCAACTCGGCTCCCGTCTCCCAGGCATCTACCTTGGCATTCCCACCGTCAATCCCGCCGAGCGCAAACGCTTGCGCCAATGGTTCGCCAATATGGGCTGGAACACCGCTCTCTCCCGCCCCGTCTGCAGTGTCATCCTCCGCAACCTGGCGACCTGGGTGCCGCCGGACGGTCTGACTGCCACGCTGCAAAGCGCGGAGGTCATCTACGATCTCGTCTACGGGTGGGACTTTGCCCAGGCTATCCTCGACCATATCAAGACGTACGCCCGACAGGGGGTAGTGGATATCTATCGCATGGCGCTGGGGGGCGCGCCTAATTGCGGGATCATCCGGGCCAAACGGCCGTCCGACGGGGTTATCCTGGGCAGCATCGTGATTTACAATGAGCGCTCCGCCTTGGCGGATCATATGCCCGTCCTGCGGGCGACCCCTGCAGCGGTTGGCGGAATTTCCTCGCCGGTGATTTCGCCGTGTGGAGAGGATTATTCCACGATCATGCAGGGGTTGGTGCTCTTGGCTATTAAGCAGATTCGAAAATTGAGTGCCGATGCAGTGGTGATGGATTGTGTATGGTTCCCTTTCCTTTGCCCTTTCCTTCCCCTTCGTCTGTTGTTTTGAACTAACTGGTTATAGGTTGACGGCGATGGCACCTTCGATCTCTCCACGATGGGATTTACGACGCTGCACAGTTTTGAGGAGGTGAACTGCGATGCAGCAACATGGACGATGATGCATACGTAGAGTTTTGGTCTTTTTGTGTTTCTATGATATCCATTACGCATTGGGTCTTTTATTCAGTTTATACGAAATATATACTCTCGGCTCGGGATTCGGGCTGAATCCCTAACTACCGACAGGCACCAGAATTGCTTTCTCACTGGCCCGGAGCTCCGCTGTAGGTTTTTGCTGGGTCTGGCTGAACCCACTCTGCCCACTTTTTCTTTTAGGTCTGTGCAGCAGGTAGTATTTGTACAGTGACATTGGAGAACTGGATATCCATAGATATAAATATATATATATATATATATATATATCGATATATCAGAATAGTCGTTCGAGTGGTTAAAAACAAACACTCCCACACGACACCCACGAGACAAATAGGACAAACCGAGCAAACCCAGCAAACGTGCCTCGGTCGTCGGGGCCAAACTTTGATCCGATGCCTCGGTCTGATTGGCCCGTTTTTTGGGTTTTGGCCTGTTTGCGTTAAATGCCTCAGTCGTACGGATTGCAATTTCCACTTGCACACCCTCGGGGCTTGCACATTCCTGGAAGTGGCAAAGTCGTGGTTTCTGATATCGACGTTGGGACTATCAGGGAGATCAGGACTATCAGGGCTAGGACTATCAGAGCTGGAGAGTGGACAGTTGACACTTGGGGAAGCTTCCAGATGATCACCCGCTCTGGCGGTACCAGCGCTGAAGAAAGCCCCAGGGGTCGAGGACTAGAATGGACCAAGTCAGCACTCAGACGGGCATCGCGCCGGATAGAGCAAGCGAACGAAGGGAAGATCATCTCGGGATGATCGAATCGGGTAAATGCACAGACCTCAAGGCCCCATTGGCCTTCACATGCGAAAACGAAGCTTGTCCTGGATCCGGTTGTTTTCTTCTTTTTTTCATTGGTCGATCCACGGTTGACTCTGACACTTTGTATCTCCTTCCACAACGGTGGACAATCAGAAAAGACAGAAACACCAACAAGAAAGTCTAAAGAAAGTCAAAAGGTCGAAACTTTTGCAGATCGACGGACATCGCCGGGCCAAGCACGAGGCGTCTATTCTATGCATGATTATTGCAGGTTGCATGATTACCCATTGCCCATTACCCATTACCCTATGTGGGGGGCCTGACAGGGTCCAAATACGGGGGAACATACTTCAGATCACTTGACGGATCGTTCCAAAGTCCATGTCTCGACTGGTCCTCCGGACCCCGAGAAATCTCGATCCGTATATTGGAGACCGGGAGTATACTGGGATAGTGATATCAAGGCCGTTATATATTGTACTTCGCTAACAGAATAGATTAAGTGGCGTTGGGAGGGTCGACCCGAACCCATTACCCGGTTAGGCAGGTGGGTACAAAGTCAAATTAACGGATAATTATCATTTCTTTATTCTTTATTCTTTATTCTTTTCTTTTCTTTTGATATGTGTACTTCATTGAAGGAGAGTTTGGCTATAAACAGAGACAGTTCCAAGGTTGAGAGGAGAAACAGTACCTTCTCACCGTACCAGGATACCAGTACGCGGTACTCTGCACCGGGAAGATCTTCAGGGCTGCCGAGAGCCGATCAAGTCTTACCCCATCAGGGGGTACTTTGGCCGTGTGAGATGTGAGATACTTTGGCAGTGGGAGGATGTTCTGAGCCAATAGAGTAGGAGAGGAAACTGAACTAATAACTCTCTAATAACTAATAAGTAATAACGAATAAGTAATATCTAATATCTAATATCTTATAATACTTGTATACAAGAATAAGATACTCTAGGCTGAGTCAGCGCTGCGTTCGTTCTCCGCAAAAACCGCGGCTCCACTATTCCCCGAATCCGTTGATCGTTTTGGGTGCAGAAGTCGAGATTCCACTCTCCGGCTCCGGTCCTCGACTTTTCCCTTTGCGATCCTCTCAAATGCCCGCTCCGCTTGCTCTTCCGCCTTAGATCGTGCTCTGTTGGGCTGCTTTTTTCCCCTTCTCACCTCTTACTCACCTCACTCATTCCCACTCTCAACTCTCTCCCTCCCTCTCCCTCTTCTTCTCCCACTCTCCCACTCTCCCAGTCTCTTTCTCACTAACCTACCCTCCCTCGACCTCCCCCCCGAGAGACAATCCTCAACTTCCCCGCATCGCGTGTCTGCAGATCGCACCAGTCCTCACTATGGAGGGCTTCGACACGATGGCGGTGCCGCCATATTTGGCAAGCCCGCTGTCATTAGGGAACTTGCAAGGTGCCGACTATCTCAACGCGATGTCCAGTCTGGATATGCCCGACCATCGGTCTAACTTTGACACCGAGACGTTTGTGAGGTGGGTATTGACAAGCGCCCCCAAGTGGGACGAGAGGGGGTGGATCATCTGCTCCGCCGCGTGCTCGCTCAACGCCCCCAAGGAACCTGTGCTAATGAACCGCAATGTAGCGATGACCTCGCGTTCGCCCCGCCCAGTCTGTCACATCAACTCAGGCCCTTTCCGTCCGTGTATGATGACCCGTTCACCGAGATGGTGGCGCCCTTTGAGCCCGCACCCCAGGAACAACCCCAGGATTCGTCGATCGATCACAACAACAAGCTGCTGAGCTTCTCCATGCCGGTCTATCATTATACGCTGCTCGACTATTCGGTGAGCCGCGTGCAACTATCCGTGTCCGCCCAGTTGCACGGGATGTTTTTTCTCGCCGAATCACCCTACACGACCTCCCCTTCCGAAAACGCCCCGCCCCAGCAAGGCGCCGAATTGACCTGTTACCGCCGCAACCTGTTCCAAATCACCGGATCGGTCACTCTGCCCCGCGGACTGCGCTATATCATGACGGACCAAGGCCGGATCCCCATCCTCGCCCAGGAACTCACCGTGTCAGCCACCGAATCCGTCGAAGGAAACTCGGTGAAGATCATCTCAGTGCCCTGGAAGACCCCCTCTGCAGCCGCCGCCAACTCGGGTCTTGGACCCGAGGAAAATAACCCGAGTACGGGCGCCAAGATTGAGAAGGAGCCGCCCGCGATCCCCCTGGACATCATGGCGGGACAGGATATGGATTCCGACTTTGCGACCTTCCCGATTGCGTGGAAACGCTTGCAGTTCCGTGTCGCGACAGCCAACAACGGCCGTCGCAAGGAGCTTCAGCAGCACTTCGTCGTTCGGCTCAAGGTGATTGCCACCTTGTCCACCGGCGCGAAGATTCCTATCTCAGAAGTACAGTCCGGTCCCGTCATTGTCCGTGGCCGCAGCCCCCGGAACTTCCAGTCTCGCAAGGATCTCCCCCTGAGCGGCAGTGCCGCCGCCTCCCGGAAGAATGCCCAGGCCAACTCTGCAAGCACCTTGAACCGCACGCCAACCAGTGAATCAGTTGCGCGTCGCACAAGCGTGACCCCAGCGAAAACGAAACCCACTGCGCAAAGCAGCTCCCCGGAAACCACCTCGGTGCCCCCGCCCAGTCTGATGCAACAGACCCAAGCGACCCCAGACTGGACGCCCATCCCCCAATCTACATCAAACGTCATGTCCCATGCCCAATCCTTGTATCCTCATTCCAGCCCGGAGCAACTTTCCCAGGTTACAGATTCACAACGGCGCGTCGGTTCCACGGCGTCCGCCGCCCCAATCAACCTTTCCCTGCTGGACGAGGACGACGGCGGAGACCCTAATCTCCATTTCGACCAAAAAATGGTATCTCCCTTCGCCGCCGAGTTGTCGCAGCAGCAGCGCACCCTCAGCCTCGATCAATCCGCTCCTCCTTCAAAGATGCGCAAGCTTTCCCACGCCGTTTCCCAGACTCCGTCACGGAGTGTCACCTCGTCTATGCCGTTGCTGGAAACGGCCAATCTGCCCCAGCCATATGTCTCAGGACTTCCATATGCCAATGAGAGCACAGATCTCCTCTACGAGTACTTCCCTCTGGGCTTGGATGACTGGCAAGCCCCCGTTGACGCGGTCTATCGCCCCCATGTGGTGCATCACACCAATATGCCCGAGATGAAGTTCGTGGCCTCAAGAGGCCGTAGCAAGCGGTACTTTGCCGCCGAAGACGTCTTTTAATCTACAGGCTTTCATGGTGCAAGGTGGCGTTTGGGTCTCTTCTTCTCGCATCTGCTCGGGTGTTTCTTTCTTTTCATATTGTCTTAGTCTTGTTTCTTTTTCTTTTTCTGCTCTTTTCTAGACTTGTGTGTTGCACACAAAAACGTCTTTGAACTTATCGGATATCTCGGCGATTTAGGGATGGGTTTTGGCATATACGATTCCAACAGTTATGGGCGAAATTTTGGCGAACGTGTGTGGTGTTTGGATTTTGATATCCCTGGAATTGGGCTTGGAATTACCCCGGGATTGGTTACTTTTTTTTGGGCGGGTTTTTGGTTATATCCCATATGTTATGATATCACGCTACTTATTCACTTCGTGATGAAGGCGCTCTTGTGTCCAAGATCAATACATTGTCCCATTTTGGGCTGGCCACTTAGCTGACAATTGCACTGTATTTTTCATACTTGAACTTGAACTGTACGCCTTTGTGTTTCCGGAAACAGTAAATGAAGTCCTCAGTCCGCTGCTCCACCTCGACGCTTCCGGCATTCATAGATACCCAAATCCGTCGCCGCTAATACTCTCCAAATCTCCCTTGATTTCCCACTCCGTCGCACCCACCCGGCCTGCAATCTCGGCTTGGCGCTGCTTGCCCATGTTCAGCCACAGGCGTAATAGATTCCCATCGACCATGCCCCGACCCGCGGCCCCGTCGCTTTCCACGGCTCGGAACGCGCGGGCGTTGAGTCCAGCTGGGTGGTCGACGGTGTTGACGAGCTGCGATTGCAACGCAGATAGACGGCGGTAGGATTCCTCAGCCACTGATGTCACGAGGGCTAAGGATCCGTTCTGGGAGGCGACGAGGACTTGATGCTTGGCGTGTGTTTCGTCCACATCCATTGCTTCCTCTGATGGTTCTAGAAGTTCGGAGGAAACGGGCGTACGCGGTAAGAGCATCACAGACGTGGCAAAGTTTCCTGTGTAGAACTTGCTCCTGCTGAGGAGGCGGTCACCGTTGGAAGACTTGGGGTCTTCGGGGTCATATTGTAGGACATGCAGATTGCAGTCGCTGTCTGCGACTAGCATGTAGAGTTTGCTTCCATCTGGGAGGAAGTCTGCGGCGACTACTTCCAGGTATTCGGGGTCTTTACCGAACAGGGACATCCGGTATGGCTCCTCTGAATAGCCGGCGAACCAAAGGCCCTTGACGGCGTCGCCCAGGATGCACATGCCCGTTCCCTTGAGCTCTTTTGCGACATTCACGTAGCATTGCATGTCCATGAAAGCGACGGGGAGGAGACTTCCGTCTTCTTTCAGGCCTCGGACCATACACTTTTGTCCTTGGGCTACAATGATGAATCCCTGTCCGCCAATGCCAGATAGAGCGGTCACAGCGCCCTTGACAGATTCCTTGCCAATTAGTTTCAGCTTCCGACCGGTCTCGGGCTTCTCAGGGTCTGGGACCACGTTGATCACGTCGAAGACATAGATCGTTCCGCGGGATGGCATATCTTCGCCCTTGGCAATAGCCGTTCCAACGACTATGAGATCCTTGCGCTCATGTGTATTTTCCGAAATCTCAATGTTCACATTCTTCACTGCTGTGATTTGCTCATCCGCGTCCAACGGGTAGCTATAAAGGTTAGCGGGGTTCATTTGTGAGTTCAGTAGCTAGTCTCGATGGTCTTACCTGTCAATAATGGTCCATGTCTTTGGGCTGACGACCTTGATTGAGCTTTCGGGAATCTGGGGACAGAACGATAGCTCTAAAAAATTGATTAGTGAGACAGCAACGAGTCAAACAAGTATATACGGACCTTCTCCGCGCCATTCGGGATGCAAATCGTCGGCTTCCGGTAGCTTGAAGTCTGCTGGGCGACTGGCGCCGATAACATAGGTTTCAGAAGATGTTGAATAAGCCAGGAAGTCAACTTGTTCTTCAAGTGGAATTTGGCGCAATGGCCACGGGTAGTCAAACTGAGTCTGTGGGGGCAATTGACAGACGCGTACGACGTTCTAGGATAGTGTTAGTGGACATTGCAAAGCCAGCAAGCTAGGTACCTCTTACCTGAGAATCCGCATAGACGAATCCAACTTCACAGCCAGCTTCGGCTGAATCGAAGCTACTTAGCCAACGTGTGAAGCCTCCTCGGAGACGACTTATGTGTGGTTGACTTTTGGCCGTTCTTAAGATAAAGCTGGGTGAGGCTCCAGGCATGAAGACCGCGCTAAAGCCCGAGATGTTGGGGAGAATTCTCATAGGCCTGAAGCGCTGTTGATCGTCAGTTTGCGAGGAAGTGTCTGGGAGGACACTGTTTGGTTGTCTGAAGAACTGTAGGCGACGCGTTGATTCCCCATCAGTACTTGTGGGGACGAATGTTGGTTTGTAGATGATGAGCTCATCGTTGTCAGTCCGAACCTATGATTTTTGAGTTAGACCGGATCATATGAGCAATAGCGAGTTTCTTACTATGAGATAGGGTGAAGTAGTCGATGTATCACCCAGATCTGCGATCACAAATTCGGAAAGAGTTTCTCGTATATTAGATCGTTTGGGGGGATCGGTGGACAGGACGGGTGGTAAACAGTCGACGCCTTGGATGACAGCGAGCAACTTCATATCGGAAAGTCGGAATAACTGTACTTCAATTAGATCATGATCCGAATGTGTTGCATGGCGAGAGCCTACCGATAACCTGCACTCTGGGTCTAAGAGACACAAAAGCATCTCATTTTTACCTGCGTCCTTTGAGGGTGAACCTTCCGCATCGAATGCTTGGAGTTTATCATGATAAAGGCAGCCAGAGCGCCATTGAGATGTGCTGATTTCATCTGGGAGCGAAACCTCGTCAAGGTCTCCACTCTCATCTGCCTGCAACAATAGCACAGACGCATCGTCTCGGATAATCATGAGGTAGGGATCAATGAAGCTTGCACTGACAGCCACGCGCTCCTCACTGACTTCTTCATCCCAGACAGGATAGATTTGTGAGAGTCCCAAGTCTATCAATTTCGACCATTAGCTCGTGCAAACACCTCCAGTTGAAACAAGTAAATACCTATGTCGTAGCTTCGGACCTCGTTCCGCAGAACCTGAACTAGACGAGTGTCGCCAGCCAGAGATCCTATCTCGATGGTACATTCTTCGTTGGGGTTGAACTCGGATGCCTTGAAAGAGTTGAGGCCTTGATCTTCCACTAAGTAGATGTCATTCGCCTCCTGATCGGGCCCTGTAAGTCGCGAAGTGATGACATATTGCCGAGTTTGATGTTCAACTGTGTTGGGTGCTCCTTTCCCTTGAGTTGTAGTGACACTGGCCGACCAAACTCCATCTGCGTCGTCGACTTCCAAAGACATGATTGTCAAGGGGTCAATCTCACGCTTGATGACGACCAGGCCGCCGCCTCGATCAGAGCCTTGAGATGCCACCAACTCTAATTCGGCAGCGATTCCATCAGTTGTCTGCGGATTTCTCACATTTGGAAGAGCTTTGCCTAAAGTGATGTCTCTCAAAGGCCCAATGCTGGGAAGCTGGTCATTCAGACGAAGGTTATAGTATTGAGGTGTTGAGCTGTCATTGCCAATGCGGCCATCGTTGTGTGCAGGCCCTGGCGCCGAAGAATACAGGTCATCATCCTCCATCTGATCATCGTCTGAAAGGTCGTCAATGCCGTCATCGGCCTGTTTGGATTCAAGTCGAGCCTTTTTAGAAGCAGAAGATGTATGGGACCATTCGAGAAGCACCGAATCAGCCTCCTCGCTACCAAAGAATACGTTTCCATCTCCAAAACAAGTGGAACACGAGGCTGCTGACTTCAGGATGTTTCCCCCTGCGTTCTGCTGGAGAAGATGAACAGTCATGCCAGAGACAGATCGCCCATCGAGTTTGAATTTAATCAACGCTGTGTCACCAGAAGCAAGCGCTAGAATCAAATCTCCACTATCACCACCTAGTCGTTCTACCACGCAGCCTTCGAGACGCAAGCTCAAGTCTGACTGGTCGGTCATTGAAAATGCAGAACTCTGTCTCGAGAACTCATTGACTCCCACTGCATTGGTTTTACCAGCTTGATCAACATGAATTATCTCATTCGACCCAATGAGCAGCGCGCCTCCGACTGGGAGCGGCAATGCCACGACCTTGAAGAGGTCACTCGGTAGACGAGCCACGGAGAGAAGTGTTGTAGATGCACGCTGCTCGAGGTCCAGGGTGAAAACCGCGTAAAACACCACATCCTTTCTCTCGTGGAGGAGAGCGGTGGACGTCGCAACCTGGGAGTACAAGATGCCAAATGTGGGCTCCCGATATTCGTAGAGGAATGCAAGACTTATGGGGTGGAGCAATGACGGATCCAGTGCTGTTAATGGCAAAACAAAAGATGATGCATAGGGTGTTCGGTGTATCTGGCCATCTTTTTTCTGCTCGAGTTCTTTGCCAGAACCCTCACTTGGACGTTCCCCATCAAGCTCTGAGTCGTAATCATCCATGACTAAATCATCACCCGCTTGATGGAAGGGTATTATGGCGAGGTTGCGGATACCAAAGTTGTACACGGCACATCTGCTGCTTGGGTCAACGCTGAGAATGCTCCCACATCGGCTGAGGTCAGGCACCCAGGGGCTGCGGGTCAGATCATCCCGCTCATAGTAATGAATGGATATAGTGGAAATCCCATCGCGCTCTGGGTCCCACTCAATCAGGCTGAGCTTCGCATTGCGCACAGCTATGAGAATGGCCTCTCCGCCACTCTTGGTGTTCAAGATCTTAACTCGGCTCAAATCAGTGACTGTTCCGGATAACGGATATTCTTTTTCCAAGACCAATTTCGTCTCCGGCTGAGAAAATTGAGCTGAAGAAATCTCCGAGCTGTCACTGGCTGTCTCTGAGGACGTTTTGACCAAAGAGAAGATTTGCAATAGAGAGGTCCTGATGATAATCAAGTTGTTGGCCGTTGCTGAAATGAACGGAGCCGACACAGCGTGGGTGACTCCCGTCGGGGGCAGGAGCTCTGTGTAGCACTGCATTTTGAAGGGTATCTCGCAACCAAGGTTGTGAGGCCAGGTGTGCTTGGAAGCCTTTAAAGAGCTAAACTGTGTTTTTGGTATGGATGGATATGCGCATTGCAATTGTGAACTCCGGGGGCAGGAGGCCTCAAGGAAAGCAAGGCACCAGCAAGCTCAAAGGGTAGTCCAGATGACGGTGTGTCTCAAAGCATAGCACGTGTGAGAGCAAGATTGATATTGACCTGTCTCGAGTCGCGTCTGTAGCTCGGCGGACGGAGATCAGAGCGGTCTACCTCTTAGTAATCACCGTATAGATTACCTGTAAGGGAAATCTGGCAGAATTCGGGTGGGTCACTTTATTCTGCCTCAGGCATATACTGCCTCAGGCATAAACAAGATTTACTCAATTCATTAGATTGATGGGATAGGGCAAAGGTACTTCATAACTTTGTAAGACAAAATTAATCGTATTCATAATAGCTACTGTGTTTTCCATAAGATCCTGTGAGAGCAAGGAAAGAATATGTCTCCAGTTAACATTCTCTCAGTAAGACGAGGATCAGACTCTTTCGAATACGCCCTTCATGCCATGCCATGATAATCATCTCCTAGCCTGGTACTCCGCACTGGAAGGTCGAGTATTACAGCAACGGGTTCTGCAAGGATTCGCCGAGCACAAATTATCGACAGTTCTATATTCGCGGACTCAGACTCTTGGTCCAGTTGATAGAGATCAAAGTGAGTACCGCTCAGGCTACTTGCCAACTTTTAGTCCGATCTGCTGGACAGGCAGTATAAGACCTCCGGGTCATCTCTTTGGTTCTGGCATGGGTGATTCGAGCAGCCGTGGTGTCCATGATTAGGTTGCACGAGTTCGGACGTTACCTTGTTAGTACGAGCCTTTGGTAGTGAACATGGTGCTTTGGGGATTGGTGTTCCCAATTGCACGCAGATCTTGTGATGATTGTAAGGAGGGGATTTGAGATTTTCAAAGTCAGTTCTCCCAGTGCATGAGTGTTCTCATTCGTCATCCTGGGCACCCAAGGTGAAACGCTGGATGTCTCCACGCCCTCTGATCTTGCTCTGGCGAGTGGCCAACACCGATTGGCATAATGGACTGTAAATAAGGATTTGGAGGTCCCTAGCCGATCTGATCAGAGAGTTTCTTGGTCACTTGATCGACGAGACTGCTGGTCGAGTAGGAAACTTGAGAAGGGCTGGACAGCAATTTGAAGATAGTACTCGCCAGTATCCGGCCACGCGTGTGACTGATACATTGTGATACATTTGAGGTCTCAGATTGACCTATAGAGTCACGAAAATTCTTGTCGCCAGCTGTCATAGCAGTGGTGAAAGGGTAAGGTCGAGACAAGAGTGGGTCTCCCAAGCTAACTGCCAAGTCAAACTCACCGCTTTTGTACACTTCCTAAATAGGCTTAACGCGGATCAGCAATGACGACACAAGCCATGCCTACCTTCCGCAGGATCGTTTTGATCTGATCTGACTCGTGAATCTTGATCATTTCCTTTTTCTTCAGGAATTTTGATGACTGGAAGATTCAGTAAACAGTGAAGTGCACATCTTCACCATGGCGCTTCTACAAACTTCGCTCATATGGATCGTGTACGCGGTGGTGGTGGCTGTTTTACTGGCAGTCGCATCAGTGTTTATCTATGTCTACCAAACTCCCCGCGATCGATCACCGTCTGTTACACTGACCTGCATCATCTCAATTACCAGTCTCCTGGCAACGGTGCTCCTACTACCGGTTGATGTCGCGTTAGTATCATCAACAACCTCTTCCAAACTGGGCCAGCGCAAGGATTGGGCAACACAAGATGTTGTTGATAAGATCACCTACTCCTTGACAATTATCTATTACCTTCTTTATTCTTTGGATGCCCTCCTTTGCCTGCTGGTCATTCCCTTTACATACTTCTGGTATGAGGAATACGATGAGGTTGCGGCGGAGTCGGGTGAACAGACCGTGGGTCAACGGGTCTGGGGTGCCCTCAAATACACACTGAGCTTTGTTGTGGTTGTGGTTATCTTGTTCTTGGTCGGTTTCTTTGTCCCACTGTCCCGGGACAAGAATGACATGGATCTGGACTATTTCAAGCGCCTTTTGACGGAGAACCGTGAGTATCCAACTTCCATGAACCAGAAAGACAGGACTAATGACGATTCTTGAAGATGGCGAGCGCGCGTTGACTTTTGGTCTTGGACTGTTGATGACTGTTGGACTTTTCCTCTATGTCCTGTATACTTCAGTGGGACTAGCACTTCTGCCAATCAGTCTCATCAAGACCGCACCGTCAATTTCCAGTGCTACATTGCGAGCCAGCAGCGCACAGCAATTGGAGACCAACCAAGAAAGACAGCGACAGCTCGAGGGCCGGTGTGCCGGGGACCCCGAGCTTCTATCTTCGAAAGACCGTCGAGAACTCGATACACTGGTGAGGGAAGAAAGAACGCTCATCCGGCGCCAGCGTCTAGCCGAGGAGTCTCAAGGCGAAGGGCGGAGCTGGTTGATGAAGGCATGGTACAAGATTGGGGCGGTGTTGCGTCCTTTCAAGCTTCTGGGTGGCATCCTGCTGCTCTTCCTCGCTTTCGTCACTTGGGTATCTATGCTTTTGACGTCAATCGACAAAGCCAAGAACTCGATCTGCAAGCATCGCTGTGGATACATCCTCGCCCATGTCAACATCTTCAATCCCATCAACTGGGCGCTTGTCAAATCAGCAAAGGTCTTCCCTATCGACTATGCTATTTTCACACTGCTCGTCCTGTTATTCTTCTGCAGCTCTGTTGTCGGGATTGCAGTGGTCGGAATCCGTTTCCTGTGGATAAAGATCTTCCAGATTCGGAACGGTCACACATCCCCCCAGGCTTTGCTCCTAGCCACTGCCATGTTGATGCTGATCATTCTGGCACTGAACTATTCCATTTCAATGGTAGTTGCGCCCCAGTATGCCACATTCGGTCCACAAACGTTCTGTGATCGAGCTCCCGGGACTTTCATTGGAAAGCCGGATTGCTCGAATAGCCCAGAACTCATCAAGCCGTGCTCCGAGGTGGCCAAGAACCCAAGCGCACAGCAAGTCTGCACACCTAGTGTCGTCAGCACTTTCTTGAATCGGGTCACTCTGAACTATCCATTCTTTGGTGCTGTGTTCTTCTGGGCCCAGTTCTTTTTCCTAGGTAAGATTCGTGTCAAGCCATCCTCAAGTTTACCCTCAGGACATTGCGCTAACTGTCGTCTCGCAGGATTGTATTTGATTGTGTTTGTCACTTCTCTGCTCCGTTCACCGAAACTGGACGAGGCGCAGCTCGACGAAGATGCCGAGGAGGCCGAAGAAGAAGGCTTGCTGGCCAATACGGGCAGACGCTTCAATGCTAGCTGGCAAGATATAACAGGACGATCAGGCCGCAATGAGCGCTCCCAAGGATGATCAAATAGCTCTGTGTATCGAGTCAACACTTCCGAAACAACATGAATTAGCACCACCTTCAGTTTACGATGCGAGGATATCTCAATGTGCTCTTGATGAATATGTCAGCATTATTGTTTTTTTTTTTTTTTTTTTCCTTTTTCGCCTCTCGCGCTTGAAGATCATTTACCGGAGGTATGAATCAGATTCTGTATGATTATTCGCATTTTCCTCCTATGGTGTCGTTCCGGAACCTCCTTGGTAAAAGTAATGTAGTTATACAGTAGTTCGTAAGTTCGTAATTGTCGTTGCGATCATAATCTCAGATCTTCAGTTGATCGTTCAGCAATGCCAACGCATTCTGAAAGGCCTTCACCACCTCTGCGTCTTTGAAAGAAATGAGTGGTCAGATCTCTGGCACCAAGAGATGATGGCTTACAGTGCTTTTTTTTTGTTCTCCACATTGACTTCGGAATTCTGGACGTGCTGCATTTGGGTCTTGAACCTGCAGAATGTTCAGTATTTGCTTGGGGGATGCACCAAATTGAGACTGCAAGTCTCACCTTTTCAGGGCCCTGCTCTCATCCTGTGAGACGGTTGTCTGAGACCAGGCCATGAAAACCTGTAAAAACAATCAGATATACAGATCACAGATGAGAAGTGTGACCTTTACCTCCATGAGTTTTGCGGTTTCAAGGCGTAGATTCTCCTCAACTCGACCATGCTGTTCCATCGCATCGGCGTACTTATCCTGCAGTTGGTCCCAGTCACAGTCTTCGAGACCATCCGTCAGGTGAGAAACAAATGGATATTCATCACGAGCAGCAGCAGGAGCAGAAGTAGAATTTGCGTCCTCGGGCTGCTGGGGGCTGATACGTCCTTGGGGACCTCCACTGTCTGGGCTTTTGCTCTCTTGGCTAGCGCGTGGCGAAAGTGCCCCAGGTCGGGGAATTTTGCTGATTCTATTGGGAGTTGACTGCATAGTGAGTCTTCAGGGATTATGCAGTCCAGCAAAATGGAGGCTCTTCGGTCATATGGAGGAGGTTTGTTTTGATGCCAGAAAGATAAGATCGCGATAAGCGAGCGGTCTAAGAAGCGGTCACACCGTCGGGTGACGACATCGGACTCTTGTCTCTCTTTTCCTCTCTCTCGCTTCTTTCCACCAGGGGAGATTATCACGGATACCTCCGCTCCGAGGTCTATCTCTCTTATACGTTATATGAGTCATGTGGGATTTGTATCTCTTTGGCAACCCTCTCACTTCTCTATATGGTCCGCGGCGGCGACTCAAGTAGCACCCATCTCCACCGGACGCAACATGGACATTTGCCTTATTTCTAAGAGCTATCGAAAATACCACAGAAACTGTTTGCGATGAGCTGTTCTATATGCTCACGTGTTTCTCATCCTCACCTTCCATTCCACTGTCCGACATGCGCTCGCAACCAGCTGTATCAACTGCGTATCGAAAGCACCCGAGTGCTGTTAGAGAAGGAGGCTCTTGGGAAACAAATTGAGATCGCTGTTACTCAAGATGGTACCCGGGGTCGAAAGTCAGCCCAACAGGAGCCACTCGATACAGATAATGATTCATCGCCCCGATGGGCCCTTCAGACGACAAACAGCAATTATGCCGAGTCTTTGGCAAGGAGGGAATCTCTTGCGCACCAAATTGAGTCTTTGAAATCGGAGGCCGAGGCCAAAAAATCCGAGATCACGCGGCGCAAAGAAATTCTAGCTCGCAGACGCTCGGATGCGGAGTCCGCCAAATATCAACTAGGTGAGCGAGAAGCCGGGACTCTGGCAAGTGTTCAGAATACCAGCAAGCGGGTAGAGCATGTATGGCACAATCTCCACAACAAAACGGCCGAGTCTCGGATTTACCTATGCCGGGAGGTTGCCAATCTCTATGGCTTGCGGAAAGCCACCAAGAAAGGCCAAGAGCGGGAGAGCTACGTACTTGGGGGCGATTTCGTCGTTGATTTGAGGGAGATGAATGGTAAGGAGATCACCATCGGGCCTTATACATCGACTTACATCAAACAGGAATCCCACACGAGCAAATATCCACCTCTCTCTCAAACATCGCTCACCTTCTCATGATTGTCTCACATTACCTGTCCCTGAGGCTACCTGCCGAAATTACTCTCCCTCACAGAAACTACCCTGTTCCCACAATATACACACCTTCGGCATCTTATCGGTCGCGTGATGCCCAAACCAGGTTCGATTACCAGTCCTCATCTAGTCCAGCAACATCAAGAACGATGGACCCACGCCCTCACACACCACGCCCACGCCCTCTCTCCATTGGGAAACCATTACCCAAACTCGCCAAGGATGACTTTGCGACATACACCCTCTTCCTGGAGGGGGCTACACTGTTAGCATGGAACGTTGCATGGTTATGTCGCACTCAGGGGATTAGCATCTCCTCTGACTCTTGGGAGGAAGTTTGTGACATTGGCAAAAACCTGTGGCAACTACTGGTAGCTCCGCCCGCTCACCCCTCAACCTTGATGCGAGCCTTTGCTGGCCGAGACACGCAAACACAGTTGAAGCCTGGCAAAGACTCACCCAGAACCACCATTCAACGGACCACCTCCTTTGCCATGCTAGGCCACTATTCTCATGGGACCGCACATTCTTTCCTGGGGGCATCAGAAGGCGTGGACTTCATGCGAATGTGGAAGCTCCCAACGCCGACCAAGATAGCGGACAAGCTAAAGTCGAATCTTCTCGGTGAAATGGCCAGTGCGGAATGGGAGCTGCTTGAAGAGAAAGAATGGGGCGATGCAGTTGCGGAATCCCATCAAGCTGTTGCGCATCCCCCCAAGTCTATTGTACCAGGCTCTCAGGCTGGGTCTCAGGCCAATACAGCAGAGAGCGTCACTAGTGGCAGGACTCCAAGTTCAAAAACAAGGATCGATTCTGTCAAAGATCCAGGTGGGGAGGGTTCAGATGCCCGTCCCAAAGGCAAAGGCACCAAAGGTTGGACCAAAGTGGGCACCAGATAGAAATGGATCCACGGCCATATTACCATACTATAATGAATCAATTGAACCTGTGTATAAGATAGTCATTGTATTTGAAGTCGAACGCCAAACACCAAAAGAAATGATGCTGTACAAAGTCCCGCCCACGTGCGTCGATAAAGACTTAGTAAGCGGCCAGGGGAGCCCTGGGAGCTTCAACTTCCGACTCTGCTGCTAGTCTGGCCTTGGTGTGTTTCGGAATATGTTCATGCGCTGTCAGCATCTTTGCTGATCTAGTGTCTCTGCGGTATAACATTCTCCAAACTCAATTGCGTACATCCTCTCCAGCCTCGGTGACGATCAGCCCCTCTCTCGACCTTGAATTGATATGACCTTCCGGACAACTTGAGACACCAAAATGCAGAATGACCAGCCTTGGAATATAAATGACTTATCTTCGGGTTGGTATTCCCTGGTCGATCGTGATGAAAAGGTAGCTAACATTGGCGGCAGACGTGAAGAGAGCTCTCGCGGCAATTGCAGAGCTACCCGATGCTGTCTTGAAGGCAGAGCTTCTGCGACGAGATGGCACGTCAGATGAGACTCCATCATGCGGCTCGAAATCTCGCGGGGCCTATAATACCCCATTGCACGTCATGGCACTATTCCTCATCCTTGTGCTCAGTACTCTAGGTAGGCACTACGTCCCCCCTTTGACGCTGGCTATAGCTAACCATCAGTCTATCATAGCGTGTTCCTTTCCAGTTCTTGCCCACCGATTCCCGCGGCTTCCAATCCCCCGTCGCTTCCTATTCATATCCAGACACTTCGGAACAGGTGTCTTGATTGCGACAGCATTTGTACACCTACTTCCCACCGCGTTCATGTCCTTGACTGATCCATGTCTTCCTCGATTTTGGAGTCAATCATATCGTGCCATGGCTGGATTTGTAGCAATGATTTCGGTATTTGCCGTTGTTATTGTAGAGATGTTCTTTGCCATGAAAGGCGCGAAGCACATCCATGGAAGTGAATATGATAATCTTATCGGCGAGGTTGGGCGTGACTCAATCAGTCTGAGCGGAGATCAAGATGAATATTCGAGGCTTGAAGCCCGACAGGTTTCGGACAATATTAACTTGGATCACGTGGGCCACAAGCCTCAGTCGCGGGCGACAAGAGCTTCAGGCTCGTCTCATGAATATGACCGCTCTCCTTTGTCGGATACATCAGGGGACAAGGATGACGAACTTGCCGACCTCGATGGTCTGGATGATTATATGGATGATGATCAACAGCCCATCAACGGGCAAGCGGACCGGTCCGCGCAGCCTCACCGTCGTCATAGATCGCAGATGAGCGCAAGCCACCGCCCAACTGGGTCGGACGTCCCTCTCGTGAATCCGCAGCGCCAGCTTCTGCAATGTCTTCTGTTGGAGGCCGGAATCTTGTTCCACAGCATCTTCATTGGAATGGCACTAAGTGTGGCAACTGGCACCTCATTTGTTGTCCTCTTGATTGCAATCAGCTTCCATCAGACCTTCGAGGGCTTTGCCCTTGGGTCGCGAATTGCATCGCTCATCCCAGATCTCTTCGCCCCGGATTCGATGAAGCCCTGGCTCATGTGTCTTGCCTACGGGACCACGACTCCCCTGGGCCAAGCTATCGGATTGGTCTTGCACAACATGTATGATCCTGCAAGCACCACAGGCCTTTTGATGGTTGGTGTGACAAATGCCATCAGCAGCGGTCTGTTGCTGTTCGCTGGCTTGGTAGAACTGCTGGCAGAAGACTTCCTGAGTGAATCTAGCTACGAGACTCTCAAGGGCAGACGGCGTGTCGAGGCCTGTGTATCTGTTGCGGGAGGTGCCCTTCTCATGGCGCTCGTTGGTGCTTTCGCTTGAAAGCGCAGATCATGGTTTGGTCTCAAACATATCCTTGTTCCACGAAACAACCTCTTCATCCCACCAATGTATCATATCACTCACAGCCATTTCCACAATGGTTGCAACGGGATCACCTCCCTTGATCAAACCTAGATTCATCCTTCCGCGATTCATCCTTCCGCGCACTGGGTCCATCTATAATGTCATATCTGAAGGAATCTGATTCAAAAGCTAGCACTCAATTCTCTTGATTCGGCACCTTGTTGGGAGTTCACGGTTTTCTAAAGGCTTTGGGATATTAGGCAAAGAAAGATCGCGCTTGCTCAGATATAGCTGCAAGTGAGACTGGTGCTTGTCAAGGATTAGGACAGGCCTAGGAGCCGCGCTGGCCCACGGCTAAGGGTAACCTTGGGTATTTCAACAAAATTTCGAAATCAAAAATACTCAAGCAGAACACTAAGAAGGCTGGCAACTATGGAGTAGACTTTTGTAAGACTACCTCATTGGTTACTATGTAGAAGCAACCATGATACCTCCGCAGGGAGTTTGGAACGAATGGCTGTTGTGTAAAGACACAAGGATATCTCATTAACTAGTCTAAATACAACGAAAGGTATTCGTGATGTTCGGATTGCTGTAGGATGGGCTGTGCTCTGCAAGCCCATTGCCAATACTCCCGAAGATGTGCCCGCCAAAATTGAGGCTTTTATTCACATGCAAGATTGAAAGTCGTTTCACATCTCTGTTTGTTTGTTTCAACAGAGTTTCTGATTTAAAGGGTCTCAAGGACCAGAGCGCTGGCACCGCCGCCACCGTTGCAGATGCCGACGCAGCCAAGCTTGCCCTTCTTGGCGCTCAAGACACCAAGAAGAGTGGACACGATGCGAGCACCGCTGGCACCGAGAGGGTGTCCAATGGCGACAGCACCACCGTGGATGTTAACCTTCTCCTCGGAGAGACCGAGCAGCTTCAGGTTGGCAAGGGCCACAACACTGAAAGCCTCGTTGATCTCAAAGGCATCGACGGCATCCTGGGAGACACCGGCGTGCTTGAGGGCCTTGGGGATGGCCAGAGCGGGGGCAGTGGTGAACTTGCTGGGCTTCTGCTCGGCGTCACCCCAGCCAAGGATCTTAGCAATGGGCTTGAGGCCAAGCTCCTTGACCTTGGCCTCGGAGACCAGGACAACGGCGGCGGAGCCGTCGTTCAAGGGAGAGGAGTTGGGGGCAGTGACAGTTCCGGTGCCGGGGATGAAGGCGGGCTTCATGGCACGGAGCTTCTCGGGGTTGAGCTGAGAACGAATTGTCAGCAACTGATTCCCTTGGTGGGGGGAGGTAAACTTACGTTCTTGGGCTCATCATCCTGGGAAACAGTGACACCGGGCTTGCCACGGAAGCCGGGGATCTCAATAGGAGCAATCTCGTAGTCGAAGAGACCGGCCTTCTGGGCAGCCTGGGCCTTCTCGTAACTGCGGATGGCATAGTCATCCTGCTGGGCACGGTTGAAGCCGTGGTCCTCGGCACACTCCTCGGCAGCAACACCCATGAGGTCCTGCTTGCCGTAGGCATCGGTCAAACCATCCTTCTGGATGCCATCAACCAGGGTCTGGGGACCGAACTTGCCACCAGTGCGAGAAGTTTGCAGGTAGTGGGGGGTGTTGGACATGGACTCAGTGCCACCAGCAACGACGATATCGGCGTTACCAGTCATGATAGTCTGGGCACCGAGGATGATGGCCTTCAGACCAGAGGCACAGACCTTGTTCACGGTAGTGCAGACAGTGGATTCGGGCAAGCCAGCACCAATGGCACATTGTCTGGCGGGGTTCTGTCCGACACTAGAAAAGGTGTAAAAAGACCACCGGTCAGCCTCAATTGCAGACACAAGGTATAGAGAGACAACTTACCCAGCAGACAGGACGTTACCGAAGATGACCTCTTCCACATCGGCGGCATTGATACCCTCAGCACGCTCAACGGCAGCTATAGATTAGGATTAGCATAGTGCAGGTGGGGGGTGGAGGGGTTGGTATAGCATACACTTAATGGCATGAGCACCCAGCTGAGGGGCAGTCAGGCTAGACAGAGAGCTAGTGAAACAAGGTTAGATCCATCAGATCAGATAAAGAAAAGGGGAAAAGTAGAGACTCCAACTTACCCAAGGAAACCACCCACGGGAGTGCGGGCAGTGGACACAATGTAGACAGGAGGAAGAGAAGACATGATGGGGAGATTGGATAGGGAGAATTAAGGAGATTGAGAAGAATCAGGGGGATGAGAGAGAGAGAGGAAGAGAAGAGGAAGAGAGCGTTCCATATAATAAAAGGACATGGTGGAGAGTGAGGAGCTGTACGGTGTAGGCGCGAGTACTCCGAGACGCTCGGACCAGGTGAAAGTTGATGGGAACATTCGCAAAAAGAGTCCTTCCGCGATAACCTCTTGCACAATCCACCATGGACGACCTTTATGATGAGTATGTTCTCTCTTGATTTAATTCTACGATTCTCTCTTTTCTCTTCCTTTCTTGTGCTTGAATTTCAACATACTAACTTGTTAGATTTGGTAATTACATCGGAGACGCCGAATCCGATGAGGAGCAACAAGATGTCCAACCTCAAGCCTACAAGTTTGATGAGGCTTTCGACGATGAGGAGGAAGAGGAAGTGAATGACCAGCAATTGATGGAGGTCGATGGTACAGTTGCGCCTCTTCGTCCTTGCTCTGCAATCGCTAACTTCAGTCTCTTCAGATGGACCTTCCAATGCGGTCATCTTGCACGAGGACAAACAATACTACCCAAGCGCACAACAGGTCTACGGCGAAGATGTGGAAACGATGGTTCAGGAGGAAGATGCTCAGCCATTATCAGAGCCCATCATTGCTCCGGTCACGCAGAAGAAGTTTGCGATCGCAGAGACCGAGCTGCCACCCGTTCACTTTTCTCGCGAATTTATGTCCGATCTTTTGAACCACCCATCACAAATACGAAATGTTGCAATCGTCGGTCATCTGCACCATGGAAAGACTGCTTTCATGGACATGCTTGTGCAGCAGACACATGACCTCACAGAGCGACTGGACAAGCGCATTGGCCGGAGACGAGAGGAACAGCTGCGATACACCGACGTGCATTTCCTCGAGCGGGAACGTGGTCTTTCAGTTAAATCGGCACCAATGAGTCTGGTGCTCCAAGGGACAAAGGGAAAATCTCACCTGCTCAACCTCCTTGATACCCCCGGGCATGTGAACTTTGTCGACGAGGTAGCAGCTTCCATTCGCTTGGCGGATGGTGTGGTGTTGGTTGTCGACGTTGTGGAGGGTGTGCAGGCTAACACCGAGCAAATTATCAAGCATGCAGTTCTGGAGGACATCCCCTTGACCTTGGTGGTGAATAAGATGGACCGCCTCATTTTGGAGCTGAAGCTTCCCCCGAATGACGCGTACTTCAAGCTGAAGCATGTCATTGAAGAGGTGAATAGTCTGATCGAGAGTATCGTCCCAGGACAAGGTGAGCGGCGACGACTGAGCCCCGAGAAGGGCAACGTTACCTTTGCCTCAAGCTCCATGAACTGGTGCTTCACTTTGCCTTCCTTTTCTCGCATGTACGCCGACACATACCCGAGTTTGGACTCAACAGAATTCGCTGCTCGACTTTGGGGCGATATCTTCTACAATCCTACGAGCCGCAAGTTTACTCGTAAGGGAGTGGAGGAGAAGTCGAAGCGATCCTTTGTCAAGTTCGTTCTGGAGCCGATTTACAAGCTTTATTCTCATACCCTGAGTGAAAGCCCCGAGGACTTGAAACAGACTCTGGCTAGTGTCGGTGTTCATCTGAAGCCATCTCAGCTTAAGACCGATGCCAAGGAGCTACTTGGTCTTGTCTGTGAGCAATTCTTTGGGCCTGCGTCAGGATTTGTGGATATGGTTGTCCAGCATGTTCCTTCCCCGGTGGAAGGCGCTCAGAGAACCCTGGAGCGGTACTATACCGGGCCCCTAGACACCAAGATTGGTGCTTCAATGGCTGCTTGTGATTCAGATGGTCCCCTCGTCATCCACGTCACCAAACTGTTCAGCAGCACCGATGCTGGTAGCTTCAACTCGTTCGGTAGAATTCTCAGCGGAACCGCCCGGCCCGGTCAGCAAGTTCGGGTTCTTGGTGAGGGCTACACACCCGAGGATGAAGAAGACCAGGTCACTGCAACCATCTCCGACACGTGGATTGCGGAAACTCGTTACAACATCTCCACCGATGGTGTTCCCGCCGGTAACTGGGTGCTTCTGGGTGGCGTCGACAACTCTATTGTCAAGACTGCAACGCTCGTCCCGCTCAAACTCGAGGATGACGAGGAGGCTCATATCTTCCGCCCCATTCGACACATGACTGAATCGGTGTTCAAGGTCGCTGTGGAGCCTGTGAACCCCTCGGAACTTCCCAAGATGTTGGACGGACTCCGGAAAATTAACAAAAGCTACCCTCTCATCTCCACCAAGGTTGAAGAATCCGGTGAGCACATTGTTCTGGGTACTGGTGAACTATACATGGATTGTGTGCTGCACGACCTGCGAAAACTGTACTCAGAGATGGAAATCAAGGTCTCTGATCCTGTCACGCGTTTCTGTGAGACCGTGGTAGAAACATCCGCTATCATGTGTTACTCGATCACCCCGAACAAGAAGAACAAGATTACCATGATCGCGGAGCCATTGGATGAGGGCATTGCAGAGGACATTGAAAGTGGCAAAGTCAGCATCAAGGACCCGATCCGGAAGGTTGCTCGATACTTCGAGGACAACTATGATTGGGACAAGCTTGCCGCCCGAAGCATCTGGGCGTTTGGACCCGATGAGATGGGCCCCAATATCCTCCAGGATGACACATTGCCCTCACAAGTAGACAAGAAGCTTCTTGGAACGGTACGGGACTCCATCACTCAGGGTTTCAGTTGGGGTGCACGAGAAGGTCCTCTGTGTGAAGAACGTAAGTCTTTACCTAACCCTCTTTCTCATACGGCCAATGAGCTCCCCCTCTCGGCGTAAATGACTGAATGTGACACTAATTGGAGTTTAGCCATTCGCAACACAAAGTTCAGACTCACAGACGTGTCCCTGGCCGACCAAGCCATCTACCGCGGTGGTGGTCAGATTATCCCCACTGCCCGTCGCGCTGTGTACTCTTCATTCCTCATGGCCTCCCCGCGTCTCATGGAGCCTGTCTATTCCGTGTCGATGACTGGTCCCGCCGACTCCATCTCGTCGGTGTACACCGTTCTCGCCCGCCGACGTGGTCACGTTCTGTCCGATGGCCCTATCGCCGGAACGCCTCTGTACTCTGTTCGCGGCTTGATCCCCGTCATTGATTCCTTTGGCTTTGAGACCGATCTTCGTATCCACACCCAGGGTCAAGCCATGGTCCACCTTGCTTTCGACAAGTGGAGCGTCGTCCCCGGCGACCCTCTGGATCGGGATGTCCAATTGAAGCCCTTGGAACAAGCTTCCGCCATGGCCACAGCGCGCGACTTTGTCTTGAAGACCAGAAGACGCAAGGGTCTCGCTGAGGATGTTACAGTGAGCAAATTCTTGGAGCCCGAGCTTTGGAAGGGATTGAAGGAAAGCGGTGTTTTGGACTCATGATCTTGCATCTTTTGGCTCTGAGAGGAATGCAAAAACTATATCAAAATGGGTTTGGCCACGGGGGGGAGTCTGTCAACATTTTCACGTAGATTAATGTTGCTTCTATGTACTTCTAATCAAGATTTCAATGCAAGTCATTCAAGATCTGGTCATTCGTCATAAGCGGTCGTCACGAGGGCGTCCTTGCGTTCGCCGATAGGTATTCATCAACCTTAACGGGACGAAATTATATTTACAGTATACAGTGTGTGCTGGCAGGATCTCATTGGCAGGTTTCCATCATTTTGGCAATGACACCCATCAGCGCGCCGTTCTCCAAGGCGGCGGCGACTCGCTCCTTGTCGGCCAACTGCTTGTTCACTTCATCCCCCGTACTGTGAGTCCCTTCCTTGATGCGCACATCCATGCGAAATCGTGCCGGCAGAGACTGTTCAAGACGCACGCGCACACCTAATCCGATCACCGTAGCCAGACTACAGTGGGTGATAGTCGGAGTGATGAGGACGGTGACCGTTTGCAGCGGGGAGTCTGGCACATTGGGTAGAGTTGGCTTGATTTCAATGTCTGGCAGGGATACCACGGCTAGTTCACCCAGGGAGATGGGGTGTTCCGGGTCGGAGATGGTGGAAATCAGATCTGGTTCCGGTTTGAGCGAGAGTTCCACGGCACGAGAGGCGTCAGGCCCCTGGAGATTTTACATTGTCACGTACCATAGATTTCCTGTTCGTCGATTGGCTCCTCGAGTAGGTTGTCATCGTCGGAGTCAGATGACGCACTATCAAAGTCTGCAGGGAGGGGCAAGGCGGAGGTGAAGAGGCCCTGGTCCGCTGACTTTTGGGTGGATGGCCGCAGACGTGTGGGGAGATCTGCGGCATCGAGAATTGTGGGGTTTGAGTTCTGCACTTCTGTCATGATGTCGGACGATATAGTGGGTGACGAGGGTAGTGTACACTGAGAGAGTCGTGAGTCTGAGAGGGGACGATAAACTCCGATAAGGGAAGGTTATCTCACGTGATGTGTAATTTGCCTAAAAAGAAAAAAAAAGAAAAAAAAGAATTACATCATCAATTCTGTACAGAACACATGATCTGACGTATAATACTTGTTACAGTCGTATATTACAGATCTATTGAGGATATTCACTCTATATCGTACATGATAATACTATATGTCTATATCTATACACTCTCGAAGGGAATATCAAGTAGATCATAAGCTCAACCCAGCGGTTCGGGAGGGATCGACAGGCTTATTCGGGGGATTTTCGGATTCGGATTTATAATTGAGCTGAGTTACCGAGGCTTTCTTCCAAACTGCCATTGTCTCTCTTTTTCCCCTAATGCCCCCTTAGGCTGTTTCATCCATGCGCCTTAATTTATGATTACACTGGACTCCAGTACGGAGTATACATAGTGCTGACACTACTTTGGCTCTCTGCATTTCATGTATGGAGTATGGAGCACTTCGTACTTCCACGCCTACGGAGTACATGTATATACTGATACGGAGGAGTACTCCATACTAGGGCTACTATACTCCAGCCTCTAGGCGTTAATAGTGTTAATACGTGTAGTCGCTACTGGATCATCTTAACCCCATCAGGATTATAGTACATTCAGCGTGGAATCCTATTCAATATCAGTGTGGAGACCCTCTCGGACATCTACCGGTGTCTTATACACCCATCCACCTGGACATATTCCGGCCATTCAAGCAGGGAAAAACCCTGGAAAATTCCAATAATCATCCCAATCACCTGTAGATCCTTATATTGTCCTCCGTCAGGGCCCTCAAAGCAAAAGATCACGGTGGGAAGCAAATCACGATATTCCGGATCGCCCCCTCCTCCACTCAGGGAAAACCCACAGCGGCGCTATTGGATCCTCTCACCTTACCTCTCTCGCTCTCTCGCTCTCTTCTGTCTTCTCCCCCCCCTCCTCAGCTTTGGATCCTCCTCTCCTTCTAGCTTCTTTGTGCTTAAGACTTCTCGGGCTCTTCTTTTTCTTTTCCTTGGAATTTATTCGCCCCCTATGCCTCCACTTGCGCTCCGGTGCTAATACTCCGCGCTTCTCATTCCAATTGCGACATGCATTGAATTGCGGAGTACTGGATGCGATCACTCTGGTAAGCGCTGGTTCGCTCCTCGGGTGGTCCGGAGGCTAATGAGACCGGGTGTACTAAGTTAACGTAGAATTCCCTGCCTGTCACCGCGGTCGCCTCGCGCAAGATACCTGGTGCTTCCATCCTCCAACTCTCCCCCATCGCTCGACGCGCAATTTTGGCCTCGACCTTGTGCGATTCGTCCCCACTTAGGCCAGTCTGTCAATCTGAGCCGTTAGCTTGGCCTTCCACCGGACTGTACAGGGTATTTCGTCAACTGTAACTGGCCTTGATCAATCCGCCTCTTTTGCGACCACCCAACACCACTCCGTCGGTCTTCGCTATTCATTCGGCAATAACAACAGTGCTTGTACACCACAAATCCGCGGCCCGTTGCGATTCTTTTCGATTCTCGACTTTCTTCGACATTTCCCAGGGCAGGCCCTTGTGGACAGTTCGTTAATGCGCAATAGTTTTTGATACCCGGATTGTCTTTCACTCAAGCAATTCCATTCACACCTCGCAGTCCTCGCAGCCTGCACAATCCTCCCGAGTCTGACCTCCAAACCCAACCAAGCCATGCAAGGATACTCATTTGCGCCCCCAGCGGGGCCTCCCAAAGAGGGTCAAAAGAGTAGGTTGAGAGCATTTCTGGTCCGTTGATACGCTCGCTAATTCTGGCCTCTTCTCCTGGATGCAGATTATGTATTTGTTGATGAACATAACCGACACAAGCGACTAAAGGGTAGGGAATAAGATCCCATCGTATATCATACATAAACATAATACTGACCTCGTTTAGTGATGCGAGCCTGTAATGGTTGCCGAAAGAGAAAAATTAAGTGTGATGCAGCCACGACAAATACCTGGCCGTGCTCTGCGTGTACTCGACTCAAGTTGGTCTGTGTTCCTCCCACCATCGGGCAAGATGGGGACTTTCTCCCAGACGGCCAGGGTGAGTCCACGATGGAGACAGGGGGTCCATCCAACTCAGTCGATGGTCACGCATTCCCAGTTCCACCGGTGTACAGGAATAACAGCCAACCCATGAACACCATGCCCTCATACGACCAGATGAACATGTATTCCCAATTTGTTCCTCCCCAGGCCCAGCCGGCCATGTACAATGACCTTCGCTCGCCACCGATGACAATGCCCCCTCAAGCCTACCAACAACCTCAGATGTATACTGGGCCGCAAACACCATCGATGGGTACATCAGATAGAAGCTTGTACATTGATAATGATCAGTCAACTGCGGAGAACCTCAGTGAAGTACTTGGGGAACTCAAGATTGACGAGACCGGAATCGGTATGGAACCTTCCCTTCGTGCTAGCGGTGGCAGACCCACGTGTCGATTGACTAACTCTTCTCTCCACCAAAAGCTCCATATATAAGAAGACAACGGACAGATCGGGTTGAACCCGATGCTCCTGTTCAGGATGAAACTGAAGAGCGATTGCCTCCTTTGAGCACCGGGTCGGGTGCTACAATTCGAATTCCGCCCGAGTTGATGCCCGCGGAAGATGATGTGATGGCTTATTTCAAGATCTATTTTGATGAGATACACCCTTATGTTCCGGTCATTTCACGAGCCCATTTATATTACCAGTGGCAGCACGACCGCCGCTCCATTTCACCCCTTCTTCTTGAGGCTCTCTTTGCATGTGCCGGTCGATTATCTGATGAGCCTGCCGAAGGAGCTCAGTGGCTGGCTTTGGCTAACCGTAAGTTTTCTTTCTTTCTTTGCATTGGCTTACGAGAAATGACCTTCTACTGCTATGGCTTTGTGAGACTAACAGCATCCAGGACATGAAACTAGCTTCATGGATGTGCCTCGCCTGAGCACCATTCAAGCGTTGCTTCTCTTGCTGAAAGCCCGAGAATCACTGCCCAAGAAGGGTTACTATTATAGGTCTTGGCAGACGGTTAAGACCATTGTCTCGATGGCGAAAGACCTGGACATTCACGAGCACTATAGCAACCATGCTGAGGGCAAGCCTTGTGGTCTCAGCCCAATTGAATGCTTGGTACACACTCGAGTCTGGCAGGCCCTTTTGGTCGTTGAGGTCATGATCGGTGCGCCGCAAGGTAAGTTTTTACTTTAGAATGTAGAGCCAAAGCAAAGCGAGGATTGAGCTGACCACCGCAGGTCGTTCCGACTACGGAGTTGATCCCGAGACGGTGGACATGCGCCCGGTTTTGGACATCAGAGGACTTGATCACTACGAAATTGATCGTTCAAGACAGTATGCCTATTTTGTCCGCAACGCACATCACATTCGCATCATCACAGATATCTACCACAAAGTTAAAAAGCAAAAGGATTGGGGCGCGGATGCCCGATTCGTACAGAACAACCCCCTTTTCGCAGATTGGCTTCGAACCCTGCCTTCTGATCTACAGGTCAACTACCCAGCCGATGGTTCCCCGCCATGGCTTCCTTCTCACTTCGTGGGCAACATGCACTCTCATTGCCACCTTGCTATCATTCTGTTACATCGCCCTCAGCTTCTTGCCTCCCAATCCTTCGCCGCTGGGGGTGAATGGAAGATCCACATGTCGTTGTGCTATTCATCAGCAAAGAGCCTTTGTCGACTACAGGAAGCTATCTTACAACGGTTCGGTCTTTCGGGTCTGCTCTATATGCAGCGGGGTATCAACTTTGCCATTTATTGTATTCTGACATGTACAATGTTGCACCTAGTGAGTATTGAGACGCTTGTATGGATCGATCTTTTTGCCGCAATTTTCTGACACTGGCAGGTTGCCATCACCTCCCCGGACCCCGAGTTCAACTCAGATGCCCGGGAATTCTTCACCCGTCACATGAGAATCCTGGAGACCTGCTCAACCGCCTGGCCCATGCCTGAGATCCAGGCTCAAATTGATTCCCTCAGACTGGCTTTCTCCGCCGACATGCACCATCCCTTTGAACTGAAACCCAGTTTCCCCTACGGAAGTCCCTCGGAGCCTTATCAGCCCAGTCCGCCGATGGATGCACACTATCATCCACACTTGAATCAAGTCCAATCCAGAGTGGGTTTCCATGCGCTTCCAATAACTCCTCCTATATCGGCTGGTGCTGAAGACTCGAAGTCCGACGCCTCTTCTCAGTTACAATCCCTCGGAATGGTCGCCCATCAACCCCCCACTACCCATCCAATGGACGCCCCATTGGTCGACGAACAGAGCTGGGATCCAACCCGCATTATAACGTAAGTTTCCGAGTGCAGTCTCGTCATCCTCGTCAGACACATACTTACCGTTCACTATAGGCAATGGGATATGGCCTTTTCCGTGAACCCCTCCACCGTCAGTGCGAACTCTCCGCCGATGCCCATCAACAACACGGTACCTGGTGTACAAAACGTCATGAACTCTCAATACCCCGTCCAGTACGAAACACCTCACAAGGTACCCTCCGTCACCTCCTCCCAATCACTCTCCCCTCCACAATTCCAGGCACCCCCGGTGGTGTTCTCCGCGCGAGATTGGCAGCAAAGTGTTGCCAGTGTATACGACCCACAAGGAATGAAAAGACGGTGGAACTATCCAGGTGACATGGCCTCTGACGGCATGTCCAAACGCCAACGAGGATAGACTGAGAGAGATATATTTTGTTCCTATATGTATGAAGCACCATAGCGAATGAGCATCGCTACAATAGTGGAGATCCAGAGAGAACTCAAATGTCACATTAAGTTAGTGTACGATGGCTGAAATGTCGAGTCTCGATATGTATCCGAACATGGTTCCACGGCCTGATCTCATTGTCATAACGAATCTATTGTACTGGAAAGAAATAGACATTGGCTGATATGATATGGTTCAAATTGCCGGACGTTTATATGGGACAGATCGCAGGAATAGCGTAGAGACCGGTGTTTCTCAAGAACGTCTTTGCACGGGGGGGTATGTATGTCCAGTTGGCGTGGAAATAGGCACACTCTGGGTTGCGAGTGGATAAATCTCAAGATGGTGGTGGAGCCACTGGTCGTCTCTTGGTTGCCCATGACGTGACTCTGCCTGGTTTCCTTGATTTATGGGTAATAGGAATTTAATGCAAATCCAAAACCAGACATGCTGGGCAGTAGGTCATGACCAAGCTTTGAATCTCGTGTTGGCGGAACGTGGGATAGCCTGTTCGTCCAGAGGATTTGATGCAGCAGTAAACGAATCAAGCACGTCCACCAAGGCCTATCCGTTCTTCGCGCGATCTGACAATCCTAGCCTTGTCACCGGGAAGAGGCTTCAGTTCATCGCTGGGGTCGAAGTGGGCATTGGAAGCTCCCTTGGAGAGTGACTCGTTTTGCTTGTTTTCTTCGGACAGTTTTCGCAGCCTGGATTCTTCAAATGTAGCCAAGTCTTCTGAGGTAATGGCAATAGCCGTTGGCTTGCGGCGAAGCATAGTGGAAGTCAAGAGGATTAGACGACTTAAGGCTTGTTGTAGGAGGAGTTTCGGTATAGATGCTGATGGGTCGGGAGGGCGGTATGTCACGTGCATGCATTTTCCTTCAACCTCCGTGTTGATGACCCGCGGTGTCAAGACTCGTCTCTACCTCCGGTCCAGAGACACACAATACACGAGATGATTCGCCCCCAGCTGAGGCAGATCTCTCTGCGCTGTGAGCGTGTGAAACTGGGTCTTTTCACGCCCGCGCGCCAATTCTCCTACACCCGTACGGTGGCAGAGGATCAACCCCGGCCATCTGCACCATCTGGTAGGTACTCAATCGCAAGGCAATGCAAGAGATCCAATTGCAATTCTTTGGCCTTGATTACTTGGTGTGATTCCTGACATTGCATCCCAGGAAATGGCAGACATAATCCTCGTCCTTCGTCGGCTGCCCCCAACCGCCGACCTCACAACCCAAATGGGCCCCCTCGCTCAAACCCGAATTACACTCGCCCCCCTCGGGTGATTGACGCTAGATCGTTTGCCGCGTCAAAGGCCGGTGGTGGAGAGCAGCCCAAAATCATCCGCAGCCCCAGAACCCGCGGCGGTCCTCCCGGTGGTCGTCCCGGCGTTCGTCCAGGTGGTCGTCCAGGCGGTCAATCCAGCGGTCAACCTTTCAAGCGTAACGCCAAACCATTTGTCAAGGGAAAAGGCAAGGGCAAGGGAAAATTCCCTCGACGCAAGCGTGATTCTGCCGATGGCGACCAGGGCGAAGAAGACGCCATGGGGAAGCTCATCGAGCAAGTCCAGCAGCAACAAATCGTCGATGCCCGACCCACTCCTGTTCGCTACGAGCCACAGGAAGTCAGTCTCTCTTCACTGCGCATTACGTGGCCCAGAATCCCCACAGACTCCAATGCTCGCTCAGCTGCCGTTTACCAGGAGCTCTCTCGCCGCGGTGGCCGGATTGCGGGCGGTTACCTCTCGACCCGTGAGCTCGGACGCAGACTTTACGAGAAGCGAACAACCGTTTTCCACAGCGAGACTGAAAAGGCCGAGGCCCTGAAAGAGGCCGAACGCGTGAGCCAACGCTATGCCAACATGCACTCACGGCGTCTTGGTAAACTTTGCGAGCCCAAAGAAATCTCTTTCCTCAACCACACGCCCGAGAACCGTGACATGCAGAAACATGTGCAGCCGCTCGTTCATGGTGTCTACCCTCACGCTGGAAACACGCCAAGCTACGATCATCGTGAGCTGAGCAGGGCGCAAGACAGACTCAGACAAAATGCGACCTTTAGCCTGCATCAATCTCAGGACTTTGTGAGGAAGCTGAATGATCTCGTTAACCCGGGAAAAAAGCTTGTTACGGGCCAAGTGGCCAAGGAGAGCCCCAAGAAGATTGTTCAATGATATGTGAAGTAAATTAGAAGTGTTTGTATTATATATTTTTTGTCATGGTGTCTTTTCCATACTTTATCCAAAATTTGCTTCGGTGATAGATTTAGATGTACAAATTCGCCAGTTACTTCGATCCTTTCGCGTTGCTCAAAGCAATCATGCCTGTTCCAGGGTCTTTTTAGCGGCGTCAAACGCATCTTTGACCTCCTTGTGGCCTTGCTCTGTAACCTTTTCCATCTGATCGTGGGCTTTGCGCACGTCGTCTGGACGGGCGAGCTTCTTCTTTTGCAAATCCTGAAGACGCTTGTGTAAGGCGCCTCTAGAGTCGCGCACTACACCAGACGCCTTCTCAAAGGCCTGCTTTGCTGCTTGCACATTTTTATCCCGAGATTCCTTGGTGGGTGGTGGGATAGGAATGTTGAGCTGGAGGGTGTTGTGAGGATCAGGCTGGGGAGTCAAGGATAGGTTCGAAGAGACGATTGCTGAAGTGAGAGGTTTCAAGTGCTATCCAACTGCGTTAGCTATGACGGTCGGGCATTCTGAATGAAAAGGCTTGGGAAAAAAAATAACGCTTCCGGCGCATGGCGAACTCACATCCTCTTCAGCAGCCAAAAGAGTGACCATACGACCTCCTTTGGGAACGACTTGCGCGAGATCTCCAAGTTTGATAGTGTCTTTACTGTCCTTGCTTAGGTGGACTCGCAAGCTCTCCAAGACTGCAGTGTTGAACCGTCCTCCTGCGCGGAGCTTGGATAGATCATCCTTTAACCGGGCCACGGCGGTGGAAATCCCATTGTGCAATTGAGAAAGATCAAATGGATCCTCTGCAGCGTTCACAGTCTCGACAGGCTCAGGGTCTGCGCTCTTCTTGGCCTTGTCCTTCTTCTTGTATAATGTAGGGGAAATGGCGAAGCTGCGACTGTTTAGAGGTGTCGCATGTTGAACGCTGGACAGGACCTGTAGTGGCTGCAGCCGTTGAGGGCGTGCGGTTGGAATTCGAAAGGCAATTGAACGAGTTGAGTGGGTTATTATGCGTTGCATGGCGGGAGTAGGTTGAGGGAGATGTGGAAGTTCAAAATTGGAGGTCGAGCTCCGCCTTGCCCGAGACCAAAGCGTAGCTTGGAACCACACCACACGCCACATGCTATGCGCCATACGACTACTTTCAAGTACATCATTGTAGGCCTCGAGGTCTGGCTAAGTTCCAGATTGATATAGTTATGCCATGGTCATTACAAAGTCACTACAAAGTCACTACAAAGTGTTGAGAACAAAAGAAGAGATAATAATAATAGCGACAAGGTCATCACAATGTCATTAAATTGCAGATGGTGAACTTCGTCTACAAAAAACAAAACAAATCGTACTTTTCAAGAAAAGAAAACTGCGCCCAAAAGCCCGGCTTCATAAACAAAGCGTGACAGAGACCAACTCTGCCCTGGGTCTAGGTGCAGATTCCCTGAGAAGCCGAGTCTCGGGAAAGAGGAAAATTCGTTGGCCGTAAGTCTATGTTCATGTCGTCCAATGTATGCATTTACCGTGTGGCCATAGCCTTGGTGATCAGACGCTTGAGAGCAAGCTCCTTCTTCTTGAGGTCCTCGGGGGAGGAGTCCTCAACCTCGAGCTGGGCCATGGCGTCGGAGAGAGCGGACTCAATGCGCTCCTTGTTGCCGCGCTTGAGCTTCATGGACATGCTGGGGTCGGAGACGATCTCCTCAACACGGGAGATGTAAGACTCGAGCTGCTGGCGGGACTCGAAGCGCTTGGTGAAGGCCTCGTCGGAGGACTTGAACTTGTCAGCATCCTCAACCATCTGGTCGATCTCGGCGCTGGAGAGCTTGCCGACAGCGTTGGAGATGGTGATGTTGGCAGTGCGGCCGGAGGACTTCTCGGTGGCGGTAACCTTCAGGATACCGTTGACGTCAACCTCGAAGACACACTCGAGAGCGGCCTCACCGGCGCGCATGGGGGGAAGGGGAGCGAGGGTGAACTCTCCGAGGGAGGTGTTGTCGGCGCAGTTGGTACGCTCACCCTGGTAGACGGGGAACTGAACGGTCTGCTGGTTGTCGACAACGGTGGTGAAGGTGCGCTTCTTGATGGTGGGGACGGTCTGGCCACGGTTGACAACGGGGGCGAAGATGTTACCCTCCATGGCAACACCGAGGGAGAGAGGGACAACATCCAGAAGGAGGAGGTCAGCGGTCTCGGCGGAGGTGGCCTTTCCGGAGAGGATACCGGCCTGAACGGCGGCACCGTAAGCAACAGCCTCATCGGGGTTGATGCTCTGTAAAAAGATGAGTTAGTGATACATCTAGGTGGAAAATGACGAGAGACATCTCTCTCTCTCTCTCGTGGGGGGTTTGAAACATACCTTCTCGAGCTTCTTGCCATCGAAGAAGTCGCTCAGGAGCTTCTGGATACGGGGAATACGGGTGGAACCACCGACAAGGACGATCTCGTCAACCTTGTTCTTGGGCATGCCAGAGTCCTTGAGGACCTGCTGGACGGGGTCGAGGGTACCGGAGAAGGCCTTGGCGTTCAGGTCCTCGAAACGGGCACGGGTGATGGAGGAGTTGAGGTCCTCACCATCGAAGAGAGAGTCGATCTCAACGGTGGTCTGGGTAGCGTTGGAGAGGGTACGCTTGGCACGCTCGCAAGCAGTGCGGAGACGACGGAGGGCACGGGCATCACCGGAGAGGTCCTTGCCGGTCTTGCGCTGGAACTCCTTCTTGAAGTGCTCAAGGAGGTTGGTGTCGAAGTCCTGACCACCAAGGTGAGTGTCACCAGCGGTGGCCTTGACGGTGAAGACACCACCCTGGATGTTCAGCAGGGAAACATCGAAGGTACCACCACCGAGATCGTAGATGAGAACGTTACGCTCCTTCTCGGACTTTCCGGCACCGAGACCGTAAGCGATAGCGGCAGCGGTAGGCTCGTTGATAATACGGAGAACGTTCAGGCCAGCGATGGCACCGGCGTCCTTGGTAGCCTGACGCTGGTTGTCGTTGAAGTAGGCGGGCACGGTGATGACGGCCTTCTCAACCTTCTTGCCGAGCTTGATCTCAGCAACTTCCTTCATCTGTTTCGGGTATTAGCAAGCCGTTTCGATGATCTTGAGTGGTTGGTGGGCATTACCTTCATGAGGACCATGGAGGAGATCTCCTGGGGAGTGAAGGTCTTGGTCTCGTTGAGGTACTCGACCTGGACAACGGGGTTGCCACCCTGGTCGATGACCTTGAAGGGCCAGGACTCAACATCCTTCTTGACGATGGGGTCATCGTAGCGGCGACCAATCAGACGCCTGATCTCATGTTAGTTCACACAGATTCCTCACAAAGCCCCATATATATCTATCAGGCAAACCCCAATTGTGGGGAATGCGCAACAGATCGAAATTTCAAGGCGAAATTCTCCCCATGGGTACTCACTTGATATCGAAGATGGTGTTGGCAGGGTTCATAGCAGCCTGGTTCTTGGCGGCATCACCGATGAGACGCTCCTTGTCGGTGAAAGAGACGAAGGAGGGGGTGGTGTAGCTACCCTGGTCGTTGGCGACTAATTCAGCAGTCAGTATTGTGCCCACAATTCCTCATTGGAAGAGACAGAAGCGTACTGATCTCGACATTGGTGCCCTCGTAGTTGGCAACGCAAGAGTAGGTGGTACCTAAATTTTGCAAAAAGCCCTAATTAGCTGTGCGTTTTCAAAAATCGAGTCTTGAAGAGCATACCCAGATCGATACCGACGGCACCGTCGAAGACCTCAGTGTCGGCCATTATGATAATTGGTATGGGAATGAAAGGGAGGGATTTGGAGGGATGGTGGGGGAAAGAGGAAATTTTTTTCGATCGAAGCCGAGTGCATATTTAATCGAGTGCCACAACCGCAAAAAATTCAAAGGCGGTAAGTCATGTGACTCAACGGGTTTCTGTCCGTTTTGTTTGGACTTGGCTATTTGGTGATATTCGACCTCTACAGAGAGTATACAGAGTGCCTATATTCCTATCTGTGGGCAATATAGGCCGTGGTAGATGCTCTACTCCCTATTCGTCAATCTCCATCGCATCATGCTCATCCCCCTCTCCCTCCGTAGTCTCGGGAGCCATTGTAGTCATGGTAGTGGTAGTGTCAGTAGGAACAGGGTCACTGGTTCTCGACAGGGCAGCCGTCGTATTGCGTTCTCGGGCCCGGGCTCGAGACTCCAAGATCGCCTTGCGCACGTTATCATGATCCTGAGGCACGGTCAACGAGGTGGGTTCGGTATAGAGAACCACCTCGGTCCCCGTGGGTTTGGTGTAGAGCACCGATTGCGGTACCGATAACACTTTCTCGGCGAACGGGGCAAAGACCAGACCGGGCGAGTCCACGTCGGCCAATTCTTGCTCCAAATTATGAATGTAGGTGGTGTGGGGAGTGTCATCCAACAGCATGGTATCGGACGGTGGAGAGGGATCAGAATCCCCCTTGGATTTGGCCCGAGCGGCGATAGGCACGCGATTATCTAGAGAACAAGAAAAGAATCAAAACAACGTCAACCTCATCTCCTACATTTTCCCTGACCATTCACGGAGCAAGAGAAGGGGAAAGCCTTACCGATTCGGAGTCGACCAAATCGCTTTGCTAGCGGTTGCGCATCGGGGTCAGCTGGGGCCGGGCGCTTCTTCCCGTGAATTTCTTCATCGCGCGCCATCCACGAAGGAAGAGAGAAAGCAGGAGAGAATTGACCAGATCCAGGGAGCGGAATCCGGGGTCGCGCTCATATCTCTGAGGGGGTTTTTCTCGATGCGGGTGCTTGTGAGGAACGGGGCCTTGACTCATATCTTTTCCCCCAGAACCTTCTACCCTCGCTTTGTTCTCCCTCCGTCACTCAACCCTTTCACCCCCAGGATGGCCTCGAACACCGCAGACTGGTCCGCTCAGCGTGTCCGTGACACTTTCTTGGACTATTTTAAGCAAAATGGCCATACCTTTGGTACGTCTTCCTTCCATTGCCCGGTCGTTGTTCGTTTTCTTCTTTTTTTTGACCCCTCCAAAAACCCCCGCCATACTGAGATGATCGCCTATAGTTCCCTCATCCCCCGTCGCTCCCTTGTCGGATCCAACCCTGCTGTTCACCAATGCGGGTATGAACCAGTTCAAGTCCATTTTCCTGGGAACCGTGGACCCCTCGTCGGACTTTGGCAAGCTGAAGCGTGCGGCGAACTCGCAAAAAGTAGGAATTCACCGAACGTCCCCACGCACAATGGTCAGTTGGGTACTAACGCTGGGGGTTTTTTTTTAGTGTCTTCGCGCCGGTGGAAAGCACAACGTGGGTGTTCAAAGATGAAGCTGGATGATGGGTTGAGTATATACTGACTGAGTTGAGTATAGGATCTGGATGATGTGGGCAAGGACAGCTACCACCACGTAAGAGCGCCCCGTGATACAGTATCTTCGCTCTCAGAGGACCAGAGTTGCTAAACCGCCTTAGACATTCTTTGAAATGCTCGGTAACTGGAGTTTCGGAGATTACTTCAAGAAGGAAGCCATCACATACTCGTGGACCCTGTTGACCGAGGTCTATGGCCTTGACCCGAACCGTCTCTACGTCACTTACTTCGAGGGGAGTGAGGCGGGTGGTCTCGAGCCGGACCTGGAGGCCAAGGAACTGTGGAAGTCCGTGGGTGTCCCCGAAGATCACATCCTTCCCGGAGACATGAAAGACAACTTCTGGGAGATGGGTGACCAAGGTCCCTGTGGACCCTGCAGTGAAGTTCACTACGACCGGATCGGTGGACGTAACGCTGCTCATCTTGTCAACGAAGACGACCCCAACGTCCTGGAGATCTGGAACAACGTTTTCATTCAATATAACCGCGAGGCAGATAGCTCCCTGCGCTCTCTCCCCAACAAGCACGTTGACACCGGTATGGGCTTCGAGAGATTGGTGTCTATCCTGCAAGACAAGTCCTCCAACTACGACACCGACGTGTTCACCCCCATCTTCCAGGCTATCCAGAATGCCACCGGTGCTCGCGAATACCGCGGTCACTTCGGCGCCGATGATGTCGACGGAATCGACACGGCCTACCGTGTCGTTGCTGACCACGTCCGTACCCTGATGTTTGCGATCTCCGACGGTGTCATCCCCAACAATGAGGGCCGTGGGTACGTGATTCGTCGTGTGCTGCGTCGCGGTGCTCGCTATGCCCGCAAATACTTCCAGGTCGAGATCGGTAACTTCTTCGCCAAGCTGGTGCCCACTGTGGTCGACCAGCTGGGTGACATGTTCCCCGAACTCAGACGCAAGCAGCAGGACGTCATCGAGATCTTGGACGAGGAGGAGCTCTCGTTCGCCAAGACCTTGGATCGAGGTGAGCGTCAGTTTGAGCAGTACGCTCAGCAATGCAAGGTCAAGGGCACCGAAAAGCTCCACGGAGCCGATGTTTGGAGACTGTATGATACCTTTGGTTTCCCCGTTGACCTGACCCGGATCATGGCCGAGGAGCGTGGTCTCTGCATCGACGATGTCGAGTTCGAGGAAGCCCGCCTGAAGGCTAAGGAAGCTAGTAAGGGACAGAAGAAGACCGCAGAGAACACCGTCAAGCTCGATGTCCACGACCTCGGAAACCTGGAGAAGATGAACGACGTTCACAAGACCGATGACTCTGCCAAGTTTGGCCGGGGCAACATCACCTCTCACGTCAAGGCCATCTACCACGGCAAGCAGTTCCACAGCAGCACCGACAACGTGCCCGAAGGAGCGCAGCTTGGTGTCATCCTCGACTGTACCAACTTCTATGCCGAGCAGGGTGGTCAAGAAAACGACACAGGTAAGATCATCATTGATGGACAGGCGGAACTCGAAGTCGGCGACGTCCAGTCTTATGCTGGGTACGTATTGCACACCGGTTTCATGAAGTACGGATCATTTGCCGTCGGCGATTCCGTGATCTGCGAGTATGATGAGCTCCGCCGCTGGCCCATTCGCAACAACCACACCGGAACTCACATTTTGAACTTCGCCCTCAAGGAAGTTCTTGGTGATGCAGTGGACCAAAAGGGCTCTCTGGTGGCAGCCGAAAAGCTTCGATTTGATTTCTCCCACAAGAGCGCGATTTCCGATGCTGAGCTGGAGAAGATTGAAGCGAAGGCTACCGAGTACATCCGCCAAAACTGTGCGGTCTACTCCCAGGAAGTCCCTCTCGCCACCGCTCAGCAGATCTCTGGCGTCCGTGCCGTATTTGGTGAGACCTACCCCGATCCCGTCCGCGTTGTCTCCGTCGGCGTGGAGCTGGAAGAGATTCTCCAGAATGTGAAGGATCCCCGCTGGCAAGAGGTCAGCATTGAATTCTGTGGTGGAACCCATGTCCAAAAGACGGGCGATATCAAGGATCTGGTCATCCTGGAGGAGAACGGCATCGCCAAGGGCATTCGTCGCATCATCGCCGTCACTGGCGAGGAAGCACATGAGGTGCAGCGCATTGCCCAGGCGTTTAGCCAGCGCCTTGACAAGCTCAACAGTTTGCCCTTGGGTCCTGAGAAGGAACGCGAGGCCAAGCAGGTCCAGGTGGATCTCAACCAGCTCACCACCTCCGCTGTGGAAAAGGCCCGCCTCCGCGACCGCTTTGCCAAGATCAACAAGCAGGTTCTTGACGGCCAAAAGGCTCAGCAAAAGTTGGAGTCCAAGAAAGCCGTTGACACCATCACCTCGTACTTCGAGGCCCCAGAGAACAAGGACAAGTCGTGGCTTGTGGTCCAGCTGCCTATTTCGGCGAACTCCAAGGCTGTCAGCGAGTCCCTGAACCATGTCAAATCCAAATTGCAAGGCAAGAGTGTGTATCTCTTGGCCGCAGACTCGGAACAAGGTCGGGTCTCACACGGCTGTTACATCGCTCAGGTGAGTTGATTTCCTACATCCAATGCGTGGGGTATAAACTAACTGTTTTGCAGGAATTGAGTGACCAGGGTGCTTCTGCGAGCGAGTGGGCGGCCGTTGTTTCTGGTGCTGTTGGTGGAAAGGCCGGAGGAAAGGGAGCTACATCCGTTGGAAACGGTACCAACGCTGACAAGGTGGAGGATGCCATCTCCCTGGCTGCAGACTATTTGAGCAAGTTCAAGCTCTAGTGTCATTTATTTGACCGCATCTTCATGTTCTACTTTTTTTTTTTTTTTTCAAACCCACCTTTCTACCCCTTTGCTTCTCGGTGGGATATCATGTCCGCCATTGAAACCAAATGAGAGAAAAACAAAAACAGCAAGGTCCAGATGCTTAGTATCAAATTGACATGGAAATGATGGGCCAGCTTGGTGAATCTAGTAAATGAGATAGTAAATGTATTGAAGCTGATCACATTTCTCCGCACTGCACGATTGTGACATCTTGATTGGGTTTGTCTTTGGTGGTGCGCGTCTGTTCGACCATTTTCACAATCTCCATACCGTCAATGACTTGACCAAAGACCACATGCTTGTTGTTCAAGAATGGAGTCGCTGTGGTTGTAATGAAGAATTGACAGCCATTGGTGTGCGGGCCCGAATTCTGGCGGATGTCAGCAAAGCATTCTGATCAGAGCGATTTGGGACTCACAGCCATGCTCAACAAGCCCGGGCGATCATGGCTCAGATTGAAGTTTTCATCGGCAAACTTGTGCGTGCCATAGATAGTACACGATCCAGTACCATCACCATTGATGAAGTCACCACCTTGGATCATGAAATCTTTAATCTACGACAGGTTAGTTTCCGCGTGCATCTCGCGGGCTTTGGCACGTACCACTCGATGGAACTTGCTGCCTTTGTAGCCCTGAGGCTGTCCCTTGGGATTTTTGGTCTCGCCGGTGCAGAACTGGCGGAAATTCTCTGCTGTTCGCGGGGTGACATCTGCAAACAGTTCCATTTTGACCCGGCCGAGTGACTCTCCTAGGGTGAGTTAGTTACTGCGCTATCACGAAGGGGACCAGAACCTACCGCCAAGGGCGATATCAAAAAAGACGACAGGATTGGTCATTGTGAGAGGTGGCCTTGAGTGAAGAGGAGAGAGAGAGTAGAAGTATGGAAGAAGCAGAGTGCCATGTCCGCACCGCCTTTGGTTTTTCTACACGATTACTCTTCTCTAGGCCCGAGAATAAGATGATAGTACAGTTGAGAATTATTGATGTGGTCTATTCATAAATTAGAAAGAATGCTTGTAGTGTAGTTGGGATAGAGTCGTATAGCAGCATAGTAGTATAGTAGTATAGTAGGGTAGTGTGGCATTATATTGAAATATCCGTAGTACAAGGGGCAATTGTCTCACCTCGATTGGTATGTCCCTCACCGATGAAAGGGTTCTTAGAGACAAAGATCATCAGAGAGAGAATCTATAAGGAAGACAATAAGGAAGATAATAAAGGAGAGAGAGAGAGAGAGAGAGAGAGCTCAAGGAGAGAAGTAAGTTGTCCCGTGACCAGTCTCCGCATCCTTAAATCGATCAGCCTTTGAACTTCGGATCCACTCTTGTCCGTTTTTCTCTCTCTTTCCCTTCTCTCTGTGATCTCTTTTGATATGAGAATACCTTTGCTTCAACTCCTTGAAGCCCCTGCTTGCGGTTCTCCGTAACAGGTCTGACTAGATTCGAGATTCCCTACGATTTCAACCCCGTCGGACGAGTCGACTTTGGATTACATACAGGACCTGTACACGGAACACCAGGCATGATCGATTGGCAGGCTTAACTCTTCCACTGAACCAGCTCTGGGTGCCCGCTCTTATCCCGCTCGTCGTTCAGAATGTCCCCGACGTCAACAACAGCCTCTAGCAGTGCTGCGACAACCACGGCTGGAAGCGGCGGAGAGGGATCGGGGTCGAATAATGCCACAAGCTCGCCGTTGTTATTCTTTGTTGCTCTGGGATTCGGCGTGGTGTTTACCAACCTTTGGTATGTGGTGTGGTTTGCTCACGAGGCAAAACCTTGCGGTTGCCTGAATCCTGCCATCTAACAATGCGCGCAGGATCATAGTGGGCGTGAAATACTGTTTCCGCTACAATCAACGAAATCGCCAGCTTCGGGGCGAAGAAAGCGGAGATCCGATCGACCTGGCGACGATGCCGCGGACCCCTCGAAGGCGGAGGGAGAAGAAACTCATGACCATGGATGAAGTAAACGGGCGGTTCCCACTTGTCAAATACAAAGTGTGGAGGTCATCTCGCGCCAACCAAGGCCTTTCCACCGAGGGAGGCATCACCGCGCCCAACAGCAGGCCGCAGAGCCTCAAGGAGGAGAGGGATGTCGTCACCACGGTGGTGAATGTTTCTACGGCTGCAGAACCACATCCTACCAAAGGGCACGATCAAATGCATTCATCCGTGGCCCCAATATCGCCCCGAGGCTCCCATTTGGACTTGCCGGAGCAAAGCGTCTCTCCAGAGCCAGGGACCACCTCAAAATCAGACGACCCTCGCGCAAGTATCCAAGAAAAATGGCAACAGTCCGAAAACAAGGATATCGATCTTGAAGATGGAGAGGAGCACATCCGCAACGCGGTTCCCGCCGATCTCTTGCCCAACCCTGGGGATTCGTGTGCCATCTGCCTCGATGTCATCGAGGACGATGATGATGTCCGTGGATTGACATGCGGGCACGCCTTCCATGCCTCGTGTGTCGACCCATGGCTAACGAGCAGACGAGCGTGCTGTCCTTTGTGCAAGGCCGATTACTATGTCCCCAAACCTCGTGCGCAGACTGAAGCACAGTTAGCTGACCGTCGCGCCCGCCGGATTGCATCAAGCCCTGTAGATGCAATCCTCCGGCCGTCCCGCGTCGCCCACCACGGCAGTCGAGCCAATGGATTCCGAGTCCATATGATTTTGCCCGGCAGGGCATCTCAGTCACATCCCAACGACCTGAATGAAGGAGACACCTCTCTCGACCAAGATCAGCATCTGCGCAGGCGTGATGAGACTTGGATCCCCGGTCATGCTGCCAGTCAAGATCGATCTAGTTGGTCCAGATTTATTCCAAATCGACTTCGCCGGCCCTTCTCCCTTCCTGCAAGAGGTCCTCGTTCGCCGGCTGCTGAAGTTCCTACAAATCCCCCCACTTCAGAACAGCGCACACCCCGTCAAGTGGAGGCTGGAACCTTGTGACCGGCCTTTTTCGTCTATTCCCTCCTACCTCACGACTCACTTAATCATACCCTTACTTTCGCATTCTGGGACGACATCTGGAATGTTGCTCGAAGCATATTTTCCTTTGATAACGACCTCATCTGTGTATTTTCTTCTTTCTTGTCTTTTTTTTTTTCCCTGTCGAGTTTTGCTGTACTCGGACGGAGGCGTACATGGATAATGATCTGGCTGTATTTCGGTTTGGAGTCTGGATCACAGATATTTCGTGATGTTTTCTTTTCTTTCTTATTGCTCGCATACTTTTGACCATCCTGGGTTCATTTCGCTCGACTCGGGTTTCTCCGGGTCGTTATCTACCTATTGAGCCTGCTGGGCTTTACAGGGGCTCCACTTGCCCCGTCACGAATACATACTATCTTGTACATGATATGCAAATATTCGTCAAACTTATATAGTCCTTATGTACTCCGTGTAAACAACCCAGGTTCCGGCAAGCTGAGACAATATGACATGCTGCTAGACTGCGGTACAAAATGAAGCCCGAGAACAAGAGGGGCGGGGAAAAAAAGAAACATCGCCGACATAGTACATTCAGCCCCCGTGGACTCTCACATCTGGCTTCTGGGGTTGCTCACACCGGCACTGAGCGAATTGGGCAACTTTTCTGAGCCCATGCTGAAAAGCATGCCAATGGAGCTTCCAACCAAGAGGATGGCCAAAAAGCTGACGCCTGCAATAAGGAAAAAGGGCGAGCTAATGTCCTTCTTTTGGCAAGCAGAGCCACCCCATTGGACAGTTTTTGTGGTTCCATCGTTGTTTTTGACAATGCTCTGTTGGCACTTGCATGCATAGCAATTGCCCGTGGTTCCCTCCACCCCCGATCCAAATTTGAGATAGCAAGAACCATGACCGGAACAATTTCTGGTAGCTTCAGCACATGAGGAGTTAGAGGCATGACAAACAGGCGCCAGTGTTGACAGAAGCGGAGAGTCTTGGGCAGATTGTTTGGCAGGGTTGTGGTTGCCAGCTGATGACCACTGGGTCTCCGCACCTCGGCGGCGAAGTGGTGTGGATTGGTAACCGGATGGCAGAATCACAGCCGTGATTTCACGTTTGCTGACTGACGATGACTCGGCCAAGTGAGCGATCAAAGACTGGAGCAACTTAGGTCCAGCAATGGAGTCGCCCAGATTCTGCGATTGACGAACTCAGGTGAGTGACGATTCATGAACGCAACACATCAAGGGTTCCAAATACCTTAAAGGACAGCTTCAACATAGAGTCTTTACCATCATGGCTGGTCCAATCCTCCACGGAGTTGATGGCGGCAAGGGAACCACGGTCGAAGAGGCCAGATTGGCCAGCGAGCATGGGGTCCTGAGATAGACATTCTTGCGCAGTCTGGTAGGATGAGATTAAGGATTAGCGACATAATCTGGGCATTTCTGATGAATTGGTCTGTACCTGCGCCTTGCTCGATACAACCCCAGTGCCGTCATTGTGGGCACAATACTTTCCATGGTCCCCAGCTCCACCGAATGATCCCAAAAGATCTGCGTCGATGAACCCGGAGGAGACTCGGGGTACAAATATATGGCTTGGCTGGCTGGACTGCACATTTAGAGCTGTAGGAGCGTTAGAAAAGGGTCCTAGATTCAAGCCAATCCACTTACTGGTCTGCCGATCTAACCCCTCTAGGATCAAGATACTCTTCCCGGAGGCCTGAGTGCCACTGTGTCCACCAAAAAGGACAGACTCAGTTTCAGCGAACTGATTCAAATGATCCACGGTGTCTGCATCAACCGCTCCGAGGATCGACGCCACGGATGACTGCATGCGAAGCTCCAGGACAAGCCGAGCTTCATCTTCGGGGAGTTGTTGTTGTTTTGGTACGGCATTTAATGCACCCGCTGGAGTAGAGGGAAATGTCAATATGGTAGCATCCATGGCATTTACTTGCAATGCGCCTGTCGCGGCCATGGCAAGCAAAGTAGACACCCAACGCATATTGCCGAGTCGGATCGTGAGGGCCGAAGGGCAGTGGGATATGATTGCAGCTGATGTGTAAATTACCACGTCCAGTATCTCCCCTCAGGAGTATCGTTTGGTTGGCGATCTGAGTGATTTGGGGACACACGGAGTGCAGGGGAGCTACGAGGTCTCCGATAAGATATCACGTGGTCTTTTACATCTATGGCCGATTGTATTCGACCAACATCCAACCACCCAAACACTACATACCACATGAATTGGTAGACTGTGAGACCTTCTCCCCTCGATAACCACTCGGCACTATCTGCAAAAATCAAAATTCTCGAGGGATAATATATTCCGCTCTGAAACAATTCGATGTCTGGAGCCGGTGGCCGCAGTTACATAATCCTGTGAGCCTCGGGGAATTCGCCTTACGAGACACATCCTGTCCCTTTCGACTTTCGCCGATTGAGATGATTCGCTAGAGAGAAATCTGACAGGGATTGGCTTTTTCCAATGCTCCGGCTCAAGTATCTGCTTCGAAGTCCTCAAGCACGTCCGTCTCTCCTCCGTTTCACCCACACCGGTGCCCGTGCCAACTTCTCGCCAAATGTTCGACGCGTAAGGTTCAGGCGGCCTTGGGTCAGGTGAGTATTTTGCCGCAGGACTCGATGTGTTCAACAAGTGATAGACTAACGCAAATCTTCCAGGTCCTTGATTTCCAAATGTTTGCTCTACGGCACCGCCTTTCACCTATGGAGCACATTCGTGCTGGTCCAGTTTGACGACGACAAGGACGAAGATGCAGCCGCTGTATCTAGTCCCGATGAAACGGCTGCGTATCAAGGCCCCGCCGAGGGTGCCGAGAGTGCGGGGAAAGAATCGGTCGATGAAGATGCGCTATTCATTCCGCTTGCCTGGTCTCGGTTGCAGAAAGGCGAGCTCTATGCTACATCCGATCCTGAATGGCAGCAGTTCGTGAAATTGTCCAAAGATCGGGAGAAACTCCAAGCGCTCAGAGGTAAGTGACGTATCTTGTTGTCAACCGACGCCAGGGGCTCACATCACACGCGTAGACGAACTCGCCAACATTGTCCTCACAAGTGCAGGTGATCAGATGTCAAAGATCCTCGGAGATCCTCTGGCCTTAACAGGGTTTTGGCTAGTACATCAATTTCCGACCCGTGCCCCGCCTGGATATGTGCGATCGGGGTATGTCCCTTTCACCTTTGATGGCTTGCAGCGATAGTGGTCACTAACCGTGAACAGACTTGAGATAGCGAATGGGAGCATATCTTGGGTTTCAAAGCCGATGGACCCTGACATGGGGGATCGGTTGCAAATGTTTATGAAACCGATCCACGTGGTTCTCGCCATCAGAGATGCATATCTGGTTTTACTTCTAAGACAAGTCGAGCGCTTCCAGAATCCCACCGGGGCAGAAAATGCCTCGGGAATTCCCACCCATCCAAGTGCCCCAGAAGAGGGTCAAGGGAAGTGGAATGGGGAACAGGAACAACCGAATCTCCAATCACCTTCGACCGATGGCCTCAGAGAAAATATGCCACCCAACACCGAGAATACCAACTATCACCCCTCAGCCCTCATATCTCTATTGCAACGGATACCTCTCCCCGATCTCGGTCCTGGGTCGGATTTGCACTTGGCATCCCAGGCCTTCAAGCTACGGCTCAACAATGAACGGGCCCAAGACCCGGGAACGCCTCGTCGGGGTGCTTTCTTCATCACTGGCCCAGTTGGATTGAAGGGACCCAACGGATTCTGTCGATTTGAGGTCCGTGGCGAGTTTGATCCGGCTAAGCGTGAATGGCGGACGGTGGAGATGGAACTGAAAGATCTGAATATGCGAAGACAGAGAGCGATGGGCAATTGAAGAGGCTGTTATTTTCTTGTATATATATATATATATATGACGTTCATACTAAAATAGAGTCCTAAGTCCGTGCGTGATCTGGAAGATGACGCAGTCTATCAACAACGTTCCTCCCCACCCCCCACACTTCCCCTCCATACAACCAACCAACCTTGGAACTTTCACCTCTTGTCCTCCTCAACTCCTCATATCTTCTTCGCCTCCTTTTCATCTATTCAATCACCACTATGTCTGTTCCTCCCCATCTTGCGGGGCTCAAGCTCTCCGATGCCTCGCCTCAGGCATCATCACATACCCTCGAATTGTGTACGTCTTATAGAGTATAAATTGTCTCCTGTGGAAGATGTCAGAGTTGCTAACTCTATTTGTAGATCTGGATTATGTCTGCCCAGTTAGTGACACCGTACATGCAACTCGTGACTGGCCGCGACTAACCCATTGTTAGTTTTCGGCCAAGATGTACAATACATTTTACACCTTGAAACCTATGATCGCGCAAACGTATGGGCCGCGTCTTCAGGTCATCTTTCGGCAGCATATCCAACCATGGCACCCATCCTCCACTCTGACCCACGAGGCTGGAGCGGCGGTTCTACGAATCGCTCCCGAGAAGTTCTGGGAGTTCAGTGCCGCCTTATTCAAACGCCAAACGGAGTTCTTTGACGTCAGCGTGGTCAACGAGACACGCAACAAAACATACGAGCGACTTGCGGGCGTGGCAGCGAGTGCGGGAGTAGATGGGCAGAAGTTACTTGAATTGCTAACCATTAGCGAAACATCCGAAGATGGACAACTAAACACTGGGAACCAAGTGACCAACGACATCAAATGGATGGTCAAGGTATGCATACTCCCGCCTTGTTTCCACCACCTACTTTTCTCCGGCTTGGGGCTTGGGGCTGACATCGGCTAGACGGACCGAGTGGTGGGGGTCCACGTTTCTCCCACTGTCTTCTTCAATGTAAGGAAATTTGAGAGGGTAATATTGCAAGGTGCTAACACCAGGACCAGGGAGCTGAAGAGCGCAGCATCAGCAGTAGCTTCACCGCTGCCCAGTGGGGAGAGTGGCTCGCCAAAAACGTGATCTGATCTGATAGCCATGGCCAAGAAAACCCAGGGGCCTGCAAACGAGACAGATGCCGGTACTCGATGCAACACATGGATAGCCTGGATCTAGCGAGTCAATGGAATGGCAGGAAAGGAGATAAAGAAACTTTGTCTCATTCCGATCCGGTTATGAAGTTTTTGTGGATGTGGGACCTTAGGGAGCAATACTGTGAACGCGTGTGTCATCAATGACGACGAAGGAATATCTCCTCAATTGCTTAAATCTCCGAGGATAACACCATTCAATGAGAAGTTTATTGCTGCAATGGGGGTTGGTAGTTCAGAGGACGCCTGCAAGATCCGTCAGTCAGGCCGTCAAACAGACGGGGGGGGGCAGAGAACTCACTTGAAGAGAAGAATGTGAGGCTCCGGCTCGTGCACCTCGTAGTGCTCCCATCCTAAACTCTGCATGTGCATGAGTTTCCGTATACACCGTAACGCGACAATTCCACATACCTGTGTGATACCAAGCGCGCGCCATTCTTCCTCCCAGAGCAGTTTCAATGTGCCCTTGGCACTGTCAAAGTATTCCGATGGGATCTTCTTCAGCATGTTCTTGGGGAGCTGTACATGGCGGTATTCATATTTGTCATCGTTGTATCTGGTGATCTGTTAGGTTCCTTCACTGACCCAGAAGTCCACTGTACTTCTCACCTAGCCGAGTAGTGAATGGAATCCACAAACTCGTCGAGTTTTTCGCGCTCATTCTCCAGTAGGAGACGAGGCTTCTTGTTGCGTCGAGCGGGATCGATATCCATTGGAAGAAAGTAGGACTGACTGTTGCAGTCTGGAAGATTTGGCTGTCAGTAAAACCACTTCCAATCGAATCAACGCGAAGTGAGGACTTCAACTCACTGTGATTATGGCATGCAAAGAGGAAGCGCTCAGCTTGCAAAAGTGCGTTGAGGTGAAGAGAGAGGACGAGGTGTCAGAGAAGTGACGCGGAAGACGATATCATCGGAGTGTTTGGCGGGACTTGGGAAAATAGTGGGGGAAAATCGAATCGTTGATACCTCAGGTGTCAACAACATTGCTGAGTCATTATCAGTCCGGGGCAAAATTACATGACAATACCAATCTACAGTATGGGTATGGCCCAATGTATATATTCCGCTCCATGGAACCTCACGCCGAGGTCGATAAGGGATCTTGGCTGTAGCCCAATAGCTTTGAGTAATCATTCGGTCAGAATGGATATTGTCAGGATGCATAAATTATGTATTTCAGTACCGAGTGCCCCATCTTTTCTGCTATCCATGGATCTATATCAGGTATCACAAAGTGTATATGATACACAATACATGTAACAGGCACATACATACCTTACCTAATGCGGTATGACCGCATTAGACGCGTCCACGTTCCACGTCTCCCAAGCTTCTATACTCCGTACTCTCTTTGGTACCTCCTTCTGTACTCCATTGCCATACGTGTACTTCTATAGTACTTGTGACATATTTGCAACTTTTGATTCGACTTCAAACTTGACTCGTAACTCGTGATGAGCTCCAAACGACGATCGGCTGCTGCAGCTTCCCCAGATGTCAGATCCCGCGCAAAGCGTCAAAAGGTCTCCGTAAGTCTCCGCTCGATTATCGTATTCCCATTGGTAGTCAGGTCTGGGGTGGATTTCCCCATATTCATGATTTGTGCTGCGTGTCATCCTGAGCCTTCTCTCCTGGTGGCTGACCAATTTCATGGACAACAGGATGATGACATCGACGAAACATCCAGTCGTGTGTCCTCACACATAGAGTCAGAGGATGACGAAGATCCAGAATCGCAGGACTATTCCGAGGTAGACTTTGAGGGTGATAGTCTGCAGAGCGCTCAGGACAAGATCATGTCCGAGCTGACCAAGCTTCAGGATGATGAGTGAGACTGACCATCGGAACTTGTTTGTGCATGTTGTACTAATCCTCGGTAGCGGCCAAGAAGTAGCTTACCCTTTCATTGGGAAACCGGATCGCACCTTATACCGGGACTATTATGAGCTCATCCAGCACCCCGTTTCGTTGCGAAGTATACAGAAGAAAGTTCGGGGCACGGACAGCCGAAAGAATACATCTAAGACAACCGCTTATCCAACTTGGCAATCCTTTGAGGAGGAGGTCAGCTACATTTGGCGAAATGCCAGGGAATACAACGAAGACGACAGTGAGATATCGGCGCTCGCGGGAATTCTAGAGGTACCTTTGAGCACTGCCCCACGCTCCAATGCAAGCCAACTAATTTGCAAACTTAGAACTATTTTTGGAATCGAGTTGCGGAAGCCAAGAAGCTTGTTCCGAACCCCCAGGTAGATGGAACCCTTGAGATGCCTCGCATCAAATTGAAGATGGGCGCATCGGTACCACCAATAACGGGAAGATTAACCTTGAAAATGCCTGCACAGGGTTCTGAAACGATATCCCAAACCAACGGGCAGCGATCGAATACCTTGGCCAACCGCGAGCCTTCGGATTCACAACCAGAGGCACCCGGTGGATCAGCTAGCCAGAATGTCAGTACATCACCTCCGGCACGGTCGTTGAGGAACCTTAACAGCCCCGGGGCGAGTGTGGGTACCACAGCTACCTCAGATCAACCTTTCCTGGGTGCACGGGGGCTATCGAGCGTGGTCAAAGCCGAAACACCGATGTCGATTTCCACACCACAAGCCCCGGCGCGTGCAGCTCTCGGGACTTCTGCTGATAGTGCTCGTCAATTCTCTCCCCGTAAGTGACATTCTCCACTTACTTTTCTAACATTCAAAAACCTGCTTGCCTTAAACTCTGTGCTGACCCCCTTTGCCAGCTAACACACTCTCGTACCAATATCCTGGCCCATCACCCATGGATTGCGTTTTGAGACAATCAGGCCAAGGTTCGTGCTCGTTTGTGTGTGACTCGGCGATCCTTTTCTTCGGCTAACACTATGGGCAGATGCAAGCATGGCTCTCATCCGCAATGTCCAGATCGCCACGCACACTTCCTTGTCACTGCAGCCTGATTTTTGTCTCGACATTCCGCCATCGTCGCTTGTATCACAACAAAGTCTCATGATTCATCTTCCCTCTTCACATAATCTACTGACTCTCAAGCCTCGTCTGGCAGCCAGTACTGGTCAGCGACAGGTGAAGATAGTCGCTCTAACTGGAATGCAGCGTTTGCAGCCGTCTGGTGATTCATCTACACCTGTGTATGACATCCGTTTGCACCCCGGTATGACCAAGGTTGATTTGGAAGCCATTGCGGGACCGGCCAGGGGGGTTCCCCGAGCTGGCCCTCCTGGCGCTGATGTGCAGTATGAGCGAGTCACAGTGTTTTTCAATCTACTGCACTGACTCTTGATGTTCCGTGTTAGGGAGGGATGTATGATAGGTGGCTTGGTAATACTATGAATACTATGAGTGGGCTGGGGACACTTGCTATGTACACAATATAGCGCAATTTGATACATCTGCATTGCGTGTCTGTTTTCTTCTTTCTTCTTTTTGGGGCGGGCATTTCCATAAGACTGGATGATAGATGATATTCTGTCCCTGCCGGTCAGTTCTTCGGTCCTTTGGACCCGCATGACCTCGCCATCAGTTGTTGAAAAAAGCATAGACAGGACGAGCTGTCATTAAAGCGATCTTACTATGCTTGAATCACTAATTCCCACCCTCTCCCCCTGATGCCTTGTCTGTATGAAGTGCGTAGCCCATCATCACTAGATCCCGAATTCTATCACAAGAGCTCCCCCCATTATCTATAGATGTATGGGTACCCAGCTGGATGAGGCTCTATCCTCTGATCGGAGCATTTCGGTTGAGAGAGGAGGGATCTATGGATCAACAGAGATACCCGCCAAAAATTGCTGTGGAGCTTGAACATACTGCCAGACTGCTGAACCGCCAAATCGCCAACCATGCAGAAAGCACGTATGTTAAAAATGAAGTGATTCTATTGTAGAATTAACAGTATAATTACTATAAGATGTATATAGTCATCGTAACTTGTTAGGGATCCAGCCTAGTTGTATAACAAATTGTAGGGTTCTCAAAGATAAAGAAGAATTTGATGAAGAGGAGAAAATTTAGCGCGAGCTGTGAAGGGCTAAAGCTTATTGATTCAATTAAGCTAGGCCAAGATACTGTTTGTAATATTCTTATTGTCACGCAGCAAAAGTAGAAAAGAAAAAGGATCTCAATTATGGTCTAATAATGACGATAGCAGAACTGAATAGAGAAAGAAAAGGGAAAGAGCGAGCAAAGTGTAACGGGGTTTTCTCCATGTTTCCCCGTGACAATGAATATGTCACGGTCCAGAGAGCTGAGATCCGCTGTTTATATTGTTTGCATCTGTAATTTACTATCCAGTTCACGTGATTACTAAACCTGATAAAAAGAGTCGAGTTTTATATAATAAAAGATAGAGATTTTATATCCATTGTTGGAACGCCTGCGTACGATCTGATTGGTCCGAAGAAACTGTAACTTGTCAAGTTGTCTATGCCTGGAGTTTCAGGTGTCAAACTTCCTAATCGGGTTAGAGGGGTGTTTTTTTAGTAAAGGGCGGTGTTTTTGTATCAACCCCTATATATATAATATTACTAAAAAAGATTTAAAAAAAATAATTAACTCTTTTTAGCAATTTAAAAAAATAGAATTAGTAATAATTTAATTATAAAATAGTCTTAAATCTAATAATAAAAAGAAAAGTGTTGGAAGGGAGTTCCTGTCGTTGGTGGATCACGTGACCGTGACCCTCCTGCCTATTAGTTCTCGCTCCTCCATAGCTTCTCTCTTCTTCTTTCTTTCTCTTCAGACGCACAATACTATTCTTCGAATAGCCTCCTTTTCTTCCTGCCTACGTTCTAGTAGACCTTCCAAGAAAAAGATTAAATAATATATTAATCTTTTTAAAAAAATATCTTAATATCTTTTAAAAAGAGATATAGATTTTTAATTTTAAAAATCTTTTTTTAAAAATATCTAATAAATATATCTCTAATAAATAAAAAATACTTATAATTATAAATTATTTATATATTAAATATAAAGATAAATAATATATTTTTTCAAATAATATCTTAAAATAACCTAGAATTAAAGTCTATTTAAGATCTAGACACTTTTTTAATTATATAATATTTTTAATCTAAAATCTAAGATTATTAATTATCAGGATCGCTGGATTTTGATGTTAGACCTGGATGCCTGGATGCCTGCCGGTCTACTTGGCGAGGCAGGTTTTAGCGAGATTACGTGATCTGTCACGTGTATAGGGAGGATAGGAACCTTATTATATAGCACTTGACAGCTTTCTTTTTCTCTCCTTTCCTTTCTTAGTTTTATTATTATCGTTTTTTAGATTATAATAGAGATCTTTTTTTTATATTTCTTGGAAGGTCTACAAGATCGTAGGCAGGAAGAAAGGAGGCTATTCGGAGAATAGTATTTGTGCGTCTGAAGAGAAAAGAAGAAGAAGAGAGAAGCTATGGAGGAGCGAGAACTAATAGGCAGGAGGGTCACGGTCACGTGATCCACCAACGACAGGAACTCCCTTCCAACACCCCCCACGAGATCATCCATCTATCTCTTCGAAAAAGAGCCCCCCATAAAGCTAGCAATGACGTAAGAAAACGTAGCACAACATCACCAAGTTCACGGGTAAGAAAGGGCAAAGGGGCAAAACAAAAGGTGCATCCAGGGTCCAGGGAATGAGCAAAGAGTGGTCCAGTAAGCAAGGTAAAGTGGACTGTACAGGCAGAGCGCGCAGTGTTAGGTGACATCCCGATTAGGAAATAGAGGTAGTTTCGCAAAGAGGTGCTTAATCGTCAGGAAATCCTTCCCAGGGAGGGGAGGAAGAAGCGATTCCTTCCCATGCGGGCGAGGAATCCGGCGAAAGGGCGTTGGTGACGGTGTTTTCCACTGATGAAGTGCCAGCATGGAGATCTGACGACGACGAGCTGTCATCGCGAGGGGTCGCTGGCGAGCTGCTAGTATGGGGATCCGTAGCATGGAGAGCCGCGGGGGCCGTATCTGCACGAAGCACATCGTTAGGAAGTTTTCGCAAATTGAGCATAGTTATCTAGCGCTGAAATAAGACGCGGGCGAGGGGTTTTGTGAAGCTATCCGCTGCCATCTCCGCTGTGGGGATCTTCGTAAAGACGACGTTGCTAGTTTTGACTTCTTCCCGAATCTTGTGAAATCGTACAGAGATGTGCTTTGTATTCGCATGAAAAACGGGGTTTTCGGATAGGGCAATTGCCCCATTGTTGTCTGCCATGATTTTGACAGGTTTGAAGACCCGGACGCGAAGCTCGGTGAGTAGGCGGGTAAGCTAGATGGCTTTCTGGGTCGCGAGGGCCTGCGCGATGTATTCGGATTCGGTGGTCGAGGTCGCAACGCAGGGTTGTTTCTTAGAGGTCCAGGAAATGGGTCCTCCGTCGAATATGAAGACGAAACCGGATGTAGATAGGGCACTCTTGGAATGAGGGCTAGACCAGTCTGCGTCGGAGTATCCAATGAGCCCTAAATCTCGGTATTCGGGGACAGGATCTGGGTCCGCTAATTCGGGATCGAGTATGTCGCGTACTCGATTCTCGGCGTCGTAAACGGCGGTGGGGCCCTTGGCCAGATAGTGCCGCTTGTCCACGAAGAAAATGTATAGGTCCTTTGAGCCCTGTAGATAGCGGAAGACCCGTTTGAGGGCAGCCCAATGCTGTTCGCCCGGATTGGTCGTAAAACGAGTCAATTTAATGACGGGGAACGAGATGTTGGGGTGAGTAGACACCATCAGCCAGATGAGAGAGCCAATTTGTTCCTGGAACCGTTTCACATCGGTTTTGGACGCAGGAATTTCAGCTGGATTCGAAATAAGGATCATCCTCTCATTCATTGGCGTATGGGCGCTATTTAGCTCATGCAGACCAAATTTTAGCAGGGTTTTGACGACGTAGTCCTCTTGGGAGAGATAAATCCCTTCCGGACGACGAATGATGTCTGTTCCCAGAAACCGCTCGACTTCTCCCTTGTCAGTGAGGTCGAAGTGCTTTGCAAGCTCAGTTTTGAACTGCACAATGAGTTTGTTGGCCGGGGAAGTGATAAGTAGGTCATCGATGTAGATCAGGACGTAAATGGGGCCATCTTTGGTAAATTTGACGAAGACAGACTGGTCTGATTCCAGCACGGTGAATCCCATTTTGATTAGGACGTCACGAAGAAGTAGATATCATTCACGGGGTGCCTGTTTTAGACCATTTATGCTTCGAAGAAGCAGGCCTATCATCCCAGGGAATCGCTCGCGCTCTTCTTCAGGAAGCTCAATATAGACGGACTCCTTCATTTCCGCGTTTAAAAACGCAGTAATGATGTCAACATGATGAAGGGGCCATCCATTCTTAGCCGCAATGGCTGCGAAGACTTTGAACGACATGGGCTTCGAAACGACAGTGTAAAGTTCATGAAAGTTGACGTTTTTAACCTGATTGAAGCCGCGGCAGACCAAGCGAGCTTTGTAGGTGCCATCGTGTTTAATCGTCCAAACCCAGCGAAGGGTAAGGGGCCGTTTCTGACCCTTTTCACGACTAACGACGCGCTAGGTGCCATTCTCATTGTGGCGTTTCAGCTCCTTTTTTGCAGCGACAAGCCATTTATCGTGCTCCAGGCAGGTCATGGCCTGTTTCCAAGTGTATGGGATGTAACCGGGGTCCTTGGGCCCTAGTTTGGAGGGTTTATCCTTGTCGAGAACCGCAGAAACATAGAGTTCTTTGGTGGCATCAGGATTGCTTGCCAGCATGGAGGTAACGTCAATGTCCATCTTTGTATGCTCCTTCAGATGTTGCAAAATCGCAGGAGACGGCGGATTAACCGTCGTGTAGTGGATTCCATGCGAGGGGATCGAAACGAGAGAAGTCAAATGGCGATGTCTTGACAAAACAGATGCTACTTCCTTTTTGGACGGATACTGCGCGTCGTACGTCGGTTCTCCACCAGAGATGTCGATGACGATCTGCGGAGGAACGTGACCGGGCGGAGGCACCGTAGACGGGCGGTTTGATGCAATTTTAGCACTTGCAGGTGCAATTGAAGCAGGCGGAGTGGCCGCTATGGCACTCCCTTGGTGTTATCCCTGCTGCATCTTCGCGATCCGTTCAGATCGGCGTAGCTGAGGAACCGGACGAGCGTCACTTCCACCATCCATTTGTGCCTCCCCTAAAGCCTCTTCGCTTGTAACCGTTGGACAAGAAGGGTAAATTCGAGGCTTCGAAGCCGTTTGAACCAGCGGAGGGAGCGGGCGCGCAAGAATCGGCGGAGATCGAGGACGCGAAGGAATTGGGGGCGATTTGGGCCTTGCAGGAATCGGAGGAGATCCAGGAATCGCAGAATCGGCAGACGGCTAACTATCCATCAGAAAATCGATGGGAACAAACCTTGCAATCTCCGCAAGGGAGCGCTTAGATGGAACTGAAGTGAATCGATCCCCGTGCATCTGCTCTCCCAATTTAGTGTTGTATTGGGGCTTAGGCAAGCTGGCTTCCTTGATTTCATTGAAAACGATGTTGCGAGAGCGAGTCGTCTTCTTTGTGCGGATGTTGTAGATTATATAGCGATTCCCAGTATCGTAACCGACTAAACGGCCCTCATTTACGTGGGAATCAAGCTTGTCAACGCGCTATTCTTTGTCAACATGATACCAAACCTGGTATCCTAATGCCTGGAGATAAGAGATATCCAGCTTGCGGCCATAGAAGGCTTTATATAGGGTCATGTTAATTCGCGAATGGTACAGTCGATTGATCGTATGGTTCACTCCTTGCAAAATAAGTGACTAAAGGTGTTTTGAGAGCTGATTTTCGACTATTACAGCGATCATAGGTTCCACCAAACGTCTGTTGGACTGTTCGGCTACGCCATTTAGCTGCTTTGTGTATGGGGGCGTCGGAGATGTAATAATGTCATGATGCTCGCAAAAGGCCCAAACGGGCTTGTGAATGGGGGCATCGTCTCCCTGAATCCGTTTGACCTTAATCTTAAACTGCTGGTCCAAGAAACTAACCACTTTTTGTAGATTTGGAAGGATTTCGGTCATCGATTTCATCGTAAAGACCCACATGTAGCGGAAGGCATCATCGGAAACCGTTATGAAGTAGGTCTCACGCTCGTAGCCCGTATGAGAGTAGGGTCTCTAGGTGTCAAAGTGTAGTAAATCACCTGGTTTGGTGTGAATTTGGTGCTCTTTACCATACGGAAGCTGATGGCTTTTAGCGCTGATGCAGGGAACGCAGGAGTAGGTGACACCCTTACCCTTTTTGAGGGTCATCCCAATTGTATTATGTTCCATCTTGCGAACTCGGTCCTCGCTGGCGTGACAGGCACAACGATAGGCTAAATCGATGGAAATGGGGTTATTCTTGCGCTTCTTGGTGGTATTGACATCTGCAGAAGCAACTGTGTTTGCCGCGTTTGCGGTATCTTGACTGTTTTGGGCCCAAAAACCGTCTTCTAGACCATTGATGAGGTCCTTAGATGAAAGTAGGTTGATCGAGGGCGAACAGATCGCTTGCACAGTGCGAATAAAGTGTTTCATCGAGTCCAACGAACCCTCCAGACATCTAAGCTAGTAGTGGTCCTTGACGAGGTTAGCGGTGCATAGGTCCACGATTTTGGACCCGTTTTTGCGTGAGAAAATAGCCTTTTTGGCCTTAAAGCTGGTTTGGTAACCCTGTTTATCAAGCGTGGAGACAGAGATTAGATTATTGTTCAATTCTGGGGCAAGCTAGACCTCTTGAAGAAGCAGTTCTCCAAGGTCCTGAGCGACAGGATCCTAAACGGATAGAACGACGTCACTAAAGCTCTCAGTAAAGAAACGTTGACCTGTTGCGGTAATGACGGGTATGCGGTAAGGCTTGAAATTGGCAAAAATCGACTGGAAGGGCGTCATATGCTTGGAAGTGCCAGAATCGATTATCCAATCGAATTCAGTAGACGACGACGGAGAAATGGCAGCATTCTTCGACATCTAAATGCCGACTTGCTGTGTCCAAAGGTCATCGTAATAAGCGAATGCTGGATCGATAACCGCCATGTCAGCCTGTATACCGTACGCCGGCGGGGCGTTAGTTGACGGAGTAGGGGCAGTCGTCGAATTGGCTGAATTGGCTGAATTGCTAGAGCCACTCTTCTTCAGATGGTAGTCCTTGGGCTCGTGAATTCCCTAAGACTTGTGATACTGACAATAACGAGCATTCTTGTTGTTTTTGTACTTCTCAGGCTTCGGAGGAGTTGATCCCTTGCCTTTGTTGTTTTTGTCATCTTTCTTGTTGTTTTTAGATGACGAAGAAGTACCTGTAGACGGCGGAATATTCCCCAGAGAGATCCCGGCGGTTGTCGAGTTCGTGGAAGGAAGATTCGTCGACTTATTGTCGCTAGAATAAGCGTATTGGATCGACTTATTGGTCGTTTCGGAAGTGTAGAATTCCTGATACATGGCATGTGCGTTCGTCGGTTTGAACATCTGGACAAAAGCATTGCAGCGGGGATTCGACATGATTGCGGTCATAAAAGCCGCATACTCCCATTTAAAGAAGACCTTGTTTGGCGTAATGGTCTCTTCATAGTCGTGAAGTGCTTTTTGGAACTTGTTTGCAAAGCCAGCGGCATCACTACCCTTGTAACGAAGCTCATTCCACATCCTGAATCTTTGTACGATCGCCTGGGACAATCCCTGTCCGTAGAGTTTCTCGAGGGTGATAAAGGCCTCAAAGGGCATGTCGTATATTGAAATCGCCGATTTAACATTGGCGTCTATACAGATATTGAGGTAATTCATGATTCGGGAACAAGCGATAACCCAAGTGCTCTGGTTCTACTAGAAACCGCTTTGGAGCTTGTCGTTAATCTCATCCAGGGATTCCTGAACTTTGCTGAGATCAGACATAGTCGGAGCATCGATGTCCTTCTTAGAATTGTCGAAATTGACGAGTTGGGGCTTGGTCATCTTCCCAAGAAAGTATTCGCGCTCAACGATATCGTCGTTGATAGGAATAAAACGCGGTTATACAGGAGGACTAACAATACCCAGTGTGATACCCTTAAACGCATCGTTTTACGCATTCAAAGCATCCAGGAACTTAATCCGCCAGTTTGCCCAATTAGGCTCCCCTCGAAGCTTAGGGACGTTCTCAAAGTAACGGATATCGGCGGAGGAAGTAGGAAGGTTCAATTTGAATTGCATAGTCCACGTTTTGACGGATTTAAGCTCTTCATTCGCCAGGTTGACGTAGAGCTCGCGACTGCCGGCGGGCAATTCAATGAAAGGAGAGGGGGTTTCAGACATGTTGAGAGACAGGAATGTATCTTCAATAGACGCAGACTGTGTAATTGGACTGAAATCGGGGGTTGAGATGAGGGAATGGGTTGTCGAAACGCGCGGTGGTTTGTACGATGACGCCACAGTGTCAGGACTGGACGTAGCCTTGGATGGCTATGTGGTACACGCGTGAGGATCGGCAAATGTGTTGTGGTGTCGCTGTCGTGCTAGACTGTCGCAACGGAAACCCAGCTGTCGCCCGTCGGCAAAAGCTGCTTGCTGGAAGAAGAGTTTGTGGTCACAATATGCGGGGAATGCAGTTATTGCACCAACTCTCGATTTGTGTAGGAATCGCTGGCACGGCGGAATCGGAGGATTCGACGGAGAAGCGATGGAAATGCTGTCACGGCGAAACGGGAGGAATCGGCGGGGCAACGAGGTATCGGCGGGGATCGCGGGGATCGACGACGATGGAGAGAGATGCTGTCGAAACGGGAGGAATCGGCAACGAGGGATGAAGCTGTCAGATTACCGGATTAGGAAGGTAAAGCTGGCGTTGAGACGATCTCTCGGGATGACTGCTGCAGACAGGCGATCCTTCTGATTCGTCGGGATTGTCGAAGCGGGGAAGCTTCGGCGGGGTTGATTGGTTGGCTCGGCGCACAGAGCCGGGGTAAGCTTCAGCGGTTGATGGTTAATCAATAGCGCGCTAAAGGACTCATAACCTCTTGGAAGGTCTACAAGATCGTAGGCAGGAAGAAAGGAGGCTATTCGGAGAATAGTATTTGTGCGTCTGAAGAGAAAAGAAGAAGAAGAGAGAAGCTATGGAGGAGCGAGAACTAATAGGCAGGAGGGTCACGGTCACGTGATCCACCAACGACAGGAACTCCCTTCCAACAATATTTTACTAGTTTGATATAATAATAGAATTTATTTTAACTTTTTATATTTAATAATAAGCACTTATAGATTCTTGTCTTAATGTTAATTAAGTAATTAATTAAAAAACTTTATTAAAGTAGATTAGACTAGAAAGTATTATATCAAATTAATATAATATTTTTATCTTTATATAAAAAAAAAGAAGAAGTATAAAAAGATAATATATAAATTGATAAGATCTTTTCTATCTTTAGATCTTTTTTATTAGCTCGAACTTTTATTTTAGGTCTTATTGAATAATATATAAATAAGAATATAAAAATATATCTAAAAACTTTATTAGAAAGGAATATACTATTAAGCTAGCTAAGATATATTAATAGATAATAGATAAATATAAAATAATTAAGATTATTATATATGAAGAGAAAAAAGAATTAAAAAGATTTTATAATATTATAGATAAAATAAATCTAATAATTAAAGATAAATATATTAATATTATTAATTTAAAAAAAAGATTATTCAATTAAAAGTTTATATTTAATAGCTATATAAATAATAAGTAAATAATTTATTAATTATAAAAGCTATATTTATATATAAGATTTAAAAGATATTAGATCTTTTTATATTTAATAATAAAAAGACTATATATTTTAAATATTAGATTATTGAAATTTATTAAAAGCTTAAGACTAATATTGATTATTTTTTATCTTTATTTATTTATAAGATCTATATAATTAGCTATTATAAAAATAGAGTTTATTTTTTCTTAGAAGATCTACTAGAACGTAGGCAGGAAGAAAAGAAGGTTATTCGAAGAATAGTATTGTGCGTCTAAAGAGAAAGAAAGAAGAAGAGAGAAGCTTTAGAGAAGCGAGAACTAATAGGTAGAAGGGTCACGATCACGTGATCCACCAACAACAAGAACTCCCTTCCAACACCTTCTACGAGATCATCTATCTATCTCTTTAAAAAAAAGAGCCCTCTATAAAGCTAATAATAACGTAAGAAAATATAGTATAACATTATTAAGTTTATAGATAAGAAAGGGCAAAGGGGTAAAACAAAAGATATATCTAGGGTCTAAGGAACGAGTAAAGAGTGGTCTAATAAACAAAGCAAAGTAGACTGTATAGATAGAGCGCGTAATATTAGGTGATATCTCGATTAAAAAATAGAGATAGTTTTACAAAGAGGTGCTTAATTGTTAAGAAATCTTTCTTAAAGAGAAGAGGAAGAAACGATTTCTTTTTATATAAATAAGAAATTAGATAAAAAGATATTAGTAATAGTGTTTTCTATTAATAAAGTGCTAGTATAGGGATCTAATAATAATAAGCTATTATTACAAGAGATTATTAATAAACTACTAGTATAGGGATTTATAATATAGAGAGCTATAAAAGCTGTATTTATATAAAGTATATCGTTAAAAAGCTTCCTTAAATTAAGTATAATTATTTAATACTAAAATAAAACACGGATAAGAGGTTTAATATAGCTATTAATAGCTATATTATATATATATGAGAATCAGCAAATATATTATCGCTATCGCGCTAGGCTATCACAATATAAACCCAGCTATCGTCCATTAATAAAAGCTACTTGCTGGAAGAAGAGTTTGTAATCATAAGATATAGGGAAATTATACTAACTTTTAATTTGTGTAGGGATCGCTAGTATAATAGAATTAGTAGATTCAATAGAGAAGCGATAGGAATATTGTTATAGCAAAACGCGAGGAATTAGTGAGGCAACAAGATATTAATAGAGATTATAGAGATCGATAACAATAGATAAAACTATCAGATTACTGGATTAGGAAGGTAGATCTAGCAATAAAACGATCTCTCGAGATAATTACTATAAATAGGCGATCTTTTTAATTCGTTAGGGTTATTAAAATAGGAAAGCTTCAGCGAGGTTGATTAATTAGCTCAACGCACAGAGCTAAGGTAAAAGCTTCAGCAATTGATAGTTAATCAATAGCGCGCTAAAGGACTCATAACTTCTTGGAAGGTCTACTAGAACGTAGGCAAGAAGAAAAGAAGGCTATTCAAAGAATAGTATTATGCGTCTGAAGAGAAAGAAAGAAGAAGAGAGAAGCTATAGAGGAGCGAGAACTAATAGGCAGAAGGGTCACGGTCACGTGATCCACCAACGACAGGAACTCCCTTCCAACATTTTTATATTAAATAATAACTAGATCTCAAGTTTAATAAGTCTTATCTAGATATTAAAAATATAATTTTCTATTTAAAAACTATCTTTTATAATCTAAATTATTGTATTAAAACCTTTATTATATATTATAATATAAAAATATCTTTTTTAATTAAAAACATTTCTCTTTACTTGATTTTAATGCTTTAAAAAGTATATATATATACTATTATATCATAGAGATGATAGTTATATTTTAGCATTTATATTATGTTCATTCTAATTATATAACTAAAATATTATCAGGATCGCTGGACTTTAGTGCTAGACCTAGATGCCTGGGTATCTGACGGTCTACTTGGCAGGGCAGGCTTCAACGAGGTCACGTGATTTGTCATATGTATAGGAGGATGGGAGATCTTATTATATAGATCCTAATAGCTCTCTTTCTTTCTTTTCCTTCTTTAATTCTATTATTATCGTTTCTTAGACTATAAAAACGATCTTTTTCTTTTGTACTTTATCTATCTAATATAATAATAGAACTTATCTTAACTTTCTATACTTGATAATAAGCGCCTATAGATACCCGTTTTAGCACTAACCAAATAACTAATTAAAAGACTTCACTAAAATAAACTAGACTAACTAGAAGTATATCAAGTCGACGAGATATCTCTATCAATCCAGTCGAAAAAAAAGATACATAAAAAGAAAACATACACAAAAAGATCTTTCCTGTTTTTAGATAATTTATTTTAGATCTAATCTCTAAATATAAGCGTATTAAAGATTATCTAGATAAAGATATAAGAAATTATTTAAAGAAATTCTTAAAGAATAAATATATTATTAAGCTAGCTAAAATATATATTTAAATAACAAAAAAGTATAAAATTAGCTAGATTGTATTATAAGAAGAATGAGATAAAATAAATAGACTTTATATTATTATAAATTAAATAAATAATATAATTAATAAAAAGCGAGCTATTTAATTAACTTATAAAATAGAGATTACTTAACTTTAAGTTAAGATCTAATATCTAATAAAATAATAAACTAGTGATATATTAATTGTAGAAATTATTTCTTATAAGATTTAGAAGATACTAGACCTTTTTATATTTAGTAATAAAAAGATAATCTACTTTAAATACTATACTATTAGAATCTATTAAAAGTTTAAAGTTAATATTAACTATTATTTAATCTTACTTATTTATAAGATCTATATAATTAACTATTATAAAAATAAAATCTATTTTTATTTTAAAAAATAGCTAGATCTTAAATCTAAGAAGCTATATATAGACTCTAACAATATAATTATTTATTTAAAGATTGTTTTTTATAATTTAAATTATTACATTAAAACTTTTATTACTTATTATATTCTATAAATAAAGCTTAAAGATTTTTTTACTAATTTTATTATTAATTATTTATAACTAATAAAAAAGACTAAAATTATTAAAATAAATTATAAGAAAGATTTTTTTATTGTAATTTCTATCTTCATTTTAAAGCTTGACAATAAACTTGATTCATAACAATAACAATAATATTATATTAAAATAGTTAATTAATATTTATATTAAAAACGTATATTAGATTAATGTTATATAAAGTAATTAAACTTATTTTAGTTAAAGTTAAAGCTTTTCTTTTATCTTTTAATCTTATAAAAAAAAATATAGATATTAAAAAGACCTCTTTATTATTAATAGTTAAAAAAGAGAGATTTATAATATCTAATCTTTATCTTCTTTCTATTAAATATATCACTTTACTTAAAAAAGATAAATACTTTTATTATAAAAAATATAATTATTTAAATTGCGATTATCTTATTACTAAGTCAATCCTAACTATACTTATCGCCATCTTTATAATCTAGTCTAACCTTTAAATTATTAAACTAGAAAAATTAGATTTAGAAAATAATTAAATTTAAAGAAAGTCTTCTCTCTAGATTATAAATTATTTATAATTATAAAGAATAAAAAAAAGTTATTTTTATATTACAATTTTATAGTTAGTATATAAATATTAATAAAAATTTTTTATTTCTATATCTAAGTATTAATAGATAATAAAGTAGATACCTACTTAATAATTTATCTCTAAATAATAAAAAAACTAGAGCAATATAATTTTAAAACCTAAAAATTAAACTAGTCTAAGATAGTTATTACTTTTAATAGCTATCTAGCTAGACTAATTATATATATAATATCAATCCCTCTTATTGTTAAAAGCTATTACTAAAAAAGATCCTTATATTAATTACTAATATAAGAAAATAAAATATGATTTTTAGATATCTATAATTAGTAGATTAAAATATAATAATTAATTATAAAAAGTTAATAATAACTTAGTTATCTCTTTTCTTGCTAATAATAGAGATCTAGATAATAATAAAAAAGGTTATAAACTAATTAACAAGATCTATTCCTATTATAATTCTAAAAAAACCAGATTCTACATTTATAAAAAAAATATTAAAAAGACTATAAACGCTAAGAAAATATAATAAAAAAAATAATAGCAACTAATAAATCTAAACTTAAATATATATATAATAATTCCCATACTAATAAAACCTTTTTAAAGATATACTAAGTATTAGTAGAAAAATCATGATAGCTAAAGTTAAAAAAGCCTTGTTAAAAATATAAATAATAAGAATAATCTTTATTAAAGCTACTAATAGATTTCAAAATTATTTAAATTAGAAACAAGATTTAATAAAATCATAAAGAAAAAGATAGTATAAAGATCTTTATAATCTCTATCAAGGAGATCTAGAAAATCATTAATATTATTAAAAAATAAGAAAATAAAACTACTAAACTAGATACTATTTAAGTAGATATCTTTAAAGAATATTATAATTTTATAAATATCTTTTTAAAGAAAGAGTCTAATATATTATCTCTAAATTATCTAGATATTAATCACAAGATTAAATTATTAGATAATTATAAATCTAGTTATTATTTATTATATAAAATATTATAAAAATATCTTGAATTTATAAAAACCTATATTAAAAAAAAACCTAAATAAAGATTTTATTATATTAAATACAATATCTTATTCCTTATTAATTCTTATAATAAAGAAACCTAAAAATAGATTATAATTCTATATTGATTTTTATAAATTTAATAATATAATAAAAAAGGATATTTATCTATTACTATTAATTAAGAAATTAATATAATAAATATTAAAAACTTACTATTTTATTAAATTAGATATTTAATAAAGGTTCTATAGGATTAAAATATATCCTAATAATAAGGATCTAATATTATTCTAATTAAGATATAATATATATAAATATAAGATGATACTATTTAATATAATAAATAGTCTTATATCTTTTCAATATTATATTAATAATATTCTAAAAAAAGACTATTTAAATAATTTTATAACTATCTATATTAATGATATCCTTATTTTTAATAAAATCTTTAAAAAGTATATATAATATATTTAAATTATCTTAGAATATTTATAAACCAATAGTTTATAAATAAGGCTTAAGAAATACAAGTTTTATAAATAAGAGACTAAGTTTTTAGATCATATTATTAGAATTTATAGTATTTCTATAGATTAATCAAAATTATCTATTATATAAGGATAAAAACTTCTAACGATTATTAAATAAAGAAAATCATTCTTTAGATTTTATAACTTTTATAAATATTTTATATACAATTTTAGCTAGATTATCAAGTTATTAACAAACCTAATAAAATAGACAATTCCTTAGAACTAAAATGATATTTATTAAAACATATTTAATAAACTAAAATATTTAATAGTAATAATATCTATCTTTATTTATTACAAACTAAAGATAGAGACTAAAATTAAAATAGATATTTTAAAAGAGGTTATAAATAATATCCTTTTCTAGAAAATTAAAGATTATTAATATCTTATAGCTTTTCTATCTAATATAATAATAAATATAAAACGTAAATATAAGATGTATAATTATAAGCTTCTTATTATTATCTATATATTAAAAGAATAAATACTAAAGATAATCAGCCTTTAATAAAAGAAGCTTTTTAAAATATATATAGATTATTATACCTTATAATAGTTATATATAAAATAGTAATTAAATTATTACTAGATCTAATAAAATTAACTATTTAAAGATTATAGATTAGAGATCTAGTTTTAGATTAGAAAACTTGATATTACTATAGATACTCTCTTTTATAAAAACTTATTTAAAAAAAGATAGTTTAAAAAGTCGATTCTATTATCTAAAAGATTCTAGTAGTATAATATCTATAATAACAAATAATAAAAGATTTAAATAGTCTTGATTAAAAATAAAGATAAAGATAATATTATAAAATATATAAAATATAGTAATTAGATAAATAAAGATCTTAAAAGAATTTTAAGAATTAGTTTATAATAGATATAACTATTAGATATTTAGAGATAATCTTTTATTATATAATAATAAACTAGTTATAACTAATAATAATAATTTAAAAACTTATCTATTAGATAAGATATATCGATTATTAGCAAACGTTTATCTAGATATAGAAAAAATAATAAACTTATTCTGCTCTTAATATTATTAGCTAGAAATAGTATAAAATATTTAATAATATATCAAAAACTATCAAGTTTATTAATAGATAAAGATATAAAAAAAATAGATCTTCTAGCTTATTATAACCTTTTCTAATATCACAGTACCTCTAATAAAATATAATAATAGATTTCTACTTATTTTTAAAAAATCAATATAGGTTTAATAATTATTTTATTTCTATTTATATCTACTAAAAAATCCTCTTTCTTTATTGAATAAGGCTATAAGCTTTAGATATTATTTAATTAAACTAATTTAATACTATAAAGATAGCTAGATTTTTATATAGTATAAAAGTTTACATAATAAATAGAAATAATATAAAACTTAATATAAAAAAAGATAACAAATATATAATCAATATAGAAAAAATAAATAGATCGATAATATTAAAAAGTTATTTTTAATATTAAAGATTATATTTATATTACTATAAAAAATCTAAAATAAAAACGATCTAATAAAAAGTTATCTAATAAAAATACAAAACTATTTTTAAGTATTAATAAAATTAGTTATTCTTTCAAACTATTATTTCTCTTTAAATTTATTATTTATCTAATCTTGATCTCCAAAAAACTATACTATATCAACTATCCTAATTATTTATTACTATCTAAATAGCTCTTTAATCCTTCCTCACTAATCAAGATCACTAAATATAGTAAATAAAAGATAAAAGAGATCTTTAATATATATTTATAATATAGCAAATTATAATATAAACTAAAATAGGCTAAAAAGGATCTTAATAAGATATAATATCTAGTTAAGAATATCTAATATACTCTATAACATATGAAAAACTTTTATGATTATTATCTAACAAAACTAGAACCTCTAAAACACTTAGATAAATAAATTCGTATTATTCTAAATAAAAATAACAACGACAATATAATTTCTAATTATCTAAAAAATAACCTATTAATATAAAGAGATAATGATTAATATAATATTAGTAGAACTAGTTTTATTTCTTTAAGAAAATTATATAACTATATATCCTATAAACTCAAAAGACTAAGCTTAGATTTTGTTGAAGGGTAATATCAAGATCGCTAGACTTTAATACTAGAGCTAGATACCTAGATATCTAATGGTCTATTTAGCGAGATAGGCTTCGGCGAGGTCACGTGATTTATTATTATATATAAGAGGATAAGAGACCCCATTATATAGATCCTAACAGCTCTCTTTCTCTCCTTTCCTTCTTTAGTTCTATTATCGTCGTTTCTTAGACTATAAAAGCGATCTTTTTTCTTTTATACTTTACCTACCTGACAAATATAGTAATCTTTAAGATATTTATTTTCATTATATAAACCTCTAATAGATATAAGTTGCTTCAAGATATTAATTTTCTATTAACTAGATCACATAACTAATGATATGATCATATAATATAGTTTTAATATAATAGATATTATGAAAAAGTAGTAATATCATATGATTATTAGTCTTGGTAATAAAAAATAAAGAGCTAATATTAAGGATCTAAAATAGCTAAGTCATCTATACCTATTATAGAGTTCTAGATATCAAACTTTTTAATTAAGTTAAAAAGCTATTTTTTTAGTAAAGAGAGGTGTTTTTATATTAATCCTCTTTTTTTAAATCTCTTGATTTATTTTTTCTATCATATTATCTAATTATAAATAAAATATAATGAATAGTTAATACTAAATTACTAACTTTTTATAATTTATATATTAATATCTATTCATAAACTATTAACCTCGATTATTAGTAATTACTATCAAAAGTTTATAACATATATAAAAATATATTAAAAAGACTTTTATAACCTATTTTAATACAATCTTTTCTATTTTAATTAATATCATTTCTTTTATAAATCTATTTATAATAATAAATAAATCTGTAACTCTATCTTTTTTTACTAAAAGGAGTTCTATAATAAAATCTATTAAAACCTTAGCTTAAATCTATTATAAAATTAATAATGATTTTAATAGCCTATATTATATATCTTATTAAACTAAACTTCTTTTATAAATATTATAATTCTAAAGAAATTATTACATATCTTTTATTATATTAGACTAAAAGAACTATTAAGATAATATCTTATATATAATATCTTATCTAGGATAGCTAATAATATAGGAATTATATATCTTCTAAATAATTTCTATTTATAAAGATTTATTATCTAGAATCTAGATCTTTTAACAAGAATATAATAGTTCTTAATTATTAAGATAACACTTAGAAAGACTTATCTTTAAATATATTTAATAATCATATAATAATTATCTTATTATAAAGGTCTATTTCAAAAGTCACGTTTTTATATATACTATGATTTCTTTTTCCTAAATTACTAGCTTATTTTCCCTAGATAATTTAATCTATTATTTCATATAATATTATATACTTTATCTTATCAAAAGCCTATTTTCTATCCCTCTATTAATTTTATCTTATCATCAATTAAAATTAACTAAAAACTATTAAGAATCTATATAGAATAGAAATTAATTTAGCTATCAGCGTTACTATTATTATACTAAAAATATAAAATTAAAAATCAATTAAGCTTTCTTATTTATTTAAAATAATCCTTTAAAGTATTAACTATATATAGATAGCTATAAAGAAAAAAGAATTCAATTTTAATAATCTTATAATCTTAGTAGATAATATTATTATGAATATTACAAGATCTAGATGCCTAAAAAAGTAAACTAAAACTATAAAAAAAAACTATTTTTGTTAAACTTAAATTAGATTATTATAGAAAAGAGAAAATATATACTATTTTTATTAAAGAATTTACAAATAAAGATATCTTAATCTTTTTAATAATAATTTAGTACTAAATAAAATATATATGAATATAGAAACGAAGTTTTCTTTATTCTTTCATTAGATAAGATTCATTAATGTCATTATTAAAAGATACCCTTATTATCAAAACTAATTCTATTTATAAATAAATATAGGATTAACTATCTAAATATAATTATTTAAAAAGATAGAGCCTTTTCTCATAGATATTATTTTTAATAGTGTATTTTTAAAATTACTAATATTAAACATTTAAATCAATCTAGTAATTTACCAGATCTTAATATAATTAAATCTATTTAGGTTTATTTAAAATAGAAAATTATTATAAAAGGGGCTTCCAAAAGCTAGATAGTTATAATTCATATATAGAATTTAGTAAAGTTAGAATTACTATAAAGCTAAATATAAGTATAGATTAAAAGGATATCCTAATATGATAAATAGATTATTCAATTAAAGGGAGGTAATAAATATAAAAAGGATTGAAAACTATAAAAAACCATCTAAAACCATCTCAAATTATCCTAAACCATCTCTAAACTATCTAAAACTATTAAATTATATATAGAAATAATATATCTATAAAGCACCAGATCTATTAAAATAATAAAAACGAAGAGAAATAACTAAAATGATATACTAGTTTAATATGATAAATATTTACTAAAATATTTACTAAATTTCTCAATTCCAAAATTGGAGCACAATATTTTTTCAAACAAAATTAAATTAATTCATTACTACTCCACAATAATTATTATAGTAAGTATGACATCATATATATATATACCTTTATATACTATTGGATGGTACTATTGAGTGAATTTTATCTGCCTTCTAAATAGGAGATAAAAATTATTTTTTATCAAAATTTATAACTTTAAAATTGGAGCATAATATTTTTATAAACTAAAATTAATTTAATAATACTTTATACATAGTTATATTACCTAATATAATATTTTATGTATATACTATTCTGTATACTCTATAATATTAAAGTATAAGAATAATTTATTTTATTTTCTAAATAGGAAATAAATCAACATTAATAATTTTTCAAAAAATTCTAGAAACTAAAATTAAAAATAGTTTTTTCCGAAATAGGAAAACTAATTTTTAATTCCTAAAATAGTAATTACCTAAAAAGGTGATGATTCATCAATAATTTCTAGCTGATTCTAAAATTCTAAAATGAGTCATAATTTAATAAAACCTTTTGTGGCTTATTAGATTATACTTTTAATACAAAATCATCCAAATATAAATATGACCTCAATCCCGAGGGTAAAATAATTTTATCTATCATTGATCTAATAATATTATCATCTTATTCATCATCTATTATCAAGTCATAACCCTTATATTTAAAAAAGGATCTATTTAACCATTCCTATTTTAGTTAGAAAATATATGAATTATAATTGCTCTTTAAGATGCGACTTTTAAAATAGACCTTTATATAAAGCTAAGAAATATATCTAGTATATCTTATTATCTAATCTATCTTTCTTTTATCCTTTTTATAACTTTAGTTCTTTAAAAAATGATATATCTATTATAAAGTCTAGATCTAGTTTATTTGTATTATTTGTATTATATATCTAATTATATTAAATTATCACTTTCTTAAAAAATATCGAGAAACAATTTAAACCCCCTTTTATCTTTAATATCTTATAATAAATCTTATCTTCTTTTTAATAGTATATCGAGTAAAACAACAAATTTCTTAGATTAATAATAGAGTATAACTTTATACTCTATTATTAATCTTATTTATTATATCTACTATTTATTTAGATATTATATTTTATTAAAATAATAAAGATTCTTATAATCTATTATAATAATAAATTAAGATATTATCTTTAACTTAGATTATTATTTTTAAAAAATATATATAATTACAAGCAGCTCTATATTATAAATCTTATCATTTAATTTTACTAATAATAACTTCTATAATATATAGATTTAAGATATAAATCTTCTATCTTTTTATTACTATAATAATATTATTTTTATATTATAGGCTAAAGTTTAGAAGTAGATTATATAAAATATATAATCTAGTGTCTACATAGAAGCACCTAATTACATAATATCTCTTTCCTCTAAGATTATTATAAATAATATATTAACCTAGTCTAATTAAATTAATAAAATTTCAACTTTTTACGTATAACAATCTTCTAAAACTATTATTAAAATATCAAAAAAACTCTACATATTATATTTAGATTATAAAGAAGAAGAATCTTTAAATCATCTTATGATTTAATATATATTCATTATTAAAATAAAATATACTTTAAGTAATAATAGATATTTAGAAATAAAAATAGTTTAATAGCCTTTTTTAATACACATAATTAATAATATAATAGATAATTTAAAGCTATCCAATATAAGCTAAATAAATAGTGATATAAAATAATTATATATATCAAAGATAAAAATAATCCTAAATACTAGAATAAAAATAATAAATAAACAGTAATCTTAGTTCTTTGCTAAAGTATAACTAAAGATCTAGGTTAGGATCTTTTATTAATTAAAAACGAGACTTTTTAATCTTATACTATTCGTAGAAAATATTAATAATTAGCTAATCTAATAAATTATAATAAAAAATAAACTAGAAATTAATAATAATAATATTAGATCAAACTCTAATTAATTTATTCATATCTTCTTTTAACTAAAAAAACTTATATAGAAAAGTACTAAAATATATATAAAATATATTTAAAGTTATAGCGATTTCTAAAATCTATTTATAATAATCCTAATACCTAAATATAAATAGTCTATTACCTAAAGAATTATTATATAAATAAGTTTTTTAGATAATAAAATATCTCTTTAACCTGATTAAAAAGTTTAATATCTAATAGTTTAATATCTAATAGTTTAAATATATTAGAGATCTAGTCTAGTTGTATAACAATAAGTAGGGTTCTTGAAGATCAAGAAGAATTTGATGAAGAAGAGAACCTTGGAGCAAACTCAATTAGAGTAAATATAAGGGAATCTTTAGTAAGTGAAGATTATTAAATGCAGTGTAGCAAGTAACTCTAGAGAGATCTTCTATAGAAGAAGATTCTATAATCATATTTCTTTATTTAGAATTCTAATTATTTTCTTTATATATATATATATATATATATATATATTAAATTAGATAATAATACGATTTAATAATCACATATCTATTAATTTTAGAGTATATAAAAAGAGTTTTTTCTTTTTAGATATTTCTTTTCTTTAACTTTTTTTCTTATTTTTAATCTTATAATCTTTTATCTAAAGTTTTTATACTAGATTATCCTTTTAATATTATTAATTTATATAAAGCTAATAGTGCTTTTTTTATCTTTATATCTTTTTTATAATTTATATAAATAAAGAATATATATAGCTTTTTTATATAAGCTAATTAAGATAAGATAATAATAACTTACTAAATAAATATATTATCTTTTTTTAATATGAAATCTAGATATAACTATCTTATAAGTTATTTATTTGATTTAAAAAGAATAGGATCCTAATAATATATAAAGGCTAAATAAGTTTTGAATCTTTTTATAATATAGCTTTTTTTATTTTTCTCTTTATTTATTTACTTTACAAGATAAGATATATACTAGTTATTAATAAAAAGATTATATTATTTAATATAGTCTTATATTTTTAAAAAAATATTATTATATCTTAGCTCATATAGCTAGCTTTTTCTTTCAATAGTCTCTTAATAATAAAAGAAGAAAAAGATTAGTTATATTATATAAAATAATTATTAATAATAAATTAATAATATAAATATTTATCTATAAAATATAGAATCTTATCTTATCTAATATCTTTTATTTATCTTAATAAGATGTAATCTTTAAAAGTTAAATATTTCATATAATTATATTCTTAAAAATATCTATAGATTTAATAATTAATAATATATATCTAATATATTTAACCTTATTTTATTTTATATAAATATCTTGTCCTCTTCTTTTTATTCTATCAAGAATTTTTCTCTATTTTCTATTTATTATATCTATTTATAATATATAAAAAAGTATAAATAGGTTTCTAGAGTATTATTATAATATTTAGTCTATCTATCAATTTTAAAATAAAATATAGCTAATAGATATTATATAATTTTATAAAGTTAATATATTCTTATCTATAGAGTTTCTATAAACTATGTTTCTTTATTAGATATAATAAATATAGAGAAGTTGGATTATTATATTAATATTTAAATAACTATCTATATTATATTATTAATAGAGATTAAGTCTATTCTTTAAAAGATTATTCCTTTTATTAGTTGATCAATAATCATTAAGATATCTATATAATTGTCATTTAATAATAGATCTATTATAAAATCTAATATAATGTTTTTTATAGTTATTCTAAAATAGAGAAAGGTTTTAATTAGGCCTGGACAAGTGTTGGTGCTGTGATATCGCGGTACCAGTCATACTACGGTATCGAGGGCCAGGTTCTATCTCTATAGTACTTTCTTGGCGGTACTAGAGAGCTGGTATTGTCACGTAGTCACGCTGCGGTAGTATCGCGAGACTGTAAATACTATAAACATACTAAGTTTTACGAAAATTTGTAACTTGTATAAGTTATGTAGAAACTACTTGTATTTTTGAGTATTTAGATTATACTTTGAGATAGATTTAGATATGAATTTAATGATAAAAATATTAATAATGATTTACTATATATTCTATTTCTTTTATTTTGGATATTTATATAGATCATTATCTTATTGGCGCTTTATTTTTTGTTATAGTCGTTAACTATTAGAGATTTAGACTTGAGGTATAATAATAGTTAGTAATAGAAATATAATTAAATTATCTTTATCCTTATTAATAAAATCCTATATATTAAGATCTTATTATAAAGTAAGAAATATCTATATTTTATTTTTATTATTTATATTATACTTATTATTATTAATAGACTTAATATCTTTAAGTTTATTATTTTTAGTAGATTTATCCTCCTTTTTATTATTACTAATCTTAGTCATATTATATTTATTAAATTGACTTTCTTCTTCTTTATTAGCTATTATCTATTTAATTATATCTTTAACTTCGATAATATCCTAAGCTTTAATTTATTTAGTATTAAATTAGATCATATAATATATTATTATTAGATTCTAGATTATAGTTATATTTAATAATAGATATTATAAGTAAAACTAAATAATCGCTCTATTTTTATTTTAATAATAAAGATTAAGAAAATATCTTATACTAGGATTATAAAGATTAAAATAATTTTTTAGCTCTTTTTATTAATTAATTTATAGCTAGGATAAAGATTGAGGTTGTATCTATTTAAATAAACTTTTTAGTTTATTTTATCTAAATAAAGCTTTCTCTTTATTTATAATATATAAACTAGACTAATATTAAAAGTATTATTTAAATTTAGTTCGTAAAGTAATCTTATATTTACTATATTAATTAATATCTTTACTAATCTAATCTAAATCATGAAAGTAATTTAGTTTATACTTAGAAAAAAGATAGTTCTAAAGATATAGATATATCTATAAGTAGTTTTAGTATTATAGTAATAGATTTTAAATTTATTTTTATCTATCTTTAAAATAGTAAGTATTACTTTTTTTTAAAGGACCTTTTTTTAAATAAATAGAGATTGTGATTTCTTGAAATAGTAAAATAGTATATTATAAATATTAAAGACTAAATAGATTATAATATCTTTAATCTTTAAGAAATCTATAATCTATATGTAAAATAGTTTAATAATAGATAGTAGGTATTTAATCTAATACTATTTAGCTATATTTAATTGAAAATAAGATTTATTATAAACTAAATAGTATTAATTAAATAGCTAAAAAAGATAGTTTATTTTTTAAAATATTAGATATATAGAATTCTAGTATATTCGAATATCTTATATTAATATAAGCTTTAAGTTATCTTTCTAGAGATTTAAAAATAGTTCTTTTTACTAAAGGCTGATATTAATAAATATAATAAAACTATAAATCTAGATATTTAAAAGTAAATATCTTTATAAGGGTAGCTATAATATTATATTAAAATTATGTTTTTTAAAGTCTAGCTCTATCTTTATCTTCTAATTATACAATAGTAGCTATATTATTAAGAAGAATAGCTTTTATTAAATTAAGAAGATCTTTTAAACTTAATTAAATCATATAAGCAAGATATAAGATTTAGATAATAAGTATACTATTTAATAGATTTAAAATCTTAATTAATTAATATAGATTAATAACAAATATATAATTATTCCTTACGTTATTAGTGATTACTATAAATATATAATTAATAATAGAATATTAATTTAATATTTGTTATATAACTTTACTAAAATAGACTCTAGTATATTTATTATAAATTAGTTTAAAAATAAGAAGAATCCTATAATAATTCTAATCTATATCTAAGAAATAGCTAGTAATAACTATAAATATTTATCGAAATAAAGATATCTAGTAGTTAAAGGCAATTAAAAGTTCTACTCTAGTTAAAAGAAAAAAAAGAATCCTTTATTAGTCTATCTATATAAATATATCTAGTTAATATTAAGCTATTTTAGATGTAAAGAAAGAAGATATCTCTTTTAATAGATAAGTATAATAAGTGAATTTATAAATCTTAAGATAAATAAAGAATTGGAATAGAAGTTAGTATATCGTGAATAAATTAATCTAGATCTATTTCTAGTTATTAGTATCAAAGATTGTTTTCTTAGAGATAAGATAATTAAACTAGTATGTCTAAAGATTAGTATTAATTTAATATTATAGATTTAAAAAGATCTTATTATAAATTATAACAATTACTATAAGATTTATTAAAATATTATATTTATATCTATCTTGATATATCCCTAGTTATCCTAATACTTTCTTAATAAATTAAGGATTCTTATTTTCGATAAATAAGATAAAGTTTTATTATATCTCTAGTATATAACTATTAGTTAGTTAGTTTAATAATAAGCTATTTAATTAAAGTTCTCTTATAATTATAATATATATATTACTTTAAAATTAATTTTATATTATAATAGCTTTAGATAGACACTAAAAATATATCGCTATTATTTAATAAACTATATCTTATTTATATTAATATATTAAACCTAGTGTTTCTTATAGATAAGGCTAATTTGTTTAAGATTAAAAAGAAGATTGAAAGCTATTAGAGTATTATATTTTAAGAAACTAATTATAAAAAGGTTAAAGATATTTAAAATTTATTAACTAATTAATTAGTTTAATATAAAAAGATTATTAATAAAATTAGAGTTATAAAATTAAGATTTGAACTTGATAAAGTAATTAAGATAATCAATTTAAGAGGAGATCTAGGAGGATAGACTAACTTTAGAGAATAAACAATAATTTAATATCTTATAAAAGATAATAAATATAGATTTAATAAAAGATATAAATAGTTAAAGATATAATATATTTAATAATTTAAATGTCAGGCAGGCAAAGCACAAAAGAAAAAGATCGCTTTTATGGTCCAAGAAACGACGATAATAGAACTGAGGAAGGAAAGGAGAGGGAGAGAGAGAGAGCTAGCAGGATCTATGTAAATGGGGGTGCTGCCTGAGGCAGACGCATGTTGGGCTCTCGTCTCTTCCTGTGCAGGGATCTGGTCCCAAGGTCATGGGTTCGAGTCACAGTCCTGTCACTTCCTGACACTAAAGTTATAAAATAAATAAGATATTTATCCAACTTCTATTAAAAAGATCTAAGATAGAGAAATAGTTAATTAATAATAGATTATAACTAGCTACTATCTTTATAAAGATATATATATCTTACTAAAATCTTATATAAGTCTTATATAAGTCCCACAAGACTCCTATATTATTAGATCTAGTACTATAAAAATAGGGATTTCAAAGTCAACATTAGTTTCTAGAAAAAAAGTCATATTACTAAAATTATAAAAAGTACTTTTCATACCTCTTGTAATTAATTCTTATAAATAAAAACATAGTTAAAAAGGAAAATATTAAAATACTATTAGAAATTAATTTAAAAAGATCTAAAAACATAAAGATTAATAATATACTTGAAAATGGATATATATTTAAGATATATAGACATATTTAATATATATATTATCTATATTATATCTAAATAACCTTTAATCTCAAAACCTATAGCTTCCTTATAGCTATAAGATATTAGAGATAGTTATAACTAATATAAAAGATATACAAGATTAACCTTAAAATAAAAATTAATTAATTTTGTACTATTGGTGATAAGAAATCTCAATAATTAATTCTAATAATTAAGATATAATCAAAATATAAGAAAATTATAATATTGAATATAGTTACTTAATAGTTTTATATAGCTAAAATAGGAAATTACAAGGTAAAATATGCACAAAACGATATCAACGGGAGTACCGCAAGTACTACGTGACCTTGCAACACCAAGACCGAATCCAGTACCAGAAATTAAAAAAGTCACACAGTACTTACAATACCAAGCAACGGTACCAAATTTTCCCAGGTACCGCATGATTTGTCCAGGCCTAGTTTTAATAGATCTTATTCTAATTTATATTAAAGTTTAGCTTCTTTATAGAGATTATAATTATATATAAAATATTATATATCTTTTATTATATTTAGCTAGAAGTATTCTTACCTAATAATAATAATAATATATATCTTTTTATAGCTAAAATAGCTAGTAATAGTAAAGTTATGATTTAATTAGATCTATTTTATATAAAAAGATTCTAAATTAAGAATCTAGAGTTTTTCATAAAATTATAATTTATCTTATTAGTCTAGTAAGTATTTTGAAATAGAGATTTTAAGATATAATTCTAAGAGGAATTTATAAGTATTATCTTATATAATATATAAAATCTCTTAACAGATAATATTTTAAATATTAGCTTTTTTCTATTTATTATTTTTTATAAATGTTAATTTATTTAAAGATATAATTATTATAGAGATCATTATAAAATAGATATTTATAATAGCTTTATTTCTAATTCAGATAAGAAGATACTTTATATAATCCTTAATTCTAAGATCTTTATTAATTAAGTTAGTTATTTTAATTATAACATAAGAAAATATTAATAACTTTATTCTCTATTTCTAGTTTATATTATAATATAAAATTAAATCAGCTTAGGATTAAAGATTATTATATATAATATTTTATTAGTTTTTATAATTTAAAGAAATACTCTAAGTTCTTATAATCTATCATTACTAAGAAGTTTCTTTTTATAGATTATAATTCTGTATCTTAGATTTCTAGATATTGAATAATTGTTAATAACTCTTTATTATAAATCTTATAATTGTATTTAATAGAAATATTCTTTTTAAAAAAATAGATATATAATTATAATAACCTCTCGTTATTATACTATAATAGGATCTTACTAATTATATATCTAGATAAATCTATTTCAATAACTATTATCTAAAAGGTATTAAAGATTATTAAAATTAGACTAGTTATAAATAGCTTTTTTAACTTATTAAAGTTATTTTAATAGATATTGATCTAAGAGAAAGATATATCTAGATATATTAAATAGAGTAATGATTATATAATTTTATATAATTTTTGATAAACTATTAGTAAAAGTTAGTAAAATTAAAAAAGCTATAAACTCTTTTTTTAGTAATTAAAGTAATCTATTTAATCATTATCTTAACCTTTTTAAAATCTATAGAAATTTCTTGACCTACTTATATAATAAAGCTAAGATATTTAGTTTCTATATAGTCAAACTTATATTTCCTAATATCTAGCTAAAGACCTATTTCTTAAAATTTAATAAGGATCTTAGTAATATGTATATAATATTCTTCAATTATTTTATTTATATAAATTAACATATTATTAAAATAAATAGAATAGAATTTATCTAGATATTTATATAGGACCTAATTAATATATTTCTAAAAAGAAACTAAGGGTATTTTTTAACCTAAATAGTATAACTAGTTATTCATAGAGTCTATATCTTATATAAAATATTATCTTCTATTTATCTTTGAATATAATATAAATCTTATAAAATATAATAGAGATATTAAGTTTTATAAACTATTTTATTTTGTTAATCTAGTTTAATATTTTATAAATCAATAATAATAAGTAATAATCTTTTTTTATAATAATATTAAATATATAATAGTTGTTATAAAAATTTAGTCCTTTATTTAGCTTTTATATAAAGAGTATAAGTATAATAAATAGCTAAAGATTTACTTATATAGATAAACCTTTAATCTAATAGCCTATTAAAAGTTTTCTTTAGAATTAGAAGCTCTTTATTTAATATATTATATAGTAGATTTTATAAAGATATAACTTTTTTATTATTATTTTATATATGATCGATTTTATGATCAATCTTTTTTTATAAAGTAAAGATAATTTTATAATTTATTTAAGATTAAAAAATAATAAAAGGTTATGATATTATGTAGATAACTTATTAATAAAATTAATAGATATCTTCTTTTTTGATATTTTTTTAATATCATTTATAGTAATAGTAAAAACTTCTTTATATATGTTACCTTATTAATAAGAATAATAGATCTTATAATATATATATATTATAGAGATTTTAATAATACTAGAAAATAATAATTATCTAATATTCTATATCCTTATCTGAAAAGAATAAAGAAATAATTAGTCTCTAGATAATTCAAAATAGATATTTCATCATTTTAGTCATTTCTTTTTTATAAAATAGTTACTAATAGCCCTATATACCAAGTAACTATTATTAACTAATATATAAGTAAAATAATGATATATTAATTAAATATAGCTATAATCATAAATAACAAAGAATTTATATATATAGCTTCAAAGTTCTTCTATTTAATTTAAATAAATTTTAAACTATCTAGTAACCCTTATATATAGTTTGATATAGGGGCTGTTCTTTTTCTAAATTAGAAATATTATATTAATTAGATTAATATTATTAATAGTCTATATTATATTAATATTAGTAATAGGATAGACTATAAGTTATAATTTATATTTATAGATAATATAGCCTATCTAGCTATAATAAAGATAGTTACTATTTTTATGATACTAGTTAATTTTACTTTAAAGAATCTAGATAGCTTGTTTTCTTATTTCTAGATTTATATGAAAAGGCTTCCTATTAAAGATAGTAATATATATTTTATAAACTTATAAGTATATTTTTAAAGCAGTAATCTAGATAGGTTTCTAGTCTATCTTATTAGTATTATTAGTCTATAAAAAGCAAGACTAATTAATAACTATTAAATATTTAATATAAATAAAAAGTCTTTATATATATTATATTAATATTAATATTTAATAGCTAGTTTTGATGATTATTATATAAATTAAATCTAACTTTATAAATTAAGACTAATATATATTTTAAGATCTTCATAAATAGAAATGAATCTTCTATTCTATTAGCTAGCTAAGGTTTCTAGAAGTAATTATTACTTATTTAAATTTGTAAAATTAGAGAAAATCTTTTTTCCAGATTTATATATATATATAATTATATAAATATATACGATTTAATATTAAGATCTTAGAAATAGAGATCTATAATAATATAAAACTAATTAAGATCTTATAACCTTTTACTCTCTTTTTTAGCAATAATCTAAATATAAATATATTAGTTTATAATTTTTTTTAAATCTATTAAAAATATGATAAACTTCTAGAAAGTTAAATAGTAATAGTTGTTTATTATTAACTTGGTTTGTAAATTTATGTAAAAAGTAGAATACTATTCTAGATTATTTATATTAAATTTAATAATATCTGGATACGCTAGCTATAAAAGGGTTCTATCAGATAATATAATTAGTTATATAAGATTTATTATCTAAAAGCTAGTTATTATATTAATTTCTATTAAAATATTCTAAAGGATAGATATGAAGTTGGTATTAATGTCATATATTTATAGAAAATCTTTCAATAATTTATTTAAAGATTTCCTTTTATTGAGTTAGTATTTATTATAGATATCTTATTTTTCTAAATTTTATTAATATTTATTTATTTTATTAGTTCAAAGATTTCATCTTTTTTCAGTCATAACTTATTACAATCTAGTAAAATACCTCTTTTATATTATTTTAAAAATCAAATCCTAATATTAAAGATCTAGTCTAATCATACAATGATAAACAGGATTCTCAGAGATCAAAAAGGATTTAATAAAAAAAAGAACCTTGAAATAAACTAAACTAAAGCTAAATATAAAAGGATCCTCAATAAACAAGGATTACTAAGCGCAATATAAGAAGCAACTCTAAAAGGATCTCTTATAAAAGAAGATCTTATAACAAAATATATATAATTTAGTAATTTTAAAATATTAATATTAATATTATACCCTTTATTACCAAGTTCAAATATTATATAACATTAATTTTCCCTCAATTTTGTTGAATAAATACTATCTTATTAATCATACAATTAATCATATAACTAACAAAGTAGAATAGTAATATTTCAAAATAACTTATATCAATTAGAAAACTATATAGTTAAAATAGATATTTTAGAGATTGCAATATTTAGTTATATAATCTTAATAAATACAATAAAAATATCAATATATAATAATTAATTTTAGAATATAATAATAGAAGCATGCTTTCTTAGATATTAAAATTAGATAAAGAGATATTTTATTATCTAAAGAAGATATTTTTATAATAATTCTTATCACCTATATTAGATTAGTTAAAACAAAAATATAGCCTTTTCAAAATTCCTACTATAACTAAAAAAGAAATTCACTAATATGGATATCTTGGATTAACCTAATAAAACAAAGTAATAGATCTTCTTTAGAAGATTGAACAACTTAATAAATAATTTTCTAATAAACTATAATATCCTTTCTACTTTTAATAATCTAGTTATATAACTTTATAAGATTACTATAATAGAGACTAATATCTATATTATAAAAGATCTAGCTATTAGATTATAGATTATATCTAGTTATCTATTAATTATCTAGAAATAAAAAGCTATAACATAACTAGATTATCAAAGAAAAAAAAAGAATAAAATAATATTAAAAAAGAATCAAAGTCTAAATAAAATATATATATAAAGAAATTAAAACTAGTTATTAAATAAAATAATATAAGCAGTAAAAATAACTTAATAAATAAGAATAATAAATCAAAAAATAAAGAGCTCTTATTTTCAATTCTAAATAAGAGTAAAAGAAAATTAAAAAAACTAAATAAAAACAAAAAACTATCTTTCCTAGTCAATATTAAAATAAATAGAATTCAATTTATAAAAGTATTAATCAATTATAGCTATCTAAGCTATACTATAATAAATAAAACTCTTATTAGATCTTTTAATCTCCTATATATTAAGATATATCTCTAATAATTTAATAAAATAATAACAAACTAAGATTATATTATTTATATTCTACACTTTAATACTAATATCTATAGCTATTAATAAGATATAGTTTTTAGATATATTATTGAAAACTAGATAGATAATGTAATTCTAGACCTATTATAGATCAAGATTATAAATAGCATCTATTCTTTCGGAAGATATATAAATATTTATTTAAAAACCTATAAGAAGATATAATATTAGAATTAAAAAGATAATATAATTAGATCTATTGAAATAAAGCCTCTAAAAGTAAAGAATATAAATATAAAAACGATTTAGAAATTATTTAATAACTTCTTAATACAAATATATTTATAGATTAAAAAAGTTATATTAAATAATACTAATAAAACTTTATAATCTAAAAAAATTTTAATACTAAGAAAAAGCTATTAGGGTAATATGAGTCTTAATCTGATATTTTTAATTAATAGATTATTAATAAACTATCTTCTTATAAACTAGGAAATAATTATAAAATCTTGTTAAATTATAATTAGAATAATATTAAAAAGTCACTTTTTTATAGACCACTATATAATATAGATAAAGAAAAGTCATTATATTTATACAAAATATTAACTAATTTATTAAATAAGAATTTTATCTAAATTAATAAGTCACGTATTATAACTCTAATACTTCTAATTTAAAAATCTAATAAAGGAATATAATTTTATATTAATTATTAAAAATTAAATAAACTAAATATAAAGAATTAATATCTATTATTATTAATTTATAAGATCTTAAAGAATATATTAAATATAAAATAGTTTATAAAGCTAGATATTATTACTATATTTTATAAGATAAGAGTTATTATAAATAAAGAGGACCCTTAAAGAAACACCCCAATAGATATTACCACCTCCTTTTAGATAATAAAACACCTTTTTAACACAATTAGGAAGTTTAACAACTAATAATCTAGATATAAATAACTTAGCTATTTTAGATCCTTAACACTAATTTTATATCTCTTATTACCAAGACTCAAGATCACATAATATTACTTTTTTACTATATTTCTTATATAAAAACATATTATATAATCATATAACTAATTATATAATTAGTAGGCTAGAATAATTATACTTCAAATAATACATTAGAATAACTTATATTAACTAAAGGTTTATATAATAAAAGTAAGTATCTTAAAGATTATAATATTTAGTTATATAATCCTAGTAAATATAATATAAATATTAATATATAGCAATTAATTATAGTATATGATAATAAACCCATATTTTCTTAGATATCAAAATCAGGTAAAAAATATATTTTATTATCTAAAAGGGTATAGTAACATCTATTAAAGATGTTTTTTTAAGAGTCCCCTATTTTTATAAACTTAAATTAAATTAATAATATATTATATATAATTATATTATCTAATATGATATTTTATATATATACCATTCTATATATTCTATAATATCAAAATATAAGAATATTTCATTTTATTTTTTTAATCGGAAATAAATCAACATTTATAATTTTTCAAAAGTTTTTAAGAACTAAAATTAAAAATAGTTTTTCCTAAATAACAAAAATAATTTTTAATTTTTAAAATAGTAATTATCTAAAAAGATGATGATTTATTAATAATTTCTAGCTTATTTTAAAATTCTAAAATAAGTTATATTTTAATAAAATCTTTTATAGCTTATTAAATTATACTTTTAAATATAAGATTATCTAAATATGAATATGATCTTGATCTTTAAAATATCTCAATTTTATTAATTATTAATCTTATAATATTATTATTTTATTTATTATTTTATTTATTATTTCTTCTTACATTAGAACCTTTATATTTACATTTATACACACACAAAAAACAGACTTATAGTTATATATATAATAGAGATATCCTTTATAATTAAAATATAATTAGTATTTATTTTAGAAATAATAATAAAGATTTAAATAATATACTAAAACTTTATTAATATTTATTATATTAATCTAGGATTATTTTTAATAATATTTAAAAACTCTTTATATACAGTTAAAATAGATAAATAATTATATTTATATATCTAATAAATGATTAATAATACGATATCAAAGATTAGTATTTAGATTAAGATATAATAAAATAATAAATAATAAATAATAATCTTAGACATTATTTTAGATTATTTGTTTTAAGAGATTGGTCTTTTGAAAAAATTATATAATTATAATTATAATATAATCATATTATCTTTTTAATCTTTTTTAAAAAATTCAAATTAATAGGTAGTAATTACATAATTATAAAAAACTATATAGATATTAATATTTTTAATATTCTTTTTAAAAATATTATATATGTAATTAATTAAAGGAAATAAGAATAATTAAAATTTAATTAATAATTTTAATTTTATATTTATAATATTTAGCTTTATACTAATTAATAAAATATAAAAGAAAAATATCTCTATTATAATCTAAGGATTATAATTATAATAAAATTAAAACAAGGAAAAAAAAGAAAGTTAATAGGATTTATATAATAAGGTTTTTATTTTCTTTATATATATAATAAATTATATCATCTTATTAAAATCTATTTTATCAAGTAGACTATTAGATATCTAAATATTCAAATCTAATATTAAAGTTTAGTAATCTTGATATTACCTTTTAATAAAATTAAGATTAAGACTTTTAAATTTATAAAATATATAGTTATATGACTTTTTAAAAAGAAAATAAAACTAGTTTATAATAAGGTTTTTTTAATATTATTTTATAATAAAGAATATTAATATTTTAAATAGATTAAATTAATATCTTAGATAAGTTATTAAATAAATAGATTAATAGTTAAACGGATTAATAATAATTTATTATTAGATCTTTCTAATTTTATAGATTTTTATATAATTTAGAAAAAATCTATTCTAATCTAGATCTAACCTAACTTAGATTAGATTCTAGAGCTATATCTTTATCTTAGGTTTAATATTAAATCAAGATTTTTAATTTAGCTAGGTTATTAAAGCTTTAAGTTAAATTATAAATAATATAAATAGAAGATTATTATATAGATCCCCCTCTACTAAAAATATCTCCTTTTTACTATTTAGATCCCCCCTTTACCTAATTTTAATATCTAAAAAAGCATATTATTACTATCATATACTAAATATTATTGCTACTCTTTAATATATATATCATTCTCATTAAAATTTTATAATCAAAAAATAGTAATCTTTAAGATATTTACTTTAATTATATAATTTTCTAATTGATATAAGTCATTTAAAAGTATTGCTATTTAATATTATTAGTTATATAATAGATTATATGATTATATTATATAGCTTATATAATAAAAAATCAATATTATATAATCTTTAGATTTAATAATAAAAGATATAATATTAATATTAAGAACCTAAAATAACTAAGTCTTTCCTACCTTTTATTTTAGATATTAAACTTCCTATTTAGATAAAAAAAAGATCTAATTAGTAAAAGAAGGGGGTTTATATAGTAGTCCCCTATTTCTATCTAGTAATAATATTATTCTAATAACTTTTTAATCTTAGAGTAATTAAAATAACTTATAATAGAGTTATTATAAAGATCTTTTTATTTAATTATTTTAATTAAATTAATCTAGACTTATTAACTATATATATCTATAGATATATTAATATAATTATAGCTTATAAATTTATATCAAATAATATCATATTTATCTATATCTAGATAGTCTTCAATTAGGGTTATTATCTTTTTAATTTAGATTATATCTTTAAAAGATTTAGAGCTAAATTATTTCTAGATTATATCTATAAAATCTAGATCTAGATTTATTATCTTAGAATTTAAAATCTCTAATAACCTATCTATAAGATTAGTTTTTTTTTAATCTATATTTAATAATAGATTTAAAGGATATTAAATATATATTTTAATAAACTTGTTTTTTTATTGACTTTATTTATAATATAAAGCTTTATAAATTAATATAATCTAATAGTACTTTAATAAGATATTACTATCTATCTAGATACTATTTTTAATATTTAAATAAATATATAATAATAAAAAACTTTTAGTCTAAGATTATATAATTCAGTTCTAGCCTTGTAAATTTCTATACCTAAAATATAACTAGATATTATATATTATGATTATTTACTTACAATATAATATCTAATATATTAAATTTAGATATATCTATCTTTATATAAATAAGAAATCTTAATTTAAAATGATAAAAGAGATCTATTTATAGAAAGATATCTTTTAGAGCTTAGAATATATCTTTTTCTTTAGATAATAATTTAATTAGTTTAGATTTCTTTTTATTCTTAGATATCTCTATTATTAAAATAAGCAGTAGTATAATTAATAAATAGTTCTTATTTAACTAATAATATAAATTATAAAATCTTAAGAAAACTTATATTTCTTAGAATATAGCTTTTTTAGTTTTAAAGAGATTTTTAAAAAAACATATCTAATAGATATTACTATACCTCTTTAGATAATAAAATATCCCTCCTATCTGATTTTAATATCTAAGAAAACACGTCTCTATTATCATATACCAAAATTAATTGCCATATCTTAAAATCTACGTTATATTAGATTTAGTTATATAACTAAATATATTAATCTTTAAAGTATCTAGCTTAACTATATGAATCTCTAGTCAATAAAAGTTATTATAAAGTATAACTATTTTATTTAATTAATTATATAATTAGTTATATAATAATATTATATAATTCTAATATAAAAAATATAAAAAACTAATATCACGTAATTAATAGATATAGTAATAAGAGATATAAGGTTAATATTAAAGCCCTGAAATAGCTAAGTTATATATACTTGTAATCTTAGATATCAAATTTTCTAATCAGGTTAGAGGGGTATTTTATTATCTAAAGAGGTATGGTAATATCTATTAAAGGTGTTTTTTTAGAGGTCCTCTAGTTTTATATTATTTTGATTTCTATTTTATTTATTTTAATAGTTTTACATAAAACTCTAAATATTAGAATCTTTTAAAGATATCTTATAAAGCTTTTTAAAAATTAAATCTTTCTTTTCTTTAAATTATTAGTAATATATATATATATATATAATTCTTTAAATTCATTTTATAAGAAAGGATAAATAGGTCTATACAAAACTATTCTATTATTTTTAATCTTAATTATATAATCTATATTTTTAGTTTTTAATAATAACCTTATCTTTTTATAATTGAATATATCTTAAAATGTCTTTAATTTAAAAAGGATATTGTTTTGATCAAAAGATATTAATTCTTTTTCTTTTAAAAACTAGATCTCTTTAAAAAGTTTTATAAATATAAAGATAGCTATCTTTTTTTCAATAATTTTTATAAATTAATAAAGATTTAATAAATTAAAATCTTTGGTTTTAAATAGAGATCTCTATTAATAATAATATAAACTTTTTCAATATTTTAATAGTATTTTTAAAATCTATTATTATAAAAAAGATCTAATAAACACTATTATCTAATATATATTTTTAAAATAAGTATTTACAAAAATATTTAACAAATTTCTCAAGTCCAAAATTGGAGCATAATATTTTTTTAAACAAAACTAAATTAATTTATTACTACCCTATAATAATTATTATAGCTATTATAATATCATATATACACCTTTATATATATACTATAAAATGATACTACTAGATGAATTTTATCTATCTTCTAAATAGGAGATAAAGATTATTTTTATTAAAATTTATAACTTCAAAATTGGAGTATAATATTTTTACAAACTAAAATTAATTTAATAATACTTAATATATAATTAAATTACCTAATATGATGATTTATATATATACAATTCTATATACTCTATAATATTAAAGTATAAGAATAATTTATTTTATTTCCTATTTAGAAAATAAATCAACATTAATAATTTCTAGCTCATTCTAAAATTATAAAATAAGTCATAGAATTTTTGATTTGAAATCAAAATTCTAAAATGAGTCATAATTTAATAAATAAAACCTTTTATGGCTTATTAAATTATACTTTTAAATACAAGAGATCATTCAAATATAAATATAATCTCGATCCCTAGGATAAAATAATTTTATCTATCATCGATCTTATAATATTTATGAAAATAAATCTATTATCTTTTTTATATTTCAATAAACATTTACTAATAATTAATATATCTTATCTAATAAATAAGCTCTTGAATTACTATTATTAGTTATAACTAGTCTATTATTATATAATAAGAGGTTATCTCTAAAAGTCTAATAGTTATATCTATTATAAGTTAATTCTTAAAACTCTTTAAGATTTTTATTTATCTAGTTACTGTATTTTATATATTTTATAATATTATCTTTATCTTTATTTCTAATTAAGACTATCTAGGTCTTTTATTATTTGTTATTATAGATATTATATTACTAGAATCTTTTAGATAATAGAACTAATTTTTTAAGCTATCTTTTTTTAGATAAGTCTTTATAAGAGAGAGTATCTATAGTAATATTAAATTTTCTAATTTAAAACTAGATCTCTAACTTATAATCTTTAAATAATTAACTTTATTAAATCTAATAATAATTTAATTACTATTTTATATAGAATTATTATAAGATATAATAATCGATATATACTTTAAAAAGCTCCTTTTACTAGAGGTTAGTTAATTCTAATATCTATTTATTTAATATATAGATAATAGTAAGAAGCTTATAATCATAGATCTTATATTTATATTTTATATCTATTATTATATTAGATAAAAAAGTTATAGGATATTAATAATCTCTAGTTTTCTAAGAAAGGATATTATCTATAATCTTTTCTAAAATATCTATTTTAATCTTAGTCTTTATTTCTAGTCTATAATAAGCGAGGATAGATATTATTATTATTAAATACTTTAGTTTATTAAATATCTTCTAGTAAATATTACTCTAGTTTCAAGAAGTTATCTATCTTGTTAAATTTATTAATAACTTAATAATCTAGCTAAAATTCTATATAAAGTGTTTATAGAAATTTTAAAAACTAAAGAATAATTTTACTTATTTAATAATTATTAGAGATTTCTATTCTTAAATAATAAATAATTTCAACTAGTCTATAAAAACGTTATAAATTCTAATAATATAGTCTAGAAACTTGATCCCTTATTCATAAAACTTATATTTCCTAAGACTTATTTATAAACTACTAGTCTATAAATATTCTAAAATAATTTAAATATATTATATATACTCTTTAAGAGTTTTACTAAAGATAAGGATATTATTAATATAAATAGTTATAAAATTATCTAAATAGTCTCTTTTTAAAATATTATTAATATAATACTAAAAGGATATAATACTATTTATTATATTAAATAATATTATCTTATATTTATATATACTATATCTCAACTAGAATAATATTAAATCCTTGCTATTAGGATATATCCTAATCTTATAGAACCCTTATTAAATATCTAATTTAGTAAAATAGCAAGTTTTTAATACCTACTATATTAATTCTTTAATTAATAGTAATAGATAGATATCCTTTCTTATTATATTATTAAATTTATAAAAATTAATATAAAACTATAATCTACCTTTAGACTTTTTTATTATAAGAATTAATAAAGAATAAAATATTATATTTAATATAATAAAACCTTTATTTAGATTCTTTTTAATATAGATCTTTATAAATTGAAGATATTCTTATGATATTTTATATAATAGATAATAACTAGATTTATAATTATCTAATAGTTTAATTTTATAATTAATATCTAGACAATTTAAAGATAATATATTAGATTCTTTTTTTAAAAAGACATTTATAAAATTATAATATTCTTTAGAGATATCTATTTAAATAGTATCTAGCTTAGTAGCTTTATCTTCTTATTCTTTAATAATATTAATAACTTTTTAGATCTCTTTAATAGAGGTTATAAAGACTTCTATATCATCTCTTTTCTTTATAGTTCTATTAAATCCTACTCTTCTAATTTAGATAATCTTAAAACCTATTAGTGATTTTAATAAAGACTATTTTTATCGTTTATACTCTTAGTAAGGCTTTCTTAACTCTAATTATTATAACTCTTTTACTAATATTTAGTGTATCTTTAAAAGGATCTTATTAATATAAAAATTATTATATATATATTTAAACTTAAGCTTATTAGCTATTATTATTCTTTTTATTATATTTTCCTAGTATTTATAGTCTTTCTAATACTTCTTTATAAATATAAGATCTAGTTTCTTTAAAATTATAATAGGAATAAATCTTATTAACTAGTTTACTATTTCTTTCTTTATTATCTAGATCTCTATTATAGATAAGAAAGAAGATAGCTAAACTATTATTAATTCCTTATAATTAATTATTATATCTTAATCTATTAACTATAGACGTCTAAAAATCATATTATATTTCCCTATATTAGTAATTAATATAAGGACTTTCTTTTAGCGATAGCTCTTAATAATAAGAAAGGTTAATATTATATATGTAATTAGTCTAGCTAGATAGCTATTAAAAATAATAACTATCCTAGACTAATCTAATTTCTAGGTCTTAAGACTATATTATCCTAGTTTCTTTATTATTTGGAGATAAATTATTAAATAAATATCTACTTTATCATCTACTAACACTTAGACATAGAAGTGAAAAGAATTTACTAATATTTATATACTAACTATAAAATTATAATATAAAAATAACTTTTTTTTATTTTTTGTGATTATAGGTAGTTTATAATCTAGAGGGAAGACTTTTTTTAGGCTTAATTGTTTTTTGAATCTAACTTTTCTAATTTAATAATTTAGGAGTTAGACTAGATAATAAAAATAGTAGTAGATATAGCTAGGGTTAATTTAATAGTAAGATAATTGTGGTTTAAATAATTATATTCTTTATAATAGAAGTATTTATCTTCTTTAAATAAAGTAGTATATTTAATAAGAGGGAGATAGAGATTAGATATTATAGATCCCTCTTTTTTAACTACTAGGAATAAAAAGGTCTTCCTAATATCTATATTTCTTTTGTAAGATTAGAAAATAGAAAAAGAACCCTAGTTTTAATTAAAATAGATCTAATTATTTTATATAATATTAATCTAATATATATTTTTAATATAAGTATTAATTAGCTATTTTAATATAGTATTGTTATTATTAATTAAGCTTATTATTAAGCTTTGAAATAAGGATAAGAGTTTAGTAAAAAAGTCTTCCTTATAATTTATTTTAATAACCTTAGTCTCCTTTACTAGCTATAAATAATTGGTAATAAAATTAGTAAAGGAGTCTTTAAGCTTTATTTATAAGATATAACAAGCGATAAAAGCTTTGATATAATAATTTAGATTATAAAAAATAGTCTTTAAATAAGCAATTATATTATTAAAGTTTATATATAGCTTTTTAAATTTAAGATCTAGCTATCTTTTAAGATAGAAATAAGTCTTATCTTTATAGCAACTAGTTATATAGATCTTATAAATAAATAAGATTAAATAGTGGTTAATATTAATCTCGAGTTTTTAATAGATTCTAACAGCCTAGTGTTTAAAGTAGACTATCTTCTTATTATTGAGTATAAAAAGGTCTAATATTTTCTAAATCTTATAAGAAATAGCTTCTATAATTAATATATTATTAGTTTATTGCTTTACTAGATATTAAATCTTAACTTGAAACTAAATAATTTCTATTTTATAAGCTAATTAGATAGCTCGTTTTTTATTAATTATATTATCTATTTGATTTATAATAGTATAGAGTCTATCCACTTTATTTTATTCTTTTTATAATATAATCTAGCTAATCTTATATTCCTCTATTATCTATATATATATTTTAGCTAGCTTAATAATATATTTATTTTTTAAAAGCTTCTTTTAGTAATTTCTTATATTTTTATCTAAATAATCTTTAATATATTTATATTTAAAGATTGGATCTAAAATAAGTAATGTAAAAATAGGAGGGATCTTTATATATATATCTTCTTCTTATATATCTTTTTTTTTAACTGCATTGGTGGAGGTATCTTGTTAACTTAATATATTTCTAGTTAATCTAGTTTACTTTAGTGAAGTCTTTTGATTAGTCACTTAATTAATACTAAGATAGGTATCTACAAGTACTTATTACTAAGTACAGAATGTTAAGATAAGTTCTATTATTATATTAGGTAGGCAAAATATAAAAGAAAAAGATCACTTTTATAGTCTAAGAAATAACAATAATAGAACTAAGGAAGGAAGAGAGAGAGAGCGAGAGCAGCTAGTAGGATCTATGTAAATAGGGGTGCTGCCTAAGGCAGACGTATGTTGGGCTCCTGTCTCTTCCTGTGCAGGAATCTGGTTACAAGGTTGTGGGTTCGAGTCATAGTCCTGTCACTTCCTGACAATATTATTTTATATTTATATATATTATATCTTAATTAAAATAATATTAGATCCTTACTATTAGGAGATATCTTAATCTTATAAAATGCTTATTTAATATCTAATTTAATAAAGTAGTAAGCGTTTAGTATTTATTATATTAGTTTTTTAATTAATAATAATAGATAGATATCCTTTTTTATTATATTATTAAGTTTATAGAAATTAATATAAAATTATAACTCTTTTTTTTAAAGGATATTTATAAAATTATAATATTTTTTAAGGATATCTATTTAAATAAAATAAAATCTAGTTTAATAGCTTTATCATCTTGCTTTTTAATATTATGAATAATTTTCTAGATCTCTTTAATAAATATTATATAAAACCTTTATATTATTTTTTTTTTCATTATAATTTTATTAAATCTGGTTTTTCTAATTTAAATAATCTTAAAATCTATTAATAGTTTTAATAGAGATTATTTTAATTATTTACATTTTCTATTAGATTCTTCTAACTTAGATTATTATAACTTTTTTATAAATACTTAATATATCTTTAAGATAGTCTTATTAGTATAAAGATTATTATATATATATTTAAAATTAGGCTTACTAGCTATTATTATCTTTTTAACTATATTCTTTTATCAATTATAGTCTTTTTAATATATCTTTATAAATATAAGATCTAGCTTTTCTAGAATTATAATAAAAATAGATTTTATTTATTAATTTATTATTTCTTTCTTCATTATCTAGATCTTTATTATAAATATTAGAAAAGATAATCAAGTTATTATTAATCTTTTATAATTAATCATTATATCTTAGTCTATTAATTATAGATAGCTAAAAATCATATTATATTTCTCTATATTAATAATTAATATAGGGATCTTCTTTTACCAATGAGTTTTAATAATAAAAGAGATTAATATTATATTATATATATAATTAAAATTAACTAGATATTTATTAAAAATAATAACTATTTTAGACTAATCTAGTCTCTAGATCTTAAAGCTATACTATCTTAGTTTTTTTAATATTTAGAAATAAATTATTAAATAAATATTTACTTTATTATTTATTAATATTTAGATATAGAAATGAAAAGAATTTATTAATATTTATATATTAATTATAAAATTATAATATAAAAATAATTCTCTTTTATTCTTTATAATTATAGATAGCTTATAATCTAGAAAAAGACTTTCTCTAGATATAATTATTCTTTAAATCTAATTTTTCTAATTTAATAATCTAGAGATTAGACTAGACCATAAAGATAGTAAATATAGTTAGGATTAATTTAATAATAGGATAATTATAATTTAAATAATTATATTCTTTATAATAAAACTATTTATCTTTTTTAAATAAACGAATATATTTAATAAGAGAAAGATAAAGATTAGATATTATAAATTCTTCTTTTTCAATTATTAAAGATAAAAAAGTTTTTCTTATTTTAATATCTATATCTTTTTTTATAAAAATAAAAGATAGAAGATAAATCTCAGTTTGAATTAAACTAGATCTAATTATTTTACATAATATTAATTGAATATATATTTTTAATATCTACATTTTTATTATTTTTATAATAATATAAGAATTAAAATAGATAATAACTTAGCTAATAGTTATTAGTAAGTTATTTATAAGATAGTTATAAGCGGTTATTAAATAGATATAATTTATAATTATTTTTTTATGAGAAATATAATAAGAATAAGTAAATAAATATTAATAAATAATTCCTATCTATTATATTAGAAATAGAATATAACTTAATTTACAAAATATCTACTTTTAATATCCTTTTAAAAAGTTTAATCAGATCTATATGTAATGTCAAATAATATACAATCTAATTTAATATCTCAACTAAAAGATATCTAGTATTTTATATAAAATTAATTTAATCTATATTATTAAATTTCTTTTTCTTTTCAAATTATAGATAATATTTAATCGTCTATATTAGAAGTTAATAATAAACTAGAGTATGAAGTAAAAAAGATCTTAGATTTTCAAAAGAAATACATTAAAAAAGATAAATAAATAGAAATATTAATAAAGTAGATAGATTATATAAAAACAATATAGAAAAGGTTAGATATAATCAAAGACTATTTAGCTCTAGATATTTATAAATAATAGTTTAGATTTATTTTAAGAGATATCTAATATTAAATTAATAACAATAAAGATATTATAATCTTTAAATTAAGATTAGTATAATATTAAGATATAGAGAGAGATATTATTTTAAGCTAAAATCTAGAAATAGATTATATAAGATATATAATCTAGTATTTTATAAAAGCTTTTAATTATATAATATCCCTTTTCTTTAAGATTATTATAAATAGTATATTAGTCTAAACTAATTAAATCAATAAAGCTTTAGCTTTTTATAATCTAAAGTATTAAAACTAAATTAATATATCCAGATTTATAAAATTTATTAAATGGTGAAAGTATCTTAATATAAATTTTATAGAAAATTATAATTATTATTCTAAAAAAAAAACTATTTTTCAAGTTTTAATGGATTTTATTATACATTTATAATTATTTAATTATTAATATAATTCTAGCTATTACTAATCAATATTTGAAATAATATATATTCTTATTTATTTTAATTATAATAGATATAATAAAACTTGTCAATATCTTTTATTATTATATTAAGCTTTAATAAAGATCTTCTAATAAAATCATTTCTAATAAAGGAACTATCTTTATAAGCTATTTTTTATAAGACTTTAATTTTTAATAATAATAAAGAATTAGTTTTTAATAATATAATTTTTATATAATAATAGCGATAATATATCTATTAAAACTATCTTATTTTAGACTTTAATTAGCTATTAATTAAATTTCTAAATCTACAATTAAGATATTCATATTAAAAACAAGATATTAAATATTATAAATTAAATTTAAAAATTATAAGTTTTATATAAAACACTATAAGATTAGTAGTAATGTATACTTGATTCCTCAAAATAATATTATAATAAAAGATATAAAACCAAATTATTAAAAAAAGATAATCTTGTAAGATTAATAATTAAAAATCTATATCTTAACAATAAAAGACTTATATTTTAATTTATTAGAGTATTTTAAACCCTAAAATATATTAGAAAATAAATGTATTAATTAGTACTTTTAAAATACTATTTTCTTTTTTTACAATATATTTTTAATTTAAGTTTTATAATTATAAAATCTATAAAAAAGAGATAATTTAGTCTTATCTATACTAGATCCCGGGAATAAAGATAAATAGAAGATTAAAGAGATCAAATATTACAAAACCTTTGACAAAAAGCTTTATTATTTATTTAAATAAAAAGGATAGCCTTTTAAATATGATCAATAGATTTTTGAGAATATAATAAATATTTCAAAATTAATTAATAATTATAAAAAATAGAAAATAAGAAGATAAAATTTAATAAATAAAACTATTATTAATTTAGATATAATCTTATCTAGATCTTCAACTTAAAATAAAAAAATTTATTCAAATAATATAAAAGATAATCTTAAAATTAATCTTCAACTTTTATCTTATTAAATAATTTAGTCTAGGAGATAATATCTTTTATTATTATAAAATAATTCTTTAATAATGAATATTAATATATAACTCATTTCTTTCTAACTATTGAATAAAGATCTTTAAAAGCTTAATAAATAAAAACCTTTTAAAAACGAAAAAAAAAAAAAAACATTAGATATAAAGGAAGTAAAAATAGTAGAGATAAATAGATAGATCTAATCATTTATAATAAAAAAGATATAAACTTTATATATAGACTGGTTATATTAATAAATCTTTTGAAAAATAATCTAGAATTCTATATAAAAAGAATTTTATTATTTTCTATTAAAGAATAATAAGTATTATAGGATTTTATAAAATTATAAAAAGTAATATTAAGATTATAAAAATCAAATCTTATATTTTTGTTAGAAGGGAGTTCTTGTTGTTGGTGGATCACGTGACTGTGACCCTTCTGCCTATTAGTTCTCGCTCCTCTATAGCTTCTCTCTTCTTCTTCTTTCTCTTTAGACACACAAATACTATTCTCCAAATAGCTTCCTTTTCTTCTTACCTACGATCTAGTAGACCTTTTAAAAGGTTATGAGTCCTTTAGCGCACTATTAATTAACTATCAACTGCTGAAGCTTACCCTAGCTCTGTACACCAAGCCAACTAATTAACCCCGCCGAAGCTTTCCTGCTTTAACAACTATCCCAACAAATCAAAAGGATCGCCTATTTACAGTAGTTATCCTAAGAGATTATTTTATTACTAGATCTATCTACCTAAACTAGTTATCTAATAGCCTCATTATCGTCGATCCTAGATCCTCGTCGATTTTATTGTTATCGATTCCTCCTATTTTAATAGTATCTCTTTTTATCGTCGTCGATCTCTACAATCTCTGCTAATACCTCATTACCCTACTAATTCCTCTCGTTTTATTATGACAATATTTTCATCGCTTCTCTGCTAATTCCAATATACTAGCAATCCCTATACAAATTAAGAGTTAGTATAATTTCCTCATATCTTACAACTACAAACTTTTCTTTCAACAAATAGCTTTTGCCAATAGGCGATAGCTAGGTTTCCATTATGATAGTCTAATACGATAGCGACATCATAACATATTTGTCAATCCTTATATATATATAATATAGCTATTGACGGCTATAGCTATCTAAGGTTACAAAAAGTCTTATCACTATAACTTTATTGTTATTTAAATCATCTTGTGTTTTAACAACCTATTCTCTATTCTCAACTCCTAATTTTAGTCTAATTATATAATCTGTGTCTATTAAAGATATATTTCTATCTTTTAATATATCTAAAATCCCCTTTCCTTTTATTAAGTTACCTACTAGTAGTTGCGAGCTTTATATTAATCTGGCGAATAAAGAGCTCAAATCTGTTAAAGTGTAAACTATGTAATTTAAATTAAACCTTTCTATTTCCTTTGTTGATATCTATTACTTCGAGAACATCCCTAAGTTTTAAGAAGAGCCTAATTAGGTAAACTAGTGGATTAAGTTTCTAGATATTTTAAATATGTAAAATAACGTGTTTAAGGATATTATACTAGATATTGTTAATCCTCTTATATAGCTGTATTTTATATTTATTAATAACAATATCGTTAAATACGAATATTTCCTTAGAAAGATAACCAAGCCCTAACTTGTCAATTTCGACAATTTCAAAAAGGACATCGATACTTTGACTATATCTAATCTCAATAAAGTTTAGGAATCCTTAGATAAGATTAATAATAAGCTCTAAAGCAGTTTCTAATAAAACTAGAGTATTTAGATCATCGTTTATTCCTGAATCATAAATTACCTTAATATCTATATAGACGCTAATATTAAATTAGCGATTTTAATATATAATATATCCTTTGAGATCTTTATCACCCTTAAGAAACTCTATAGACAGGGATTGTCTTAAATGATTATATAAAGATTTAGAATATAAAATAAGCTTTGTTATAAGGATAGTGATATTACTAGCTTTGTAAACAAGTTTTAAAAAATATTTTATAACTTTAAAGAGATTATTATACTAAATAAGGTCTTCTTTAAATAGGAGTATATAGCTTTTATAATTGCAATTATATTGAATCCCTATTATAATACTTTTATCCAAATGTTTAAATTAACGAATGTGTATACTATATATTAGGAATTCTACACTTCTAAAACGACTAATAAATTAATCTAATACATTTATTCTAATAATAATAAATTAATAAATCTTCCTTTTATAAACTTGATAATCGCCAAGATCTCTTTAGAAAATATTTTATCATCTTCAGATACTTCTTTATCCAAGGATAATAAAAAGGATGTCAAAAATAAGGGTAAAGGATTAACTCTCTTAAAGTCTAAGAAATATAAAAATAACAAGAATGCTTGTTATTATTAATATCATAAATTTTAGGGTATCTATAAATCTAAAGACTACCATTTGAAGAAGAAGGAATCTAGTAATTCTAGTAATTTAGCAAATGCGATGATTATTGCGTCTATGAAAGCCCCTTCTATATATAGTATATAGGCTAACATGATGGTTATCGATCTAGTATTTGACTATTATAATGATCTTTGGATATAGTAGGTTGGTATTTAGGTGTCAAAAAACGCTGTTATTTCTTTATTATTATCTATTGAATTTGATTAGATGATTGATTCTAGCACTTCCAAGTATATAATATCCTTTTAATTGATTTTTACTAATTTTAAATCTTATTGTATATCTGTTATTACTATAATAGGCTAATATTTCTTTACTGAAAGTTTTGGTGATATTGTTTTATCTATTTAGGATCTTATAGCTTAAGATCTTAAAAAACTACTTCTTTAAGAGATCTAACTTATCTTAGAATTAAACAATAATCTAATCTCTATCTCTATATTTGATAAGCAAGATTATTAAACTAGCTTTAAGATTAAAAAGGCTGTTTTCTTATACAAAAACGGGTTTAAAATCGTGGACCTATATACCGCTAACTTCGTTAAAGACTATTATTAGCTTAAATATCTAGGGGATTTATTGGACTCGATGAAATACTTTATTTGTATTATGCAAGTGATTTATTTGCCCTTAATTAACCTACTTTTATCTAAGGATCTTATTAATGGTCTAGAAGATAGTTTTTAGGCCTAAAATGGTTAAGCCGTTGTAAATATAGTAAATATAATTGCTTTTATAGATATCAATGTTATTAAAAAGTGTAAGAATAATCTTATTTTTATTGATTTGATTTATTATTATACCTGTTATACCAGCGAAGACTAAATTTGTAAGATAGAGTATAATATTATTAGTATAATTTTTAAAAAGGATAAGAGTGTTACTTATTCTTACGTTTCTTATATTAGTGCTAAAAGCTATTAGCTCTTATATAATAAAGAATATTAAATTTATACTAAATCAAATGATTTACTATATTTTAATATCTAGAAATCTTACTTCTATATAGGCTACAAATATAAGATCTATTTTATAACGATTTCTAATGATATCTCTTATTATATATAGGTTTTTATAATAAAATTAATAACTAAAATCCTTCTAAATCTATAAAAAGTAGTTAGTTTTTTAGATTAGTAATTTAGGATTAAGGTCAAATAGATTCAGAAAGACAATATCCTTATTTATAAGCTTGTTTAGGTTTTTTATAAATATTATAATATTATTATATCTTCAATATTTTTATATATAAAATAGCTAAATAGTATAGCTAAATAGTCTAATAGATATTTAGTAGAATCTATAATCGTTGTAATAGTCAAAAATTAGCTTTTAAAATATCTTTAGTTACTTATTTTATAAGAAATAAATTATACGATTAATTGATTATACTATTTGCGAATTAATATAACCTTATATAAAGCCTTTTATAACTATAAGCTAGATATCTTTTATCTCTAGATATTAGGCTACTAGATTTGATATTATATTAATAAAGAATAGTATATTAATAAGCTCAATTCCTATATAAATGAAGATTATTTAGTTGATTACGATATTAGGAATTACTATATAATTTATAATATCTATATAAAGAAGACGACTTGCTTTTGTAATGTCGTTTTTAATAAAATCAAGGAAGCTAGTTTATCTAAGTTTTAATATAATATTAAATTAGGAGAATAGGTATATAGAGATTAATTTATTTTAATTCTATTTAAACACTTTTTTATAAAGATTGTAAGATTTGTTTTTATCGATTTTCTAATAGATAGTTAGCTATCTATTAATTCTGTGATTCCTGGACTTCTTTTAATTCCTGTAAGATCTAAATCACCTCTAATTTCTTTATATTTTTGATCTTTACTAATTCTTATATGTCCGTTTTTTCTATTAGTTTAAATAGCTTCGAAGCTTTAAATTTATCTTTCTTATCTAATAGTTATAAGTGAAGAGGTTTTAGAAGAGATATAAATAAATAGTAATAGTAATATTTATTTAGTTTCTTAACTGTATTAATCTAAATAGATTAAAAAGATATAGTAAGGATAATATCAAGAAAAAGCTATAATAACTATTCCGCTTACTTTAATTATATCTATAAATACTAAAACTATATTAAACTGTCTATTTATAGTATCTCTATCTAGTTATATTCTTTTGTAGATTGTTATTAATATCTCTAGTAGAGAATCAATATATAATATATAGTATCTATCTAAAAAAGAAGTAATATTTGTTTTATTAAGATATTACTATCTAACTATTCTTGTTTTGATCTTTTTATATAGAATCTATTATATAACGATTAATTTGCTGTCTTTTATAATTTTATAATATCTAAAGGAGTATATAAAGATAGATATTAATATTATTTTTATATTAATTAGTAATCTTGATACTACTAAAGAATTCTATATTTTTGTGATTCTTAATAAAGATAAATCTTTTAAATTAAGATTTAAAGATTCTAGTTATATCTTATATATCTAGAAATAAGCTATGATCTATTTTGAGCATAATAAATAGCTTATTATTATAAAAAAGGAGTTAAAATATTATAATAAAAATGATATCTAGCGTGTTATTAATTGTTAAAAAGATTAGAAATAGTTTTTTATTTTTTGCTAGATTTAGATAATTAAATATAATAATATCTATAAAGCTTGCTTGGTTTACTATAGTTTTAATTAGATTGAAAATATTAATTTTTATAAACTTTATATTATCGTTTTAAAGCTTATATTATTTAAAGTCTTTATAGCTATTATAGCTAAGAATAAATAGTCTCTTTATTATATTGATATTATTATTGTGTTTTTAAATATAAAAATAAAGGAATTTATTTATATTAAGCTTTTTAAGAAAGAGCGCGAGTGATTTTTTGGGATAATAAGTCTATTTCTTTAGAGTATAAATAGTTTAAAATAGATATTTTATAAATAATATCTACTTCTTTATAATATCTTAATTAAAATAGGATTTATTATATTAGAATTAGATTAGTCTATTTTTATTAAATTTACTAAAGATAGCTTTATTTATATCTTGATTTATATTAATAATCTATTTATCACTTTTCTAGCTAAAAAGCTTATTATATAGTTTAAGATTAAGCTTATAAAGTACTTTAATCTTATTAATAAAGAAGAAGTTAAGTGGTTTTTAAAAATAGATATTATTTATTATTTAAAAGAGATTTATCTTTTTAAAAAGACTATATTGTTAAAACCTTATTAAAATTTAATTTATATAAGCTAAATAGCGTCTATATATTAATAAATAAAAGAATGATCCTTGTTTCTAATCTAGCTGAAGTTTTTGTATCTAAAATCGATGTGAAATAGTTTTAGAAATAAATTAGCTTTTTTATTTAGCTAATAGTGTTTATTTGTTTTAATATCTTGTTTCTTGTTATTAAATTAACTTATTTTATAACTAATCTAGACGAATAATATTAGACTATCTTTAAATAGGTTTTTTGCTATTTATAAAATTTAAAAAACCTATATATTTTCTTTATAGACAAGTGATATTATCTAGCTAAAGACCTCGCCATTATTTATAATGTTGAGAATCGAGTATACGATATACTCAATTCTAAATTAGTAGATCTAGATCTTATCTTTAAATATCGAGATTTAAAGCTTATTGGATACTCTAACGCTAACTAATCTAGCTTTTATTTTAAAAGTGCCCTTTTTATATCTAGTTTTATCTTTATATTTAATAGAAGATTTATTTTCTAGATCTTTAAGAAATAGCCTTATATTATAATCTTGACTATTAAATCTAAATATATTATATAAGCTCTTATAATCTAGAAAGTTATCTAGTTTATTTATTTACTTATTGAACTTTATATCTAGGTTTCTAAATCTATTAAAATTATAATAGATAATAATAGAGTTATTGTGTTTATTGAAAACCCTATTTTTTATATGAATATAAAGTATATCTTTGTATAATTTTATAAGATTTAGAAAGAAGTTAAAGCTAATAATATTATTTTTATGAAGATCTTTATGGTGGAAATGACAGTGGATAGCTTTATAAAACCCCTTGCCCGTGTCTTGTTTTAATATTGGATAACCATATTTAATCTAAAGAAGCTTTTTGATAATATATTTTATATAGATACAGCTTTTATAGCTCTCTATATTATGGATTTCTATACTAGTAGCTTGTTGATATAATCCTATATTAGTATTTCGTTAGTAGAAAATATTATTACTAATATTTTTTGCTAGATTCTTTGTCTATATAAGAAGGAATCGCTTTTTCTTTCTTTCTTTAAAAAGGATTTCTTGATAATTAAGTATCTTTTTACAAAACTATTTTTATTTCTTAATTAGGATGTCACTTGATATTGCGCGCTTTGTTTGTGTAGTTTATTTTGTCTTGTTTATTAGATCACTCTTTGCTTATTCTTTGGATCCTGGATTTATATAAGATTATATTAATTTATGAATAGTATAATCAATTGATTATATAATTTACTTTTTATAAAATAAATGATTAAAGATACTTTAAAAGCTAATTTCTAATTGTTATAGTGATTATAGGTTTTACTAAATATCTATTAAATTATTTAACTATCTTATCAAGCTATTTTATATACAAGGATATTAGAGATATAATAATATAATAATATTGTAATATTTATAAAAGGTTTAAATAAGCTTGTGAATAAGGATATTATCTTCTTAAATCCGGTTGATCTTAAACTTGAATTATTAATTTAAAAAACCAATTATTTTTTGTAGATTTAACAGGATTTTAATTATTAATTTTATTATCAAAACCTATATATAATAAGAAGTATTATTAAAAACTATTATAAAGTAGGTCCTATATTTATAGCCTATATAAAAGTAGGGTCTCTAGATATCAAAGTATAGTAAATTATCTAATTTAATATAAATTTAATATTTTTTACTATATAGAAGCTAATAACTTTTAACATTAATATAAAGAATATAAAAATAGATAATATCTTTATTTTTTTTAGGATTATTCTAATAGTATTATATTTTATTTTATAAACTCAATTCTCACTAGTATAATAGATATAATTATAGACTAGATTAATTAAAATAGGGTTATTTTTATATTTTCTAATAATATTAATATTTATAGAAATAATCGTGTTTACTATGTTTACGATCCTCTTATTTTAGACCTAAAAACTATCTTCTAGATTATTAATAAGATCTTTAGATAAAAATAGATTAATTAAGAGCAAGTAGATCATTTATATATTATAAATAAAGTGTTTTATTAAATCTAATAAATCTTCTAGATATTTAAATTAATAATGGTCTTTAATAAAATTAATAATATTTAGATTTATAATTTTAAATTTATTTTTGTATAAGAAAACAGCTTTTTAATATGAAAATTAGTTTAATAATCTTATTTATTAAGTATAAAGATAGAGATTAGATTATTATTTAATTCTAAAATAAGCTAGATCTCTTGAAAAAACAATTCTCTAAGATCTTAAATAACAAGATTCTAAATAGATAAAACGATATTACTAAAACCTTTAATAAAAAAATTGTAGCTTATTATAATAATAACGAGTATACGATAAAACTTGAAATTGGTAAAAAATAATTAAAAAGATATTATATATTTAGAAATATTAGAAATAATTATTTAATTAAATTCTATAAATGATAATAGAGAAATAATAGCGTTTTCTAATATCTAAATATTGATCTATTAGGTCTAAAGATTATAATGATAATCAAATATTAGATTAATAACTATTATATTAGTTTATATATTATATATTAGCGAGATATTAGTTAATAAAATAAAGATAATCATTAAATTAGCTAAATTAGCTAAATCACTAGAGCTACTTTTCTTCAGATAATAGTCTTTGGATTTATAAATTTCTTAAGATTTATAATATTAATAATAACAAGTATTCTTATTATTTTTAAACTTTTTAGACTTTAAGAAAGTTGATCTTTTACCATTTCTAATATCTTTTGTATTATCTTTAGAATCTAATTAGTCAAAGACAGATCTCATTAATAGAAAAAGGGTTTATATAGTAATCCTTTTTATTTATTTATTTTTTTAATCTATAAATTATCTTATTTTTAAATTAAATTATAACTATTTTATCTATATTTTATAAAGATGTAGTATTCTTATTTTTTTAATAAATTAAAATGAATTAAAAGATCTCCATAATCTAAAAAAGATCCTTTTTTTTTAATTAAAAACTTTTAATATCTTTTTATGATTAGATTTCTTAATCTATTTTTAAATTTTTTTAAAAAGCTAATTAATTAGAACTTTTTTATTTTTAAAAAAAAGATATTTTTTTGGTAATTCTAGATAAGAAAGAAATATAACAAAATCTCATTTTTTATCTTATTAAATAATCTTTATTTTAATAATAATATTAATATAAAGATTAAAAATATTATTAAAAAGTTATAAAATCTATTTTTTAAATATAGATTAATTTTTTCTAGTTTTAAAAAAATTTTGAATATAAATCTTTTAATTTATTTAGAATTTATTATAAAATAAATGAGTAATAGTAAGAATCTTTTATATCTTAAAAATATACTTATAAATAGATTTTTAAGATTAATAAATTAAATATTATATTAATTAATATTATAATTTTTAATAAATATAATAGTCTAATTAGAATAATTAATAATTAAAAGATCTTTTAAAAAAATCAATATCAATATATATTTTAATAAGATTATATTATAAAAAAATAATTAAAATAATTCTTTATTTATAGTATTTACTTGAGATTAAGTTTATATCTTTATTCTTGAAGGATTAAAAAAAAGAATTAAAAATTATAAGTATTTTATATCATTAGATATAAGACCTATTAATCTAATAAAAATAAGATATAATTCAAGAATAAATAAAGAGAAAAAAGATTAATAATATTTAAAACCTAATAATAAGATTAACTTTTCTTAGAATCTAAGAGGATATCTATTTAAAATAGGTTTTATATTTTATTAAATAATTTATAGATAAAATATATATATCTAATGAATAAGCTTAAACTATCTCTTTAAAATAATCATAAGATATTAAATAGTTTTTTCTCTTTTATTTTTTAACTATAAAATTGAATATATAACTTAGACTATCCTTTTAAAACGATATTTAATATTTAATGTATAATTTTATTTTATTTTTTAATTCTCTTATTTTTTAATTCTCTTATATTATCTTTATTTTTGAAATCTATTTTTTAATTAGATAAAAATATTATATATAATAATATATTATTCTTTATTTTAAATATTATATATTCTTTTTTTATTATATTTTTATTAAATTCTCAATCCTTTTTTAAAATATTTTTAATAAAGAAAAGAAATAAGATAATAGAAAACACTATTTATAAATAATAATAAAGGTTTATATTTATGTTTATATTTATATATATAGTTAATACACTAATATAATCTTTTTTATACTTCTTATCATTCCTTTATTATAGAAAATCCCTATTAAAAAACTATTTTTTTATTATTAAATATAAAAGGATTTAGTATCTTCTAAATTTTATAAAAAATAGTTTCTATAATTACTATATTATTTATTTATTACTTTATTAAAAGTTAGATTTAGATTTAAAATTAAATAATCTCTATCTTATAAGCTAATTAAATAGTTTATTTTTTATTAATTATATTATCTATTTAATTTATAATATTATAAAATCTATTTACTTTATCTTATTTTTCTTATAATATAATCTAGCTAACCTTATATTTCTTTATTATCTATATATGTATTTTAGCTAGCTTAATAAAATATTTATTTTTTAAAAACTTCTTTAAATAATTTTTTATATCTCTATCTAAATAATCTTTAATATATTTATATTATATTTCAGAAATTAGATCTAAAGAGAATAATCTAAAGATAGAAAAAATCTCTATATATATATTTTCTTTTTATATATCTCTTTTTTTTAATAAATTAGTCAAGATATTATATTAGTTTAATATATTTTTGATTAATCTCATTTATTTCAATAAAATCTTTTAATTAGTTATTTAATTAATACTAAAATAAATATTTATAAATATCTATTATTAAATATAGAAAATTAAAATAAATTCTGTTATTATATTAAACTAATAAAATATATAAAAAAAATCTCTATTATAATTTAAAAAATAACATCAATAGGATTTTAAGAAAAAGAAAAAGAAAAAGAAAAGTTTTTAGAATTTATATAATAGAATCTTTATCTTCTTTATACATATACTAGATTATATAATCTTATTAAAACCTACTTTATCAAATAGACTATTAGATATCTAGATATCTAGATCTAATTAGACCTAATACTAACCCTCTAGATAATCTATAATTTTAAACTCTCTATCTATCGTTTAAAAAATTAGGGTTGCTTATAAACGACCCTAACCCTAATCTTAGTTCTATAAAGATAGTATATAAATAACTCTTTACAACTTATAGTAACCTTTAGATATATAAATTTCTAATATTAAATCTAATCTAGATAGATAAAATTATTTATTTATTTTAATAAAATTTTATTATTTATATCTATTTTATCTATTTGACTATAAATTTTAAATTTTAATTATTAAAATTATAAAATCTTTTAAAATCTTTTAGTAATATTATTTTTTAATAATAGAAATCTTAATTTTATATTTCTTTTTTATTATATAACTATAGAGAAATAATATTATAGATAATAGAAATTATTAATTTATAATAAAATAAAAATATATATTTATAATATAGATATTGTCATCCTCTGCAAGCATTACATGTTCGTTTGTTTGCTTGCCTGCTGCCCCGCGCCCTGTTTGCTTACTTTGCTCACTTTGCTTGCTTTGTTCGCTTTGCTATTTAGCTTCTTCCTTACATAGCTTCTTCCTTCTTCCTTCTTCCTTCTTCCTTCTTCCTTCTTTAGCTTTATTATCTTCGTGTTCATGGAACTACCATCATCCATCATCCTCACAGATATCTATCTAACCTTGAATATTCAAAATATTTTTTTCTTTTTATATAACTATTATAAAGAGATATTAATATAAAAAGAGATTTTTATTATAAGATTTAATATCTAAATTTATTATATTTATAAATTTATAAATTAAATCGTTAATAAACTTGTTTTAGAATAAAGATCTATTTTATAAAAATTAAAAGGTTTATTAAGGATTTAAAATTTATTTAAAATTAAAATAAGATTTATAAAAGGTTATAAAAGATTAGAATAAGATTTATAAAAGATTTATAAAATTTATTAAAAATAACTCTTAGATTTATTAAGATTTATTATAGATGATCCTTAAAATTAATTAATAATATTAGTTTATTTAAAGATATGATAAATTAATTTATTAAATAATATATTTAATAAAGGTTTTTATATTTAAAAAAAAGAAGATAATTAAATATATATTTATTATTCTTTATTTCCTGTAACAGGGTTCTTTTTCATACTTCCCTATGATAATGGATGCCTGATATCCTAGGTAATTAGAACTGATGTCTTAGGCGTTTGGAGCTTATGTTTCCAGGGACTATCGGAAAGGATCGAAACGTTATATGAATCGATGACGAGTTAACGCAGACTCTCTACAGCTTATTAGGATCTAACGGCTCCCTTGATAGATTGGATATTTAAGAAAAGAAAACTAGATTCCTCTTTGATTCTAATTAAAAATTAGTTTTGTATTTAATAAAGTAATACTATTAAATCTTTCTCTATTTACTATTAATTTATAACTATATTAATATCTATTCTTATCCTTTTTTTTATTAAGTTGATAGGTATTATATCGGACAATATATAATCTTTATAATTTCTGATTTTTCTATTTTTAAATCTTTAAAAGAAAGGAATATATAGATATAATTAGTTGGACTAGTTAAAGAGGATTTTATTTAGTAAGATATATAGAAATAGTAAAGAATAGAGTCTGTTTTAGTTATTAAAGTTAAAGAAATCTTTATTACAAAAACAAGAATTAATATTAATTTAATATTAATTTAATTAGAAAATATTTTTAAAAAAATATAATATATATTACTCTAAGTTATTTATTATAGGAAATTTACAGTTATTATTACTAGCTTAAAAGAAGTAAAAAGTACTATTAGAATATCTAAAAGATATTAGAAAGAATAAATAATTTTTTTTAGTAATTTAGATAAATTGTTTTTTAATAAAAGTAAGAATAGTAGTAATTTAATTTTAAAATAGTTTTAAATCTAATTTTAAAAAAGGAGAAATAAAATAATCTATTAATCTTTTTAAAGAATATTTTAGTATTATCTAAAGAGAGATATAGATTTTTAATCTTGAAGACTATTTTCTAGAAGTATTAAATAAATATATCTCTAATAAATAAAAGATATTTATAATAACAATCTTTCTATATACTAAATATAAAAACAAATAGAGAGTATATTGTAAATAATATTTTAAAATAATCTAGAATTAAGGTTTCTTTAAAATCTAGATATTATTATTTCTAGATAACACTTTTAATTTATAATTAGGGATTATTAGTAATTTTAAGATTATAAGACAAAAAGATTATTAAAGTTTAATAGAATTTTTTATTTATTTTAAATCTTTAGAAAAATATCTTTCTTTTAAATTAGAGGAGATCTTTATAAATAGATTGTTTGGAAAACTTTAAAAATCTTTATAAAATAAAATCATTAAGAATTAAAAAGAAATAGAATTTTTTAAAACTTAAAATAAGATATTAAAAATAGTATAAACTTTTTAGTAGATTTTTTATTAAAAGAAATTAGGAGAAAAATAAAATTGAAATAATATTGATTTAGAATTTTAATTATTTTTTTAAAAAGTATAGTAATTTTTAAGATTGATTAAAAGATTATTATAATAATAAGCCTTTATATCTTTAAAATAATTTAGAAATTAAAGATAAAATAGATTAAAATAGAAAAAAAGATTGAAATTAATAATTTAATAAAAAAGATTAAATAGATTTAAAGATGAAATATATTAGATATATTTCTATTAATTATAAAATAAAAGATTATTTTATAAAGATTAAGATATAAAAGATTATTATAAATAAATATATTAATAAAATAAAAAAAATAAAAAGATAAAATAGATCTTAATATTCTATCTTTATATCCTTAAATCAAGATAATAATTAGACTTTATATTTTAATTAAAATTTATAATATCTATACTAATATAGATCTTAATATTTGTATAGAAGTTAATCTAGTTAATAAAAAATTTATATAAAAATATTATCTTATATTTTATTTAATATTTTCTCTTTAAAAGAAATAACTTTAAAATATATACAAATTAATAGTATATATTAAGTTTCTTTTATAATAATAGACTTAAGAGATATTACTAAAATATTTAAAAAACTTTATATTATAATTAATAGAGATCTTTATTTGAAAGGATCTTTAATATTTAAAAATAACTTTTAATAATCTTAATATTTCTTTAAAACTAAAAATATTCTTATAGTAATTTAAAAATAAAGATTTTGAATTATTATAATCTTATTAATTTATAAAAATAGTAAAAAGCGAGATAATGATTTTTGTGGTTTTAAAACTTTTAGAAGAAATCTAGTTTCTAGATAAAAAGGAATTAAACTTATCTAATCTAGATAATATTCCCTTAGAATTAGAGATGTTTTATAATGTATTTAATTATAATAAAACAAGGTTATTTGTAAAAATAAAAAACTTAGATTATACTATTAAAATTAAAAATAATAAAATTATATTATATAGACTTATTTATCCTTTTTTATAAAACAAACTCTAAGTATTATATATATATATTATTAATAATCTTTTAAAAAAAAGATCTAGTTATCTAAAAGCCTTATTAAAGTACTAGTTCTTTTTATTTCTAAAAAAATAGAGAATTAAAACTTTATATTAATTATTAGAGATTTAATTATATATTAATTAAAAATTAATATTTTTTTTCTTTAATATTAGAGATTTTAGATAGAGTTATAAAATTAAAATATTTCTTTTAAATATATAGTTATACTATTTAGGTTATATAATATCCTAGTAATCTTTTAAAGTTATATTAATAATACTCTAGATAAATTAATAGATATAATTTATATTATAAATTTTAATAATATCCTAGTATTTATAAAGACTTATAATTTATATATAAAAGTCTTTTAAAATATTTTTAAAAAGTTTTAATATTTTAAACTATATATAAAACTATTTAAATATTAATTTTATTATAAGAAAATTAAATTTCTAGACTTTATTTTAATCTTAGAAAATAAAAATAATTTAAAATTAAAAAGAATTAATTATATTCTAAGAAATATAAGTTTTTTTAATATTCTATAACTTCTATTATTAATTTATCAAACGTTATTTATTTATTATACTTTCTTTTATTTTAATAATAAAAAGATCTAAAAATAGAAAGAAACTAAGACTTATATAACTATTATCTAAGGAAAAAAATATATTTTAGATCTTAAAAGATATCTTTTTATTAATAAACCTTTTTTATTATTTTAATCTAATATAATAAATTTATATTAAAATAGATATATTTAAATTTAGTATATTAAATATTATATTATAATTAAATAATAATAATATCTAATATCTAATAATATTTTAGTTATAGAAATTTATTAGATTAAAATTAAACTATATAATACTAGATTAAAAACTCTTTATTATAATATATTTTTTTAAATATTAGAGATAATATCTAGATAGATATTAATATCTTATTAAAGTGTTATTAGATTATATTAATTTATAAACCTTTATATTATAAACTAAACTTATAAAGTAATAAACTTATTAATATATATATCTAATATCCTTTAAATTTATTATTAAATATAGATTAAAAAAGATAAATCTTATAAATAGGTTATTAAGAATCTCAAATTTTAAAAAAGTTAATCTAGGTTTAAAGTTTATAGATATAATTTATGAATATTTTAATACTAAATCTTTTAAGGACTTAGTCTAAATTAAGGAAATAACTATCCTAAATTTAGACTGTCTAGATATAGATAAAATTAATATTACTATAGATATAAAGGATTAAAGATCCTAGTTTAATTTAATTAAAATAATTAAATAAGAGAACAAAAGCTTAGATATCTAATTTTAGTATGAATCTATAGATTATCGTTGTAAAAATATGTTTATAGATATAGATAGCTAATAAGCCTAGTCTAATTCAATTGAGATAATTAAATGGGAGAATAAAAGTCTAGGTATCTAATTTTAGCGTGAATTTATAGATTGTAGTTATAAAGATATGTCTATGGATATAGATGGTTAATAAGTCTAGTCTAATTTAGTTGAGATAATTAAATAGGAGAATCTTTATAAAAACTTAGATATCTAGTAAAAACTTTTAAATACTATAGAAATAGGGGTCTAGACTATTTGATTAAATACTAATAGGAATCTAGTTAAATAGATTATATATTTGTAGCGTAATGATCTAGAGATTTGTTATTTAAAAGAGGGTAAAAAAAGGTTAAATAAGGAATAGACTATTTAGATATCTAGACTCTTTATATATTATAAATATATATATATACTTTATAAAAAAGACCTTTATATAAAACTGCTATAAATATATTATAATAACCTTATTACAAGTTATTTTAGCTAATTTAGGATTAAAAAATTATTAAAATAATACTATTATAAGATAAGAATATTTAATAATATTAAAAAATATATCTAAACTTATAAAGTCTATTAGATAATAAAGATATCTTGATATAGACTATATAAGGAACTATAACTATTATCTTTATTAAAAAGATCTTTTATAAAAGTTTTAATAGATTTTATTACTAGTTTTTCTTTATTGATTTAGAATTAAAAAATTGTTAATACTATTTTAGTTATTATTAATAAGTTCTCGAAATAGTATATATTTATTTCTATTTTGACTATTATAAATATTATAGAGCTTGTAATATTATTTTATAATATAATTAAACTTTCTTATAGCCCTTTTAATAAAATCATTTCTAATAGAAATAGGGGACCCTTAAAAAAACACCCCTAGTGGATGTTACCACACCCCTTTGGATAATAAAACACCCCCCTGCCTGATTTTGATGCCTGAGAAAACACGCCCCTAGTACCACGCACCGAAGTTAATTGCCACGCCTCAAAATCTACGCTGTGTTTGATTTGGTCACGTGACCAAATATATTGACCTTTGAGGTACTTATTTTTACTATGCAAATCTCAAGTGAGGAGAAGTCACTACAAAGTACTACTATTTGGTTTGAATGGTCACGTGACAATATCACATAGTTCTCATACAATAAACATGGCAAAAATCAATGTCACGTGATTGATGGTAATGGTAATAAGGGGCATGAGGTTGGCATTAAGGCCCCAAAATGGCTAAGTTATTTGTGCCTGTAATATCAGGTGTCCAACTTCCTAATTGGGTTAGAGGGGTGTTTTATTATCCAAAGGGGTGTGGTAACATCCATGGGGGTGTTTTTTTAAGGGTTCCCTAGAAATATTATATTTATAAGTTAATTTTTTATAAAACTTTACTATCTAACTAAAATATATAATCACTTTTTAATAACTTTTTATTTTTAAACTAATAGACAAATAAAGTAAATAAATTAAATTATTAAAACATATTTATAATACTTTATTAAGACTAAGAATAAAAGATAGCTAGCCTTATTAAAAAATAGTATAATTCATTTATAATAATAGTTAAAACTCCACAATTAGAGTATCTCTATTCTAAATCTTTCTTAGATATAATCTAAATTTCTAGATTTATAAATAAAGCGCTTATATTAAAAAGGAGATACTAAATATAACTAAAAAGATCTAGAAACTATATATTCTATAAGAAGAGCTATAAAAATAATAACAATTTACTATTAATTTATAAAAATCTTATTATAACAAGAAATATATACTAAAAACTTTTAAAAGAAATAAATTTATAATACTTTTAATAAAAAACCTATATTTAAAAAACAAAAAACTAATACCTAAGTTTATTAAATTATTTTATATCCTCAAATATATCAGAAAACAAGCTTATTAGTTAGCTCTTTCTAAATAATATATATTACTCTATAACGTTTTTCTAATTTAATTTCTAGAATAATAGAATCTTTAAAAAGGGACTAAATTAACTATACCTATATTTAAACTTAAAGATAAATATAAATAGAAAGTTAAGAAAATTAAAGATTATTATAACTTTAATAAAGAGCTTTATTACTTATTAAATTAGTAAAAATAACTTATTAAATATAATTAATAGATATTAAAAAATTTAATAAATATCTTAAATTTAATTATCTTCTATAAAAATAAACTATAAAAAAAATAATTTATTTAAATAAATCTTATTTCTAATTTAAATTAACTTTATTTTAAAGACTCTTATTTTATAAATCAACTTTATTTTAATATTAATTTAGTCTTACTTTATAAATAGAATATTTATATATAAAAAAGAGAAGTATAGTAAAACTATAAAAACAAATTCTTATCTTTCTAATAATCTTTATTCTCTTTAATCTTATAATATTAATTTAATAATTTATTAATCTTAATATTTAGATAAAATTAAAATCTTAATATTTAGATAAGATTAAAATAATAGTAAATATTAAGATATACTATAAAGTTATCTCTTTTCTAGATAAACTTTAATCAACAATAATAAAATTATTTAAAGATAGACTTAATCTTAAATCTAAGATAAATCTATTTAACTAATCCACTCATAATATAATCAAAATTTAAAAAATCTTAAATAACAACTAAAATAATAAAAATCCTTACTTTATTTTATAACTATAATTTATTATTAATTCGACTCTTATAAATAATAAAATTAAATCATCTTTCTTTTTTCTTCTTTCCTTACTATACTTTTAAAATTAACAATAAGATAATTATTAACCACTTTTTAAGCCTTAGATAAACTAGAAGGATAGTAAATATAAAGATATATTATTTTCCCTCAAGGGATTACCTCTTTATGATTCATAGAATTATAAGATAATCCATAATATAACTTATTATTTAGAAGTGATTAAAACCCTTTATAGATTAACAATCTAGAAAGATATATTATCTTAAACCTCTTAAATAAAAATATTAAAAGTAATCTTTTATATTAGTATCTCTAGATCAAAAGTAGTTCTAGATATAATAATATTATTAAGCCTTAATTATCTAGTTATATCTTAATAATATTTATAAAAAAGAAGATAAAGAGATCTTTTAAATTTAGATTTTGTTATATTCTATAATTGGAATCTAATATTATTAAAAAGAAATCTAGATAAATATTTATTATACTAGAACTAAATAATAGCTTTACTATTATAAATAAAAAATAGTTTAAAAATAGATATCTAAATAATAATCTAGTAGTTATGTTTATAAAGATTAGACTAAAATAATATTAATTTGTTAATAAATAATCTTTAATCTAAAAAAAGATAATTTATTATATTAAAAATATTATCTTTTCTTTTAGATAGGATTTTTTTATAATAAATATTATAATATTATATATATATATTAAATTAAAATTTTAAATAAAATTATATTTAATTTTAATAAGAATAAGATTCTTAGATTTTATATTAAATTTTTTAATTAAATAATATATATATATTATATACTAGTTATATTAAATAATTATAAAATAAATATAAGATTAAAAAGAAGATTTATCTTTTAAGATTTAGTTATAATTAGTTTAATATTAAAATATAAATAATATAAAAGTAAAATAGATAGAAAGATAATTAAAAATAAAAAAATAATAATTAAATAAAAAAAGATTTTATTTATTTTTATATTATATAATTTTAAAAAAATAAATCTTATAAAAGATTCATTTTTATTAAAAAATATTATAATAATAAGAAGAAAAGATTTAAAAAATTTTAATAATAATAAAAGAGTTTTAAAATAAAATTTTAATAAATTATAAATAAAGATTTTTATATATAAAAAAAAAAGATGATTATAATAAGGTTTTTCTTTATACTTTTTTATAATAATAGATATCTAATATCCTAAATAATTAAAATTAATATCTTAAATATTTGAAACTTATAATTCTAAAGATTATCAGAAAAGATTAAAACATTATATAAATTGATAATAAGTTAACGTAGATTTTTTATAGCTTATTAAAATCTAATAGCTCTCTTGATAGATTAGATATTTAAGAAAAAAAAGCTAGGTTCCTCTCTGATTCTGATCAAGAATTAGTTTTATATTTAATAAAACAATACTATTGAATCCCTTTCTATTTACTATTGATTCATAACTGTATCGATGTTTATCCTTATCCTTTCTTTTACTAAGTTGATAGGCATTATACCTGACAATATATAACCCTTATATTTCCTTGATATTTATATATTTATATTAAATATATTATAATTTCTTAATATTTATATTTTCTTAAATTATAAAAAGATAATATTAAATATATTTTAATATCCTATTTCTAATAATATTTCTTAGAGATTGATACAAAACACCCCCTTGTCTGATTTTAATACCTGAGGGAGCGTATACTTATTACCACACACCAAAGTTAATTACTATGTATAAATATTTATATTGTGTTCACTAGGGTCACGTGACCAAATATCACAATCTAAGGTACTTATATTGATTATGCTAATCCCTAATTGATATAAGTCACTTCAAGATACCGTCATTTTACATTATTGGTTATGTGATTAGTCACATAACATTTGGTGTAGTCTTTGTAGGGTAATTGTGGTAAAAAAGCAATGTCATGTGAGCTTTGGGCTTGGTCATAAGGGGCCTTATATTGGCATTAAGGACCCAAGACGGCTAAGCTGTTCGTGCCTGGAGTTTCAGATATCAAACTTCCTAATCGGGTTAGAGGGGTGTTTTTTTAGTAAAGGGGGGTGTTTTTGTATCAATCCCCTATTTCTTTTATAATCTTTAATATATTAGATAATTAATAAACCTTAATCTTAATATATAATAATCTTTGATTTATTTTTTCAAGTTTTTTATAATATCGCAGCACCAAAATTCGCCAGATGCTGCAGCACTTGTCAAGGCCTAGTCTACATATTAGGTTGATAGGCCACACATCTGACGACGTACACCTCTTGCACAGTGCTTCACTGCCTCTGATGGTTCTTTACATGGCGAGCTCCTAATTGTAGTCCAACACAGAGGACTTGTAAAGACCAGACACACAGACTGGACTCTGAAGCGTTAGGTCAACATATAAGAATATTAGTATTTACGCTATGGCTAACTAGTCGACCGATCCTGACACACATGAAGCAACCCAATCATAATTTACCACGTCCAGCCAAACATGTGATAGCTTAGCTGCGATATCATCACGGCAAGTCTCAAATCCAGACAATGATCACACCCTCCCAGTGAGCATTTGAGCCGCTGTAAATCATGCCAGGCGAGACACATAACTCTTAGTATTTTCGTACACCAAGAAGGTCACCCATGTACTCGGTAACACACGGAAGAGGTTTGGTCCAAGGCCTTTGTAGAAACCTGCCAGACCCTCGCGAGTCCATATTTGGGAGAATACATCTAAAGCCCCACGATAAACCACACGGGCATCATAAGTCTGTAGCCGGGATCTGATCACTTGGTAAGGGTACGTGACACTGCCCGCAAAAACCTTGGACAGACTGGAAATGGCTAATAAGTCGATATTGCCTAGGTCTTGGGCACCAGACGGGCCTTGTCCAAGCAAGCCGGTGTCCTTGGATCGAGACCTGAATAACTTCAACTGCTCGTACGCCATGAACTGGAGGGCCCCATGACTGACACCAAATAGGGCGGGCACTAGGCCTCGGTAAAAGCCGGGAATGCCCTCTGCGTTATAGATTTGCTTTGCCCCAGACACGAAAGAAGGATATGCGCCGGGAGCGCGGGAGCCTGTTGACAACATGCGAGTCTTGATGACCCAAATGGGGTTGGTAAGAACCGAAGTGAGAGCTCCTATATTTCATCTTTGGTCAGTGACAGACCCAGGATGAGTGGCTGCAGTGATACATGCCCGCACTACCGGATGCTAGAAAATAGTCTGACGATGTAAGGATCTGTCCTCTCTTGTCGCGGTAGGATCCAATTGCCTCCTTCAATCTACTATAGCATAAAAAGTAGAGCGCCCAGCTGGTGGAATTTCCGATCACATTGGGGGTGAGACCGCGATAGAAGGCGCCAAGGCCCCCCTCGCGAGAAAAGATGCCTCGGATGATTCGAACTGAACTCCCAAGCCGAGCGGATGAAGATCGGTCGACTGCATAGAGGTGTTAGCCCGTGACCACCACACTGGGAAGAATGGGACCCGCCTTGTAGCCGTGTTTTCACCATGTCGAGAGGGTGCAGTGAGAGAGTCGACGCGACTCCTGCTGTGAATCCCGCTAGGGTCTCCACAAAGGATGACGAGAAGCCATGACTAGTCATGAACCCCGCGAAGAAAACAAAATCAGGGAGATGGAGGTCAAGTGGTGGAGGTGACAGAAAAGCCTTGAGAGAGGGAAAGAGGAAAGCGGAGCGGAGGTAGAAGCCGATCATCCCGGGACCGCCCCCGAGGAGAGTCGCGCAGTCGCGCAGTAGTCAAGGTCAAATCAGTTTCTTTCTTTCTTTCTTTCTCTATGTGCGGACAACATTCCAGTCCGATGGTTAGAAAGATACAGGCAAATTTAAGCAGAAGACAATGATATTCTGTCCAGGAATAGAAACCATAAAAAGAAGACCTAAAAATACAGAGAAACATCGCAGAGCCTCTCTAGCTCATATTGGGACACTCAAATCCAGCAGTGATGATTCCATTAGACATGCTCAAATCCATAGTCCATTTCAACATATCAAGTCAAATATTCAAGTCGTTTATGCGAGGGGCGAGAACAGTCTGGGGACATCGAGTTAGCTAGTAGTGACAGATCATGCAGTGGTCGTGATACCTGAACAGGGTGGGCTTGGGGTCACTGTAAGTGTAGCCTGTTGAACAATGGAATCAGTGGTGGGAACTCGAGCGTTGGGACAAACGTGTCGCATACCCAGGTAAACGATCAGAGGCAAGTATCCGCTAGATAATGGTCAGCTCCGTGAGATGAGGCGAAGGTGTCCGGTATTGGGGTCGGAGCTTACTAGTGAATCGCAACTCGGGAGACATCAATGACCTTGGAGACGCGCTCCTAAAGAAGAAGGAAGTCAACGATCTGATCATCAGGAGAAGTCTGTGGGGAGTGACTGGATACCTTGGTCTCTTCGGAGAATTGGACCATTGTGATAGGATATGAAAGGAGGAAGGAAGCAGAAGCAGAAGCAGAAGATTGAACCACAGATAGGTGATTCAAGAAAGCGGAAGGTAAAAGTTGGAGATGTTGAGTGGTTGATAGTGTGGTTGACAAGACGATGGGGGTTGAAGGAGAGGTCGCGGACAAAAGTTTTCGGCAGGTCACTGATTCCTTCCCCGGAGCTTCTTCACTTCCTCACCACCTCACCACCTCACCACCACCCTCCTCTCCTCTTTGAACCTCTCAGATCGTCTTGTATTTGTCGCGGGATTAATAAAACAACACGCGCTTCTATTTCATCTCAAGACTTCTTAACAAATACCCGATCGACCCACCGGCGCCATGTCAGGCGCACGGCATTGGTATGGATAGCCCCCCCTGCCTGTGACACAATGATATTAACTACGCCCAGGGAGCAAGACAAGGAGGCCACTGTCTACGTCGGAAACCTCGATGAACGAGTTTCAGACAGTCTGGTGTGGGAACTGATGTTGCAAGTTGGGCGCATCGTCAATGTCCACTTGCCCAAAGACCGAGTTACACAATTGCACCAGGGATATGGGTTTGTGGAATTCATCAGCGAAGAAGACGCCGATTATGCGTCGAAGATCATGAATGGAATTCGCCTGCACGGCAAACCCATTCGTGTGAACAAGGCGTCGGCCGATAAGCAGAAGACGGTGGAAATCGGCGCAGAACTTTTCGTCGGTAATCTGGATCCGATGGTCACCGAACAGATTCTATATGATACGTTCAGCCGATTCGGTAATCTGCTTAATCTACCCAAAGTGAGATGTCTCTTGTCCCCGGCCAGAAGAATCGGCATTAACAACCATGTTTCCTTAGATTGCTCGCGACGACAACAATCTCTCCAAAGGCTATGGCTTCGTTTCTTTCGCCGATTTCGAGTCTTCAGATTCAGCCATTTCCAACATGAACGGACAGTACCTTATGAATAAGCAGGTTTCTGTGCAGTATGCATACAAGAAAGATGGCAAAGGCGAGAGACACGGTGATGAGGCAGAGCGAATGCTGGCATCACAGGCCCGAAAGCACAACGTTGCCCCCACGACCCAGCAGCTTCCACCTCAAGTGCCTCGGCCAGGCCCGGGCGTGGGTATTGCAGCACCTCCGCCTGTCATGGCCAATGGCGATGGCTCTCGGTCTATGGGACACATGCCACCGCAGACACCAGACTTTGGCATGCCCATGCCCTATCAAAACCTCCCTCCTCACCGACCTGTTCCACCTCCCGCACCCTCGCTCAACACCCCGCCCCCTGGACTTCCAGCACGCCCGCCACCGTCGCAAGGTGGGTATGGTGGCCCGCAGTCTTTCATACCTCCTGGGTATGGGCCTCCTGGATTTGGCCCCCCCCGGAGGTACTCCTCAGTTACCGCCAGGCTTTCAGCCAGGGTACGGCGGCAGTCGATGATTCCATATGCGAGACTTCGAGCACATCTAATTTAGACCTTTGATCTTACAAAACGGGCATGAACCCTTTCAGTACGACTTGATGATTCAATAGCCATATTGCCTGGACCATTACTTATCTCTTGATTTTCTTTTTTCTTTTTTGAGACCTCTTTCAGCTGCAAATAATTGGTTTCCATTAGGCGTGTCTTCTAAATTCGTCACGATAATGATCCCAGAGCGCTATAGACATCAAATTGCGTTCCAGCGTTGTTGCAACAGCAGCAATAGAAGTACATTTCATGTCGGCAAAGGATCTAGCAGGTACAGATCGAGAAGTAATTGGAACCCTTTTAACAGACATGAGTGTTGGTTAATTCCCGATGTGGGTGCATCTTGTGATGATCGGGATGTCAAGAAATGGGTGTGTTAATTTCAAGCGTTCCCATGGAATGACAGAAGCAAGTTATGAACTTGTGAGAGAAAAGACCTCCATTGATGGATTAAGAACGAGACATGTTAAACGAGAGAATGATGGAATTAATGAGTCATGAGAACGAGACGAATTTCGGGTCCCTTGGCCGGCCATCGGGCCCAATATTATTCTTTGCGAATCGTTGTTCCGTGTAGATGCGACGTGCTTCATCAAAGTTGACCCTGCGACCTTTCATGATCTTTCGTATCTCCCTCTTGGCGTTTTGATCAAGGCCAGCTCTCGTGTCGCCGTCGGCGACGTTTGCCGTAATGTCAAATTGAGATGAGCTCATTCCGGCCTCTAGATCGGCTGTAAAGCTTGACGGGAGGCGATGATAGAGGTAATCCGGTACTTGGACCAAGTGCATCCATCGCGACCTTGTGAGGTAAAGTGCTGATGATTTGTCAGAATTTACACACGCTGCCGAGACGTCTGGGGAAAGCGGACTGACCTGTGCCTCCGATAATGACCGTGAATAGGAGGAAATAAGTGAGAAAATAGGTCATGATGATGAGTATGAAAGTTGGTATGGAGGAGGGTGGGTTGTACGAGATTATGTTGCAAGGGACACTCTTCTCGAGCTCAGGTAATAGGCCGGTCAGGTAGGCTTGTTGCCAGCCAATACTGACGAAGGCATGGAAGAAAACAAAAGAAAGTGTTTAGGGAGGGCGAGAGATGAACGTCAGCATTCATCCGTCGGCAGCCTAGAGGTGTCGCCGGAAACTGCGTCATGGCCTGAAAAAGCAGGCTCCAGGGGAAACAGCCGGCAGTAAGGCAGTAAGGCAACAAGGCAATCAGGTCAGGAAATAAGGCAGAAAGGCCCTAAGGCAGAAAGGCAGCAAAAATGCCCCGGCGTACATGCAGTTCAGGTGTCCAGGCAGCAAGACTAGTCCTAAAATGGCCGCCTTAGCGAGACCCCCAAGTCGAAGTCTTGGCATTCGAGACACGCACAATTTGATCGACGTGAAAGACAGTATAGCGATTTCGATCTTTTCAACCTCCAACACCCTCATCACAATGGCCACAAACATCTCCAACGATCTGGTCTGGCAGATCACCCGTATGTTCGACCCCTCAAAATTTCCGCATGGGGATTTTTGCTTGACTTGGGAAGCCGAACTCTAGCTCATTGCGAATTTCTTCGGAACAGGCAACCAGAACTCTTTCCTGGTCAACCGCAACTCCGGCGGTGGCTCTCAGTTCTCTCGCGACCCTCTTAACGTGCTTAACAAGCACTCCTACAAGGTATGGGATCATGACACCCGAATCGCAAACGCTGCGTGGAAACGAAGAAGGGTGATGATTAACGGTCTATTCGGTACTATATAGTACGCCGGCTATGCCAACAACAAGGTATGCCATTGGCTCCCTTCCATTTGAGATGTATTTGTGACTCACCCACTCCAGGCCATCGGTGTCCAGGGAACCGAGAACGGTGTTGCCGTGACCACCAAGAACCCCAAGACTGTCCAGCAGCCCGCTAAGACCTTCGTCACTGTGAACTACGGTCCCAGCGCCTCCAACCGCAAGTAAGGCGACTCTGCACCGTCCCCCATGCCCGGCCCCAGCTGACCGTCCTTCCTCAGGATCTACAAGGGTGTTGCCGAGAAGACCGCCAAGCACGGCTACCGCGCTGATATCCGCGAGGAGGCCGTTGCCCGAGTCAGCGCTGTCCGCCGCTCCCAGCTCCCCAAGAAGGATGCCCCCGCTCAGAAGCTCCGTGGCTCCAAGGCCCGCAAGGCTGCCGAGGCCTCCGAGTAAGTTAGTTCCTGAAATGGAACTAATTCGTGGACCATGAAGGATTTGGATTGGAGGGGAGACTTGATAGGCGTTTCAATGCCGTGCTGGACGTGGGAAATTGTCCATGTAATCTAGCAATCTTGCTCCGGGGCAACAAAATAAGATAAAATACATGTCCCGTCCGACTATCCGAAGCAAGAATACATTCCAACCCCATCCGAACGGAGGAATCCAGAACCAGGCCGGAAAAGGAATCTCCCTGTAGAGCGTAGTCAACTGATCCGCAGGCCTGGATATCTTCATATTCATATCCATGGATCCAGTCACAACCGACCTGTCGGCCCGAGCCCCAATCTAGGAGACGGGCATTTTCGCCCGCCTTTTTCCGAGGTATAACCCGAGGAAAGCAGAGCAGGTGGTGGAACAAGGACGAGAATTGCCGGAGAGTGTCTGGAGAAATACCGCGGGAACCTCCGCTCCAGTGTGTTTCTCCAGAGGCTCTCCCCAAAGTACCTTCAATTGCCGGAAGGAGAGGTACCTTTTTCGGTGAACGCTTCAGGTACCTCAACGTTTTGCGGTTGAGAGGACAGTGAATTGTCCAAACAGAGAAATAGGTCGAATAAAACTAGAAGAGATGAACGATAATTAACTATATTCTTTTTTTTAATATATAATCAGAATTAAAAGAGAGAGAAAAACAGAGAGAAAGGAATAAATCAAGCAGAGAGGAAGTAGAACATCATAGAGCTCTTATAGTTCACATGTCATAGGCCGATGTACTCCGGGGTTGCCCCTCTGCCCCTCTTATAACCCCCCCCGGTCCCCTCCTCCTTCTCCTCATCTTCTTCTTCCCACATATCTGTCATCATGGTTAAAGCTGGTATTGTTGATCTTATTTCTCTATTGACATTCATTGCTGATTTTGTCTCTAGTTGTTCTCGGAGCCTCTGGTGGCATTGGCCAGGTTGGTCCTATATCATCTGATATCGAAGCTCTCCAACTAATATATCGGAAAATAGCCCCTTTCCCTTCTGTTGAAGGCTTCTCCTCTCATTGATGAGCTTGCTCTCTATGATGTCGTCAACACCCCCGGTGTTGCGGCCGATCTCTCTCACATCTCCTCGGTTGCTGTACGTAACCTCGGAAACTCCTTTCCAGAAGGGCCTCTGGCTGACCAAATCAGAAAATCACTGGCTACCTCCCCAAGGACGATGGCTTGAAGCTTGCTCTGACCGGTGCTGACATTGTGGTCATCCCCGCCGGTATTCCCCGTGAGTAATGCGCATTGGAATTGAATAGATGTACGTTTGCTGACGGCGGGGTCCTATTTTAGGCAAGCCTGGCATGACCCGTGACGACCTGTTCAAGATCAACGCTGGAATTGTCAAGACCCTCGTTGAGGGAATTGCCTCATTTGCCCCCAAGGCTTTCACACTCGTTATCTCCAACCCCGTGAACTCGACCGTCCCCATCGCGGCCGAGGTCCTCAAGAAGGCCGGTGTCTTCGACCCCAAGCGCTTGTTCGGTGTGACCACCCTGGACGTTGTCCGTGCCGAGACCTTCACCCAGGAGTACTCCGGCAAGAAGAACGCCTCCGAGGCCACCATTCCCGTCATCGGTGGCCACTCTGGCGAGACTATTGTTCCATTGTTCAGCAAGGCTTCCCCCAACCTCCAGATTCCCGCTGAGAAGTACGAGGCTCTCGTCAACCGTATGTCACTCATCAACTTGACCAAAGAACATCCACTGACAGTTCACAGGCGTCCAGTTCGGCGGTGATGAGGTTGTCAAGGCCAAGGACGGTGCTGGTTCCGCCACCCTTTCCATGGCCTTTGCCGGTTTCCGGTATGCTCTCCTGAACTCAAATCCAAACTTACAGAGAACTGACTAGGACTAGTTTTGCCGAGGCTGTTATCAAGGCCTCTCAAGGCGCCAAGGGTATTGTTGAGCCTACTTTTGTCTACCTGCCCGGTGTTCCCGGCGGTGACGCTATTGCTAAGGCCACCGGTGTTGACTTCTTCTCCACCCCCATTGAGCTTGGCGTAAGTCATCCAATTCTAAATTGCAAGCTAGAGAAGTTAACTGACATACTTGATACAGCCCAACGGTGCCGAGAAGGCTATCAACATCCTCGATGGTGTGACCGAGCGTGAGCAGAAACTCCTCGATGCTTGCATCACTGGACTCCAGGGCAACATTCAGAAGGGTGTCGAGTTCGCCCAGAACCCCCCAAAGTAAGTTTACCTCCTGTCCATGGACCACTGCATGTCATGCTTGTGTTTGTGTAATTTGGGCACGCCTTTGGTGTCGCGCTCCTCTTCTCATTGATGCCCCTCGCCTCCATCTTTGGCTGTGACGATACCGGAAACTAGCAGAGCCTTGCTAACCAATGTTGTCCCGGAAAGATAGGCCCCAGCTGTGAGACCCATGAGATTATGAACAACGCGCAGACACAATAGTGTATGGTTTTCGATCCGATGTGTAGGTTTGAGTTAGGCATTAGCAAACCCGCAATGGACAGAAATACATGATTCCCCGTTTCGTATCTATGGTCATATCTCGTGCAGTAGGGGATGCGGGCTGGTTGTAGCCACTTGGCTCTCACTCTGAGGCGAAACACCCTCAGCCATGCCGACAATGGGCCAAGGACCAGCCCAGGCCCAGCCATTATACTGTTCAAGGCCGAGGCTGGAGGGTTTTAATTTGGAATGTTGCACCTGGTAAGTCTGACGTCTCGGCCTGCACGGTGGTGTGAATGCCCAGATTCGCCAATGCGCCCCGAATGATACCACAGGGGAACCAAAGGTACTGGTTCAGTTAGTCAATGTTCTCCAGCATGTTGGGCAAAGTATCCCTACCGCCTGTGCCATAGATATAGCTTCACTCCGCACTGCCATGCTCATTCTCCCAAACGGTCGGAATGCGCTATCGGTCAAAACGTAGACCCCCTAGTCATTGGATTGCATCAGTGTCACGGTCATCTTCACGCCAGACCAAGCGCCTTTGCGCCTTTGCCATGGCAGTTGGGTTGACGTACCCGATGGTTCGTTTTCAAATTATCGATTTGTTTCTTAAATAGAACCGTCCACAAGTCCTTGCAGAGGAACTTGATCACATCCAGATTATCAGTAAAGCGAGGTCGGTCTCGGGCGAATCTGCACGGAGAATCCATTAGCATACCGCGTCATGTTGTGAGAGAGCCGAATGCCCAAACAGAGTGGACTTACCGCTCCGCGAGACCCTGTCCCACACGATAGCCCAGGGACTCTAGCCGAAAGAATGTTGCCTCTCTGACCTCTTCATCCTCCGGGTCCTTGCCCTCGGTCGCGAGTTCCTTGGCCATGCGCTCCGCCATGGGAACCAATTCTATGAGGAGGAAATCAAAACACGAGGAGCTGAAAACGCGGGCATTGGGATCCGCAGAATTGAGCGGGGAGGTCGAATCAAAAGACATAACGGACAAAGTTCGAGTGCTCAAGCTCCAAAGCAAAAGGTTGCGCCAAAAGGGTGATAGTAACAGGAAGGAAAGACGGGGTGAAGTTGGGGTCTGCGCTCGGCCCGAATCCACACTTATTTTGTACGCAACACTCCAACTAGTCTACGGAGTACTCCATAGACCATAGACACTGACAACAACCCTAACTACTTCAAGTGTACTATAAAAAGAACTACAGTGTAAAACAAGCCCCTGGATACTGTCATTGAATTTCGTCTAATTCAGTTGAGTCACACAATCCTCCCTGAATACAAAGTGATATCGTAAATCCCGATCACGCCAGAAACTCCGGAAGAAAAAGATGCACGAGAGAGCCTGGGCTCGAAACTTGGAAGCGTGATTCTAGGATGACGGTGGATGAGATCCGTTCAAAGGACTACTGGCAGGTGGGACGTAATAGTCTTGCCGCGGAAAGGATCGAGAAGGCAAGCTGGGGGCTAGTCGTTTGGCAGCCGGAGCAGGGGAGTTGTCCTCTTCGTCGCCGCTTTCAGTCAGATCGATGACCTGGGACACAGGCCGCTTCTTGCTAGACTGGCGAATAACAGAGGATGGGGTTGAAGCTTCTCGGGACTTCGACTGAGCCGGTGTCCGCTCCAAGGCAATGCTGGGGAGTCCGAATTCTTGATTCCCAGGCTCCTTTTTAACAGAGGGAAGTCCTGGCTCAGTGATCTCGATGAGATCGTCGTCGTCGTCGTCATCCGAAGTCGGGGTCATTCCACCCGCGTTCGTTGCATCGGAGTCTGTGGGGGTGGACCATACACCATCCGGCTCAACCGTGACTTGATCCACACGAGAGGAAGTAGAGTGGAGAATGTCATCGACATATCTATGAAATAGGTCAGCAAATGTGCCACATATTCTCACAGGGAAGGGGACGAACTGGTCAACCTGCAAAGACTCGAAGCTGGTCGATTTAGAACACACGGGACACGTCCACGTCGGAGCCTGCTTCTGCAGTTCAAGGAACGAAGATGCATCGAAGCACTGATTATGAGTGCATATAATGGAGCGACAGGGCACCTGAATCCGGAGAGTTGATAGAGGACATTTCAGTGACATGACGCTTGAAGTAGCGATGATATCGGTGTCGCTTGCTCGATTTTGCACTAGCAAACCAATGTTAGACTTGTGCTAGAGAACAGGGAAATGCCGGTGCTAATTACTTTCGCGTAGAACTTGTTCTTTCGAGATCAACTTTCTTGTCTTCAGCTCCGACACGAGTTTCTCAATCGGATGTTGCTGCACGAGGTTGGCAAGAGCAAAGAATTTCTAGAGTAAAAGTCAGCGATCCAGTCCCACAAAGAGTCTACTAGATAGACAACCGTGAACTTATCAACCTTTTGTGTCAGAGCATAAGTCATGACTATATTGTTAGGATAGTGTGCCTTTTTGCGAATGAGGCTGGTGACATCTGCGGGCTGTGTGGTACCAGGCCGATTCTTCAACCCTCTCAAGTTGGCTTTGACCTCATCCAGATTCACCTTGAGCTCTACTTGGTGCGGAAAGGCAATGTCAGACTTGGTGAACTGAGTCAAACCCGAGTCACCGGCACAATAAACCATCACTCGGGTGTCTAGGTCGGTCTGTAGTCTTTCGGCCGCTGAATATGACAGCATCACCTTCAACTCGACGCTATCTCTGGTGTTTTCGCGGACTGGGATATATCAGACACATGGACTCAAAGGATAAAATGACCTGGCAAGGGGCTGCCTGAACGTACTCTTGCATTCTACAACCGGAGTCAGAGACTCTATCACGGTGAAGAATGGACTGTCTTTGAAGATCAGAGGCCCGGGGGATTTGGGGGCCGGAGCTTTCATGACTGGGGCGCTTGGACCGGTGGTATATGTAAACGGTGACATTGAGATTCCGGGACCTGTCGAGCGAGCCTGTGCAGGAGACTGAGATACGGGCGGTGCTTGATACTGCGGCTCTGAGTGCCCTAAGGACGACGCAGAGTGGGGCCAGATGATTGAGCGTATGTACGCCACGAGCGCTTCATAACTGACTGTATCTGACTCTGCCAAATTTTGGAGTCCTATGGTTTGAAAGGTTAGCGCACACACACACACACACACACACACACACACACATATATAGTGGCCCATTGGATTGTGAGGACGTGGGCAAATAATAGGAAGAAGTGAGGAACCACTGATTTGCCAGTCAGAGAGGGGTTCACTCACGATGAATAATGCGAAACTGCAGAGTTGCCTTCAGTCCCGATACCTGCAGTCCTTCATGTCTCAGCAGAAGCTTCAGTTGTGGGTTTGTCAGAGTCTTGATGTAGGTTGTCATCGTCGGCACATCTGTGTCTGCTGGCCCATATGCCGACATGATTTCAGATGAAAGTCCGGGAGTGAGTCCACTTCCTCGAAAGACAGTCCAGTTTAACCAGGCCAATTAAGGAGCCTGCATGAATACATTGGCCGCGAGGTGAGAGAGTCGTCAACTGTCGCGAGGGACCTTCGATCGGAGTGGAAGTGTCTCCGGATGACATAAGATCCCTATCGCGGGAAAAAAAGTTGTTATCGCTTTTTTTTCTTCGGCCTCTTCTTTTGATCAAGTCGACAGTTTTTTCTGGTTTCTTTTCTTGTTCTGTTTCTTTCTCGTCTCCAGCTCTTCTACCATCTTCCTTTCGCCATGGCTAAGAGTATCCGTGCTAGCGTTTCCAAGCGCAACCGCGCCACCCTGCGCAAAAACTTCTTCGGTCCCATCGTTGACGCCCGAACTGAGAGACTCCACGCCAAGCTCCAGGAGCTTGCCGATAAGCCCCGGCCTGAGGCCCCGGAGAAGTCCAAGAAGGAGCAAGCCGAGGATGAGGCCGGTATGTTGTGTTTTCTCCCATCATTCAGAGAACCCCAGCTTACCTATGATAGACCAAGCAGCCAAGGCTCAGCTCGGTGGCGATGAAGGTATGTTTTTACGGCTACCCTCCTTCTGTTCCACTGGTATTGCAGAAATCTAATTCTATCACAGCCATGGATGTTGACACCAAGGCCCCTAAGAGCACCAAGAAGACCGGTCGTGTGCAAAAGCGCAACCAGAAGCCCCGCAACTCGATTGTCTTCAAAAAGCGTCAATCGTCTGGCAAGCGCGGATCCAAGAAATAAAGGGTCTATCCCCATGAATTGAGAACCAGAAAACCGGCGTTTTGGGAGTCCACTTACGATTACATTGCCACGTACATATATGTGCTTCATAGTGATATACTGATATACCGAGAAATGAAATGGATTCAGAAGCATGTCGACTGTTGAGCCAATTGGAGGTCTGGGCAGGGGGGATCCTGTAGTGTTACAAAGGTATACAGAACAAAGTATACAGAAAGATCGAACTATAGTCGAGAAGTGTGCAATGCAAATATGCCAATGTACAACGTTATCGAGGCCAAGATCTACAGGGCGGTGTGCATAAATCGCGTCGATCGTAAACATCGGGTTCCGCCCCTGTAGGCATTCAATGCTCTTGCGATCTGCATCCTTATGCTTGGATTTGATTTGGTGTGGATTTGATGGAATTCTGTCTATACCGATAAAATGGGCTTCCGCGCCACGGTGATCGCCAATCTGCTGATCCCCGTGGGCATATTGATCTTCTGCTCGGGCTTCTTCCCCTATAAACCACTCATTCCAGGACTGGCGACCCTGGAGACTGAAGATGCAGCCCCTGCAATCTTCGACAAGGTTATTTTCATGGTAGTTGACGCGTTGCGGAGGTATGGCATCGAAAAAGCCCCAATATCATGCACCAGCTAATGAGGCACCAGCGACTTTGTGTATTCAAATGACTCGGGATTTCAATTCACGCAGAGGTGAGTGCAGATTCCTGAACGTCGTGGGTGCAAGCAAGCAATTGACACTGGGGTAGCCTGATTCGTTCTGGCGCTGCATTGCCGTTTACTGCATATGCAAGCTCTCCAACCGTCACCATGCCTCGGTTGAAAGCCATCACTACTGGCTCTGTTCCATCTTTCTTGGACGTAATCTTGAACATTGCAGAATCAGACACTTCTTCCACGCTGGCATACCAAGACACATGGTTGGCCCAGTTGAAAGCGGCGGGAGGGCGACTGGTGATGTACGGCGATGATACCTGGCTGAAGCTGTTCCCCGGGATGTTTGACCGAGCAGATGGGACAACCAGCTTCTTCGTGTCGGTTGGTACCCGAGATGACTTGATCAACATTACCAGCATTGAAACTGATCCTCTTTCAGGACTTTACAGAAGTAGATAATAACGTGACTCGGCACGTTTCCGACGAGCTTTCCCAAGACGATTGGTCTGCCTTTATCATGCACTATCTGGGGCTCGATCACATTGGACACAAAGCTGGCCCGAAAAGGTACATGAAACATTCCGCTCCGCTCCGACTTGTCTCTAACAATCCAGTCCCTTTATGGTACCAAAGCAGCATGAGATGGATAATGTGGTGAATGAGGTTTATACCGCCATACAAGAAGAACCACACCTTCAGTCCACACTTTTCGTCCTATGTGGAGACCACGGTATGAATGAAGCTGGCAACCATGGCGGGTCCTCTGCCGGCGAGACATCTCCCGCTTTGCTTTTCATGTCGCCTAAATTTGAACGATTGGGCGGCAAGGAGAGCCCTGTGGAACCGTCGGGAGAAATGAAGTACTATCAAACCGTTGAGCAGGCAGATATTGCCCCAACTTTGGCCGGGCTTCTCGGTGTTCCGATTCCTTTGAATAGTTTGGGTGTATTCATTCCAGATTTCTTGGAAATGTGGGATCAGAGTATGTGTGCCTTTTCTGGATTGATACACTCGAGTTGACTTGAAAACAGGTTCCCACAAGATTCGCATCCAGTATCAAAATGCGAAACAGTTATTGAAAACGGTTACGACAACCTTCCCAGGCGTTTCTTTCAATCCTGACCACATAGGACCATGTGAGAATGAGGCTACGTCGGGGATTGAAGGTGCTCAATGTGCATGGGCTCGAACTCAACAGATCCTCGCTGGCGCGGAAGATGATGACTTTCACAAAACAGCCAGTTCAGCCTTGTCACAGTTCTCGAAGACTGCACAAGATGTAATGAGCCGCACTGCGAGTAATTATGATGTATCCAGACTTGGCTTAGGACTTTCAGTCACCCTCATTGCGAGTCTGTTCGTCTTCCCGGCCACGATGCGGGGAATTACGCGACAAAAGCTACCAGGGTCATTTTTGACGATCATGATCTTGACATATGCGCTCATGATGTTCGCAAGCAGCTATGTGGAAGAAGAGCAACAATTCTGGTATTGGATCTGTTCCGGATGGATATTTTATCTCCACCTCAAATCCAACACTGCCAAAGAACGCACGCGCTCGGGAGCATGGGCGTGGTTTGGACCATCTAGCGTTTTGCTGCTTGCCATCTGCCAACGACTTTTACGCCGATGGAACCAAACAGGGCAGAAGTTTGCAGCGGAGCCTGATATTGCTCATACATTCTTTGGGCGTCATCCAGAAGTCTTCTGGATGCTCCTGACACTGACATACATCGATGCCGGCCTCGGTCTTGTCCGCAAAGTGCGGCTTCAAGGGGTCCCATGGCTAGGTGCCATGGCTGCTTTGCTTCCTGCTACATTGGCATTCACTTTCAAGGTGCATTTTGCGGCATCGGAATCACCAGAGCTCTTGGAAGGGACATTTATTTCCCAGATCGTGGAGAGATGGCCCTACAGTTTATCCCTAGTGCTGCACGCCAGGCTTGTATTCTATGGACTTGCTATTATTGCCCTGGCAGCACTCCTCGGCGGGAGGCGCTCCAACTCTGCCAACGGTAGGCTATCTTCCCACGCATGCCGATTCTCACCTGGGAGAACGTGGCTAATCAAACTTTCCCCAGTAGTACACGGCAGTATTCATGGCGTCTTGCACATCTTCCTCATGACACAGTCCCGTGTCACGAATGTGCCCATGTTCCTTCTTTTCCGAGTGACTGCCAGTATTCTTTCTGCCCTGGACCTCACGGGAATGGAGGTCACCATCACCACTCTGATCTTCCAATACATGACCTTCTTCGCCTTCGGTGGCTCGAACGCCATCTCTTCCGTGGATCTTGCCAGCGCATATAATGGTGTTGGCAGCTACAATGTGGGGCTGGTGGGCTTTTTTGACCTTTGTGAGCAACTGGGCCGGTCCTATCTGGTGGGCTTCAGAGAACCACCTTCTGCGATCCAAGGACACTGCCTACAACGCCTCCGCACTGCTCACCTTCCATGTGGCCATATCCACGGCTTCTGTGATGGCGGCGTGCACTGCACTCCGCACCCATCTGTTCATCTGGACCGTCTTTTCACCCAAATATCTCTACAGTATGGCGTGGGCGACTGCCAATCACGTTGCTGTCAATCTATTAGCCGAGATAATTTTTGCTTGGTCTCAATAATGTGATGATCCATACAGTCTACCAAAATTTGAACTTCATCCAAATACACAGTTGCATTTGATCAAAACACGCGAGTCACAGGGGGTATAGAACCAATTATAATAAACCGCTAAACAAATCATCAATGGCGTTTTTCTTCTTTTTCGTCTTCTTGGCACTCTTCAAAGCGCTGCGGTCCTTGGTCGACTTTTCTTCCGGTCCAGCCTTGTTAGGCGGAGGTAGGGCTGAAGGCGGGACTGAAGGTAGTGACACGTCCTCGACACGTCGAATCCGTTCCCCAAGATCCTCTTGAATGACTGCCGAGGCAGGATTCCTGGCTTTACTTGTTGTCGAGCGCTTCTTCATCTCCTGGCTGATTCCCGTGATTTTGGACAAGCGCGCCAAGGCCGCCAGAAGTACCACCCCCAGAGTAGAAAACTGGTTATCAGCAACCACAGTAGAGAAAGCTCTAATGCAAAAGTCAGCATATTCCCCCCATATAAACAGAAAGAGACATACACGTAGCACCGCGGAATAATGTGAGCTGCCAGGTGTTGCTTCTGGGCCTCCATCGCGCTGGGCTCAGCCTGTGCCAGGTCCGCGGTGGCACGCTTCAGCATAGAAAGCCATTTCCACCATTTCGTTCGATGGTGTTGATTCTTGTTGCGGTGAAATATGAGATGAAGCAATGAATGCACCGCTAATAATTCTTCCATGACTCAAGTTGCGAAATTGTAGAAGTACAAGTGCAGTTGAAGTTGGGAGAAGTTTGCGAAAAGAAAAGCGGGTCCGATGGGCTCGGCACTTTCGTTTACTTCAACCTTCACCCTTCAACCTTCACCCTCACCTTCACTTCCTTCTCGTATATCCTCACGTATTTCCCTCGCTTGCTCCCTTGTACTACATCTGCGATTCTATACTGATTTACGCCTACTGGCATCAGTCGCATCTCCACGTTTTCTCGTATTTTCTGTTCTGAACTAGCTAAACCCTCCATGGCGAGCTGGCCACGCAAGTCCGAGGAAGAGTCGAGGACACAAAGGTCCTAGTCACATATGTCTGCTTCTCAATCTGTCTCTCTGTCGTCTTTTTTTTGTCGTGTTTTGTTGTTTTCCATCGTTTTTTTCATCTTTTCTTGGGCCTTTTCTTGTGACTGTTGTTCATAGATGAGTTTGCTGAAAACCCCTGATGGTAACTCCCTGCTGATGACGAAAGTATTGGCCATTGTTGAAATAGACCATTCCAGACGCAATCAAGACGAAACCTGAGATATTGAGGCTCGCCTAGTAAATCGAGAGTTGACTATCGCCGATCCCTCCAGTTGAAGCGTCGGTTAGCGTCAGTTGGTGCGGGAGAAGTTGCACCTCCAGAAGCTTGACGTGCCAAAAGTCGGTTTTGACGACGATTCGGCGGGGCTGGTGGTCGACCGACCTGAGGTCCCCGAGTACCCTGCGATCCTCGATTAGCCGGGCCCCCTCGAGCAGCCTGGGTTCCTCGAGCAGCACTTGTTTCACGACCAGATTGGGCATTCCCACCCCTGGCCCGTCCTTCCCGACCGGCTTCCGATGGAGCGTTGTTCCCAGCCCGCAAAGTAGACAACTGTGGAGGCCGGGTGCGATAGATCCGAGGAGAGTCTCCAGGGCGAGGGGTTACCGGCGAGGCAGGATTGATCGTCCGAGACACATGCGGGGAATTCGTAATGCCCCGGCGGTTAGTACGAGGGGTTGCCAGATTTCCCCTCTGATCGGAGTTCCGAGATGCACCGCTCACGTTGCGGCGATGGGGTGTGTAAAGCCCTACCATCGAGTCAGTGTCAACATATCCAAATTCCAGGTGCCGCAAGGATGCCATACCTTGCTGGTTGGTGGCCACAACGGAACGCCGGAGCTTGCTGGGGTCATTGGGTCCAGGGAAAGGAGCCTCCCTTCCGATGCTGGGACCGCTGACATAGAACAACTGCGTCGGGTCAGTGTGAAACAGAAAAACAATCAGAGGTGTCAACACTTACGCGAGGACGTTGTTCGGGGGGGCCGGATCATCACCGTGCTGTTACGGAATTTGGCGACCAATGCATCCTTGCCTTGCATGGCTGTCGACAAACGTCAGTCATAAATTGTGTCAGTTGGAGCGAGGAAAACGAACCGGCATAAGACAAATGCACCCGCTTGTCGGAACCGGCAACACCCGGCCTGTGAGATGGAGTCAATATATGCGTCCAAAGTTCGAACAAGATGAGGATCCTTACCAATTTGTGCCCTGAAAGTTGTCGACCAGCTGGATCGAAAAGTAAGTACACCTTGCCAAGCACAAAAAACCACACCCATCCAAGACTCACAGTGACGATATCCATGGGCTATTTGAGTGGTCAGCATATGAATCAAGAACAAAGCCAGGAAATAACGTACATCAGGAAAGTTCACGAAAGCATATCCGACGCTGCAAAAAGAATTGGTGAGTAACGTGCGAGAATTATCTGGCGCCATCGTATTCTTACTTGCAATCGTGCATAAAATCTAGGACTGGTTAGTCTGACTGTTCGACAGGGAGAATCGAATCTACTTACCCATCCGCAGATAGAGGAAATCGAACTTCCCGAAAGACCATTGATCGATATGTCGCTTGAGTTCCTCCTAAAATCGAATGGATCAGCAATGTCCAACAAAGCAAGGGGACAAAAGACCGCACCGCTGAAACCCGATTCGGGATGTGCCGAATCATCAAAGTAGTCCGCAAGTCTTCTCCCTGGCGAATCCTGTTGAGATCAATATCATGATCAATGGCACCATTCTCCATGAGCAAAGGAGAAACTGGAGACGTCGGAACAATCTCCATCTTCATGTCTGGCGACGAGTTGTATGGAGTGGTTGGCGGAGGAGGAGTGCTGGAATGGTATTTGCCTCGTTGAGAAGGAGGAGAACCCGGAGCAGAAACGTTGAATCGAACGAACTGGACTCGCATCAGCATTGTACAGCTTCACAGGGGGGAAGAAACGAAGAATACTCACGCCGATCAGCAGATTGTCCAGACCGCTGTGTGCGTTTTCTGCATGTTGAATATCGTGATACTCAACGCGGTATTCATGTACGCTTGCGTTGTCCTCGCTGACGACCTCGAAATGTCGGAGGCTCCCAAACGTCACGAGAACTTCGTGCACGAAAATATCGCTCTGGGGAGTCATGTCCAGCTCACGTTGGTCCATGAATGCGAGGACCTCAAGCCGTCCATCTTCCTGACTCAACCTGTTTGTGAAGGGCCCGGTGAGGCCAAGGGCAACGACTTCTTGAATGGTCGTGTATCTCATGTGCCACTGGGGACGTTCGGTGCTAAGAGCCCTGAAGGCCGCTTCGGAATCCCGGACATCACCAAACAAAACGGCAAATCGTCCGTTTCGATGGATCTGTCGAATGCAGACACCTCGAATTGATGGATAAGTCATGACCTACGTTGTGTTAGCTTCTTTCGATGGTTCAATTGTGCGATACGACTCACTGGGAACATTGAGACCACATCCCCGTTCCGGGTGTCGAGCGGAATGTGCTCCACGATGAATGCACGGCGTGCCATGTCATTTGGGTGACGCCGCGGGAAACATGGGTTCGAGCCTCGAAGACCAAGAGGCTGGGACCATACAGCCGAAGAACTCGGTTGGCTGTGCAGTTCCATTGCACCGCCGTGGGCGTGAGATTGGCTGGAAACACCTTGACGGTAGTCGAATGAAGAGGCCATTGAAGCGAGGGAACCCTGAGCTGGATCGTATGGGAAATTAGCCACCTCCCGGGAGGGAGAGTAGGGATCCTGCAGACGACTATGGTTGCCAATCAGGTTGTTGTTCACGGCCCTTGGGAACTGGCTTGCTGCAATGATGTTTCGTGCACTGGCGGCGGCGGACTGCAACCCCAGAGATGAGAATGGAGTCAACCGCTGGTGACCGGTTTCATCGGAAGGTGTGTTCTGTGTCCAGGCACCAGGCTGACTATGCCAGTGCTGGGACATGTCTCGCAGAGGAGGCAGAGGAGGCAAAACGGCAGGACTATCCTCAGAGATCGTGCCGAGAGGATTGGCCTGACCCGCCAGGTTCAATTGAGCCATGGCTTGAAAAGGCTGGGAAGTACGCGAGATTGGCCGGGTAGAGGCTGAAGAAGATTGATCGGAAGTTGGGGTGGGTTGGGCAATGCCTTGGACAGGCTTGGTGTCAGTGTCTGAGGCAGACTGCATAGCACCCGGAACAGCGGGCAAATTCCAGCCGGCGAACGGGTCACTACAGAAGGATGTCAGCATGTTCAATGTGTTTTTTAGGTTCAAATTGGCCTTACAGCTGGACACGACGACGACGAGACTCAACTCCAGCCAGAGGAGGTGGGCCTTCGTTACGAGCGCCTCCCACAGCCAGAGGACTGAAGGCAAGCAGTTGCTTGGAGGGCGAGCCACGATTTGATTCACCCATGATTGGAAGAAGAGGAAGAGACGTTGGTAGATGCCGGATGAGTGAAGACCTAAGCAATGTCAAACGATCGGCGAAAGAAGAAGAGGAGGGAAAAGGAAGGGTGCGAAAGGAAGGGAACAGTGAAATCACCCGGACCGTCTCCCCTCAGCCAACCGGCGAAAAAAAGCGTTGCAGCGGAGTGTCCATGGATCTTGATCCAGATTGAAGCCTACATACCTGATTCTAATTCAAATACAGACGATCGACCTATTGATCGACGCGTCTGTATCTGGTGGATTCGAATTTCAATAGCTAGATGCAATGGTGTTGTTGTGTCGAGGATAGGGGAGTGTGAGGATAGGAGAAGAGAAAGAGAAAGAAGAGCTCGAAATGAGCATTTATACAGTCAAGTCACAGACCCTTTCCCCCAAAGACCAGCTCAAGATATCTCTCCCCATCGCCCTTCTACCCTCACATTTTCTTCTCACTTTGCTTCTACGCCGGCAAGTTCTCCAATTGTTGCAATCGCCGCGACTGTACACACCATTTACGAATGATTTTGACCACTGACTCTAGATCATTATATCTTTCCAGGAATGTTTTAAAGTACACAGTGATCACCGGTTTTAAAGACGCTGTTCACTAGGGTATCTTATGCGACTGGCGTGTTGAATTCGGAATATACAGGCTGGCTGGTATTTATCACAACCTTGAACCATATATTATGCCTCCAGTATAATAGCCTACCTATCAACACACAAGCCTTGGAACACTAGATACCTAGGTAAATCTCAAATACTAACCAAACTTCTACTAGCACTAATGGCGATTATCGCTGGATACTGGTCCTAATTTAGAATACATAGGATCACAGCCAACCTCCAGGGCTTGGAGCCGTTACACCTTTCAATCTTCAACTTCAAAAGCTAAGAATAATGCTACATAAAGCCATATATTCCACACATACACACATATATATATATATATATATTACACAACCTAGCACATTAACTAAATATAGCTGTAGAATCAGAAAACCAGTGGTTCGTTTACCAGAGGTCGTGAAGTTAGGGCTATAGTTGTGATGCCAAGACCGTTCTGACCGCCTTGGATGACGTCCTGGTGTTCCGATTTACACGTCTCCAGAGTTCAGACCCCTCTGCGCGCCAAACGACTTTCTTGCTGATATTTGCACTTGGCTATGAAGTCGAGTGCTTATGCCTCCCATGGCTCCGCTCAATGAGCCGCATGTTCTCAACCAAGTGAGATCCATTGTTGAACCCCCACGTGGTGTATACTGATTCAGGCCAACCCAGATTATTATCTCGCCCTCAGATACCGACTACCTGGACCAGCTCATACCCTCAATACGAGATTACAGTGTCGGAAACCGCACCCCTCAGCTCCTCCAGTCTCTGTCGCGATTTGCGGGGGATAAAGAATCCGAGATAGAGGGCATCTGCAATACAAATCACCAGGAGTTCGTTTCGTCGGTCAACTCCTTGCTTCGTATTCGGGAGGGCACCGTGAGTCTGACCGCAGAAATCTTGGACCTCAATCAATCCATTCAAACCAGCACCGAACGCCTAGCCGAGCAGAAGAAGGCGCTGGTGGAATCGCGCGGCCATCGACAGAACATAGATGAGACCTCGCGCGCCATCCAGGATTGCTTGGAGGTATTGCGATTGGCCAACCAGGTACATGATCTGCTCGCAAAGAAAAACCACTATGCAGCGTTGCGCGCGTTGGAAGAGCTACAAAATGTCCACCTGAAGGGGGTAACCCAGTACAAGATCGCAGTCATGATCCAACGGTCGGTCCCGGCCACCCAGCGAGCAATTGCGGAAGCTGTGATGTCTGATCTGAACACCTGGCTGTATCGAATTCGAGAAATGTCTCAATACCTCGGGGAGATCGCGCTTTTCCATACAGATCAGCGCAAGACCAGACAAAAGCAAAGAGCGGAAAACGTGCCGTATCTTGAGCATTTCAGTCTAAATTCCGCAATCGAATTGGTATCCGATGAAGACGAAGAGTACGACCTGCTTCATAACGAGGATCTCCAAGTCGATTTTACCCCACTGTTTGAGTGCTTGCATATCCACCAGTCACTGGGACACATGGACAAGTTCAGAATCGAGTATGCGACCACTCGAAGAAGACAGAAAGAGCTATTGCTTCCTTCCTCAATCACCTTGATTGATGAAGATGGCTCTAGCCTTCACAATCTTCTGGAAGAGATGGCTGGTTTTGCCATTGTCGAGCGTGCCACAATGAAGCGCGCTCCCGATCTCAGATCGTCTGTTGATGTAAGACACCTTGGTTTTTTGATTGCCTCATCTTTATCATACCAACCGGCCAGCATCTTGAACCCCTTACCCCACGATAGTATTTATCAGTAATCTAACCAATTGTTCCGCACAGATTGATGAGTTATGGGACTCGATGTGTCAGGGAGCCGTGGTATTGATATCCAAGGCACTTCCCGAAGTCGACAACGCCGAAAGCATTCTCAACATCAAGAATCTGATTGCGCTCTTCATGCAGACTATGAATGTTGGTAAATCCAAATCCATCTCGACGAGTTCAAACAGCTAAACATACGTTCCGCAGACATGGAGCTTCCCGGTGCGAGTCTTTGATGACTTCTTGTTGAAACTATTCGAAAAGTATGCGGAGCTTCTCAAGAAGCGGTTCAGTGACGATTTCCAAGAGGTGAGACAAATCGACCTTGATGGTCTCTCCGTAGGATGCTGACTCTACTAGATTGTATCGACGGATGATTACATGCCAATGCCCATACAGACCCAAGAGGAGCATGACAAGGTGCTCAATGTGAGCTGGTATAACCCCGAGAAGCCTCGGGAGGAACAAGTGTAAGTTTTACCGGGCAGTCAACATGCTATTCATCGTACAAACCTCATTGACGATTCACCAGTTTCCCATGCATTTTACCATTCTCTCGAATGTATCCGCTATGCTGCATTGATATTCGGAATTTCTTGAATCAATTCTACTTTTTCGCTACCGATGGTTTTGCAAACACGAATGTGATTGATGAGACCCTGAAAAATGTAAGTTTTCGTTGAACGGGTCCAGCCATCCTAGTCATATTTGCTAACGACCCAGGACTTGGACGACCTTCTTTCACAAAAGGTCTGTGACACATTAGTGGAGCGTCTTTCCTCGCAATATTTGGGACAAATTGTTCAGATTCTCATCAATTTGGAGCATTTCGAGCTGGCTTGTCGTGAGCTAGAGCTTTTACTGGCAGCTGCTCGTTCACAGAACTCCACCGGTACTTCAATTGCTCTGAAAGCCACCGAAAAATTCAGAAGCAATAAGAAGGCGGCTGAGAAACGCATCTTCGAGGTTGTCAATTCCAAGATTGATGATCTCATTGAAACAGCAGAGTACGAGTGGATGTCTCCCACGCCTCCTACAGAGCCCAGCAACTACATGCAAACTTTGACGCGGTTCTTGTCCAATATCATGAACTCCACATTACTGGGACTTCCGACGGAAATCAAGGAGCTCATCTACTTCGATGCCCTTAGTCATGCTGCTAACATGATTTTGGTAAGTTTTTGACATATAATCACACCATTCATGTATCCATTTGGAGTCATGCTCACTGTACCCTCAGGCGCAACCGCTGTCCCCGGATGTGAAGAAAATCAACACCAACGGAGTATCTGCTCTGGCGAAGGATGTTGAATATCTTGCAGAGTTCGTGGACAGCTTGAATGTACCTATCCTGCGCGAGAATCTCGACGAGTTGCAGCAAACGGTGCAGTTGATGCAGGCTGACAGTGCAGACGAGTTTTACGACATTTCTACGAGGAACAAGAAATACGGACGTGTGGATGCTATGCAAGGGCCGGTCCTACTTGAAAAGTGCGTGTTTCATCTGTTCTTCCTCTTCCCATTCGCATACTGACTGACTGTTTTATCAGGCTTACCCGCACTGTTCAAGCTCCAACCAAGACCGACAAATTTGCGCAACTCTCTTCGCGCTTCAAGAAGACCGGATAACTCTTCAAATACACCGACAGGGTGTATTTCTTCAAGCATCTACTGTTGGATGACACCGAAGCCATAGGCTCGAATGCTACAATAATTCCATACCCTAAACTTTTGCAGCCTCTCTTTTACCGTTATGTTTCTTGTTCGTGTAGTAAAACATGGATTCTAGAGGGATCACACCCGGAGCATAACTTTGTCAAGTAACCCAAGTAAACCCAGATCATTGGTATCAACGGTTGTCCTTTACGCGAGGACGTAGAAAAAATGAATAACAAAGATAGAATCATAAACACTAAAGACCGGAATTCGCCTGTGAACGCACATGAAATATTAAGATGGAGCCAGTTGCCCATGGCATGTTCACTATATGGCCTGTTAGCCTGTGCGCCGGAGACAAGGTGCCTTGGGGGTCATACCTGCTGGGGAGGAAGGTGTGGGTAGGCATACATCCCCTCGAACATCTGAGACTGGGGCTGACCGTACGCCGCAGTCGGGTCTGATTGGACCGCACCGGGATACATGGCAGGCTGCGGGCGATATTCCTGCTCTTGAGGCATGCCATGTTGACCCAGAGCGCCGTAGTCTGCAGGGCCCATGTGCTGGTGTGGCTGCACGCCGTGGGGCGCAGTTTGCATGGGGGCAGTGGAGGGACCTGGCGCGGTAGCACCGGCCTGGCTGGACCGTTTGGCGTGCGAAGTCGCCTCTTCACGGGGAACAATGTCAATCAGGAAATCGAACATATCGGACTTGGAAAGAGCGGCGGCAATGTCTGAGCGCTGTAGCGTGCGACGCTTGTTGTCTTCGGCGTGGATCCAGGCGCGCATAGTGAGCTCAGTGATGAAAATATCGCAACCCTTTGCGAACAAGATAGGCGCCTCGGCGGAAATCATCTTGACCTCTGGGTCGGCCTTCATCACCTTCTTGATGCGAGCCAATGGCAGCTGGTGGATCTTGTAGTCGTGGTTATCGGATTCGAGGTGGTTGATGACATGTTGCCAGTAGGTCGTTAGGATATCACGGGCAGTCCCCTGGAGACCTTGGTTCACCTATCGGTGGGGGTGAGCTTTTGGTGCAAGAAGGACTCGATCGCGAACTTACGTTGGCCCAGGTACCCGTGTATAGCTCGGCGACTGGCGCGTAGCCTTGCGCAGAGAGCTGTCCGACGTCAGTCAACATCCAAGGTATTTTGCGCGATCGCTAGATGGTAGAATCTTCGCGTGGACTCTAGACGTACCGCTGCACTAGCACCTGCATGGATAGTTCATGTCAGTCTTACTCCAGATTAATCGCGTAGCACAGGCATCTCCAAGCTCTCTGGGGGGTCAGAACCCCCCAGACAGCTCTCGCGCATTCAACAATTTGGGATTCAATTTACCGTAATGACCGCCATTCCTGATGTCATATACCGGCTGCGGCTGTTGCTGCCTGCCTTGCTGTCCAACACTTTGAGGAGCGGGCTCCATGTTCGCGATGTCTGATATATCTGGTACGGGAGAGTCACGCGATCGGGATGAATACTCGGTAGTGGGTACTCGAGATTCAGAGGATTGGTCAACTGCCAATAATCACAAATAATGCGTCGACGTTAGGAGCTCAGTGTAGGTCGCGTTGGGTCGCCAAGGGTGTTCAGCTATCTGACGTTTCCGGGTTCTCCCCGCGCTTCTTACCAGGTATTGATATGTTTTCTTTTACGGTAATTTTGCCTTTGGGGACGGCAATCCGGAGATTTTTAGTGCAATTGTGCTTGTACAGAATGAAATACCCTGTATATTCAGCTGGCGAGCTGTTCCTGAGCCCCTTTTCTCTTTGATATCAAGGAGAGTGTACTCCGTATACTCCGTATACTTGGTATCAATACAAGATACGGTATTGAATACAATGTCACATGACCCCAAGCAACACTAAGCAGAAATTTCTGTTTGTCTCCGAAGCAAACACAGCTGAGCTAAAAAAAAAAAATATAAATTCCCTCCATGCACCTGCAACCTTCTTCTTCCAACATGGCTGACTCCACATTTGTCGAGGCCAGTCCTCAGGATCTGACTGATGATCAGATTCAACAACTGCTCCTTGAAGCAGAGACCAGACTGCGAGGTCCTAATGCAGTGGCTCCAGTCGACGACCTTGCATCCATCCGGATTCCCAAACTCTCAACGGGCTCTTCATTAGAGGCATACGTCCAACAGGGAGACGATGCAGCTACCGTCAATGCCACCAAGATTGCCGATCCCACACAGAAGAAGTTGGCCAACTCTCTTCACGCCGTTGGGAAGAAGGAAAACAAAGTAAGTCATGCCGTCTATTATCTTCCCTTCCCTCCCTGCTATGAGGAAAACATTCCCAACGCAAAGCGCTTGATACGGCGTCAGCAGTCCGTTCTGGGCTGTGCTGTACTAGTGAGAGCCATTTATAATCATAGTTACTCTGAGCATCTTCTTCACAATCTTCTATTCTCGGTGTGCACTGTGTGATCAATTACTGACGTACGACACCCGTTAGGAAAAACCCAATGCCGGACCTGCATGGTTCAACCTCCCCAAGACTGAAATGACCGCAGAGCTCAAGAGAGATCTTCAGCTCATCCGCATGCGTTCTGTGCTTGATCCTCATCGACACTACAAGAAGGACAACGGCAAGGCCAACCCCCCTGAGTACTCTCAGGTGGGAACCATCATTCAAGGCCCCACTGAATTCTTCAGCAACCGTATCACCAAGAAGGACCGCAAGAAGAACTTTGTCGAAGAGACACTGGCTCTGGAGCGTGGTACCAAACGTTTCGAGAAGAAATACCGGGACATTCAGACTGCCAAAACCAGTGGAAAGAAGTCTTTCTACAAGGACCTGCAGGCCAAGAGACGTCGCAACAACAAGTGAATATTTCGTATTTACTTCTAATTTGCGATTCCTTCCGGGTGCAACCTACACACGCACACCTGGACCGAGGTCACCGTCCCATCGTCTCAACCCGGGCTCAGGCTTGAGCAAAGATATCCAACAGGGTTTGGGCAACCAAATTCTGGTACTGTCAGCTCCACGACTTGCAGCAATGTGTAAAATCCTCTTACCTGCATGTCAAGAGCAGCCGCTCGGCCGGCCTCGAGAACCTCTTCGTGTCCCGCTTTGCCCTCTTCGAGGACGGCATTCAACTCGTCTGCCGACTTACCCTGCAACACCGCCTCATCTCCCCTCGGCACCGGAGCCAACACAGCCTTGTTGGTGACCAAACTGAAGGCAAGCACGCGAAGACCACAGTGTCTGGCCGTCACAATCTCCGGTACCGTGGACATGCCCACCACATCGGCTCCGAGCATTTGAAGCATCCGGCTTTCGGCTCTTGTCTCGTAACTGTGCCTTGTTACAACTCATCCGAGTTCAATGTTCAGATCGGGAGACTCACGTCGGGCCTCCCACATAGGCATACACACCCTCGTGCAACCTTCTCTTACTTTCTGGTGATGAGATCTTCTTCCATGTTTGATGCACATGTCGACGAAGCTCTAGGTCATACGCATCCGACAGGGGTGGGAATCGTACACCGAAATCATCCTCGTTAGGTCCTCTCAGTGGATGAGTTCCCGCCAGACCAGCTAGGAAGAGATGCTGGGAATGAGTGTTAGTTAACCATTCAACTCCAAAGGGTGGGATTCTCTTGCATCATTCAGTAGGACAAGATCTCCTACTTCATATCCAGAATTGAGACCTCCGGCCGCATTGGTCACTACTTCACGTTAATACTCCCTCTTGTAGCACGCACATGTAGCACTTACAGACGACCGTATCCACGCCCAGTTGCTTGAACACTCGAATAGGGAATGCTACCTGATCAATCGAGTGCCCTTCGTAGTAACTACGCCCACGTCAGTTGGAGCAATGCAAGATCATCCCATGTACTCACTGAGCACGACCAACCATCAAGACAGCAGGAATCTTCTGGCCGAGGTGACCAAAAACCAACTTTCCAGCATGTCCAGCGACTGTAGACTGTTAGAGTATGCTGGGTGACTTCCACTATTGAAAGAGGGACGACCAACCCGTTGAGCGAGGGAAGTGAGGGATCGCCGTGTAATCATATTCAGTCCGTGACTCGGGATGAATAGTATCAGCGAGTCCTCCCAGTCCGGAGCCGCATACAATCGCGACTTGAGGCTTTTGAAGGCCTGCTGGCAAGCTGGAGCGGAGGTAAGCGACCGCCTCGTTGGCGCGCTCAAACGCGGACAGGTTTGACATATTTTATTGAAGATGTCAAAATCGAAAGAACAGGCAGAGAGCTGTAGCAGACAACTTTTCTCAAGTGCGGAGTCATTTGGTTTCATTGGCTGGCTTGGCGGGGTTGATCCAATATATGCACTTCTTTCGGACGCCAACGACCTTGTACACCTTCGATGTTCCTCCAGGGCATTGTGATCCAGTTTGAGATGCTTCAATGAGCGACCAGTCCAACTAGGACACAACGTACATAGTATACCTGAAGATGTAGTTGAGAGGAAACATCAACCTTACCAGCGGACTTGGATGTATAAATATGTAGTGGCTGCAAGAAGACTTTATACGACTTCTGAACATTCGGGAGTACCTCACATTCCAAATTTCCTACACTGCCTGTTTTTACTACAAGTTCCTCTCCTATTTGAGCCAATCCAAAAGAAAACCAGGACAGTTCAGCCAGTTCAGCCAAGCAGGACTCTATCGCCAGGTCCTCACCGCCTTGGCATCGGCTCCCCGAAAAAAACCCATTCGGCCAACAACACCAGGCCCTTGTCCAAATCACAACCAACAATGTTCTCATACACATCGCGCTCCCTATTTGGAGTGAGCAAGCACCTCAAGGTATGCTACTATAATTGACATGAGATCCTCGCCTTAAACTCACCCGCAAAGGTGCCTGTGCCATTCCGCGCTCTATCAACTCCAAGCCAGCCGACTCCGGATCAAACCAAGACACCCAGTCAAGAACCCACACAGACCTCGACACCAGCTGCTCCCACCCCTTCTGCGGCTCCTACTCCCCGGGCCGCGGCCCCGAAATCAGCTCCCGAGGCGTAAGATACCGCTAATTACCCGGGTCCTGGAGCGTGTGGCTGATTGAATGAACACAGACCGATTGAAGCCGAACAACCCTCTGAACCAGAAGTCAAAGAATGGTAAGTGATGAGAATGTGGTGCGCGACCCCGAATTCAAGACCACCGCTCACAACCCCAGGGCTGAACGGTTAGGGGCATTCGGAGAGAACAACCGTCTCCCCCGAAGTGTGCAAGCGATTTACCTCCGACCTTTGCGGAGGAAGGCAGAATACGGTCTACCAGTTTGCAACCTCCAATTGCGATCCTACAGCGTCCGTAACGTGGAATTCTTTGCGGACTTCGCCATTCGCGCCGCCTACTACCTCAACCTCCCCGTGTCCGGACCCGTGCCTCTCCCTCGTATCACCGAGCGTTGGACTGTCCCCCGAAGCAACTTCGTGAATAAGAAGAGCCAGGAGAACTTCGAGCGAATCACCCTCCGCCGACTCATTCAGATTAAGGATGGAAACCCCCAATCCGTGCAAGTCTGGCTTGCCTTCCTCCGCAAGCACGCATTCTATGGTGTTGGTATGAAGGCAAATGTTTGGGAGCACGATAGTCTCGGTACGGTTACCCTATGGTATTGGATGAAATTAATGCTTGAGATGCTAACATCCTCCTACAGATGTTGGCCAGAAGATGGATAAGTCTGCCTCCGAGGTGAATGACATCCTTCGCTCTGACCTTGAGAACTTTGTCGGCAGAGGATCTCGGTCCCTCCCCGAGACCGCAGAGCCTACCGCAGAGCGGTCATAGTGGCCTGCTGGATTTGTATACCCGTGAACATCTGGACGTTGGTGTCTTTGCTGCATGCGCTGCCCTCATTATATCAAAAAGCCTTTCGGCCTTATGTATTTTACTGTTTCACTATCATTTCAGCCCATTTGGGAGTTTGCATATTCTCATGTCCCAAGGGTTTTCCGCGGCCCGGTGTTTTTCCCAATTGCAAATAGTTGCTATTTCACAACTTGCCAAACTCAGACATAGAGCCAGCAGCGCAACTCATCCGTACACATATACCGATCAATATCTCCGCATGTTAAGGATATTCAAGTTCGCCCCGAGCTGTCGTGCCCAGGTGCCTCATATTGATCACGTGATATAAACCACAGCCACACGTGATGGAAATCAAATGTGGCAGCACGATGTAAATACAACTGACCATTTCCTCAGCTTCCGCATTGAGGCCCTATTCGAGATGCATCCCAGTGTGTTTCATCCTCGGCATGCCTTAATACGGTCATTAGGCGCCAATTGCCTGCATCGTCGAGCCACCGCTTTCCCGGCGCTCTCAAGGAGATGGAATAGCTCAAATCACCAACCAGCACAGGAGCCCATCATCTTTTCTGGGATCCAGCCTACTGGTGTGCCACACCTGGGAAACTACCTCGGTGCCCTGCAGCCCTGGGTAAAGCTGCAAGAAGAGGCCAAAGAAGGCACCAAACTTTTGTTTTCTATCGTTGATCTCCATGCCTTGACGGTGCCGCAAGAAGCTGCCCAATTGAGAAAATGGAGAAGGGAAGCCTTTGCAACCTTGCTTGCAGTGGGATTGGACCCCAAGCGTTGTACAATCTTCTATCAATCCAGCGTATGTTCTATCGGTTGATCATCTGAGACGAACGGTTGAACATTGACCGACAATCCAGGTACCGGCACATACTGAGTTGATGTGGATTCTCAGTACTGTGGCTTCTATGGGATATCTGTCACGAATGACTCAATGGAAGGTGAGTGGCCACCCACAGTCCATGGGCAGGATATGAAGCTCACCCATCCTAGAGCAAACTCCAGCTGCCCGACGATGCTACGTTGGATGATTCGACCGCACGAGCACAGTTACGTCTCGGCCTCTTCTCTTACCCAGTACTTCAAGCTGCCGATATTCTGATCCATCGGTTGGTTGCCCATCCCCAACTCATCGTTCTGGACTAATGAGCGTCAGGGCCACCCATGTTCCCGTTGGAGAGGACCAGCGGCAGCACCTAGAGTTCTCTCGATACACTGCCAACAGCTTCAACCACCTTTACGGTCCCATTTTCCCTATCCCCGAGGCATTGATTTGTAAGAACTGCCCGTCTTTCAGTTGTTATAGCTATGACTAACCACATCTAGCTCCGGCCAAGCGCGTCATGTCCCTCAAAGAACCGACAGCCAAGATGTCTAAATCACACGCGGACGAGAAATCCCGCATCATCCTCACCGACACTCCCGCTGAGATTCGCAAGAAGGTCAAGGTTGCCCTCACCGATTCGGAAGCGGGGGTCACCTACGACCCTGCACGCCGACCCGGCGTGTCTAATCTGATAGAGATCCTTGGCCACCTGGAGGGAATCTCGTGCGAGGAGATTGCCCGGGAATACCACAGCGCCAGTCTCCGGGCATTGAAAGAGCATGTGGCGGAGCGGCTTGTGTTCCACCTCTCGGAGATCCGAGAACGGTACAATGGTCTGATGGCCGACCAGACTGGCTACTTGGAGAGTGTGGCTGAGGAGGGGGCTGAGGCCGCCCGCGCCAACAGTCAAGTGACGATGCGGCAGATTCGGCAGGCGATGGGTTTGTAAGCCACTTGTACCTTTTATGTACTTTATGCCCAGGTGTATTTGTACTATTATGTAATGTACTATTATGTCACCTTTTATGTCCGAAGAATATGGCTGCCTCCGTACAGCAAATACCACAAATACTGCAAATACACCCTGAAAATACGTGTGTTACATCTGTGACCGATACGACATAGATACTATATACTATTCAAGCCTAATACTATGATAGTTCTCATCTTGAGATCAAATGAGGAGTATCCAGTCCACGCTAGACTGTCATGAACATGATAGTCGAAGAATATAAGCATATCAGAAGTGCCTAGTGGCTTGGCAAGCCCAAGTGGAGAGCGTCATCTTCCTACGTACGACGCATACGTATGCCAGCCACTACACACAACCACTTTGAACCCATTCAGAACCAATTGAGACCATGTTAGACTACTTGCAACCAACGTAAACCACTCGATCTCATTTCTGTATTGTAAATTTGGTAAATTTGGTAAATTCCCTGAAATGCGAACATCTCCGGGACATGACGGATGGCAGCGAAGTATTGAGCTCCACTACTCGTAGGTGCTGACGACAATATGCCCGCCTTACCCGTTTTCACTATTTCATTAGTTAGTTGGCAATAGAGCCTCTTGATTTTTTTCCCTCTCTCATCTGTCTCTCCTATCTCTCCTCTCTCCGCACCCTACATCTTCCTCCCTCTCTGCATCTTATAGCTACTGCCAATACCTCATTTATTCATAGCCAAACGAATCGAAAATCATCTCAAAAGAAATCGATCTCCTCCCGAACCGAACCCGGGATGATCGGCGCAATGAGGAATGCGTGGTTCCTATTGGCTGCGGTGCCTGTTTGGGGTATCACTCTTCACCAACGAGAGAACCCGGCGGTGGTGCAGATGGACATCCAGCGAAAAGACGTTGCCGATCCTGTCGCCAGAGACCAAGCCCGGAGAAAGCGGTCGACAATCAGCCAAACCCTGGATAACGAGGTAAGAGGTGGAAGTCATTGCTCCCATACCATGTGCTCATACATTCCTAGGAAACTCTGTATCTTGCGAACATCACCTTGGGCACTCCCGAGCAAAACTTCCGCCTCGTGATCGACACGGGAAGTAGTGATCTATGGACCAACACGCCCAATTCCACCTTCTGCGAGAACAAACAAAATGGGTGTAGTACCTCGGGAACTTACGACGCAACCTCTTCCTCCTCATACTCCTACGTGAACTCCGACTTCAACATCACCTACGCCGATGGGACCGGGGCTGCAGGTGACTACGTCACCGATACCCTCACCATTGGGGGTACATCCATTAAGGACTTCCAGTTTGGAATTGGGTTTACATCTGCATCTGCCGGTGAGTGACCTTGATGTATCGGATTGACTTGTTTGGAGGGCTAACACGACGTTCAGAGGGTGTGCTTGGGATAGGATATACCGCAAATGAAGTCCAGGTCGGCACCAATGGCGACTCGGCATATGCCAATCTGCCCAAGGCTATGGTCAACAAAGGATTGATTCAATCAAATGCTTACAGTCTTTGGCTCAACGACCTGGATGCCAACACTGGATCGATTCTCTTCGGCGGAGTCAACACCAAGAAATATCATGGCACCCTGCAAACTGTGCCAATTCAAAAGGTCCGCAACCAGTATGCGGAGTTTATCATCGCCCTCACGGAAATTGCCGTTAGCAACTCCTCCGGCACTCACTCCTACTCATCGAGTGCCATCCCCGCGGGAGTTCTCCTTGACTCGGGAAGCTCCCTGACTTACCTCCCAGACGCCATTGTCAACGATATTTACAATGATCTCGACGTCACCTACGAATCTCAAAGTGGCATTGGCTACGTTGAATGCAGCTTGGCATCCAAAGATGTCAACATCAGTTACACATTCTCATCACCCACCATCAACGTCGGCCTCAACGAATTGATCATCGATGTCGGCGATCTCTACTTCCGCAATGGCAAGAGAGCCTGCGTCTTTGGAATCGTGCCCGCAGGAAGCAGTACCTCCGTCCTGGGTGATACCTTCCTCCGCAGCGCCTACGTTGTCTATGATCTCGCCAACAATGAGATCTCCCTCGCCAACACCAATTTCAACTCCACTGAGAACGATGTCTCCGAAATTGGCACGGGCACTGACTCTGTGCCCGGCGCCACCGCTGTCTCCAACCCTGTGACGACAGCCCCCGTGGGCGGGACCGCTGCTCGCATCGGAGGCATCGGAGGATCCGGCGTTTATAGTTCCATCTCTGCGACTGGCAACATGGGTATGCCCAAGGCGACCGCCATGCCCCGGCACCTGGCTCTTGGCCTTGCTGGAGCCGGAGCCCTCTGGGCCCTGTGAGAGATGCTGTCATTTTTTGCAATGCACATTATTCTTGTTTATGTGTTAGCATTTTGCGTGTGGTGTTTTTTTGCTTTGGAGTCTGGGCAAGACTATACCTATATACCGAGAGTCATCATTTGATGGGGCTTTCTTTTGTTCTTCTTTGGTTTTCTATTAACGTGTTATGAAATAGACAGACAGCATTCAAGATATTTCGTGAAACAAATACCATGTCTTCAACTATACATATGATCTGTAGGCAGCGCTCTAGAATGTATGGGGACAAGCCGGAGAGTGTTAAACAGTGAACTTGAGTGGATTCAAAATATGATAAGTAAATCCATGAAAGATACGCCCCTAACAACAATTAAGTCCTGGCAATAATCATAACGGGATGGATTCAAACCAAGGCAATTAAGATGCGAGGAAAGTGATATGAGGCTTGTATAGCAATCTCGACGGGAGGCATCTCTTGGCGTTGGACTTGACCTCCCTCTGGACCTCCCAATCCCCCAGAATGCCCAGAATTCGTTTCTCCGCGATCTGGAAAGCGCATCGAGAGAATGTTTTGTTACCTTTACTCCTAAAGGAATGTCGCACAATTGATTCTGCTCGTAATGAGCTCCGCTGGCTACGCGAAGCCGTTCGCGATAGTCAATTGCTGCCATCGGCAGGATGGAGTCGACTCCGGACTATGTGTCGACTACGGTCCAAAGGGTACCCCCTGCAATATATCCTGGGGAATCAACCGTTCGGAGAATTGGAAATTCTCTGCCGTAAAGGCGTTTTAATCCCAAGGTCCGATCATCCCATCCGGTACTAGAATAAGAAGAGTACTAACATCTTCGAGACCGGAGACGGAATCTTATACATACAAATCAGCCCAATTGGTTCGAAAATTGAATAGAACCAACTCCGCAAGGCCATTGCGTATCCTCGACCTTTGCACAGGAACAGGTTGCATCTCACTTCTTCTGCACGCGCTACTCGCTCCGCATGTCCAGAGTTTATTGATCACAGGGGTGGACATCAGCCCTGTGGCATTGAGCTTGGCCCAGAAGAACCTGGAGCACAATCGACAATTGGGCCAATTGACGCCCCAGGCGGCAACAGACATTAATTTTCATCGCGCCGATGTCCTTGGCGATGGCAGCGAGTCAGTAGCGTCAATCAGATCACTACTACGGTCTCTCGGATCAGACTACCAACCGTCGGAACATTCTCAATGTGACCTACTCATCTCCAACCCGCCGTATATATCCCGAGCGGAGTTTCGCAACGGGACCACGGCCCGCAGTGTGCGGCTCTTTGAGCCGGAGCTCGCACTGGTACCTCCAGCCGTTTCTGAAGACTGCGCACCGGAGGATATCTTCTACCGCCGCATTCTCACATTGGCAGACGAGTTGCAGACCCGGCTCGTCGTGCTAGAGTGTGGAGATTTGGCACAAGCTCAACGAGTGATTGCTCTCCATGAGCGACTTGCTTCGAACCAAAATCAATTTAATGCAGAGATCTGGCCGAGTCGTGAACAGGATTTGGCCGAGTATGGGTTCCATGAAACAGATGGGTCACGATGTGTTATTATACAGAGGCTTTAATTATGGTCTTGCTTTCTACTTGTATAGCGATGTACGGAGGAATATCAGGTTGATGGTTTGAATCCTGGCTTCGGCCAGCCAGGAAGAAGGTCCAGATTCCAATAAAATACATAGAAGGGCATTCAAAAATTTAATCGAGTGCAGTCTGTCCGCCATGAAAAAAGTATTATGTACATTGAGACCATCCACACGGAGGCCAATTTTGAGTATTAAAACAGATAAGTGATGCACAAAATGTGCTCTTATGCACTGGTATTAGCTTGATGAAAAAAGGAACCATTTAGGGAGAAAAGAAATCTTCAACCAAGGCTTTAAAAAAATGGACGGTCGCCCGCCGTGTGTCGTCAAGAGGTAGCTGCGAACCATAAATACTCGCAGAAGCGAAGTCGTGAACGTAAAATGAACATAATGCTCAGAGGACCTTCTTCTTATCGGCGGAGTAGCTGCGGTCGTCCTCACCCTCAACATCCTTAAGAATACTCTCCATCTCCTTCGCCTGGCGCTTCCACTCCTTATCGCCCATCTTGGTCTCGCGACGGAAGAGTTCCTCGTTGGGCTTGCGGTAGCTACCACCCAGACGGTCCCAGAGAGTGGTGAATTGGCCGTAGTTGAAGTTGAAGTACAGGTGGTGCATAGTGTGGCAGGCGGCGCCGTTCACAATGGGACTGTTGGCGACATATTCACCATCGTGAATGAAGACGGTCCAGAGGTTGATGAAGCCAAAGAGGAAGACGTAGGCCATCTTCTGCAGCGGGAAGATGAAGGGGAAGACGTGGTAAGGCACACTCTGGGACCAGCCGTCAAGTGGGTGGAAAGCGTGCGAAGCGTAGGGACTGGGCATGATCCACTTGTGGTGAGGCTTGTGCAAGGTCTTGTAGACGCGGGGGTGGTGCAGACCACGGTGGATCCAGTAGATGAAGAAATCGGTGAAGCAGATGAAGAAGGGGAATTGGATGAGGCTGTAGAAGGGGAAAGGCTCTTCCGCGGTGGTGTCGTAGAGTTTTGCGAATCCGCGGACTTCCAAAACGAAGAAGGGCGCTGTGAGGAGGGCCATTGGGGGCATGGCTTCCATAGCCTGTCTGATCTCCATTCTAATCTGATTGCGCAGGAACTTCGGGTGTTGGTAGGTGGTCTTGTCCCAGATGAAGACGTAGGAAAGCGATGCGACGACAAAGTAGACCAAAAGGCCAAACAGCCTAGATCATGTCAGTTGAGAGGAATCGCGTCACGAAGAAATGAGCGCATACCAAGTGATCAGGAAGAAACTGGTGAATTGACGGTAGACATTGTTGCGCGGCCAGGCACTCAAGTAGGCATACTTGGAAGGCTCCAGATAGAGCATTTGGGTCGCCTGCTCATAGACGAACGGCTCTGGAGACCCGAAGAGGGCCATTGTGCTGTTGGCGGCATTGGCGAAGGCCGGAAGTGAAACCGAGGAGGAGAGTGACGCCGGTAGAACCGCTGAATACAGACGGTCACCAATGAAGGTGTCCCACAGCTCGAGAATGATATCCATTGTCACGAAGTTGGGGAAGAGAAGGGGGGGAGACTTGCAGAGGGTAGAAAAAGGAGAGCGGCGAATAACATTAAATTGCCCCGGTAGTCACACCAGCGCGGAACCACCACAGCCGTTGCCCTCTTAATAAGCCCAGGGGTTTGATAGCATGGTCTGATGCGCTCTATACAATTGGATTCTCTATGGTGTTTTCAGATTGGATTGCTTATATTGTAGTCCTTGATTGGCTATATACAGTATAATCAGGCAATTGCACGTTGTCTCTTCCCAAAGTCGACGATATTCAAAAAAGAAAAAGCAAAAGCAGAAAAGCAACGAAACAAGAAATGGACCCCTGGTTCGCCACATTGTGGGTGCCTTGGTGCCTGATCATTGAGGCTTTGTGGCGAGTGTATTAGATGCCTGAATATGAGCCTGATTAAACAGGCACCCACTTGCTCACACCGTAGTTACCGAAAAGTGCTGGAGTTGGTACCGACGCGGTACTGCACGGGGCGGCGGCAGTTCCACTCTGGACTACCCGTACTCAGAGGTACCTCCACTGCCCGCACTTTCGGCTGTAGATCCAAGTATTCCCTCGGTACCCTCCACCCATTGCGTAGTGAAGATTACCGTCATGTAAAATATCGATTGGGATAGATCCTGATGCATTTCTGCAAACGGGGGAATTGAGTCTTTGTTCTATGCTTTGTAGTTTGTAGCCAGTTCTTTGTTCGAAATTGTACTTAGGAGTCCCCTAAATACCAGTCGACGGCCTAGAGAGAAAGACAGACGGAGCGACAGAAGAGAATTGGAGAAGATCCGTAAAGTGTGCCAGGCGCTAACCGCCCATGACCCTCGCTTCTCGCGTCAACCACAGCCGCCGTCCTCAAACCTTCCCGCTCCGCTTTAAAGTGTCATCTGCCAGCCTCTTCACCCCTCTAACTCGCTACCTCCACCCTTTTCTTCCACTTCATCAACACCATCGCTGTGGCTAGCTGCGTGGTGTGACCCACCAAGCATTGAAGCCTCAGTGGTCAATTCAGATCATTGAGCTCTCGCGACGACTGCACTGCGAAAACAGCTCAGCTCCCTGACATCGCTCAAGCGGAAGACCCCCTCAGAACCCCCAGCGCCATGTACAACACTCATCGCGGGATGGTGCCCGCTCCGAACTCCCGTCTGACGGAGTTGCTGGATCAACTGCGCCAGGAGTTTGAGAGCCAGTCGCGCAACACCGGTGAATTCGAGCATCAGTGTATGTGATCCAACTTCTATCCCTATACCGGTGTGATTTCCTCCTCGGCGCGGGCCTCGGTCTGCGCTGGGAGAGAATCCCATCCGCCCCCTCCCCATTCCAATCACTTGATTTATGCGAGCTGGCTGCCTACCACCCGATGGCGGCCAGTTTTATGGGTTTCCGACATTCGCTGAAATGTTATCTAACTGACAGATCATGCAGTGACCGGACAGCTCCAGGAGATGGAGATGATCCGTCAGAAGGTCTATCAGCTGGAGCAGGCTCAGATCAAAATCAAGCAAGAGTTCGTCCCAACCTAATGGTCCGATATCCTACCCAGTCTCTGACCGTCGCATCTTGTCACATCCAGTTACGAGGCCGAAATCCGAATGCTGCGACATGAATTGGAATCGCGCGGCGTCCAGACCATTCCATCCCACATCGGCGGACCTGCCGCTGCCGCTGCTGCCGCCGCCGGTCATTCTGCTAGTGCTCAGGCTCCCCCGCCTGCACTGGGCCACGGTCCCAGTAATCTGTTCGGAGGTATTATGACCAATCCACCAGGTAGCGGCCCCGGTCTTGCCCCTCCCCTTCCCCAGGATCAGCAGCCTCCCCAGCATGCCCTTCAACAGCCTGCCTCGGTCGCCCAGCCCGGTGCGCCGCAACCTCCGCAGAGCTCATTTGGATACCAGGGCGGCGCTGCTGTGAACGGTATGTCGTTGTGGCTTTGACCATTGTGATCCAGTCGCTGACGCGTGTGGTTTTTTGATTCCCTTAGGCTATGGCCCCCCTCCTCCCCCCACCGCTTCTCCGGGCCCCGGCAAGGGCCGCGGCCGTATCCCCCCAGGCCCGGCGACCCCCCAGCAAACACAGCTCGCCTACCCTGACCCTCGTGCGTCGCCTCAGATTCCCCGTCCCACTCCTCCCAACCCTCCTCTCGGCGGTCGCACCGCAGAGCGCCCGGGAAACATGCTCGCCAACTGGAACCCCGATGACCTCCCTCCGTCGCAAAAGCGCGAGGGTCCCGATTGGTACGCCGTGTTCAATCCCGAGGTGCAGCGTGTCCTTGATGTGGATTTGGTGCACCACTTGAACCACGACAGCGTCGTTTGCTGCGTGCGTTTCAGCCGTGACGGAAAGTACTTGGCCACGGGCTGCAACCGCTCCGCTCAGATTTTCGACGTGAACTCTGGCGCCAATGTGGCCACCCTCCAAGACGAGAACGTTGACAAGGATGGCGATCTCTACATTCGCAGTGTTTGCTTCAGTCCCGACGGCAAGTACCTTGCGACCGGTGCTGAGGACAAGCAGATTCGAGTAAGTTTTAAGATGAAATGCACCACCGGCATTGAAGTGTCCAACAAATCGGACGAAAAAAGAAAGAAAGAAATAGAGGAAAAGAAAAGAAGAGCTGACTTAATGAAACTACTAGGTTTGGGATATCAACGCGCGCACCATCAAGCACATCTTCAGTGGACATGAGCAGGACATCTACTCTCTGGACTTTGCTGGTAATGGTCGCTTCATCGCCTCTGGCAGTGGAGACAAGACTGTTCGTCTGTGGGATATTCTCGATGGCAAGCTTGTCTACACCCTCAGCATCGAGGATGGTGTTACTACTGTAGCCATGTCCCCCGATGGCCGCTACGTGGCTGCCGGTTCTTTGGACAAGAGCGTCCGCGTGTGGGACACCACCACTGGTTACCTGGTGGAGCGTCTGGAGAACCCAGATGGCCACAAGGACAGTGTGTACTCGGTCGCCTTTGCCCCCAACGGCCGCGACCTGGTCAGTGGCAGTCTGGACAAGACGATCAAGCTCTGGGAGCTCACTGTTCCCCGGGGCATGCACCCTCACAGCGCCGTCAAGGGTGGCAAGTGCATCCGTACTTTCGAAGGCCACAAGGTTTGTCGATCTCCCGAGAAGTATATAGCGGTCACTAACATATGGACAGGACTTTGTTCTCAGTGTGTGCCTGACTCCCGACGGTGCTTGGGTGATGAGTGGTTCCAAGGACCGCGGTGTGCAGTTCTGGGATCCAGTGACTGGAAACGCCCAGATGATGCTTCAAGGCCACAAGAACTCTGGTAAGTCTATTGTCTCTCTACTCGCCTTCTCCCACTCTAACCATTACAGTCATCTCGGTTGCACCCAGCCCTACTGGCAACCTGTTCGCTACCGGCAGTGGCGACATGCGTGCCCGTATTTGGAGGTGAGTGATATTTCCCCAACCCATCCTGATTCTGATCATAAGCTGACTAGATTAGATACTCGCAATACCAGGGACGTTAGGTTTGATACCGAGTTGGCGCAATGTGTGTTTTGCTTTTTTTGTTCCAAATTTCTTGCTTACTGTCGTTGGGATTATGCTATATCTATCAATTCAACACTATGGTGTGCGTTCGAACAAAAGGGAAAAAAGCAAAATTCAAAGGGTCGAGTATAAAGTAGATGCGGTGGAATGTGTACGGAGTAGTTCGTAGGAGGGTCACACCTCTCGGGGCCATTCTGGAAGCTAACTTCTCCCACTCCCCTTGTCCGTCTGAATCACCACAGAGCCTCGATCAGGATTTGATCCAATCTCTGGAATCTGTACGGAGTACGGAGTACTCTGCACTCTTCGGTGGTATCTGGTCTTTTTCGGTGTCTTGGTATCGTGACGCAGTCGGTGCTTACGGAGTACTCCGTACGGTCTTCAAGGCTGAATCTCACCCTCTCTGGCAGAACGCCAACCAGATCTTGGCCGATGGCCAACCGATGCCTGCTCAATCAGGAAACAGTTTACTAGTTGCATCTAGTCGCATCCCTGCAGGAACCATTCTCATACTCGACGCAGGACGTGCAGGGTTGCCACTCGTGTCAGCGCCTCACGGCTGTCACTTCTCGGATCGTTCCCAGTATGGAGCTAAGCCCCTTTCTGGGTATGATCGCCCTGAGATAAGCCTAGTGTGTGGGCTTTTAGGGGGCAAAGAGACGATCCGGCCAGCTCAAAATAAGAAACACCCAAGGCAAAGCCCGTGCCCAGGGGGCCAACTTCCCAAAGGAACGGACGAATCACTCACAGTGGAGACGGGCAGACGAATCACCGACGTCTGAATCTCACCATTTAGCCCATTTTAGCCCATTTTACCCAGGTGGAGAAGAACCTGGTCACGAGGCCAGGCAATTCCCAGGGCCTTGGGCGGCTAACTGGGATATTCGATGGGCTGAGATCGGACACTATTGGCGACTATCGGGATGGCGCATGGTACTGGTATATTACCAGACCATTGAGCAATCAGATTCTGACTCCGAGATCGACTGAATAATCTACATGTCGACTGCAGGTCGATCACGGTCCACTTTGAAATTCCGCGATTTGAAGGGCCGGCCCGTCCTCGAGGCAGAGAGAGACAGCGTCTCATTTCTTTTTTTGCCCTCTTCTCGTGGATTTGCTTTTTTATTTTTTTGGCACGATGGAAAAGAGGGTCTGACAGATGTCAGTTCTCGTCAGATCTCAAGGGGGGACAAGCAACGGGGAACACACGGCTGGAAGAGAGCAAAAAAACCAGACACGAGAGCGGACCTATCGCCAGTCGCGGCAGCGAGTATTGTGTGACTGACAATCCCATTTCACCTTTCACCGGACAGGAATACATTACCACTAGTTCCTTGTGAACTAGAATTCCTCGTGGTACAGGAGTTGATGCGTCCACTCATGCAGGACGCAATGCAACCTGTATGAACTCCAGTTCGTGATTTGATTTCTTCCCATCACTTGGCTCATTTCTCACAGTGGAGCATTCAGGGATATCCCCGGAGATCGTCGAATGGTAAGTACTTGTCTCGACAGGACGCCGTACGGACGCTGCATATGGCCTCGAACTTGTCCCCGAATGTTTCCCCTCCCCCTTTTTTTTCTTTTTCTATTTTTTGCTCGCTCGATTTTTTCTATTTGGTCAATATCAAACGTCATACAGATCAATCCTCTCTCGTCTAGCTGACTGTCGCCCCGCCTCTGCATTGGTATATCTAGATCGGGCGCCACGGTCGAGGCGGATGATCACCGCTAGTTGTCAATCATTTATATTCCTCTTCACGGCATGACCTGCATATATTTGCTATTTCTTCAGTATATATACCCAGATCTATAGATTGCGCTTTGGCCGGTCTGTTTGTCTATCCCTATCTATTGCTTCTTCTTGAACAGCCAAAACCCAAATATCTATATTTTGGGTATACATCATGGAGACCGCAGACCCCGTGTCCTACGAGTTCTCCGGCCATGCCGCTTATGCACACAGGCGCCTGGACTCGACACTCAACCAGAGCTTCCCCTTCTATCCGGCGCCGTACTCAGTGCCCTACCAGGCCTCGAGTCATCCGTACAGCTATGCCCATTCTGTAAGCCCCGGGCACGCGCACTCGAACCCATATCAATACTTCGTCCCCAACCAGCACATCCAGCCGCATCCACTACGACTCACCACGGAGCAGTCGACGCAGGCACTGCCAGAGATTCGCCCAGCAAAGAATGCCATCAGTCGGCCAGCAAAAACTCCTGACCCGGGGCCTGTACAGCCGAGTGGCAGTCGCACCTCACCGGACGGACCTGAGAAGAAAGGGACAACCGCTGATATTGTCTTCTCTACCAACGTGGACGTTCTGATGAAGGCCATCCAGGCTAAACATGCCGCATCGCCAACCCCACAGAAATCGCTACCAGAGCAACCCCTTTCAGCACAGCATCCTTTACCATCACAGCATCCCCTCACACCACAGCATGCTCTACCACCACATCATTCTATGACACCACAGTCTCTTCCATCACAGCATGCCTTGACGCCGCAGCAGCCTCTACCACCTCTACAACAACACCTGGCTCCGGCAGCAGTAGCACACTACGCAGTTCCCTATCCGTCCACACCCCCGCGGTACTTTGCCGCCACCGATGGCTCAGTATCTCGCTCATGCAAGAAGCGCAAATACGTATGCGAGCGAGATGATTGTGGCAAGACTTTTGCCCAGAAGACACACCTGGACATTCACAAACGGGCGCATTCCGGTGAAAAGCCATTCGTAAGTAGAGATGTGATTGGTTAGAATGCAGCACGAGATCAGCAAGCTGACATCTTGGATGCAGGTGTGCGATGTACCCTCATGCGGGCAACGTTTCTCGCAGCAAGGCAACCTCAAGGTCAGCACAGCCGCGTCATGCGACCTCCCCGCAAAGAAACTAACATGACTCAGACTCATAAACGACGACACACAGGCGAGAAGCCGTTCGAGTGCGAGCGCTGCCATAAGAAATTTGCCCAGCGTGGGAATGTCCGCGCCCACATGTTGACGCATGACGAGGGGCGGAAATTCAGTTGCCTCCTGGATGAATGTGGAAAGACATTTACCCAATTAGGCAACCTGAAGGTAAGGCAAGCCCTGTTTCATCTGTTTTTCTACATCCAGACTAATCTGTGCAGTCTCACCAAAACAAGTTCCACGCCTCCACACTCCGCAACCTCACACAGCGATTCTCGCAAATCGGTGAAGACGGACCGGCCAGTTCGACAGACCGTGCTTTGTGGGAGTACTTTGCGGATCTATACAAGAACAGTAATAAAGGCATTAAAGGACGAGGGAAAGACCGTCGTATCTCGACTAACAGGCCACGGGACTCCATGGAGCGTGTGTCTGTCGAGTCCGAGGAGAGTACGAAGATGCGAAGGGCAAGTTACGACTTCTCTGTTTCGGTCTACAACTCCAGTGACGGCGAAGAGAGTTATTACGCTCGACCACAACATGGTCATTGAGTTGGGTTTTATTTTTTTGGTTTTTGTATTTTGATATCCCCCTATGGTTGTATTTGCTTTCTCGACAGAACATTGAAGTTGGGAGTGTTGGGTCTTACAAGGAACGGGTTCGCATGATTCAAGTTGACATGTATAGCTCAGATTTGTGACATTTCGGAAATATGTTTCGATATTGATATTGATATGGTTTATATAATTATAATATCGCAATACATCTCTGCCCCTTGCATATGTGAGCAATCATCGAACACTTTGAAGTATGTCCTGTAGATCAGTGGATCATCAAATATTGCACAAATATGTATGAGTACGGAGTACTCCGTACTCGTTATAGGGTATATGGCAACTAGTGCAATTGGCGATCTCTTGAATATGTGGAAATTGACTTTTTCATAGTTCAGTTCAAAACGAGATAAGTGTACATATAAATGATGAGGTAAAAAAAGACTCCGGCCATTAATCATGGAAACCAAGTGAGTAGATGCGAGAATACACATTGCCAAAGGCCTCTATTGCACATTGGCATCCGCGTCCGCGTCCGCAATGTCCAAATCACCGTCCCGGGCTTCAGCAGCAGGTGCCTCTGTTCCGAGAGGAGTGGCAGTGGCCAGTGCATCGGAGATGAAGGCCTCCTCAACAGCTAGCTTGCGACGGAATACACGGAGCCAGCGGCGGCCCCATTGACGGATGATAGCATCCTCGGGCAGATCACCTGAGCCATCACCGCGTTCCATTTGTTCGTCATTGCTTCCCGCGGCGATGGAAACAATCGAGTCCTCAATATACTTGAAGAGGGTTTGCATGTCCTCGCGTTCGCGGGACAGGGTCTCATCGATGACCGTAAGCTGGGGCTCGTAGAGACCGGGTTGGGTGCGGGCAGCAACGATCTGGCGCATGCGGTTGGTGACCTTACCGACGGTGGCGGAGATCATCTCAAAGACGTGAGGCTTGGAGAGAATGGTGCCCGCGGCGACGGATTCGACAAGGGCCCATTCGAGGACGGAGAGGGGGCTGAGAATGGTGTAGTTGAGCAGCTTGTCAATGATGTTGATAGCAATGCCGGGCTGATCGGCCCAGTAGTCCATGACGGAAGTGATAATCTGGGTACGGGCATGCTTGGAGTCGGCACCGATGGCCAGAAGACGGTCCTTGCTGCGCTCGATGCAGGAAAGAACGTGTGAGAGGGATTTGGAGCCAACGTAGCAGAGCGAGGTGACGAATGCATCTGTAGAAGGAATCTTGGGGTCCTCGACACCTTGGCTCTTGGCTTGGTCCTCGATGGCTGAGATAACCGGCTGGATCTCTTCATCGGTAGCCTTCTTCCGAATCAGTTGCATGAGTTCCTGGCCCTCTTTAGCGTAGGGAGCCACTGAAGCAACATTAGCGAATGGGTTCAATCAGAGTGTGAGACATGAAAACTTACTGTCAGACGCATACTTGAACTCCGGGGTATCCTTTTCTTTGCCCGGAGTGATCAACTTAGGGTACGGTTCCGGGAGAGTACCCTTGATACGCTGAGCGAAACTCAAACGGATCTCCTTATCCAAAGCACCGTTAATAAACGAGAGCTTAGGGTGGATAGCGGCGAGATCCAGATCCTCAGCCCTGTAGGAAGGGTTAGCAGAGACACACAAAAGGACATGCAAACATCAACATACCATTCGCTCCACTTCCAGGTGAAGCCAAAGTTGCTCAGATGATGAGCGAACCAGTCCAGGAATCGGTTACTGAGTTCCAAATCCATAGTCTCGAGGTTGTTATACAAGAAGCGAATGGCACGACCGAGACTGGGTGCAATTGCCGCTGGGGCGATTTTACAGCACTCGGTGAGAACAGAGTGGTAGTAAACAAGCTTGTGCTCTGCCGCGGGCAGCTGGAAAAGCTGCGAGAACACGGCATCGACCGCCACATCCTCCGGCTTCCAGGGCTGAATTTCACCAGCCAGATCGCGCATGCGGTCGAATGGCGTAGCGCGCTTCACGAATGTGTAAGGGGTGAAATAGCAGTCGATATCAATCAAGAACTTGGCCGTGGCCACACGGTTGAAGTCAAGCAGGTTGATAGTATCAACCAAGGCGTCTCGGATGAGGGACGAGGAGATGTCATCAGTGGAAGGAACGGTATCGACCTCTTGGTCGGCGTAGACCGAGAGATACACCTCCGGGAAGAGAGCACGTGGACCGTTCGGAACGGGGTTAGGCACCGTCACCTCAGGGAAAGCGACCTTGGCTACCGAGTCGAATGACTTCGGCTCATCCGTCTCGGAGTCCCGAAGATCCTTCCAGGGACGAGGAAGGCACTTGAGCTCCCAGCCATTGCTAGCCTCTTTTTGAAGCTGGTTCTGCATCAAGCTGATGACGCTCTGTCCAGCTGCGGACTGGTTCTCCTCTGGGCTGAAGGTATTTACCAAATCGACGAGGGCATGTGGTGTGGTCGCAATGATGTCGGTCTTCTCGAGGAGGCCGTTCGCCTGCGCCTCAAATCCGGAGGCAGGAGACAGCATCACATAGGGAAGGGTGAATTGGATAATCTTCACGAGCTCGAGGCCAAGAAGCTGCAGGCTGTTAGACAGGGTCAAAAGCATCCGGTCTGTAATTTCAACTTACATCCTCGGACGAGGCCGTCTGCAGGTCAACTGCACGGGCAAACAGCTCCTCCAAAAGTGGGAAAATACCCTCGCCCTCATAAAGTGGCTGAAGAATTCCCAAGAAACGAATCAAGAGCTTCACTTCCCGCCATGCGCCAGTGTCAATGTATCGCTGCAAAGCGCCAGCTGCCTTGACAATAATTTCCGTTCCAAGCTCAGGCTTCAAGCTGTGTGCGACGAGAACAGTACCGGCGATAAAGGGGATCTTCATGGGTTGTTCGTGAACTCTGCGAAGCTCATTAGCCGGGTGATCCAAACCAGAGAGCGTCCGGCACATACAGATCAAGGGAGATGTTGACAAAGTCGCGGCGGATTTCTTCATCCTCAAAGTTGTCCGCCACTGACTTCGCGATGCCCTGGATATCATCTTCAACCCTGCGAGCAGCCTGTCAAGTTTCCCCCAGCGTTAGCGTGAATCAGCCGGTGCGCAGGAAGGAGAGACCTACCGATTCGGCGATTGTCAACAGCTGCCGACGAATGACAGCGAACAATGGCTCCTCATATCGGCGTCTTTGAGGGCGGCGATCGAAATCATCGTCATCTGGACCGCAATCTTAGCATGGATTGTAGGGGAAGCTCGGCGCGTCTCTCACCTCTGTAGCGGCGCTTGCGCCCACCGCGGTCACCTCGGTCACCGCGGCCCTGGTTTCGACGCTCGTATTCAGCCATGATCGATCTGACTTTGCAGATGCAGGAAAAGAGAGATGCAGGGTGCAAAGGGTGGTAGCTTGGAGCTTGAGGTAAATGTAAATGTAAATGCCCGGGAAGTGGATTTTCCGGCCCGGGGACCTATCAAACTCCAATCGTCCGCAGTACGCAATGCAACACTTACTCCATTCACTTCAGTCACTTAGTATCTATGCAAATATGACCTACTCAACTATACACACTGGCTCAAAATGCATATTGTACATGACCCGTAGAGTTCTCTCGGCTTGCCATACACAAATGGAGCTGATCATTGTCCATTGGTCTCAATCCCGGTACATTTACTTTACAGCTCTACACTGGAGACCCATCATGAGAACTGAAATGACATATAGCTCAAGGCCGGTCAGGAGGGACCGAACCAGCCGAGCCCGATGAATCTGATACAAGGATATTGTGGACTAAACAGATCAAAGCATCAAGGGAAGAACGAACGGGGTTTCTAGCGCTGCAAGTCGAGAAGAGATTGGCCGAGATTTGACCCGGGGTCCTCCCTGGAATAAAAAAAAAAAAAACAAAAAAAAAAAAAACAAAAGTGTATCCAAAGAAATCATCAAGATCTCTGATGCATTTGTGGGAGAAGCTCTCCCCAGGGAAGATCGGCTTGCTGCCGCGGGGGTCTTTTCCCGATGAAAACCTATGCAGTCTCCGGACCCCCAAGGCAGACGTGCACAGAAAGGGTATCACTTTTTCCTCCCGAGAGTTGTCTCAGACACCTCCAAATAAAAACTCCAGGCCATGACCACCATGGGAACCCAGCCTATGACCAAGTTTCCGCTTCCCCCAACTATTAAAGGGTGTGCACTTTCTCCCCTTACCAAGTCAGGCTCTTTCATGTCTGGGGATGAGATGGGGATTGCTCAATGCAGAACCTCAAGACATGGCAGAACTGGCTAGATCCTCTTCAGTGCAGCGGCACAACATATCCATCGCGGGCACACGGGGGCCCATCTCAATCGAGGTGCGCAATCATCTCCTCCTTGGCCAGGGGTTTGAAGGTATCGAGACCGAGGCCGCGGGCTTCAAGGGCGGGACGGGCGTGCGGGGGGATCAACTGGGTGTTCATTTGCGGGGCGATCGAGAGTTCTAAAGAGGGAATTAGTCAGGGGACGGGGTCCAGGGATCCGTAGTCGGGGGTCAATTTACCGTGTCGTGAGAAGTCGAAGAGGGCGGGCAGATCCTTGGAGGGGTTGTTGTGGTGACGGGAATCCGGTAGCCGGGTGTTGGGGTCCCGGAGCTCATCGAAGAAGGGGTGACACATGGCCTCTACGGCAGACAACCGTTGTGTCGGGGTGTATTCCAGCAGGGCAGAGATGAGATCAATGGCCTCTGGGGGTGCCTTTCGGAAAACCTTGGGTCTGGTTAGCATTTGGTCTTTTGGGAGAACAGGATTCGGCAAAGCCTTAAAGCCAGAGAGCCAAAGGACATACCTTATTGAAGGGATGAGGTTTGATTTGAGGGAACTTGTGCTCCATATAATTGGGGTTCATGGTGCGGATCTGTTCCCGAGTTGGAGTGCCCAAGACCTTGATGATTTCTACGAGTTGGTCAATGCCCGACTCGCCTGGGAAGAGGGGCTGTCCCAGCATCAATTCAGCCATCACACAACCAGTCGACCAAACATCTAATGAAATCACTCGTCAGCATATATCCATCAAGTTAAAAAAAGGAATAATTTCTTTGGAGATCATTACCAATTTTTGTTGTGTAGTTGGTTGCGCCAAAGATCAACTCGGGGGCTCGGTAGTAGCGCGAGCAGATGTATGAAACGTTGGGCTCGTTTTCGATGAGAATCTTGGCCGAGCCGAAATCACAGAGTTTCAGAATTCCCGTGGAGGGGTCGAGCAACAGATTTTGGGGCTTGATATCACGATGACAGATTCCCTGGGAATGAATGTAGGCCAGCGACCGGAACAGTTGATAGATGTACAGCTTCACCTCGAGCATGGGCATCGTGGTCTTAAGTTTGTTGAAGTAACGGGATGCACGGTACACGGTCTCTGGCACATACTCGAGAACGAGATTGAGGTATACTTCATCTTTCTGTCGATCGAAGAGGTCAGTCGGAGATCGTGGGCAGGACGAAACGGGAAGGAGAGACATACCCGGTCACCGTTGGAGTAGTAGAAGGCCTTCAGTTCGACAATGTTCGGGTGTCGCACAATCCGCATGATCTGCAGTTCACGGTTCTGATGATGTGATTAGTCGTGGGCGTTGGGGAGGATGTCGACCCGACGGGGGACGGAGGGGAGGGGTGAGCGTCCCTACCTTGAACCGCTTGTCCTGCAGCACTCTCTTGATGGCGGCGTCTTCCCCGCTGGGAGACATCTTGGTCTGAAAGACCACACCGAAGGAGCCATTGCCGACAATCTTACATTGGGTGTAGGAGATCTCCTTGGCCTCGCCGGTCAGTCCATCTTGGACTTTCTCACGGATGACCTCTGTGGGGGAGAGAGTTAATTGCATTGCCATCGGCAGCGACCTCTAGAGCACTCACCACCCATGCGCAAACTCGGAAACAGCCCGGGCCGACTCTGTGACATCACGAAGTAGTTGTAGGATGGGAGGATGAAGTTGGGAGAGCCGTTTTGGGCGTAAAACCGGGGTGGAGTAGGGAGGGGCGGAAGGACCGATGGGAAAGAAGAAAAAGGCTCGGGCCAAGAATGTAATAAAAAGTAGGAGAAAGGAAGAATGAGAAGTGGGCAAATCAGTAGGAGAATGCTCAACCAATAAAGTCGACGCTGGTGAGGAATAAGACGGGTTAGACTGGGAAGGTTAGGTAAAATTGGGGTGACGTCTGTTTTTCCCCCCCTCTTTGTTCCTTTTTCTCTGTCTGTTCTTGTCTCTGGAACGTCGTTTTTGGTTTCTTATTCACGAGAAAACTAAAACAGGGGAAGAAAAGGAAACAAAAAGAGCAAAAAAGGCGAGAAATTAAAAAAACAAGAACGGTCAAGTGATAAAGCCAATGTCTGGCAATTCGGGTAGGGGGAGGGGAAAAGAGAGGGGCGGGAGCTCTTCCCTTAAGCTTACGGTAATTCTGGCTGTTTCTATAGATGCTCGATCTCTTTGATATTATCTTTCTGTATTTATATATGTATTTATATATAAATATATAAATATATAATTATATTATGTATATTATGTATAATTAGATTCCAGGATATTTCCGTTTTTCGTTTTCTGATTTTTACTGGGGGTACAGAGAGTGCGGATGATATCATCGTAATACCAATACCGTACGGGAAGGTGGAAAAGAAGGAGAAGCGGAGTCTCCGGGGTATCAAGCTATCGGTTTAAGTTATATCCCAGTTCGCTCTCTCCGTGATATCCAGAGCAAAGAAGAGAGATATAGATCGCATCATTGCCCACGAAGCCAGGAGCCAAGTTCCGAGCAGGTCGGGTGACCGTGGTTTGGTCTGGAACCGCTTTTATTGGCCGTCGCCGCGATTGTCACGAGACGTCCAGCTGACTCGAAAAAAAAAAAGAAGCTTGGGCCACCCGTACTCCGTATTACGCTTTGGGTTAGTCTCTTTGGGTATTCAAACGCTATTTGCGTTATGGTCCGTACGGTCCGTACGGTCCGTACAGTCAAATACAGTTCGATACAGTTGAATACAACCGGTACGGTCACTCCCACTGGTCACATGAGCCAATCACTAGTGCTGAAGACTACTCCGTCCGGGACCTACATCAACGGAGGACTCCCTCCAAAATAGAGGTCCAGACTACGCTCGTATAGAAAAGATCTCCTACGGGGACCTAGACCCCATTACTTGAAAGGGGCATTCCCGTCCAAAATATATCCATTTGTTGGCATGGGTTCCCTTGGCATGTGAGTCGAAGCTATCTCAGCCGAGCTTCCATCATTTGAATTCCAGCCGCCCATACCAGGGCGATTGGAACTCACCCAATCCCAATTCCAATCGGGGGCCAACCGTGCCGCCGGAACGTGCAATCGCAGTCAACGGGAAAAGGAACCCGTCAGAATCCCCAAACGGATGGGAATCGTGAAAAAAAAAAGAAATGGAAAAAAAAAAGAAACCGCGCGAGGAATGTTGGTTCCTGGCTCAGGTACTGCGGGCCGGCCGTTCCCTCTGAACTTGGCCCCTGCACTGTAGGGATGCACCTGGCTCAAAAGGTCGACGTTGAGGGAGCTACTGGACTGGCGTGACTGCAGCAAAGATGCAGAGGGCCGTGCCAGTCTTGATATTACCATACGCTGTACCGAGTACCGTAACGGATACATCACACTGGAAGTATGTGCACGTAGACCAAGTACATTGGGGATATTGTATATAATCGACTTACTCCGTACTCTCTATACAATGACTACTTCTAGGGAGAAAGTACAAGCTCACCATGCAGATATGGTGAGCTACGTCACCCGGTCAGACCAGGTGACCTCTGTGGCATCGGAATCGCCACAATTCAAGCTGTCATGCGACAGAAGCTCACACGGGAGCAGGGGGAGCCAAAAAAGAGTGGGAACTAAAATAATCCAAAGTAGCAAGTAATAATTATAATAAGAAGAAAAAAAGCAAAATCAAGGACAAACTAAAATGACGCCCCCTCAGGGGTCTGACGCCGTCTGAGATCGATTCCATCGCGAAATGCCGACCTCTCGGGATTCCGAAGACATTGCTCGGGGGCGTCGGCAAGCTTCGATGAGAGGAATGTCCACGGGGAGAGGAGGCCATGGGGCGACACCGCCAGAAACGGGCAGGTCACACATCGTGGGACAGGACTGAAGCCCGTCCCTGGCCGGCTGACATTTTAAACACACTGCGCCGGAATGTCCCAATCGCGCCGCGTCGGCATGTACGGAGCGTAAAGCATGGAAACGGCATTCCGACTGTCAGACACGTGGAGAAGGAAGGGAACAGCGAGAGCGCGCGACCAGGCAACTTGCAGTCCTCCGTACCCTGACGTCGGAATCGGAACACTGGGGGTTGACTCCGTATGGACTCGTACACTGTGTACCGGGTTCCGGGCCATGCGAATCATCTGAAATGATTGGTTCGAGAGCCAAGAGGTTCCGAGTGAATGAGCCCATCGTCCCATCCCTTCACCACCGTCTCCTCCTGAGGTGTGATGATGTCGATGACGATGACCGATGGACAAGATCGAATGAGACCGATCTTATACCAAAGCGTAGATGGCGCCTAAGGAGAACGCCAAGATCGGACGGAGCGTAAGCGAACAAGCGCAAACCAGGAGCAAAATTACACTGGCCCACCCTCATTTCCGGAAAAAGCTCTCAACAGGGAACGGGCAAATGAGACACTTGGGCCTCCACTCAAACTGTAAAACCCAGTGTGCCAGTGCCAGTGAACGGGGACATACATATCCTAGTCCCTTTAGGCTGGGTTGGGCCTGGAGGACGAAGGTTATTAGCCAGATGATGTCACGAGTGGGTATAAGAGCCGACTCTCAGCCACACTTCAGGCTGCTGGTCAAAGGGCCATCAGGTAGCCATTGGGTTGTGTCAGTGGCTGAGTGAGGCATATAATGCGGAGAGAAATAGCGCACTCTCGGACCAGGGAGCATGTACGGAGACGAGTAGAGTCAGGTGCGTGTCCAAGATCTGATCTCAATTGGTAGTGCTGTTAATGTCCTATAGGTATTGTACGGAGTACCTGTAGGTATTATGGTTACATGACTAATCTACTTCAATCCAATTTAGGGGTGTATACAAGTAGTTACACCATCACCTTGGAATGAGAACTCATTCTGACTGATATCTGTGAGAAAAGTATCTGGAGAGTGTCAGACCTGGGGAAGTGGAGACCAGAAGAAAAGAAAACAAGAAAATCCTGGTTATATTACTAGAATATTATATTACTCCATATTCCTCTTAGTGCTCTGTACGAAGTACGGAGTACGCCCTACTATATCCCAGACTCCGGAGTATAGGCCCCATCCAGCCTCGGATCAACGATACACCTGGTCCATACAACCCGAAGGTCTTGGTGTCAAGAAAAAAACATGTTTTACATTGGCCCGTCTATGATGCGAAAACATAACCCGAGAGCTCCCTGCAGGCACAGCCATGCATCTCACTCGCAATCCCCATAGACCCCCAAAATTGGGCCAAATCAACCGGAAACAGGATATAAAGACACACGACAGGCCAAACAACTCAAAAGATGCCGCATCGGGTAGGAGGTAATCAAGGAAACGGAGTGTGAATCTATACAAATAATGGGATCTCCATGGCGCCAAACAACCACCCCGCACCAGCATCCCAAACGGAAGAGGAGAGACCGGAACATGGGCATTCCAGACAAGGGAGAGGGGGAAGAACTACTAAAACAAGGGAGGTGAAAGAGGTATTATCTCGCGACCGGGGCGAGGGGGCTTAGAAGGGAGGAGGGATCATGGCGGCAGGGTCCATCTTCTCCTGCTGCTCCATCAGGTCTTCACCAGCGAGCTCCAGGGAGACCGCAAGACCGAGCTTGGCGGTTTGCTTAGCCTGGTCAATCTCACCGGCGAAGGAGAGGGAGATGGGCATGGCAATGCGCTTCTCAAGGAGACAGCTGACCTTACCGGTGCTGTCGACCTGGGCACGGAAGGAAGAGGCGCGGAAGTCGTACTTGGCACCGATGGCAGTGGTACCGTCACGGGCGGGGCCACCCATCATGAGAGCGGCGGGGGAGGGAGAGAGTTGGAGGTTCATGTCAACACCGGCCTCGACGCGCTCGGAAAGCTTGCGCCAGTAAGTGGCGTTGAAGGTGCCCTGGGCCTGGAGCTGAGCAGTACCAATCCAGTCGTCACCCTTGTACTTGGCGGAGTAAGAGAGAGCAGTCTCGGGGCGGGCAGTGATGCCCTGGCGCTGCCAGATGGCCTCGAAACCAAGGGCCAGAGCGGGAGTGATGGACTGCAGGTAGCTGCCGACGAAGATACCGGTGAGACCACCCTCCAAGCAAGAGGGGTTGAAGGCCTTGAGGGAGGCAGAGAAATCGGAACCGGTGTAGTCGTTATCGATCTGAATCAATCCCTGGGCGCCGCCGGCCATGATCTGAGCATTGGTCTTGGTGACGAGGGCCTGGTTCCAGCGGTAGTTACCGACAGCGGCGAGCGCACCGTCGCTTCCGTAGTTACCTTGCATGAAGACCTATCAAAGAGAACGTATTAGAGATGCCAATTGAAGGGGAGATCGAGAGGGAGGAGGGCCGGTCTTACCTTGGGGCTTCCGTACATGGCGGAGAAAGCGTATGGGGGCAGGTTACCGGTCGAGCCCATGGAGAAGGCGTGGGAGACACGGAACAGAGGAGACATGCCGAAGACCTTGGTCAGGTCGGCACGCAGGCCGGAGAACATGAAGTTGGTCAACAGGACATCCTTTTGCACTTCCCTGGCGAGGTTATCGACAGTGCCAGGGTTGGGCAGACCAAGCATCGCCCTTCGGTCGGAGAACGAGTTGTATGCATCGCTGAGAGCCGCGGCGGCGGGGTTGTCGGTGACAAAGGAGAGAGATGATAAGTAGTCGGACATTTTGGGTGGAATCTGATAATCGTCGACAATTCAATTAGGTGTCGTCACGCGTGCCTCGAGAGGTATGGAGGATGATGGGATTAAATGGAGTTGAGACCAGCCCAGATATCTGCGACGAACCAACGTCTCAGATGATGATGGGGGAAAGAGGAAAAAAACTAGGAAAGGGCTGGATGCGATCAGGAGTTCGGAGTGTAGGGGAAGCAATTCAAGACTTTCCGAGCTGTGAAAAATGCTAGTCACCTGCCTCGGCGTCTTTGGTTGTTGTCGCTCGCCGGGTTCTTAGGTAATCCGCTTTCCTCCGATATAATTTAGTTAGTGAGGGAGTCTTCAAGGTCAACCATTCATTAAACTCATAGTTAAAATGCATATTATGTAAATGTACTATATTATTTACACACAACCTCTGTATTTTGAGATTTCTATAGAGATATCACTACAGCAGTAGCAGTTCTAGCCAACAATAGCAGCGTGGTTGATATTGCTGCCTCAAAAGCAAGGCGGCGAACGTGGTACCCACCCGATATCTGGTATCACCTTTCCTATACCGCTTGTTCCCATCTGGCTACTCCGTCTTCCCAAAGCTCCTGGGTGAGAAGAAAGTCATTGAGCCACTGGCGAGTTTTGAAAAGTGATATCTTCGTGATCTTGTCTCACCATGGACACCCTACTGTAAGATTCCCCCGCCATATGCATACCCCTCCAAGAATCTGGGAAGGCCAGTGCTGCTGCCCTATGACATACATCTGGGAAGCGGTGGTACTGGCGTCGGCCACCAGTTTGAGATGAACTTTTTGAATCAAGCCTCCATCTTGCTTTGAGAAATCTTCAATTCAACCTCCGTATTTGAGTCAAACTGACATCATATAGCACCGCGGAGATCGTGGCTAACTCACCACAATTTCGCCGCAAATCGTCAATCTTTGTTGATGCAATTCACGACTTGCCCGAAAAGGCAGATCTTGCCCCAGCCCAGCTCTACAGCACCGAGTCCGGTCGACTGTTCCACTCGGGCCGTATTGTGATCATCACTGTCGGCTTGCCCGCCAGAGGCAAAACGTAAGCTGGCTACGTACTCGTTAGATTGAGGTTATCCGGCCGGAAGCTAACCTTTCAAAGACACATATCAGTTGCCTTGGCAAGATATCTGCGCTGGTAAGCTTGATCATGTCAAGTGGTACCGTCTCGCAGCCATGCTCACATCAATAGGCTTGGTGTCAAGACTAGGATCTTCCACCTGGGAGATTATCGACGTGCGACCATTCCTTTCGGCGAGGATATGCCAGATGATTATTTCTATGTCAACGGTGAGTGCAGTATCACCGCGAACCATGTGTTTAGTGCTAATGTGTGTCTATCTCAGCGACCGCCAGCTCCGTCTTGCTGCGACAGAAGATCGTGAGAAAATGTCGAGAGGATATCTATCACTTCTTAAACCATGAAAACGGCCAGATTGCAATTTATGATGCTGTCAATCCTCTAGCCTCGGGACGGCGTTCACTTGCCAAAGAGTTCGCGAAGCATGATATTGAGGTATACATGAACATTTCTCTCCCTTCAGACTGAACTAATTAATTGAAAAGACCCTCTTTATTGAGTCACGATGTGACGACGAACGCATCATTGAAGAGAATGTCCGCAGAGTCAAGATCTCCTCTCCTGACGTGAGTACATCGCATCCTCAGGCTTTGGATCAAATATTCTGACATGTCTAAGTATGTCTCGTGGAAATCGCAAGATGCCGTGAAGCATTACCTGAGTCGTATCTCGGCTCGTATTCCCCAGTTCCAGTCTATGGAGGAGAAGGATCTGAACTACATCAAGGTATGTACTGCTAGTCCCTGTCTCGTAATGTATGCTCACTACATCCAGATGATCAACGCCGGCGAGAGATTGATTGTCAACAATCGAAGCTTTGGATACCTTTCTAACCGTATTGTCTTCTACCTGCTAAACCTCCACATCAAGTCACGACGAACTTACTTTGTTCGAGCTGGTGTCTCATTGGATGCTGATTCGTACAAAGCCGATGCTTCTCTTTCTGAACAAGGCGAAGACTATGCTAAGAAAATGACCGCACGGCTATTAGCTCACCGAGAAGAAGAGAAGCAAACCATGATCGAACGAGGAGAGACGGGCTTTGAATCGAGACCTCTGAAAGTTTGGACATCGACCCGGCGCAGGACCATCGAAACAGCGAAATACCTCCATGAAAATGGGTACAAGGTCCGGCAAAGATCCCAACTGAGCCAATTGCACCCCGGCGTTTGCGAGCAAATGTCCGAGAAGAAAATCCGAGCAGAGTTCGGAGATGAGGTCTCCAAACACGAACTTGATCCCTACCACCACCGTTACCCTCGCGCAGAGGTTAGCATTGAATTATGACCATTTTAGCGGGCCTTCAAGCTGACTAGCCTCTACAGTCTTACCACGACTTGGCTGTTCGCCTGGAGCCCATCATTCTCGAGCTCGAGAGGGAACAGACCGATTTGCTCATCATTGCACATGAGAGTGTTCTGAGGGTCTTGTATGGCTACCTCATGGCCTGCAATGCTGCGGACATTCCGTTCCTTGAATTCCCCCGTGATGAGATCATCGAGGTAAGTGATTTAAATCTGGAATATGATGTAAATTACTGACACTGTCTCAGATCATCCCCGAGAGCTACCAGAATGTGGCCCAGCATATCAAGATTCCCGACCTCCCAGAAGAGATCATTCCTGACTCTCCCGAGGATCTGAAGATACCTGTACCCCCAAGTGGATTGGTGTCCCCGATGCAGGGGCTTGGTAGCCCAGAGGGCCAGGGCACCCCGCAGAGTGGCTACCGAACACCGAGTGGTATCCGGACCCCGCGCGAGCCCGAGAGAATCTCACAGCAGCATGTTGAAGACGTGGTTTAGATAACATCCCCAATGCCTTGTTGATTGGCGATATACCACCCCCCTTGAGTATGTTGTTGACTTTTGAATTCTTCCAGGCAAGCAGGCTTTTATTCATCATTTCGTCAAACGTGATTGCAGAAATGCAACCACTTCAGATTTAGCCTTCTTTTGATCTTTTTAACCGCCGTGCAGAGTAGACACAAATACGATGGTATCTCCTGCTTGAAGCTCGTATGCATCTTCGCCTTCTAATTCCCAGTCGGCATCATTGATGAGGACAAGGACGCCTGGTCGTCTGTCACACTGTCAGTTTTGCTTGATATGTAGAGTTCCTATCCACCTACACGCTGTCTTCCATGATAAACATATCTTTCCGCTCATCCTGCATGAGATTGTCGACGAGGTATCCAAGCAGGAATGAGATATTCGGAGAGCTGCCATTTTCCAACTGAGCAGGCAGAACTACCTTGTGCTTGCGTTCATTACCGAAAAGTAGTTCCAGACCACCACTGATTTCAATTGTCAGTCGCCGCTTGTCAAACAGAGGGAAGGACTCGTACGTAAACTCAACGGTGATGGGGATGGGGTAACCCCCCGGTGCAGATGACTCGGCCATAGTGAATTACGTGCAGTCAAGTCAGCTCAAATCACCGCAGACAGTGAAAGGACTTGGAAAGGACTGGTTGAACAAATGGACGTGGAGGGGCTAAGGCGGAGACAATGCTTATCGATAAGCCCCAATCTTTCCGCAATTCTTTGCGCCTCAGCTTCTTTTCGACACACGATACCAGTACACAGCCTGAATCTACTCCAATGGTGGGCGTCACGACAGACTACATCAGTGCAGGAGGCAATCGCCATCCCGGTGCCGCGGATTGGGATGTGCAGACCGGCGTGCTCGCCTTTGGCGCGGACAACAATGTCGCCCTCTGGGACCCTCTTGTAAGCTCGGCCAGATGACGCATGGCAGTTATTGAAGTCTAGAGCTAATAACTTCAAGGACAAGTCTGACCGCGGTATCTACTCCTTGCTTGTTGGCCACACCGACAAAGTGAGCGCAGTGCGGTTTTATACCTGCCCCTCCTCGGGATCGAAATTCATCATAACCGGCTCGGTCGACCGCACGCTGCGCGTATGGCAAAGCCAGAGCCCTGAAATGCACAAGTATGCTCTGGTAGCAACCTTGGAGGGCCATACTGGATCTGTGAATGCGATTGCAGTCAACAATGGAACTGATATCATCGCATCTGGAGCGGCTGATGGGACGGTGCGAGTTTGGAGAATCAGCACACATGACCAAGTGAAGGGCGAATTACTCGACACAATTAACATGACACCCCGCTTTTTCCCATTATCTTTGTCACTACAGGGTCTCGGGGACGATGCGGATAAGCCTTTGGTCTTGGCTGTTGCAGGTACAATGACCAAAGTGCACATCTACGTCTCGGAAAACTCCAGCAAGCCGGAGTTCAAGCGCCGTGCTGTGCTTGCAGGACATGAGGCTTGGGTGAAGTCCCTCTCGTTCACCCAGGACAAGCAGAGCAAGGAAGGCGATATCCTGCTGGCATCTGCTAGTCAAGATAAATACATCCGTCTTTGGCGTCTGCACCGTGGTGAGGCAAATGCTCCAGCTCCTATTGATGACACAGATCCATTGCTTGGAGGAATGGAACCCACGCTTTCCAACAAGGCCCATGAATTTGAGGCGAAGGGATCAAAGTATTCAATTACATTTGAAGCTTTGCTCTTTGGGCACGAAGATTGGATTTACACCACTGCTTGGAACCCAGACCCCAAGCGCCAACAGCTTCTCTCGTCCTCTGCAGATAACACCATTACAATTTGGGAACAGGACCAAGCGTCGGGCGTTTGGATGTCCGCAGAGAGAATGGGAGAAATTAGTGTCCAAAAGGGTTCCACTACCGCAACTGGTAGTGCTGGTGGTTTCTGGATTGGTCTTTGGTCACCAGATGGCAAGCAGGTTGTCAGTCTTGGTCGCACAGGCAGCTGGAGAGTCTGGAAACAGGACTCTGATTCGGACCTTTGGGTGCAAAAATTCGGCATCACGGGCCACGTTCGCTCATCCAATGGAATTCAATGGGAGCCTACCGGCGGCTATCTACTATCGACAAGTGCTGATCAGACAACGAGACTCCACGCCAAATGGGTGCGGGATCAGGTGAGCTCGTGGCACGAGTTCTCTCGCCCCCAAATTCATGGCTATGATCTGAATTGTATCGACACACTTGGTCCTTCACAGTTCGTCTCCGGCGCAGAGGAGAAACTTCTGCGTGTTTTCAATGAGCCCCAGCCCATTGCCGAGCTGCTCGAAAGACTCACTGGCTTCAAACAATCGGGCCAGGATCTTCCCGACACTGCAGAGATTCCGGTACTGGGCCTCTCTAACAAAGCCCTTGGAGATGAAGCACCGGTCGAGGAGGACGAGGGAAAAGCACCAGCAGAGGCACCAGCCCCTTCATTCTCTTCAACCACCAACCATCCGCCCCTTGAGGACCAACTGTCCCGTCACACACTCTGGCCAGAGCATGAGAAGCTTTACGGCCACGGATACGAGATTTCCGCAGTGGCAGTTAGCCATGATCGCAAAGTCATCGCTACCGCTTGCAAGGCTAGTTCTATCGACCATGCAGTCATTCGCCTGTACGATACTTCAGATTGGCATGAGATCAAGCCGTCTCTCACAGCGCACTCATTGACCATTACTGATCTCTCTTTCTCGGCTGACGATCGCTATCTTCTCAGCGTTGGACGTGATCGTCAGTGGGCAATCTTCCAGCGCAGCGACTCGGATGCCACTACGTTTACAAACCTCGTTTCGACCCCCAAAGGCCACTCCCGAATGATTCTAGGTGCCGACTGGGCTCCAGTCACAACGGATCACGTCTTTGCCACTGCGGGACGTGACAAGTCCGTCAAGATCTGGCAAAGGTCTGAAGACAACTTTGCCTGTAAAACCTCTATCCCCCTGACCTCTGCGGTCTCTGCAATTGCTTTCTTACCCATCACATACAAGGGATCCTTCATTATCGCAGTGGGCGAAGATAGTGGTGTCATTTCTATCCACCAAATTGCCGCCGAAACCTTTGAAGTAGCTCATGTCGTCACAGTTGACAGGGAAGTTTCGCCTTCTAAGACGATTACCCAACTGTCATGGCGTCCAGTGCTACCCGAAGCAGAGAGCAAGGATCAGTTTGAATTGGCGGTGGCGAGTGAAGACACTTCCACGCGCATATATGCTATTTCTAGCATGCTCGCATGATGTATATACAAAGCCAAGATCGTGCAAGCCCCCCTTTATGAGTCATGATGGTTGAAAAGTCCCCAATTGTTGAATAGATCGCTAGACCCAGATGTCGAACCGTAACCCCGTTTATGCCTGTGGTTGAACCCAATGATTGTTGAATGGCATGATGTTAAAAAAAACCTTGCAGTGCGTAGGGAAAAAAATGAGAGTAAAAAAAAAGAAGATCCCAGGAGTGAAGTCAAAGGAAGTCACTGATCATTTATCGGCGTGCTTCTCCAATCCATAACCACCAATGCCCTCAAGCGACTGGTAGGTCTTACCCTGGTTTCCACGCCCATTCCGAGGGCCTCTAGTTGCCATGTCCTCCTTCAGCCACTTGAGGACCAGCTCACCAAGTCGGCTGTTCTCAGAGGTCCATTCAGGGACCTGCTCGTGGAAAGACTCAACAGTTCCCAGCGCCTTGACCTTACCCAAATGCATATGGACCAGATGGGTCGGCCATTGGGCGAGATTGTCGAGGATATGAGTAGCATAGACGATGGTGCAAGCTCTCGTCTCCGTCTCGCGCTTCAAGAAAGCAAGGAAATTGCTTCGAGACAGCAAATCCAAGTCGACCGTGATCTCATCCAACAGCAGAACCTGCCAAGGTCGCAGAAGACCCATGGCCAGCTGGACACGACGACGCTCGCCGTCTGAGACGGCATGCATGCGCCAGCGCAAATCAATATCCAAGATATCGACTAGCTCGTCTCGACGCTCGGGATAGGCGTTGCCGCCCACCGAAGCGAGAAGAGTTGGAACATCAATATCAGTGCGAACAATGCTGTTCAACACCCACTCTACACCCAAGTAGGTGACGCCATCTAGGCTGTCTTTGAAGGGGTCTTTGCCACCAACCGCAATGGTATCATTGGGTGCCAGGCGTTTGCCTGACAGTAGACGAAGGAGGGTGGTCTTGCCCGCTCCGTTTGCTGTTCTGATTAGCCCCAAGTCTCCATTCAAGCCTGGCAAAACTCACCACCAATGAGAAGAGTTCGACTACCAGCCGGAAGGCTCATGCCCACATCCTGTAGACCGTCGGAGCCATCTTGGAACTTGTAAGAGAGGTTTTGGACCTCAATGTTTGGTAGAGGGCTGGGCGACATGATAGGAAATTTCACGCACACAGCCAGATGAATCGCGATGAATAGGAAAAAGAAGAGAAAGGAGTGAGTCAGGATGGCCAAGTTTAGCGTTGGAACATGGCGACATACGCCGTGGCGGGGATGAGGTAACCCGATAACGATAACAACTTTTTTCTTCCCTTTCGCAACGTCGTGGCCATTGCGGGATGCTCTCGGCGACACGCACATTCTTCTCCTTACCTGCCCTACCTGCTCTACGATCTGCTCGAATGGATCCCCTCATAACTGTTCTCGGGGCCACAGGCACCGGCAAGTCCAAGGTAAGGAAGCCCCCCGCATCTTGATCGAGCCCAATATCTGATAGCTATAGACAGCTTGCCGTGGACTTGGCCTCTCGATTTAATGGTGAAATTATCAATGGCGATGCGATGCAGATGTATCGCGGGCTCCCCATCATCACAAACCAGATCCCAATCGACGAACGAAACGGAGTCCCCCACCATCTCCTCAGCTGCATTGACCTGGACGCAGAAGCGTGGCGCATAGGCCTGTTCAAGCGCGAAGCCCTCCGAATCATAGACGATATTCGGTCACGCGGCAAGATTCCTATCCTGGTCGGAGGTACACACTATTATACGCAAGCAGTGTTGTTTCGAGACCAGCTCGTGGGCGAAGGGGTGGACGACGAAGGCGAGCGCGAGCAGCTCACCGAGTTTAGCTCCACGTCAAAACAATGGCCGATCCTTGATGAGCCGGCTGATGTTCTGTTGGAGAAACTGCGTGAGGTTGATCCTGTCATGGCTGCTCGTTGGCACCCAAATGATGGACGCAAGATCCGTCGCTCGTTGGAGATTTTTTTCCAGACCGGGCGACCGGCCTCGGAAATATACAATGAACAGAAGGCGCAAAAGAAGGAGGCCCTGACACAGGATGAAGGACTCCTGCGTTTCCCAAATACACTGGTGTTTTGGGTCCACTCCGATAAAGAAATCCTCAATGCGCGCCTGGATGCCCGCGTTGATGACATGATTGAGCAGGGCTTGATGACCGAGGCGCAGAAAATGTCAGATTACTTACAGGAGCAAGCTGCCCAAGGCGTGGAAGTTGATACGACGCGGGGTGTGTGGGTGTCCATTGGATTCAAAGAGCTGGCGAAGTATTTCGAGGCTGTTCGCCAAGGGGAGCTGAGCGAAAAAGAGCTCGAAGATATGAAGCGGAATTCCCTTGAACTTATAAGAACGGCTACGCGACAGTACGGATCTTCTCAGGTTAAGTGGATTCGCAACAAACTGTGGCGGGCACTTACGGAAGCCGGCGAAACTCGCCGTCTATACCTTCTGGACAGTTCAAAGGTCCAGGACTGGAGCGAGTGCATCACGGAGCCGTCCGAGAAGATTGTGCAATTGATGCTCCAGAATGAAGCCACCCCTGATCCTAAATCGCTTTCTCAATTGGCGGCAGATGAATTTGGCGCAAAAGAAGCCCAGGTTCGTCCACCGAAGGATGGTATTGATATATGCTATACCTGCGAGACCTGTAATAAGACCTTGGCGGGCGAGGATCAGTGGAATATCCACCTGAACAGCCATATGCACAAACGGGGTCTCAAGTCTGCAAGCAAGCGAAAACTTCGTGACGAGTACTTCCGACAAAAGGAATTGGAAGCACTGGAGGGCGCTGAAAACACCAAAAAAGCTAAACAGGCTTCTGAGGATGCCTCATGATTCTGCAGCATTGCATATTTGAGCGAATATCAAGTCAATTATTACATAGATGCCCTACCTGAGCAAAACTATATGATTCCCATGAATACAAGTACAAACAATCAGGGTTCTGTTGGACCTGTTGGACCTGTTGGACCTGTGTGCGCTCGCCAGGCCTTGAACGCAGGCGACAGAATATCGCCATGGCCCTGCTCCTCGATCTGATAAACTTCAATCACCGGGGATTTGTCCTTTCTGCGAATTCTCCATGTCCCTTCGCGGTTTATTGTCTGCTTGAGCCCTGGAAAATGTTAGTGCTAGATACCCAAAAGTGACAAGAGAAGACCGAGACTTACATTCTAAGAAAGCGCCAGTGAAGTTGATACAGACATTGCCATCCCAGGACCGCCGCCCTACACTGAGAACCTTCCCAGGAATACTGGCTGTGTCCAACTCCTCTAGGCTGTGGCAGATACCATCCTGATCGCGGAACCCAACGATGATCTTGGGTACACCGAGCAGGAATGACTGAGCCCAGAATTTGAGCAATTTCCGCTCATACTTGAGCATATCTTTGTCGTTTCGGATTTGAGCCGATGTCTTCAGTTCGACCCAGTTGATGGGTGCATCTTTCTTTGACGGCTTGCTATCCCAGACTGTGAAACGAGATCAATATGGACTCGGCTATGTCATGGCGGTTAGAAAACCTACTTGCATCCACCTCTCCTCCAAGAACCATTCGTGTACTGCCAATTCCGGTTCGAACAACGGAGCAATATTGCGCTGCATTGTTGACTATATCGTCCTCGCGGCCTTCGATCTCTTCGCGGGTAGACTCATCCCATGTCTTTCGCAAAACTGCCAAGTTTTCAAACTTGTAGCCTATGATTCTTCAGTTAGTAGGTGGCCGTGTACTTGGTAGGCGGCTCTTCATACCCCAGTACATCATGAGCTCTTGGGGCGCCATCCCAGGCGGCGATCCTCGTTTGCGCTGGATCTCTTTCTGCTGATTTTTGTACTCGTTGTTTTCTTCAATAAATCTGCCATGGGTTAGTTGAGGAGGAGATCTTGTCACCGTATTACATACATTGTGCCCTATGCAAAGTTAGACAATTCGGAAATTTCAAAGCGGATCTCATACCTGGAAGCAAGTTGCGTTCATCTCAAAACTGCGAGTGAATGTTAGACGCCATGCCTCATGTGTGTCAATGGAAGAAGTATACAGACCCATTCATATTGTCATAGGGAGCCGTTAAAATCTAAAATCTGTCAGTTGGAGATACGGACATCATCTCAGTCAATATAGCTTACCTTGGTCATCATTCCTCTCCATGTCACAATGTCTACCTCACACTTCTTCTCCGTTTCTTGCTCATGGGCCACTAGAGTATCTAGGAGGGCATCCAGGTGCTCATCGGCAACATCATCAAGCTTCTGGAAAGTACTGTAGCCTTTGTTCAGATCCGCAGGCAGATTGGGCGTGTAATAGTAGGCCATGGAAGAATCTCCCAATAAGAAACGACGTTGATCGTCATATGAGAAGCAGGCAATCTCCTGGTTTGAAGTTAGATACATTGTATGTAACATAGCAGTGCATGTCTTACCCTTGGTCTTCGGATCGAGGTATTGGCACCAGCAAAGCGCTGCACCGGTTGTATGTTGAACGTGGCCATGTTGCAGTCTATTGCGCGAACATGCGCGAAAAGGCGTTTGACCAGCCTGGAGTTGCGAAAATGGTGCGTGTCACTTGGTCAATAAGAGATACAGCAGTACAATGAAGAAGTTGTAGCTGAAAAGATGTTTAGATGTTTCAAAGAGAGAAGTAGTCGACGAAGGGCATCAAAAAGGGCCCAAGTCCCAAGTAGGGCGGATGACGGAGACGGCCTTAGGGACATCCGTCCCCACCAAACTTCACCTCTCCCCCGCGACCGTTTTTTTGCCCTCAACACTCCAGACTCAGGAGAATTGCACAATGTCTTCTCGTATCGATAAGGTCATTGCCCGCCAGCGGGAAAAGTGAGATTCTAATCCCCGAGGGCCTAGCAGTGGGCGTGTACTGACGGGTCTGACTGGCTGTTAGGATCGCTGATGGCGCCTATTATGAAGCTCACCAGCAGCTACGTGTCATTGCTGTCCGCTACATCAAACAATCAAACTACGATGCTGCCGCCGAGATCTTGGCCGGTGGCGCCAAGGAGCTCTTGAAAGCTGGCTCGCAACAAGGTGCCTCTGCCAGTGGTGGCGACTTGGCGATCATGCTGGTGATCGAGGTCTATAATAAGGCAGAATGGGAGATCAAGGGAGGAAGTGACGATGCAGAGGGTCGATCCCGCAAGAGTGAGTGTGGATGGGTTTACGGGTTCACTGCGACTTTGGAACCAGACCTTCCCATGTTGAAGAGCATTCGCTAACACGTTGAACCTCCCGCAGAGCGCTTGATCGAATTGCTACGTGAATTCCCTTCCGACGAACCTACACGAAAGAGATACATTCAAGAGATCATGGCATGGAGCGGTAAATTTGGACCATTGGAGAGGGGAGACCCAGAGCTGCACCATGCTGCCGGCTCGGTATATGCCGAAGGTAAGGTGACTTGCAGAGCGCCGAAAAGGAACCCGATCCTAATCTAGTGCAGATAACGAGCCGTACGAGGCCGAGAAACATCTCATCCTAGGAACCTCCGAATCGGCCGAGACGCTGGCGAAGCTCGAGTACGAATGGTACACTGGCGACGAGCCTCACACCGCAGCTATCTATGCCTCTCGTGCAGTCTTCCCATACCTCCTCACGGGCAACCTCCGCAGTGCAAACAAAGCCCTGCTCATCTTTACCACCAAGCTCTCGGCTGCTAACCCCCAGCTGGGTGTGCAGGACGTCAGCAGCTCCAGCTCAGACGCCCGCGTATTCCCCGCGCTTCCACTCGTCAACTTTATCAGCTTGCTTCTGCTGACCATCCAGCGGGGCGCTCCGGATCTCTTCCGCAACCTCACTGCCCACTACGCAGCACAGATTAAAGAACTTGGTATATGGGATGATGCCCTGGCGCAGATCGGTGAGCAGTACTTTGCGATCAAGATCCCTAGACAAGGAAACCCATTGATGGATATGATGAGCGGTATGTTGTTCGGTGGTGGTAATGCGGGCAAGCAACAAAGCCGGGCGAAGAAGGTCGAGGCCCCACCGGCAAGCATGGAGCTTGATTAAGTGGTTTTATTGCGAACATCCAATATCCAGCGCATAGCGTTTAATTCGAGAAGGTGTCTTTCTCGGGCTCAAACATCCAATTATCATCATCCAACGAAGCCACTTTCTTGCGTAAACTTTCGTGTACCATGTCAAGGATCTCTGTTTGGAGGTCAGTACCTATTGGCTGTAAATATAGGGACGTCGTCAAGCTGCAAACGCACCATCAGGCTCGTCATCTGACATTCGGTTTCGGTGTCGAATCATCATCTCCATAAGTGCCTGCTCAAATTCTACCCCATCGTCAGCACCTCACAGCCTGCAAGTCTCGGCGTAACGTACTCTCTTTCTCCCGACCAGTCAGCTCTGCCGGATTGAAGTTTTCTTCCATCTCGACCAGCTCCTCGCCATCCTCGCCAATCAGAATAGGCGGCAAGGTGGGCACCTCAAGTTTATAGGCGCCGTTCTTATCTCTAACCACAATATCCTTATTCTCAGCCCTAGGGGGCCGGGGTTGGGGACCTGAGTCTGAAGATGTCGGCTTGAGTCGGTTCGAGGGGCGGTTGGAGACGCCGTTGGGGTTCGAAGGGATGACCCCGTTAGGCGGTCCTGCAGAGGCCGGTCGGCGGCTGAGGTTCCCATGGAAGAGGTTGCGGCGGACGGAGGTTGTGTTCATCATTGTTGGTGTGGGTTTGTAAACACAGCGAGCGCGCTATCTTGATGAACACAATTGCGACACTAGTTTGGGAGTGGTGAACTGGGGGTTCCAAGCGAGTTCAGGAGTATAGGATTGGAGTCAAGGAGGGTATGAGAGGAACCGAGTCATTGGACAGCGAGTAATTGGAATGGTAAAGATAGTAAGAATAGTTGTTGGGTGGAAGGACGGTTGCGGAATGAAGTCGATTAAGACAAGCTGTCTGAGTCACGTATAGTTTGCGTCAACACCCACTTGGAACGAAGTCAAGATATCAATATAGAGGTATATAGACATGTATTCTAGTAAGTTTCGCTAACCAGATCTATAGAATTAATTGATCTTATATAGATTATATAGACACACGAAGTATACAAAAGAACGAAAGTCTCCAGGTAGAAATAGACGCACGGGCCACTCGATAAGCTTATCGTCCACGCGCATCTTTCGCATCTTTCGCGTCTTCCCTTCTTCCCCAAGTCTTCATCATGGTTCAAGCCGAGTCCTCCTCAACTGCTTCTCGTAATGCTGCAAAGGCAAGCACTGCAGGTGCCCCTGCCAACTATGAGCTTCCTTGGTGAGTTTGACCCGGAATTGTCAGAAAACGAGAGCTAACCCTCCCCCAGGGTCGAGAAATACCGCCCCATCTTCCTCGATGACATTGTGGGAAACACCGAAACCGTGGAACGCCTCAAAATTATCGCCAAAGATGGCAATATGCCCCATGTGATTATCTCCGGTATGCCCGGTATTGGAAAGACCACTTCCGTACTGTGTCTGGCTCGCCAGATGTTGGGAGATTCATACAAGGAGGCCGTGCTGGAGCTGAATGCTAGTGACGAAAGAGGTGAGCTTGATGAGGGTTTAAAAAATGATTCATACTGACCAGCCTAGGTATTGATGTGGTGCGGAATCGCATCAAGGGCTTTGCCCAAAAGAAAGTCACTTTGCCCCAAGGCCGTCATAAGCTGGTGATTCTCGATGAAGCCGACAGGTATTTTACTATCAACCCGTTTTTGACGTCTATGGGGGATATCATGCTAATTGATATAGTATGACCGGCGGTGCCCAACAAGCTCTTCGACGTACCATGGAGATTTACTCGTCCACCACCCGATTCGCTTTTGCCTGTAACCAGTCGAACAAAATTATTGAGCCTCTGCAATCTCGTTGTGCAATTCTCCGCTATGCTCGTTTAACAGATGCTCAGGTTGTGAAGCGGCTGATGCAGATTTGCGAGGCTGAGAAGGTCCAGCACTCCGAGGATGGAATTGCAGCTCTGGTTTTCAGTGCCGAGGGTGATATGCGTCAGGCCATCAACAATTTGCAGAGTACCTTTTCCGGCTTCGGATTTGTCAGTGGAGATAACGTGTTCCGAGTCGTCGACAGCCCTCACCCGGTCAAGGTCCAGGCTATGATCAAGGCTTGCTGGGAGGGCAAGGTGGACTCCGCGATGGAAGGGTTGAACGAGCTATGGTATGTGGGACTGCGCTGAACCAACGATGACAGACTAACCGATTTCGTCAACAGGACGCTGGGATACTCTTCTCACGATATTATCAGTACCATGTTCCGAGTCACCAAAACCATCCCCACCTTGTCCGAGCACTCCAAGCTCGAGTTCATTCGAGAGATTGGTTTTACACACATGCGCATTCTGGACGGTGTTCAGTCACTTCTTCAGCTAAGCGGCTGTGTGGCGAAGCTATGCCGGATCAACATGAAGCCCGAGCTCTTTGAGCCCAAGGCTTGAAGTGATATGCTAGCCTATAATTTTGCATTCTCCCCCGGCGTTTGGTGTCATTCCAGTGACTCAAGAGGCCAAAAAGGTTCTACATAATGAGTTACGTCTCCGATATACAGTTCAATCAATTACATTCGACCAAGTGACACTGTCAACATGGCATAGCCAAAACTTTCAGACTCGAGCAACTTTCATCCGAGAGCCTCAGCCATGGGATGCACGTAAACTCCCGGAGTTGTCTGATAGGTTCCACTTGTATCTCAGGAGGAACTGACATGGGCTTTCCAGAGGTTCTCAATAGCTGTTGCAGCTCCTAGCACCTTTTCCTCGTGTAGTTTCTTTCCGATGATTTGCAGATTCACCGGATAGCCTTCCACTTGATCTACATCGTAAAGATTCCAATTCCATTCATCGACGGCGTTTCGGGGAGTGTACTCTGGTGCAACGTCTGTAGCTCTCACTCTGTCCACGGGGAAGGTTACCGCAGGATAGTCAAGCAGGTTCCAAATCTTTGTATACCCAACCCACTTCATCTTCCGATGGGGTACGGTTGTGTGCGGCAAAGTAGGACTCAACAAGACATCCACAGGCCTACCAGACCGAGAGCGTGTTGCGTTCCATTGGTCCAGGTATGCTTTTTGCACTGCAATCTTGCGCTTATTCAGTTGCCAATACTCGTACACCGAGATGGCCTTGCCACGATTGACCAGTGCCTCGACATGGGGAATCATCGGCTCGCCGCCAGCCTCGATGTCGCGTCTGATATCCTCACATCCGTCGACGGAGTAAAACAAATCCATGATCTCAATGCAAGACGCATGTGCCGAGGTGTCCCAAATGACGACCTCGTGGCCATTTGCTTCCAAGGCAGCGGATACCTCTTTTAGTGCGCGTGCAATGGGAGGATGCACTCTCACCACGCCGTCATCGAGGATTAGACCGATGACCAGCGGCCTATCTTGAACCTCTGCAAAGGCGTCATTGTTCCACGGGAGAGGAGTGCATCTCGGGTCATATTCCCACGGCCGGCCGCTCGCTAACATCCGGCTAATATAACAGATCGAGGAGAGATCTCTGGCCATGGGCCCGATAGCCGAAGGAACATGTTCCTGGCCTTCTGTGGAGACCGGAACGCCTTGGTACGGGAGTCGAGCGCTCTATCTTGAGTGAGTAGCCTGTTCTGTTTTAAAGCAACGGTCATACTTACACTGGGTTTAAACCCATATACGCCCACGGTACTCGACGGAATTCTTATACTTCCTCCGATGTCGGTTCCAAACCCAAGTATGGAGCCATGCAAGGCCAGCAAGGCCCCTTCGCCTCCGGTTGATCCTCCAGGAGAAAATGCTGGGTTTCGAGGATTCGTTGTGAGTCCCCAGAGAGGGTTCTCCGTCTCGGCCCACTAGTGGAATGTCAGTCACTCCCATATTGCATGAGGCCAAGAGTACAAACCATGATACTTTGAGGTAAGTTAGTCTTGGCGATGATGACAGCTCCCATTCCCTTCAACATTTGCACGAGGGCTGCATCTTCCGAGGCCGGAGCGAACGATCTGCCTACATAGCCTAATGTTGTATCGACACCTTTGACATTGAACTGGTCCTTCAGCGTGATGGGTATCCCGTGCATGGGACCCTTGAGCCTTCCGGTCTCTTTGAACTCGACATCTAATTGCCGCGCTTGTTCTAGTGCATCTTCAAAGAGGATTTCGGTCAGACAGTTTGTCTAAGGCCATTAGCGAAGGTCATGACACCAGCGTCAAACAATTACCAGCTGATGTGCCACCACCGACCTAGACAGTCAGTCAGCGATTGGTCTCTTCACCACGAGGTCGACGGGATCTACCGTTTGATATACGCCCGAGTTACTTCTTCTGCCTTTAATTCTCCGATCTCAATCTGCTTCAGTAGTGCCTGAATATTGTCGACATCGGTGATCTCTTGGACCTTGGGATCTGAATTGATCTGACTTCGCTCTGTGGCCTGGAGTTGGGGAGGACGATCTAGGAGATTGTCCGTTACATATGGAGCGATGAGCTGGTCTCTGACGAGCCATTTCTGAGACACAACATCTTCCCAGTGAGGTGCCATTGCTAAAAATAAAAGAAAAAGGAGAAAGAAGCTATAGACGGTCTACTGCACCGAGATGGCACTATATAACTAGTTCCACTCTAGTCGGACCGAAGACCGGTTACTCCGTATCTGCTTATCTTCTCCAACCCCAATTGGAGTCAGATCGATAACATACGGAGTACTCCGTACGGAGTCGAGTGCACGGAGAATAGTTCAGCGGAGTGTTGGAGAAGAGAGAAGATCACCGTTGGACGCATTGGGAGAGCGGGGAATTCGCCATGTGGGTCCCTTCAACTTCTGCGCCATCGGCACTTTGCGACCAACGCCAACGTCAACGTCAACGTCAACGATCGCTCCATGGAGTTGCGGTACAATGGATTCCAGCTCAAGTACCGGATCGGCCGGTGCCTCCACTGGTGCTATCCGTACTAAAAAGGCCGCCATCGCCAAAAGGGCCTGCGATCAATGCAAGTTTCGCAAGATCAAGGTAAACCCCCAGCCCCCTTGCACGTCGAATCATATTGATCCCCCTCCAAGTGTAGCTTGTCACAACCATGCAAGGCATGCACGTCAATGGGCTTTGAATGTACATTCTTTCAACCCCAGAAGAAGCGTGGTCCCACTGGGCAGTAAGTGACATCGCCACCCGTAAATGATAGATGCGGACTGACCGGAGCTCAGTCGCGTGTCGCAAATTCGACAGCAGCAGACGCTGCCATCTCCGCAAGAAGAGGCAGCCTCGAAATCTGGGTTTCAATATACTCCGACTTCCTCCGTGGAGTCCGGAGGTTCTTTGCCCGGAGCACCATGGACCCCCACTCATGGCCCGGCCACCATGCCCCTAGAGGGCGCCGGCGGATTGGCACCCTCAGCTCCACCCACTGCAATGGGCACCGCTTGGGGGCAGCAACCCCATCAATGGATTCTCACAGTAGCGGCCCCGTGGGCTGGAATGAACGCAATGACGTGGAATACTGGCTTCCCGATAATCTGAATTCGCAAATTCCCGTCTTCGAATATCCTGGAAGCAACGTCTATCTCAAACCATCTCTCCCATCTATCATCCAGCCTGTGCCAGATGCAGCCATTGGATTACCACAGGAGGCTCAGCCAATGCAATATTCGCCCTCTCCCAATGTGAGCTCCATGCACTCGGACAATCAAGACTCCGAAGCCTCCTGGCCGTCGACCATCAACGAAGCCAATATGATCCCCTGGATCGATGTGTACTTTGATCGCTTACATCCAACCATCCCCGTTCTGAGTCGATCATCTTTGTACACGTCGATGCTGACCCAAGAGCACCGCAAGAATCCCCAGTTCGGTGCGATGCTGCTTTCTCTGTGCGCATTTTCACTAACTCAGCCAATCGAGATCGATGAGCGGCCGACCACCTCTTCGCGGGCCCTTCAAGCCCGCGCCATGATGAACGAGGCCACGAAGATGCGGAGCTGTTCCGACTTTGGCGAGAACCCCACTATTGAAGCCGTTTTAACCAGTTTCTTCCTCTTCGGATGTTTGTTTGGGAGTAATCAGCATAATGCAGCCTGGCTTCGAATGCGGGAAGCCCTAGATCTCGCTGCCACTCTCGGCCTCAATGACCCGGAGTCATATCACGATTTGCCGGGAGAGGAGAAGGGCCAGCGGTTGCGCACATATCTCGTTCTTTCCATCACAGAGAGGTTTGTTCTCCCCCTATCTCTTTTTTGTTTATTTCGATTTTGCTATAGAATCACCGCTCACCAGAACTCAGAGCCTACGCCTTGCAACGGCGCCACCCAATCACATTCTGGGGTAAGCCCGGGTTTACTATGCGATCAGTACATGATTTCATTCATAGCGCCACGCACAGCGTCGTATCGGGGATCATTGTACATAATGAAAAAGATGCTGAAGGTATGATGGGACTCGCGCGAATGATGGAGCTCTTCGACGCCATCGATGAAGATGTCATCGACTGCTGGAACCGTCGATGCGACAGCAGTAATGGGTACTGCCAGCGACTCACGGAGGCCAAGGCACTCTCTATTCATCAGAATCTCAGTCGAATCAACCAAGCCGAACGATATCGCGGCTACGACTGGTTTGAGCGCGCTAAAGGCGGCCGGGGCGAAAGCAGTAATGTTATTCTGCCCATGGGGTTGCGAGAAACGCAAGCTGCGGATGTCTTCATCACGCAGAAATGGTTGCAAAATCGGGTCTGGCTTCTGTCATCCACACACAATCTGCTATCTGCTCATTCCGAACGGCCAGAATTGACGTTTGGCTATGCTGTGAGCATTGCCGAGTCGACACTGCAGCTTTGCCAGTCATTACGACTGAGCTCTATGGAAGCACATGGAATTGGCCTGGTATGTCATCCTAGTCCAGATCTCTCCAGTCCCAGCACTAATAAATTCACAGACCGAAAAACTGTACGATATCGCCATCTGCGCAACAAACATTCTCTGCAACACTAGCCCACCCCTTGGCGGCACTCTGAACATGCCCGTCAACTACAACGAAACAATTCCCCCCGGCACAACCTCCACACCCCACAGTCTTGCCGAAGACTTTTTGTTACTGATGACGAGTTTCCGAGGCGGGAATCACCCTTACTTGGAAAAGTATCAGGCTCATCTTCGCTCGCTGCAAATCATGGAAACTCCTAAACCGGAGTGGACGCAGCGATGAGAGAATCGTTCTCTTCCTAAGATCCCTTCATGATCTTCCGACAACGGAATGGTCTCTTGTATGATTTACTCCCCTTTTAATTGTTATATAGACTAGGACTATGGCGTCTGTTTTCCCACCGTCTCCCGTCGGGCATACTTAGAGGCAGAGCCTTGGATTTCACACAAGCCCCGAGGGCTTCAACTACGACTCATTTGATTTTTGACACGTCCTGTAACTGTAGAGATAAGCAGCCTACGTTGCGAAAGACACAGATTGGGCCGTATCCCTGGATATGTTCATTGTATTGGAAGCACCTACTATGTACAGATATTATTTACAGTGTCCAACCAAAGATAGTGTTCATCCCAACTCATGCACCCTTTGACGCTCGGGACTTCTGAAAGGATGTCTCATAGGACCTCCATTTCCACATAGGGATCTTAGCAGCATACATCTCATCAATCTCGGCAAATGAACGACCTCTCGTTTCCGGCATGAGGAAATAAAAGAAGACGATGATGGCCGCCATACAGCCGGCAAAGATGAGATATGTCTTTGCGCCGAGATTGGCTGCATCTGCAGAAGTGAGCTGTGGAACCACCAGGGTAGTGATCACTGCCGTCGACTGCGCGCACGCCACGGTGTAGGACATGGTGTGATGGCGGAGCTTCGGGGTTGCCATCTCCGATGGCATGAGGTTCGACAGCGAGAAGAATGACGATGCCCAAAAGAAGTTAAATACAAATGATAGTGCTGCAATGGCCATAGTTGCTTGCTTGTTCCTGTCAAAAGCCAGGCTACCAGCCACCACATCGACGGCAAAGAGTATGCCCATGCCGACGAACGCTGTTGGTCGTCGGCCGGCGCGATCTATGACGAAAGGCGCGGCGATGGTGCCGGCTAATGTGCAGCAGGATGCAATGATAGTCAGAGTGAATGCGTTCGCCACGTCAATCTCTGTCAGGAAGACGGTGGCGTATGTTGTTGAGAGGATGACACCTGATATTTGGTTAAGAGAGAAGAATGAACCAGCTGTGATGGTGCGCTTAAGATGCTTGCGTTGGAAGATATGCCAGAATTTGGTATGGGCGTGGAGTTCACGCTCGCTTTCCTCACTGCGCTTCATCAGGCGCAGTTCGTCGTCGACTTCTTCGTCGCTGAACCCGCGCAGTTTGCGCAGGCTGCGACGGGCTCGCTCCATCTCTTCCTTCCCAACGAGCCACTGAGGGCTCTCGGGGAGAGGAAGGGTCAGGAAGAACAGGATCACAGGGAGAGCGCACTGTACTGCGAGTGGGATTTGGTATGACAAGATCCCCGAGATCTTTTCGGACCTGAAGACCACCACTGTGCCCACCACTCCGGCAGTGAGGTTCAAGATGTTGGTGGAGCTGACAGATCTGCCTCGAATAGATGCGGGTACAACCTAGTTTCAGATCAGTCAAAAGGATTCCACTGGATGGAATGTGTATATCTTTTTTACCTCGGCGATATACAAGGGGGCAGTGGCATTGACGATCCCCAATGCAACAGCATTGATTGAACGACCACCGATGAAAGCCCCTAGATTGGGTGCAAAGACTTGCAGCAGGCCACCCCCGACAGATACAATGTATGCCACAATCAGCGGCCATTTGCGACCCCAATGGAAGTTCATCGGCGAAGCCAGCAGACCTCCAAAGATGGAGCCCACCAACGGCAGAGAGAAGACGAGATTCTGATTTCGAGCCGTAAGGACATATTTCCCAGATGGATTGGGTCCTTGGAATTTCTCAACCTGTTCTCATATCAGCAAATGCCATATACACCCTCCCATCCCCCTTTTGACGCAGAATTGCCACTTACAAACGCCGGCAACGCCGCCACGGGGGATATGATCTTGTCGTCGAAGCCAAACAAGAAGGAGGCAGCGCCAAACACGATGCAAGTGAAGATCAACTGGGCATTGACGGCCTTGCCATGCGAGCGCGAATCCGAAAAGTCCACATGTTGCACCTCCGCCGAGTCCGACTCTTTGCGCTCGAAGGTCATGACGTTGCGGAGAGACGAAAGCCAATGCAAGAACAAAGTGAGCCCTGCACTGAAACGAACGCTGTCCATTACGCCATTTTATGCCAGGAGGGAAGTTTCCCCAGATATTCCAAAGTTTGAGACCGGATTTAATTGACTGATCGAGTTTCTCCGAGATTTCCCATTCCATCGACAGCACAGCCCGCAGTGATGCATGAATATCGATGGCACATGTTCTACAAGAAGAGCCAAGGATTGCTCCTCGTGAAACGGAGTCAATCAGGATCCTCTCTGCTTGCTCCACTACCCCAGATGGTATATTGCTGCCTCACATAGACCAATCTATTTGATACGTGGGCTATCTTGGAGAATCATCGCATCATGGCACCAAATCCGGAATTGGAAATTCCAATCCTCAAACCGCTGCAAAAATCCGTGACTCCGCGCCCGAGCCAGGAAAATCTGAAGATCGACGAAAAGAATCTACCACCCAACCCATCGCAGTGGCGTCCATCTTTCCACCTCACGGCGCCCGGGTGGCTGAACGATCCCTGCGGTCTGGGCTACGACCCAGTAACAGGGCTGTATCATCTCTGCTTCCAATGGAACCCCCACGGAAATGACTGGGGCAATATCTCATGGGGCCATGCCACATCCCCAGACTTGGTATCGTGGACACCTTCTCAAGAACCTATCTTGGCTCCTTCGGCCGAGTATGACTGCCGTGGCGTCTTCACTGGATGCCTGCGAGCAACCGATGTCTCCGGTGCCCCGGGCGCACTCACAATTCTCTATACGTCTGTTAGACATCTCCCCATCCACCACACGCTGCCATACACACTGGGAAGCGAATCGCTCAGTCTAGCTGTCTCCCAAAACGGAGGCAAGAGCTGGGAGCGTCAGGCGTGTAACCCTATACTAACAGGCCCTCCTTCTCACCTCAATGTGACAGGCTGGAGAGATCCTTGCCTCACGACTTGGGTTGAGGGGCCTGTACCCGATCAGTCAACTCTGTACGGATTCATCTCAGGCGGCATCGCTAAGCAAACACCGACTGTCTTTGTGTACAAGGTTGACTCTACAGACCTCCGCAAGTGGGAATTCCTCGGTCCATTGGTGGATGTAGGTCTCAACCTACGGCCCTCTCGCTGGTCGGGAGATCTCGGCGTGAATTGGGAAGTAGCCAACCTCATGACTCTAAGCAATGATTCTTCATCTCGAGACTTTGTCATTATGGGAGCCGAAGGTTGTTTACCCCTGGATTACGTGGCCCAAGGCTCAGACGAAGAAGCCCGTCGGAGACGAGAGGCGCGAGGACAGCTCTGGGTCTCGGTCAAGTCAAACCGAGATGCCGGCTCTGGCGCTCTGTCTTCTTATGCATTCTCTGGTATCTTCGATCATGGCTGTTTCTATGCCGCCAACGCTTTCTATGATACAAAAACTGCGCAGCAAATCGTTTATGGTTGGATCACAGAAGAAGATCTGTCAGACTCTCTGCGCCATCGACAGGGCTTCAGTGGGTTGATCTCACTGCCTCGCGTGGTGGGACTGATGACATTGAATAATGTGATCAAGGCGCGCAGCTCACCTTTAAGCGCCATCACCTCAATCGAAGCTGTCCCTAGTGCTGATTTGTTCACCATTCACACCATGAGAATCAGCCCGGATAGTCGACTTGAACTTCTGCGAAAGAGCGCACAAAGGAGTCGCCGAGGTCGCGAGATCTTATCTGCACCAAACTGCGAGAGCAAGGCTGGTGCTGCTATGAGTTCACGGTGGGAGATCAATGCCGAATTCTCAGTCAGTCAATCCTGTTCTCGGGTGGGTGTCAGAATTCCACACACTATCGGTAAGTGGCCTCTAGACGTTTTGCTCAATATAGTATGCACATGCTGATAGTAACTAGATGGACAAGAATGTACGACTCTGTCGTGGCATCCACAAAGCGAGACATTCACAATCCACCGACCAAACATCGAAAATACTGAAGTCAACCACGGCCATGAAACGGCTCCGCATACGCTGTTCACCACCTCGGAAGGCCGCGAAGAGGTCGAAGAGAATTTGAAGATACACGCCTTCTTCGACTCAAGCGTGTTGGAAGTTTTCGTCAATGAGAGGACTGTCATCTCCACGCGCATTTACCTCCCATCTGACACTTGCTTTGAGCCGATGTTCTTTGCAGACCCCCCAAGCCCGGATGCTGAGCCTGCAGTGCTTCTACAGGCGGACATCTGGGATGGCCTGGGAGTATGAGCCTAGCGTCATGCATAGCTAATTCAGGCATGTCAGCCTGCTAGGTAGAGATCTTGATGACTGCACACGAAAGGGTTAAAGAGATAGAGTATTATATGTATGCGTATGCGCACTGCAGCACGCAGCACTATGTATCCTTCGAATAATAAAACAAGATAGAAACAGACCCGGCGAGGCATCAAATGAAGTAAGAATTCTCGCCTTAGCCATGGTCATTACATCGTCGCTTGCAAAGCAGGCGCAATCAAAGTCTCACAAATACAAACGTCAGCTGGACCATACACCTCAGGTATATATGCATGGGTATCAAAATCATGAATAGAAGCTGGAAGCGAGGCGCTCAGCGGGACCGCTTCCAGAATTTCCAGTTGGGGAGATCAATGCGGCCATCACGCTGATGAATACGCCAGTAGTAGACTGGTACGCCGGTGATGATGAAAGCAACAACGATGAGCGTCTGCAGGGGCTCTGAAATGACAGCCCGACTAAGAAGGAACAGGCTGACACAGCAGAAGATTATAGGGGTGGTGATCCAGGTGCGATAAGGGCGTTCGAGCTGGGGTTCGCGGATGCGCAGGACGATCAAGCCGAGCACAGTGAGGAAGTAGAAGGTGTACCCGGCGACGCCGTAGAAAGTGACCAAAGTACCGAACTCACCCACGGCGATATAGATGACCGTCAAGGCACCGTTGAAGGCCATGGCATAGATAGGCGTGAGACCAAGTCTGGATTCATCGCCGAAGACACGGGAGAGAGATTTGCGGGCCCAGGACTGTCGGCGCAGCCGGCTGCCAGGGGTGGACCCGGTGAGGCGGAGAGACCGAGACGCCCGAAGACAGCAGGTAGATAACCCTCTTTGCCAGCGGCATACACCAAGCGGCCACTGGTGAAAGTTGTTGCGTTCAGGGCGCCAAAACAGCTGGCTCCCACGACAAGGGCGAGGACCAGGGCTCCAACGGCGCCGAAGACTTTGCTGCCAAATTGGACGGCGACGGTGTTGCTTGCTTCGATGGTGGAATGGGGAAGCACCAAGAAGTAGGAGACGTTGGCAAGCAGGTAGGACAGGATGACCAGGGGCATGGCAGTGTGGATTACCCGAGGCAGGTCGCGATTTGGGTTCTTAAATTCACCGGTCACGTAGTTGGTCTAAAAATCATGAGTAGATGCGCGAGTCAGAAGACCTGGAATGTCAACTTACATTGTCCCAGCCGTCAAACGCCCAGAGGCCTGCATACAAGGCCACTGCGAAATCAGAGATCTCCGTGTTGGTACCCTCGAACCAGCCATGGGTCTTCCACTCTTCACTGGCATCACCTCCAGACGAAAGACCCGTCACGGCCACAATGATGCCAATAACGGTCACGCCGAGCAAAGCGATAAATTTGAAGAACATGAATAGATCGCCAATGCGGGTGGCAAACTTGGTGGATATGCAATTGAGCAAGGTCACCGTTAAAAGTCCTCCAAATGCAACGCCCTTGTTGATCCATGGGCTGACATCACCAACGTCAGCGCCGACAAATGCCCGCACGATGTATTCACCAAAGATGATCGAGATAATTGCCGCAGACCCAGGTTTCAGAACCAGCACGGCACACCAAGTGAACAGAAAGCCCGGTAGCTCTCCGAAAATCTTCGACAAATAAATCTGCGATCCGCCATTCAGAGGTATAGCTCCTCCCAGCTCTGCATAGCTTGCAGCTCCCGTCCAGGCCAGCAGACCCGCCACAGCCCAAACAATGAGGGAGGCGCCAGGCGACCCTGCGTTCGCATTCACTTGACTAGGCGAAGAGAAGATTCCAGATCCAATGATTAACCCGACAATCAGCGACAGGCCATTGAGGTAAGTCAACGTTTTGTTCCGCTCCAATGATCCATCTGCTGGTCTGTCGGCGGAGGGGGTACCGAGAGGCGCATAGCCACCTTGGGTTTGCGATAGCGGGAAAAGAGTGCGTCCAAAGTCAAAAGCAGAGGAAATCGAGTAGGATCGTGGACCCCTCGTGCCTGATTCTAGCTCTGCGTCGGCATGCGACGCGGCGAGGGGGTCTTCATCTTCGAGGGAGAGCTTGCGGGAGGAGGAGATGCCGTCGGGGGAAGAGGAGCGAGAGGAACCAGCAGAGCCAGGCGATGACGAGGCGAGAGAAGCGAGTTCTAGTGAGTCTCGTGGTTGGCCATGTCTGCCTGGGTTGGACATGTTGGCGATTGTGCCGTTTTATAGAGAGTGACGAAGTGGTCAGTGGCCAGGAGTCTCCATTGCCCGACAAGCAAAAAACAAAGACAAAATATCGCAAACCCTCAAGATATCCTGAAAGGTCGAAAGAATCGCAGAAAGTTGAAAAGAGAAAGTCGCCAAGGGGGCGTCGATCGGAGTCTTGGCTTTGACCCTTCGCATCCCCGCGGTCTTTGTCTTTTCTCCCCAACGCCATGCACCGCTTACCATGTAGGAACAGCCTCAGAGCTGTCGCTCAACTCCGCTACTCTTCTACAGCTTCCACACCTGCAACACCATCTACACCTACCTCAAAGTCCTCAAAGTCCCGCTGGCTCGGTTTCCTCTTCGTCGGCGCATCCGCTGCCGCTGCAGGCATCTACGTCCGCCAAAGCAATGACTCCACAGCCCTCAACCAAGAAACATTTACCAAATATAGTCTGGTATCCCGCGAGCCCGTGTCAACCACAAGCAGTCTGTTCACCTTGCGCCCGCGCCGATTCAGCGAATTCAATTACGATGTCTACGAAGAAGCTTGGTCGACGGGCGTCTGGAGCGTGATGTTCAAGCAGCCCCAGTTACAGATTGGACGCGATTATACCCCATTACCGACCACCGCCGCAACGGGATTGACCGTCGAAGACGAGAACGAGGGTTGCTTGCGCTTCTTCATTCGGAAGGACCCTTTCGGCGAGGTTTCGCGCTATCTGCACACGATTGAGGTCGGCGCCGACGTTGAGCTGCGAGGACCGAAGATTGAGTGCGCCATACCGAAGGAGACAGAGGAGATCTTGTTCATCGCGGGTGGCACAGGGATTGCGCCGGCTCTGCAAGCCGGGTATTCTCTGCTGAGTCGAGGCGGGAATGGCAGGATTCACATTTTGTGGGCGAACAGACTGAAAGATGACTGTGCTGGTGGACAGAATGATTCGTTGAATCCACCACCGAAGCAGGGTTGGTTGTCTGGCTGGTTTGGAGGCAAAAGCGAGGCCCCCAAGATCGTGCCTGTGAGGGATGAAGATCGGTCTCTCATTGTGCGAGAGCTGGAGGCACTCAAGTCCCAGTATCCTGGGCAGGTCACCGTGGATTACTATCTGGACGAGGAAAACACGTTCATTGGGAAAGAGGCCGTTCGCGCCTCGATCGACTCGTCCAGTGATCGCAAGAGCAAGCTAATCTTGGTCTCGGGCCCCGAGGGGTTCATCAGCTATATGGCCGGGCCAAAGCTGTGGGCTCAGGGTCAGGAGCTTCAGGGCCCTCTGAATGGAATCATCCGAGAGCTGGACCTCAAAGATTGGGGGGGTTTGGAAGCTCTAGAATGTAACATATGTCTTTTTTGCTTTTCTGCATATAGCATGTATAACCAAACTCACAGGGGAGTCCAGCGTGTTTCTACCTCATGGAAAATTGACACTTCATGAAAACAAGTCTATAATTGGAAGAGTGTCGCTTTTATGTTGAATATACAATCGCAACGATTCTGATCTTTTCGTCCTTCGTTATCCGTCGTTCCTGGCAGAACCAGGTTGAATTCGCTCATACAATACTTGCAACATTTACAGACCTGTAGCAAAGTCCTCGAGGTACTTCACTAGCTTCTGCACATTCTCCAGAGGAACAGCATTGTAGTTGCTGGCACGCATACCACCGACACTGCGGTGACCCTTGAGGCCCTGGAGGAGACGCTTCTCAGCGCCAGCGATGAACTCCTTCTCCTTGGCGTCATCTCCGCCATTGACACGGAAGCAGATGTTCATACGACTGCGAACGCTGGCATCAGGCACGACCTGGTACACTTGCGGGTACTTGTCCAGAGCACCGTAAATGAGTTGCGCCTTTTGGTTGGCAACGGCCTCCTGGCCGCCGACATTCTGAGCGCCGAATTCAGCCACCAGATCAGCCATGACCTGACCGGCAACCCAAAGGTTGAAGATGGGGAGAGTGTTGTAAAGGGAGTTGTTCTTGGCGGTGGTAGCAAAGTCGAACACAACGGGGCCTGGGAGACCACCGATGTTCAATCGCTGAAGGAGAGCCGGGGGAGGAGTGGCGGTTTGGGGAGGAAGCAGGTCCTTACGGACAATGGCGATAGCAATACCCGCGACACCAATGTTCTTCTGTGCGCCGCCCTGTACATCTGTTAGCCTGACCTTGTGTTATTCACGTTGAAATTACGCACGAAAAGGACAGCATATTTGCTGACATCAACCTTGCGGCTGATGAAGTTGGAGCTCAGATCAGCAACGACGAGGCGCTCATCCTCGGCGTCCTGGCCCTGAGGCTCCAATGACTTGGGCAATTGTTGGAACTCGACACCATCAACGGTCTCGTTGTCACAGTAGTAGACAAATGCAGAGCCCTTGCCACCTTCCTTCTTGGTAGGGGTCAAGGACCAGGAGTCCTCAGCAGGGATCTTGCCGAACTTTCCACCGTTGGCTTTGCGGGCATCAAGCGCAACGTTCACATGCTTGGATCCGACCAGTTTGCTCGCTTCTTGGGAAGCCTTGAGCGACCAAGATCCAGTGACGAGGTAATCCAACTTCAGTTCCTCGTCCACCTCCTTCTGCAGTCTCTGGAACACCAACTCGTCAATCTGCGCCTGTTCCGCACCGGGCTGGGCCTGCTTCACGTCGGCCTCTGCGCGGCGACGACGGCGCTCGATCCAGACGGGAACGAGGTTCTGGACGACGGAGCTGAACCCACCGCTGCCACCACCCTGCATGAACAGGATCTCATAGTTGTCCGGGATATCGTAGAGAGCGATGAGGTTTGCCTTGGCGTCCTCGAGGATCTTGGTGGCGGCGGAGGAACGGTGGGAGATCTCGCCGAGACCGAGACCGCAGTCGTTGAAGTTGACGAATGCTTTTGCGCCCGCCTCGACAACGGAGGTGGGGAGGGGTGCAGGGCCCGCTCCAAAGTAGGAGACTTCTTGTCTGGAAGGCATTGTGTGTATGTGGTCGATAGGAAGAGGAGGGAAGGGAAAAAGATGTGGACCGAGTGGACCTTGCGGGAAGAGTATAAACCTCTCGACGTCAATGTCAATTAAGAGGATCAATAAATCCTTTAAGTGATGGTTTCTGACTAGAGATTGTCTTAACACTCGTTCAGTAATATCCTTACTTGATCCAAAGATGTTTAGTCTAGCAACGTTTTATACAATGTAGACCCCGGCGGGGTATGAGTCAATGAGTCACTGCGATCAGTCGCCGCTTGAAGTATTCGGTGAATCTTTCAAGAACGGGGTAGATATGGGATTAATTGGATCTTGAAGTCTTTGTTGCAATTGACATCTATCAACAGGGCAGTCTCATAGACCGAGACAGTACTGTTCGAGTCTACTTAGGATGGTGGGGTTGAGGCTGATAAGTATAGACTGTAGGGTATACTCCAGTGCAAATTGCCACATGAAATTTGAGCAGAGCCCGAGCTCTCGAGTCTCCCTATGTGTCTCTGATGTTGTTTCTATCCCATTGACAGGTCATTGACAGGTCATGGAAAGTACTTGCAAAGAGTAGACCGAAAATGTTCTCGAAAAAAAGATCCGACATCGGCGGAATTGATCCGAGTCACGTGCCCGATGACGCGACTTGATTTGCACTGTTTGCCTCTCCCCATGCCGACGAGCCAATCAGAGGGCAGCTGAGTAAACCTGTCCCTGATTAGCAGGCCGCTTATTTGCCGAACGCCGACATATAATTCTTCGGTGACTCGACTCTTCTTTCGACATCACGGTGGACATGACTGTATGTGGAGGTACCCTTGAATTCAATGGCATGGTATTGACAATGTGTTCCAGTCCCGATTGATGCCCTCGGCCACCCTTGGCCGGCGCTTGCTGCGCGGCCCTGTCCCCAGCACTCTGCGACGCCTCGCCTTCACCTCGACCAGGGGCCCTGTTCCCGCGGCTCTGCAGCGTCGCACGTTCACCTCCTCGAAGCTCAGATACCAGCAGGCCAACTCGCCCGCCTTCCACTCTCAATTGGAAGATCCGGCTGCCGCTGCCATCTTCTCGTCCATGCAGTCCGCCAAAGCGGTTCCCCAGACTTTGACCGAAAAGATTGTCCAGAAATACTCCGTCGGACTCCCCGAAGGAAAGTACGTCCAATCTGGCGACTATGTGACCATCGCACCCCACCGCTGCATGACCCACGACAACTCATGGCCCGTGGCCTTGAAGTTCATGTCTATCGGAGCGTCCAAGATCCACGACCCCAGCCAGGTTATCATGACCCTCGACCACGATGTGCAGAACAAGACCGAGAAGAACCTCCAGAAGTACCAGCAGATTGAGGATTTCGCCAAGCTCCACGGAGTGGAATTCTACGGCGCCGGACGAGGAATCGGACACCAGTTGATGGTGGAGGAAGGCCATGCTTGGCCTGGAACACTCTGTGTGGCAAGTGACAGTCACTCCAACCACTACGGTGGTATTGGAGCATTGGTATGTTGCTTGGGCATTATCATTTTACTTCATACTAACATCAACAGGGCACTCCCATTGTTCGTACCGATGCTTCTTCTGTTTGGTATGTCTCAATGCAATGCTCGACCAACTACTTTGTGCTAATTCTACCAGGGCTACCAAGAAGACATGGTGGGCGATTCCCCCTGTCGCCAAGGTCACCTTGAACGGTGTCCTGCCTGCCGGTGTCACCGGAAAGGACCTTATCGTCGCCTTGTGTGGAATTTTCGGAAAGGACGACGTCTTGAACCACGCAATTGAGTTCACCGGCTCCGAGGAGACCATGCGCAGTCTGCCTATCGATTACCGCCTGACTATTGCCAACATGACCACCGAATGGGGTGCCCTCTCTGGCCTGTTCCCCATGGATGACGTGCTGAAGTCTTGGATGACTGCCAAGGCCACTCTCGGAGCCATGGGATTAGCTGGTGGTGACGGCTCATACAAGACCCTGGCAAGCCAAAACTTCACCCACGCTGCCATTGATGAGCTCTTCGCCAACCCCCTGAAGGCCGACAAGGGAGCCAAGTACGCCAAGGAGCTGTTCATCGATCTGGCCTCGCTTACTCCCTACGTCTCTGGCCCCAACTCGGTTAAGGTGGCTACTCCGCTGAGCGAGCTGGAGGCTGCTGACATCAAGGTCAACAAGGCCTACCTGGTTTCTTGCACCAACTCCCGCGCCTCTGACATCTGTGCCGCCGCTCAAGTTTTCCGTGAAGCTACCGAGAAGAACGGAGGCCAGGTCGCCAAGATTGCCGAGGGCGTCGAGTTCTACATCGCCGCCGCGTCTATTCCCGAGCAGCGTGCTGCCGAGGAAGCTGGTGACTGGCAGGTCCTGCTTGATGCCGGTGCCACCACTCTCCCTGCCGGGTGTGGTCCCTGCATTGGTCTCGGCACCGGTCTGCTTGAGCCTGGTGAGGTTGGCATCAGTGCCTCTAACCGAAACTTCAAGGGCCGCATGGGATCCAAGGACGCCCTTGCTTACCTTGGCAGTCCCGAGGTCGTGGCTGCCAGTGCTCTGAGCGGAAAGCTCAGCGGCCCTGGCTGGTACAAGGCCCCCGAAGGCTGGGATGGTGTTAAGTTTGGCGAAGGCGACGGCATCCGCGAGGAAGATCGTATGCTCACAACCGAGGAGGCCCTTGAGAAGCTTCTTGGCCAGATGGACGACCTCGTGGCCGATGGCGAGAAGCGCTTCACCCCCGCCGAGTCTGCCGAGTCTACCGAGGTCGGAGAAACTGCCTCTGAAGACTCCCTCACTGAGCTTTACCCTGGCTTCCCCGAGAGCGTCTCCGGCGAGATCGTCTTCTGTGATGCCGACAATGTCAACACTGACGGAATTTACCCCGGCAAATACACATACCAAGACAACGTCTCGGAAGAGACAATGGCTCAAGTCGTCATGGAGAACTACGACGGTGAATTTGCCAAGATCGCCAAGCAAGGCGACATCCTCGTCTCTGGCTTCAACTTTGGCTGCGGTAGCTCCCGTGAGCAGGCTGCCACTGCCATTCTCGCCAAGAAGATTCCCCTTGTTGTCTCCGGCAGCTTCGGTAACATCTTCTCCCGCAACAGTATTAACAATGCCCTGATGGGTCTCGAGGTCCCTCGCCTCATCAGCCGTCTGCGCGAGACCTTCAACGCTGGCGACAAGGCCCTGACCATCCGTACCGGATGGACTCTGACTTGGGATGTCCGCCGCAGCCGCATTGAGGTCCAGGAGGGTCCTAATGGCCCCAAGTGGACCCACAAGGTCGGTGAGCTCCCTCCCAATGTGCAGGAGATCATTGCCAAGGGAGGTCTCGAGAAGTGGGTTAAGAACGCCATCGGTGCCTAAGTGGCCAGTGGTGCCAGTGATCCCGCCCTGGGCAAAAGTTGGCGTTTGACGTGATACCCGAGCTTTTGTTTATGTTCAGCTTTTAAAACCCGTGATATGGGACTCGGATGATGTGTATAAAAAGAAGACTATTTAGACATTTTAATTGATAGACTCGTCGATCAAGTTCACTATTCATCAGTTCCAATGTCGTAGTTGAAAGAGACGCATAGCCTCAGGTCTATCCTTATCTCAGCCTTATCATCACGTGTGGGAATACTTTACCTGATCAACATTATCATCTCTTGCCTTTTGCCAACCTGGAGCTTGGTCTAGTCTGTGCGCATGCGAGCTTTTCGAGTGTTGTGTCGGGTCCAGCCGTCAGCGAGGGTTGTATGGCCAGCTAATCGACCGCGGCCATCGGCACCAAATGCCCATGTTCGACGTCATGGTCTTTTCCCCGAATCAGCGCGGAGAACCCCCGGTCTGATTCGAGGTTTCACATCGACACGCCCGGCACGATTTATGTTAGATGGCGATTCTACAATATATGCGCTATCTACAGCGCCCGGGCGTGCTGCAATCGCCGTCGTGCGCGTCTCCGGACCAGCCTGTGTCCCAGTATGGCATCCAACCCGCTTACATTTGTTCAGCATACTAAGCCTGCTAGATATACCAAAGTCTTTGCCCCAATACATCCCTCCCCAGACCTCGATATGCGGCCCTCCGCACTCTTTATGATCCGACGAAACCCCCAACCCCCAACACAGTTCTCGACGCCGGCGCCCTTGTCCTCTACTTCCCTTCTCCCCGCACCGTGACGGGCGAGGATATCCTAGAATTGCATATCCACGGCGGATTAGCGATCACCAAAGCTGTTCTTTCCGCAATCGCGTCAACCAACACACCCGAGCTCTCAGTTCGCTATGCTGAATCAGGCGAGTTCACTCGTCGAGCATTCATGAACGATCGCCTCAGTCTTCCACAAATCGAAGCACTAGGTGACACCCTGTCAGCGGACACGGAGCAGCAGCGGCGTCTCGCTGTGCGCGGATCTAGCGATGCGCTGGTCCGCAGATATGAGAATTGGCGCCAGGGCTTACTCTATGCGCGTGGGGAGCTGGAGGCGTTGATTGACTTTTCCGAGGATCAGCATTTTGACGAGTCTACCGAGGAGCTGGTTTCCTCTGTCGTGGGCCAAGTCCGAGCTTTGAAAACGCAGATTGGATTCCACATTGGGAATGCGTCTCGAGGAGAGCTTCTCCGGAACGGAATCCGGGTTGCTTTGCTTGGGGCGCCCAATGCGGGGAAGAGCTCCTTGCTCAACCGTGTGGTTGGTAAAGAAGCTGCCATTGTCAGCACTGAACAGGGAACTACGAGAGATATCGTTGACGTGGGAGTGGATATCGGGGGTTGGTTTTGTAAGCTTGGGGACATGGCAGGGATCCGCGCTGACGCAGGTGGGGAGGTCGTCATTGGCGCTGTTGAGCAAGAGGGAATACGAAGAGCCAGGGCCAGGGCCCTGGAATCCGACGTTGTGATCGTCGTTGTCTCGTTGGAGGACACCGCATCTGGTGCTCAGCTCTTTATGGAACCGGAGGTCGTCGACGCAGTAAATGACTGTGTTGAAGCAGGCAAGTGTCTTGTGGTGGCAATCAATAAGTGTGATAAGCTACACACTGCCCTTGATGGTGATGTCCCTCTACCATTGTCCGACCTCATCCGGGATATCTTCCCCTCTGTCCCCGCAAATCGTGTCTTCGCCATCTCTTGTGAGCAGGCTCAGAAGGCAGAACCGAGTCTCGCCTCTACGGATCCAGGAAATCTACAAGCGTTTCTCCGCGGTCTTATCGCGACTTTTGAGCAAATTGCTTCGCCGCTCAGCATGGACGGCGAAGGGAGTGAGCAGTATGATATCTCATATTGGGAAGACTCTCTTGGTGTTACACATCGTCAAAGTTCTAATTTACAATATTGTCTCGACCATCTGGATGACTTCTTGTCCCAAGCTGCACCTTCAGCTAGCCCTGTTTCCGAGGATCGATTTGACCCTTATGGTGCAACCGAAGTTGACATTGTCTTGGCTGCGGAGCATCTGCGCTTTGCGGCAGATATGCTGGCCAAAATCACTGGCAAGGGTGAAAGTGGCGATGTCGAAGATGTTTTGGGTGTCGTTTTCGAGAAGTAAGTCTCAATTCTCGGTTTGATTCGTTTGATTTGGGCCTAACAACAGCGAAAGATTTTGTGTCGGCAAATAGAATGCGATCACAATCGCACCATGTCGCCCCTTGAAGAAACGCTCGACTGCACGCTGTCGACGAGGCTGCTTCAGGTACGGGCCAGCTGCTTCCGCTTAGGTTGCAGCCAACCCCGAGCGCGTCGCCACATACTCCGCGTGTGACTCAGCCGCAGGGCGGGTCTAGATCTGATCGGTGTGCAGACTCTCAAGGCCTGCGTGATTGGCAGGGGCATTGTATCCTCCTCGACCCATTGTGAAAGATGATGTGAATGGTGCAGGAAGAAGTATGATCGGCTGAGTAGACCGGCGCTGTGATGATGAATTATAGAGCCACTGTATGAATAGACAGAACAATGTATACTAGATCTACCACCGAATAGCAAAGCGATCCTCTTATAATAAATCGGTTCATAACTGTCTGCCTTGAACGGATCCAATCTCGTCCAGGCACCCAAAATAGTGACAACTCCGAACCACCAAACAAAGCGACCTAAACCGGGTCCTTTGTGAGAATCACGTTGCCAACCTTGGAAAGACCAAGAATCTCGTCAGACATCACTTCATCATCTGAGTCAGTTCTCTGTCCCTGCATTGACAGTTGGAGATGGACTGAATGTTTCAGCTCTACCGATACTAGATTTCGGACTGTCATGAAGCTATTGCGAATACTATGTGACGATGTATAAATAGCAGCTGTACTTCAGCTCGGGCTTCCAGATCTAGCGAGAACCGAGTTTGAGGTTGAAACATAGTTTGTCATCCATGTGGTTCCATGGTTCGTCGATCACTGGCCCTTGGTACACTTTGAGCTTAATTGTGTTTCGTCATTGGCTGACACTCCAGGGCTGCATACATAAGAGCCATCTTCATTTCTGATATGTCTAATGTTATTGGCTTACTACAACTTTGAGACTGAGGTCAGATCTAAGAATAGCGTGGCTGCATGGAACTCTCCTAGAAGGGTTGGACATCCCTGTACTTCCGTCCCTGCAGCTCAACATTGCCTGAAATGTAAAATAAAAATATTTATATACCTGCCAGGGTGTCTTACAACATCACAATGCCCTGGTTGTAATCAAAATTAAGCACTTTTTTGAGCAGCTTGACAGGAAAAGATTGAAAGAACCTTGGAAGCAAAGCAGAAGGAAAGGTACATCTGAAGGCGCTTCCCTGCCGAGAGTATAAACCGGGGTCGACGGATAACCACCGATGTGTTGCGCAGGGCTTTGAAATAAGTTTCATCTTTCCCGTCCCTCCCCGGGGCCATGTGTTTTCTTTGTGGCTTGTTTTAGCTTCTTTGGAGGTTGATTTACTTTCCGTGGTTCCTTGTCATTCTTTACTCTTTGTGGGGAGAAGAGAATGTTATCCAAGGAGGTTGTATTTCTAAATATACCTCACTATATGAAAAGGATATACATACTCAGCTGGCTATCTTTTCGGTCAAAGGTCTCGCTCTCAACTTCTAAGATTATATTACTATAATATCGAGAAAACAATGACATGCTGGAGTTGGAGTGGTCCTGAGCGTAGGATCTGCTGTATATGATATGCTTTTCAAGATTTATATGAGAACAATCAGTCAGTAAGCTGCCTCGGGGGTGTGGAAGATACACTCATAGCTATGCTCGAAATAATTCCGAAATAATCATCGCAACACGGCTTAGCCACGAATTTAGGGCTTGAAATAATCCAAAAATGATGACACAATGGGTTCACAAATGATAGTCATGGATTAAGCTCTATTTTGGCAGGCTACATCTTGAGTGCTGCAGATATCATGTCTATCCCCAATGTTGTATCATAGTTCTCAAGCTGGACTTGAAAGAGCACCCTCTGCAGGTGGAAGAAATGTTTTCTTTAGGACCCTTCAGAGGTGGAATAATGCAGGAGCGCAAGCAAGCAGCTTTCGGCTTGTATCCATGGATGGTACAAGGAGCATAGCCCCCTAAGCGTGTGCTATCAATAGTGAAAAACCATACAAATGCTAATAGGAATGAAATTGTATTGCTTGGATCCTGGATGCTCACTAAAAAACCACCTTTCTCCCCAATGAATAACCCGAATTTGATATCTTCACTGCCACGTTCTGTCCAACCTCATTAAAACCCCCCGCACACCATATGTTGAATGTAAATCTCCCCCTCAGAGCCATCTCATGTGAACACCCATGTGGGATCCAGGATGTTTAATATCCCAAGGAATCGCAACCGGGACAGTCGTAGTATTCGATGTAAAAGTCCCGAAGGTTTCCCAGACACTCGCCATCACCCAGGAGGTAAGAGCAGGGACCATTGCGCTCAACATGGTAGAAAAGAGCAGAGATCTGAGTGAACTGAGCGTGGCACTGGAAGCAGAAGAATGGGTAAGGATCGGTGAGGCGATTGCCATAGAAGCCGTATTCAGGGCATTCAAAGGCGAGGGTGCGGATCCGGTCTTCCTTCACGCATCGGCTGGTTTCGAGGTGCCCAAGGAGAGCTGAGAAGCCGATCCATTCAGAGGGACAGAACCAGCACTCGTAGCGTCGGAGCCAGAGCTCGACCTCGCCTGTTGGCTGCATGATAGAGTGTTGGTTGGTCATAGTGGGCGACGAATGGAGGTAGTAGTTGATCAAGTCGAATGGCGACGAGGGAAGAAGCGAGAGAAGCGAACGTTGCTAGAAATACTTTGCACGAGCGTGGTGAGAGACGCCAGTACTTTTCGTAGATGCGTGAAGACAACAAACGACAAACAGTCTGGCACAGCGCCGAGGGCGATTCAGATCGCATTTACCGTGAACCTACACTATCAGGCCATGCGACTACACACTTCATTACGTGTGCCAGAAATACACATCTACTGGGTACTCTAGTCAGGAATCAGGATCGAGTGAGCAAATACTACAATCCATACACTTCAATATACAACATTAAGCTATGGAATGTGCTCGTGGGTAGCAGCCCAGGATCGACACCTCGGGGTCTGCCCTGCTACTCACCTGCCCGCTAACACGCACGAGTCTAGTATTTGATCATGACCACGATGACTCGCTTCACCAATACAGGCACTTAACACTTAACACTACTACTCAGGATATTTCATAAGAACTCCAACTCTTGATATTCTGTCAATCTACACAAGGGAAACACTTGCACTGACTTGGTATGCAATTGCAGTACATATATCAATTCCAAGAGCATCGGTCTTCAACTCACTATATCTACGCAAACATGAGAAGCAGCTCAGGCAACCCGAGCCCAAAGGATCTAAGCAACACAGAAGAACGACCAAAAAAAAACCATGCAGAAGATCGGGCTCAAAATGCAATTCAGCAACCCTCCAGTCATGACGGCATTTCCACAGTGACGGAGAGGGTAAAGAGGTTATGTACAAGGAGACGGAACAGGGTATGCGAAAGAGGAGCACATACATGGCATCATGACACCATGCGTGGCTCGTCAAGGTAAAGGAGGTGTAAGGAAATGGGGTGCAAGGAATGGAATGGGTATTATACAATCGTCTTGTAGAGGGGGATCAAACATTAGATTAGGAAAAAGGGAGGAAATTCGGCCATTAATCCGAATTATGCCCATTTTGTTCAGAGACAACGATTGAAGGGGGTGTGTGGGGGGGTTTGGTCATCCGGGGGAGGACTGGGAAGTTGGTCGTCGACCGAATGGGACGGCGAGGACGGTTCCTGGACGGTGGGGAGTCCGCCATCTGCGCTGTCTTTGCTGCCACTCGTGGGGTTCCGTCGTCTCATGCGACGATTGCGACGTTCTTCGTCGGCACTTTCGCGTCTTCTTCGTTGTCTCTCGCCGCCGGCATCGGAGTTGCTGCGCAATCCGAGGAGCATGCTGGCCGCACGATCTGCAACGTCTTCACCCTCGGAGACTTGGGCCTCTGGTTTCTCTTCTTCGGCAGCCGGCGGGGGGCTGAGAAGACCGTGCTCATCTTCCTCGGGCTTTTCTTCTTCCTCGTCCTCGGGTGGCTTGGAGCCCGAGGCGACGCGGACGTTGTGGCGCTCCTTCAAACGGGCACGACGACGACGGTCGCGTTGGTCCTTTGCCTGGGGTGCCGCGGCTCGCAGCTTCTCGAGCAGAGAGTCCATGGCGCCGCTGGAGGCGGGTGAGGAGGTGGTTTCGGGGGTAGGGGTGTTGTTGGCAAGGTTGACGTTGACACGCTTGCGGGCCAGGGAGGCTTCGGTGCGTTTACGCGACTCTTCGAGGGTGGTGTTCTTCTCTCGAGATTTCTTCCATTCAACGAGGAAGGAACTGAGCTTGGCAAAGAAGTCTCGGCGGGCATTCTCGTCAGCATTGTCCTCACCGTAGAAGACCATGATGTCATCGTAGGCCTTGATCATTTCATCAAGGTAAAGCTGCAGCTGCTCGGCCTTCCTTCTAGCGTCCTTCATGGACCGCTGAACGATCTGGCTGACGCGATCCTGTGGGTGGAATCTCTTGGGGTCACTGAGGTTTCCGGCATCCAAGCTTGCCTGGACATTTTTGATGTTGCTAATATACTTGGTTGCGTCGGAGCGAAGCTGGTCGACGTTCACCTTTTGCAGGCCGATGACACCGCTGATCTCATCGAGGAAGCCTTCCCACTCGGGGTACTGGTTTCGAACGATACGCTCAACAAGGTCGGCAAATGTAGTTTCGTTCTTGTCGTCCTTGACCATGCCCAGACGGGCCAGAGAACTGAGCTTGAAACCCTGAGCCTGCTTATTGGCATCGTTCATGAAGTTACCAATGTCAAGGATGAGACCCAGCACATTCATGAGAGACACTGAGTCCCGTAGTGACTCGCTGACCCTTGCTACCTCCTGAAGTTTGGAAGAAATGTGTTCGTACTCTGGTTCGTAGGAGCGTGTCAGGGCGAGAGCTCTGTTTCTTGCTTTCCAGTAGTGGTTGAGCTCAAAGGCAGTGTAAAGATAGATCTGATCCTCGCGCGTGATCTCGGTGGGATCTTGTTCACGATCAGAACTCGTGGCACCGGGGCCGGTCCAATCCATGCTATACGGCGCCATCAATTTAGCAACGTTCTCGGGTATATTGCACATCTCTTCTCTTTGCAGGAAATCCATGACCACCATATTGTCAAGGATCTCCTTGTCGCAGTGAATGATCATGCGAGTAACCTCCTCGGCGGGGAATTGAGAGAATTTAGATAAGGCGATTTGGAAATTCTTAGAGAGGTCGTTCGAAATGATCTGCTTCTTGGCCGAACGCTGCTTGGCGGCAGTGCTGGCTCCAAAGATCTTAGTTTCTTTGGCCATGAACAGTCGTTCGACTTCGTCCAGCACACCCTTCTTGGCAAGATCGGTGTACTTCTCTTCCTTCTGTTCTGCTGTCGGAGCGTGACCAGCCCAAACTGTTACTTGGGGAGTATCAACCTTGTCCCAATGAAGGGCCTTAAGCTTCTTCTTAGGTCGGATGGAAGGCATGCCAAGTGTGGTAGGCGCAATTTCTCCAACCATATAGGCTGGTCGCCAACCCGAGCCCATGGCTGCATTGGGCGGAGGAGGAGGTGGCGGCACCATTCCTTTGCCTCCGGGAGGAGGAGGGGGGAGGGGGGCGCCCATTCCTACGCCACCAGGAGGGGGAGGAGGAGGGGGCATACCAACCTTTCCACCGGGGGGAGGAGGGGGAGGCGGTAGTCCAGGAATGCCCTTGGCGCCTCCTGGCGGGGGCGGAGGGGGAAGAGCCACTCCTCCAGGAGGCGGAGGAGGAGGTAGACCAACTTTTCCACCTGGGGGCGGAGGCGGAGGCAGTCCAACAGCTCCACCTGGAGGAGGGGGTGGAGGAAGTGCGGCCACACCACCAGGGGGCGGAGGTGGAGGAATGGCCATACCACCGAGAGGCGGAGGCGGAGGAAGGGCAGCACCCCCAGGCGGAGGGGGTGGCGGCGGCGGAATGGCCTTGGCGGCATCCTGATCTTCAGCAGCGGGAACAGCGTTAGGATCCTCGGCGTCGAACTTGGGAACCTTAGAAGCAATCTCGCCCAGTAGACCGCTAGCCTGGGCGGGATCCAAACGGGGACGGTGCATTTCCACAATGCGAGGCTTCTCATACATTGGCCCGCCATTGCTATCCACGGGTGTATGCTCCTCGTCTTCGGAAGTTTGGTCCATCCCAGGGACATAACTGCGCTTCCGATGCACAGTACCCAATGAGCCGGCGAGCAGATTCCTGTGGACAAAGTCACGCTCGTCATCCTCGCCGTCGCCATCCATCTCCTCACGCAATTCACGCAGACGATCTGAGGGTCCGTGCTGACCCCACACTTTGCCCTCGAGCTTGAACTGTGTCTTCGTACGCTCCAATTGTCGTTCCAAGCGCTCCATGAGACGTTCACGGTCCATGATACCGGGCATGTGGGAGGGGTCAGCTTCCACGGTCTCAGGGTTAGCAGCCTTGCGGGCATTGGAAGCAGCGATATCTTGAGCATCCCGAAGCATGAGGTAAAGCTCTCGGGTTTCCAATTCATTGCGCTGCAATTCCTGAGCGCGCAATCTTTGCACCTCGACGACCTCCGCCTTGAAAGACTCGTTCTGCCGCTGCTGCAGGTCTATAATGCCAGCCTGTTCTTCAATCTGCTTCTGCAATTTCAAAACTAGACCCTCGGCACCAAGCTCAATCTGCGAGCGCATCTCATCACGCTCGGCGATAGCTGCCTCGGCAATTTGGCGGGCTTCCAAAGACTCGTCGTAGACCCGTCTCGCCTCGGCATCGGTGTGCAGTCGATCCAAAAGGCTCTGTACGGTGAAAGTCAACCCTTGGCGAAGATCAAGATCTGGCAATCGCCGATCCATAGCCACGTAGCTCAGCATAGCGTCCACAAGTTGGAACATGCGCAGTCCTTCCTCGCCAGAGTTCTCCCGGATGAGCAGCATATGCTGCATAGCCGACAGGAAGTAGTCATGAGAGCGACTGCCATTGATCTTAGAGGAAATCGCATCGACGATTTGCAGAGGATCACTCATGTCCTTAACCTCACCCTCGATGCTGTCCTTCATGCTGCTGCCCTCGCGCTGCAGCAGGTCCTCGTAGTCAATGGCTTCATTCTCACGGAACCGCTCGATCTGCTTATCGATGACCTCGTATTGGAAGCCCTCCATCTTCGTCAACAGCCGCTTGATTCCACATGACGTGAATTGGGCGCGGATGTGGCATCGCAGCTGCAGATCCGTCTCCGCGCCATCCACCAGCATGTTGATCAAGATCATGGTCGAGACGGCGTATTCCATAAGCAGATTCTCCATGCCAATACCGCCGCTGCGGTACTCCTCGCTGGCACCGACCAGACTGCCCATCTTTCCACGGCCATCGATCGTGACTTCGACAATTCGCATCCAAGCATCGAATCGACCAGTTTCGCTGTGGTCATTCTTGACCTTGTCCATAGATTGCAGCACCTTCTGGTGGCCTTGTCCCTCTCCCCAGTGGCATAGGAAAGTGAGAACCTCGCTGACGAGTTTACGGGTGTTGAGTCGTGGGGACGAGAGTGAGCTGACGAGTGCCACAAGCACATTCTGATGCTCTAGAGCGTCGTCGGCACCATATTTGTTGTTCATGAGACCTTTCAAACATTTGGCGATGTCATACTCGCGGTCCAGATCCTTATCGCCGGTTGGGGGAGCTGGAACGGGACCAGAGACCTTCCTGCGGTTGATCTTCAGAAGGACATTGGTCAAAGCGACTTGTCCCTGGGCTTCAACAAAGGCTTTTACCCAGCTGGATAGAGATTAGTTCTATGCATTTACAGTAAACAAGGGCAAATTCCCTACCTGATGGGCTGTGTTCGCAAACTGACGCTCAGACTGGCAAGCTGTTTGGATGTGATAGTATCGTCCATAACCTTCTTCACATACCACTCTGGGCTACCCTCCTCATCAGCACGCTCAAGTAAACCAGACATTCCATCATGGCCATGCGTTTGGCGCGCATTCTGTCGTCTCTTTTGTTCTCCTTGTAATTCTGTCAGGCGATCCTGGTGTACCAAGGTCCATTTCTTCGACGCGGGATATGAAAGCATCTGCCGTTTAGCCTGTTCAGGAAGGTTCTGCCATCCTCGCTTCTGCATCAATTCAAGGAACAGCTGGTCCACGACGCGATCGTCTCTCGGGCGAGTGAGATAATTATCCTGCGGTCGAGGGACAGCAGCAGGGATAGGCGCTGAAATCTGATGTGTCGATCCTGCAGTTGACAAGCGGCCGGAGCTGGAGCTTGGGAGGATAGTGCCGCGGTCCCCAGAATGCGATGTGGTGAGGGTACGAGAAGAACCATCAGAGGAAAAGTAATTCGATCCACGGGTGTTGGAGGAAACGGAGGAGTATATGCTTGTTTGGTCGAGGGAAGTGCGAGAGTTGGAGGACGAGTCGATAGACGAGGGGTTGTGATTGGGCCCACTCGCAGCGGAGCTACCTGGTCGTCCCCATTGCTGATACCTGGCACCCTGATTCCCCGAGTTGCTACTAGTCATAGTCGTGTTTCCATGCGGGGGTGGACGAGGGCCCGAGGGATGTGAGCCCGAGCCATTCGGCGCGGATGTAGATGCCCACGTGGGATATTGGTGGAAATCATTCCCAGCCTTGCCTAAATGATTTGGGGAGTGTTCGTGACGAGATGAATCCGGGCGAGGCATGTTGTCAATTGGAATCGGGGTTCTGTCGGCGGAGAGGCTGTCGAAGGGGATGGAAGTGATCACACCCGCCGTGGGCGCCAGACTGCCGGGGTCCATATCGTGGGTCAAGTCGACCGATTGTACAGATGATCGTTTCGAGTAGCGAGATGATCGGGAGCCCGGTGCGCTGCCCGGGGGAGCCAGGCTATCGTAGGACCCTCCATAGTTATCGTATCGATCCTCCACCGACTTGTCCTTGTGTAGCTTGCGTCCGAAGAATGACTTCCCCGAGGACGGTTGCCTTGCTTTGTCGGCTTGTGCGGGCATTTTGGGCGTGATAAGAGCGCAGCATAGGGGCCGCTCACAACTCGGACGAAGCGCTGTCTATCGCATAGATCGGAAGACCAAGTATGGAAGGGAGGGAGGGGTGACCGGATTGTCGTTAAGCCACGGTCTGAGTTGCGCGAGGGGGTTCCCTTTTTCACTCACCCCGCGAGCATTTAAAAAAAAAAGGGAGAAAGATTAAAATCAACTGACAGCCAGGATCAAAGCCCGAGCGTTCTAGTAATCTATTGATTATTGACTGTTAGGGGGCTGCCCGGAGAAACTCCCCGACCGTTCACGTGAGGTCACGTGTCGTGATATCAGGCAGCTCTCACAGCCAACTCGGAGATTAATTCGATCGCAGAGAAGATCGACAGTGCGCAGTGACTGCAGGAGAGATCTTTGGACCCCTTGTGCCTGAAATAGTCTGGTCGTTTCGATCTGGTGGACCTCGGATACCAACGCCGCAACCTCGAGTCCCGAGTCCCGAGTCCCTGAACCAGAAACAATGGGCTCCTCAAGTGTATTCGCAAAGGTGCGCTTTGTTTTCCTATTCTTGTCGCGCATATCCAGCTCGTGGGTTTTGTGCCTCTGCCTCTCCCCCTTTCTCTACAATTGTCACGGTGGCAGCGCGAACTAACTTCCCCTAGACCATTCTCATTCCCGCTGCAATCGCATTAACAATCTACATCCTCGCATCATGCGTCATCATCCCCTTCTTCCGCCGCTACCACCAGCGCTACTCCCAATACCTCCCATTGCACAGCATATCCGCACACACGCTCTCGCTACGCGACCGCGTCGCCGATACCGTGATGAACTTCTTCCTTCGGTCGACGTGGCGACGCAACGCGGACGTGGCAGACAATGACAACATCAGCATTGACGAGCAAGAAGGCGAAGCATTGGTAGGGATGGACATGAACGCTGTCCGGGGCGTCTTGGGGCGGAGACCGGATGTGGGGACGGAGCGGCTGGGGAGGGATTTAGAGGAGGGTTTCATGGATGATAGCGACAGTGAAGGGCATGCTTAAGCATGTTCACTCGTATCCCGTACTCCATACATTTGAGGCGCTTGGCGTTGATATAGGACTTTTCATAGGGTTTGGCCGAACAATGTACAGATATGCGCCACGGAGTTATAGATCTGGTAATTAAGCTTCCACATAACATACAAAACAAATACAACGTAGATTGTATAGTTGCATGCCTTTGTATTGCGTACCAATCGGCAGCAAGACTGATTCTCAAACAGGTTTTAGCGCGAGAGGACAAGGACCAGGACTCCACCCAAGGCTGGACTCTGGCGAGATCGACAAGCCCGCTGATCATCCGTCGCAAATTTGAGGGAGGGGTAAAAAACGAAACTGATCTGACTACAACTTGGGGTGAAACCATATACTACTGTTGGAAAGAGCATGAAGGTTGAAAAAGTGATATGTACTATATTCATTGGTATCGTGATAGATGCTACCTTTTTCAGCATCGCCCAAAGGGGCTTAGGAACAGTTCAAAGAAACAAGCTGGAATGATCAATCCCCCTTTTACTTGCGCTGACCGTAGGCCTTGGTGGCGTACTCACCCTTGTGGACGATCAGGTCCTCAGGGCGGTAGTCGAAGCGACCGGAGAAGTAGCTGTCCAGAATGTTCTTGGTGCCGTTGGCGTAACGGATCTGGGCATCAATAGAGGTACCGGACATGTGGGGGACCATGCCGTTGCCGCCACCCCAGGGGTGCTCGGCGTAGCGGAGAGGGTGGTCCTTGGGGGCGGGCTGGGGGAACCAGACATCACCACCGTATCCGCGGAGGTGGCCGGACTTGAGGGCCTCGGCGACATCCTCCTTAACAACAATAGCACCACGGGCGGTGTTGACCAACCAAGCACCGGGCTTCATCTTGGAAATGAGCTCCTTGTTGAAGAGACCACGGGTCTTCTCGTGGAGGGGGCAGTTAATGGTGACAACGTCACACTGGGCGAGCATCTCCTCGAGGTTCTCAACGCGACGGCAGCCGATCTCCTTCTCGGTCTCGGGGGAGAGGGGCTGGTAGTCGAAGTAGAGGAGCTCCTTGCAGTCGAAGGGCTTGAGGCGGCGGAGGACACGCTCACCGATACGGCCGACAGCGACGGTACCGACAACCTTGTTCTCGAGGTCGAACTCGTTCTTCGCGACGGCGGCAACGTCCCAGTCACCGTTCTTGATCTGCTCGTGGGCGGGGACAAAGTTGCGGACGAGGAGGAGGATGGTCATGACGACGTGCTCAGCGACGGAGACGACGTTGGAGCCAGTGACCTCAGCAACGGTGATACCACCGTTGGTGACGTTGGCGACGTTGAGGTCAACGTGGTCGGAACCGATACCGGCAGTGACAGCGAGCTTGAGGTTCTTGGCCTTGGCCAGACGCTCAGCGGTCAGGTAACCGGGGTGGAAGGGGGTGGTGATGATAACTTCGGCATCGACAAGCTCCTTGTCGAAGGTGGAGTTCTCACCCTCCTTGTCAGAGGTGGTCACCAGGGTGTGACCCTGATCCTCGAGCCACTTGCGGATACCAAGCTCGTTCTCGGTGGTACCGAGCAGCTGAGGCTGCTGCTTGGAGTGCTCACCACCCTATATCAGATCGGGTTAGTCCATGCTCCATCATCTGTCAGGGACCACGGGAAGGATCACTTACATCGTACAGAACGAGAAGAACTTTACCCTGAAGGTTGGCAGTCGCGGTTAGCCTACGAACACCGGAGAAAGAGCCAGCCATCGGTGAAGCCCGGGTGAAGGGGCTGGTCGCGAATGGCTTGGAGAGGAGGGGCCGTCCCAATTGACGGGAAAGGGAACGAGTAAATACCATTGTGAAGAATGTGTGTTTTTAAAGAGAAGTGTGAAGTGTGAAAGCTAGAGGGCAGGGTTAGTCGGTTGTTATATAGGTTGGCAGGCATTTGAAGTCAATGAAGTCAATGTCCTAAAACGGTGTTGGAGAAACCGGACAAGACAAGCAACGCGGGGAGAGTGGAGAACGTTGCATGATCCGGATATGCGAGGGGGGAAGTATAGAGGATCGACTTACTGTTGAAGTGAGAGATGGAAGAGAGGATGAGATGAGGATGAAAAAGAAGAATTAAACCGGTTGACGAGGGTTGTTATATAGACGTAACAGAGCCCCTCCTATTGTCCGCCCCTCCGACACGCCGTCAAACAGGAGAGCTACGGCTCGTGTACCCACTCGGAAGCCAATCCTCCCTCTCCGCACGAACGAGGGGAAGTTCTAGTTTCACAATATTTCGAATTTCTAATTTAGTGGCCGAGATATCGGTACCTTGGAGCCTCGTAGCCTTGTCCAGCCCTGTCTAACCGCACGGTGGCTTGAATAGTTGATGGTACATCGTGTCCATGCATGTTACTATGGGAGAAGAGGTACTACCTTGGTGTATACGAACGTGCGGGGAGCTACAAAGATACTGGATATGATTTTTCTGTATACAAGTACATGCAGATAAATTTGAACTACTCTGTCGATCTAATATCTTTATCCAGGCTTGGTTCTTATTAGCTCTAGGCGTTCTCTTGCATCTCTCGATAGTATAGTGAATGCAGTGAGTCGAGTGAGAGTGGCTCATTTGGGCTTCCCCGCACGAGGGGTAGCTCCCCGCGGAAGTGGATGACATAATGAGGGGTTCACAAGATTCCCATTCGAGCCTCCAAACACAATCATATAGGAAACAACCACCCCCAATGGTGCATCGTCTCCAAGCTCCACTAGAGCTCAATGGATCACCTATCGCTCCAAATAAAGCACCCCCGAGGGTCCCGGCGTCACGCACCGACGGAACCCCTGCCGAGCTAACTCCGTCCTTCTGCCGAAATTCGGCCTCTGGCTTCTCCAACTCCGGAAACATGGACCCGCAGCCACTGCCTCCTCGCGAGGGTTGGAGATCTGTCCGCACGGGTCCACCACCGTGGTACAATCGACTTGTTTGGTCGGACACGCAGGTCAGATTGGCAACCTTGCCCGGAGCGCATAACCGGATCTAGAATCCCCTCACAGGACACATCGGTGGCGGGTTCCCTGATAACCCACTATAGCCCACGGGAAACCCGACTCATCCTGGAATCTTCTTCGGGATCAATTGCATGTTTTGGTCAGTGGTCATGTTGAGGACCGTCGCGGGGCCTGCAGTGTGTCACCGACGACACCCACCTTCGACTTCGTGAACTCTGTTATTTTTCACCATACATGAAATGAACAATTAAAAACACAATCTCCGCTCATCGCGTTCAAGTGTGAGTGCTTCCCGTTTGGCTAACATTACAGTCGGCAATTACAAGTATAGCTGCGACCGACCGCAACCCAAGACCAAGTTACTCGCGACCGTGCTCCGTTCGTCGATCGCAACCTCCCTGCCCAGGCCAGCCACACGAATAGGCCAGGGTAATTTTACATACAATCGGTTTCTTCGTGTTTGATGCGCTGGCAGGTGCGCGTCGCATGATCAGTGCGGGGTCTCTGCCGTCAGCCATTCTGAATCGTCGAGCCCCGCGTGGGTCGCAAAATGCTTGTTTGCTCAGGGATCGCCACTGGACTAATCGTGGATTGAACAATTGACAATTGTTTGTGAGAGAATCTCAACTAAAACCAGAAGAAACGCAACCAAAAAAGACTTGGGTTTCAAAGGAAAGAAAGGTTCACCGCGAGCGCGCAACTATGTCCAGGAGTCGAAACGGAGGCGAAACTGAAAGAAACCTCGTGCGCAATGTGTCAGTTCTGAAATTCAAGAACACAGCTACCCTCCAAGGCCAATTGATTAAGGATGGTATTTCTTCAATATTGACAGACGCCAACAGTTACATGGGATGTCCTCTACGGAGACAACCATATAGGGCAACCCCCTCCCTTCTCCCCGATACCGGCGGTAAACATCTACACCCGATGATCACACATGCGATTTGCGATGCAGTAGAGTCGGCTCAAAAATGATCTGGATAAGACACAAACAAGAGGATTGAGATTAGCTGAATATTCCCAAAGTTAAATGATAGATAATATTAAATGAATTGCAAATTTTGGAACTATGAGTGTCGCGATATTCCAAGGTCCTCAAGTGCCCAGGTGGTAACCTTGTTCATTGGAATTAGCTGAGCTGAGCTCCAACGTTGATTCTGTCCCAGCCCTGGAGATGGTCTTATCGAAGGTGTCTACTCATCCATGGATTACCCATCTATAACCTTCGAAGCAAGTCTGACACCTGGGCAGGAGTAGGTATGGAGCTATGTCCAAGTATCAGTGGACTATATTCTAGATAAATTGATCTTTTGGGGGTAACCCTGGAAACCCTTGGAGCCAATCAAGGAAATCAAAACAGATCTAAGATGAGCACATCCATGGGTCAATAGGTAGTGGTTGGTCCATTGATTGTTGCTAAGCCTCATTCGTATACATTCAGCAAATATATACACCCCGTGAATCCCACAGGGGGTTTGGGATTAGTTTGGTATATGGGTAGAGTCCTGGACCGACTTAAGTGTCAATTGCAGAAACTGCATTGAATTTACTCATATCGAATATTTGGTTAATTCTCATTCAACACAAATATATTTAAAAATAACAAAAGAGCTGGGCCGTGAAGCGTCGATAAATCAGAGGGCGGAGATTGATAATTATTAATCATCGAACCCCCGGGGCCGAGCTCTCGGACTCTGCGGAGATAACCTGGCAATCTTTCGCTTTTTCGGATTTCTGGTGTTTCTCTTCCCTGACCAACTCGCACATTTGTCAACCATCCCAATGTCGCTCAATTTCGCGCGATCGCTGGCGCGCAATTGTAGCGGACGAACCGGTCGACAACTCGGGCCCGTCCGCCTCTGGTCCAGCACAACAACCTGCCGCAGTAGGCTGCGCGCGCGGTTGGAAATCCCGCCTCCATTCCCAGTGACCAAAAGTTGCCCGGAGCCAAGTTGCAGTTGTCCTGCCACACCCACCCTGCCGGAGGGTCTACCGATCGATCATGAGCAGGCATTGAACGGGACAATGGCCGCCTATGCGCAACAGCTGTTGATCTGCACCGGACAGCCAGATTGGACGAGTCGAATTGAGAACGACGGCGAGAACAAAGGTTGGGGAAATCTTGTGAGAGGACTGAAGGAGCTGTTAGGTCGTGGGGGCCCATACCTCGATGTATGTGAACAATATTCCATTCGACGTTGTGCCTACCGATGCTAATCAATACACCTATCCAGCCCTTTAACAATGTCCTCGTCACTGCCTCCTCGATAGCGCCCGCCGTGAGCTCTTCCACCTCGGCTTCGGCATTCCTGTTCCCCAGCTTCAAATATATACCTTCGATCCCTGCTCAAACTAACGCATCCGACCAACTCGATTTGACGACTTTTGTACGCGCATACCTTCTCCCCACACGCCTCCACGACATGCATTCTTCTCTCCCCGCAAAAAAACAAGCAGACATGACTCGAGCACCAGACCTAGCGAGTCAATTCCCCGACGCAGTGGACATTGAACACTCCCCCACAATTCTTATTTGCGGGCACGGCGGCCGCGATATGCGCTGCGGTGTCATGGCACCCGCTTTAGAGAGCGAATTCCAGCGCGTACTCCAAGAGCGTGGTTTTACCTCGGCGGATAGTGAGGGAACTACAGTGGATGCGCCCACTCATGCCCACATTGGTCTTATCAGTCATGTGGGAGGACACAAGTACGCCGGCAATGTTATCGTCTACATTCCTCCCAAGATGACCATTGGCACCTCCTCAGAACCTCACCCGCTGGCGGGTAAAGGAATTTGGTATGGTCGTATTGAGCCCAAGCATGTTGAGGGTCTTGTGGAAGAGACCATCCTCGGTGGAAAGGTGGTAACGGATCATTTCCGAGGCGGTATTGACCGAAACGGGGACATATTACGGATGTGACGGTCGCAAGTCTCATAGTGATGAAAATGTACAATAGAAATTTGCATATCCCCAATTAACTGGACATACACATTGGAAGTCAAAGGACGAGAAGAAGTAGACTCGCAGGGTAAACCCACTAGTCCCGATCGGGGATAGTCCTATCAAGCTCCGAGCTCCGGGGAAATTTGAAGATGCGCGACTCATCCGACAAACGAACTTGGTCGCAAACATGGCCCATGATCACTGAATCCCGAACTGCAGATGATTTACCTATAAATTGAAATTAGCAATGCAATCTCTGCTTCGACACCGAGTGTCCAGCGCACTGGCGCACGGTCGACTCTACACGCGGTCAACTCGTCTCCCTCCAACATACACCCTCACCCGCCTCGCAAGCTCACAAGCCCGTCGACTAGACCTACCGGCCCTCGATCAAAAATGGCAAGCCAAGTGGCAAGCGGGCGAGCGCCCGGTTTCCGACGACACAAAACCCAAGTCCTACATCTTGTCCATGTTCCCATACCCGTCTGGAACGCTGCACATGGGTCATTTGCGCGTTTATACAATCTCGGATGTGATTTCACGATTTTGGAAAATGCGAGGACATGAGGTGATTCATCCCATGGGGTGGGATGCTTTTGGGCTGCCGGCGGAGAACGCGGCGATCGAGAGGGGCATTGACCCTGCAGTGTGGACGCAGGCGAACATCCAGAAAATGAAGTCGCAGCTAAAATGTATCTCAGCGGAATTTGATTGGGACCGGGTATGTTGGCATACCCTTGAGACGAAGAGCTTGGCTGACACATTTAGGAATTGGCTACATGTGATCCGAATTTCTATGAACATACTCAGCGCATATTTTTGATGATGTACGAGAAGAATATGGCATACCAGGCAGAGGCACTGGTCAATTATGATCCGGTGGATAAAACGGTGCTGGCGAATGAGCAGGTTGATGCGAACGGGTTTTCGTGGAGATCGGGTGCAAAGGTGGAGAAGCTGAACTTGAAGCAGTGGTTCTTCAGGATTACTGAATTCAAAGAAGCGCTGCTGAAGGATCTCGACTCTCTTTCCGAGGGCTGGCCCGAACGTGTTTTGACAATGCAGCGAAACTGGCTCGGCAAGTCTTATGGCGCCAAGGTCACCTTCCCAGTCACTGTCAACAGTGCCGGGGGTGAACAGATTAATGTCGATGTGTTCACCACTCGACCGGATACGCTGTATGGCGTGGAATACCTTGCGCTGTCTTTGAACCACCCTATCGTACTCAAGGCCGCCGAGACCAACGAAGCCCTGCGCAACTTCTTGAGTGAGGCATCGTCGTTTGCGCCAGATTCCAAGGCAGGGTACCGGCTGCCCGATGTTGAGGTGTCACATCCAATGCGCACCGTTGATACAGAAACCTCACACCTGCAAAGAAACCTCCCTGTCTTTGTGGCGCCATATGTTCTGAGCGACTATGGCTCTGGAGCAGTCATGGGTGTTCCAGGCCATGACACCAGAGATATGATGTTTTTCAAGGAAAATGTGAACACCGAATCCATTCCACTCGTCATCGAAGCCGAGGCGAGTGGCATTGATTCAAAGAACAGTGTGGTCCCACAATCAGACACCAAGGCTTTCACTCAAGAGGGTTACTTGACCTCACGCTGTGGGAAGTACCAAGGCATGCACTCCAAGGAGGCCGCAAAGCTTATCGTCAATGACTTGCAAAAGGTTGGACAGGCCGAATTTGTTGAAAGCTGGCGTCTGCGAGACTGGCTGATCAGTCGTCAACGGTATTGGGGCGCGCCGATTCCCATCATCCACTGTGGGGACTGTGGTCCCGTACCGGTGCCAGCTGAAGACCTTCCGGTTAAACTGCCCAAAATCGAGGGGGAGTGGCTCAAGGGCAAAAAGGGTAACCCACTTGAGACATCAGAGGAATGGCTGCACACGAAGTGTCCCAGCTGCGGAGGGCCTGCTAAGCGGGATACAGATACGATGGACACGTTTGTGGACTCCTCTTGGTATTTCTTGCGGTTCTTGGACTCTGCCAACAAGACCGCCCCATTCTCTCCTAATACAGTGCAACCCGTGGATTTCTACATTGGCGGCATTGAGCATGCAATTTTGCATCTCCTTTATGCTCGTTTCATCTACAAGTTCCTTGCTGGCTCAGAACTATTCCCAGCTGAAGGCTCAGCTGGCGCAGAGCCTTTCAAAGTTCTCCTCAGTCAAGGCATGGTGCACGGAAGGACTTTCACTGAACCTTCAACAGGCCGCTTCCTTCTTCCAGAGGAGGTCGACCTCACCTCCCCGGATAAGCCTTTGATCAAGGGAACAAAAGTGACACCCAACATCTCTTTCGAGAAGATGTCAAAGAGCAAGTACAATGGTGTGGATCCCACAATAACCACATCCAAGTACGGTGCCGACGCCACCCGCGCACACATTCTATTCTCTGCACCGGTCAGTGAAGTCTTGGACTGGGACGAGGCCAAAATCGTCGGTGTCGAGCGCTGGTTCGGTCGACTCTGGAAGGTCGTCCAAGACACACAGCAATCTCTGGCAGATGCTTCATACCCCATCCCGGAGACAGGAGCCTCTCACAACCACACAATCCCCCTCCCATCATCACTCCAGGATCTGAGTGACGCCGATGCCGACGCAGTCCTAGCCACTCACAGAACCATCGCATCAGTCACCTCATGCATCGAAAGCAACCCATATGCTCTGAACACAGTTGTGTCGGACCTGATCAAGTTGACCAACGCTCTTGCCTCAGCACCTGCTTCATCCCCTGCCATTGCATACCTCTCTCTCTCATCCTTACTCCGTCTGCTCGCTCCCATCGCCCCGGCTCTAGCCTCTGAATCCTGGGAGATCTTGCACACCACAGGCGCCAAAGCATCATCTATCCTCACATCCCCCTGGCCTACCACTTTGCTCACACCCGAGCAAGTTGACATCCTCTCCTCTCGAGGAGGTCAAACCGTTGCTGTTCAGATCAATGGTAAGCTGCGCTGTGCGGTCACTATTCCGACCATGGAGACAGTGTCTCCACAGAGCAACAAGGCCCTTTCGCAGGAAGAACAAGACTGGATTATCAGTCGGGTCTTGGAGACTGCCGAGGGTAAGACATGGCTTTGTGAGAAGAACGACTGGGAGAAGAGACGACGGGTGATCGTTGTCAAGGGAGGAAAGCTCGTCAATGTTGTTTTCTAATCTCGCCATATTGGCGAGAATGTAATTTATAAGATCAAACTGTATATTATTTAAGGCTGCATCGGAGCGCTCCTCTCTCACTCTCTTGCATCTACACCAAGACCTGGGAACAAAGCAACAGCGAGTCACATCAGAAGCTGAGCAATACCATATTCGACTCCACCGAGGCGAAAGCAAAGTAATGCAGAATTTGGGTATCATATAAGACTGCGAGAGTGACAGGATCAACCACCCATCTCATTCTCTTCTCTATCTCGTCCTGTCGGCTGCGGCTCCAGCGGGAAACTCAAATGTTTCCAATCCTCAATCTCCTCGATAATACATTTTAACCGGTCCCGAATACTCTCTACCGCATACGTGCCCAGAATGAGCCGCAAAGGCGGATATGAGCAATGACCAAGCTGCCAAACCAGATGCGCCGCTTTCACAGCACTAGCAGGCTGCTTGTCACCCAGCCACATCAGCATTCTTCGAGCATGCGCCGCAGGCGACGTAGTAGTATTATACGGCTCACTGGGCGGCTTCACCAAGAAGTGACCGTAGAGCGGCAACGGCGAAGACAGATTATGCTCTGGGTTCGACGCCATAGCAGAAGGCGAAACCAAGTCTGCAACGTCATCGCGACGCATATGGCCAGGTTCCACAAGTGTACCCTTGATATTGAAGCTATCGACCTCATACAGCATACTCTCCATCAGGCCCTCGACCGCGTATTTAGAAGCGCAGTAAGGGCCGAGACCCGGCACGCCAAGAGCACCGGAAGTAGAGCTGAAGATCAGATAGCGGCCAGCGCGTCGTTGGCGGAAGTGCGGCAGCGAAAGCTGGATCATGTTCAGGGTACCAGTGAAGTTTGTTTCGAACTGGTTACGGATATCGTATTCGTCCTGGTCTTCGCAGGCACCGATGACGCCGTAGCCCGAGCAATTGGCGATCACGTCGATATGGCCGAACCGTGCAATTGTGGCGTCGATGACCTGTTTGACGGTTTCGCGGGCCCGCACGTCACAGAGGAGACCGAGGCAGTTCTCGTGCTCGGATTCCAGCTCGCGCATTGCTTCGGGGCTGTTTTCGTATGTGCGCCCTACGGCGGCTACTAGGTCATTATGGGATAGAGCGGTTTTCACGAGGGAGCGGCCCATGTGGCCGGTTGCGCCGAAGATCTGGGGTTTGTCAGTGCGGTGCTGTGGCTTTGGTGGGGATGCGACGTACCAGCCATACGAGGGGTTTGGGGGGGATTGTGAGGGCCTGGAGGGTCGGTAGTTGAGGGAAGATGCAGTCTCGGTTCTGCAGGAGAGGAGGGCCCTCCTTTTGGGGATGTCTGGTCCATTGCTGTTGAAGGGAAGTTGAAGTTCTCCGCACGCTCCCCACATTTAGTGGGCGGTGACGATCGGTACATTCTTCGGTGCTTAGGTTGGTCTGCTCCTTGTTTATAGCCAAATAGCCCATTTCTGCGTCGAAAATAGATCTGAATCAGATGCTGAATACGTCTCATAATTGTCCATTATCTATATACTTAGCGACCAACTTCCCGTCGCAGCCGTCCTGCAGCTGTCGTGGGTCCTGGTTCCGGCCAGCTGCCCACCGCATCGTCAACCTCCTCCAGGAATGTAGTACTGTTGTGAATGGATGTTCCACTGAGGACGACCCGAATGCCTGGAGAGCTAGCATTGACCTGCGCCACCATCTTCGCCTCCTCGTAGGTAACACCGCCGACCATGAAGATAATGATGTCCTGCGGCTTATCACGCGTGTGACCGCTGCCCTCCAAGAAGGGATATTGGAGTTCTTTCAAGCGACCCTTGATGAGATTCTGAAGGGTCACTTCTAACCGAGGGGAGTGTTGGGTATAAACATTTTCGACGCCTTTGAGACCCTTGAAACGGTCTCGTGCACCAGAGAAAAAGGATGTTGATTCGAAGAGGTCGGAGAACCCACCCGCGACAGGAGGGGCTTGGAGAGAGTGATGGTATGCAAGGAGCTTGGAGATGAGGTTGACGCGGTTGGAGGGGACCTCGCCTGCTGTCACGAGGAGGTCGAGGAGGATGGGTAGGGCATTATTGGGATGTTTCTCATAACGAAGGGCGTAGAGGGCTACCAAGCGCAGCTTGTTGTCTGCAGGTACATTTGGTAGTCCGATAATTCGTTGGAGGGACTAGAGTGAAGTTAGTACGGGGAACGGATGAGAGGTCTAGGCCGATTCATACCTTGAGGTCATTGGTGTGGTTGTCATTACACGCGAGACTTTGTTCCAATTCACTCACGTCGAGCAGGTTGTCTTCGCCGACCCGTCGACTCAACTCGCCCACCAGAGTGACATGCTTGCTCACGTTGCCGGCGAGTTTCCGGAACTCCGGATAATCCTCCACAAAGCGTTTCATATCGGTGATAGATTCGATATTGGCCGTGCTCTGCGTTTTTGTTTGATACTGCTCCACATATTCTTTGATATTTTGACCCAGGTCGCCGAAGTTCTGATACATGTTCTTCTTGAAGAACGGATCTTGATCCTGGGCCAAGACGATCTCCTTCAGCTCCGGCCGGATCTCAGGGACATCCTGCAGATCGACGCGACCATTGTTGATGCCAAGCATTTCATGCACCATGGCCTGATATGTCCATTGGGTGAGCAGTGGGGTGATGGGATCGTCGCGGCGGTCGAGCACGAGGAGGATAGGCGGGGTATCCGTCCGGCGGAAATTAAACAGCTGCTCCTCTTGTGTGATGTGGTATCGGACCTCCGTAGCTAGTTTCCGAGCTAACAGACTGTTCTTCTCGTATCGGATCAGCGGGTTCTTCTTCAACGCGAGAAGCAGCGCCAGCGTGCCTTCTGTCGCTCTCTGTAGCGAGTCCGGGTTCCACAGATCGGGCGAGTGGCTCCAGATGCGCTGTAAGGGGAAACCCATGCCCAACGAACAGAGATCGGGGTTTGTGACGAGGAAGTCGGCGAACTGCTCCTGTACCGACTGTACCACTTCATGGCTATCCGCTTCTGCCAGCCTCTCCAGGGCGGATTTGCGGATGATGTTGCTTAAATAGATGTAATATTCGCCGTATTTAGGTTCGCGCAGCTCGTCGATCAGGAACTGTATGGAGGTCGGGGAGGGGCGCACGAAGCATATGCATCGCAAGTGGCGCATCTTCTCGCGCGCGGCATTGTCCAGGCGATCGATCAGGTAGACCTCGTGATTGAGGAGGGCAGACTGCGTGATGGCGGTTGAGACAATGGGGACCTGTGATCGCATTAGCTTGAATCGGGTGGCGGTCAGCTGGGAATCTCTCCCACCGTCTCACTATCCAACAGGAGGATCTTCATCTTGGAGGCGGTCGACTCGCCCACGGTGACCATCTTGGAGATATACCCCGAGGCAGCCGTGACGACGTCCATAATGGGCGGTGGGCAGTGCCGTCAAGAAACGAACAGAGAAGAAGCTTAGTGAGGTCAACGCCAACCGAGTCTGAAGCTTCCAGTCGAGCTAGTCAAGGAGTGTCTTGGAAAGTGAAGAGTGGAGAGCGGGAAGTTGTTGGGGTGTCCGCGTTCCACACATGACCCAGGCCTTTTTTTGGCTTCTCTACTTTTCTTGTCTTTTGATCTTGTTGATTCTCTCTTGTGTGTTTTTTTTTGTCTGTGTTTGCTTTTTTGTTCTTCGTCTGGTCAACCATGTTGCCTTACGTAGATCAGAGTTGGTATCCCTTTCTTTTGAGTACCTCGGCCTTCACTAACGCGTCCCCGCAGTATTCGAGCTGCCAGCTCGGCTCACTGGCGCATCAATCGACGAGCGTACGATTCTCCATTTACCCACGGCGTGAACAGGTTCTGACCCTCTACAGTCAAGCTGATCGGCTCCTTCCTTCTCTCCTACCCTCTGGCTGCGCTGCTGAAACGCATCCCTGACGCCCAGCCCTGGAAAAAGAATGTGTTCATCATCGGAGTATCCTTGTTCTACCTGGTTGGACTGTTCGACCTTTGGGATGGTCTGCGCACCTTATTATATAGTGCCGCCGGTACTTATGCGATCGCATACTTTGTGGATGGATCACTGATGCCCTGGTTCGGCTTCATGTTCCTGATGGGCCACATGTCGGTGAACCACATCTTCCGTCAGATGGCCAACGATGGTGCGACGGTAGACATCACCGGAGCTCAGATGGTGATGGTCATGAAACTCACCTCTTTCTGTTGGAATGTGCACGATGGTCGTCTGGCTCAGGACAAGCTGTCGGACCCGCAGAAGTACTCTGCGATCACACAATTCCCGGCCATTATCGACTACTTGGGCTATGTGATGTTCTTCCCTTCGCTTTTCGCGGGGCCCTCATTTGAATACGTCGATTACCGTCGCTGGATCGACACTACGTTGTTTGATGTGCCGCCAGGCACTGATCCGTCCAAGGTCCCAGCGACTCGGAAGAAGCGCAAGATTCCTCGCAGTGGAACGCCTGCTGCCAAGAAGGCAGCTGTTGGACTTCTTTGGATCTTGGCATTCATTCAGCTGGGCTCATACTTCACCACCGACTTCTTGCTGTCCGACTCGTTCCTGCATTACTCCTTCCTGCGCCGCGTGTTTACCGTGCACATGGTGGGATTCACCGCTCGCACCAAGTACTATGGTGTCTGGGCTCTGACGGAAGGTGCTTGCATCTTGTCGGGTATGGGATACAATAGCTTCGATCCCAAGTCGGGCAAGGTCTTCTGGAACCGATTGGAGAATGTCGACCCCTGGGGATTGGAGACCGCGCAGAACTCCCATGCATACTTGGGAAGCTGGAACAAGAACACTAACCACTGGCTGCGAAACTACGTGTACCTCCGCGTCACACCCAAGGGCAAGAAGCCCGGCTTCCGCGCTAGCATGGCCACCTTTGCTACCAGCGCCCTCTGGCACGGCTTCTACCCGGGATACTATATGACATTTGTCCTGGGTTCTTTCATCCAAACCGTTGCAAAGAGTATGTTGAACGCATGCAGTCATGTCCACAACGTGGGCCATTGTAATTTCAAACACTAACCTCTGCCAGACTTCCGCCGCTACGTTCGCCCCTTCTTCCTCACCCCGGATGGAACCAAGCCCATGGCGAACAAACGCTACTACGACATCCTCAGCTGGCTCGCAACTCAATTGACACTCTCATACGCTGTGATGCCATTCGTTCTTCTGAGATTCAACGAGTCCATCACCGTCTGGAGTCGGGTCCGTTACTACGGCATTATCAACTGCGCCGTCTCGCTCATCGCTTTCGCCTCCTTCTCTCCGCTCAAGGGCTACCTTGTCTCCCGATTGAAGCGCCGCAACCGACCCCACGTCGGCCGCACTGCCAGCACCGAGTCCGTTCGGGCCCCTGTTCTTGGTCTGCCCAACGACCCCGAGCGGGACTTCGATGAGGCCGTTGCGGAGATCAAGGCGGAGATTGAAAATCGGGGACGCCGGGGCAGTACGGTGACTATGCCCACCGGCGATGATTTGAAGGCTGCCGTGGAGCAAAAGATCGGACGGAAGTTGTAGGTTCAAGACAAGTTCGAATAGGTGCAATTGGGGCAATCCCGGAATAGAGTCGTCGGAGCAGGAGTTGGAAGGTTTTGCGTGTTGCGAATCAATTTGGGCGATTGGTCTCTATATTTTATAATGAAGATTGAATAGAACACGTCTTGCACATTGTGGACGTGTTGCACAGCTGCTCGTCCTCTCCAGACTGAATAGGATCAGCCCTCGCATCGGAGGATATTGAACTGCTTTGTCACTCAACTGCGGAGTAGACTTGGCAAGGGTTTCACCATTTGCAGTTTCATTGTCGATTCTCGGAGACTCGGCCCTTTTTCTGACGATCGGAATGGTTGCTGATGGTGAAATAGCAGAGACCGGCACATTGCTAATATGGCAACATGATGGCGTGTCCTACCGTGCTCCCCGCATATAACTCCGCATATCTCCCAGGAACGAGATGCAAAATATCGGATCATACAAGCTTATTTTTGAAGCTTAAACAAATAATATCATGGGAAGCATCGCAGCAGTCAATCCGTTCCAGGACGTTCCGGCGGGACGAACAGGTACATCAATTGGCACCCAATGATAAGCCCTAACTAAGAAACAATCTTCAGGTCCCCTCGAAACCCTCGTGGGTCAATTCCGAGCAGACACTGATCCCAACAGAACTGATCTCCTCGTTGGCGTCTATAAAACTGACCAGGGGAAACCTTACGTCCTGCCCAGCGTGAAAGAGGTATAGTCACTCCAACACTCTACTCGAGCCATAGCACTGACTCGGTGATTGCTACCATCCAGGCAAAGAGGAGAATCTTCGAGGATCCAGACTGGCATCATGAGTATCGCGCGTTCGCCCAAGGCTCCCCGGTCTATAGGAAATTGAGTGAAGAGTTGCTCTTTGGACCGGATCATCGCCTGCTCCGAGAGAAAAGGTAACACATAGCTTCCCTCTATCTGAAAATAAAAACATCAATGGCTAATCCTCAATCCCAGAATTGTATCAACGCAGACCCTCGGCGCAAGTGGTGGATGTCATGTTGGAGCAGTCCTGTTGGCTCAACACTACGGGCCATGGAAGCAGACTGGAAACCCCGAGATCTTCCTTCCCACCGAGACCTGGTTGAACCATCCTCATTTGTTCGAAGCTGCTGGAATTAAGACTACGCTGCTGCCTTATTTCAACAGCAAGACGAATAAGTTTGATTTTGCAAAGTTCACAGATGCCGTCAAGGCCCTGCCAGCTCAGTCTGTCGTTCTGCTGCAGTCTAATGCGCAGAACCCAACTGGAAGTGACCCTTCACCAGATCAGTGGCGGGAGCTGGCTACTATTTTCTCTGAACGCGGTCACTTGGCGTTCTTCGATGCGGCTTACCCTGGATTTGCCTCGGGAGACATTGACACGGATCTTGAAAGTGTTCGTCTATTTGCCGAGAGAGAGATCCCATTGATCTTTGTCTCGACCTACGGAAAGTCTTTCGGTCTCTACAGTGAGCGCGTTGGAATTCTCTCTGTGCTTGCTCCAAGCGAGCAAGTCGGAAAGAATATCGAGGCTCATTTGAGACTCCTGGCACGAGCAGAGTCCGGTGCACCCCCTGATTTTGGTTCCACTATAGTTGAGACTGTTCTCTCGGATGAGACCCTGAGGGCCCAATGGCGAGAGGAACTGCGTCATATGGCTAATCGATTGAAAAGTCGTCGAATCGCGCTCAGAGAAGCATTGGAGAAATTGGAAACACCTGGAAACTGGGCACATATCACCGAACAGAACGGAATGTTCTCGTGAGTTCATCAGCCTGCTTGAATGCTTCTCATACTGATTGATCTTTTAGATACGTTGGACTGTCTGTAGAGCAGGTAACTCTGCTCCGAGAGAAGTACCATGTTTACCTCCAAGATTCCGGGAGAATATCTATTGCGTAAGTTTCAAGAGAATCTTGAGTAAAACCGAAACTGACAGTCTATATCTTTGCAGTGGACTTAATGACTTCAATACTGAGTACACAGCCAGCAGTATCAGCGCCGTCGTCAAAGCGACTGCATCTCACTGAGAATCAAGGCGAATCGATAATGGGATTACCCAGAGATTATGATTTATTGATACATCGATTGATAAAGGAAAACTCTGTAAATGCACATGTTAGTCTGATATCTGCCGAGTGTCATACATCGAGCCTAGGAAGTAACCTCGTGTTATTGTTTATCAACGTCACGTCGCTGTTTCGGCGGGTATGCTACACTCAAAATTGAATTACCTAGGTACAGCCTTTGGCTCACCAATTTTATCTTCTATCCTTTTCAGGTCTATTCTCGATGATCTTGAATGAAGTCTTGAAATTAGTGCTGTAGAAAAAAAACTAAAACCAATCGGAATCCAGTGAACAGAGTGACTAGATGGTCATCCGCTGGAGAGCTGGTTAGCCCTTGCCCCCGACGGCACAGCAACTAGGCACATTTAGCGATGATCAATGTGAAAAACTCCCATTTGACGCAATTGATTGACGTCTATTTCATCCCAGAATCAGATCATACAATCTTAACCTCAGCCCGACGCGTCAAAGGCACATCAACATGAAGCACAAGCTTCTTATTCTGAGCATCATAGTCGGCATTATGGAGACCCTTGGGCTTGCTCTTCACTCCGAGAAGAGTGATAGCCTCAATGGTGACACCGGCATCGTACTCAAACGATCCAGTCATGCTGAGCTTGCCGTGGGCGTACTTGAAGTCAATCTCCGACACGGTATCTTGCACAACTGACTCGCCGTCGTCAAGGTAAAGCGAGCCCTCAGCGCGACCATCAAGACCAGGCGCAATCACAATGTTGAAGCCCTTGGTACGGAGCGCGGTGGTGGTGTTGGCGCTCTCGATACGTTGGGGGTAGACGATGCCACCCTTGTAGTGGACCGTGATATCGGTATAGTCGACCTCGGCCGAGACGTACTCGCCGTGTCCGCGGACGGGCTTACCGGTGCCCCATTCGTAGAAGATGTCGTCTGGCAGGTAGTAGTTCAGGCTTGTGCTGTTCTCCTCGGTGACAGGGCTGACGAGGATACCATCGCCGTAGAAGAACTGAAGATCGATGGGGTAGGTGTTGGGGTCACTCGGGTAGTTGAAGAACAGAGGATTGAGAGCCGGGGTACCGGTCTGGTTTTGTTTATAGATGGCGGTGTAGATGTAGTCGACTGAAGAACTATTAGTTCCGACTTTCATCTTGGATGTCATATTGCAGGTGTCACTTACGGAGCTGGTATCTGATAGAAATTCCCTTGCGCGCAGCTTCAGCGACTGTCGGCCAGCGGTAGAACTCTTGAGGAGTCGAGGAGATCTCAGCGTGGTTGCGGAAGAATGTGTAGAAAGAACCGAGAGCCGCCCATCTATCGATCCGCATTAGTTGTAGTCGCGTACTAAAAGAGAGTGTGTTTCACCTAGCACAGAGGTTCTCTGTCGTATTGCCACCAAAGCCGCACACATCGGGACCGACGACGGGGATTTGGTACAACGACGCAAACTGCAAGATTTGACTGATGGAGAGTCGGTACCAAAGCCAGCCGGAGATATTGTCTGTCACATATTTAGCATGAGATTCGCTCCAACATCAGATGCGAGACTTCAGATTAAATCTTACCTCCAAGCCAGTGGGACACATCCTTGCCGGAACCGGCAAAGGTGCTTCGTGTGATCACCAAAGCGCGATCATCCGGGCGTCTGGCACGCATGGCGTTGTGAGAGTGCGAAGACATCATAGCACCGTAAAGGTTGTGGGTATCATATTGAACGTAGCCACCACTTTGCACCAGGTCAGTATCGGCAGTGCTGTCAGCCAGCGTGGGCCCAGCGCCATTTTGAATCATGAAAGGTGGTCTGATGAACTCGCGATTGGGCAGGCCCTTGCATTCATTGGGTCCGCAGCCAGAGCCAGTCTTCTTACCACTTTGCCAGCCAGCATTCGAGGAAGAACTGGAGGATCTGGCGGAGCGCCAGTGACCAGCGCCCAGGTTGCGACGGGAAAGCGACCGAGGCTTACGGCTTTGAATATCAGCAGTCGCACGCTTCTCGTTTGAGTTACCGGAAGCGAAGTTGGGCTGGAGACTGTCTGGGAAGCCGGGGATGGGAGCATCAGGGCCATCTCGGACCGCTGGTGCTTTGGGAGGATCGCCATCCACTTCCGCGAACTTCTCCGGAGTGGTGTTGTTGCCTGGGTACGGACGGTTGAAGAAATTGGCGGGTTCGTTCATGTCGATCCACAGCGCGTCAATATCCGGACCATTGGTGCCGTCGAAGAAGTTCAAAAATTGTTCGCTCCAGTACTCCTGCGAGTCGGGGTGGAACCAGTCAGGGAAGTAACTTGGACCAGCCCAAACTACACCCTGGTATTCGGAGCCATTCTTCTCCTTCATGAAGGTGCCATACTTGAGACCTGCATCGAGCGCCGGGTTAGATTCTTTGTAGAAGACAGCGGGATCCACCATGACGATGTAATGCTGATCTCTCGCGTGAATGGTATCCACCAAGTCTTTGTACAGATTAGCCGGGAATCTTTCCGGGTCAATGGTGAAGATGCGGCGACGGTCCATGTAATCAATATCAGTCCAAATGGTTTCCAGAGGAATGTTGTTCGTAGAGTAGTTAGCCGTGACAGCGGCAACCTCGTACACATCTTGGTAGCCATATTTGCACTGGTGGTATCCGAGTCCCCAGTAGGGTGTCATCAACGGCAGCTGAGCAATTTCCGCGTATTGCATGGCAACATCGCGGGGAGATGGGCCGGCAATGAAGTAGAAGTCCAGAACACCGCCGATAATGTTGTACTCGAGGTACTGGCCACCCTTGTTGTCGATGAAGATGTCCATGCCGTTGGAGTTGAGCAGGAAGACTCCGTGGGTGGCATCCTTTCGGTGGTCGAAATAGATCGGGTGGGCGCCGTACAGATTCTCACCCTGAGGCGTTCCGTAGGCATCGCGGGTATAGATCGTGCGAGTGTAGTTGGTCGTGTTCAGCATGAACGCGTCGCTGTGCTCGCCGAGTCCGTAAAGATGCGGGTTCTGTGGAAGATGTGTCTTGAGATAGACATATTGGCTCTCAAACACCAGCTTGTTACCCGTGGTGTCAAAAAGCACCTCTTCGGTATCGGTGCGAGAGACGGTGAAAGAGAAGGGGTCGGCCTTGAAGTTGAACTTGAGCTTGGAGTTCTTAGGCGAGCACCATTCCCCGAAGCCAGGGCGCGGGAAGACACTGTCAGGCACCTGGTAGACGGTGTTGTTGGTGTCTGAAATCTTGACATGAAGCCGATCGCTGGTCTGATATTCCACTTCCAGCTTCAGGTCTGGGAGATCAGTGCCGAAGACATTGCACGCAGACCCTGCGAGAGACAGATCTGCGTAGAAACCAGAGCGAGTCTCCCAATGCTTGGTCGCTTTGTATCCGGGACATTTGGACAAGTCCTTCTCATAGAGATCATTGCCAGGGTCATCAAGATCGGCGATTCCCGCCTGACTCTGCGCCCAGGCACCGGCACTCAGGGCCACGGCCGAAGTGAGCAGGTTCTTGAGATACATGCTGAGTCCTTGAATCGAGGGAAGTGTGCCTCCTGCATGCCGGTCTTATATAGATCTCTCGGATCGGGTTTTCCCCTTTGCCAAGATGGACCGTGTTGTCGATGTGGGGACTGCATTTCCCCAGGCCGTGATCCCCGCAGAACCTTGGGTAGGGGATGTCACCCTGCCTGTCCGACTTTTGCGACTTCATCGCTTCTTCCTCGCCACAGAGTCATTGTCTCGAGTCGAGCCGCCTTGGCCAGGCATTCCCAGTATCCACCCGATGAAAACAAAGGTAGCAACCCCGCGCAGGGGGCACTTTGCCGACCCATCATGTTTGCCGAGTATTCCGACAAAAGCCCGAAAAACCTGACGCAGGTCTTAAGCCGAAGCCAGCGAGGGTCTTGGCGTCCGCTTTACGTCCGCATAGTCTCCGCTTGTTTGTCAATTGCCCGTCAAAAGTCCGTTGCGGGGTGGAAAAGCGTTTCCCCCAATGTTTGCTGGAAATGCCAAGAATGGCGGTTCAGCCCGCCACGCTCAACACTTCGAGCACTTGGGACTGTTGAAAGAAAATCATATCTGACCCTTGATCTTGTACTCAAGATTGAGGCATTCCCCTTTTTCTCTCAAAATGTTTGTCCGAAGTCAGACTTGCATGAAGCATGCAGTAGAGTATGTCGCTCTCATCGCCCAATCGACCATAGGGTTCATGCAAGCTACTCATCGCGAGATGTGAGCTGCGAACAAAGTGCAGAGATCCGAATCTATTCTTAATTCAAGCTCAATCATTGCCCCTTGCTGCAGACCTGCAGACCATGAGCATCTTCTCACCGCAATTTACTTGTAGCCTCTAGATTGCACAAACGTTGTACTGGGATGGCCGAGGTTAGGATGCAATCTGTGGTATGTATGCTCTATCCTTCCAATAATTTTGTTCATTATGCCCCATGGAAGCGCCAGGGCCTGGAAGTAGCAGATCGAAAGATTGTACTCTCGCAGCGTTCAATGGTACTCCGTAGCATCATCCAGCTAAGCCAAAGACAATCAGTTGTCGGAAGTGAACCCATGATAATCCGCTCGATTCGAGTCCAACTCACGTGGAATTCAAGACACTTGAACCAGGTATTAACCCTTTGATGAAGAGATAGGGATCTTGTTCTTCGAAGATATTCCAACTTACAAGTTTAACAACTAACACACATCTGTCTTAGATGAGGCTAAGGATGGGAACTGAATCGCAGAAGCATGCAAGCCGACTTTAGCACTATAGCTATAAATAGCTCAGATAATATCTGAGATCTCCATTCACTATACGGAGTATCGAGTACCGAGTACAGGCCAAATTTGTCGCATCATTACTGGCCCTGATGCAGGGCGTAATGCCTTTGAGGCATGGATATGTGGCTTGTCATGGGCAGGATTGAATCGCTTATCCATGTCACAGACGTCGAATATTTTTCTGCACTTCTAACTCTGAGATCCAAATGCATTGCAATGGGATGCTGATAGCTTTATTGCTTCGAAGTAGAATTTATAGCTTAGCCGCTGCGCGGAACGACGCAATCCCGAGAAATAAACCTGCAAGATAGCTCTATGATGCAAGCAGATTGGAAAGATGCAGTCACTTCTATATGGCAATGTCTTTTGTTCAAAGAAGCAGGAAAAGGGGAGGTCGTGAAGAAATAGGAAGCGGAGTATCACCCACCGGGCTCAGTTTTCGGCGCAATATAAGACTCAATAAATTTCCAAGGCCATTGGAACTCTACTCGGGTTTGTATATGTACTTAAAAAGCGAACTTTGAAATTAGAAGGTTATCGGTGCTCATCGGCGGTGGGTCTTGTTAGCTAAGACCAGGTAATCTCAGGTAGTAACCATAGCTCGGAAGATAGTCAAGCCTTTTCTGAGGGGATAGAACCCAAATATTATGCCACATACGTATGAGGCAAACAAGCCACATGGCCTAGATTCATGTCTAGTAATTAACACCTGAGAGCAGTGTGCAAGGCAGCGATGAGCCTTGGAAGGCGCAGTTATACTTAGCGCCGCTAACACATCTCTCGCATCTCTAGTAGCACAAAAGTCCCATACCCTTGACCATACCATCACCGAGAGCCTATCAAAAGCCATTACAAACCAACAGACAACCAACAGCCCCTCTTTTCATAAATTCCCATGTCAGTACAGCCCCGGTGCTTTCTATTTCAGTGCCTCGAGTCAAGCTACTGCACGGAGTAGTTGTTCGTTCAGATATGCATTCAGGCATCTTCATTCACCCTTTTGAATGCGATCAGGGTTCCTGATAAGCTGCGCCACACTGTGGTTGAGGAGGTTTTTTCAGGATCCCTGTAATTTTTTTCTCGTGCCTTGGTATATAGTCCCAGGGGTCAGTCTTGGAATGGGATCATCATAAATACAGACTTTGGATTCAGTCGAAAAGTGAAAGGACTTTTTCCCAACTACCTCAGGCGTCTTTTCGCGAACACTTGAAATAGAGCCACAATGCCATCCCGACACTCCTATATCCCATTTTCATCCTCACTTCCACTATCCGAGATCATTGAGCTCCAGCCAGAGGAAGAGCCATGGTGTGCTGGCTATGCTCCCTCGCAGGGTCGTCGCTGTCATGCTCGCACAAATGCGTACGGCCGCAACTCGGCCATGAAACTACTTGAGAAGGGCACCGAGAGACTCCGTGCTGGTCGCAGTCTCGACAATCTGCTAGAAGATTTAGCCCCACACGTCCTCTGTACCCGGTTCCATCAGAACCAAGCCTCGACACTCTCATCTCGTTGGAAAAGAAAAGTCCGAGCCTACCTTGATTCGCAGATCCCATCTGTGCCATCTACGCCATCTACAAGAACGGCGAGACTCCCATCTATACCGTCTACGGCATCTACTAGGACGACAAGACTCACATCTACGCCATCTGTGCCGTCCACCAGAACAACAAGGCTCTCATCTAGAAACAGCCCCAGCGAGACCCCCGAAAGGGAGATTGACGAAAGGACAGCTCTTCTACGGAAACTGAGTGAAACCTTGGAAGAGCTCAGACGATTGGATGCTGCTGAGGTTGACGAAGAGCACAGCACAGGCTCTCGTGCCCTTCGCGAGACCGAGAGCTCAAGTAGGACCACTAGTCCAGGAATCACGGAAAGCACACTCAGGAGACCCGCCTCACAAGAGAGTCATGTTGGCAGGGCAGTGCAAAGAGGCTCCACAGAATCCATCGTGGTCCAGATGGCAACTGCAGTGCCTCGAGTAATCCAGGCCCAAATTGGCTCCACCAGTGTCACTCCCGTTCCCAGGCAAACATCAGCGAGCCCAACAGTGGCTTCCGTCTCCAGCAGCACACTGTCGCGTGTCAATCGCCGTAAGGTGGAAGGGAATTGTGGAATATGTTTGTGCAACATGCATACTCCACAGCAGAATGTGAACACTGCCGACGCCGAAGTGATAGGGAATGATAACAATGATGACGGTGACGATGATGAAGAAGATGATGACCGAGGAGATGAATTGACCTGGTGCAAGGCACGGTGTGGAGTCAACTTCCACAAAGGATGTATCGACCAATGGCTAGCGCGAGCTCGCACATGTCCAGCGTGTAGGAGCAATTGGGAAGATTTGGAATCAGTAGAGCAGGCATGATGCTCGTCATTTTACGAAGACACATAGAAGATATCCTATTTGTGAATAATATATGATTGCCCATTGGGAACCCCTCTTCCAAGTCTACAATGTTTGACAATATCTGTCAACTAGCTAAATTGACTCATTTCACTACGCAGATCTATAGAGGCCAGGATCATTTTCAATATTTCTGATAGAATAATTCCCAACCTATTCGGTATTAAGCCTTCCAAGGTTTGAGTTACACCTTAAGATCTGCTCTTTATGTGTCCCAAGGTCTTTTTCAAGAATCTTTTCAAGAGTCTTTTTAACTGTCTTTTCTTTTACTGCTATTTGCACACCATTTTCTCAAGTCCCTTAGAAGACTTGTACATCGAGGTCTTCTCTTCCCAGATGCTGAAGTCAATGATTCTACGGACGGTGTGATTATCCCGGGCATGGTCGACACTCACCGACACGCATCTATGTCGCTGACTCGAGGCGTGGGAGCTGATCAGTCTCTGTTGCATTTCCTCTCGAACACATATTTGAGATGGCTACCAGCAACGAGTGTCGATGACATGGAGCTCTCCTCCCTGGTGGGCGGTCTTGAAGCGTTGAACAGCGGTGTGACTACCATCATTGACACTTGCGAGTCTTTCCACTCCGGTGAACATGCGGAAGCCGAGTTGTTGGGACTGAAGAAGTCAGGAGTCCGTGCCTTCTTTTGCTTTGCCATGAGCGATGACGCGTATGGTACCGCCGCCGTTGGCAAAGAGGGCTGGGAAGCCCGCGTGGCACACATCCAAAAGATGCGCTCCACAAATGATCCCGATGACCTGGTGCAAGTTGGAATGGCCCTCAGTCAGCCCGGCAGCACTCCTTTTGATTTGACCAAGCTGGAGATCGCTTTTGCAGAAAAGCATGGTCTCTTGTGCTGCTCTCATTCATGCGGCCTTGAGAACTCTATCATCACGAAGGATATTGAAGAACGCGCCAGTCATGGATTGATGAAGCCAGGCCATGTTTACATCCACTGCACCAACCTCACTAAGCGTGAAATTGAGCTTATTGCTGAGTCCAAGGGCAAAATCTCTGTCGCGACCGAGACAGATATGCAGATGGGTATGGGAATTCCCCCAATCAGAGCCTGCATCGAGAACGGCATCAATCCTTCTCTAAGCATCGATACATCAGCTGCTGTCGCCCCGGATCTGCTTGGGCAAATGCGACTTGCCCTTCAGATGCAACGGTGCTTAGACAATGACGCCGTTCACAAGACTCGCCAAGTCCCCCTTGACCTCGAATACGGTGTCCGGGATGCCCTCATCTGGGGAACGAGAAACGGCGCCGAAACCGTTGGCATGATTGACCGTATCGGCACCCTCACTCCTGGAAAACAGGCTGACATCGTTGTCATCACTTCGAAGAACGCAATCAGTGCCTCTGCGTACCCCCTGGGAACAGCTGTTCTTCATTCCAGTCCCGCCGATGTCGACACTGTCATGGTCAGAGCTGCTACCTCTACCGCCACCACTGCAGCACCAACATGTACAGCGTCTCTCACCACAACTCTCTGCGACTACCCGAGTACGGACTTTGCCGTCGCCATTGAAAGCAGGGCATCCTGCTGGGACTACTGTAACGACCACCAGCCATGCAACTTCGTCATTTTCAATCCCGGCAACCCTTACCTGGGCATCGGCACTTGCTGGCTGTACCCCGGCGAGACTTTCGACAAGAGTGAAGCTAGCTCAGACTGCTCCAATCCCTACCTTGAAGTCTACGACAAGCCCACGTGTTCTGGCGGAGCGACAACCACCACTACTTCCGGCGCCTGTACCGCCACCGCGACTCCCTCTGCCGTTGCCTCGGTCTGCGGGTATCCGGCACCTGAAGACTGCTTTTACGACTGCTATGCTAGCTCAGGTGCGCCAAACTGCTTGAGTATCTGCGCAAAGGCAGAAGCCTGTAGCTATGTCGTCTTTAAGCCGGGTCAGGACAGCTACTCGCCATATGCCCCCGGCACCTGCTGGGTCTACCCGAACGGCACATATGACGATCAGTCTACGACCACTTGCAGTGGTAAACCTGAGCAGTATGTGTATGAGAATCTGTGTCCCAAGCCCTCGAGTTCATCATCGTCCTCGTCCTCGTCTTCGTCTACTACCACGGGTTCGGCCATTGCTGCTGCTGCCGCCATGGTCACTTCTACCACCAGCAAGAATTCTGCGCCCACTGGCATCTCCCTTAATCGTCCAATGTCGTTCGGCATGGCTGCATTGGTGTGGCAGGCTTTGTAATAAAACACATTTGTATATACTGCTTGTTCTTCCCACTGAACAAAATATTGAAAGCGATATATGATACGTTTAAAGATTTTATGAGCCTACTTCCCTCTAGTTATTTCTTGCAATTGCGTAAGGCCCGTTGAGTTGTACTGGTGTTCCCTTGCATTGCCAATTGGTTGATTAGCCTGCTTGGCCTTGCTTATTCCACCTTTAGGCCAAAACAGATAACAAAGCTATTGCCATAGCATCGGCACCGGATCGCAAGGTGGGCTGAATCTGAGGTGCAAAATACGGCGAGTGATTCACAGGTACATCACTCGGCGCTATGTTTTCAGGGCTTCCACCAAAGTTCCAATAAGTGTCAGGTATCGTGTAAGGCCCTTGAAGCGCCGAAACGTCCTCTGTGGCGACTGTTGTCTCCATTTCAACGAGGTTTGAACCAAAATGTTGGGTAAGAACTGGACGAAGCCGACCGGCAATTGATGAAGAGTTGGTAGTCAGCGGAGCTCGCTCAGATACAGTTATCTTGGGAGCCACGGGGGCGTTCATGTTTTCGCATTCAGCCTCGATTGACCTGATGATGAAAGGAATGATTCTCTCTCGAACTTGTGGCTCTATGGTCTTGACGTCAAATAGTAAATCCGCGTCGTAGACAAAATCAGCCCCTGGAATTCCAGCATGAAATGCCCAGCACGCCACTTTGGCCACCTCATCAGAACCAAGCTCAGCCTTCAGGAGCTCCGGGATCTGAGAGATGAGTCGCGCTGCCATCACAATCGGATCCTCGCAATCAATCCTATCCAAATCATTGCCCCGGACTGGCTTATAGCCGAGAAGCTATACTCTGGCCCACTTCTCATTAGACCAACAGTGGCAGGCGTTTGAATGTTCATTTGTACCAGTTGTCCGCAGTTTTCGCGCAAAGGTAACCAATGGCGTCTATCATGAAGAGACCATAAGCGTATGGGAAGAGAAAACGCATTACGATTCGGAACACGACATAGTGAGGATTTACCCCAAATGGGGATCAGGAATGGGTATTGAAGATGGCCAGGCTTTTTGGGTTGAATTCCATCGCTGGCTTTGCGATGGAAGTATTCATCCTTAATTTGTTCAATGCCAAGATGAAGACAAATGCAAGAGGCTACTTTTTCAACAGCGAGAATATTCCATACGCCGGCACCGATGTGATGCAGACAATCGCACTCTATGATTTTCCCGGTTGTGATTTGAAATCGGCTGAGAAGCTGCGTTGGGCCATGAAGAATGTCGCCGATGCAATATCCAAATCCTTCCGCGACGCCGCATTCTCTTCCAAAGATAAAGCGAATTCTAGTGTCATCGGCAAGGCGATGACGAGCATGACATATGTTGAAATCCGCTGGCAATGGATCGTTCTTCCGGTTTTAGTCTGGTTGTTGGCGCTCACCACCTTGGTGGGAACAACGTGGAAGACTAACAAATCCAAATCACTCACCTGGAAAAATAACCTTCTCCCACTCCTGTTCCTATATGAAAATGACCTCCACGAAAAGGCAGAGGATTTTGAGTCGCTCTCAGGTCGTCAGAGGGCGAAAATGTGTGACACAGATGGCGGAATGCGGCTCAGCAAGTGATGTCACACCTGGGGTCCGCGTTTGTCATGCCAGCCTATGACTACGAGTAGGTTGAGGAGGAAAGGCGAACATGATAGATCAATTCACCTTTATCGGACAGAGAGCGCGAGCGAAGCTATTTTGGTTTAGGGCTCAGGCGTCCCGACCCCTCAACTGGGGTCTAATGCTCGTAAAGCATTCCGTGTTTCAATTCATGCTCCACGCTGGCGCGAACAAAGGCTGCAGATCCCAACACACTATTGTATAGGAGTGGTTGGTTGGTATAATACTGAAATAACATTTGGTCAGCTTCTTTCATCTCGAAATTGTCCAGGATTCACCAAGCAGATTTGCCCGTTCTCGTTCGTACCTCGTAGCTAGCAGTAGAGTTCAAGCTGCACACACTCACTGTTCCGTTGTAGCCTAGGGTACTATCTTGGTTCTCCACAACGAATCTGTCCACAAGCGTGCGATAAGCCCGGGTGGCAACGCTTGTATAATTTGCCCGGGGATGAGCAATGGAGTCCCGAGAAGGGAGCTTCTGAGGGCTATTGTCTTGCAGAAGGCCAAGTCGGACACCCTTATAGAGGGAATAAGTGAACATGGCAGACCCACTAGATTCAATGTAGTTGCCTGTTCGTCCCGGGGAGGACATTACTTGCCACCAGCAGCCAGATGCAGGATCCACGGCTTGGACTACAGCGTTGGCAAGGTCAACGAATCGTGCACGCCATGTCGACACCTGGGAGTCCATAAGCTGGAGCTCTAAAAGGTCAACCAATCCCATCATGAACCAGCCTAGGGCACGATCCCAGACGATTGGACTAGCACCAGTCGTGGAATTGGCCCAAGAGGCGGTCTTGGATGCGTCATATCCATGAAAGAGGAGCCCCGTCGTATTGTCGTGACAATGCTCCCACATGAGTTCAACCTGATGGAAGAGGTCATTGTTGACCTCGGTCATGTTGGCAATATCCATGTTGGCGGTATACAAGGGGTAGAATGACAAAAGTGAGAACATCCCATCCAAGTAGCTCCAATTTGGATAGACATAATACCACAGTCCGCCTGTTTTCAGTGTTAGCAAAGAACGGAAACCTCGCGAAGTCGACGGGTAGGTGATGAAAACGAAAAGACAGGGCCATGAATACTGAAAATTTTTGATTACCGAATATATTGCGCGGCTGGAGGTCAATTGAGGTACGCAGAGAAGCAAGTGTTTTCTTGTATGTGTTGGTCCCAGTTTCGTCGTATCTAAGATCCCGATTTCGGTTTGATTAGGAAAACCATGCGGGCCGAGGGGGTGGTTTCATCAGGGACGTACAGGTACAACAGTCCTCTACCGACGGAGAGGCGATCGAGTGGAAGCGTGGCATCTTTGGTTGCGTTATCAACAACGTCAACAACACTGTTAGCGCTTGCGGTCACGTAGGTTTTCCAGTTTTGCCCCATGTAACGACCCGAAGGCGATTCTATTAGTTCCATCAAGGCAGTTTGGAAAATCCCAACCTGCAAAATGGACAATGCATCGTTTTGATTTTCGAGAAGGGCTTGTCCACGCGCGATAATACTGTCGGCCATTCGAGCCGAGTAGGGCCTTGCATTGGTGTCGGCGGATGAAGACGCTGCATTGTTGGGTTGACTGAAGAGCAGTACACATAACAGTGGAAGAAACGAAAATAATGAGCTTCGCAGTGCCATCTTCTTTCACTTCACTCTTGCGCAGAATAGCAGGTCTGACCAAAGGTATACCCAGATTGCACCCCCTTAGCGCGGGAAAAACACCAGCCCTGGAGGCTGACGCGAGTGGAGGCCTCAGCTGGAGCTGTTATGATGGGCCAATCACAGTCTGCAGACCCGTGTCGTACTGAGGTTGCAGATCGGGGCATGATCTTCCCGAGGTCATTGAAATGCACTTAGATCGATCGGCTCTGCGAGAGGGGGTTTAGTCCACACATAGTGATGTACTCCGTATATATCCTCGATCTTCTCTCGCTGGTATACCCACCTCAGTCGCGTGAGAGTCAAGTGAGGGTACAATTTGGCGTACACGGGGTGTGAATAACGCTTTCTCGAGCATGAGAACAACACTTCCTCGCAAGTACGGCAGGCGACACCCACCCGACTACTGGCTGCGTTCAAGCCACACGCCGGTGTGTTAGGAGTCGGGTGGGTGACCACCAGCGAATCCTCACTGTTGTATGTTTTTGTTTTTGTTGCTCATTGCTTTACTAATTTTCATTGGGCATGTTGGGATGGATTGGCTTCTAAGGTTGTAAAGGTGCGTGGCGCCCGATGGCTCAAGGGAGAAGGAGGATGCGTGAAAATGCCTAATAGCCTTTTTGGCACTGCTCTTCACCAACCTTGGAGGTTTCGTGACCCGCGTGACAATTGGTCATTCAAACCATCCAAGGGTGATGGGAAGCTGGTTGTGTTGATGGAATAATAACTCTAGTATCTTGCCTAGGTCCACGGGTGGCTTTTCCTCTGTCTGACCCCAACAAATGAAATTGAACTGACCCTGTGGGCATTGTATTGTTGAAGTATCTATGATCTCAGCTGTTGATGTGGCTATACCAATTTGATGCCACTGTGAATAACAGAAACAAGCAAACTTACTCAATTCATACTATCTTCGTCATATGTCCTGGATGCTAATCAGCATTCCCACCCGTCATCTATGTCTAGTCGTGATCATCCTCGTCCTTAGTATATCCAGATAGATGTTATAACATACGTCCACGCGCAATCTAGTCCAGTCGAAGGGATCCGTGACCTTCGGCTTTGTCCAGAGCGTCGGTAACGCGGGAACCCTCACCCTCAAAGAGCAAGCTATCATAAGTCGCCGCACCCACAATGCAGCCGATGATAGGGGCAAAGAGCGGGACGACGAAATAGTAGTTGGCTGCGGTGAAGACCTCTCGGCCATAGAGAATGGCAGAGAACAAGCGAGGACCGAAGTCTCGAGCGGGGTTAATAGCCTAGTATTGTTAGCATAATTCTGACCTAAATGTCGCGGTGGACCTACGTAGCCGGTCTGCCAACCCAATGCCGCGCCAATCATGAGAAGCAGCAAAAGGAGGCGAACTGCGGGGCAGGGAATCGATGCTTATTCTTGGGGTCCGAAATGCTGAGAGCACCAAACATGAGCACCGCGGCGCCCAGCCCCTCGGAGAATACACCTTCCCAGTTGGACTTGAAGAAAGCAGCCGGGTAGGTCGAGAAGATACCCGCGGAGTGGTGACCGGTGGGGCTCAGAATCGATCCACCGGGGATCGTGTATTCCGGATCCCAGTCCTTGATGGCTGAACGGTAGTTAATGTACACGATTGCGGCACCGACAAAGCCACCCAGGAACTGTGCCGCCAGCTTGCCGGGAATTTGTCTCCACTGGCCCGCCGATGGACGCACCAGGGCGAGAGCGAGGGTCGCGGCCGGGTTAATGGACGGACTGGGGTCAGCTAAGTAGCCGGAGAGGGCGACAGCAGAAGCCCAGGCCAAGTTGATTGACAGCCAAGTGCCGTAGTACCAGTTGGACAGCAGACACTGGGCGACGACTCCATCGCCAATGACGATCAGCAGGGCGGTTCCAAGGAACTCGGCCACATAGGGCTTGAGTTCCCGACGTGAGATCATGGTTAGGACAAGGACTCCAAGAGAGGCTCTTTGCGAGGCGCAGTAGGGGGCAGGAAGAGATCGGAACCCCTCTCGCAGGGTTTGTTGATGAACCTGCACGTTGACGTCATCTCGGACTCACCTGATACGGGATGCCGATCCCGAGATTTCCCCGAGTGCCAACTGGTGAGTCTTGCCTCACATCATAGATCTCCTACGTAAATGAAGAATGATTCATGGGAGAAAATCATTCCACCAAAATTAGTCTTGTACGAGCCGGATCTATAGCAGAATACCCTCGGGACTGTATCCATGGATGAGATTATGTGCGGAACCAAACAAACACGTTCCAAGAAAATACAATGTGCGCTCCAATGAAGTATCTACGGATTAGCTAGTAAAGATTAACATGTGGTACACTTTCAGGTTGTCCATAACGATCTTGATATTGCATAGGCGGCTGCCGAGTGACAAGTGATGAATCTCAGACCAACCTCTTTAGCACATACACCCTCGTTGCCCCGGTGATAGTGATGTTGATATGCCCAAGCCAGGTAGAGCTTCCCATACGGCGCAAGCTGTCCAGAGCTTAGGTAAATGTATTCGAGGGCTTTGATACCCTGGTTATCTTGGAATTAACAAGTTCTCATTTTTTCAGCGAGAAGCATCGCATTCTGGATAGTAAGATAGATGAATTTGGTCCTGGCAATGACGATGAGGGGCCATTCTCCAAACACGCTACTACAGCAACGACCAGGATTCAAATCTCGGCCATCAATCACTCTCCAAGCGAAGAGAGAACCCCACAGACACCCCTGCTGCCGCTAAGCGCTCAGCAAGAAACTGCGCGCATTCACTTTTCAACCCAACCACCCATCTACACATATCTTACTTTGGTGGAATATTTCCCAATTTCATGTTCTCCACGATATACAAGATAACCGTTTTATTAGGCTAATAAAGCTACGACTTCACGTTACTACGCTCATTCCGGAATCTTTGGCGTTTCATCTAGCGCCGATCCTTAACGCCCCAACCTGGCTGTCTGCTATCTTATGGAGCGCTATCACACTGCATGATCACCCACCTAAAAGTTTCGACTCCAGCTGCATCAAAATTACCACCGAGACTTCTTGAATGAGCAGAATTTTGCCTTTCCGATGACTTGATTGCTTGACATTTTTATTGTCCTACACAGTCGTGGGCCTCAAAACATGCGTTTACAATCTCTCTTCTTCAAGGCTCTGCTTGGTATCCCTCTTGCCACCGCAGCTGTCCTCTCAAAACATGAGAACTCATTTGAGCTTGTCGACGGCCCATTTTTCACATTCCACTACAAGACCGACAGGCCATCAGAGAAAAATTGGATCGGAATCTACAGCGTTTACGGAGAGGGCCCTGGCAAGGAAGACGCGCTATATTGGGATTGGATGCGAGAGTCAGAAGAGACCAAGCGTGTTGACGATCTCCATCTAAATTGGGGCGCCTACAAGGCGTACTTCCTCGTTGGCGAGGACTATCAAGTACTCGCTGGTCCAATCGATATCTTTCTCTCCGGCGACGGTCCGATCTCCTTCAATGTCGACAAATTTACGACCAAAAATGGTCGCGAGGGTGAACAGTTTGAGGCCCGAGTGAGCGGTCTTCTGCACCATGCGCCGGACCCCAACACCAAGTACAGCAAGGACAGCTCTGATGCTGACTGGATCAGCGTGTCCGAGGATGGTGTCCTTTCTGGAACACCTAGCGAGAGCGGTAACTTCGTTGTGACTGTCAGAGCTACTGCTTCGGACAAATCTACAGCCACTGTCGATATCACAGTTCCGGTGGTTCCCTCAGCCAGCCCCCTTGTCACTGAGATCAAGGTCATGTCCTTGAACCTCTGGTATGGCGGTACCAAAGTCAGCGACTACAACCGCAAACAAATTTCCGCCATCGCCAACTCAAACGCAGACATCGTCGGTCTCCAAGAGAGTACCCACGGCCACGCAACTCAGATTGCAGATGCCCTTGGTTGGCACTCATGGCAAGGCACAGATTCCAGTATCATCAGCCGCTATCCCATAGCCGAGAAGTACGGTGCCGTTACCAATGTCAGCGGCGCCGTGCGGATTGCTCTCGACGGTGACGACAACCAAGTCATCATCCACAACTGCCATCCCTACGCCTACCCCTACGGACCGTACGTTCCATGTCTTGATTTCAAAGATGCCAACGCCATCATGGACACTGAGGAACAAGCCAGTCGCGTCCTCCAAATTAACGCCATCATCGATACCATGAAGGACGCCCTTGATGATGCCGAAAACATCCCTGTGCTTCTCACAGGCGATTTCAACGCGCCCTCTCACCTCGATTGGACTAAAGCGACGCGATTCTCACACTGTGGCATTGGGCCGTTTGAGTGGCCTACCTCCAAGGTTCCCATCGATGCCGGCCTCATTGACGCCTATCGCGAGCTCAACCCAGACCCTGCCGTTGACCCTGCCAACACTTGGTCTCCTATTTATCTCACCAACGAAGATTACAACAACCGCAGAGAGCCCATGGATCGCATTGATTTCGTGTACTATAAAGGAAACCTGACTACTGAAAAGTCGGAGGTTTACATGGTTGGCGACCCTAAGCCTGAGCCGGATCACTACTATAACGAATGGCCCACTGATCACAAGGCGGTCCTTGTTACATTTAAGATAGGGTCTTAGTGACCTAGTATATACAAAATTAACGTTCTGCATGTACATTACTCTTCTAATGCACAGCCGGAAGAACTCTGCGCAGTAGGGTTCGAGCAGACATGCCTTGTATCCAGATACGGCAGATCGACCTTTCCGTTCGAATAGTCTGCAGGTAATGGACTACGCTGCAACTCAAGACGTAGTGTCGCTGGTGGTTGAGCTTCTCCCCCGAGAGTAGGGTGGAATCAGATAGTACAGCACTCCGTGGGCGAGACCAGCACAAATAGGCGCCACCCATTGTACCCAGTGATAAGATGCAAAGTGGGAGCCAACCATTGCTCCAAAGCATCGAGCAGGGTTACCAGCTTTAAATGATTAGAGTCACTAACACATCGGCCAGGAATGTGATTTGAAAACTCACAGAATCCGGTATATCCCTCGCGACTAAAGCCGCTCACAAAAGTGCACGTTGCCAAAGTTAGACCGACAAAGATAGGGCCCAAGGCGGGACCGAACACATCGCGCTGTCGAGGATCCAATCCGACGCCGAATGCGGTAAATATCAGAGCGAAGCAAGTGGTGAATTCTATCGCGAATGCGTTTCCAGACGAGACTATGGTAGAATCCATGTGACAACCGGGTACGATAAACTGTAAAGACGTGTCAGTACCAATTTCTGGGCCTCTGGATAAATAATTTGGAGACGGACGGATCGTGTATCAAAGCTTGCTCTCAGTAACAAACCTGCCAATGTGCCCCCGAGTATCTGAAACGCGACATATAGGATGCATCTTGGTAACGTGGCCAAGCGTGCGAAAAATGTAGCGATAGTGATAGTAGGATTAAGATGAGCACCAGATACAGGACCAGTGGCGAAGATCAGCAATGGCAGGACTAGGACTGCCGTCAATCCACCGAGGAGACTAGGTACCAGTGCACCAGTCGCGAAGGCACTTTTCCCAGTCAGCACAAGCACTGGAAGTCGCAGGAAAATTGGACCAAATTACTTCACTGCCTTTCCTAACCCCACACCAATGAAGCAGGTCAGGTACACCAGCAAGAAAGTGCCTAATGAAGTAAGAATGCAAGTCGCTCAGATGCTCGTATAGATAGGCGCACGGACCCACTGCTTCGATAGTCGCGGCCTTCCAGAGCTCCGGCTGGAAGAAATGCCGGAGAGACAGGGCATCTCGCCACGGAATCCAAGGAGCTGCATCAGGGAACTTCTGTAATAATTCAATCTGTGTGCAATTGTTCTGATCCAGGGAGAACTCTTGATTGGCACCAATGCGACCAGCGAATGGGACTATGTTGGTTGGCGCGGGTAAGACCTTGCGGCGATCGCTGTCACTTTTCCAAAATTTGGCATGAGGGAGCATGGTGATGCATTGACAGGGTAAGGAGCACTGGGAGAGAAGAGAGGGAAAAAATATACAGAGTAGACAGCTTCAGAATTGACAAGAAGGAAATGGTCTAGACAATCAGAGCGATACCATTAACCCAATCCGGGTTAGTTCTGACCAAGCATTTTGTCAGTTTGCACTGTTTGCATTTGGCTCTTTTCTCTCATCCGAAGTGCTCAATCCCATTGGCTCGCAGACTCGGATATCATCGAAAGGGCCATGCCGATATCGTGTGTGGTCTAGTCGTCATCGCGCTAATTGACTTTGCTCTGTTTGCTTGTATTGGGCTGCCATGTTTTTGCTGACAACAGACAATTTGATATGAAACAAAAATTGCCAAGTACAAAAACAAACTAAGGTTGAAGGGGAGAGCACTTGGCATCAAGGGCATGGTATGCAAGGGACTGACGGGGCATCGATGGCCTCCACCCGGTCAATGCTCCAGGGCTCAATGTGGCCTGATTTTGGCCTGATTTTGGCCTAGCTTTGAGTGGGTTATCCATCTCTGTACAGACGGGGAGTGGTAGTAGTCTGGGTCGAACAGCTTTTCTCTCTCTCACTTTGCTTAGCTCTCCTGATAGATCTTTTATCATTTCGGTCTAACCATGGAAGTCCCTGTTGTATAATTCAGAAGAACCATGGGTTTAAGCTTGGAACCTTGGACTTCGGGAAGATCAACAATTATATATAAATCCACAGATCTATGCACGGATTTGTTCATTTCATTTTGGCAGCGGTAACTATTTGCATATTACATATTGTCACGGGTTTGGATAAACACGCCTGGAAAAGTGATATATATGCACCGCGGGATCAACGTAAATGCCCAGATGTGTCCACAATTGCTCTTGTATCATGTCACTACCCAGGTGGGGCTGCTTGCATTCCAAAGCTGTGGCCTTCTTCTTTAGTCTGATGAGTCACAGTCGAAGTCAACGGAATGTTGCCGAGTAGTATAATCAATTGAAAATTAGATCTTTAAAGTGATGGTTGACTTCCCAGGTGAGTTGAGAAGGGCTCATCAGGTACCCACCTGCCCAATTGGGTAGGTGTAGAGAGGGCTTATGCGCGTGCCTTCCACAGGTCCACGTAGGCAAAAAAAATCAGGTACAACCGGACCCACGATTTAAGTTCTCACATGGATTCATAACCTTTCGCTTTCCAGGATTTTATAGGTGGACCGCGGGAAGGACCTCGAGGCCAGTGGACCGATTTAGACATCCCAAGATTACTCCGTATCTACTCCGTATCGGAAAGTCGGTCTTCAAGAGACACAGCTTTGTTATAACACAATAAATCAGGTACAGCCAACCTGTTCCTCCCCTCCTTCTTCTGGTCTGCGCGCTTTATATTCGGCCACCGCCGCCCTCGCTTCCGCGATCCGCTCTTGTCGCCGTCTTAGCCTGTCTACAGCAAGCTGTTGACTATATTCCCATAACATTCAATATGCTTATCAATGGCAGGTTCTGCCTCAATTGTGAGCTATATATCTGTTAGACCACGTTATCCATTTATACACCTAGGTCACGATCTTACACGATATCCACCTTCGTTTACATACTCACATCCTCTACATGGACGAGGCTCTTCATATTCGACTTTTTCATAGTGGCGGGTGGTATGCTTGAGCAGGATATTACACCCATGGCATAAACATGTGCTAGTGGGTGCAGCCGGCACGTTTAGATGGAGGATAATTCCCATCGGAATTGGTGTCGCTGTGGGGGAAGTCATAGTTGGGTGGTGGTGAGGTGGATAAGGGGTATTTTCTTCTGTGTACGGAGTAAACGTGAAGAGGGAGGTTGTACTTATCACGCACATAAGCCTATGCGGAAGGTAAATATTTTTTCCGGCCAGTATACAGGTCATATAAAGGTACAACTGACCTGTCCAAGACAAAATGTTTGCCCGGACCTCGGGAAAAGTCATCCATGAGTACGGAGTACATATGTTTTGACAGATAGATTGATAGGTAATAGCAGCCTGTGTGCTCGGAATAGTCCCCCGAATACAGAAAAATCGGTCATAGACGGGCTGTAATATACCAGCCAAGAAGAATGCTTTATTGACAGAATACCGAGGTTTGTGTCCACAATATGAAGAATACCGGCGACCAGTTACTATCCACGGTCTCGATCCACACGTATAACCTTGAAATGGAACGCCGGGGAATGGTCATGAAAAAAAAGAACAACCGCCGAGAGCGAATGCATCATCACACATGCAAGGAGAAACCAGTCGTAAACAGACCTATGCCGTCTTCCCGGTAAAGGAAACCAGGGCATGGTAAGATTCGGTCAAAGGCCACAGCGCTTGATAGAAGCCAAAGGCTCCAACAACCAGTAGCGTATAATAGGCAACTGTCCACCCAACACCAAGAGGTCCCTCCTCGGTGTTGTCGTCTTCTTTGTCACGTCTGAAGGAAGGCCCCACAGCGTCACCGGCCTCAACGCGGCCCCAGAAGCGCGGCAGTCCACACCAGTTGCAGAAACTATGCACCACGACCACGGCAAGCAAGGAGCCGGTGCGCAAAAACACAAAGGTCGCATACCATCCGAAGATGGTGGTGTACCCAAACTGAACGAGCGAGCGCACCAGTGCAGCCAGAGCTGGCGTATCCGGATGCGTGAGTCTGAACTCGTAGAAGTGATGGACATGCGCAATGCCAAAGTACAGCGGGGCAATAAACACAATCCGACCCGGTGTTTCATGCGCCAGCAAGTAGAGGGGCACGATCGCCGACCGGAACATGACTTCTTCAGTGAATGGTCCCTGGGAAAATCAGCATGCGGGAATGATCCACAGCAAGTAGAATACATACAGCGACAAAATTCCTCCACCCGATCCAGCCACCGAGACTCTCGGAGAGCTTGGAGCGACGGAACCAGAATCGCCATTCGCCTTCCACAATCCCGCGCTCAAAGAGTGGACCGACGAAGAGGATGGCTGTGAGTAGTAGAGATCGGAAAATCTCCATGACGCCGATGGGCCACCAGCCGAGAAGTCGTACCGCCGCACCGGCGGAGGACCCACCCTCCTGAACGATGAGCCAGAAGACTACAAGAGACGAGGCGATGCAGGAACCTGTCACGGCGCGGATGCGCGCCCTGATGACGGATGGGGCATCGCGGCTGAGGCTTGGCGATGGGCGGGTGGTCGGAGAAAGATAGAATGGGACCACGTAGAGCAGCGTGAGGAGAACCTGGACAAGTTAGGATGAAAACAATCAAGTCAAAACAAACATGGACCCTTTTAGGTTTTTTTTGGAGGACCATGCATGTCTAGGACAAGTCTCTACATACGGAAAGAAATATGACAGTCCGATCTGACAGCGCGGGTTCATCTGAACAGGTCAGCGGGAGTCAATAAATCAAGGTTTGCCCCCTTACCCTGCTTCGAATAAAGGCTCTTGAGACGCGCCATTAGTCCGACGGGAGCCATTGTATCGGCGGGTGGTTGGGAATATTTATGGAGGCAGGAACCAGGAACGCCTTCAGTCTTTGACGTTCCAGATGTTCTTTGTTGCCGTTGGGGCTGTACGGAAACATTGAACAAAGTAGATGGTGATTGGTGGAATGGTGTATAATACCGTATGGTACTGTCAAGTTGCACCGTGGTTGAGATGACAGATATCTAACTTAAATGGGGAATCTTCTACTTCTTTGTTTTTTTCTTCCTTCTCGACTCTTAATATTGTTCTTCTCTTGAATGTCTATTCTTCAATCTGACAGGTAAGTGTGTGTCTCCATCCAGACTGGAACTTCTAGGCCGAACTGGCAAACCGGTGGACCGAGCGTCCGATGTGAGCTCTCTCCCCCTTAATAGCCTATCCTCATTTTAAAATGTGAGTCAATGCGAGGAGATTAAGACATCGTGAGCTTAATTCTCCGACTCCCACGAGTCCTGCAAGAAGCAAACATTGTTATATTGATTGGCAATGAAGACCTTTATTGTATGGGATCACGCCAGGGTCGGGCAGGGCGCTAGAAGAGAAGTACCTGACTTTACCGTTGTCGGACTAGTTCAAGGACAACGCACACAGTCTCCACTGCACAACCTGGATAATGGGAGTTCCCAGGCCGATCTCTTCGATCAAGCATCCGCAGTGAGGGTTAGGCTGGTGTCAGAAGAATTCATGGGTGGGAAGATACCTCGGTAGTTAACGGGGACCGGCAGAATCATATAGTACCCCAGAAACATGAAGAACTTGAACAGAGTCCGGAGTAGAGTCAATTGTCCAGTCAGAGATGATCAGGTTCCTCCAATCTGGACCAATCGTTCACAGCCACAGTCGCAAACTCGAGACCCATGCAGGCTGCATCACCCCCTTTGCGAGTCTGGATGGGGCGGTGATAGGCGCTTCCGGCTGCTCCTCACCGCTGGGCAACAAAATTCCTCCACCCCCTTCTGTCTCACGTTTCTTCCCTCGTTGCTTCCTGTCGTGTGCTTTTTGAAACGCTTTAATGATTGTTTTTCCCTGATTGTCGCTTTTGTCGCTTTTTGTCACTCTTTTCCCATGGCATTGCACGTTTGAAACGTACTAATCCCCCCAGTCTGACGCTTTAGCTCGTCCACATTCTTTTCAATCATTCTCGGCCTATAGATTCTATTCGAATCGATATCCCCAGAATACCACATTCTTTCAATCGACATCTGCGACCCTCGTTCAGGAAAAGAAAAACAATCGTTCCCTTGTTTACCGCCCGTAGGTTCCGCCAACTGCCAACCTACGCGTGTTCAGCCTTTATTATCTTTTATCGCCTTCACTTTTTTTTATCGGATCAATGCTATAGTGTGTGATGTCAGCCTCTCGTTCAACCTCGCCGCCGCGCGCGCGGAGGGCATTGCAAGAGCGAAGTTCCGCCCACACAAATGAAAGATCGCCAACCCGGACCTTACGCATGGTATCGGCAGACCAGGAAGAGGTGGATATGTACACTGCGACGCCATTCCCGACCAAACCCGAACAGATTCTACTGCCGCTTCCCGGCAAAGGCCAACAGCAGTACATCTCAGACACTGGTTTCAGCTACTCAGATCACATTGGACCGTCATCGTCAACATATTCGTCGCCCACGTTCAGCCAAGGTACTCCCACCAGCCCGAGGGACTTTTCGATCGGAGAGGGATGGGACAGGTCGTCCACCGTGGACGCCGGCAACTCGCCGCCGGCGATGTGGGACGAAGACCCAAGTTCAAGCAAGTCGTCGCTGCCGGATCTGCCATCGGGAAAAGCGCCACAGTATGGATTTGAGGGCTCGGAGCCGGAATTCTCAGACGACGACATGGCTGTGCTGCCCACTGCTACGCCAACCATCAAAGCAGTCCTCTCCGAAGCTTCCATGTCGCCCAAGTCCTCCGACGAGTCAATTGCCGCTTACTCCAGCCCGAACATCGAACAGATCGGAGCTCCGTCTAGTCCCAACTTCGTGATGCTGGATAACTCGAGTATGCACTTCCCTCGCCCACCGACTGCATCCTCTGAGACAGAGCCGCGAACGAATTCGATTTCCTCGTTCAACTCAGGGGGCACTGTTGTGAGACACTCTGGCGCTACTCCCTGGTTCCAGACAACGTTCCAGACAGTCTCATCCGAGCGATTGAGCTACCGTACCCCGTCTTTCCGATCTAGCCCACCTGTTCAGTCTGTGGCCTCCTTCAGGTCATCATCGCGTGCTCCCTCTGGGACTCGTTCGCGCTCCGGGACAGCTTCCTCGCGCAGCCTCCGTTCCGCGTCTGACCTGCAGGCTGCCATTGACAGCGGTGTGCCAATCCAGTACCCCCGTATTCGTGCGCCCTCAGCAAGCTCCCGCGCCGATACCTCTTCATCGGGAGAGCGCGACTTCTCACCCGGCCCAGCTTCTGGTCGCTGCAACCCTCACCTAGCATCCGGCCGCTGGAACCCTCACTTGTCAACCGTTTCATCCAACTGGTCCTCTGATGAGCTGGCCAACCTGTCCGCCCAAGCTGATTCACAGGAAGGCTCAGAGGGTTCCATGGCAGAGGTGACGCCCCCGCCAGCCGCCGCTCTCAAGAAGGAAGACACCCGATCCTCAGTCTGGCTCGTCGACAGCTCCAATGACAGCGACGATGAGCGTCTCGATAGTCTCACCAAGCTGCCATCCCGTCCAAACTTTGCCCAAAGCCTTTCATCCGGTTCCAAGCGCAGCAACAGCACCCGCAGTACTCGCCCAGGCACAGGAACCAGCACAATCTTGAACATCCTTCCCACCTGGGCCAAGGTGTACTACCTGCACGAACCAATGGCGTTTAACCCTGCCTTGACGATAATTGATGGCAGCCGACCGCCATCTGCCCGGGCACCTTCGACAAAAACACCTTCGACCCGAGCACCTTCAGTCCGCGCACCATCGGTCCGCACACCGTCAAGCCGTGATGGTACCTCCAACTCGAGCGTCTTCAGTCTCGTTCCAGGGCCCCTGAACATCTTCCGCCCTCGTACGCCTGAACGGGTTGAGCCTGCCCAACGTCCAGTGTCACCCCCGCGTGAACAACCTCGTCTCGAGAACGACCCACGCGATCCTCGCGCTCACTGGGTGCCCTCCCCGGAGTCCTCTGACGGCGGATTCAGTGGCACCAACCACCGTCTCCACCACAGCTGGTCTCCACACTTGCTTCCCGACCGACGCGTCCTCCAACACGCCAAGTCAGGGTGGCGGGCGCCTTCGCTGGACTCACGCAGCGAGCCGATGTTCGGCCGTCGCAATGTCCAAGTGTACTCGTTCTGCATTGGCTTCATCTTCCCGCTCGCGTGGTGCGTCGCAGCATTCCTGCCTCTTCCACCCGCCCCGAAGATGTCGCCCGAGATGGCAGAGGGTGGCTCTGAGTCTGATGTTGAGGCTGCGCTCGAGATGCAGTGCATGAACCTCCAACAGCGTCGACATGAAAATGCTCGCTGGTGGAGGAACCTCAACCGATGGATGATCTCACTTGGTGTGGTCATCATCGTCATCATTGTTACGCTTGCTGTTATTGGTACTACGACAGGGTTCTAGGTTTTTGTTTTTTTGCGGTTGCAGCTTCTGCTGCCTTGACGATCTTTCACACGCTTTCACGACTCCGATTTTCTTATTTTTCCTATTTCTCACTTTCTCACTTTCTTTTTTCCGGGCTTGACCCTTCACCAGTCGACTGGTATTTCATCCTCGCTTCATCCGCCGATGCTGCGAGCAATTCCCTTGCTGCGCTTGATCTTTGATTCCCCCCTTGCTCTTCTCCCCTTCATTGTGCTGTCGCATAATTCCTTTCCTCTCCGCCCCTCAAATCTTCTCTTCTTCGTTTCACTGCACATCTTCAACGACACGACACGATTCAACGCACATAATATCCCTTTCTGTTTTACATTTTTCGCACCTCGATTCTTGCGTGGGATAGTGTTTGTTTTTTGCATGGCGACTTGACTTTTTTGCATTGTTGGCTGTCCGTGTAATGGATATACGCCCCGGCCGTCACTTGGTTGCATCTATGTTTTTCGGCTCCGTATCGGTTCTTTCGAATTTGGTTCGGGCTTTTATCTCATCTCTTAAGTACACTCCTGTGTAATATCATACTTTGATCTCAAATTATCTGACTTGACTATGTCTGGGCTTTTTAGCGCTTACCAGGCATAGGATGTTCGTTTATTAATATGATTATTGTTTTCCATCCATTACTTCTCCATTACATTTGCCTTTCACGTCTCGCACATTGACCGAGCGATGTGCACAATGCAATACACGGCGAAGTGTGGGTCTAACCACCCTCGGCGAATATCAAACGCTGCGCCATTGACACCCAATCCGAGAGTCGAGCGACTAGCAAGGCGTCTCATCGTCTCATCGTCTCATCCACCATCTTTTTGGCCGTGTCATTGGTGTTGGAGCACTGCGAGACCCTCAGCGTTCTCAAAATCTATGATCGGTCAATTCACATCCCGCACTCTTCAGGTCTCATTTGGGACTGGTTGAACAATGATCCTAGGTTACATTAATCGGTACATTAATCTCAACAGTTGGTACGTGGTTTCGACTCTGCGCTAGTGCCTGCCGAGCCCCCAATCTATCAGTTGCTCGCGCCTGGATGGTCTCTTTCCCCCGTTGAGGTAGATATAACCGAATAGAAAACAACTGCCACTCAAAATTCGTCCTTGGGGCTAGAATTGCTTGCCCACAATCCTCTCCGTTGAGGGAGATGTCGACTCGCACAATCTCCTCAGCGCCCCATGTGCGCCCCCATACTTCAACATGACAAGGGCAATCAAACACCTCCTGCGGACGAGGTCGTACGATCATCGCATTGGGCTGGGCTTTCCAAACAGGCCGGGTTTGCACCCCATTCACATCTTCAGGATCCAACTCATTATAGAAAACGGTGGTGAATGGCCCTTGAGCCCTTGTCGCCTGCAACGACAAGCGACATAACCACTTGGTAGAATTTGTCCCAAACCACCCCGGAACAACCAGCCTCACTGGCCCACCACGCTCTTTACTCAGTGGCTGGCCATTCATCTCATAAGCCACTAACACTTCTGGAGAGAGTGCTTTCTCCATAGGCAGATCCTTTCGATACCTGTCCGCAGCCACTCCGGCAAAAACCCCCGAGTCTAGTCCGTCAGACCAAACGTACGAGGCTTGCGGGTGTGGTCGTGCATTCGCGAGAAGGTCGCGCAGGGGAACACCGGTCCACTCGACATTCCCGATTCTCCACACATTTTTGGTGGGTGCTACAAGTGGACTCCCATAGCACTCATGGAAGGATGTGACCGATACAGACGCCATTTGGCATAACTGGTCCAAATTAACGCCAAAGGGGCGCTCGACGAGACCGTCAATGATGAGCCTCCACTGACTTGTATCCACAACCGCCGCTCCCATGTGGATTGTTTGGAATAGATGTGCCTCGTCTGTGACATCCTCCTCAAGCTCATGAGGTTTGGGTGGATGTCGAATGAAGAAACCTTGTGGTTGAACCGCGACTAGAGCTCCGCGCTCTGAATTCGGAATGTATGTTTGATCGAGGAAGTCGATGGGATGGCGTTTGTCGGCCATTATATGGAAGACATTGAGCACAGGTGAAAACAAAGCCGGAAAGAAAACTTGAAATGTCCCAACTCACCCCGCACGATCCGTTCATGCGCAACAGTGTGAAGTTGCCTTTCATCGCTGGATCCGCTATTTCCGCAGCAGCCGCGCGCCTTCTGGGAACATCCGCAATTGAGACCAGAGCTCGATCTAAACACAAACCTGCAACAAAACGCACCCGGTAGCACCTCTTGCCTGGATAAACCAAAAAAAATAGCATAATGGACAGTCTTTCTACACGAGGCCAAAGCTTCGTGGCACAAAAGCCGACTTTCTTCGACGTCCTGAGTGACCTCTGGGATCCCAAATCCAATCCCAATGGAATTCTTAATATCGGACTGGCGGAAAACGTGAAGATCTCTCCTCTCAGAGATACTGATACTATTGCTGATTCAATTTCAGACTTTGATGCACACCGAAATGAAGGAATTTATCAACGCCAATGTAAATTCTGAGATCCTGGTGCTCCCTCGAAGTATGACACTAACTCCATAGGCACACATCACCACTCATGCACTTACCTATGGAGACGGCTTCAGCGGCTCGCAAAGACTGAAAGAGGCTATTTGTCACTTCCTCAACAATCAATTTTCTCCAGCTGCACCACTCGATTCCACCCACATAACGATCACGTCTGGTGTCAGCAATGCAATTGAATGTTGTGCCTGGGCTTTGGCCGATGCTGGTGATTATGTGCTCGTCGGGCGACCGTATTTCAACGCATTCAAGTCCACTCTTGGAACGCGACCTGGGTAAGGGATATTCCACGGTTTCGGTCGGCTCAAGGCTAAATCTTGCCTAGAGTTAAGCTCCTTGAGGTCTCTTTTGGAACAATGGATCCATTCAGCCTAGAGGCTGTTCAGAGATATGAGGAGGCATACGCCGCAGCAAAGAGCCAAGCTCGCAACGTCAGAGCGCTTATATTGTGTTCACCACATAATCCACTTGGTTTGTTTCCGTCTATGGATCCTGTCAATATGCCGTCGGCTAATTCCAGGATTTACCACAGGCCGGTGCTATCCCAGACATGTCCTCCAAGAGTACATGAAGTTTTGCCACAGACATGGACTGCATCTTATTTCCGACGAGATCTATGCCTTGACGGTTTGGGAAAACCCGCGTCTCAAAGAAGCACCTGGCTTTCAGTCTATACTTTCAATGACCAATGAGTCGTTGATGGATCCGAGTATGGTACACGCTGTATGGGGCTTAAGTAAAGTGCGTTGATCCTTTCGCGTTTGCTTGACGAATATCTGACGTTCTGCTAGGACTTCGGCGCAACCGGTTTGCGGATCGGCTGCTTGATCAGTCAGGCAAACATGCCTCTCTTAGATGCGGCTGATGGTATCTCGTAAGTCTGAATATTGCTACCTTTAAATGAATCGCGTACTGATTATCACACCAGTTTGTACAATATGCCTTCAAGTCTTGCAGATCAAGTTGCCGCATCACTTTTGAAAGATGATGAGTTCGTGGGAAATTATACAATGACCAACAGGAGACGCTTGGCAGACAGCTACTTGTTTGCAACCGACTTTTTGAAAACCCATGGCATTCCTTACCTGGAGTCCAATGCGGCACTGTTTATTTGGATCAACCTTGGATCTGTATTTCAAGATGGCTTGGGTACAGATGAAGAGATCTTGTTGAAGCTTCGAAAAGAAAAGGTATACATTGCCAGAGGAACAATCTATGCATCGGAAGAAGCTGGGTGGTTTCGAATGGTATTTGCGCACCCAAAAGATGTGCTAGAGGAAGGACTAAACAGAATGCTTCGAGCGATCAAGCCTTAGATGCAAAATCTTACAAGACGTAAGACTGATATAGCAAAGCTTAGAAGTCGATCAATTGCCGTGTTGCTTCCAAGGTTATGTCATTGCTGATCAACACCCAACGCGGGGTTGCAGCAGCTAGAGTCGCTTCCAATACTTCATACTCTGTATAACGGTTGCTTCCAAATTTATTATTACCCATATTCTAGCGACGTATGTGTCGATCTAGTATCCTGCGAGGGACCATTACCTACAAAATGTGCGCAATTAGATTGAGAAACCACTGAAATTCTTTCTTCAAAACGATAAGGATACAGTGGCGATGATTTCTTCGATTCCCATCAATTTTCCAGCAGCATCCCCATTGATCCTTCGGCTCGCTATCCCACTTCCATCGCACAACCTTGGAATTCCCGAAGATCTGGGAAGCCGATTTTAACCAGCTTTCACTATTGCCGAAGCCTTTTTGCTGGCTTCACTTTCCTCGTAACTTGGCGGTGCAATGATCATGTCAAAAGGGGTTTCCCGGCTGTTCGCAAAAATGCCAAAAATTGACAGAGCGCTGATCCGAAACGAACGGTAACCCCGTTCACCGAGCATGTAAAGCTTTTTCAAGTCTGCTTTCTGCGACTCGGAGAACTGAGAGCCGCGAGCCTTCGCACAGCATCCACATTCTAGGGTACAATGCCCTTTACCAAGACTGCGAGATGCATCGATCTTGCGATTCAAGCAGCAGCCACATTTTCGAGCACAACATCCCTGCTGACCTGCACAGTCCTTGACCAGTTCACTGTGCATATACCATTGGGGATTCGATCTCCATAGCTCGAATGCTCGTTCTTGGCCGCTCGGCTCGAGGTTTGATCGATAGAACCACCATTCCCGAGCTAAGATTTGATATTCAGTACTCAGAAATTCAAGCCGCTTTGTTGTAGCTGAATCGCAGCCCAGCTCTTCTCTGATGGCAATCTCCTCTTGGACAACTTCTCGAAGTTCTTGCTCGGTGTTGAGAAGGTCATCCGAGTAATCGGCAAGATCTGGACAGTCGCAAAAAGATTTGCAGACTGCGTAGATCGAAATCTCTGAAGAGCATTGATCCCCCCGCCCCTCTCCAGGTCTAGTTCAGTTTTTAATTTATCACCCGGCATCATATGTTGATTGTTGAGCTGTTCTTTAGGTGTTTTGGTATTCGAAGGTGCTGGCATCTCACCGTTGGGCGAGGAGCGTGCGGCGGTAGATGAGACGGGCGACATAGTTGCAGGTGCAGAACTTTCAGCAAAAGTAGGCAGGAATGAACTCTTCTACTTATAGGGGCGCGATGAGTTAACCGAAAATAGTCCCAAGGTTTGCAACCGACACTCAATAAGGTGTATCTTCCCGCTCATCTCCTTATTGGTTCAATTCAGGCAAACCTTGAGGGCATCCAGGGTTCCATGAGAATTATTCCACAGTAGAGAGAATGCTGAATGGGTCTACCTCTCACGTTTCACTATTTGAACCAACTTATCAACATGCTACCTCCTTCCAAGGTTCACTTTCCGTGAGTGCATGGGGAATCTAATTCAACAGATGTCAGCAACAATTAGCACTAGAGCACTGGAGTCCTGGAGGTGATCTCTGATTAGTAATGTGCTCGAATGGGACCTTCCACAGAATGATCTGTGCCTTCCGTATCACCACTGTCAGGTGTTCCAACCGCAGAAATGTTACCAATAAATTTAGGCCATGAAGGATTTTAGAAAGCTGTAGTTGTCATCGATTCTAATTCTCAACGTTAAGGTCTTGCCCCATCTCGGGCCGGGCCATTCGCGGCCAAGGAGGCCCACCCTTCTCAATGAAATCGGAGGCTGAATGGGACTAGTCTCTTCATGTTGGAGGTCAGGTGGTCTGGGCGGTCAGGTGACCCTGTTGCGACAGGGTAGACCGGTAGATAGATCGCGGAGCTCTCTCTCTCTCTCCTCTCTTCTCTTTTTCCTCGTCCGTCTCTTTTCTAGCGAATCGATCTACAGATATCCGCTACGCTTTATCCTCGTAGATCTGCTCGCTATCACTTCATAACCCCTTTTACATGCACCCGAAGGAGTGCGATGGCTGAGAGATATACAAATAGCTCTATGAAATGGAAGTCGGTCGTGATTGCCTGTGTATGTTTTTGTTCCAGGGGTTGTGTGTGATGTCAAATTGGGGTAAGCCCCGGCCTCGCTAACGACAGACTAGCCCCTTTTCCATTTGGGCAGCAAATTCATCTTTCCAGTGAACCGATATTTTCCAAGGTTACGGAGTAGACTTCAACACTTGATATGTCAACATAGCTTGTTTTGGTTCATCCCGTTTGATGCTCGGCTGGGCATTGGATCATTCACCTTCAAATGGAATATGGTCAGCCACATTGGCGGAGATTGAAACTATTTACGCTATCCAAAGCACGGAGGGGGCCGTGATTAGTGCACTTTTTTGATTGAAACAAAAAAAGAAAAACAAAAGACGGGAACATCCATCGATGTTCTGGCCAATGATAGGAACGTGCAGACTCAACAGGCCATCGCGCGCCGCCCTTCGCTTAAAGATCAGACGAGGTGTCCACAGGTCTCACGCGACGACTGGCCGGAGCGAACATATGAGATGAGCATACTACTCCAAATGGACTTAAGCACTACCCCGTAGTCCACCGTGCCCGGTCAATTCCCCTTATTAAAAATCTCAAATAACACCCTATATTAATACATGGCCATCGGGTCTCGGTAGATCAAGTTTTTCTTGGCCCCCAGCCTCTGGGGAAGTTAAAAGGTCAAATCATGCGCTCGGGGGTTGAACATTTCTAATCACACGTTGGCTCTGCCCCGGATTGCGAAATTCCTAAATTTGAAGCATGCGTTTTTCATGTATTATTGGGGGTTTGTTGACCATCAGTAGTGTCGCCCTGGCCACCACAATCGAATCAGATAATTTCGATGTCGCCAGTGCATTGCAAGATCTGAATGTGAAGGTTACCGAGATTCCGGCGTTGAAATCATTCCCCGAGGATCAATCGGAATGGCGAAAGGATGGCTGTTCCGTCGCTGTAAGTTATTTGCGTCTTCCTTTGCTTGGTCGAGATAATTCCGACCGTTGATTCACCTTCGGCTGACCACGCCTTTAATAGTGCTCCAGCTTGAAGTCTCTCTTTGGTTCACAAGTCTCAACACAAAGCAGTACTGGATACAGCAACTTCACCGATTCCTTCTGGTCTGTCCAACAAGAAGAGGTTCAGCCGTATTGCATCTTCCGGCCTACTGTGAACACTGAGGTCAGCGTCGCTGTCTTGCTGTCTCGATTTACTGGCTGTAAGTTTGCTGCCAGAAGTGGTGGCCATGCTGCCTTTGCAGGCGCTTCGAGCCGGCCGGGTGGTATTAGCATCTGGTTCAAAGACATGAATGAGATCACCTTGAATGAGGATCAATCAGTTGTTTCCATCGGACCCGGAAACAACTGGCTTGCTGTCTACTCCGCCCTTGAGCCGTATGGTCTGGCTGCTGTCGGCGGTCGCGCTGCTAGCATTGGGGTCGGTGGTTTTGTCCTCGGTGGTGGAATTTCCTACCATTCCAACCTGTACGGATGGTCTTGCGACAATGTTGAGAGTTTTGAGGTGGGACTTCCGCGATTATAGATGTTCTGATCATACCCAACTAACAAAAAAATATCAGGTCGTTACTGCCAGCGGTTCAATTCTCACTGTCAGCGAGAATTCATCTCCGGACTTGTATTGGGCTTTGCGAGGTGGTGGCAACAACTTCGGTCTTGTCACCAAATACAACCTCTATACAATTCCCGCACCTCAGATGTACGGCGGCACAAGAACCTACTTAGAGACCGAGTTCCCAAATGTTGTGAATGCGTGGACGAACGTGGTAAATAATGCCAGCGTGGATGGTCATGCTCAGGGTTGGGTTGCATTCACAAAGTATCAAGGAACGAATATCGCCTCTGCCGAGTTGGCTTACACCAAAAATGACTCCAATCCCGAGATCTTCAAGCAATACCGAAGTATTCCCGCAATCTCCGACACTTCAAGCTCAAAGTCACTCGTGGAGTATGTGAAGTACGTTGAGACCGAGAACCCATTCGGCCTTCGGGAGGTGTATTGGCCAATTACTGTCCAACTGAACGAGAATTTCGCAAAGTGGGTGGTCGGAACTTTCTACTCGATGGTTCCTCGGGTAGCGAATGTTACCGGCGTGCAGCCAGTCATCGTGTACCAAGGAATCACCGAGCCAATGCTAAAGAACATGGCCAACAACGGTGGTAATGCACTTGGCCTCGATGCCTCCAATGGGCCACTTCATCTCATGCACATTTCTTGCTGGTGGAGTAACGAATCCGATGACCAGACGATTTATGCATTCATCAACAGCTTTTGGAAGAAGGTCATTGCACATGCCAAGGATGTTGGCGTCTACAACGAGTATATCTATATGAACTACGCGAGTATGTTCCAGGATCCTATTTCGGGATATGGCTCTTCCAATAAGGCCACACTTAGGAAAATTGCCAAGAGATATGATCCTAAGCAGGTCTACCAAAACCTCCAGCCTGGATACTTCAAGCTCCATGGCCCTCCCGCGGTTGGATCGTTTGATTCTTGAAGAATTCGATATTTGACATGTGCGACAATAGGTGATGTGCATGTCGTGCTGTATAGCTTCAAAGTGTTTATATACAATACCTAGAGGATAGATGGAATTTTGAAGAATGTTGCTGTTAGCCGCCGAATTCTCCACCCCGGCGCTAGGGGAAGTCAGACTTCAAGCCCCCCCCCGGCGTGTGGGCATCCTTCCCCAAATGTCTGCGACCTTTCACGCTCAAGGCCTCTCGGCACCATCCCAATATTTTGCTCTCTGAATCGATTTCAATCGGTATTTGAGACCATGACAAATGATCAGTTATAAAGAAAACAACCTTTTTTTTTTTTTTTTTTCGCCAAAATTTTCATCAGGTCTTCGCTCAGGGAGTTCTCACATCAATCGATATTTTGGTTCCGACAAGTTACCGCGGACCGAAAGTACTGACTATGCCGAGGCCACCGAGGAGACCGAGAAGACCGCACTTGCTGAGTTTGATGAGTGTGATGCAGATGCCGAGGGCACCGCGCTGATGGCTCCACAAAAATTGGCGACAGTGAAATTGATAAGTTTCTTCCTACTCTGAAGCATGTGGAATTCACACCGTTTTGAGCAAAATGATATCTGAATATTCGATAGCGATGTTCACGACTTCTGTTCCACTGGGCTATATACTGCGCTTCCCCCAGGGACAATACTGGGATCTGTAGCCCTCGGGATCAACAAAAGGGCGCCAGGATGCTCACTGGCCTTTTGTACTCGTTTCTTTTCCAGCCACATCAAAATACCCGCGAATCCAGCAACAGCACATGCAAGACCAACAAAAAGTCCAGTTGTCCAACTCGGACGATTGAACCGATTGAATCCCCACATGCAGACAGCCAAGCATATCTGAAAGAGGGTATTCAGCATATTACCCCATACCACAACATCCATTTTCCACAACGAGGTAGGTGTAAGGTAGTGTGAGGCTTGATCAGAATCCTTGCTACTGCGAGGAAGCAACGACGAGGCCTGCGATTTCAAAAACCAGTTTTGGTGTATCTCAGCTAATCGGTCGAGAGCATTTCGTTGACTCGTTTCCGACCGACCTAATCGCCAACAACACCATTGGTAGAGATCGCGCATACGCCACGGGGCAAGTCCAAATCCAGTCACACAGAACAGTGCATTCAGGATCTGTGAATCGATCTCAATCCAGATGCGACGTGGGGATTCAAGGCTGTCGCAAGTTGGGTGACACATTGCGGGTGCTGCATTGCACATTAGGAGGAAGAGCATTCCACCCCACGCGACAATGTTCAACCCATATATTGTGATGCAGAACCCCAATGGCGTACGCATCCACTGAAAGAATTTGCGACATTTATTTTGCCAGGTATCTTTGCAGATGGTGTTTTCAGTACGTTGAGATGAGGCTTTCTATATCATATATCAGAGAAATTTGAGGGAAGTTCGGTGAGATATAAACCAACCGGATGGCCAAATAAGGAAGACTCGTTACTGCTTCTACCTTCCATTGCTTTGGAGTAAGAAGGTAAGCTTGCACGAAGTGGGTGAATACAGTTCACCTGCAGAGTGGGCTTTCTCCCAATTTAAGGGCATAGGAGAACTGGTCTGCACTAGGGTCTTATCTGATCCACCTGGGCATACATTTGCCACATTTTGTGAGGAAAATCTTTTCACGTCGCTCATGTTGACTGAGAACTGGCATTGTGAATGAATACGAAAATAGCATTGACGCCGTGTGTTGGCAGCCAATCAAATAACCAGGCAGCAGGGATCCACTCGTATCCGTACTAACTTCCCATTTAGGATTTCAGCAAAGTTTTAACTAAACTCGATACATCCATGGATCAGTCTACGCCAATCTTGGATAGCCCTGGAGGTAGATCCCTGGATGCAGGAAATTCATGGATTGATCTGCTATGACATCAATTCTGAATTTGCAGTCTTCTAAATCTACTGGCACTATGTGTATGAATAAATGCGTGTTTCAAGATGACGACCAAGGAACTTCCAAAGTATTTTGAATAGATACCTCACAGTGGTGGATAATTGGAGGAAAAAAAACACTGTATTCAATACGAATGGCTATCTATTCAAAGGACGCTAAGTGGTGTAAGATGAAAATTGATACGCCAGTATGCATGTCAGGGGGCTCTAGAAACATAAACTGAGGAAAAGGAGAATGCATCGAAGGATTGAAGCACTTTGTCTCGAAGTTCGACACCCATATCCAACCTGGCAGACTCAAAGTATCCGCACTTCAGCTGCGCTCTGGCAATAGCTTTGCGTGAATTCGAGCGAAAAGCTGCCTCGATGCTCTTGGTGATTCCCTGGAATGGGTAAGCTACCAGTCCAATCCCCGCTTGAAGATTAGATTCACGTTAGCTAGCTGCACTCTTTGAGTTTCTGGGACTAACAAACCTGAGGGGACTTTAGTAGCAAGCCCAATGGTGCCCTTAGCAAATCCTTTCACGGCACCCAAAGCACCCTCTTCTTTCGCTCCGTTCACTGGTTGAGTAAAGATACCGGTGAACCCATCAGCCATGCCATCGACAAAATTTCTGCCACCAAATATGGCCCCGGATTTCCAGTCTTGGATTGCGTCGTATTCTTTTGGCGTTTCTCCGTATAATCGTGGGACTTGGCGGAATCCCTCGGCCGCGGCATGTGGAATGTCGACCACTACCCCCTTGAAATATGAACCGGTGAACTTACTGAAGCCTTTTATGGTGGCACCTAACATGCTCCCTGCAACGAGGAAGCCATTTTGGTCACGAGGGCTCAAAGCATGCGTGGGACCAGAGCGACTTTCGAGCAACTCTTGGCCGGCGAGTTGCATTGACGATGAAGATGACTCGCCATCGGCGGCATTCCTGGTATATGGGGTGTTGTTCATGGCCTCGGCAGGGGGCCTCGGTGAGCGACTGCGCTTGTAATGTTTATAAGGATCATAAATCATATCTGCAGTCGAGTGCAACATGCTTGACCCAGTGGTTGTGGCAGCGGATATAATTCCACTAATTGGATCCCAGCGACAATTTTCAACCACAATTGGGTTCGGATGGTGTCTACAACAATGTCAGCATGATGACGGGCACCAGGGAGCCCTGATATACTGACAGATCAAGATGTTTTTCATCAATCTTCTGATGCTCTATCAAGAACTGAGCGGCTGCTCTTGACAAGCTCAGGGGCCGTTTGCTCTTTTTATATTTCCAAGTTGCGACCTGTGTGGGGATCAATGCACATCGCATTTTGTCCATGGGAAGATTGCGGTGGAATGATTCCACGGCATTCTCTACTCCCGTTTCGGTGCGCATTTTAAGAGAGATTTTGTGTGCTGCTTCTCTTGCCTGCGGTGTAAGACAAAATTCAATCGCGGCGGAGAGTTGCTGAAAATTCAGAGACGCATATGGAATTGGTTTGGGTCCAGCTCCAGCTCTAAAGATCATGTTTCCCCAGAAGGGCTGACTAGAACAGAAACAAAACTGTGTTAGTATCGGTTTCAGAGCTCACTTCGTCCAACTTGGCAGCAAGAAACTCACTCTCCGAAGAAAGGCACAATCGCAGTGGGTTTACCATTCTTGAGACCGCAGGCAGTGGTTCCAGCGCCGCCATGGTGTACAACTGCCGCAACATGTTGAAAGAGCCATTCGTGTGGACAATCGTCAATGTAATAGATATTGGGGTTCGGGCTTCCAACTAGCCCACTCCAGCCCTTCGAAATAATTGCACGTACACCGGATCGTACAACTGCAATAACGACAGTATCTATCAGCTTTCGGGGATTCTCAACAACAATGCTCCCAAATCCGATGTAGACGGGCGGTGGCCCAGCTTGCAAGAACGCTGTCAATTCGGAAGGCGGGCTGTATGTAAGTGAATCTCGGAAGAAAAAGCCACAGACGTCTGGGATAGATAAGCTTTCACTCTGCAGGAAGCAACCGTGACGGAAACGTACCAATATATGCTGGCCAATCTTTTGGTTTTGGCACGAGTGCAGGGGACCAACAATAGGTGTGGGGCACCTTTAACGCTTCTGGTAGGCTTGGGCCTACTGTAGCTGGTATAGGCTCCAAGTCGATTGAAGTTCGCCATTTATTGATGACATCCCCTAAACTGGATGATCATATATATTAGTCTGCGTGTTCATCACATTTGAGAGAATGGACTTACCCTTGCCACGTCAACCACTCGACAACCCCGTAGGAGACCCAGTTTGCAGTTCGTGGGTCCATAGATGAAGGGTTGAGATTGGCAAGAGGATGTGGAAACGCCTTGGTGCTGCTCCAAGGCATCGTGAACATCAGATGAACGGGAATACCCAATGCCTGTGCACAATGCACATGCGCGAAACTTGGGGGATTCGCAATTATAGCGTCAGCAACAAATGGTTCGTGGGTCAGAGGATCATCCTGTATACAAGATCTCCAGCAGCCATCGAGCATTGTTGCGACCATGGCTTGCTTTCTTTGCACCTCCCCATCGCGCAATGTCTTCATTTGTGGAATCAACCCAGGGTTCTTGACCATGTATGCCATCAGCTCGGCCGGATCGCCGCCTATGGGGTAGAACTCCAAGCCCGATTCGCGTACAAAATTGGCAAAGACATCATGTGTGGCAATGCGGACTCGGTGACCGTGCTTTTGTAGTGCATTCCCCAGTGCAATGAATGGCTGTACGTCCCCTCGACTTCCCACAATCTGAATAACAATATTCAAATTCAGATTAAATGGGGTAGAATGCTTCAAATCATCGATATATTTGGGCGGTGGGTTGTGGAGGTCTTCTTGCTGCAGGTCGATGATCTTGGCGAGCGTTCTCGCGATCTTGGAGTCGAGATTGATGTCTATACGACCATTTGCTGAAAGAGAAGTCTGGAATCAGTGCTTTGTATGCGTCAAATGGTTCCATTGGAGATACCTTGTACATTACCGGATTCTTCGATGAGTCCATTGTCGGACACCAGCGAGTATGGTGGGGGAGCTGCCGATTCCGTGTCCTCCTTTCCAGCTCTTGAGTCTGTTGTGGAACCCATTTTGACCCTCAAGGAAGAGATTGATAGAATAATTCAAGGGAGGAAATTGAAAATCATAACATGGATGGTCTTTCCTATAAGTGGCAAACAAAAGTATGGAAGGTCGCGACTTAGCTCTCGTACCCGTATACCTAGCCGAATTGAGGCTAGCGTCATTCTAAAAAAGAAACAAGATTGGGGCCGTGCATACGCGGTTAACCCCCTTTCGGATATCGATCCAAACTTTCCACGCTCTCGTCCCCGAAAAGTGGCTTGGGGGAAACGAAGTGAAAAATGAAAAATGAAAAGTGCAAATAAAATGACAAATGACAATGGATCTCAGGGGAAAGATATCAGCGACAAAAACCTATCACCATTTTTATTTCTCCATCGAATATTTTCGATTTGTGTAATAGCCAGCCTTGTGGTTTTGTCACCGTAGGCACCGCTCACAAGATCCTCGCAAGTCTCCATCTTTCGGCCTCAGTCGAGTTTTAGAGTATACCATACTGTCTTGTTGATTCTGGCACCACGTGCCCTCACTACCAGCGCCAATGTTTGAAAATCCTTCGTCTCCCTCGAATTCCTCGTTGCCGATCCCCAAAGACCATGGAGAACTTAACAAACGCAGGCTTCTCTTGATCTATATACACGGTTTCATGGGATCCGAAGCAAGCTTTTTGAGGTTTCCAGCCCACGTTCACCAAGCTCTCATGATCTTGTTGGGGACAACCCACATCATATACACCCGAATCTACCCCCAATACAAATGTCGCGGCGAGATGAAAGATGCAATTGAGCAGTTCAGCACCTGGTGAGTTTGACTTCAACATCACCAAAAATACCACTAAGAGACCTTTCTTCAAGGCTGTCGCCACATGAAGCAGATGATCTCGATGTAATTCTGCTCGGACATTCTATTGGCGGCGCTCTTGCTGCTGGGGTGATGCTTCTGCCAGGTTTGGCTAATACCTGCCACCACTCGAAGAAACATCGCATTTTGGGATTGGTCAACTTCGATGTACCATTCCTTGGCCTTCATCCGCGCGTCATTTTCTCCGGCATCCGGAGTTTGTTTCGGAGAACTGAGGACGTGAATGGTGCTGTTCCAGACAAGAGTGGAGGACTAGAGGAAATGGATCCCTCGCTATTTCCTATCGTCACGAACCCTAATTTCGACCCTTGTTTTGGAAATGACGTACGACTACCAAAGCACCGTCGTCTCCAGAGAGCATTGCGCTTTCTTCAAAAAAACATCTACCATCTTCCGAGCTCAATTTTCCACAGTTTGATGTCGTTTTACAAGTTTCCGGGATATCTCAACAGATGGCCGCATCTTCGTCGTCAATACAAAGAGATGATGAGTTTGGAAGGGGCAGAAAATGGGGTTGATCGAGTTCGATTCGTGAACTATTACACAGAAAGCAATGGCCGCAGAATCGGGTCGCAAAGCCCAAGGTCCCACAGGCCATTTGACTCCGGGGATGGACATAAAAACAACGTCGACTGTTTCTATAACGCGAAATCATCATCTTCGATCACCATTTTGACTGACCCTTCCGAGCATCCAATGGGACATGCAGTGACTACTGGGTCAACAGACTCAAGAGGGAACCCCGAACGTGAAGTCAAGATGGACCAGAGAAAATCTCGATCATTCGTTCTAAAGCCGTCACATCACTGGAAAGACGGCGAAAATTCACTTTGGAAGCCCATACCGATGAATGGCATGGATGAGGTAAAAGCACATCAATCCATGTTTCTTCCAGGCACCAATGAGTACGAAAAGCTGGTTGGTGATACCGTGGGTATCATTGAAAACTGGGTGCAGGATGACATGAGGGCGAGGGTGCTAGGAATGGAAGAGACGGCATCTTCATCCAGGCAAACCTTGAATGGTCAATAACATTTGAAGTGGTTGATTTAATAGAACAAGATTTCGTTTTCCCAAACAATGTCCTCATCTTTCGAGCATCGTTCATTTCGGGATATGCTATACGACAGTTGAATTTTGGAGCCTTCCGATATCTCCTTCACATCTATGCCCTGGACACGAGCGACAGCTGGTATAATATCTCCCTGCTCCACTCCATTCGACTCTATTTGGATCACTCTATGGAGCGCCAACATTGCCGCAGAGACCCAGGGTGTATCAGCTTTGCAGGAATCCAACAGGGAAACGATCTCATCCCTGACCAAGTAGTCTCGGCACTTCACCCCACACCAAAAAAGAGCAGCTGCAATGGTTTCTTTGATATAGCAGAATGTAGCCGGCTGTTCATTCGAATCATCGCGTAGCATACTCTTGCACACCAGGACGACGTGTTGGAAAGACTTCAGATATTCATCAAATAGGCTCTCGGTTGGCTCCGGACTACTGTCCACAGACATCCTGAGATACATGATCAAAGTATATAGGTCGAACAAGGCAAGCAAATCCCGATGCATTGGTGAGGTTACTCCGGCACTCAGGAGGTCGCCCCGCCAAAGTCGCATCTTACTCATGATCATGAGCGTGCTATGGGGCATTGCCGAGCCCGCGGATTTGATCATGAAGCCTGCTTCTGGGTGATTTTCCACCATTTGCCCACGAAGTACCATCATGTAAGAGCGATGTCTTTCCAGCTCGTCAGCCTTCGCAGCATATACCCTGATTTTATCTTCATCAGATTCAAGGGGATTGAAAGGCTCATCATTGTTGAACTCTTTTGGATCCGCAGAAATAGAAAACGCGATATGAAGTCGAGAGAAGGAGTATTTGAGGGCTTTCCAATTAGAGCTTCCCCCATAATCGATAGCTTCCCATTCTTTGAATAGGTTATAGCCAGACAACAAATGGCAACGAGCGGCAACTATGTCGCCTTGTATAAGAGCCAGTAACATCAAGAGAATGCAGGTGACAAGAACCGTCTCTATATGTACCCGACTCGATTTATGGCGAGTGAGATGTTCACGAAGACAAGCTATCGACTTGTGCGCATGCCCGAGAGGCAGAAGATTTTCTCGATTCTCACCATATTCCATTCCACCCGTTTCAAATTGACATTGCCACGCACTCATTGCTATCACGGCATGCCGAATCGCAGGCTGTCCCTCGCACATCTGAAGCACCAAATAGCTCCAAAACTCATCTTCGAAGTATCCAGAAAACTGAACTGCGGTGCGTTTGCGAAAATGATTCAAGTACCAGCGGTCATTCCAGGATAATTCTGCCGGACTGGAGTCGATAGTATAAATGAAACTCAAAGGCTGGCGTTGCGACTTATAGTGATGCCGGGTTAACGCAGTTTGGGCTGGACTGTCCGTTTGCTGCAGATCACGCCAAGTCCTGGTCCTTTTGTCAAGAACCTGCGCATATCCATCGCATAATCGCCCTGTGTTAATGCAGTTCTGACACGCCGGTTGGGCCTCGTCGCACTTTTTGTGTCGGGCTCTATGAACGGTGAGTTAATGGATCAGGGGCCTCCTTGTAAGCCTGCGTACTTGCACGTGATGCAGCCTGTTCGAACGTTTGAATGCTTTGACCTTGTGTTTCTTTCCTTGATGACTGGGCCCCAGCGAGGATACATGTTAGGCGGGAGTGGCTTCTTGAAAAGCGAGGACGCGACAGACGGCCACGTCTGAATCAGCCCCCACTCTTGGCGGTGTAAATCCAATAGCAATCTGCTGCGTGGCCTACAGCGTAAATACAAGTAGTGTAGGAGGTGGTAATTTATACGGAGTAATAAAAAATAATCTTATACTTCTCTTCTTTTTCGTTTTGATATTCACATATGAGGCCATGTAATGCGATGCGTCCTGTACGCTTCTGGGCTGCTTTCTGGAGATTCTTTTCAGACTACTTACCTTGGAATAGTGATAAATTCCAACTTTCTTTCTCGAGGACATAGTCATTGCCTGTGATGACTTCAACGGAAGATACTGTGTTCCTGATAACAGGCTCATCTATGGCAGAGTTGCACAAAGCAGTGGATCATAGCTGTCGAAGCAAAAAGACCGACCGGGGAAAAGAAAAGAGAGAGAGAGAGAGAGAGAGAGAGTGTGTGTGTGTGAGAGACCTATCTAGCCAAAAGGGGTCATCTTCCCTCCCAACAGGGGAGCCTGTCCCTTCAAGCAGCCACGGGCTATGGGCTCCAACCATACTACAGGCCACATTCAGCTGAACATTTGTAGAACCTCCTCCCGATGCTTCTCAAGATACTCCGTGAACCTCGTCAGGCGAATCGGGTATTTTTCCAGATCCTTGAAGTTGACCTGATACCCAACTTCATTCGCCCATACTTGGCTATGAATCACAGGCTTCCTCGGCCCAAGCTCTTCAACCTCTTTCTCATCATAGAATTGAAGGGAAATATCCTTTCCAGAAACACGGCTCAGCTCCCGCACAATTTCGGCCGGCGTAAGAGATTCCACACCCAAGTCAATCTCATGCATGTCGTATGCCGACGGTTCAATAATCGCAGCAGCCGCAAACTTCCCGACGTCATCGCGATCGAGAATCGTCATTGCAGTGCTAGGCTTATATGCCGTCAGAAAAGTCCGTCGTTGAACCAAATCAGGAAACATGTATGACGCGGTAGGATGGTGGTAATTGTGCATCAAGAATGCGGGTCGAAGAATGGTCCAGTATTCTATCCCAGAGCCTCGCACCATTGACTCGATCTGAGCTTTGTTCTCCCAGTACCAGGCCAGTGGGTATCCAGGTCCCCAGTTCGGAAACTCTTCATGTCTGCCAGTCATTGTTACACTTGAATAGACAATGGTGGTGACTGTCCCGGAAGCAATAGCGGCATCGATGATGTTCTTTGCGTGAACTACCTCCCGTTTAGTGTCGGAAACGGTGGGCAATACATTGAGAAAGACTGCAGTAGCACCTCCCAGCGCAGCCTTCAATGATAACAAATCTTCAAAATCCCCGTGGAACAGATGAGCCCCTAGGCGCTGGAGATCAATTGCGGACTTGGATGACGAATCCCGAACGATGGCATGGACTTTGACTCCTGATTTCAAGAGTTCACGCGCCGTAGCACCGCCTTGGTGGCCAGTAGCTCCTGCGACAAAGGCAACGGTTTGAGACATGATTTCGGTGTTCAAGAGTGTCAGAGATGTGTTGAACAGAGGCGAGAATATTGTATTTTTTAGCAGCCCCCACTGGCGGTAAATGAAAGTCTTTGAAGATGCATGGTTTGTGAAGAATGCAGCGACCTCTTAAATAGCTTTTTGGTCCATCAAATGACATGGATAATCTCCTGAAAATGGAATTCAGCTCGAGGTTATGGGGCCTTTTGTCCGCGCCTCCGGGCGATAAGGAAGAAGGGAGATCCACGATACTCTCCGGGCTTCTTGTTTGGCGGTGTTTGTCCTGTTTTCCAGGCTCGTCCCAGGCGTAGATAGACCTAGACAATGAGAGTCTCTCTCTCTCTCTCTTGTTTTCTCCTCTCTCTTCTACTATATCAACAATAATTGTTTCAGTGATCACGGCTTAGCCAAGACTTTTGGCCCCACCGAAGGGATTTTGGCGAATCATATTTATCTTTTTTTTTTCAGTTACGTTTCAGTACACTTTTTATCATCAGTACTCCATACTCCGTAAAGATTTCACATGTCTGCGGTGCTTCTCTCGTCGATACTTCTTGGCCCACTTATCCCGCGGATGTGCCGAGGCTAGTCTAAATGCGGTAACCAGCTCGACGGGACTTTCACTTAGTCCGGCTTCCGAGATCTGGGCTTACAAACCAGGGACGAATCCCGAGGTCCAGATGCCCCCAGGTCAAACTGGTGGTGACCGTGAGCGACTCCGATGAGATGCTCCTTTTGGTAATCTTCCGCTCGAATACTGAGCTCGGATTAGCTGCATCTATAACATGGCCATGAAACAAAATGGTCTATCGCGGGAAGCCCAGCAGAGCGTGTCTGGAATGCCGAGTTAAAAGAAGAAAGGTATCGAATCTTTACTCTTGCACAAATATTGAAGCTTAACTAATAAGACTTGAGGGGCCAGTGTGACCTTTCTCAACCAACATGCCGTCAGTGCGCTAGGGCCGGTTCGAGATGTGATGGATACCGAGACCAGCACTCCCTCGAGTACCAGGATCAAACAGCGGAGACTCTGGGTAGAAATAGACCCTTTTCTGATGATGGATTGCCCATTCAATCCATTTGCAATACCCGGGCCCTAAGCTGCAACCTATCTCACGAGACTATGAATCGTCAGCCTCAAGAGCCGCTTTCTCATGACCCCTGGATGAAGGTCAAGGTTTCACCAGAACAACACGGTCTGCATTTCTTTTTCCATCATTACCTTGTGAATGTGGCTGGGCAAGCCTCTAGTCATCCTGACTGTCTCGCCACATTATACGCGCGAGCAAGAGAGCCAGGATACCTGGCCAATCTAGCCAGTGCCGTGGGATCAGCTAGTCTAGCCCACCAGCAAAATGCGTCTACTTTGATTCGAGCTGCGAGCCAGTCGTACTCTAATGCTATTCGCGATATCCGCGTTGCTCTAGCGGACCATGCTGAAGCAGCATCTGACCAGATGCTAGTCGCCGTGATGCTCCTAGCCCTGTATGAAGTGAGTCTTTTTACATATTAGAAATCATAACCTTGATACTAACGACCCCCAACCAGACAGTCACTTTGAATTTCGACAATGATCTGAACTCATGGGACAGGCATGTGAATGGCGCTTTGGCATTGGTACAGCTTCGAGGAGTTAGCCAGTTACGAAATAGGATAGGCCGGTCTATATTTCTCAACCTGCGCACTGAAATTGTGAGTCACTCTTGGAACGCCTATGTAATCAGCATCTCTAATTGGGTACTAGCTCATCAACTCTTTGCAACATCGGGTCCAAGTACCATTGAGATTAGTGCATTGGATGGTCGAGGCGCGTCATTACGAAACAGCGCAAGAACCACCCGCTGCTAGACTGGCCATAATCATAGTGCAAGCCTGTCGTGTTTTGGCGTTAGTCAAAGAGGACATGATGAACCAGGCAAAACTACCTCAACTCATTTCTAACTTGTTGTCGGTTGATGATGACTTTGTGGGTTGGTCTGAGAGTCTTCCAGCAGAATATGGATGTGAGACAGTGACAAGTCCAGACCACTCTATTCTCGCGTACCTCGGACGATACGACATATACTCCAGCGCTGATATCGCGCACTCTTGGAATTTGCAGCGCTGTGCGCGCATTGTTATCCGCCAAGCTCTCGTGGAGGCTATAACAATGCACTTGCAAGCACCATCTCCCGTTACATCCTCGGCTTCCTTACCAGCATCACACAGAGACGTACTCCGAATGTTCGATACGGAAATATATGAAAACGCAAGTCATATATGTTACAGCGTGCCGTATGTTCTCCGCTCTTACGGCAAGCCAATCAAACCAGGGACCCTGAGGGCCGCTTATACCGTGCATCTGTTGTGGCCACTTTATATTGCAGGCACAGCGTATACTGCGACCGATGCTCTGCGCGAATGGGTCATTGCGAGGATGGAAATGATTGAAGAAGCCACTGGTATCCAAAGAGCAAGGCTCATGGCCACTCACGTACAACAGCGGGTTTCACCCTCCTATGTAGCATAGGACTTAAATTTTCTGGTGTAACGGGCTGGGGCGAAGATGTCTATAGTGCTTTATTACATCCTTTCACAGTGCTTGCGTGCCAGGAATGGCTCTGAGCGCTCCGTTGCTTTAAACCAACATCATCGACGCAATCCATGGATGATGGATCGGAATGGTTTATATCAACACTGTCCACTGATTGGAAGGCCAGCTGTGGGCCATAGTGTAGTGGCTTATTCCAAGCTTTGTGGTTCTCAGGTGGAGCTCACAATCAGAAAATTTGGCTGAGGGCCGGTTAGCGGTCGCGCTACTACAATTAGAGATCGAAATCATAACCTTGGAAAGACATGCCCTGGACATGCAAACCGGCATTCTATCCATATCCTGGATGTAAATAAATTGCCGTGTGCTGATTTGGCAATGTTTTTCCCAAGGCTCAGGCACCCTGCTGCGATAAATATTGTGGAATACATAAGAGACAGTCTTTTGACTTCCAAGGTTGTTGTGAACTTGCTCAATGCCGTGATGGCTTCAATGGGATTTTTGTAGTTCCTCTAATAAATACATAAACGTCATCAAAATTGTAGTTGTAGGCTCTAGGTCTGTCGGTTGCCACGTCCGATGGCTGAATGTCCGTCAGCGATCGGCACCGACGATCAGGATCGGATCGACGTCAGCACAAGCTAAGGCCCAATAATAGTGAGACACTCTCGTCCTTGGTTTTATCTAAAAGGGAGTCGGGATTACTCCGTACGCCATTGTGATGATTATTTCAGTTGCAGAACCAAGGGAGGAATGTTATACATGGCATAATTGGTTCATACTTTGTATTGAAATTCAGACATTGATGTATGTGAAATCGTGGTGAGTCTTGGTCAATCAAAAAATTCCGAGCTGGCAGAGAGATCAGTTCGAGCCGTATAGATCGCAAGTTCGGTGGAGTCGAGAAATCTCAAGATCGTCACTTTTTTTCACCTTCAACCCACCTTCAACCCACTGTCAATCCACTGTCAACCCACCTCTCAGTCCAATCGTTTCAACCATTCAATCTGTTTGAGATCGCAATGCTTTTACATTTCAGGCGTGATGTCAATCTGGCGCCGGCTTACAATGGTGCTCCACCGAATGCAGATTCTTCGAGCACGAGCCTCATGCGACCTTGTTAAGATGGACCCTAAGCCCCGAAGAAAAATCTTTCTACCTCTCATCAGCCATAATGACAGTCTCCGAAGACTCTGCTCAACCGAAGAGCGTCCCACGCTGGCGTCTGGTGTTTGATCAAGGCTGTGTATCTGCCGACATCGCAAACGACCACTACAATGGCTCAGGCACAGAAGAAGACCCCTTCCAAGTCTCATGGTCGGAAACGGACGAGCGCAATCCCATGAACTTCTCCGAAGTGAGCAAGTGGCTGATCACAATTCTGGTGGGCGTGGCCACCATGGCCGTCGCCCTAGTCTCATCTGCGTACTCCGGTGGTATCAACGAAGTCATCCTCGATTTCCGCATCAGCGAAGAGGTTGCAATTCTGGGAATTTCGCTATTCGTCGTGGGCTTTGCTGTCGGTCCACTTGTCTGGGCCCCACTCAGCGAGCTTTATGGTCGTCGCTATATCATGATCGCTAGCGCGGTAGGCCTCACGGCCTTCACGGCCGGCGCGGCCGGTGCTCAGAATATTTGGTCACTCATCATCCTCCGCTTCTTCGCTGGCACCCTAGGCTCTGCGCCTTTCGCTGTATCTGGTGGAATCATTGCCGACACCTTTCCCAGCGTCAGTCGCGGATTAGCTAGTGGGCTTTATTGCGCTGCCCCCTTCTTGGGTCCCACTCTCGGCCCTATCATCGGTGGATTCCTTTCTGAATCTGCGGGTTGGCGATGGGTGGAGGGTCTCCTAGCCGCGTTTGCAGGGGTGTTGGCAATTATCATGATCTTCGCGTTACCGGAAACCTACGCACCAGTTTTATTGCGCAAGCGCGCTGAGCGTTTGTCTAAACTGTCAGGTCACCTCTACCGGAGTAAGGTCGATATCGAGCAAGGCAAAAAGTCACCGGCCGAAGTCTTGAAGGTTGCTCTCTCCAGACCGTGGGTGCTTCTATTCCGCGAGCCTATCGTGCTTCTGCTTTCGCTCTACCTCGCTATTATTTACGGAATGTAAGCATCATCCTCATCAACATGCCAATATCGTGGCATATGTCTAACCAAAGCAGTCTTTACCTCATGTTCGCAGCATTCCCTATCGTTTTACAAGTGGAACGCGGCTGGAGTGAAGGTCTCGGCGGCCTTGCCTTCCTAGGAATATTGGTTGGCATCATGTTCTCAGTGGTGGCCACATTCCCCTTCTACTTCCGATACAAGAAGAAGGTCCTCTCAACACCAGGTCGCATTTCCCCAGAGGAACGTCTCCCAGACTCATTTTACGGCGCCATCGCACTCCCAATCGGCCTTTTCTGGTTCGCGTGGACAAACTCTCCACACGTGCACTGGATGGCACCTATTGCAGCCGGTGTTCCTTTCGGTTACGGCATGGTGATGGTGTTCCTTCCCGTGTTGAACTATCTGATTGACGCATACACTATTTACGCTGCATCTGTGCTAGCTGCGAACGCTGCGCTGCGGTCGGTCTTCGGTGCAGCTTTCCCGCTCTTCACTACACCCATGTATAAAAACCTAGGCATCCACTGGGCATCGAGTATCCCTGCTTTCCTAGCGCTCGCTTGCGTGCCGATGCCCTTCCTCTTTTACAAATATGGTGCAGGCCTCCGGGCTCGATGCCATTGTGCCGCACAATCCGACGCATTCATGGAGAAGCTCTTCGGGAAGCCCGTCCAGCCCCAAAAGGCTGAGGGGGAAGAGGCGGCTGGTGACTCGGCATAATAGCTTGATTTTCCAGGGCTGAAGCACCCGTGGACGGTGTTGTCAAATTAATTTGCAGAGAAACCCTAATTTCTAATTTTACTTCTATGGTACATCGATCTATTTTTGAGATAGCTTCAGGCGCGTTCCAAGTTCTTTCTTTTCCCATACTTTATCCATGGATGTCACCTCCGACCGGATGGATCCCAAGGTAGTTATTTCATCTTGAATCAAGAGCCCGGGAGAATCTTCTGTGGATTTGGGTTTATTTGACCAACCTCCAGGGCTGAGAGTGCTTGGAAATCGCTATGCTTTCGGGTGGCTTGTGTCCCGCTTTCACCAAAACCCCAAAAGCCTAGGAAGCTTCCAAGGTTTGTATGTGAAATTATTCTTTTGCATCCATAGATGTATCTTTGAAACACCATCATTACACTCCGTGGCTATAGATTATGTGAAATGTTTGATATTTGCGAAATTCATTATGGATCATCTGGGTATTCAGCGAAATGTTCATAATTCGTTCTTATCTCATGTAGTCTTCGTCATCGTTCAAGTCAATCCTGTGATCTTTATTCAGTCGGGGAGCCTGGGGCGATTTGCTTCTTTGACTTTTAAACAGTCAACTTTGGCTCGACCACCTCCAATGCGGTGGGAAGATCCTCTTCATGGCTTGTATGTTTGTAGCCAGCGGTGGGGAATAGTTTGTGCCAATACCGCCAGATCAGGACAGTGGCAATGGTGGTCGGAATGGCAAAAACCCAGTACAGCCAGAATTTACTGGACAACCCCCATCCGTTGTTGTCGCCCGCTTGAAAAAACGACATGCTGAAAATCGACGATATAAACGTCGGCGGCAGGAAGATCAACGTGACAAAAGCGATAGTCTTCATTGCGGAACTGTCGATCTGTGCAGCCCGGCCGATCTCAACAGATGTTCCCGCGTTGTGCTGAGCGACGGTATTGAAGGCAAGTTGAATTTCATTCTGCAGTCGCTTTTCATTCGAGGTTGAGCGGTGTCGGAGATTCGCAATGAAGCCTCGATAGAACTCTAGCTGGGCGCGAAGATCTTGGTCAAATGCGGGATCGTTGTGTTGGGGCTTAGACCCCGTATATTTGAGGTAGTGCATTTGCACAGATTCAATTGTTTGCACTGCAACGTCGAGAGACTCACAGACGTGAATCGCATGGCGGGCGATGTCGTGTAGTCTTCGGTAATCTGGATTTGGAACCGTTCCTGGTTTCGGTACCACCTTTTCAATATCCCTTACTTGGTCGCGAATTAGCCAGACGGCAGCTTCTTGAAGATTCGCCACAGTGTCCAAAAGAATTGGATAAGGCCAATATGGATCACCCAGGAGTGCGGGGTTGAAACCACGCAGCGATGCTGGGACTGTTTCAAGGATGGAAGGGTTGGGATCAAACAACAGAATGAATGTTTGTTTGGTAGCTTCTACCCAGCGTGTGAAAACGTTGAGTTTGGTCCAATAATAATGCATGTTTTTGGGAAGTAGTTTGAATTCAAAGTACACCCACGTATCTATTCTGGTTAGCTGTGACTTGCGTGATGGGGTCCCTAACTCACTAACGCCCGTCACTTGTCCCGCATCTCGGGTTGTTTCACATCCAAAGTAGCCGTTGGATTTCTTGTAGTGTGTTGACCACCATGTATCACGCATCTGGAAGAATTGACTCAAAGCGTGCCGACATCTTTGACAAGTCCGGATCTTGTTTGCCGACGCGATTCTGATAACCCTCGCGTCAGCATGCATGTTAGAAGAGCTGCAGGGCAGGGCTGCCTCACATGACTGAAACTGGTGTATCTCTTGATATGGGAGTCGTGCCCCCAGGTTGTAGGTTTGTGAACTCCTCGGGGTGGACACGGTTTGGCTCCCACACGTCACCTATCTGGTCAGCATTTTCGACTGCGACGATGTGAAATACCCACCTTGACGCCACTGCAGCACCTCTAGACTGGGACAATCGCCGCAAAAGGATTGACTCATCGTTTTTACTTGTGAGTGTTTATATATCGCTTTGACTATGGATGTGAAAAGTAGACAGCATTGATTTAATTAAAACGAGACTCGAGCAAGTGCGCCTTGTACAGCCCCGCAGGCTTAGCGGGCGCTTGAGCTTCATACGGCTAGTCATGCAGATGGTATTTTACCAGGGCGATCTTTGATTCTGATCCTTGGCGAATGCCCGAAGGCTACCTTTTGCCATGGACATTGAAGAAAAAAGAGGATATCAAGATCGCAGCGTAGAAAATCTATTTTCTGTGAGTGCAACTATCAAAATGTGGGTTCGAGGAAGTGTATGGGCAATCGCATGAGCAAAGCTTGCGCTCGACAATACGACGGTGATGGCCTGGAATTTCAAAACCGCCCAATACAAATAACAAACACCAAACGACTTTGAGTGACTGCGAGTGGACAAGAGCTGGTTGGTAGGTTGGGTTTCAGGGCAATAAGAGACCCATTTTATAATACCGTAATCGGTATGGCTAGTGCCAAATCGACGGTAATTTGATTATTTGAGGCTGAAGGAACACAACTTCAGTTGATTACTGCGTATTGGTTGCAGAAATTGAACCCACCGAAAGGTTGAACTTGATCCTCATGAATACTAGTACTGATTTGAAACCGACTGAGCCCAGAAGAGAAACGAAAGGGAAAGGGAAGGGAATTTGCCCGAGTCTGCCCACGCCCATGACGGGCCGTCCCTTGACCCACAGACTCTCCCAGGGCCCAAAGTCGCCCGAAATTTAAGCCTTGTCACTCCACCTGTTTGCTCAGAATGGCGGTCTCAAATCTAACGGCGACCTCCAGTGGCCTCCCAAGCCTAGCTCTTCCAGGCCGACTATAGATCTAATCTTTCACCTTGGAATCTATGCCGCTGTCGTGAACTTATTCTCTGAATCTGGACGAGCCAGGTGTAATTTTGGATTGAGCATTAATATCGCAAAAATAGGGTTGACACATCATATAGCAAGCTCGAGCTGCGCCGTACAACCCATAATAATCCCCACAGACGATGCTTCCTGTTTACCCGTGAAGCCAGTTCATTCAGTATTCGAGATCGAAGTTTTGAAGGTAGACGGGAATTTCAAGTAATTATTGTCTGCATCTAGAGGGGCAAGGGTATTTGAAGATGTACTTAGATATGCCATGATCGTGACTTCGTGCTGACAGTGGCTCATTTGTACGAGCTAAGCTCGTGGACACGCGGATAAGCAACCGAGTCCATCTCCTGCGCCGGAGAAAAATCTTGTCTCCGCGAGCTCATGCCTGCTAAAAATGGCCCTGGTTGATTGAATTGTGCTGCTTTTGTTTGCCGACGTTGCAAACACCAGAATACAATGCCGGCAGCCAAGACTCCCAACACAGGGCCGAGAACGGCACCAGCGATCCACGCCTTGCTTGATTGAACTGGTTTTTCCAATGCCTCCTCTTGAAACGGCGTTGCAGATGCGACTGCCGCAGTAGAGCTAGACATGGCTGTAGCGGTTGCAAAAGAGTTTGATGGAGAAATAGAGGTTGTTATCGATTCTGTAGCTAATGTCAGTTGATGTAAAGTGAGATTCAGATCCAACCAGTACCTGAGCTAGTAGTAGTCGCGGGTAGTTGTCGGAAAACTGTGAATGCTACCCAATAGCCTGCACAGAAGATATTGCTCGCCGAGGGTGTGCCGTATGGGACCGTTTCAAATATTGTCATAGTACGGCATTGATTGCTATAGTCGGACAAAAATGGCCGAGTATTAGTCTTGTACCTGAACTCGGTAGAATGATCAAAGCTTGAAACTCACCAGGTAGCAGTTTGGCCATTATCATATGTGATACTGTTATTTTGACAGGCTGTAGCGTAGGCACAAGATCCTGTTTTTGGACATCCACGAGCGTAGTTTCCGGAAGTAGTCCATGTTTCGGGATCTGTCAATGCTTGTGCTGGTAATCACTGTATCAGCCTGTGGTTCAGGAGATATCAATGTAAACTTTGATACTAAACTCACTTGTATGGGGTCCCATATACCACCCAATGAAGCCAGACTCCTTTTCCAGCGACGTGTCTATTGCGGTTCTCTGAGCGATGACTCCATAGTGTCTCAAATGTAGGCTTAGAAATAGTAGCCAAGGTACGATAGATGTCGAGAGAATGCGAACCATTGAGATTGATGAGCGAGTTTAAATGGTAGCCTTGGAACTAGGAATATCAATATAAAAAGGGGGAGTGCTCGATTGTATTATTTCTGGTGCCCAGATGGTTCACAAGCGCAACTGACTCGCCATATTGCAGGGGTTCAACGCAAACCGAATGGCATAGGCCAATATTCCCACTAGATATGTCGGCGTTCTCTAGATAATGAAGCAATTTTAAGCCGCCAATCAACATGTGCTGCCGGCACAGTGGGCGCCAATCAAAGATGGCGTCCAAGGCCCTAAAATTTATCGGGTCGACGCTAATGAAGCTATCCGAGGCGGACTGTGATCCGATACATGGCGAATAGCGGGTGGAGGTTAGAGGCGTGCGTCGATTCGCCAGGCAAAGAAAACGGCTCAGCCGCCCGCAAACTCCACAGGCGTCTCCTTAGCGCTTTGCTCCTGCTTTCAGGAAGATCTCCGGCGATCGAGGTGATAGCGATTTCTTATTTTTACTTCTTTCATCTCTTCACTGCAAATTCCCCCTTCTGCCTCTTGACCTTTGTTCCATTCTTTTTGTCCCATTCCGCGTCTTTGAGCGAATATATCGGTAATCCAACGTCCTTGTCTGGATGATGTTTTCTCCTTCCAACCTCACATCCTCCCGGTCGGCACGCATTTTTGCCCTGGCCATTCCACTTGTTATTTTCTATTCTTTCTTCGTGTGGAACCCATTACGTTTAATTGTGCCTAGTCCCGGTGGGCACCCTGCGCCGACCAAAATTGAAGAAGAGATCCCAGGCCCAAGCTCACAACCCTCTGCAAAGCCGCACCATGCCCCCATAGTGGGCCCCAACACCTCAATCTACAACATCCCTGATAAAGTTTGGCATTCAGCCAAGACTGTAGATGTGTCTGATAAGCAGCTGGGATGGATTAACAGTTGGACACATACGAATCCTTCATTCCGTGCAGAATTGTTGACGGATCGCTCTGGAGAGCAATTTGTCCACGCGCATTTCCAACACAGACCAGACATCATTGCAGTCTATGATGATTTACCCATCCCAATCTTGCGTGCTGATCTTCTTCGCTATCTAATTGTCCTTGCCGAGGGCGGGTATTGGAGTGATCTGGATGTCACCGCCGACAGACCATCCATCGACTGGGTTCCGTCTGAATATAAAAAGGAGGGTCTCAATATCGACATGATAGTGGGTTTGGAATTTGACTTTTCATACCGTGGACCTGGAACCGAAGTTGCGTCCCAGTTTTGTAACTGGGTCTTTGCTGCCCAGCCGTCCTCGCGGAACTTAGGGGTCATTGTCGATAAGGTTGTCAACACACTGAAGGAAATCGCCGCGAAAAACGGCGTTCCCGTCTCACGAATTACCCTTGAGATGCTTTCGGATGTTGTCAACGTCACTGGTCCAAAGATAATGACCATTGCAATCTTGGAGAGTCTTGGCCAGCTTTTGGGACGAACAGTCGACGACCGCGACTTTTCGGGCATCAAGCATCCAAAGCTTGTGGGAGATGTTTTAATTATGCCTGGTGTCTCGTTTGCTGCTGCACAGAATGGCTTTCCAACCGACCAAGGCAACGCTCTGGTTACACATCATTATGAAGGCTCTTGGAAGCAAGCAGACGCTGAGGCAAAGGAGAGAAAGAAACAAGCAGAGCAGATGTCTCAAAGTACATCCTAATTAATAGTTTATGTATCTCTAAATGCAATAATTATCTTGTTACTGTGATGGTCACCCTAGGGCCCCTGGGCCTGATGTTGACTTATTGGACGCATTCCGGTCAAGGGGTTCTTCGAGCCTAGCTAAAATGACAAACATCCGTGGACACAACCCAAACCACCTGGGCAATACCCGCCAACTTACTAGCACTGACTTCTGTCGGAGCCCGTCGGTGCGCAGTTTTTCAGGCTCCCTGCAGGTAGACAGCGTAGATTAAGAGAGCTCTCTCTCCCCTATCTTGCTCTCCTCGTCTCACAATAATCCGCATTACTATACATATCTGTGCTCTTCTTGATAATCTCATCAACACATGTTGATGCTTTGAGCCCATTCTGTACATACAACGCGGCAAGAATTTCTATTTGGACATGCACAAGTGACAAAGCTGCGCCGTTTTGTTTGACAACAGCCCACTCTTCTATCTGTGCCTTGTGAGATATGCTCTAGAATATAGTCCGATTATCTCAAGCAAAGAGCTTGTTTCTTGTAGAGTAGTTGCCACACGTCCTCATCAACTCTGCGTAATTTGGACATGGCGTCCATCTCTTCTTAAGATGCATTTCTTCTCTTTTCGTGCTCTTTGCAAGCCCCGGCAATCAATGAATCTCTGTACTTGAATTTGGCCGACCAATGAGTTCAGATACATGTTCAAGTCCACTGAATCTTTATTTTGCCGCTTTCCGAGCGACATTGATGGTATCGATCTCAGTTTCAAGGGGGTATGTGGTGAATTGTTACTATTGTGCCATATTTGGGTCTGGATATCTTACTCAGAGTCATCAATTGCGCAGACCTGTGAGATACTTGAAAGCTGCTTAGTCAAGCATGAAGATACCGAGGCTAATAATGACGGGATGAAACAGACAGGGAAGTCTGCAAGGCTTTCATCATTGGTTCTTTGGAGACTATTTAGTGGTAAGGACCGGTCAGATTCGACAACAGAAAATTCAATTGATTCAAATGTGGAGACGGCCTCCATACACTGACAGTACTTTACATGATGGTTGGACGACATTGACCAGAAGCAACCGCCCCTCTTCCGGTATTCGGGGGCCATTAGGATCGAGGAGAATAGTTCTTCTCGATATAGTCAGCAAATGCGGCCTGCTCAGCGACATCGGCCTCTTCAGCAAGTCTGACCTGTTCAGCAAATCTGGCTTGCTCGACGAGTCTCGCCTGTTCAGCAAGTCTGCCCTCCTCGGGGAATTCAAGCCAGCGCTGCTTTTGTTCGAAGGAAGCCGACAGGAGCTCATCCACTGCTCTGCTATCATAGCCGACGGGCTTGTAGATAGACAAAAACCACCGCAGGCCGGCGAGAGAGCAAGCGGTGTTGCAAAGTATGCTGAGGGTGGTGGATCGCTTGGCAGCATGCAGAAACAGAACCACAAACTCCACCCATTGCAGCACTGCCTCAGCGGTATCCATACCAGGGGGCTGTCGGAATTCAACCGTCTGGCGGCCGGTATCAAGCATGTTGGTCAGATTCCAGGCGAAGTATCGAGATCCTTGGAAGTTCATGAGTTCGACAAGGTGAGGGACAGAAACGCAGTCGTTCACGAGAAAGACACAATCGAGCATGGACCTTCCTTCAAGCGGCAAACTGTGGTAGCGGCTGCTTTGGAGGAGCTCGTTTCCAACTCTGTGCCGGGGAAGCAAGCTGTCAATGACCTTTTCGAAATACATTGCGTTGCGGGAAAGCTCCTTCAGTGTCTCCAACTTCCACGGTTCGCCAATTCGGGAGATGTGAATGTGCACTCCACAGGATGGGTTGACCTTGATCTCGCACACAGTCTTCAGCACGCGGAAAATCTCGTGGAGGTCGTCGCGCCAAGCGTTGGTCTCATCATAAGTGAGGACCGGGGAAACTAGTTCGAGGGGGACTATTGTCTGTTAGATCGACTATCCAACCAAAGCGAACACAGTATAGGCGGTCTTACGAGTATTCCATTCATAACTGACGACCGAGTTATCAGTTTTCAGAGACCAGAATTCAGGCCGGCGGCATGGTTTGTCCACCTTGTTCCGCAATTGGGCGGTCGGGCGGAGGTGAGGGTTGCATTCTGAGATGATTTGAGCGACAACCGCCCTCACCTTGCCCAATGGGTCAAAGGCGAAGTTGATTGGCTTCAGAATGAACTCAATCTCGATGCCAACCCGATACCGGGAGTACATCTTGAGGTGGTGGGATGGCGGGCCTGGGGATGTTAGAAATCTGAGAAGCGCCGACGAAGAAAGTCAACAAACCACCAAGAGAGAGGTCAATGGTAACTGAGACAAAAGAGACGGTGATGTGACGGTCGAGTGAGTGATATTCGAGGGTCTCTGATGGTAGTAATCTCGAAGCTCGCAGGTGAAAGGCGAAACAAGATGTGAGCGTGGAGAATCGACAACGACAACTACGAGACGAGAGACGCAGGCGAGCAAAACAGCACAACCAACACGTATTTAGCTCCCTATTACAGTCTACTTTTGTGTATAGCCGTCTATAGAAACGCCCTGGAACAATGGATACGATTTCTCAATCTTCTCGTATTCTAACTAGGCCGTTTTTCCTTTGCGTGCAGAATGCAGCGTGAATGCAGCGTGAACAAAGATAAACCAGCCATGGAGCGCTGCATTGGACAGATATTGAGGAAGAACAGTTCTTCTTCAAAGCAGGAATGGACATGCATCATGAGAATAGCTGTACCATTGTAGCACCAAGCTTCAATCGGGCCTTCGGGTATTCGGTTACCAAGTAGACGATGGTGTCGAGGGTCGCGCGACAAAAGTCATAATAAGCCTGTCACGTCGCTTTGTCGGTGGTGACACGGGATTGAAACTCATTCGACACAATTGTCGGCCAAAGGATCCTGAGAAAATCAGGATTGAATGAGATGACGGTGAGAGAGTTCTCATAGGGTACTGATGCCAAGATGCATGGTAAATGGTGTATCAGACCATGAGGAGTGAGGAATTGCGCGAATAGTAGACTCCAAAGCCGGGGGAATCACGGGACTACGGGTATGCTGCTATTGCCTGAAGCGCCATGTTGGTCAATTCTTGCATGTCGATATCATCATTATTGTGCGATTCATGGAGATACTTAGTGTTCTGTCATCGATTGAACAAGCTAGCCCCTATACCATGTCTACTGTTGAAGCTAGACTGTTGTTGTCTTGCGGTAGCATAAAATTACTGGATCAAGCTTAGCGCCCCTGCCATAGACTGACTGCCTTCGCATACACATTTCTGTGCTCCGTTCTTCGATTTCCTCCCATCTACCTTTCTCATCATCACCCAAAATGCGCATCCCCCGCACCCTCCGCAACTTGCCAGCATACTTCCGCTACCTGGACATGGGTGCGGCCGGCATCCTCCAATTGCCCGCATACGAGCTGGTATGTTCAACCAATCCAACGCCTTTTTTCCTATGATCAGAACTAATCATTAGAATGGCTATGCAGGACAATGATGGGTATATCATTCTGTACCCGGGTGAGGCCTTCTGCCGCGTTGCTGGCTGCCCTGGGCGCCGGGTGAGTGTCGAGATTGGAACTATAAACGCCAATGCATTCTGACTCGACGATCCACAGCATCGCTATACCTCAAGCCGAGCCCTCCGCGCCCATCTCAGCCGCCACCGCCTTCACCTTCGACCCGGTACCCGTGGAAGAATGGCCCCAGAGACCGAGCTGCGCATGATAGCTTGGTACCGGGAGGTCGTTGTGGCTGGCGTCCCTGCCGCCCCTGCCGCCGCCACAACCGCTACATGAGAAGGATAATGGCATACCAACTGAGATTGGCTCTACCAGCGAGCGAGTGAATAAACGAATTGAGCAAGCGACCCCAAAAGTTCCAGCGTTGTGCGTAGATCGTAGGTTGTAGATTCCTCATTGTTCTTGGTTTCTTTATTGAGCAGCAGTTTTCACGCCATTGCTTGACTGTAACCAGCCTTTCTGTCTTCATTTGGGATGAAACAAGAGTTAAGCTGCATATCTGAGCGAATGGCCGACTTATACTCCGTACTCCATAACCGAGATCTTATACTTCGCACTCGTATTCGTATTCGGGAATTATATAGATCGAGTGCGAATACGATTGCGAAGTATAAGATCTCGGTTACGGCCCCGGGGACTACGGAGTATAAGACAGCCATTCGCCCCATCAATCCCAAACTTGATGCCTCAAACTCCCAAAGCGTGGAAAATGGTCTCGACACTGGCCACCGGTTATTATATGCCTTTTCAGAGGGCCATTTCTCAAATCAGAGCTCTCGGGGATAAGACAGGATGCCTGAAGGATTTCCTTGAAGACAATCACATTTCGGGGATACCAAAAAAAGGCCCCTCAGAGACAATCGCAAATGATATGGAAATAGGGTGACCCCGAGGTTAACACTTTCCAACCCAAAGGGGGACATATCAACTCCGAAGACATCGACCGTTGCTGGGCACAGTTAACCCACCTCGATGGTACTACAATATCGCCAGTGCTCCCGAGCGCCTTGTCATCTAGGCACCTCTGTCACCCCGATATCACGAATAATGAAGATCGGCTTGACAACCGTCTCGTTCTCTTCCATGAATTGGTCCCTGTTTCAGGACGACTATTTGTGACTCCAAGGCTGCCACGGCACCCATTGGTGCGGCCTACCATACTTGCGCATATCTGGCTTTCCGCTGCAACTCGACGGCTCGGAATAGACCCTATCTGCAGCAGCTGATGAATGGCCATTTTATTCGCTCATGCTCCGGGCTAAAATGGGTTCAAACCTGACTTTTCTGCTAAGGCAGATGGCAGATGAATATTCCCTGAGATACACAATAAAAACCCAGGCATGGTGCTGGATCTTCCTTTGGTTTGGCTCAAACACTATGACAGCACCTTTGAAAATGTAGGGAATCCCCATCCAATCGAACCTCGGGTTGGACGCGGAGGTCATGATATGCGAAAGCACCCAATTCAAATCATGGATATTAGGATGAGATAACCGTCATAATCAAAGGAGAGTGTATCAAAATGTCGATATCGGGTCTTTGGTAAGTAACGTTTTATCTAGGCCGTTGAGTCAATGGTTTACCCTCGGCTGATTGATTGGCACACTCTTACAGATTTCTTGAACGTGGATGGATGTTCTGACCGACGCCGTCAGAAATCAATGACTACTCCGTGGGTCTTGTTTTGTTGAGGTCTTCCATATAATTATTGCCAAAAAAAGGCAACTTGTGCCCAGGTGTTTATTGTAGATAGGTGATATGTGACCAAATACAGGATCGATACTTGTCAACGAGTCATTAATCATGCGCTCGTGATTGGGAGCGGCAAAGGGAGTAAGAAGCGTTACTTCCTCTCCGCGGCAGCTGGGCGATATATCTCATCGGGCACGCCGACGCTTTTGTCCTCTGTCTAAGCTAAATGAGGCTCATATTATCCTTCTCTTCATTTTACGAGATGATATAAGCAGTATCAAAAGTCTGACGAGGGTCTGACTGCATGCGTACGATTTCCAATGTTCAGCTTTGTGCCAAGAGTTATTTGTAGTTATACGAGGTGGTCATCAGCCACTGCTTCCAAGGCTCATCAGACAAAAGCGGTCAGTATAGCTAGCTGAAAGAACCATAGATCCATGGATTGAAAAATGTAAAACGCATGTGAACATAAGCAGCCATTTTCATTTTGGTCTTGAATGCTAGTGTTGCTATCTTGGACTTGGGTGCCAAATTGATCTCTGAGAAATAACGACGCCTGTGGCTGGACGCCAAAAAATGCCCTATGCTGGCTTTTTGCACTGATTAAAAGGAACAAGCCACACTCGCTCTTCAATTTTATTACTTGGTTCGATCTAGATCATCAGCCCTGGTGGTGTTCCGGGAGGGCCTAGTTGCAGAGATTCAGCTGGAAGTGACATCGCAATGACATAGGTATATGGTACCGTATCGCTCAATTTCTTTCCATAAATATTGAGATCCAAGCAATTAATTGTTCCATATCTTATTTTCTCAAGTTCCACAGTACCGTATAGTTTGCCCAGAATGCCATCTCGATTCGCCCAGGTCATTCCTCGACAGGTTGGTGAATACCTGGAGCAAGCACCACAATACACAGGATCTCCTTGGGAGCTTTTTATCTACGACATCAAGCTTTTCTTTCGCAACATCTTATATATGCCATGCATGTTTTTCCCCTTGGCACCTTGGCCGTCTGGACCTCTTGACGAACAATATCCTTCACTCGCCAACATATGTGATATCTCGCTCCACGTCATTCTTTTCGTCGCTCAACTCGGGTTTTTGATTTCATTGCCCTTCTTGCTTTATTTCCCTGTCTCCATTTTTGCATCGTACATAATGGGTGTACTTCTGTTGAACTTCACAATATGTCGACTTTTGAACCGAGGTATCCCCAAAGATGGATTGAAATCGACCGAGGATGAATACACGCAACAGTGGCAGAGCCATGATGATGAGCGTTGGATATTTCTGAACGGGATATGTGTTGGGTGAGATTAGCCAACGATTGCCCAAGTGGTTTGTTTGTGCTGACGAGTGGACGCAGAAAAAACTGGTTACAAAACAATGTTGATCGGCTTTCACGAACTTTCCACCGTCCGATTGTCGGCGTCCACAACAAAACGTACGTGTCTCAAAGTCTGCAACACTGCGTGTTTGCTAACCCTTTCCAGCTCTGGTGTCGTGTTTGATATAATTCAGTGTCTCATTCAGCGATCCTTCCTTTTCGCGACGCCGGATGTCCGAGAATGCTACGTCCTGGTAAAAAAGGCTCTTTACCAACCAGGTGTCAAAAGGGTAGTTCTGATTCTCCACTCCCAAGGTGGCATCGAGGGAGGCATGATTGTGGATTGGCTGCTCAACGAGGTACCCCAAGACCTTCTGCAGTATCTCGAGATCTACACGTTTGGAATTATTGCGAACCACTTCAACAATCCATACCGTGACGTTTTCGTGCACACCAAACAGTCTCGCATGATGCAGAACGGTGAACCCACCAGGAGAAGACACAACAGAGCCATTTCTCACATCGAGCACTACGCCAATAGCAATGACTTTGCGTGCAGGTTCGGAGTTCTTCACTTTACCAAGCAACTACCCACGCATCCTCTCCAAAACAGGTTCTTGGGGAAAGTGTTCATCAACCCAAGACCTGGGCATCAGCTTAATCAACATTATCTCGATTCAATGTTTCCCCTTGATCCCACCAATCGCTTTGCACGCGATCCTCAACCTGGGGACTTCATGGACCTCAAAGTGTTCATTGAGGGAGAAAGTCCTCAGGGGAAGCCTCTGCAACACGACGAAAATTATATGGTGTCGGCGATATCGAAGACCAAGGGGGCCTTGCGGATCTCCACAGGAGAGACAGGTGACGAGACCGCAATATCCAATTTGAGTCCGGTACTTCCGTCGACGGATGGTGAACGGTGGAAAGGCAACTCCGACATATCTAGCCCGCCGCCATTGTGCCAGCTGAAAACTCAGGACGTAAGTAGATTGTGGCAATATCGAAACGGCGGTCGTCCAGTGTAATTCTTCAGGGCTGTGTTTCAGTTTGTGTTGGATGCGATGCTGCATCCATGGATGTTTATTATGAAGTCAAATGTTGAGATATTATACCGTTTGGGCCCAGAAAAACGTTGTAGCAGGGCACAGCGGCTATGACTTGGCCGCTCACATTCAGGGACAGACCAATCTTTACTATTACATTGCGAAAAGAAGAGTGTTGAAATCCAAAACCAGTCATATCAATTGAAAAGGGAAAGAAATTGCGGAGGCTAGAATACAGAATCTATTGGGGTCGCCGAAACAAGATGAAAACGCCCGCCAAAGTATATGGCTTCTTATGTCGGCCCAATGCGATTATACACTAAAGTCGAGAAGGGGAGGGCTCCACATCTTGGGGGAATCGAAATAAACAAAGGAAACCGCTCTCCAACTCAACTTTAAACAAGGGCGTAGATCAGTACGTCCATCTCTATGCCAGAACCTTTTCTCTCCATCTAAACCATGCGAAGTGTTGCAATGTCAACGAGACGCTTATTTGGAGATCTCAGTGCCGTTGGTGGCACCGAGAGCCTTCTTGATGTCACCGTAGATGGCGAACTGACCGGCGGTGATACCACCGACCATGACCAGACGGGTAGGGAGACCAGCGAAGGCACCACGGAAACCAAGCTCACCAGCGATCTTGACGAGACGGCCGACGGTACCCTCACCAGGGGCAGCCTTGGTCTTGTTGATCTTGGAAAGCATGGTGTCAGCGGGCTGGGAGACGATGGCAGCAGCGAAACCGGCAAGGAGACCAGCTCCGAGGTTGACAGTGGTCTGGGCACCGTCGGACATCTTGGACTTGTCGAACTGAGCGAAGATCAACTCAGAGAACTTCTCGAAAGCGACGAACTTGGTGACGGTGTAGGGGACCCTGTGGAGGTATGTTAGTCCAAAGTTCATTTATGCATGTCATGATGCCAAAATGCTTATTTTGTCCGAGGAAAACTTACTGCTTGAGGAGGATAGGTCCGAAACCACCGTAGAAGGCACCAACACCCTCGTTCTTGAGGATCTTACCGAAACCGCCGATGAGACCGTTGGCGAAGCCAGGGGTGGAGACGAGACGGATACGGGTAGCCTCAAGAGGGCAGAGGGCGATGGAAGCGAAGAACTCAGCAGCAGCGGCAGAGACGGAGTAGATGGCAGCGCGGTTCTCGCGGGCCTTCTCGATACCGACAGTCTGGACGGCCTTGGCCTTGAAGAACTCATAACCTCCGAACTTAAAGGCACCCTGGGCGAAGTAACCAGCGAAGGTAGGACCGGCACCGGTCAAGAGAGCACCAGCACCCTCGTTCTTAACGACCTGGCGGAAGGCGCTGAACATACCCTTGTTGTAGGTGGCGGGGTCCAGCTGGATCTTGGTCTTGACGCTGTGTAATGGTCAGTTCGCCGGTCCAAACAAAGGGACCCGGGTAACGGGTCAGACTTACACATCGACGGGAGTGAAAGCACCGTGGGTGACGGAGCAGCAGACGGCACCGGCAAAGGCGAAACGGGCGATGAGGTCGGCGCCCTGGGGGCCCTTCTGGGTGGGAGCGGGAGCAGACATTGCGACGCGGAGGTTTAGAGTGGAGTGGGAAGAGGAGTGATCGGAGATTGAAGAGGTAAAAATTTGAGAAGGGGACACCACAAGGGGGCTGGTCATGCCAAGGAATTCATCCCTACCGGCTCGTCATGTGAAGTCACGTGTCTTGCTCAGGGCCGATGCTCATACGTCTGTCCGTTTCCACTAGGGAAGTCCACGGGTAGCATATCTCCACCCGGTTGGCGACATAATTTTTGTTCACTGCTCTGTTCACCCTGGGGGAGACTAAGAACCCGCCAAAGCTCTCCATCACGGTGAGACCCATCTTAGCCACTAACCACCTTCACCTCCCAATCTCTTCCCAGAGTGTTCTGACCCAGACAGCCCCGACAAGAGGTCAATGCTTTGATATCGGGCTGTTTCGGGATTGAACTCAATGACGGAACCGAACCTTGGAAGCACCGAAATCTTTACACCGAGTTTGGGTCGTCGAATTCCAGAACCATGCCTGATTCGGAAGTAAACTACATACTATACATTCCACGCAATTTAAGTCAAAAAGGAAATATATCTTCCACCACTGATAAAGTAGTGGTATTTCTGCTCCTTCCAAGGTCGTTCTTGATTAGGAGCTGTCACAATTATCCACGTATTCGTGAGCAAATTCAAACAGTACACTCTGTCCAGAAGTATACCCGCGGGAGTATAATTCCACAACTCCCGAGATCCCCTTTTACAACATCGGCTCTGGAATACCCTCAATTTCAAGCTGTTATGGAAAAAGACAATTCTTTCAATCCTTCACAACTCGCGATTAGACTTCTGTGAGCCGCACGACCCGCTCTATTCCGGTAACCCGGTGACGTCGGAGCGTCGCGGGTCGGGTCTCGGATGAGCGGCAACAACAAACAAACTCAATGTGATGCATTGGTTGCTATACAGTTCACACAGGTGTATCACACAGCAAACACCATTCTTGTGACAGATTTGAATGAATTCCACCTGACTGGAATTGGGAACAGCTAGGCAGTGTTGAAACCACCATTCTTTGCGTGCGAAAAGGGACACGATGCCATAGTCCTGCTTTTGATGACTTCAATGTCGGACATCATTTCTGTCTGTCCCTTCTCCTTCTGAGGGCTCGGTCCGATGGTCATCAGGTCATAGCCTTGTGGGTGATAACGATCTCCCCGCGCGCCAGGCACCTTCCCGCCCAAGGCTCGGACAAGCAGAGCCCCAGGTCCCCATCTGGACCAGAAGTTGGGCTCCATGTACCATGGCTGAAGCGTTTTCCTTCTGAAACTATAAAGCCCTGTTTCGGCATTGGGGAGCTCACTCACAAGCTTCAGGGCGCCTGCTCGTGGGAGCGAGAAATGCCTCAGGAATATTTTCCGCGCTTCCCGGATTGAAATAAGCAAGGTTGAGTAGATCAGACCCGGGGATTCCAGACTAGGATGGTTAGTTACGACACGAACCATGTCTGGCTGAGAACAACAGATATCTCGCACTCTCAGGGAAGCAAGTGCGATTGCCATACTTACCACAGACTTGTCCTCATAACATTATCCAAGCTGGCTCCCAGCATTTGTCGAACGGCGATGCGAACGAAAGCGGGAAGCGATGATAGCGCTGAATCAACATATACTCGGACGTATTGGTCATTTGTCGCCGTGGGCTTGGCGACTTCCTGCTCATATCGCAAAGTCCACTCTTGCAGCTCATTTGCAAAATGCAAGCCGTTGGTCCAACCCTCCTTACTCGAAGCAAGTTTGTCGAAGGGTATCCCCATGTCTTCTCCTAGGTTCTTGTGGAAGACACCTAGCGCACACAATTCAACCTCGGTAAGGGCTCGCCATTCTTCTCTGTTGATCACATCGACAATCTCGAAGAGCCCATCACCAAGCGTGTGAAGAAGATCGTCATCGGTAATTTTGTCTGCTTTACGATACCGAGCGTGGCTGAATATAATATTTGTCAGATATTCGCACGATCTCTCAGTTGTCATCTTCAAGGAGAATGACTTCAACCCTAACGTGGAAACTCACAGGTAGTTCATTCTCGCCACAGCGCGTTGATATCGATCAGAATCTCTGGCCTTGGATTGCGCTTCCCTTAACAGAATTTCCGTATCCACCGCACGCTTTCCAGAGTTCCGCTTGTTGTTTTGACCAGTTACTGCGAACAACTTCGACATGGTCGGAATAGCCCCGGCCTGATCGTTGATGACCACGAATCAGTTCAATTTCCTACTCTTATCCACCACAAATCAATGGAAGATGCCATACCTTCAACAAAGCGATTTTTCGAGCTTTTCCGAATGCGTATGGAAACTCGAACTCCTGCAACTGAGAAATAATTCCATGTGCTTCGTCTGTTGTCATGGTCGACAACTCTCTCCGGCCGTGCAGGAAAGGGACCTCGATAGAGGCCATGCGCTCGTAACGGCGGAATTTTACCACAACCATGTAACCCACGATAACTGCAACCGCAATACATTTGTAACTGCCCATGGTTGTCTGCATTAAGCTGAATGGATCCGACATCTTGGAATATGGCACAGGCAATGTTGTTATTTCAACCAACGACCTGGAAAAAAAGTTGGGAATTCGGTCGATGGTGATCTTTGATCAATTTGATGGTGCGGTGAAGGGAAATACCTCTGTATTCAGAAGGGGACGTATCCAATCTAATATATCGCAGTAGACTATTCATGACCCAACAAAATTTGTCAGGTTTGAACTTGACAAAAAAATGACGAGGTGAGCCATATTGTTGGGCCTCGGCGCTGGCAAGCCTGTAGCTCCAGTGTGGATTTCTGAAGTTGATAATGTAATCAGAATTCGAACACTGGAAGTCCTAAAGGCTGCTTTTGAACATGATGTTCATGTGAAGCGGGCGGCTGGTTGATAATTCAGTCATTTTCTTTTATTATGGGAAGACTTAATTTGATGTTACATCTTGACTGCGGCATGAAAAGCTATATCAACATCTGATCGACGAAAACCGGGAGCCCGCCCTAGTATAGCCATACAAGACCGTAGTCCTAATAATAAATCATGTTAGAAAAACCTTCGTGCAAAAACCGACGATTTCGCTTACTTTCTGTAAAGTACTCCAGGTCGAATGTAAGGTTTTGAGAAAACCTCGGAGATGTTCCAGGTCCGCTATCTAAACGGTGTCAGCGGAACTCAACCTAGGGACTTTATCGCTCAATCAAATCAATGTTGGAACTTACCACTCGGAACATATCTCATAGTGGGACAGACTGTAGACTCGTCGAGTTGCACGCCTCTTGCTTTCAGATATCCTTCAACATCCCGGCAATCGAACCAATCACCACCAAATCCACAGAGCTCAAGTTGGGCTTGCTGGGTCTGGGAGATATCATTTTGGGGATCCCCTTCCTTCGACATGGGTAGGATACCCAGTATTCGTCGCGGGACCCTCGAATTTGGGGGATACATAGGATTACCGGCATCATCAATATCAGCATAGTGCGTTCCGGCGCCACCTATGGTATAGAATGGCAGGCTGCTGATTTCCAGCGAATGACCACGGTTAGATGTCACTAGCTCTTTGAAATAGGGGTACATTTTCGCCCTTTCGCGGAAACATGGAACAAGTCTGAACAGTCGAAAGACCTCATGCGGGTCTGAGTGTGGATCGTCGAAAATCTGAAAAGCGTATTCTAGACTGAATCGTTTCAGTCTGCGTGCGAAAGACGTCTCCAAGAAGGAGTATGTATAATTCAATTGAGCCCCAACAGATCTGTCGACTGTTTCTGACATTGGGTTCTTTCGTTCGGTATTCGAACAACTTTCCCTGGAGTTGCTTCCGGCAGGTAACATCATCCCCTCTGTATCCCCAGAAAGATTTGGAGATTTTCTCATTGCCGAAAACTTGCTCAAGGCTAAGTCAGGGATATCCTGGTAGCCACTGGCAGCAAAATTGGATGCCCGATCATTTTGTGGGACGGCACTAGAGCAGTAATTTGTCAACTGCTTTGAGCTTGCTATCCGGGTAACGCTGTTTGAAATGTCGACCTGGTTCCCACCCGGTATAATTTTCAAACGGTCTAATATGCGCTCGCATCCACCAAGGAGCTCTGGATGTGTGCCGTGTAATGTGGCTTGTAACCTATCTCGATGCTCTCGGAGTAGTTGACCAATTTCTGTAAGCTTGTGCTCCAGCTCACAAACGCGTTGTTGGGAGCTCTGAATACAAGCATCTTTTTTCAACCTATAGGTTCTCTGAGCACGTCGAATTTGGATTCGCCGATCCTAAGCGGGGCGTCAGATGCTAAATTTCCTACCATTTTGTAGATCAAACAAAAGTGACAAGAAATATGAACAATGGAGACGCACCTCGGATAGTTTAGCGGCGGTCGCATCGAGTCTAGGCCGCCCTTCACTCTTATGTTGCCGCCGCTGCCTGGACGGGGCCGCTGCGGTCGACTGGGCTTGTGGCATATTGTCCCGCTTGTGGTCAAACGCAGCTTGATTTTCACAGTGCCCAAGGTTATTTTGCTCGTGATTGAGGCAGGATGTCGAAATTCTGGATGTTGGAACAATTTTTGCCAGACTGCTGGAGTAAAACCTAGATTACATTATCAACCAGCGGATAATGTAATCGTCCCAACTCATGCCGAGGCATAATAGTTGGTTGTCTGCTCAAAATGTTGAGTCACAAATTTTAGATTGTTGAGATTGAGAATTGTGGTGGAATCGATAAAGACTTTTCTGTGCTCCATAGTTAACTCGAGTCCTAGTTTTTGCGCAGCGGATTCGATATTTTCAGCCGAAGGACTTTGCGTGGGTGGCGCACCATCCCCACGTTATTTTGACTGTATCATTCCAACGCCAATGTTCAGACTAGGTTTTGCTTTGCCATGCTGTATATTTGCAACTTGCATGGCACTGATGAAGGGAACCGAGTTTTCTGTTTTTACTGACTTGGTCACTTTAGAAGCCGCCAATGGTCATGTAAAAAAGGCCGATTTTCTCTACATGGAGGCTCAGGGAAATCCATGAAGCACAGAGAAAAGAATGACATGGTCACAGGAGAACTCCAGTGAGAGTCAATCCACATTTACAAACGCCGACTTGAGGATTCTGGTGTCACTTCGGGAGTCATACACTTCCCTCAGTTTGATTGGCACGGCTTAGGTATCACACCAGAGGCTCATAAAGACCACCAGCCTCACTCCATTGGGTTTGGATTTTGTTCCAGGTTATCAATTCTCGGTGGTTTCACACATTTTATAATGCCTGAGTGAAGTCAGACACTGCTTCAAAGTGGAACTTGGGTGCTGGAAATGTATAGTATAACCCACACTCATCCAGCTCAACCTGTTTCGGCATAATCCGTTTGTCAGTCATAAATTGGCGCTAACCAGGCTTTGCAATCTGTATTTCCCATGGAACAATGGGTATAACCATGGAGGTATCACGATCAGTGCTTCCGAAGTTGGGGCTTTGAATCAACTTCCCAATACATCTCAGGTAGCACAACACTGAAAAAATATCCCAATCAGATCTCGCAGAATAGTTCTATTCAGTACTTTTTCTCCATTCAAAGTTGAGTACGTCAATTGAGTCTCACGAACTCACACGGATGTCCTTCCAACATGTTCGAACACCCCTGAGTGTGTGTCAATTTCGCCCGCTTTGTGATAGCCATGCGTTCTGGTATAAAATCCCGATTACCCTATCACTTGATTGATAAGTGTCACGAAGGCGATCCTGCAAGCAGAGATAGTTTTACAGCGAGCAACATCCAAAAAAGCCGCGCTCTATGAGCCAGGCTCAAGATGACCGACGACCAAATGAGATCGCTGCATATGTGTGTGGGTTCAGCTTAGCACTCACCGCTGTAATTGCACGGGCAACATCTCGAATCCGCGCAAAGGTCAAATTCGGCGCGGATGACTGGATGATATTTCTTGCAACTGTATGCTTCGGTGATGTTCCTGAGCCCCATATGTTCTGATGGAAGGATAGGTCTCCTTGATTGCATATGTTGTGCTTATAGCACTGGCGATTCGTAACGGAGAGGGTCGACATGTGATATTCCTCAAAAGTTTGAAGTCATTCATGCAGGTAAACATCATTCTCCTCCCGAGGTGACTTGGCTCTTGAATCCACTTGTTGACATGTTGGGCCGGCGAGAACAGGAATATGTCGGATCCGTGATTTGCTATTCGACTACCCTGATGCTCACGAAAATTTCAATCCTGATATTTTATCGCCGAATCTTCCAGCTACAGTGGTTGCTTGTGGTATCGTATATCATCGGCATCATGGTCATCATATACACCTTGGCCGTCATTCTTGTGGTGTCGCTTCAGTGCATCCCACTTTCTTCCACATGGACAGGAAAGCCGGCGAGGTGCATCAACAAGGGCTTGCCGTTCATTATCCTAGGGTAAGTAAGAGAAAAGGTGAAAAGAGGTGAAGGCTTGATCGACCGCCATGCTCATCCAGATGGTTTTATAGGGTTGTCAATGTGATGACAGATGTTGCTATACTAGCATTGCCAGTACAACCAGTTATTGGATTGAACATGAGGACCAAACGTAAAGTGCAGGTGCTGGGTGTCTTCTTTTCTGGAGCAGTGTACGTATGCCCCGCGAGAAACTGTATCTCATACACACGGTCACTGACACCGACAGTGTTTGCGTTTTTGGAATTGTTCGATGTGTGGTGATTTTCCATATTAAGCCTGGAGATCCAAGCTGTAAGAGCCATCATATCCGTAATTTTATGAAATACTCAAACCATCTCAGGGAATGTGGCTTATTCGGGAATATGGTCATTTGTCGAGGTCTCAGTTGGAATTGTGGCCGCATGTTTGCCGACCTTAGCCTCATTATTCAAGAGATGATGCGAGCGATGGGGTCCTCGAGTGGTTTGAGTGACGTGACGGAATTCTGGAAATGGCCAGTCGTCGCTGTCATCATTGGAGCTAGAGTCTTCAGAAACTTCCGTTTCTTCCGCGTTTCCTGGGTTTGCCGAGGTGGAGCAGGACATTAAGTGAGATTCAGCTCGAATTCGTAGTGCATTTAGGTCAATTGGACCTGCATATCCAGGGAAGTCGTCTGTGTCGATGATCTCCTGGGGATCGACCTCCTCGTCTTCGGAAAGAGGATCTCCAGTGGGTTTGAAGTCAGGGTCTTCCTAATCTGAATCGGGGAAGACATAGCTTTCGCTTTGATTCGCGAGTTCCAGGAATGTGTCGACGAGATGAGGCCAGAGATTTTCATCAACCCACAGTGAGTAAGAAGCTGGTTTGATAGCTCGGGTGTGTCGAAGGCGGAGAGGCCAGCGTTGTGCCCCCTGTCTTCGGGGGGCGCCTAGCCTCATTGAGATCCCCTCGTTATACATCACGGCTGAATTGCAACAGGCCTAGCTACCCAGGTTTAGAGAATGCTATTTGGCAAATGGGAAGAAGAGGAAGTTAGTTGGCGCAAACCGCGTAAACAATAGCCATTCTGCCACTTCGGACCGCCCAGTACAACTATCGCGTCGATCGACACTTCTTATCAGTCTCAACATTGTCTGCAGCATGTTGACTGCTCATATTTTTCTATCACTTCGAATAATACACTTTGTCAGGAAATGAGAATGGAGCTCATTTCACGCGACACTTGCTGACCGCTTGTCCTTTACTAAACTCCTGGCCGGCCACCGTTTCTCCACCGTAGCTATCACAACCGTCAAGATGAGCTCGACTGCAAAGAACATCGCAGCGATCTGATATCCAATCTTGAAGTGTGGCTGCTGGCCGGTGTTATATGCCAAAAGCGGCACCCACGCGTTGAATGTGAAAGCGACCGCCTCCATCACTCCAATGACCACAACCCGATGCTCAGCGGAGAACCCACACGTTTCACTTACCCACGAGGTGAAGATGATGCCCGCACCTAGGCCTCGCCAAAACCCGCCCACCGCCCAAACCCGCCCGCGAAAACCCAGCCCATGGGCCGGGTTGGGTCTTAGTCAGCAAACCCGGGGGCGGGTTGTCATCCGGGAAACCCAACCCAAGACCCAAATGGGTACCCGCGATTACCCAAAAAAGCAAAAAAAGCTGACTGATCATTTTACACTAAGTTATGCAGTAATTTTCGATTATCTAATTGTTTCGATGGCGTAACTACTAGCTTCTAGCTGAGAATATTTGGAAAGGAACATGAAGGGCTTGTAAAAATCAAATTGGCTAATTATTAAAGACTAGTATACCTCGTAACCTCGCAGTCTGCTGGAGGGCATTGTTACCCGACCAGAAGATCTCTTCTGGCTTCTATCACTCAATTGCATGATTGGAGGCGGAAGTAAATCTGCTTCGTCGTAATCAACCACGTCTTCCTCCATACTCTCTTCTTCTTGTTCAGGTTCGTGAATATGTCTGTGTATAGAGCTCCGGCCGGTCTCTACCACCGTACACTCCACTTGGTATGTCCCCTCTGGCTCAGAGTTACCCTCGAGATTCTCGCTCTCTTCAATCTCCTCATTGTCGCTGATCGGCTCTGCATCCTCTTCGATTGCCTTCAACGCTTCATCCTCTTCAAGTGCCTCTTGGCTCTCGCTCTCCAACGGTTTCTCCAGACGAATCAATTGCTGTCCCTCTAGTGTGAGCTTTTCTGAGCACATGTACATCATCAAGTCTTGAATAGTCCCTTCGTGAAGAGACCCTCGGCGATAATGACAAATGTCTCGTGCGCTATTGAAGAGCCTTTCTACACCCGCGCCGGTGGCAGGGACTGAAAGCAAGTCTCGTGCGAGCCGAGACAGCACTGGGAATTCGCGCTCGTGTTCTTTCCAATAAAGTCGCGGCGACACAGGGACATTGGCTATTCGAGGTCAGTCAGTTGTTCTAGTGTGTTGTACTGATTGCTCGTGCCTTCGCGAAGATACTGGTCCACTTCGTCATACTCTACTCCTTCATGGAAAATCGCTGCACCAGGTGGCTCGAGTAGCCGATCAAGCTCTGTGCTATGCGAATTGGAAGATCGCTGGACCGTACGGAATAGCAACTCGGGGTTCTGCTGCTGATACTGTGTGAAAGATGCTCTCAAATATTCACAGTACCTTTTTGACGTATCTTCATGGCAAGTTGAGTACTCTCGATCATCAAAAGCACTCAGTTTATACTGAGGGGCAAGTAATGTTCCAGTGCCATAGAGAAAACCGTGGTCGCGGTAGGTTTTTTCGTAGTACTCTTTCAGCTTCTGCCTCGCCACAAGCAACGCGCCATACATGTCTTTCTTCCAGGGTGTTGTCTTTCTCTTCAATCTTCGATTCGACCGTTCGATATGCTCCAGTAGTTTCCTATACACAAGGAACACACTATGGATTGTGACGTCTCTGGTCTTCATCAGAGCCATGGTGAACTGAAAAAACGGTTTGGTCAAATGAACGAGGTAGTCAATTTGCCTCCATTCAACGTCGGTAACCTTGAGCTGCGAGTATTCATGATCGCAGCAGTATTTGTCGATTACATTTCTCAGCCGGCGTGCTCGGCGAAGCATCAAAAAAGTTGAATTCCAGCGTGTCTGAACGTCATGTAACGGAAAAAGCCGAGTACCACCTGATTGGAGGCATAAAAAAGCATCACGCCGTTGTGGGCTTGCGTTGACAAAGATCGCAAAGGATCGAATCTAATGCTGTCAGTGCTCTGAGTATATTGAAAAAGTGAATATCTTGGCTCACCTTTGTCAGTGTATGAGCCACGTCTCCATAGTTGATCGAATCCTTCAACCCGTGGGCTTGGGTGTCGGACCAAAAGGCTCTGACTTCTTTATTCTTAGGTGCTGCCCTGATATGTCCCAGTAGCTGTTTCAGGCAAAGCTGGATCACATGAGCCATGCAGGGAACCCGGACTATTGATTCCCTGGAGCTAATAGCTCCGATAGAGAGCAGTCTCTCTTGCAAGGCGCGTATCATGGTGTCGTTGTTGGTAGCGTTGTCTGTAGTAACGCTAAAAATACGATCGAGAAGTTTTCGTTCCTCCAGTAACCGGTGCAAAACATCACTAAGGTTGTTGCCTGTATGAGGACCGTGCAACGGCTCAAAGCCGAGGAGCATTTCCCTATAGTTCCAATCTTTGTCGATGAAATAAACCGTGATTGCCATGAATGCCTGCTGAAATGGACTGGTCCAACAATCTAAAGCGAGGGAAACCTTGGCATCTTCAGGCAGATCTTGTAACTGTAACTCTTGCTGGCAATTGACTGCATCCCGGAGCCGCCTCCGCAGGGTCTTCGCTGACGGAAGTTCCAATTCTCCGGGACCAGAATATAAAAGGCTGAGTAGCCTCTGAAACACCGGGTTCTCCACCGTCTGGAAAGGCAAACGAAGACACGTAATTGTCTTCAATATCTGCTCCTCGATTTGAAATGTTGTCACTCTGTGGACACTGGGTGAGTCTCTCGTGAAATGGTTCTGCAAAGAATCCGAAATCAATGACTGATTAAATCCCTTTTTCTTCCCTTTACGACAAGTATTAGACTTTTTGTGTCTACTCATGGCGCTTGTCCCATTCCCTTTATACTGTGGATGATCAAGCACAGTGAGACAAGCCTGGCAGATGACTCGAGGACGCCCAGAATCAATATCAGCCACCTGGTCAAAGTGTTTCCACACATCAGCGTGACGCGATCCGGTGGACCATTTGATCTGGGATTGGCCTTCTCCGTTCAGCTTTTGGCCGTATTCTGTTTCCTTCCACCATTCAAGAAACTCTGTCTCTAGATGCGACTCGTACGCAATCCATTTCTTTCTGTGCTGAGGTCCCACACGTCGGAGTGTCGCTGGAGGTCTTCGAGTAGTTATGTCGTACGTTTTGCGGGGTCCTGTCAAAGGCTGCGGTCCATCTTAGTATACAAGTAGGTAGCGCCGCAACACTCAGAGGCTAGTGGAAAGGACCATTTTCTTACGGGGGATTGAATGTCAGAATCCAAGAAGCCGTCAGATGACGGCTCAATGGAGAGCAGTGGACTGAAAGGCCGATGTATTGATCGCGATGATGAGGAAGAAGACGCCATACTGAAGTAAAAGGCCACTGGTATTGGAAGAAGGGGGGATTTTTTTCATCTTGAGTACTTGATTGTGGATTTTGTTCCAGTCGCGTCGTGCGTTTGGATCTATCTATTCCTGAGTCGCGTAAAACCCGCGGGTACCCAAAACCCAACCCAACCCAACCCGCCCGGAGATGAATACGACTTTGGGAGGACACTGAGAAGGTCCAAAACACTGATTTTAAATGATCGAACTAAGGATAATATTTTTGAGCTCACTCGAAAGATTCTCAATTGATGAATTTACATAAAATCATCAATGTGGCCTGTAATCCCTTCAGATGTGTAAAGCAGGGCGATGGGGGCAGTGATCTACATTTAGAGAATATATATTTCCAGGTCGATGGCGTTCATAGTTTCAGTGTAATATCCACTCAAAAGCGTTACAGAAATAAATGACCAAAATTACACCAGATGACTAATCAAGTTTATCCACGATTTATGCATGTTTTTGGGTATTTTGGGCAACCCGCGGGTACCCGCCAAGAGCCCATGGGCGGGTTCATCAAGGCCAAAACCCGCGGTGGGTTGCCCATGGGCGGGTAAGGAAATTGAAAACCCAACCCAAACCCGCGTTTGGCGAGGTCTACCCGCACCTGTCTCGATATACGTCAACAGCCACCCCGCCATCATTGCTGCTGTGTTGTGAGCCGGCCAGATGGATAGAATGATGGTTCCGATCAGCGCGGGCACACAGGCAAACACAATGACCGGCCAGCGCATCTTCAGAAAGTCACTGGTCCAGGCATACAGGAGGGTAAAGATGATTTGCAGGCCATATCCCGCAGATGGAATGACGTTGACCTGCTCGACTGTGTATCTGCCAGTTGACTTTAACCACACGTTGAAATAGGAGTATATGCGCAGCCCGCAGACGTGAGCAATAAAAACCGTGGAGAATAACCACACAGGCCATGTGCGGAAGACATCCACAAAAGTCCGCCAAGTGAGTTTGGCAGCTGGAGCTCGACCGACAGCCTCCATTCTTTGCTCGGCATATTTGGCATCTTCTTTACTCAGCCATCTTGCCCTCGAGTCGCTGGGTCCATCCGGAATCGCCCAAAACCCATACAAAGCAATAGGTATACCGAGAATTCCATCAAATATAAACAGCCATTGCCAAGCGGCCAGGCCTGCACGCCCATCCATCCCGGAGTACAAGGCTGCTTGGAGATACCCCGAAAACATGTTTGCTGCGCTTGAAGATGCCTGGAAAATAGCACTTCGTTTCGCCAGTTCTTGTGGCGTGTACCAGTTCCCGAGAAGGGTGATGATGCCTGGGTATGCGGAAGCCTCGAAAAGACCAATGAAAAATCGTAACGCGAAGATGGTTTTCGCGCTCTTCGCACTTGCCAGAGCCATCACGAAGATACTCCATGATATCTCGAGTGCCGGTAACCAGATGGATGGGCGGATCTTGGTGAGTATCAGCTGGGATGGAATCTGCCCGATGATATAACCGATGTTCCAGTATGTGGTGAGATAGTTGAGGTCATTCCCCTTCAGGTCGAGGGCCTCTTTCATGCCTGAGACGTAGGCATTGGAAGTCTGTGGACATTAGCTGACATTCTGAATCTTTTGGACTGCACCTACATTTGACTGATCCAAAGATTTGATAAAATATGCCGTGCATGCGTAGCTCAATAGCCACCAGTCCACTTTTTGGACTAGTTTGCGCTCACGGGGCGACTTGTCCCACGTATCCCATACTGCAGCCTTGAGACGAGCCCGCTTGGTCTGCTGTATCGGCTGTAGCTGTGGCTCGTCTTCGCCTTGTTTGACCTCCTGGCTTTTCGCCTCGGGTTTGGTGCTAAGCTGGTCGCCGAGGGTGGAAGACATCGTCGGCGCAGTAAACAGCAGATCTGAGAACAATCTCACACTTCCCGGGATTGAACATCATTAATGGGATACTATCTATACTGATGCCGTTATTCTCAATTGTTTGTGTTTAGCACATCATTACCCACCGGCGCGAGCCCGATTATTCTTACCGAATTGGGACGGGATTGCGCGTTATCTTAGCGGATGGCGCGAGACAATCTGTAGGTTTTCTCAACTTCACCTGGACGCTTTTCGAAAAAAGCCCTCCGACTCTTTCTAGAAAGACAATTATCGAAATTCGAAAACGAAATGAAACCCATCAGGTGATGTTTCCGAATTAGTGCTTTTCGTAGTTCACCGACTTCTTCCCTTTTAGATCTTGCTACGCCCGAGTCAGCTTTCTCCATATTTGTACACATCAGTTAAGATCAAAGCTTCAACTCGAGTGTCTGAAATCAATTGCTATGCATGTTGAACGGGTTGCTGTCATTGGCGCTGGGCCATGTGGTCTAGGAGTTGCGAAGTACGTGGCCTCGTGAAAGATGAAAGGTCATCAATTGTTGACAAACAGCCACCAGATATCTTCTTGCTGAACAAAAATTCAAAGAAATCACAATCTTTGAGCAGCGCAACCAGCCTGGTGGTGTCTGGAACTACACAGGTGAGGAAGGCCTTGAGAACGCAGCCGCAGAGCCTCGTCCCAAGCCTAGCCAACAGCCTCAGAAGGATGTCAACGGCACTTTCCCTTCACCTGTGTACGACGCCCTGGAGACAAATATTCCAAATTCAATGATGCAGTTCATCGACATGCCGTTCCCCCGGGGACTTCATTGTTTCCACCCCACGAGGTTGTGAAAGAGTATCTCCACAAGTATGCGGAGGAGTTGCTGCCGTTGATACGGTTCCAATCTCTGATTCTGGACGTTCAGTTGAAGACGCAGCACCCGCATGCCGAATGGATCGTGACGTGGCGTGATTTGAGGACCACCGAGACGCTTTCTGCACAGTTTGATGCGGTAATAGTAGCGAATGGCCATCACAATGATCCATACATCCCAGAAGTCGCCGGGTTGACGGAGTGGACACGCGCCTTCCCAGGATCAATCATCCATTCTGCGTCATATAGACGTCCCGAGTCATTCTCGAACAATGTAAGTGACTTTGTCCTGTCTCCACGACGGTCGCATGCTCATACCCCAACAGAAAGTGATCGTTGTAGGGCATTCAGCCTCAGGAATCGATATTGCAACTCAGATCGGTAGAGTCTCAAAGCACCCGTTGTTGATCTCCGAGCGGACCGAGACCATTCTCCCCCTGAAAAGGCCGCATTCGCCGAGAACGTGCCAGAGATAAGCTCTCTAGACCCCATCAACAGGGTCGTAAAGTTCATTGACGGTCGCGAGGAGCGAGATGTGGACAATGTCGTCTTCTGTACAGGTTATCACTTCTCTGTCCCATTCCTGTCGAGTCTCCACCCTTCGATTGTCACAGATGGCGTAAGACCCCACCAGCTGTACCGCCATGTCTTCTATAAAAAAGAACCCACTCTTGCCCTGATAGGCTTCCCCCAGCGAATCGTACCTTTCCCATTCAGCCAGGCACAAGGTGCATGGGTGGCGCGCTTTCTATCAGGGCGGGTATCTCTGCCGTCCGAAGTCGAGATGGACCAGTGGATCAGTCACTGGACAGAGATTCGCGGAGATGGTCGCAGCTTCAATACCCTTGCGTTTCCCATTGATGCAGATTATATCAACTCATTGCATGAGCTGAGCTCCACTGCGGTGCGCAAGGAGGGATTGGAAAATGAGGGTAGGGGACGAAGCTCACCTTACTGGGGTGAGAAGGAGAAGTGGACACGCGCCAGATTCCCGTTGATTAAGAAGGCATCACAGGCGCTTGGAGATCAGCGAAGCCGGGTCAAAAGTTTGGAGGAGCTTGGGTTCAATTTTGAAAAAGAAACTGCTCAAAATGTAGATGTCAGCAACGCGCGCCTGTAGGCAAACATTGGAATGTTTACGCAGAGATCAATTACAGAAGACGACAGCGCATCAGAATTTTGAACTCTCCTAGACATGATATTTAGGATCTAAAAAAACCAAACATCGAAACGCTGAGTCGATTTACCAAAGAGAGCCTCCTGGGGGCGGAACATAATACGTCGTATAAGTATGTTCGTGCGGTCTGAGTATCATCCCTATAGAACACCTTGAAAGTTCTATTCCGCAGAGCAATGTCCGTCTGATAGGAAAGGTATGCATCTGTCTCTTTGATTCACAGCATCTCGGTGCCAACACCACCCAAAGAGGTCATCCACTCCGTCTGCAGCGAGCCTCCACCCAAACCGTCATCCACAGCAGCCAACACGACGTTGTTCGGATGTCTGAGAGGATTTCCAAAAACTGAGGTATCTGTTAATGCGAAGGGCTGAGCAACCGGTTTGTTTATGTCAGCTTTGACTCTCAATGGCCAGATGAAAAAGCTCGCGTCGCCCATTGTGTGGGTCAAAAGTGACTCCAGTTCATCCTGTAGAGTTTGCAGCTCTGTTTCGCTGTCCATCCCAGGGTTTGCTAGGACAGAAGACCCCGATAGTACACTACGAGGTATCACAGGGCTTTTTTGATTGCCCACAAGATCTGTGAGACATCGCAATATTCGGGCCGCCTCGTGGGCAGAATGCCAAGAGGATGGAAATAGCTCGAGGAGAGTTGCAAGGAGTGGAACCTCGGGGATTTCGTTAAATATTGACGCTCCCTGTCGAATGCAGTAGAAAAAGACTGCAGCGAGGGACAGAAGACGACAGACAGTAATCCAATTCATCGGCAGATGCCGGTGCTCATGCAAAATCAGTGTGAGCTTGATATACTGCTGTGCCGCTGCTTGGAGCTTTGGCAGAGAATTCATATCCGTTGTACCGTTTTGCCTAGGACAAAAAAGCAGCAGAAGCAAGTTCTGATATCGCACATTCAACCACGTTATAGAGGTATGGAAGGGCACCTGATCCTGTTCCGACAAAGTAGAGCTAGACAGAAGGCATCCTTGCGTGTACCAGTCTTCAATCTCAAGCCGAAGCTTGTCGGATGGCGGTGAGGAATTGACATCGTGAATCGCATTCGCAATGCGTGTTTCCAGCTGTCGTAAAGATATCACATGCCGACTGACCTGCAGGGCTATTGCATATTGATGACCTTCTGCAGAGCCATACTCATGGATCATGATGCTGGGGAGCGGTATTCTCATCATGTCGTCGGGGAAAGAAATTGGCAGCCCATAAGATATGCTTATCATACGAGTGAAAACATAGACAGACCAGCCAAGTCGCCGACGTAGCTCTAGGTCCCTTGGGGTGACACTTGAGCTACTAGGTGGGTCACTCATCAATCCAACTGATATAGCGTGGTTTGTGAGAACGCCGGCGATGGCCCGAGGGTCCTGGTCACCTGGTTTAAATAGCAAATACAGACCAAGCAGAAGTAAGGTGCCTGCGGACTCCTCGTTCACCCGGCGAACGCACTCACACAGTACACTTTTGAGACATGGCTGGAAATATTGCTCGTCAAGATTGTGGGCTTCGCCCGCACGCTGTAATGTCGTAAAGCCGATGGCCATTACCATACACAACCGGTTTGGTATGGCGTCTTGCGATACGTGACCATCCTCAGCCTCTTGCTCGCAGATAGCTTCAAAATCCCGTAGAACATATTCATGATCCAGAAATGGATACGTTCGATGAACATGGCGAAAGTAGGCCTGCAAGCACTTGCGACTCGCTCCGATCGCAATAACCCCGGCCCGCTCCATATTGGAGATTTCAGGCCCCTCAACAACGCTTTCACCAGGCCCCGTATCCATATTCATCTCAGTTGGCGTTTGATGTATAGGGCTGCTCAACGCTAGTCTGCGTCCAGTTTCAACGGACTCGATCGGCAAGTCGCCCGCTGGGAGCGTTTCGTTCACGAGCTGACTTAACCAGTCAATTCGCGACCGCAGCTCTCGCTCTCGAGTCTTTGGACTCGCAGAGCGGTCCATCAATGAACACGGTACCCAAGCAGCGAGACAGTGCTCACATGGTCCTTCAGTGGTTCGAGTACAGCGTTTCTTGTGAAAGCGACAGCGGCGGCACGCTGGCAGAGTGGATCTTCGACCATTGACATTGGTGGGTCCCTGAGAAGTTGCACCGTCGGGCCTTGAATGATTGCGATGTACCCGGAAGCGATGCACTGCACCCTCCATGATTGTCGGATTGAAAAGGACGTCGGAGAGATATCGCGATAAGCGGCGCGCAGAGCACGCCATTCGTCCCGCAATTGGGAATCTTCATCGGTGCCGCACCGCGTTGTATCTTCAAAAGCGCCAATGTCTTTCAAAAATGCATTTACCAAAAGTCGACAGTTCCAGCCATGGTATCCGAAACCGAAGCCTTGGAGATATACCGTGACGCGGTGCATTTCGATGGGTTGAACATCGCCAACTGGTCCCGCGAGATCTTCGAATCCTGGCACCAGGGTGGCATCACCGGCGTCTCATGCACATGCGGTATTTGGGAGGGATTTCGAGGTGCAATCGCCAACGTGGTACAATGGAAAAAATGGTTCGAAGAGCACTCCGACCTCATTGTGCAAGCGCATTCCGTCCGCGACATTCGCCAAGCCAAGCGCGACGGAAAGACCGCGGTGTTATTATCGTGGCAAAACACAGCTGGCATTGAAGATCAACTGGATTACCTGCGCGTGTTCCGCGATTTAGGCGTGCGCAAAATGCAACTCACCTACAACACCCAGAACTACTCCGGGGCAGGATACACCGAGATCCGAGACTCAGGTCTGACTGGCTTTGGTCGTCAAGTTGTCGATGAGATGGGGAAATTGGGAATCGTCGTTGATTTATCGCATGTCGGTCCAGTCACAAGCGAGGATGTCATCAACTATGCGACTAAGCCCCCTTGCTTCAGCCATGTGTTGCCCGGGGGCTTGCTGGACCACCCACGCAACAAGTCAAATCACCTTCTGCAGCTCATTGGGAGCAAAGGTGGATTTGTTGGGATTAGCCAATTTGGGCCGCATATGGCCAAGGGAAACGACTCGACGATCGACGATTATGTTGCTGCGATGGACTTTGTGATTGGTCTCATTGGCGAGGACTTGGTGGGAGTTGGGTCAGATGCCAGTGAAGGCCATGCCAGACCAAGCGACTTCATGGCCTGGTGCAATCTGGACAAGGGCTACTCGCGTCAACTCACCCCGTGGGGTAGTCAGAAGGTGGTCAAACCACTGGGTCCCTTAAAGGAGCGTTCGGAATTGGCTTTGGCGATGGCTCGGGCAGGCTGGTCGGAGTCAAAGATGAGGAAGGTGTTGGGAGAGAACTGGTTGAACTATTTGGAACGTATATTTGGTGAATGAGACGCATTATCACTGCAAGCACGAGGCTTTCATTTTTTCATTCTTATTCTTTTGAAACATGTTTCGGATACTCTTCCTTGTTTTGCACTTTGAGGAATCTTATTCGCTCAAAAATATCATTATTAGGCCCCTCACTAAGGTGAAGCTCTACCAATATAAAATAAGAATTCGTCAACTGCTGACCTGGATAGCGATTTAAGGTGAAATTTCAGAGAAATTGGAATTGTCGTGGCTGAGATAATTCAAAGCTCTGGAGTGCCCCAGCCTCCTCCACCAGGGCTATTGATCTGCATTATCTCTCCAGCCTTGAGAGCGAGAGCAGCCTTTCCACCAATGGAAAGCCTTCCTAATGCGGTTTTGTCTTCATTCCACCTGAAAACAAAGTTCTTGCCCACGGAGCCTGGTTGACCTCCATGCATTCCATATGGAGAGTATACCCGGCGATCGCTAAGGATGCTGAATTTGAGGGGAATTCTTGCCTCAATCTCACGAACTGCGCCGTTTCCTCCTTTGAATACACCGTTGCCACCGGTTTTGTGGTTGATTGCATGTTTGCGGATGATCACAGGAGTTCTCTTTTCAACAACCTCCGCATCTGTGATCTTAGTGTTGGTTGAATGCGCCTGAATGGCATGCTCGCCGTCCCAGCTTGGTCCGGCACCACAGCCGCCTCCAACTGTTTCGCCGTAGTTCCACCCAGGCTCGATGATTCCAGTGAGATGATTCCTGCCTCCCATTCCCCATCCAAAGCTGTTAGCGCAGCCAGAAAATGCAGCGCAGCACTCGAATGCTCTGAGAATCGTATCGATAACCCGCTGGCTGGCAAGTGTGCTGCCGCAAATGGCCACCTCAGCACTCGGTTTCAGAATCGAACCCTTGGGTATGCGGATATTAATAGGAGCTAGACAGCCGTCATTGAGCGGCACATCTGCGTCCAACAGACAACGCAGAGTGTATATCACAGCCGAATGAGTGATCGAAATTGGGCAGTTGTAGTTTCCCCACGTCTGTGGGCCAGTCCCTGCGAAATCGAACACAGCGCCACCAGACTCGTCGACGGAGATAGTGACTTTGAGGACGGTGCCATCGTCAAAATGGTCAGTTGCTGTCAGCGGCATGGTCCTGGTCCGAGAAATATGTTTCAGGTATTCCCGCACGGCCGTTTCCGAATTCCTCTGAATGGCGCTCATATAATGATGCACTATGGGGAAGGTGAATTCCGAGCACATTTTTTGCAAAAGGATGATGCCACGTTGGTTGGCAGAAATTTGGGCCTTGATGTCTGAAATGTTATCGTCCAACCGCCGGGTTGGACTGCAGCCAGGTAGATCTCCCGCTGCTAGGAAGGCACCGCGCACATCTTCTTCAAGGAAAATGCCATTGTCGACGATCTTCATCGAGCGAACATTGAATCCTTCTTGCCACAGTTCTTTTGAGTCTGGCATCATGGATGTAATTCCCTGGCCGCCGATGTCCGTGTGGTGGCCGCGCGAAGCGACATAGAAGGCCACACTGGATTCACCATCCACGAATACCGGTGTGATGACTGTCAGGTCTGGAAGATGAGTTCCACCACATTCGGGGTGATTGCTCAAGAGGACATCCCCAGGTTTGAGCGTCGCTCCCCATAGACGGTGCTGGTATTGGATTGCATACTGCATGCTGCCGAGATGAATGGGGATGTGCGGCGCGTTCGCCACTAGCTTGCCCTCTCGTGAGAAAATAGCACAAGAAAAGTCGAGGCGCTCTTTGATACTGGTCGAGATAGATGTACGCTGTAAAGTGTGTCCCATCTGTTCGGCAATTGCCATGAACCGGTGGGAAAGAATGGAAAGCTGGATTGGGTCGATATTCGTTAATGAGTGGGAGGCACCGACCTTCGGCTTTCCAGTCTCTGAGATTTCGAGGACCACATGATCGATCAAAATGGTTGCATCAAAATTGCGCTCAACGAAGATTGTTTGAGTTGAATCGATCAACAAGGCAGGGCCTCGTACGCGGCAAGGACGCTGTGCTGACTCCAGTTCAAATATGGGTACATCCTGCCACTTGGTACCAGTATATACGGCCTGTGTTTTTGAAGAATGGATGTACTCTTTGCGAGACTTCACTTCCTCCAGTATTGAGTACGGAGAAGTCTTCTCGGTGGAGATACCGTTCCGTCCGACTCCACGAACCTTGATTGAGTCGATATTGATCTTTCGCTCAAGAACGAACGCAAACTCTCGAAGATGCGTGGCGATGAAGGAGGCACCGTAGTCTTCATTCACCGGCTTGGATATTTGGATGTTGGTGTCTGTACCTGCGTATCGTAAACTCAGGGACTCTTCAAACTCAACTGTCGCTGGATCTGCACCCTGCGAAAGCAGCGCCGACTTAACTTCGGACTTGAGTCGATCTATTTTCGATCTCACGTCGTCCAAAGCTCCAACGTCGAAGAAACCAACAGCCGGAAGAGTTCGTTCCACCTGGAGGTCTGCTTGCGAAATGCCGACAGCAGACAGCAATGAAGAATGTTTGTGGATGAGAATGCGTTTAATCCCCAGCTTCTCGGCAATAGAGCAAGCATGCTGGCCACCTGCCCCCCAAAGCTCACCAGCGTATGGCTACTCGGCGCAAAACCTCGGACCTCCGTTGCATTGCGCATGGGTCTGGTCATAGTCTCGTTTGCGACGTCGAGGAATCCAAACGCGACCTCCTCCGCAGTCAATTTCTGGCCCGTTTGCTCGTTGATCTGGTGAGTGATCTCTTCGAACCTTTGCTTGATGACATCGCTATCAAGAGTTTGATCTGCGTTTGGGCCAAAGATAGCCGGGAATGAGGATTGGACAAGTCTGCCCAGAAACAGATTTGCATCTGTCACGGTGAGTGGCCCTCCCTTTCGATAGCAGGCAGGTCCAGGGTGAGCACCGGCACTTTCGGGTCCGACAACAAACAACCCGTGACGAGCAAACAGTCTCGACCCTCCACCTGCTGCAACAGTCGCGATATTCAACATTGGGGTTGTGATCTTCCGACCTGCGACGGTGGTCTCGCTGAGGTAGTCATATTTTCCATCATATCGACAAACATCCGTGCTCGTCCCTCCCATGTCGAACCCCAAGACAGGGGTTCCCTCTGCCTCGTCAAAACAAGTCCGCGCGATACCAACGACGCCGCCAGCGGGGCCGCTGAGAAGGGCCTCATTACCGCGGAACCTGTCTGCCTGCCTCAGGCCTCCATCCGATCCCATAAATTCGACACGCTGAGGAAGCATCTTGAATCCACTCTGGAATGCCTGTATATACTCCCTCACGATTGGATATAGATACGCTTCCGAAGAAGCGGAGCTGCTGCGCTGAAGAAACTTGATAACAGGACTGACGTCGGAGGCTTTCACAATCGTGTCAAATCCCAGTTCTTTCGCAATCTCGGCGACTTGGTCCTCGTGAGCAGGATACAGATAGGAGTGCATGAAGGAGATGACCACAGAAGTATAACCAGAAGCGCGAAGGCCACTCAGCACTTCGCGAGCCTCCACCGGATCAACAGCTTTCAAGATCCTGACCAACTCTCCGCTTGGAGTTCGGGCCACCGCATTCTCCGAGATCGCCGCGGTCTTGTCCAATGGCACTGGGTTCAGGTCATAATCTTCGATAGTGATACGCTCATCAATCTCTACCGAGACACCCTGCAGCGCAGAGGGCTTTCGAACTTTCAAAGCAAACAATTCTGGTCGCGTTTGATCGTCGATCACGCACACATCCTTGAAGCCTTTGGTGGTGACGAACGCGAAATCTCGACCTTTGCCTTCCAGCAATGCATTTGTCGCAATGGTCGTCCCAATACGACATGATGCTATTCTAGATCCATCTAGCTTTTCGCCGACAGGAATCTGACGGCCCTCGATGATTTCCAAGGCTCGTCGAATGGCTTCTGTTGGGGCATCGCGGTAATTCTGCGGGTCTTCTGACAACAACTTGAACACCAGGTCCTCGCGCCCGGAAACTTGCACCAGGACGTCACAAAATGTGCCACCGCGATCTGAAGGAAGTGTTAATTCGGACCCTTTGAATGGGATGTTTGCAGGATTGCTCACCAATGGAGATGTTTATTTCTGGGACGGTCGCCATGATTATGTGTGTGGATTAACGTCGATTTGGCCTCGCAGGCAATGCTCGATGGCAGACAGACCTTGAAACCACCAATCTCAATCTATATATCTCCATCTTGTTGATATGGTCTGGTGAGAAAGACGCTCTGCAATCACGCCTTATCGAGTGTATTTTCGGTGATGAGCCCAGAAGTGGAGATTTATTTCGGAAGTTGGCCGACGTGTCTAATTTGGGTGGAACCGATTCCTCCGCGTCTGGCCCCTGAACCTTCACTGTTTGTGGGATGGGACTCGCCTGCTCGGGGAATGTGTATGTTCCAGGAAACACTACAACACTCTTTGGATGTGTTTTCGTGGAACTGATCTATGAACTAACCAGTATCCAGCCCCGTTTTGTTGGTGCTTGCCATCCCTACTGTCACCAATTGAGTCTACGCGTGGTGAACGACAAATTCTGGGAATCTTGTCGCCAGGAAATTCCGACTTGGAATCTTGTGTTTGTGCTATTGACGTGATTTGATAGAGTCGATTTTTTGTCCAAACACTCTTTTTTTTTTTTTCAAAATATGGACGGCACGGTGGGGGTCCATGGAAGTTCGAAACATATTCACTGCATGGTGCTATGAGAGATGTTGGTGAATCAATTCAATAACCTCCGCATTCTTTTCCAGATGCACACTGTGATTAGCGTTTGCGATGATTTTCAATTCCGCCCCGGGAATTCTGGAAGCAATATCCCTGGACTGGTCGGGCGGGCAGATCCAATCGTACTCGCCAACGAGAACCAACGTCTTTCCAGTGATCAGATGAAGCCGGTCCCTGTAGTCGAAGAATTTTTCTTCTTGGGAATAAAGATCATCTTGTCAAATTAGCTTCACCACAAATTACCTCGGGGCCAGAATTCCACTTACTATGGGATTTCGCATAGAACACGGTATCAAGGTTGTGCTTTAAGCCTTGATCGGGGTCAAAACGCTCGCTGTACAACGGAGCAGCGGCATACATAACCAGACGGAACTCGATGTCACTGTCAAAGCGACCAAAGATTTTATCTTTCAGGAAATTGATTGAAAGGCCCGGGGCTTTAGATGCCCGTTCTTCCAAAGTACGGATAGCGTTCTCCTCGTCTGGTTGGGTTGAGAGCGAACATTAGCTTCCTTCGATTCGGTAACCTACATTTTCCATATACTTACGATGGTGAGAAGGGGCAGTTCCTCGAAGTATCAGATGAGAGACTTTGGATGGATATGTGATCGCATACTGCTGGGCCAAAAATCCACCAAAGCTGCCCCCACATATAATGCATGGCTGAGAATCGTCGAGGAAATGGCGCCGCAGTCCCTCGATATCTTCAACAAGTTGGTGAAAGGTGAATGGCTCTGTTCGCGAACTTTGACCATGACCTCGAAAATCAAAAGAAAGCACGCGATGCGAAGACGAGAGGGGCGAATACGCCTTAAAGTCTGACTTGTGGTCTCCTGTCAATTTGGTGGATGTCTTAGCGGTCCAGGTATTTCTTCGAAGGTAGTTGACCTGAAAACTCACCAAATCCTCGCCCACCATGTAAGGTGACGATCAATGGTGCATTTTCAGGACCGACCAAGCGGTATGCTAATTGGGCGCCATTAATAGATACGTGTTCGACCATCTTGAAGAACCGTCGCTGGATTTGAGATGCGATGTAAAAAATTCCAGAAGTCGCCTATATGGAAGAAACTCAAGCCGACTGTGATTCTAGGTCCATTTAGATCTCAACACATTGAAGTATCGCATTGCGCAAGTTTATCTTGGTGATGTCGGCCCCATGCCGAACGCCATTGCCGTAAATGGAAAGGATCGAAGCTCATCTCCGGAGGTAAACGGCCCACGCAACTCCCAAGGCGGATGTCGTGATAAGCTTTCCCATTGCTTCGTATGCTGCAAATAAGCTTGATTGGAACCATGTTGACTTTATTTATACCTCATCAATACCTGCGCCCGTTTTATCGCCAATTTGCATTTTTCACAGCATGAGATTCTAAGTGCCTGTCTTCAAGACCGGGTGTTATTTCCCCCAAAATGGTTCTTTCAGCACAACATAACACGCAAGAGTCAGCGTCAAACGCTAAAGACTTGGATATCCCCGGTCAAAGGCTGGATCAAGATTGGGCAAATAGCCTGAAAGATCCCGTTCATACCAACACAAAACCAGTAACTCATACCGACAACGCTGAAGCGCAGCCCCGCCAAAGATGGTTTCACTGGCATGAGCCAGGCACATCAAAAGCCGACAAGAAATTGATTTTCAAGCTTGACTGGTTCCTCTTGAGCTACAGTTGCTTATGCTTTTTTATCAAACAATTGGACGGAAACAATGTGTCCAATGCCTACGTGTCCGGCATGCAGGAGGAGCTTGGATTTGGACCGGGAAATGAATTAAGTTGGATGAACACATACTTCAGCATTGGTGCCATCCTCGGTGGACCTATCTCCAATCTCGCCTTGACTATCATCCGACCGAGGTACTGGCTTCCCAGCTGTCTATTCGCTTGGTCACTTTGTGTGCTATTTCTTTTCAAATGCAATCATGCATCCGAATTCTACGGTCTAAGATTCTGCATCGGATTTTTGGAATCAGCGGCGTGGCCAGGAATCCAGTACGTTCTCGGTTGTTGGTACCGCAAATCCGAGCTCTCGCGTCGGAGTGGTCTGTTCGTCGTGTCGGGGGTTCTGGGACAGATGTTCTCGGGATACTTGCAGGCCGCCTTGTTCAAGGGAATGGATGGCAAAGGTGGACTATCGGCGTGGAGATGGCTGTTTATTTTCGATTTCATTCTCGCCATCCCGGTGACCATCTATGGCTACGTCTTCTCGCCAGATACTCCTCAAACTACCACTGCATTTTACCTCTCAGACTGGGAAAGAAAGCGAGCGTGTGAACGAATTGACGAAGAAGGCAGAACCCCGGTTGGAAAGCTCGACATGAGTGTTTTCAAGCGCATCTTCCTATCGTGGCAGTTGTACACATTCTCCATCGCGTATGCTATGTGGAGTCTCACGTGTGGGTCATACGTGATGCAATACTTCGGACTTTGGCTCAAGTCGATGAAAGACTATTCAGTGCCTCAGATCAACAATATCCCAACTTCCATGGGTGCCATCAATTTTTTCTTCATGATCGGTACAGGATATGCCGCCGACAAACTTGGCCGACGTGGACCTGTGTGCTTCGCAGTTGGTTGTCTCCTGACCTTCTGTTATGCTATATTGACTGCTTGGCCCCCTTCTCGAAGCCTGAAAATGGCCGCTTTCGTTCTATCGGGCTGCTATGGGTGCTATACACCTTTGCTTGCTGGGTGGGTGAATGGATCATGCGGTGGAGATCAGCAGTTGCGTGCATTCGTCTTGGCGTTCATGGTCAGTTTGGGATCAGCTGTTGTCATCCCATTCCAACAGCTGCAGTTCCCAAGCGGACAGGCACCGAGGTTTACTCAGACTCATGGCTGGGTGAGTGGGCTGTGCTTTGTGATCGCATTGGCTCTTTGGACAGGGTTTGGAATTGACATTGTTGAGAGACTTAAATGCGGGAGGGGCTTGAGGGGACGTCAGCCAAAGAGAGCTGATGAGGGGTGTGATGAATGTTAATTATAAATACCATTTTTTATCAATTTGTCTTTTAAGTTCCGAGGTCCACGGGTCAGGTATATACACTCCCGAGGCCTCGATCTATACAGCCACCTGGGCAGACTTCGGGAGCTTGCCCAGGTGCTTAGCCAATGTTTTCGTGTCTTAGATACTTGTCAGCCCGTAAGATGAACTGAGAAATAACCGTAGAATCACCGAGGCTACTCATACCTAATGATGTATGCATATGGATCACTGTGCATTCCATGGATTACCTAGGTAGTCGCAGGTTTCCAAGGTTGGATTCTCAAGACATCGGATACAGCGATACAGAGGTACCTGTTATTCTACCAACTAATTACAAGGTTTGGCTTATTGTACTCTTAAGCCGCGGATACTGTCCAGCGCGGAAATTAGCTAGGTCATCTTGGAAGTTATAGTAGACCTCGAGACTCTTCCAAAGTTGGGGTCATATTTGTATCACCTTGGAACTTCAGAATCCTTCCCGAGGTCTTCGCGTATCTATTCGCTATATATTTCAAACTATTCGGCAATGCTCACACCGCTATGGACACCAGATAATTCTGGCATTTGTATTTAACCGAAAGATCGAACCTAAAGAGCTAGTTCCGAGGTCGGCGTTGGAGCTCAAGCCCGAATGTTCATCCCGGCATTCCGAGCGATAGACCACGATCAAATTCCAAGGTTCCCCTTGGACTGCACAGTGAACTAGGTACAGACCACATGTGCTTGGTTAAAGTTCTGTGACATAGATTATAGTTTTGTTGTCCTCGACAGACTTCCTTACCCGATAGAGGAGGGTAGGTGAAGAAGTCAGCGCACATTGTTATGCAAAGTGGACTTTGTGGGCTTCCGATAGTCCTACATTTTCTTCGCCATCTATTCTCCCGAGGTCGGAGGTAGTCTTCATTGTGAACGGACTCCCGATGACTTCACATTGTACATGTATGCTGGCCTTGTTTGATGTCCAAGCGAAGCTAGGGAAGCTAGGAATCTCATAAACACAAGTAATGTAAAATGGTGGACAGAGGATCAAACACAGTGAGATCAAAAGGGTAGGAACCAAACAAAAAGGGTAGAAATGGGCTACCTAGACAGCAACCTTGAAATCTGGGGCATGACCCGGGATCCCGTCAATTTCGACCGGTTTTGGCATACGACTTCGGAATTTTGTACTCCGCGAGACACGGCAGTAGCTCGGACTAACATCAGGCTCTGTCCTATTCCGTATCACCGGCAACCCCCCACGTAGGCGTTTCATTAAGCCGGTTATATGCGGATTGCAGACTTCATGGAAAGAGGAAGGCCAATGTATGACATCGATGTCCTCCCCTTGGCAGTGAGGGGATATAATACTTCAGTCCGCTTCACCTTGCTTCCATAAGACTTACAAATCCCTCATCCCCCTCTTCCAGAGACTAAATGTCTTAGCGATATCACAGCGCAAGCCATGATTCAAGCATAAGTGGGTCTGGGATGGTTAAGCCCCGGGAAACACGGGAGTGAGAGTCGAAAGCCGAGGGGAAACGTACCATTTCGTCAATTTATCGGCAACAGTTCAATCCCAACTCTCCCGGGGAATTTCTTTGTGGGGAGATTTTGTTGTGTGCAACGGGTGGGTCGGGAGATATTGCCCAAATCCCGAGACTGCGGCATAGGTTGGGGAGACCGAGTGTAAGCCACATTTTCCTATGTCAGTCCTTCATACTCCGTACACCGGTGAGAACAAGTTAGAGCCCCCCGCAAGACGTCGCTCAATGAAAAGTGATGATTGGCTGGGAGACTAGTGCCAAAACCCAGTCACCACATGGTGACATCGTCGCGGGGTACCCAGCAGACTAGTACCAAAGTTTATGAAAGTATCCGGGGAAAGGCCGGTGTCGCTGACAACATTTGGTTGAAAAGCCGGCTTCCCATCGCCGATAAAGCCACCGAGCGGGTAACCCGCTAGCCAAGTGTAGTCGCCAAGACGGTGATCGGTGTGGGATGTCTCGTGGTGCCAAGGTCTAAATCCCCGGACTGCTCCCGAGCCAGCCGAGTATGGGTGATAATTAGCGAGCGCTCAGAGTAGTATGGATGCAGGGGAGAGTGAGGCTAGTGCACTTCACGTCATGCGTTTTGACTGCGCTATGACTGCCGGGGTTGCAGGGATGGTGGGATGAGGAGATTTCCCCAGAAAGAGGAAAGTGTGGGGTTCCCCACGGGAATGCCAAGACTTTTCGGTAGAACTCCGGCAATCTGCATCCATGGGACACTGTCCTCACGCTGCCCTCACCGGTAGAACCCCGGCAACTCTCTTTCGATGCCCGCTATACTTGCCTTGGGTCGGATGACGGTGGTCAGTTTTCGGCTTGGGGTTGGGATCTCCCGATTCCGAGCTGAGGATCCGCGGACTATAAAAGCCATCGGGGATCCCACGAGTTTCAAGGACAGTGCAAGCCTCCGAGAAAACAACTTAAGATGGCCCGCGTAACTCAATTGGTGGTTTCCGGCCTTTTGGCGGCCACACTGGCCAACGGTCAGAACTTTGCTGGAAGCGGTCGAAGTGAAGATGCTTTCAGTTATGTCCAACCCAAGAACACAACTATCCTGGGACCTTACGGTCACTCCCCTGCAGTTCTCCCATCTCGTATGTACCCCCAAGAACCTATTATTCTCTTTGCACTCTACTGACGCCACATCCAGCAAATGCTACTGCTTCAGGGGAGTGGGAAGAGGCTTACTCCAAGGCACAACAGTTTGTTGCCAAGCTGACCATCGACGAAAAAGCCGATATGGTCACCGGTCAGCCGGGTCCCTGTGTGGGAAACATTGTTGCTATCCCTCGACTTGGTTTCCCGGGTCTTTGCTTACAAGACGGCCCGCTCGCAATCCGAGTTGCGGACTATGCCAGTGTCTTCGCTGCCGGTGTCACTGTAGCATCCACTTGGGATAGGGATCTTCTATACCAACGCGGTTATGCTATGGGACAAGAGTTCAAGGCCAAGGGTGCTCATATTGCCCTCAGTCCCGTTGCTGGACCTCTTGGTCGCTCTGCCTATGCTGGTAGAAACTGGGAAGGCTTTGCTGCCGATCCTTATCTGACCGGTGTTGCCATGGAGAAAACCATTCGTGGCCACCAGGATGCTGGTGTGCAGGCTACTGCCAAGCACTTCATTGGAAATGAGCAGGAGACTCAACGAAACCCGACATACGACCCTAACGGGACTGTCACCGATGTCATTCAGGAAGCCCTTTCTGCCAACATTGATGACCGCACTATGCACGAGCTTTACCTTTGGCCTTTCGCCAACGCTGTTCGTGCTCACGCTGCTAGCTTCATGTGCGCATACCAGCGTTTGAACGGATCCTATGCCTGCGAGAACTCCAAGGCCCTCAACGGATTGTTGAAGGAGGAGCTCGGCTTCCAGGGATACGTGATGTCCGACTGGGGTGGCACCCACTCCGGTGTCGCCTCTATCGAGGGCGGCCTTGATATGAACATGCCTGGTGGCCTTGGTGCTTACGGCCAAAAGCCCGAAGCCGGTTCCTTCTACGGCAAGAACGTCACGTATGCTGTCAACAATGGAACCGTGGACGTGTCTCGCGTCGATGACATGATTGTCCGTATCATGACCCCGTACTACTGGCTCGGTCAGGACAAGGACTACCCTGAGGTGGACCCGTCATCTGCCGACCTGAACACTTTCTCTCCCCGCTCGACCTGGCTCCGCGAATTCAACCTTACTGGCGAGCGCAGCCGTGACGTGCGCGGAAACCACCATGAAATTATCCGCAAGCTCGCAGCTGAGGCTACAGTCCTTCTCAAGAACGAGAAGCAGGCTTTGCCTTTGAAAGCTCCCAAGAACATTGCTATCTTCGGTAATGACGCAGGCGAGAACACTATGGGTGCTGTCAATCAGGACACTTTCGAGTTCGGCAACCTTGCCTCAGGTGGTGGATCCGGTACCGGTCGCTTCACTTACCTCGTCTCTCCCCTCGAGGCTATCAAGACCCGCGCTAAGGAGGACAACGCTTTGGTTCAGTACTTCTTGAACAACACTCAAATTGCTACCAACAACGTCACCGATCTCTGGGTCCCCACCACTCCCGACGTTTGCCTTGTCTTCCTGAAGACCTGGGCCGAAGAGGGCGCTGATCGTGAGCACCTGACAGTCGACTACAACGGCAACGACGTGGTTGAGTCAGTTGCCAAGTCTTGCAACAACACTATTGTGGTCACCCACTCTTCTGGCATCAACATTCTCCCCTTCGCCAGCAACCCTAATGTCACCGCCATCCTCGCTGCCCACTACCCCGGCCAAGAAGCCGGTAACTCCATCGTCGACGTCCTCTACGGTGATGTCAACCCCGCTGGACACTTGCCCTACACCATCGCCAAGAATGCCAGCGACTACAACGCCCCTCCCACCACCGCAGTGTCCACCAACGGCACCGACGACTGGCAGTCTTGGTTCGACGAGAAGCTCGAGATCGACTACCGCTACTTCGATGCTCAGAACCTGTCCGTGCAATACGAATTCGGTTTCGGTCTTTCCTACACAACCTTCGAGGTCTCCGATATCGCCGCCGAGCTCGTCGCCGATTCCGTCTCATCCATCCCCGAGCAGAAGCCCATCGTCCCCGGTGGAAACCCCTCTCTCTGGGAGACTCTTTACAACGTGACTGCCTCTGTCACCAACTCCGGTGATGTCAAGGGAGCAACTGTTCCCCAGCTCTACGTTACCTTCCCCGATAGCACCCCCGAGGGAACCCCACCCAAGCAGCTCCGCGGTTTCGAGAAGGTCTCTCTTGCTCCTGGCGAGTCTCGCACTGTTGGATTCGAGCTTATGCGTCGCGATCTGAGCTACTGGGATATTGTCTCTCAGCAGTGGCTTATCCCTGAGGGCGAGTTTGTTCTTCGTGTTGGATTCAGCAGTCGCGATCTGAAGGAGGTTACCAAGATTACCCCTGTTTCTGCTTAGATCCATGGATGTCCATTGGATGTTGGATCAAGTTGCATTTTTTATGAGACACGCTAGTATTATATCCAATATATTTGATTTAATTTGTTTCAATTTTGCGACATGGTTATAGTTATATATTTGTTGGGTGGTCAGATGGACCCTTTGCTTAGGTATCTCTCTCTCTCTCTCTCTCTCTCTTTTTCTCTCTTTCTCTCTTTCTCTCTTCCTTCTTTGCACAGGTCGGTATTTTTGCTTCACAGCCACAATCAACTGTTTTAAAGCGATTCGTGCTTCTCCTCCATAGATCAGCCTGCTCTCAGATCTGCTATGGTTGCCAACTTCGAGAGCAAGACTATCAATCAGAGATCTAATGAATGTAATAAAATTAGTGAGAGTTAGCAGAATTGTTGAAGAGGTCTACGTGGGCTTACATGGTCATATGACTAGGAGACGGTCAGATTCCATTGGGATCGAAGCACAGGATCCCAACAGGAGTCGGCGGCGTTCCCGAGAACGGGCAGGAGAAGTTTTACTGCGGCTGAAGCGCCCCATTGTTTTCCACACCTCAGGCTCTCGGCGGATGGGAGAATGTTGTGGGAGATTGGGAGGAGGTTGTTCCATAGGAAAAGGATTTGGGAAGTGAAGGGGAGGGAACCAGACGGTGGGGGGGGGCTTGCCTGCCATCGCTCCCCAGCTAGCTCTGGGGTGGGCTCGTCGACGACCATCTGGACGGCCTCATCACAGTTACGGGTGGCAGTTCAGCGCCAGAAACGCGAATAAGAACAAAGTGTCCACATGCGGCCACTGTTGACGAACTCTTTGCTATAGAATACATTAGCCCAGTGCTCTATACACACGTCCTCACACAATGGTCTATGCTCACATTGCAAAGGCTTCACAGACCCGAATGGGTGCATAGCAAAATGCGCCCAGCGGCGATTGCCTCTTCTATTGGCGCCTGGGTTTGTTTTACCTGATCCGTCGAGGTAAGAGGAGTGGGGGGGGGGATTCCTAATCCTCTGCTTATAAACAGGAGTAGTTGTGTAGTTATTGGCTTCATCTCATATTTCGATTGGTAATGGAAGAGAGCTATCGTCAACATCGGTATCTCTTTTCAACTGTCTTTTGGGATGTCTTTTGGGATGTCCTTCCAACTAATCGTCGAGTAATCATGATTGGTCAAATAAAGATAGTCTTTGCTAAGCCGTGAACACATAATTAGGGATTGGGACAATCATGGTCTTGGCGTCCATAAATTTTGTTTTTGTAAATGTCTCTGTAGTCCAATTCTGCCCAAGTGCCGGTGCTAAAGTTGTGACTTTTCTCCTGATCTCACATTCAACCGTAGAGAGTTGGAAGAGGTACCAGACCCTTTCACCGTGAATTGAAAGTCTTGGGCTACAAACAATTATCAGAATAATTCGAGAAGGCAAAGGGACGTACTTACGCTTTGCCAGTTTCAACTTGGACATCTCACGGGGACCGGCTTCTCCTTCTTCGAGGCCGTTGCAGTTCTTGCCTTCTTCCACGCTTCTCCACTTCCAAAATGGGGTAAATCTATCTGGGACCTTTTCGAGTTGATTCTTGACATACTGCATTTGAGTCATTCAGTCAGTGGCGGTGTTTATACGAAGACAGGACAACATAACACTTACCTTGCCAAGAATAGGAAGAAACTTGAATCCATGGCCTCTGTTTAGACTTTATTAGGAGGTGTGCTTGACTTGGGTTTCCTGTACTCACGAGCCACCAGTACAGATGAACAAAGAATCAGAATATCCCGGGACATAATCAATCACAAACTATGATACGTTAGCATACTTTGCTAAAGTACCGTTTTTCTTGGGTACTAACCTCGTTATCGATACTGTCGGTGTACCAGCATAGCTGCGAGGAAGACATTAGTCATTTTTCGTTGAGGAAGGGAGATGGGACAGTCGACAAACCCTGCTGTCTGTGAATCCAATTTCAGCTAACTCCGGGAATAGCCCGCCTATCACTTGCTTCATGAGCTCTAGCCCATAGAGTGGCACAGTATGGATCGGTTCTTGGCTATATTTCGTTCGTGGGGTAGAAATTCGGCTATGACAAACAGAGTGGTCAGTGAATGTCTTGTCATATATCGATATCAAAAATCCTCGGTAACTCACGTATTCTTTTCTGTTGGATGATCTTGGAAGTTTGTGAACTTGAAGATAGAAAGTTAGCCCAGGTCTTATCAAAGGATGGCAGTGACTACCTTTCGGGCACGGAATCCAAATTTCAATCTTCCTTCCCGAGTGATGGGGAATCCACCACCCTCGTAACCTCTGTTCGGATGATCAGCTGATTTAATCAATCTCTCAGCAAGATGGGTCTTACCCTTCACCTTCACCTTGGATAAATCGCCACACCGGAATGTTATCTGGGTGGAACTTCTCTCGCAGGTCTTTGCGGTCCTCTGGGATATCGATGAACATGACTGTTCCCATTGTGGCTTCGACCGACCGACTTGCTTCAGGGAGAACACCTGCTGTCCATGGGCCGCCTTTGATCATGTATCAGAGCCTGGAGATGTTGCACAGGGGGATGGATCTCTCACAGGCAACTACAACCAGATCGGCGAAATGTGTCAGCCCATCGCGGGTCTTGATGCCCTTCACTTGCTTGGAAGTGCCAATTTCCTCGGTGATCAAACGGTCAAGCTCGCCATGAGGACGCCCAAGGACGAATTTGACACCGGCCTTTTGGCATAAGTGGCGTGCATATACGCAGGCCTATCGGGGCAAGTCAATTGCCGATTCTCCAAGGAATGGAGGAGACTCACTTTATCAGCTAAGGTGATTCCTGAGCCGGCATCCAAAAATCCATTCGTGGCGCCATTTTTGAATTGATCAAAAAGGTGGTACTTCTTCGCCCATTCAGTACCCCGTGCGCCAGCTCGCTTTTCATCGGCAGCATTATCCTATTATAATTAGAAATGTGATCGAGACTTGATGGTAGAGCCCGATCATACCTTGATAAACTGCAGATCACGGAAACTAGGCGCAGTGTCCTCCATCACCCGCAAATTCTCCACATAACGCGGTATCATGTCAGGTCCATCGGCGAGATGATACACACCACACAGTGTGAGAAGTTCATCTTCCGGTGTCAGCGGACGCGGAAGGTCAGATGGATGACTTTCTTTGATAGAGCGGTTCCATTCCAGCCAAATGTCTCTGGCTTCTAAAGCAAGATCTTGAGAACTATATCGGGGTCAACGCTGGAATCAAAACATAGGCTGGGGACATACTCACTGCTCTTGCGACCCGTACGTTGCTCGGAAGATTTTATTGATATCAGCGGATGCACCGTCACAGCCGTCGGCTGGATTGTAGTAGTTGGTGTCAAAGTTGCAACGGTCGAAGATAGTCACGTCTTTATAGCCACTGCGAGCAAGCCAGAGAGCGGTACTGAGCCCGAATACACCGCCACCCACGATGATGACGCGGGACTGAGGGGTAGTCATTTCGAAAACCTTGGAATTAGCTTAAGACTGTGAGATGTTCTCAAGAAAGCTCAAAATGTTCTGCCGTATGGAGTGAGGATTGAAGTTCAACGCTCTCTATTTGTGTGTCTCCATCATCCGCGGAATTGCCGCCCTGTCAGCTATCTCGGCACAAGCGGCATTTCCACCTCCGGATACACCAAGCGACACTCAGATTTCCAAGCCGTTTTCTTTCCTTTCAATCTCTTGTAGATTCAAAGATAGCAGACTTGCTACCAATTTGATTCATTTGGAAAATGGTACTTTGATAGGTATCGGGTTGTGCCGAATGTGCGTGGTCGTTTAGCGGCATTTCCGTTGACCCCTCGAAGTGTGACCCAAGGACCCTTTCGGACAAGGATTCGCCTCTACTGCACCCAGGTGATTTCTTTTACAAATGATACGAGCTTCGTTCTTTTGCAGATAACCGTCTATCTCGATTGGAATTCGATATCAGAGGTCACAGGTCCGCGGATTTACCGAAGTCCATACCCCCGCGTTTATAGATGGAGCTGTCTTTATTCCTGCAAGGGTATAAGATGCACCTTCCCCAACAAATTGAGCTCACATTCAGAGGATAACCTCCATCTTTCTCATCACTGCACCTCGCTCCGCTCTATACTATACCTGGCGTATAGAGTTTGATCCGAAATGGGCCTCAAAAGCATAATGGGCAAAACGATGCTCGCGCATTACACCAAGAGAATCAAAGATGCTCCGCGCGAAGTGATACTGAGCCCCGCCCTGCTTTTGTCTTGCGCGATGTATGCGACCGCGGCTATTCCCCTGAGTGAGTCCCCTCATCCGGATTGAGATCGGGTCAAGCCTTACTGACGCTCCAGTACAGCATGGGATCAAGGGACGGCTTCCACCTTGCCCTCACTGGAGGGCTTTCAGAAGCAATTCGGGATCAGCTCTACGGCCGGGGCACACTCTACTAGGAATTTCGTCTCCCTCGTGTACATCGGTGACGCGGTCGGTGCAGCTCTATCATTCTTCATAAACGATCGCATTGGAAGACTGTGGTCTTTTAGGTTATATACAACTGTTTGGATCATCGGGCAATTGGTCGCAACATTCAGTCCCAACTCCTCGGCACTATACGCGTCGCGAATCATCTCAGGTCTGGGAATCGGATCGTTGAGCGTCACCGGTACTGTCTCGATTGTTGAATTGGCGCCGCCAGAGATCCGCGGGCTGTTAGCAGCTTGGTATACTGTTTCCATGACTTTGGCTCTCATGGTGGCGACGTTTTGCGTTTACGGTGTGCAATTACATATCGGGGCGAGTCGACTGCAATATCAGGTAGTGATGTTTTCTCCGTGTGTTTTCATGCTACTTTGGATTATTGCTAGTTTCTTTCTCTGCGAATCGCCGCGCTGGTTAGTGTTGTCTGGTCGGAATGAAGAGGCTGCGAACGCGCTTGTTCGACTACGACGATTGCCGCTTGATCACGATCGGGTCCAACACGAATTTCGAAATATCGAAGAATCGATTCAGGCCGAAACCGCAGCTTATGATCCTGATGATCATTCACCTTCCAAGATTGTCAGTCTTGCCAAAGAAACATTCACGGTCCCGTCCAACCTTCGTCGGCTTCAACAAGCCTTAATTCTCTACGCCGTTCCGCAGTTCTCGGGCGGCAATTCCATCACGAATTATTTTATTCCGATATTGAAAATTGTGGGACTAGCTGGATCTTCATCCAGAAATCTGTTTCTCAATGGGATGTACGCCATGTCGAAGTTCTTCTTTGGCTTGATCGGATCATTCTTCTTGATCGATGTTGTCGGTCGCCGAAACACACTCTTCGTTGGAATTACTCTTCAGATGATATCCGACATCTACCTCGCCGCATATATCAAGGTTCAGAATGACGGAAGTCCGCCCGGAGCTGCGGGTGAGGCTGCTCTTGCGTCTATTTTTATCCACTCATTCGGGTATACTATTGGTAGGCATCCAAACCCGCAGCAAGACATGACCAGATGCTAACGAATATTCTAGGCCTCCTAACTTTGCCGTATGTCTTTGGTGGCGAGCTGTGGCCGAACCGAATCCGATCCTTTGGCGCCGCGATCACACAGACTTTCCATTGGCTGTTTCACTACTCGATGACATTTGCATTGCCCTCGCTCCTTTCCCGAACACATAATTGGGGTGCATTTGTGTTTTTTGCATCTTGGTGCGCAGCGGCTATCTTATATGTGTATCTTCTTGTGCCGGAAATTTCAGGACTTAGTGTCGAGGAGATCGAACGCGTCTTTAGCGGGCCGTGGCGGCTCTTCGGTCGGCGATCTGCATTCCGCGATGCTGGCTCTGTTATTGAAGGGCGCGAGGTGCACCATGAGTATGTTATCCGGATGGTTTTACCTGCGCTCAGTGGCTAATATTCTATACAGTGACGAGAATCCGAAAGGGTCCCTCCCTGCTGTGAAATCGAGTCAGCAGTCTCTCAAAGGCGAGTCGCACTCCTCCTAGTAGTCACATGTCTTGTGTAGGAATTGAAACGTGGTCATGAAAACATGTAACTATTTTTCTCTGTATTCATTAGTCAAAGGATCTCCAGGGTTGTCTCTATCTCTCCGCTAGCCCCCTTCCACCCTGGTAATTTGGAAGGATATGTGACGTGTCCCCGGGGCCATGAAAGCAAGTCCGAGATGAACCTTGTACTCCGTACTCCGTACTCCGTATGATTTACTCCATTTCCTGCGACCATTCAACACCCTAACTCTGAGGGAATGGTCATACCTGGGCAATGGCAGTATTTTTGCCATGTCCGGTTACTCCAGAACTGTGTTGTATTCTAATTGGCAGTAGACAAGCATAAGTCCGTAGCAAACGAAGAAGTGGGGTAGCGGCATTTCCGTCCAGCTCCGAGTCTAGCCCTGGAGCCACAAATTCCATCTAGCGTGATCAATGCCCGTTTGTTATCACCTGGGCATCTGCAGAGCTGCCAATGATTTTTCCGTCTTCTGGTGTTGATAGTGTCAGCGATTAGATCGTATTGTAAGTGATATCAGCTACATTAGATTAAAGTATATGAAAACAAATCTTTGTCTAAACACAAACGTAACAATCTAGACTTCAAAAGACCATGGGACACTTTGAGGTTCTTTGTTCCAGGGCATTACCCAAGTGGGGAGACTCCCTCTGTCTCTCGTATGTATGTACTTCACAAGATCCTTCCTCAAACCGAGTGCACCTCGCTCAATGAGATTATCCACTTTTCAAATGAACGGACACTCGCTTTTTGACTTCCCTCTTAGATATAATTCTGTTTCTCGGGGTTGACCTGATGCGGTCTCAACTCAAAACAAAAGCCGCTAATTGGCCAACCCTTGCGTAGCGCCTGCGCGTTATCTTTTCTCTCGGGGATCTCGAGTCATAATGATAGCCGCACTCTTGACATTTTGACATTCCTCGGTCGCTCCATAGTTGAGCCCCGCTTACACTCTTAGTCTCTTCGTTTCTGGCTATTTCACCCCTGGAGAGACACTGTTCAGTGATTCACACCTTACAACATGCATGATTCCGACTCCCCCGGACGGCTAACTCCAGCCCGGAGAGCAAGCCCACAAAAACAAAAACTTTCTCGCCCCAACGACGGTGGGATCCACAGAAGGAGCACTAACGCGTGTGAGTATCCACCGGCCAAACTCCGGGGTATAAGACTCAACGTTCGTTTCAGGTCGCTATTGCAAACGAAGAAAGATCAAATGCCATTACAACATTGAAAATATTCATGGGTAGGAAATTTTGCGTCAAAAAAAGTGGAAGATGGAAGTTGATCATCGAGCAGGAAGTGTAATGCTTGTTTCAAATCATCTAAAGGTGACATATCACACCCCATCCCCTACTCTTTGGAAAACAACTGACAAAATCCGCAGAATGTCATTTTGATGTTCCTCCAGACGGTGTCCTGAGAGGTGATGCGTATGTAGCTTTGAAGCCCTCAAATGTGCACTGCTGAGATATGTACAGTTATGTGGCAACTCTAGAGTCACGCATTCAGATCCTCGAAAGTCAGCTACGTGTCAGCCAATCTCATCAAGCGACTTCTCGAAATGGTATTTGTCTTACTCCTGAGACCACGTTTTTTGAGTCCCAGACACCCGAGACTGGGATACCTGCTTTGATACAGCAGGATGGACGTGAGTCCCACCGAGATCCCAGATCTTTGGCGACAGCATCGTCTCAACTTCCAAATCGCCAAACGCCAGAGATCTTTGAAAAGCGCATGCAGGTACCGGGATCAACTACTGATGTCACGATGCTTGAGATGGTGTATGGGCGAGAATATGTCGCGGAACCAGAAGTCGACTCTCTTCCTCCACTACCCTCGAGCAGCGGTGCAAAAAAGCTTGTTGACGCGGCGTACTTCTACACTCAAGCTCGATATTGCATAGTTGACTGGACTCAACTAGGCATTTGGCACCAGCAGAGAGAAGAGATAGCTCAGGTCTCTCCTCAAAGTCCCGTCGAATCACAAACCGGTAGATCACAATCCCCTCGGAGACAAAACGCAAATACTCACTTCCTCTCAGGCGCCTTTTTCATTTGGATTGTATATGCCATTGGAGCTAGATTGATTCCAGATTCGGAGAATTCTACTGAGGCATGGTCAGCACGACTATCCTGATGATCTTGGCTAACCATTTTAGGCTTATTTTGCTCGGGCGCGGATTTACCTACCTGCAGTAATGGCTTTGCAGGATATGGCAACTATACAGGCTCTCCTCTGCCTTGTTCAGTATTATTTTAGAGCGCAGACAGAGTCTCCTATTTGGTTTGTCAGTGCCATCACTCACGTGTGACTTTCTGACAATATGACTAGGCACCTAGTCGGCCTTGCTCTGCGTCTTTGTGTCAAGCTTAGATACCACCGTAAACTTGCAGATAGTCCCGAGGCCAAAGGACTGAGTCCATACACCATGGAGCTTCGAAAGCGGTTCTTTTGGTGTGCATATTGCTTTGATCGGTACGTTTTGATTCCGAAGACTCACATTCCGAAACAAATTTTCCGGAAAAGCAAAGCTCATTCTCAATTCAGATCCCTAGCCATTTGGTCCAAGCTTCCATTCGGTATCAGTGATTCAGACATAGATGCGGAGGTAAACTTCATCACTTGACCTTTTGAAGTTGCATTTAACCCTGTCTAGATCCCCATTGACATAGACGACACCTGTACCGATGAACACAAGATTTCACAAATGCAGCTCAACGCAAACACCATGCCGCAAGAACATGAAGACAGAAGCATCACAACGGTATGAGAAACATATCTTCGCATCCTTATGCAACCTCCTAACAATGCTCACAGATGACTGCTGCGTTGCACCATCTCCACGTATATCGCATCAGGTCAAAGATATTGTGAGAGGCTCAACATCCCTGGCCATACGAAGCTAATGATCCCAGAACAAGATACACAGGACCAAATGCGAAAACCCCGTCACTTGCCGAAGTGCAAGAAATTCTTTATGAGCTCGAGCAGTGGAAACAGCAAGCACCTGATGAAAAATACTCAAAGCGCTTTCCGCAGCAAAGTCCCGACCGGGTACAGGCCACATACACCCAAGCAGTTCTTCTCTTGATCCGGCCCATACTGATGGCCAAAGAGATTCATCCTGATCTCATAGGTCTTTGCGTCGAATTTGCCGTCGAGGCATGCTCGGTATGTAACAAACACCCCAACGGTCGCTAAGCAGTGTCTGAGAATCTGATAGAATGCGAAAACATTGAGCTTGAATCCACATACACCACCCGATCGCATTACAGTGTACCATTGCTTTTACTGTGGTGTGACCTTGCTACAGTGCCTGGCCATCTCACCAACAGCATTAACAGCACGACGCACTCACCAGGCAATAAGCGCTTGTCTTAGCGCATTGGCAGTATATACCCGAGTGCTGCCCGCAATTGCACCTTTTCTGCGGTTATTCGAGGATCTCTCAAATCTTTTGGTTTATGACGACAATAGATCCGATACTCCTCCCAGCCCGGAGGTGCGGAATGTCTTGAACAGGATCGTCTCCAGCGATCCATCGGAAGCATCCGGGTAGGTATTCTCCAGCCGCAATTCAGTCATCTTGCTAATTCCAGTAACTAGGATTCTGCACTCCTTGTCCGGTCGGAAATCACGAGAAGTCCCAATACCGGAGACACTGGCAGCAGAGACGATGCTGGCTCAACCAACGCAATATGATTCCATTCTTGGTGGTCAATCGTCCGTGGCATTCGGTGCGGATTTCTCACTTGAGATGCCTTTGGATATATCTCCGTTATATGCGCCTGATATTGAAGTGCCGGAACTATGGACAGCACCATGGCTTCCTCTTTCAACAACAGAGTATCTTTGAGATGATGTATGCGAAGATATAATATGCAGAAATAAAAAACAAAAACATACAACAGTGAGGATTCGCTGGTGGTCACCCACCCAACTACTAACTCACCGGCGTGTGGCTTAAGTACGGCTGAGCGGACGGGAAGCCCTGTTCTCCACACCCTGTGGTCGTATGTGCTTGTGCCAATTGTTGGCTGGTCTATATTGAACTAAAGCTTTGGAATTTATTGGAGATAGAGCGACCAATTCACTTGCTAGCACGGTGTGGACCGCTGGATCGTTGTTGATATGAATCCAATGAAAATTCCAATTGTCAGGAATATGAGCGTTATCTTCAATTCTCTGGGTGATTGATTTTTTCTATATGTCCATGGGTGGGAATAGATGGCTTTCAAGACCTGCCCGAGGTGTAGCCAACGCCCCGCGATTGGAAAGATATTCATCCAGCACAGTAGGGCAGTTGTCTCGGAGTTCACTGATCGTAGAAGCGTTCCCCAAGATCTAGCTATCAAGTTGTAGGCCCGTATCCAATCTTCCGTTTTAATATTGCCGACCGCCCATCGGACATCATCTTTTTATAACTGATCCAAACCTCCATGTGTGCGCCCGTCGAGTCCGGGAGCAGGACTTTCACGTCCGCTATTCGGGAGGCCTCCTCCACGTAAGGCTTATATGAATTACCAGTGTTGGTTTCCGTGATCTGGGTACCAGCGTCAAAGTTTGAATGGACCGCGTTGGATCCTCCGTCTTCGATATGGACAACTTCTTCCATCACACTTGCTAAGAGTGGCCCATTCCAAACACCCTCTCTGTGTGATGCTGATCGCAGAGCCAGGATTGCTTGGCGTCGGATCTGAGGAATGCGGCACTTCATCGCTGTGTAATAGACGGGAGGTATGTGGCCCAACTCAATTGTGAACCCACTATTACCAGAACCCGAACATTGAGTTTCTATCGTGGTATCTTCGCGTTCATCCGGAAGTGACCAAATCTCTGATAGCTCTGACACTCCTGTGATTATCGCGGCGAAATTATCCGTGAATGCATCAAAAGCCATCTCGCTTTCCGAGAGACTCACAGCCGCCATGACGGATGCCATTTCGTGATATATTCGCAAAAGTGTCCAACCGGCAAGCTCGCGACAGACTTTGCTAGTTTTCCAGGAGGCACGTGTCGTCTCATAAGCTTGACGCCATAGAGTGAGGTCTTTCTGGATATGGGTTTGTGCTGCAAACGCTGCTGCGTGATCTATTGGTCCTCCCGACTCACTGGCATTCTGATAGTCTTCTTTCAGACATTTCACTTTGTGCAAGAGATGGTCGAGTGTTTGTCGCGCTTCAATTATGGATGGGAAATATGACGGGGGCGTCTTCGGTTCCTGGTCATGTGTCATGATACACATGTGAGACGGAAATATACCAAACATCGCGGACTGGATGGTAAGACGGGCAAAGGAATCAACCAAAGCCTTGTGTGCGAAGTCAGGCGCTGTGTTGGCGGAATTTGGTGGAATTATCGATTGTGGACTTTGTGTCGGCACGGGCGTAGAAAGTCCCGAAAGTAGCTGGATGCCATAGCGGAGGTGAGAGTTCCCTGAAGTATATTGACCTCGTAGATATTCCAGAGTCACGAATATCATACATGTGATTAAAGTCACACGGAGGTTGGATGTGTTATTAGTTGTTGGGCTAGACCTTAGATGATGGATGGCCTTATTGTACTGTTTAAGCATAAACTCCTCGGCGCTGTTTCCACGTGGGGATGCAAGGGCCCTCGGGCCATGGCCAGAGTCACTTCTATGTGCAGCTGACAGGGCGACAACAGCGTGCCGCACCGCGGGCTCCTGTGCACTTGCCTGAAGCACTAGAGTCTCCCAAAAGTCGGATGTGAAGATGCCGGCAAACTCCTTGGTTGTCTTCTCTACGAACCAGTCGAAAGACATCTGCTCGTCAGGATTTAGGTTGACGGCAGGGACGGGTGCGCGGTGGATCGACAAGGGTTGGCTTGCTGGGATTTGAGGGTGGTGGTCGCCGCCACCCCAAATGCCGTAACCATTGCACACACGCCCTGTGGAGACGCAGCGACGGCAAGCGGGGCGACTTTCATCGCACTTGACATGGCGAGCTCTGGGACACAGATTACACGTTAGACCAAGGCTTGCGACATCAGACTAGGGATACTTACTTGCAAGTTTTGCAGCCAGATTTGACTTTCCTTTTTACATGCCCTTGTGGCTGGCCAGTTGAGGACCCTTGCATGTTTCATGCCTTGAGACAAGCCTCGGGATATCAAAATAGGGGGATCAACGGGAAGAGGAATTTCGGAAGCTGCAAAGCTCGAAGACTCTTGGCTCTGATTGGCGGACGACGTCGGAGTGGAGCGGGATGGAGGAGCTCGGAAAGCCGGCACTCTCATTGGTCAATGTTGATCGCCAAGACCAAGGCTAGTCTGATAGATCTTCAGCAGAGCATCGAACCGCCTGAGGGATTGAAGCCTGAATGGCTGATCCACTGCTGCAGTGTTCGTGGATCTTCTGCTGGCTTCTTGGATACATCAATTCTCCCCACACCCCGTATAAAGACAAATCCTACTCAGCAAAAATTGATTCCCCTTTGTTTACTCCGCACACCCATACATAACTGCATATTCACAATGTCTGCTCCTCAACGTACTATTGGCCGTGATGGCCCCAAAGTCAGTGCCATGGGTCTCGGTCTCATGAGCATCGGTAGCGCGTATGGTCAAGCTGGCCCCCTCGAAGAGACGGTAGCATTCCTGGACCACGCCCACGCCACTGGTCAGCGATTCTGGGACACCGCCGATGCCTATCAGGATAGTGAAGACATCATCGGAGAATGGTTCAAGCGCTCCGGAAAGCGGGATGACATCTTCATCGCGACCAAGTTCGGCTTCGTTCCCGATGAGGGCAAGATCACTGTCCGGTCTGATCCAGAGCACGCTCGGGCTGCTTGTGACACCAGCTTGAAGAGACTCGGTATCGATACTATTGACCTGTACTACTGCCACCGTCTTGATGGCATCACCCCCATCGAAAAGACCATCGAGGCCCTGGTCGATCTCAAGAAGTGAGTGTATGCCACATAGATGATGAGCTCAGTGGCTAACGTATCCCCGCATCCAGTCAGGGAAAGATCCGCTATATCGGTCTGTCCGAGTGCTCAGCTTCCACCATCCGTCGCGCACACGCAATTCATCCTATTAGCGCATTCCAGATTGAATACAGTCCTTTCGCATTGGACATCGAGGGAGAGTCGGAGATCCTCAGCACGTGCCGTGAGCTTGGTATCTCCGTGATCGCGTACAGCCCCATTGGTCGTGGAATCCTGTCTGGACAGATCAAGTCCGTCGATGACCTCCCCGAGAATGATTTCCGCCGCATGTTGCCCAAGTACTCCCAGGAGAATTTCCCCAAGATCTTGGAATTGGTCAAGGGCCTGCAGGATATTGCCAAGGCCCACGACGCGACATCTGCGCAGGTGTCTCTCGCGTGGCTACAGGCTCAGGGCCCTGATATCATCCCTATTCCTGGCACCAAGTCCACTTCCCGCATGGATGAGAACGCGGGTGGCGCTCTGCTCCAGCTGACCGAGAAGGAAGTCAAGGACATTCGCGAGCTTATCAAGCGCACCGAAGTCTCAGGTGCTCGTTACCCCGACGCATTGTGCCGGTGAGTTATATTTCGAAACATACGCATCATGCCAGAGACCTCATACTGACTCATCAACTAGTTTCAACGGTCGTGATTCTAACGAAACCCCCCCTCTCTAAAGCGATTCGACAGTCATTATGTACATAGTTGATGAGCGCTATATAGATCGAAACATGACGTCCCACTGATCTACGGACTCAATTTTTTGTATCGCCCTGATGGGAGTCCACTTACGTAGGGGAATCCACAATTTCCCATACCAAAACAACAGCGATCGCCGTTGCGCGTGCCAGGAACCGCATACCGATATGATTTCTCTACTCAAAACCCCCTACCAATACATTCTCAAGCAGATCATCATGCAATAAAGTGGTTTGTCTTACGAACGCTCTGACGAACTACTGCATAAATAGTTTCAGACATCAATCCCCTGCGGGTTTCCCCTCCGTAAGGGGCGAACGATCCCGCAGATGAGGAATTCGGCAACCCGAACATCTTTCTTTTAAAGTCGAGCTATACTTTCACCGATGAACTATAGACTCAGATCATTTTGACTTAATCGAGCGGTAATGCACCATGGCCACGGAGACTCGACCAGCGATCTGGAACAGCATCGCCTATCAGTGAAATCCGACGCACCTGTCGCCCCTCCGCCCGATATAGAAACACAGCACATCACTGTTCAGGGGAGCCATGAGACTGGGTATACCAGTGATGACTCTCTTGAAAATGAGAAATACTCTTTGCCACCTGTAGATGGCGGCAAAGATGCTTGGCTGTGTCTTTTGGGCGCATTCATCCTGGAAATGGTTGTCTGGGGTATGTATACCTCGTCCTGATCTTCTTGTGCTATACTGACTTTCTCAAGGCTTCGCTTTCTCCTTTGGTGTTCTCCAAGACTATTACAGCACTAACGCACCATTCTCTCATGACCACTCTAGCAGGTCTATAGTAGGATCATGCTGCATGGTATGTGCCAGACAATCCCCATTGCAGACTCAAAACTAACAATACAAAGGGTATTTTGTACCTCGCATCACCCATCAGTCTCTTCGTTCTTCAGAAATGGCCACGCATCACTCGCATTAACAGCGTCCTCGGTCTTGCGATCGCTGTGACTGGCGTCCTCACATCTTCCTTTGCCACAAAGATGTGGCAGCTCACAATCACCCAGGGTGTCATTTACCCGATCGGAGGTGCCATGCTCTACTATCCAGTCCTGCTATTTGTCGACGAGTGGTTTGAGCGAAGGAAGGGGCTTGCATTCGGAGTTGCCTGGGTAAGTTTCTCACATCTGCACGATATCAAACATAAATCTAACGAGTCAAATGCAGGCCGGAAGCGGTGTTGCCGGCGTCGTATTCCCACTTCTTCTCCGCTGGGCTTTGTCGCGATTTTCTTTCAAGATCACCATGTGGGCCTGGTCCATCGGCATGGTCGTCTTGGTCTGTCCCATTTTGGCATTTGTGAAGCCACGGATTCCTGTCAACACCGACACCCCCAAGGCACAGTCTCTCAGCTTCAGCTTCCTTCGGACGCGATCGTGGATTATTTTCCAAATCGGAAGTCTCATCCAGAGCATCGGGTACTTCGCACCTTCACTCTACATGCCGACCTATGCTCGAGTCATCGCACACCAAAGCGCCATGGGCGAGACAACCCCAGTGACAGCCCTGAACGCTGGCTCAGTACTGGGCTTTATCATGGTTGGCTATTTGGTTGATCGCTGGCATGCTGCGACCGTCGTCCTCGCCATGACGGTAAGCACTGTCATCTTGGTGTTCGCATTATGGGGCTTGTCCGTGACATTGGCTCCAATCTGTGTGTTCTCTGCTCTCTACGGAGTCGTTGCCGGCAGTGCCGCCGCGACTTGGCCCGGTATGGCGAAGATCATCAAGAAGGAGGATCCCTCCGCGCCGGTCGGAATGGTCCTCGGAACTCTGACGGCTGGCCGAGGCATTGGCTCTATTGCATGCGGCCCGATCAGCGAGGCTTTGATCAAAACAGACTGGGCCTGGACTGGTCACACTGCTAGTCTAGGATATGGAACCAAGTTTGGTGGCCTAATTGTCTTCACCGGAGTCACGGCCTGTTTTGGCATCATCGGTTTCGCAGCGCGGAAACTTCGACTGATTCAATAATTATTATACATCATCAATTATGTTTGCATTCAAAGTTTTGTACATGCATTTTGTTTCGGTTTTCACCTTTGCATCCATGGATTTTTTTTGATGCACCAAGGTTTGTGCTCTTCGCGCGCTGCCTGGAAAAGTATCACATGGCGTCTATATAGATTTCTTTTTTAAAAAAAGCACAAAGTACATTATTCACATTAATTCAAAGGCCAAAAGCTGTTCAACGGCGGGGATAAACATTGAGAATCATGTTTTGTAACCTATTATATATCTCTGGAGAGGTATCCGTTCAAGAACCTTGAAACTTTGGAAGTCCCGAGATCTTGCCCCTGGAACGTTGAAAATTGTAGAAGAACCTCCCAAGGTTAGAACTGGCACAGGCGGGCGGATCTCCCGAGGTTGAGATATATTTCCAAGGTTCAGTCCACGGGTATCGATCCGTTCCAAGGTTTGTTGCGCATGGGCATCAGCTCTAAACCTTGGAAGTTGCCTGGGACATCCATCACAATCCATGGATGTACCCCGGGGCCTAGGTCAACGTCATTCTTCAGGCTGTGGTGATCAGTAGCTAGCTTCCGTCACACATACCATGCTGTATGCAGGTCATAACAAACTTGGAATTCTGGAATGTAGCCAGCAATGGATGACATCTATGACATTAGTTCTGCAATGGTTGACTGGAGCACCAACTGAAGCCACCTAACTACTCCATTGGCTTTCCAATCTCAGATCGAGTTACAAATTTGTCAAAAGTTGAATAATAGTTTGATATGGGAAGTTTCCACCCATAGTGATATCCACAGATGTTGGTACTGCATTAGATTCCCAGTTGTAGTTGATTACAAGAGTGACTCTGTATCGCCCGTGACAGAACTGATTCCTGTGGGCGGCTTAGTTGAGCAAGACTCTAGCTTGCAGGGGGGCTTTTTGATCACAGTTCAAAAGTCCCAGTATTGTATCCCGCGTTCGATAACAATGAAGCTATTCAAACCAACCTCGATGGTTTGAGGCGTTGCTCTATGAGTTGGCGTCATACCTAGACTCAGACCTACCCACCGTGCAAATTATCATTTGTAGTTATTTAAAGATATAGTAGACCAGCTAAGAGAATTTGCACAGAATGTATGAACACACGCGAGGAAGTTATACCCACGAAGTGAGCAAAATTGAAAATCGTCTAACCCAAATGCCCATTTTTGACCCTATGCTTGTGTGTATCAATTTTCAATCAACATGTGAGAAGTATCGGGGACAACTGAGGGACAATAGAAGAGGCAGAGAGGAGGCGAGAAAGGTAGAGCGTCAAGAGAAACCGTTGATTTTGAATGGAACATTGATCAGTATGGTTTGGTAAGCATAAAAATGATTCAAGTATCTAGTTTTCTTTTTATCAGTCCAAATCCAAGCACTAGCCATCGCATGGCATTAATATTCCAAATGACCCTTCGCTATACGTTTTTTTTTTGGTGGGTCACGGGACGGGGTTTCTACACACAATCGGCCAACTGGCAACTGCAACTCTACTCACTTGCGCGTCACAAGGTGGACACTTGGCAATTTGATCAAATGACAAATACGGAGTAAATGCAACATACGGAGTACCTGGGCGATCGACATGGTACGGATCTCTCTCATCCAACCAGCCCCTTAAAACCAACCGGTCGCGATCAAGTGCTACACAAATCACGATGCAAGTCTCAAAACATCACGGCAGAGGATTCAGGGGCAAACGAAGAAGACACTAAGAAGCATTCTAGTTTCAAACATGCAGCACAAGACTCACTAGCATCAAGCACCTCGGTGGCACTACCCCGCTTGCTCGCGTCGTCGCGGCTCTGCTCATCCCTGCCCTATTCTGTGGAACTGCCTATTTTTAACATGGCCATGGAGTACTCCATTCGGGGTACAGAGCAAACAATTGATACGAGCCCGGCATAACCAGATGACTGCTGGACTCGAGGGAGCGCCCACAGATGTCTGCCTTCGGATCTAGACCGGACACAGCCGTCAAGGTAATTTCGGTCTCCAACACGAGAAAACTGAAATCAAGGCCGAGGCTTTTCCTCTAAGCGACACCTCGGAGCCTTCGGAGGCACCAGGTGTGACCCCACACGAATCTCAAGGGAAAATCAAGGAACGCAGAGGAGGCCATCAGAGGTCGAAGGGTGTCTCCAAACTCCACCCCGGGAATCCACATTCCGAAACCGAGAGCGAAACGTCTTCAACTGTCAAATCGATCAACGGACGGGGATGTCGCCGGAGGTCCGCACCGGAGACCTAAGCCTTTTCAGGTAGTGGTAGATGACTTGCTCCAAGCACGATGGGGCAGAAAACTCCACGATGGTTGGTGGAGTCGGTACGAGTACACGAGCAGGGGGAGGATCGATGAGGATCGGATGCAGTGGAAGAGGGTCGGAAAGCGAAAGACGGTGTGCATCTTCGAATCATCGCGAATCAACGTGAAGAGAAAGCAGCTCCTGGACTGCGAAAAATCTCCGCAAAGTCTTGGCAAATGCGAACTGTCAGTCAAGATTTGGGCGAGAAAAGGAGAAAGCCCCGAACGATGTGGAGAAGCCAATGATGATCAGCAGGGATGGCAGGTCAAGAGCACACACGAATTAAACTATCGTCGATCGTTCGGGAATTGCCTCCCAAAGAAGGTTAGACTGTGCTTGTCTAGCCTGCCTGTGGGTAGATCGCCATGGGTCTAGTGGCGGCCGCGGCATGACAGCCGCCCCACGACGGCAAGTCTTCAACGGCTTTTGCGAGATTCGAGACAATGGACAATGCGGGTCCAGGGGAATACACAACCGCACAGCTTGGCATAAAAGGTGCTGGTATCGCATCTGTGGAAGGCCAACTCACTCCCAGTCACTCTTTTTTAACATGATTCTTTCGTACATCTTTGGCCTGCTGGTTGCCACTTCCGGCCTGGCCAAGGCCGTCAACATCACCGGCTATGAATATGTCATCGTCGGTTCCGGTGCTGGTGGTGGTCCCCTCGCTGCTCGTCTCGCGTTGGCTGGCCACAAGACTTTGCTTCTGGAGGCTGGTGACGACCAGGGTGAAAACTTCAACTACACCATCCCCGCCTACTCTGCCAGAGCTTCTGAAGATGAGAAGCTCTCTTGGAACTTCTTCGTCCACCACTACGAGGACGAGGAGCGCCAGGCCCGGGACTGGAAGGTCAGCTACGACACCCCGGATGGTGATATCTACACTGGTCTGAACCCTCCCGAGGGTTCGACCATGAAGGGAGTTCTCTACCCTCGTACTGGTACCCTCGGTGGTTGCACTGCCCACAATGCCCTGATTGCCGTCTACCCCCACCAGTCTGACTTTGAATACATTGAGAAAATCACTGGTGATAACTCTTGGACCCCTGCCAACATGCGCAAGCACTTCGAAAAGCTTGAGAACAACGGTTACTCTCTCCCCGCACAGGAGGGCCACGGCTACGACGGCTGGCTGTCGATTGAAGAAGCCCCTCTCAGCATTGTCCTGAAGGATACCCAGCTGCTGAGCATGCTCACTGGCGGTGCCTTTGCCCTCGGAAACTTCACCAACACCATCATGAACATTGGCACTCTGCTGCTCGGTGACGCCAACGCCGACTCCAAGAGCCGTGACACCGACCCCGGCTACTACCAAATCCCTATTTCCACCGATGACGCCCACCGCAACGGTCCTCGTGAATTCATTATCGAGGTCCGCGATGCTAAGAACGCTGATGGCTCCAAGAAGTACCCCCTCGATGTCCGCATGAACACCCACGTTACCAAGGTCGTCTTTGACGAGTCTGAGGACCCTCCCCGCGCCACCGGTGTTGAGTTCCTCGACGGTGAGCACCTGTACAAGGCTAGCCCTATGTCCCGCTCCGCTCTTCCCGGAAAGCCCGGTTCCGCTACTGCTTCTCGCGAAGTTATCGTTGCCGGTGGTGTGTACAACTCTCCTCAGATCCTCAAGCTCAGTGGTGTCGGACCCGCCGATGAGCTCAAGAAGTTCGGTATCAATGTCATCAGCGATCTCCCCGGTGTCGGAACCAACCTGCAGGACCACTACGAGATCTCCGTCCAGGGTAAGATCGAGGAAGACTTCTCTTGCTTGGACAAGTGCACCTTCAGCATCCGCGACCAGGAAGACCCCTGCATCAACGACTGGGAGTCTCCCATCCTCGGCGACCGCGGTATCTACTCCTCCCCCGGTCTCGCCGCCACCATGCTCTACAAGAGTTCCACTGCCGGCGACGACTTCGACATCTTCGAGTTTGGTGGTCCCGTCAACTTCCGCGGCTACTTCCCCGACTACAGCATCAACGCCACCGACGAGCACAACTGGTTCACCTGGGCCATTCTCAAGGCTCACCCCCGCAACAACGCCGGTACCGTCATGCTCCAATCCGCCGATCCCCTCGAGATGCCCAAGATCACCTACAACTACTTCGACAGCGGTGTCGGCGACTACGACGCCGATCTCACTGCCATGTACGAGGCCATCGAGCTTGCCCGTGATGCCTTCAACCGCCAGCTCGTCAACATCACCGAGGTTCTCCCCGGTCCCGACGTCCAGTCCGAGGAAGACATCAAGCAGTACGTTAAGGATGGCGCTTGGGGCCACCACGCCTCTTGCACCTGCCCCATCGGTGGTGACAATGACCCCATGGCTGTCTTGGACTCCAAGTTCCGTGTCCGTGGTGTCTCTGGTCTCCGTGTTGTCGATGCTTCCGTGTACCCCAAGGTCCCCGGTACTTTCACCGCGGTCTCTACCTACATGGTTGCCGAGAAGGCTGCTGAAGATATTCTTAACGAGCTCAAGTCTAGCTCTTAATCTCTTCACATGCCTAATGTAATTATAGACGTGTGATTCGGAGCGTTGTTGGTCTTGATGGATAGACCACTCGGTGTTGTTGTGGCGCCACTCTTTATACCACTCTTTATACTATGTATATTTAATCAATCGTTTAACAATCATGAGATCTGGCATACAAATCTGCTGGATCAGTTGATATTTTCTACAATCTTCGAACCACCAAGGCCTGCTTTGTTGAGTGCTGCGTAGGTATTAGTCCCATCTTATTATTGTGACAAAGGAGCTATTCGATGTGACCTCTGGATATCTTTTGAGTCACCTGAGTCATAAGGTTTGTACCAAAGTGAGCTCTCCAATCCTTAGAAAACTTCACTTTGACATTGTCAGCAAACCATGGTTTCATGTCAAACTAACCTGATCATGCAAGTACTATTGATCTGAAGTTTGCGAGGCACACTGTTTAGATCGGGCTCCATCTAGATCATTATGTCATGATAGTGCCTCACAAGCTTTTGGAAGCAAACCTGATGTATCTATGGGGCCATCCTTTCCAAAATACCAGTGAGAGAGGTCTAATGGTAAAACAAGATATGCCAGGACTCAGCGTGGTACTGTCTAGAAATGAATCTGAAAAGTCACTTCTAGTTGGCCTGTCTGGCACGCGTCACTCTCCCCCATGCTCCTTTTTCCATATAAATTCCCATGTCTGCCCATCTCTCACCTAGCTTATCTTTACGTCTTCCACAACTTCCACCTCTTGGCAACTCCGCAACAGACTCAAACCACTTGGTATAGTAAACTGTGATAGGGCATCCAAATGAGAATGCAGAATATCAAGGCTAACTGGAGACGTGTTTACTGCAGTGGCTATCACAACGTCAACTACAAATCTCCTCCAAACCCCAGGAGAGCGGCAACCTTGTCCTCACCTCGAGGGAAGCTAGCTCAGCGAAGGAACCATTCATGCCTGTTGATGAATGGCTGGTGTGTGAATCCAGCCTCCTGGTGGACAAGATAAACGGCCCTTTCGAACGAGCGCCGGCGACCGGCCTCGGCGATCTGAATAATTGCCCGCAGGGATGAAGCTCCGCTACATTCTGCGGGTGGATACCTATGGCATCTACAGACTGCGAGAGGTGGCTATTGCCTCTCACGATCTTGTCCACTCGGTCCGAGAATACAACATCGTATACCAGACCGAGGAACGGCTGGTGGATGTCCTCCGTACCACCAAACTCGGAAAGCGGATCACGCTTTCCCAGTTTTGGGATCTGGTGCGGACCAAGAGCTGCCAGCGCTGCCAGCAACCGGGCAGGTGGCTGGCGGTAAAGTTTTGGATGCGCCTGTGCCGTGGGTGCGTATCTGTCTTGTACCCAAGCATCTCACCAAACCAGCGCATTTTGCCTGGCGTGATCCCCCTGGACGTCAACCAGCATTCCTTCGAGGGAATGTTTTTCAGCTGCTGAAGAAAGCATTTTTGTAAGACAATGTGCCTATATCCTCTGTTATGCCCCATCCACTGACCCATACCAAGCAGATGGGAAAGATTTTGTCGGCGCGGGCGTTTGCCTGGTTTGCAGGGTCCCGGCTGGTTTAGATAGATCTAGACCTCTCGTGCTCTTTCTCTCTCTTCTTCTTTCCTCAGGTCTCATAATATTACTGTTTTCACGTCAGATTCTATCTCGAGCTCTAAGAAGTTAATAGAAAGAATATGTCAATCGCGGGTCACGCTATTCCTTAACAGAGAGGCTCTAGTATTCTATTGCAGAAAGGACTAAGAAAAGTCACATCCACGCAATCAGCTTGCACTCGAGCTGATATGATCGAACCAGCGGAAACGTGAGGCCCTGTAGTTAGGCTGCAGGGGATATGTACCATGTCTACACGCACGAGCTTTGTGTTTCATTCCGTCATTTCAGCCTCCAGAATACCCCACAGCTGGAATCAGAGCACCAATGTCTCAACACCGAAAACTGAGTGGCCAATTAGGCTATCTTCCCACCAGAAGAAAACGCGGATCGCCATTAGACAATACTGGAAGTCAGGAAGACCCCAAAAATATTTTCAAGCTTTCAAGTCTGCAGGCATCTAACGACAAGAACATAAGAAGATATTCAGAAGGTGAATCGCCAGATGATATACGCATTCACTTTGCGAGGAAAATCGACGTGTTTCCAGCCAGGGAATATGTCAACAAGCGAGTCAATTCCTGGACGGATGGCTCCCTGCGTATGATGGATACTACCACTGGCTGTCTTTGCTTTTTCTCTTACCACAGGACGGTGGTGTTTCGTGAAGGGGAGTTTGTTACCAACACGTGGAGATCCCTCTTTTATACCATCTCAGTTAGCTTATCAACAAGAGCCGTTTCCTTGTACCAACTAGCTTCTCAATAAGATATCAGTCGTGTATTTTCGAACATTTTTTGGAGAAGCGAAGATGACATCATTATGCTAGATTTAACCGCCTACCGCTTCTGCGTTAGTCAAAAAAAAGGATTTTGTTTGTCTTCGCCCCGAGCCATTTAGAGGTATCGGGAATTGAATATGGTTTAAATCAAGTTTGTCTCGCGGTTTCAACTGCTGGGATTGACTACTGGAAAGTAAAAAACCCAGGTTGTTTCACAAGGACGCCTTCCACTGAACGTTGACTTGCGGTTGAAACTGTCGCCGCTCTCATGAACTGAGATGATCCCCTTTCTACACTTTTTAAAGCATCATCTACGGAGTACTCTAGCTTAAGTTTTGTTGCTGAAAGCAAGTGTAGAATTAAACATGATTCTCGTATTGTGTTTGAACAATTAAAACTATTCGATCAAGAGCCTAATCAAGCAATTAGCGACAATTCCCAAAGTCGAAGCGAACAATTGAAGTGCAAGGTAATTCAGCGACTCAGAGACCAATTCGAAAACAATGTAGATTGACTCAATCTCTACAAAATGATTGCAGAAAGGGAAGTGGTCAATCATCATAGAGGCTGTTCCCCCTGGATAGTGGGGCGGGGCAAAGGGATATGATTGGAGAGAACAGGGATATCCGTACCTGACCAGTCGGAACAACGCTGTATGGGAACTATAAACCCGGAAACATTCTCCAGCTCATGGAATTCGTGTTCCTGAGATATTTCTGTGGATTCGCCCTGGGGGTGGCTGCGTGGTTAGTGGATATCGTGAGTTCCGTAAAGAGCCTCAGTGTCGATGCCGAATGGGAACCGGCATGGAGTACCGGGGAAAAGAAGGATCAGATCCGACCTGGACTTAAATTTATGGCCTTCAGTTTCGTCTCGAGAGCTTTCTTAAATACATTCTCTTGAGCAGACTAGGGCCGCTACCCTATCCCTTTTTTCACACCCGATCAGATTTTTATATGGAGAATGAAGTCATAGATGGAACCGTGCGACAGCTCCACCGCGCCTTAACTGTGCAATGACGATGGCCACGGATTGATATTACGAAACACTTTCCAGACTCCCTGCAGGAGATCATGCCGAGCTACCGAGATTGGCTGTTGCTTTTAAACGAGTTGACTTATCGTTCCTGTACTTCCTAGTGTAGCTGATATCCAGCCCGCTGGTGCATGGTTGGGTCTTCTTGGCACCCGAAATATTCCTAGATTTCAGCGCGTGAATCCAACACGTATACCGTAGACCGCCAGTCGGACACCTATAGCTTAAGCAAAGCCTTCTTCCACCACTTTTCCTCCTCTTCCACGGCGTTGATCCGATTCTCCGCCCGTCTAAATCCGTGACCTTCTCCCTTGAAGACCACCAACTTAGACTCGCGACCGGCTTTCTTCATCTGCTCGACCATCTCCTCCGCCTGGTTCAATGGAACGACACGATCTTCGTCTCCCTGAAGGAACAAGAGCGGAGCGGTGATCTTGTCCGCCTTGTAGCAGGGGCTACGTTCCAAGAAAATGCGGTTCTTGTCCTCTTCGCCGGCGCCCGGCTCGAACAACAGTGCAAACGCATACTGGCTCTCGAACTTGTGAGTATCCTCGCAGAGAGTTCGAACATTGCCGATTCCATAAAGTGAGGCGCCGCCGGAGAAGATATCGGGATAATCACAGAGAGCTTGGAGGACAATGTAGCCGCCTGCACTACCACCGCGGATTCCGACGCCGTTCTTGTCTACTTTGCCGGACGAAGTGAGGTATGAGACGCAGCTTGCTGCATCAGCCGTGTCGAGGAGGCCTGGTATAGTCAATTAGTATATTTCCGAAGCATGAGGGATTGCAGTGTAGTTCGCTTACCCCATTGCCCATTCAGGGAATCCCGGTATGCCCGGCCGTATCCCGAGCTGCCTCCGTAGTTGACCCACACCACGGCATATCCGCGCGAAGTCCAATATTGGTCAGTGACGTTGAGACCGGACCCCGTCATGGAAGTGGGGCCGCCGTGAACACAAACAATCACGGGAGGCAAGGTGCCGGCTGGTGCTTGGAATTCGGAGTTCTGAGGTGGATAGAAAATTGCATGGGCCTCGCCTTCGAGGTTTGTGCCGTGAACTCTTGGGAAAGAAATGTGCTTTGGGTGGGAGATCATAGAAGCAGGCATCACGAAATCGGAGGCAGCTTTGATCGCATTCAGTTGCACATTCTCGGCTGTGTCGAGTGTGAACAGGGTGCTGAAAGTAGTCTCGCTGGAGCCAAGTAGAGCGACCTTGGAGTCTGATAGGGGCGTATCCGCGATGATGATCGTGTCTGTCACTGGGATATTGATATCTCTCCAAGTTTCATTTGTCAAATCGATGATAATGAAGGTCCAGCGGGTATTCTTGTTGTAAGAGGCCAACATGCTGGTTTCAGTGAGAGCGACATATGTGCAGCTACAACCATGCGTCATTAGCAAGAGCGATATCGTCTTCTTCGCATCAAACATACTTTCCAAGTCGCCAATCTGGCTGAGAGAATTCCACGTCCTCCAAGCCACGAAGTTCTAACCTCCGGGTTTCCAGTATCTCAACCTTGGTCCGATACAACTGCCAAACACCAGTACGGTCACTTGTGAAATACAAAGTGTTATCGACGCCCCATCGAGGCTGCGACACACTTTCCTTCTCGGGCACACCGGCCACGAGCTGAACATCAGTGACCCGACCATTGTTCCACTTGGCAACATACACCCGGGCTCCAGTCCATGGCATATCGGGATGAGACCACTGATTCCAGCAAACCCGGGTGCCATCAGGAGAAAACTGGGCGGCGGCGTAGAAGTCATCACCGGAGGCCACGTTAACAATTTCCTTGCTTTGCAAGTTGACAGCGACCAGGCGATTATGAACCTGAGACGGTTGGGGCTTAGTGTGATCTTCTTCGATCGCTAGTAGCCACGATGGTGGAGCGTTGTCTCCAGCTCCGAGGGCCGATGTGCACACGTAGCGGAGAGTTGGATCAGTGTTGGTAACGCGCTCAATGTCACCGCTAGAGGGGTCAAGTCTATGGAGATCTTGAGTTTCATTATCGGTGAAAATGATACATCCATTGGACGCGATCATTGACGCGCCTCCATATTCATGGACCTTGTTAGAGGCGTTATACCTGGCGATGGGGGGTCAGCATTGGCAGTAACGCAGACTGCGGGTGTTTACTTCGCTGGAAGGATATCGCGTCCTTCTTTACCAGAGTACTCGACAATGCATCCTCTTCCCTGCTCCTTGGGGCGGGCTTCAATGACATAAATCTTGCCATTGGAGGTCTGCGGGGATCGTCAGATCATGCCCAGGCGGGAGCTCGCGGCGTCGATCATTGAACTTACTGCGATGGACTCGAACTGGACGCCATCGGCACCCAAGAGGGTCGAGCTGATTGGGCTTTGCCATTGACCGAAAGGAGCTGTGGTTCCCATTTTTGTGAAAGTTGAGGTTTGTTGAAGTGGGGAAAATTCTACCCCGCGGAAGTCCTCTACGGCTCAGCCTCGTTGGATCTCAGTGAGATTCCTTTTCTTTTTCTTATTTGCCTCTATTTTTAGTTTTCTCTATGATGACATTCCCCGAGACTACTATTGATAAGCGGGTCATCTTGATTTTCATGATAAATATCCAGTTTGGTTTAAACACAGCATAACTACCAGCGGTATATTCTTCAAGTCTACACACCCAGCTCATAGAGCATCTAAACATTGAAGTGAACTGGCTCAAATGTACTTTTAACCCATTTCCCCTGCTCTGCAGCAAAATACACCTGAGATCCCGGCGACGAAGGTCTTAACCAAAGACCCTTCTCTAGATCAAAGTATGCCTTTCCACATGATTCACAGCATATGCTAGGCTTCTTACTCTGATCAACCTCACTGGAATGATCATGCTCACATGGAGGTCGGCGTCCATATTGACGGAAAGTGGCCTTTAATCGTTCCGACGGGCGATCCGGGCCTAATGGGCCCAGTGGTCGAAGGTACATCTCGAGCATATCAACAGGACCCATTTTACTCGCATTCTCACCTCCAACCGGGGCTGGTGATTGCACTGGATCTGATGGAGGCACGTTATTGAGATCACTCATGGTCTGAGTCAACACGGTGGTTTGTTTTGACATCGCCCTTAATTGAGTCTCGAAGCAGGCTCTCTGCTCTCTGATTTCGTCAATGATCATACTGATAGTTTAGTAGATTAGCCAGGGTTTCTTGCACTTGAAAGTCGTCATGAGCACACCTGTTGAGGAGGACCTGGTATGTTCCGTCGAGCCACGCTCGGGTCTGCAACATGCCCTCGACAATCGTAGTCATGTCTTCTCGCTGGAGGAGAAAGATACCTTTTTGGCTCATCGCGCGACGACGGTTCTCGGCCTCCTTCTCCTCATGCGTTCGGTGATACCCGGGCTTACTTTGAAGCTCTTTTTTATATTGATAGTCCCAGTAGTCGAAATCTTGAAATAGTAACTCAATTTCCTGGCTCATTTGCAGGTCAACTGTTGAGAAGTAGATGTCCAGCCGTCTTTTTGCCTGAACTAGTGAGTTATGTGCCGTCTCCGCTCGTTTGTAAAACCTTTGGCTCTCATCCTTCGACTTGACCAAAGTGTTTGTACGATAGATAACCGTAATTAAGACGGCATAGGCAAGTGTCAAGACTCCAATGACGTTGGCAGCTACCGACAGAGGGCTGTCTGAGCAGTCAAGGACTGCTTGGTCACTTGGACTTTCAGGCATTCTAACAGTCAAGAGGCGAGCTGAGGTTGTGATGAGGATATCGTGAATTTGGAAATATTTATACGGCAAGTGCTTTTGAGTGGTGAAAGTGAGCTGATTATCATTTCTGCTTTCAGCCGCGGGGGCCAGCCCCCTGTCGGGCTGTGTCGAGGGGGCCAACGCAAACCGCAGGAACGATACAGAATGAGTGGGTCGTGTGCAAAAGCGCAAAGTACCAATCGCTCCAGAAAGTACTCCGTACCATGAGTAGAATTGTGTCTGACATAGAAACTTCGTTCCTATTGGTGAAGTTGTAGGTCGTGAAGCCCTTTATGTCTATATCCTCAGAATAGATACAAACGGCACAGCGATCATTTCTCCTCCACCCATTGAAACAACGGATCCATTCGCAGACTCTCCATGACTTTCGGCTCGAGTCCAATCCGGAGTTCCCACGGCGCGTTCGCATACCGAGCCGGCAAATCCCAAGCAATACGACTGAGCCTCCCATCAGGGATATCAAAGTCCGAGATCTTGCCCAGCACGGGACCAAAGTCCATATCGTAGAAAGCAAAATTCCGTAGACTACTCTGTAGGTAGTCGCATTGAGCGAGAAAGGTTGGCTGCCATTCCGGTTTATTGACGACGGCCGCGATCTCAGTGCGGATATACTCGTCATCGAGGGCTATCCGATCCCGTCGAATAGCAACAGCCAATTGAGCGACGGATGCAACGTCTGTAGCTTTGAGTCCATCTATCCTCTGCTGCATTTGGTCGGCGGCTGAGTTGGGTGAACGGTTGACATAAGCGCTCTGGCATAGAGGACTCTCAGTACAGAGTGCGGAGTACGCATTGCCCATGTAAGCATCCGGAAGAGCGGGTCGCATAATGGCCCGAGTATCAGAGACGGTTCCCATGGTAGACTTGCGGTTCGCATCGGTCGGGGTGGGTGAAACCGATTCACGCGCTCTGATAACACACAGCCACATGAGGGCGGCGAAGACGTCATTACGAGACAAGTTGACTGAATGGTTTGCAGAGGAAGCACACATTTCTCGGAGCTTTGCAAGCTTAGCATCGCTTATGACAAGCCTTCGAGTTACTGGGACCTCGGGGATGAGCGGGACTGAACCTTGGGCAACTTTCGATGAAACATGCGTTTGGATGCAGGCTGCAGGCTTCTGAGCCAATCCGGCTTGGAGAATCTGCTTCCTACCGGCTTCCTGCTCGGCAGGGGTGGTCAGGGGAACCGTCGGCTTTTCGGTATGGACATTCTGACAATGTAAGGACAGTGCTTTCAGCACATTCGTCAACCCTTTGCCATCCATGACCGTGTGATGCATAGTGGCGCAAAGGATAAGCCCGTCTTCCAGAATATTTGCCTGAAGCCGGAACGCAGGGCTAAGCTCGTTGGATGCATGATCAAGAGGAATAGGAATAAACACGTCGTCATATGATATCTTTGTTTCTGGAGCTCTGGAAGTATTGCCGGGGAGATAGCTGTTGTGATGATGTTTGACTTTGAACATGGGATACTGATCTAGAACAGCCGGGATCGCAGGATGGAGCTGTCGTACACCACCGGGCTGTGGAATACGAGCGACATTTCCTGTCAGAAAGGGCAGGGAGAAAAGCAAGCTGTTGAGTCCCGATTCAATGACGGACAATGCTTGAGCATAATCTTCTGGTTTGAATGTCAAGAAGAAAGTCAGGTGCATAGGTGGAAGATGGTGGTCCAGGGGTGAGAGGTTGTAGGGCTGGAAATGGGGATATTGAGGCCGCATTGTGTATAGTCTTCTCGTGGTGCTCGGTCACTTAGTCGCGATACCTGCATCTAGAGATTGAATTATGGGAAGTGGGAGTTTGTAAACGGCATATATAACCTTCCAAAGTTGGAACACAGCTATGCGAGGGGGCTAATGCGCCTTGATATCCTTTGTGTGAGTTCGGTACGAGATGGCTCCTTGAAGTTTCCTTCGCATAACCGCAGTCAAAGGCCCCCTCGCTTAACACAGTTACACGCATTGGAAACATGGACGAACCAATCCTGAGCATCGGGTCCTTGTTCCTCCCGTGTCCTAGTCGAAAGACGGACAAGCGTCTCCACATTCGTGTCGATCTGGGGGCCAAGACGTGTCGTTTCAATGGATAAATGACAGTAACGTATGGATCTTGAAAAAAAGGTTTGCTGGTGCGTAATCTCGGTCAGTGTTGGATTTTGGACTTGGAGAGGCTGAGTAGGGAACTTTACATAGAAGCCATCGCTCATCAGATTTGAACAGTGTGTGCTCTCACCCCAACCCAAAGAACTTATAGTTACAAATATAAGGAACGGCATAAGATGGGAGTAGCAGACGTTCAATGTGGTATTGCAGATAAGTAGGCGATAGATTGGCTGGAAAGGTGATGGACAACACGCTAAAAGAAAAGACTCCTAGGACTCATGAGGAACAGTGGAATTTGGGTGGCCCAATGTGATGCAAACCCAAACAAATAGTAATCAGCATAACAAACAAATGAGGGTATATGGCACATAAAGATCGTATACTAGGAATGTCAATTGCAAAGAGACGCAAGATGATCCACGTCAAGCCCACCGCCACCCGGAATCATGGGATTTCTGTCGCTTTATAACAGACGACAGTAGACTATCCCTCTTACCGAACGGATTGCGCTCGTTTTTCTTTTTCTGCTTCTTCAGTAGCTGTACAGCGGCATCGGCATCGATGCCTTCACCGGTATCCGTTATTTTCAATGCCCACTTCGCATCTTCGGTAGCGAAACCCAGGTCATTGACAATCATATCAATAGCTCGATCAACTGGATCAAGAACCTGGGGACGAGGAGGTGGGATGCGAACAGGCAAAGAAGCCGGTAGAGGGATGTGCGGAGGCGGCGTTCGCGAACACGCAAAGCTGGGCTCCGTAGATGACTCGACAGGCGTTTGTGGCTCTGGAATCTCAACGGATTCCGAAGAATGGCCAAGCACCAATGTTGGAACAGGGGGTACTGGCTCATCCGTCCCATCCAAGTTCCGGAGGATGGCGCTGTATTTGGACATCGGTCGCTCAGTGGAGAATGAAAATCTACCTTCTGGTTCTTCGAGGCCACGGGCACGGCGATTGCGGAGTTCTTTCGCAAAGGCGGTTTGTCGTTCTCGACTCTGGCGCGCAGGACTCAAGTAGTGAGAAGTTGGGGGCTTCGCGGGACTGGAGTCGCGTTCCTGGATTTCGTAGGCGCGAGAGATCGCCTCCTTAAGAAATGATGACCGACTAGTTTCTGTCTCGAGCGTTTCCCATTTTGTCAGCCCTATTGACTGGGCTACGGAGAACTTGGCAAATGTGGTGTCCGACTGGCAGACAGAGCTGAGTGCCAGTACCGCGCCAAGACCTAGCGTCAAGATGTAAGAGGTCCATTCCTCTGTTTAAATTAGCAGTGAATGAAGCCAGGCTTGTCGCGCAACATACCAAGAACGACTTCTTCGCGCACTTTGTCGTTATCTGGGACATCCATGTTATCGAAAATTCCGACCTTGCGGGCTTCTATACATTTGCCGTGCATGGGCTGCAGCAAAACACCCATGCACGTCCAGATCTCGGTCATGTCGTACATTTGTCTTTGCGAGAGACCGGAGAGATTTCCACGACCGAAACCCGTAGGTGGCTCAAAGAGCACATTGTTAATGCCGAATGGTTGGGTCATGGTGGAAGACGAGGTAGAGTACTTCTTTGCCTCGCATCCCCCTCTAAGCCAATCCATCTGGCCTGCGAGATCATTTTCACGACTTTTCCCACTGCCAAAGATACGGCAAAAAGTCCAAATACGCCAGAATGCATCGTCGACTTCTTCGGCGCGCTGGTCATCGACACCTGCCAGACCGCGGACCGTCTCGTGGCGAAGAAAAGGGGAACAGCGCGCAAGAACAAGGGCCTTGAGTTTCGCCAGCGTATAGATATCTTGCGCGTATCTCTGCAGATATAATGTGGGCGTGTATTCAGGCACCTGCGAATCCGGATCGATAAGTGGCTGCCACTCCATTTCCCACGGGGGACTCATCTCCCGCAGTTCCCATGCCGGCGGAGACATTTTGAACAGAGCATTCTTAATGAGTGGCAATTCACGACATTTGAACGCGCGATAAGTCTTTCGGTTGACGAGCGCGAAATTAAACAGGTCATCGAGCGAGTCAATCTTCTCCATAGTCGACAGGATCAAATCCAGCGGCATATCCGGTGGTAGGCCGGGCGCGCCCGCATGACTGGGAATTTCCGATCGCGATATCACCGGCGATGGACAATGTGGTTCTGCAGGCAATTCATGAATTTGATCTGTCATCTTCAGGCTGCTAGCCTGCGCAGTGGAGACCAGCGCCCAGCTCTGGCGCATCTTGTTCCGCACCTCGGCTTTGTGCGCGTCGGATTGACCCGCAGGCTTCGGGCCGCCGGGGCTACCGGACAGAAAGTGTTCCACGACACGCTCGAGCAGTGCGGCGGTTGCCAGGTCCTCCGTTTGCAGACGGGGTAATTGGAGTTGGTCTGAAACCTGCGTGTTTGTCATGTGGGGTTGCGATTCCGACCGGGCGCTAATGCGGCCTTGGCTTTGTTTACGAAATGGCGCCAGAAAAGATTTCTTCTTCTTGTCTTTCTTGTCGTCATTGGCGCTGCTTCGGCTGGGGCTAGAATGGGATCTTTCTTCCCTTGTCTCTGTTGCCCTGGGCGTTCTTTCCAAGTCTGAGTGATCTCTACGATTTGATCCCTTGGTTGGACTGGGTCTTGACTTTGAGCGACCGCTCGGTTCTTTCGGCTTCTTGGGCGTGAGATGGATATCGGGCCGGCCCTGCGGCGGGAGAGGCGCCTGGCGGGTCGAGATCCAGTCTCCCTTGCCGCGACTGACCTGGGCTGGTCCCTCCAAAGGGCTCTTGTGCGACTGATCTTTACTTAGGCCCGCAAGCGTTCCCTCGAGGTCTTTCGTTGCCTGTGACAATGTTGGGGTGAGGCCAGGGCCTGGGCTATGGACTTGCAGCTCGTTCTCCCCCTGCGGACCCCTGCGATAATGTGACGGGATCTCATTATATTCGGAGCCAAACCACACATGTCCAGTTTGGCGGTGCGTTCTCACCTTGTGGACATTTGTTGACTTCCATTCCTTACGGCCGACCGGGGATGTAGGGTGCAGCGGCGAAACCACGAGGTCTCTCTGGGATGTTGGCACATGGGGCCGGAGAGGCGGCGACCCTGATGAGCGAGAGGAGTCACTCCAGCGATGACTCGCCAAGTCATCACTTTGCGCTGGCTCGAGGGGTAGGGGTTTGTTCTTCAGGTCGGTCATGGACACCTGCTTAGCGGGTCCTTCATGCGAGGACATGTGCAGGGTATACGGCGGAACGGTGGAGGAGCGTCGGGAGAGAGCGATATCATCAAAGACACCCGCGACCACCGGCGAATGGATCGAATATGCATCGGGAGATTTGTGCGGGTATCTACCATCGTCGCCCCAGAATTCCGTTCCCAGAGTGGTGATGGAAGTGCGACGGCTATAGCACGAAGAACCACCGTCATACCCATCCGATCCCAACGATTGAGATATCGACTGCTGATGCTCAGGATCCACATCGGCGGAGTAGCGATACAGGATCAGCACACGTTCCTCCAGCTCGCGCTCGAAGAGCGATGGGCCCAACTGCTCCATATTTCGATCTGCGCCGACCGGGGAGACAACGGAGAAGTGCGATGAAAGCTCTGGAAAGAAACGGGCTAGACGGGATGCTGATCTTAGAGAATTTCGGGTTGACAATGAGGAAATTTCAGAATCGCTGAAGTCGAGCGCATCCAGGTCAATGATACTTGATTCCGGGGAGGCACAGCAACTGTCCCCGATCTCCCCGAGTGGCACCTCCTCTTCTTTGTGGTCTTGTTCTTGTGATTGGCAGTGGCTTTCTTTAGATTCCTTAGTGCCGGGTGGCATGCAGGGTTCTAGAGATGGAACCGATTGCCCGTCAAGTTCTGCGATCTGCCCTGACATGATGAGTTCTTGGGGATCGTTCTCGACGATCGGACTTGAGGCGCTCCCGCGCACTGTCATCAGCTCATGGCGTGCTTTAGACAATCGCCGCTTTAGGCTCATTTGTAGATCCAGCGGCGCGCATTGTAGCTTTGGATTTCTGCGTGGTCGCAGGGGTTGTAGTAGTGGGTGAGAACCCATGTTGTTACTTTTTCAAGTGTGTCTATTCTAGGGGGGGTTGTCTAGGATATTTCTTGACCTTTGTTAGCGCAATAGAGCTATTGAGACTCGATACCGAAGCTCATTTTGGTAGGAACTTACCTCAAAATTTTCGCCAAGCGTCGGGGAGACGAACTGCAGTTCTTTGTTGTCAAATTAGTGCGGGTGTGGCTGGCGACAAAAGACAAAGAACATCGAGGATTTGAAGGATCCCAGGAGAAATTCAATGGGAAAAAACAGTGTCAGCAAGTTCTATATCTCTTAGGCCCCCAAAAATCAGCAAGGCGCAAGGTGTCACAACATGCTTCGATCAGCGTTGTGAGTGGCCCTCATGCATTGTACTCCGGAAGCCGAAGCCGAACAGCAATGATAAAAAAATATTTACTCCGTACGGAGTACAGAGATGCTGAACATCTAAGACATTATCAAGTCCCAACTCTCTCATTCAAAGTAGTACTCCGTACTCGCTTTACGAGTCCTATTCTTGTCCTCGTGTTGATCGTCGTCAAGGGGCAATGATTGACGGACGCCAACATCGAACCAATCAGAGCTACACCAAGAACTGCAGCCACAAAGATTAGAGAGACGCGGCCGCTGGCTAGTCCGTTTGTTGTTCTGAATAGCCCCAGATAGCCCCCATAGAGTTCACTCCGCCCCCAATCCCGTCAACCCTAACGTTCTTTTGCGCATGCGCGGTCGGAAGTGGAGACCAAGACCAACTCGCATTGATCGTCGCTCAAAAGTTCTGCAGCGGGACATTGCTTAACGTCGCCACATGTCAGCGTCATTCCGATGGGGTCCACGATCGCACCCCGCTAGCCAAGGTAGATAACCTTTTTGTACGGAGTAGAGATCGGAAAGTGTCGAAGCGCTGGCGCCAAAACAAGCGACCTCGAAGGTCATTGCTCTCAACAAGAATATCGCGTCGCATCATTCCTGTGCGCTGGTGAGAACGGACTTCTCCCGTCGCCCCATTCTGGCATGGTTGTTGCGAACTAGACATTCTTGCCTCCGCTCTTCCGCCCCCAATGCCAAGTTGCCGAACCGACTTGAAGTTGGGGGCGTCAAATAACGATGACGCAGATTCAAATGCCTCCCGAGACCCCGCTTCTTTTGAGTGGATCATGAATAAATTGAGGACCCATCGCTGTCAAGCTGTCAAGCTGTCAAGCTATTGAGCTACCGAGCTGTATGCTGTGCTGCAAGATGCCAGTTGCCGGCCGGTGCGCACTTGTCAGGTGAGCGCCCTTCGAGGCACAACAAAGGCCGATAAGGAGCTGGACAAAACATAAACAGTCTATGTTGCTGGGAGGTCGAGAAGCGCAAAAAGTGCAGGCTTGTGGGGGTCGCGAAAGGGCAGAATTTGGGGGCGGAAGGGGTGGAGCGCGAAGTCCACTTTTTGAAGACATCCGTGGGCAACATCAACAACGTCAACAACGTCAACATCACCCAAACCTGCTCCAAGGCCCATCCAGGATTATGCGGTAATCATTTTGCTTGAATCTCGGTTCTTGTTCCGGGTTATGAGAACCCCCAGAGGCCAGGCTGTGCTCGTATCCGATTTCCACCTCCGGTGAAGACTGCAGCTCCAATGCTCAGACTGAACTGTGCTGGCATGAGACGATGTGGTCAGCTCTGCTCGTACGGAGTACAAATTACATGCTACTCACAACTCTCTTGACACCAAACTGCATAGCTTGCAGTACCGAGGCTCTCTCTCTCTCTTCTTGGCACAGTTTCTACCCCGTACTCACCATGCAGGTCGACTCATTTCCCTAGAACAGTTAGACATACGGAGTACTTCGACGGGTTTCTCCGCTACTGGCGATGTAACATCGTCAGAGCTGACCGATCAAACAATCACTCCTGCATGATCGGCAGAAGTGCGGGTCACAGCCTCCAAACTGCAGCTTGGCCCCGACATTCCAGCCAATAGCAAGTGACCTGCGTTCGATGCTACCCTTGTACCGAATTGTCATTTGTCATTTGTTGATTAACCACAACGAAACAACCGCCCGTGGCACCATTAGCCTATGTACACAGCTTCAGCTGCTTTCCCTTTTGGGTAAATCGTCTGAACCGTCCAAGTTTCACTAACATGAGTCCAATTAATGCCCAGCGCTCGTCGGCATGTTTTGCTCCTCTGCACATTACTTGCTTTTTCCCTTCGGACTCCGGACGCCAGATCTTTGTATAAAGCACCTCGTTTCGCTGGTTGATTCTCCATCATAACAAGCAACCACCATCTCTCACAATGTTCGGAAACCTCTCCGCCGCAGCGCTCCTGGCTCTCAGCCTCACAGCTTCAGCCACCCAGATCTTCAGCAACTCTGGAACAACCTCTGGCTGGAGCTCGACCAATCAAGAACACAGCGGCACTGTACAGGAAGTGACTAACGTCGTCTACAAGGGCCCCACAGCCCTGAAGATGACCCAAGTCTACGACTCCAGCTACACGGGACGCTACCACTCAGAAGTAGTCAAGAACAACGTCTACAAGCGCGGCGACACCGGCTTCTACGGCTTTGCCTTCCGTCTCCAGGAGAACTGGCAATTCTCCCCAGCCCAGTCGTACAACATCGCCCAATTCATCGCCGACTTCAGCGACACCGGATGCGATGATTACATGCCTTCTAGTATGGTCTGGCTGGTTGGCAACCAGCTCTACACCCGCGTCAAGCAAGGCAGCATCTGTGCACAGAAGATTGAAACGTTCCCGAGCCTTGCGACTGTCTCTGCTGGACAGTGGCATAAGATTGTCATCCAGGCGACTTGGAAGTCGGATGGCACGGGCGAATATAAGCTCTGGCTGGATGGCAACAAGCTGTTGGATAAGCGGAACATCGCCACGACCATTGATGATAGCCGGGCTTTCCAGTTCCGTGTTGGTCTCTATGCTAATGGCTGGCATGATGATAAGCAGATGAAGGGGACCCAGGGTACAAGACAAATTTGGTACGATCAGATCGCTGCGGGCACTACCTTTGCGGATGCGGATCCCGATCAGTGGTCGTGAGTGATCAGTAGTATATTCCGAGGTTTGAGGATTCCACATCGGTTCAATATCCTTAAACTGTTATCGGTCCAGTGTCATCTAAGCTATCGCTACCATTGAATGTTTCTATAAATCAACCATCGAGGGTGAATCACTAATATATGTGCCCGGAACTTCTATTTGTCCACGGGTGTTTCGCTGTTCTAATGCAGAAGAAGAAATCATGTATCGTCAAGTAGAGCAGCCTTTCAGCCACAGTCCTTTCGGTCACCACACTCAAAATATGGCCCCGAAGTCAGCAGGGGTATTATAAATAAACATTTCCCCGAAATACCATTCGTGCTCTTCCAAAATTCGCCTACCACGCTGGCCTGCGTTGCCTGTCTGATTGTTGATCCCCTCAATCACTTTCACAACGTCAGGTGTGACCGTCTCAAAACTTGGTTGATCAATCCAATACTCCGGAGAAGGATGAGTGTAATCAAAACCAGGCGAAATGAACGGGATTGCCGGTATAATATCTTTATGATGTGTAGCACGATAAACGCTGACCGGCTCGTGTTGCTGGGTAATGAACTCGGCCATTTTCAAGTTTCCGGTTTTGGGAGCTCCGAATGTCCACTAGTTGATGTTTTGTCAGTATTTGCATCTATCGTGCTCGAGCTTGAAGGTTACTTACCACATCCAAAGTAAATCCATCAACGCGAAGCGCGGTTCCGGCCAGCGTCGCAACAGCCGCACCAAGACTATAGCCCGTCACGACCACGCTGTAGCTCGGGTTCTCCTTGATGAGACGTCGGAGCTCAGCAGTAACCTGGTCCTTCGCGCTCAACCAATAGTTCCAAAATCCAGTGTGAGCTTTGCAGCCCTCGCAGATCTCGGACACATCGGTGAAAACAGGAATGCGCAAGTCCTGATATAAGTCGGCGGTTGTGACTGTTCCACGGAAGGTAACGAGGATCAACTTTCGGGTGTAATCTAGTGCAATATACCCTGTCGCAATTGCTGTGCCGTGGTATATGCTAGTGATCTCGGTATCATCCGCCTGGACCAGCTCACATGGTCCTTTGTCGCAGCTGAGTTGGCGTCCAGTAGTGTTGAGATTCACGTCGCACATGGCTACGGCGGCGACTTGCGCAAAGAATCTGAAATCATCGAGAAGCTCCGATGAGATCTCTATGATGCGAATTAGCGGCATGAGCTTGGAAATCGTGATAACGTGCCGGCTTTAACTAACCTCGGCGCGAGAGCTGGATGGGGGAAGCTAGGACGCTCGTGGTGAAAAATGATAGCCAGGCGCAAAGCCCAAGAATAGAAGGTAGCATGGCTTGTAATGCGAGGGAAGAGCCCTGTGATCAAAACACCTTGGAACGTTTTGAGAGAGGGAACTCATCCCTCAAGGGCAAGGTGTGCCCTCTTATAAGTCAAAATCATCGGCCACGGTCCTGGCTGAGGGGTGTAGATCATTGCATTAGACTTAGATATCCATTGTCGTAGCTGCGGGCCCATCACATCGTGGTATTCCACTCTTATCCTCTATTGCACAAGAAAACATAGTACACCAGCTCGAAATCGAGTGCTCACATTCCCAATTAAAATCACCCGTACGTCGTTGAAAAGAGAGCGCCGTGTCAATACCCCCAAAGGCATCCCTTCTCAATACATCCCTGCAATAATTACTCCGTACTCTATACGGAGTGTGACTCGGAGCATAGGCGGCTCAAAAACTCTGGTTTTCAGTAGCCGGCCCCGAGCTATACCTGAAACGTTCATGTGCTTTTCTGTCTCACTTGCTCTTGCCGAATATTGGATGGCTTGAAATGCGTAAATGCAAGTCAAAGGAGCTTTTGAAAAAAATTAACCAATATCCCTCGCGTTGATGGAGCTTGGGCCAATAATACTCGGAAGCTAGGGGTGCTAAAGATGCAACTCCTTCTTAGTGCATGCAATATGAGGTCAACCCCCGCATTCACTCGAAGTCAGAGCCGAAGCAGGTTTGTGGGATCTCTGTGATATTGTGCGGAATTTATACAATTTTGTTTTGTACCGGAGCCGCTTTTTTCATATCAAGATTTGAATTTTTTTCGTTCATCTATCGTTAACTCCACGGGTATGTGTGGTGGTGGGTCTAAGCCGTTTCACTAGCTCGGCCGCCTATTTGATTGAGGCGTACGGAGTATCCTCGGCATTGCCTTGACTGAAAAATGATTTGTCTTCCACATGGCAATTCAGCTCTGGGTCCGCATTGTTTCATCGCAGCTCCTAAATTCATACTGAAAAGGGGGGCAGCATGCTATTTGTGTAATTGACTCTGGAGTCAATCCACTCTACGGAGTACGGCTCAAGTCCACGGGCATTCCGGATATTTAGTGATCTCGGGAGCATCTTGTGTCGATCATTGGTGATCAGTAGATCCAATAGTGGCATCGATGGTCAATTACCTATCAGATCGTAGCGAATATTTTACTATCACGCCTCAATGCTACCTACCAAGGGTGAATCCATCGAAGGCATTCTCAGTTACGGAGTACGGAGTATCTCTGAATTTCACCCAGACAATAGGCTAAGATAGATCCCCCACAGGACACCAAAAAGGTTTCCGACCAGCATCCGTCTGTTAGCGGGCACCACGGCGAAATTGAGAATCGATACCAAAGGCCAGAATTTCAACCCAGCAAACATGATTGACCAAAAGTCCTGCGTCAGTGTCAGCATTTGAAACCGAGCCCTCGATCCCCCAGCATTTCCTCAGATTCTAACCAAAGTTATCAAGGCGCAATACATACCTCCTGAATTTCCGCAAGGATAGCGTCGTATCCCATCCCGCGCAACATGCCCATAGTAGTGATGAAAAGAACCGTGTTCCAAGCACCACCAATAGTCTGATCAATCACGATCTTTGCGACCGTGTTTGTGGCATTCAAACTAGGCTCCGAGGTGCTTTGTCCGCCTTTTCCTTTCTCTCCCTTTGACTCCCGACCAGGGAACCAGGCTTCCAGCCCTCCAAGCCACAGATAACCCAAAGGAGAGATCACGATGGCGCACGTGGCGAACTGAGTTAGAGACTCAACGTCAAGTTCAAAGGGGATCTGGTTCCGCAAATCAGACCTCTTTGTTTCATTAAGCGTTTCTCATCGACACGTGGCTGCTAGTGCGCCACAATGCGATCTGCCGTGTTTGCAACCCAAAATTCCGATCTCTGAACGATAGAAAGACTTACATCGGCTCGATATGATTTGATACCCTGGGCCAAAACGTTGGAACCAGCACTGATCAGCGCCGCCTGTAAGGTAGCCTTTGCAATGGGTGGGACGGCCATATTGTCTATTTCTTCTTGTGTGGTCCGAATGCCCAAACTCAAGCCTCGATGGTGATGGAATGGGCTGAAAACGCGACACGATGTCCTCAGGGTCCTGGGTGAAACAGCGACCGAGCCTGACACGTCAACAACCCCGCGATCCCGTGACTGTTTTCCGCCTGGGCAACTGCATTGTAGATCAGAAAAAATATCTCTCGCTACGCGGAATCGGTGTATGCAGGCTTACGGAGTATAGCGGCCCGGGTCGTTTATTCGCGATCAGGCAGGTGTAAATGATGCCTGATTACTAATTAAAGTCCCGGGCCCCGGGGCCGCTTTAAGCCTGCGTAAATCAGTGCAGAGTCCATCGAGATACCACTCAAGACAGTTCCGCCAAAATTCTACTAAAGAGAATGCCTATCGTAGCTCAACATGTTATTTTTTCTCCCAGATGCGACCGAATAACAACCTCGGGACTCCCCAGGTCGTCACGCCTGATCAGGTACCTTTCAACTCGGCGCCACCTGCAATTTTACAACAATGGGTTACGGATTATTGCAGAGCCAGTTCCAAGGTTAGGACGACTTCATTACAATGAGCCTCACGTCTTTGTGAGAGAGTACCGGTTTTCCAAGGCTCTTTGCATGAGATGCTTGCCCTATTTATATATCCAGCTCTTTTTTCTTCATCAATCTTTGAAAATGGATGAAAGGAATATACAATGCAACTAGACTTGTGAAATATCCAAGGCTGCGGTAATTTATATAAATGAAAATAATCCTTGCCAGGTGCTAGGAAGTTCTGGGTTACAGATAAACGGCATCTTTTCTGACTATACGAGGCCAATCTAGTACAAGCTGCACGACAGCCTCAAGTTATTTTACAATGCCAGTCTTCGCTCCAGGTCCACATGAGACCCACACATGGACTCTTCCAGTCTGGGATGTTATCTTCGATCGATTGACAAGTGGAAAGGTTACCAGTCCTCATCTCAATATGGGCAGCGGCAAGCCGCTTTCACATCGTACGGCTAAGCAACAGATCGACTGGGCTACCAAGCTTGATTTGAGTTCTCTTAACCAAAAGACCATTGACAAAATTTTGAATAGATTCTTCGGTTTCTCCGCAGGGACGCAGTATCTTGAGGAGAGCAAGATTCATGTCCTACACCAATTGGGCGAGAAACATGCGCCTCTTCATAAGAAAGTCGAAGGTTGGTTGAGCAAACGAGAAACCAGGGACGAATTCCACTCCAGGATCGAATTTTACTCCAGTTATCGAGATGCCATGGATAACCTGGAGAAAGTGATGATCTGGCCAAGAGCAATAGACAGTCTCCCTTTCAAGACAAACATCACGTACGACGTCGCAGTGAAATGTTCAGGATGTTTCCAATTTCTCTGCAAGAAAAAGCTTGCCTCGATTGAAGGCTATGACCTTTCCGGTCGGAATTGGCTGGAGGCAGCTTTTGTCGGTGAGAACACTGAGTTACTTACGTACCTTGCCACCAATATGGACCCAAGAGATATGATCAAGCCAAGAGATATCAAAATCAATGACCAAGCCGAAACTCACATTCTTATTGCTTTCCTGAGGTACAACGCCTATGAGGCATTTGAGATCGCACTTGATAGAATGACCGATGACTGGACTGTTAAATCTGACAAACTGAAAGAGATATTTGACCCGGCCACAATGAGCGAGCTGTGCGCCATCGCTCCACCATCCGTTGCAAAGGCCCTTTATTCCAAGGGGATCAATATTGGCAATGTCGAATGTGAAGACCACCCAGTCGGCGCGCAGCTTGAGAGTTCCTGGCATATGGCAGCAGCGTTTAATCCCGAAGCGCTTGCCATGGTCAAATGGCTCGACAAATTTTCCACTCTCACCCCCAATGTTCGGAACAATTACAACCAGACCCCTCTGATGTACGCCGCGAACTTCGAGCAGCCAGGAGCCATTGCATGGCTCTGCGAAAACAGCGACCTCACACTTTCCCGATTTGAAGACGGACCACCAGGGTATGCTTTACTCTGCGCCGCCGAAAGCTGTTTTGAAAACAGTGTGGAGATCTTCTCAATCATCCTCGACAAAATGCCAAAGCAGATCATGAGCATCGAGTACGGCAAGACATGCGGTACACAAATCGCCGCTGGCCTTGTCCGACACCGAGAAAATCTAAGTACTGGGCAGGTCAAGGCACCCGGCCTGCGGGAAGTAGAGCGCCAGCAGGTGTACAAAATGCAAGCACTCGTACGCCGACTCCCCAGCAACTGGCCGGGAAGCACATGGCATCTTGCATTGGAGGCTTATGCGAACGATAATGGCGTGGGTGTGCTGAAGCATAGTATGGGAACCGAGACGCGACGCACGCGTAGTAATTCTACAAGGAGGAGGCGCGCTATGAGGGTCACGAGAGAGGCTCTGGGTATTGAAGATGAGGATGATCATTATAACTCAGCTGCCAGTGGTAACAGCAGTCTTTCCTACTCGACTACATCGACATTGTACCCTCGCCACCATTCCAAAAATAGATATGCGTCGCGGTCTCGAAGTCGTGGAAGGCAAGGTATTCTGAGTAAAAGTCGGGACGCAGGTAACAGGATTTCCAAGATGTTGCGCTGGAGGTAGAATTGTGGATGGGGTTTGGTGCGGATATTGGAAGGTTGATTGGGCTATATGTTGAGTTAAGGGACCGGGGGATCTCGAGTGTCAATGGTGGACTCTTCAGACTTGTTGTTGGTTCTCTGTTGCTTTTCTTAGTTTCAAAAATCATGTTTTCAGCAGTGCCTGCCGCTTAAATTTTGCTCCTTCGGGTTGTTTAGTCTGTTATCGCTGTATTCGAATGATTAAGTGTCTTGAATTATTTATATCAACGTAAAAAAATATAAAAATATTCTGTTGGTCCGACGATCACTTGAGCTAAGTACTGGGTCCTCCGAATCTCCATCGATATCCATGAATCACAAGTGCTTTGAGACACTTGGTGAGTTTGAGAGTCTGTCCAGCTTGGCGCGACAACGCTCACCAGTCGAGAACACCAGGAGAAGTGCCACTCTGTGCTCCGCCGCTCACGCAGTCTAGCTCTTTACAAACTAGGTAACATCCAGTTAGCCATATGGAAAAAGCAAAAAAGCTGTAGAGACTTACGCTTTTCGGCCTGTTGGAAAAGATTGCTTCCTTTTGGCTTTTGCATAGCTGGAATGACCTGGGCACCCTGTAATCTCTCCAACTTTCTGTGATCTTGCACCCGACGCAAAATTTGATGAGTGTCTGCGACATTCAATTAGACTGATATCTCTCTGAGTTGGAAGGATGACATACTCTGCCCGATGAACTCGATGGGTATGCTGGAAATCGTGTCAGCCTAAGCCGCCCATATGATATTAGCGCAGACAACATACCTTTGTGCCTTGCAAACTTGTCGATACTGCTGTTCGATTTGGCGAATGAGACTATTTGATACATTCTCAAACGTTTTGGATATGGTCTCAGCTGCGATCTCGCTCACAGGAGATCGAGAGAAGATGTCATATCGAATTTGCGTCTTCGTCTCCGTGGCCGGCAGGAAGGACAAAGCAAACCATAGTTCAGTATCGACAAAGTGATAGAAGAAGGTGGCTGGGAATAAGGAGCTATCATCGACGGGGTTACTTCCCATGATCCGTCTAATCACTTTCATAATAGGAGAAGGACCAAAGATCCGGGGTGCCTGGCTCTCCAACTCTCGGGTAAAGAAATCAAGATACGAGGGTTTTGCTTGAGAACGGGTCAGATATACAGCTCCACATTGATTGGCAACGAAACTCACTAGCCATTTTCCAATTAAAGTCACCGGGCACTGTCCGACCAGCAACCCAAGACAAGCTTTTGCGTGGAGCAGATTTGCGAGCGAAATTATTCAAAGATGATAATTGCTCCTCGCTTAGTTCTGTTCGGTCCTCTGCTTTTAGGTTCACAAGCACCATGCCATGATCAGTGGTATGTGTGTGAACTTCAAAAAGACTGTTCTGCGACTTGTCGAACCCAGGCACATCGTCAAATTGGGGTGCTTTGACCAACCGGCCAGTGGTGTCGTAGCTCCACCCATGATATCGACAGCCCAAGACAGTCGACGCACCAGTCTCTTTTCTGGTAATCGTATAAGCACGATGGCGACAGACATTATGGAAAGCACGGATCTTGTCGTCTTTTCCGCGGATCAAGAAAACTGGAAACCCGGCAAGGTCGAAGGATTGATATGCGCCAGGTTTGTTGAACTGGGCAGTGTGTGCGAGGTATATCCACGTCTTAGTCTTGTTAGTGCGATCCAGTATATTCATAGTTTTTCTATTACTTGACTGAAAAGCCCACGACGCTCAAGCTCAAAAACGTCCCGACTTGACCACCATCCCTCTGGGAGTTCCGGCTCCTTTGACACAGCCAGATCCGAATCAATGGTTGGATTTGAGGTAGACTGCGGCAGCTTATCGGACTGGCCCGGTTGGACAAATCGCGGCCATGCTCGGTGAATTAAAAAGGCGAGTGTCACCAAGGCCACCAGAACCGAGCTAGGCGAGAAGAAAAGATATGTCTGAGTAGACTCCATAGACACAAGATTGTTTCAGCCAAACTGATTGACTTGTTGGGGTGTTGTGTGTGGTTGACGAGTGAAGTTGATATACTTCTGATGAAGAGGTCCAAGTGCCGCGCCCCCACATAACACGCTTCGCCCTTGAAGTACATCGTGCAGCGCCCCTCTCCACCAAATTTCCCAATTAGGTTGCAATTTCCTGGAGCTATCTTTCTAGCAAACTGTTGACTTAGAGCCAATAGGCTCATGTATGTTTCTATGCAACATCAAATACGAAGGGAAACAAACAAATCAATTGTCGTTGCCACCCTCCTCGTTACCTTTGGTCTCGTCACTACGCCCAATGTTCATGACATACCGAATATTGTGGAGACACTCGATTGGGTTGAGATAGGTACCGGCCCGGGTGGCACTACGTGATTAGACATATTCTTCCAGGGACTATGTTCTCTATTGCAGATATAGAGATAGTTACTATCAAAATACTACCATAACGAGTTGTGCCTCTTTGAATCCAAATGTAATTTCCAAAATGAAAGTAACTGAGATAAAAAAGAATTCAGACCAATCAACTTCAAGCAGATATTCATGAGCCACTGAAGACAGATGTCAGTACATTTGATGTATGTGTTGGGACTGGATTGATCTTTCACCTAGACACAACGACAACGGCATTAAACTCCGACCAGGGAGACCAGGGAAAGCGGAATCTGATGACGAGCGCTGCCCACAGTCAGAGAGTTGAAGACAAACAATTGTTTCGACAAATACCAAAATGTCCTTCCAGCTCAATCTTCGTACAACGGAGGCACCGAGCTCAAACCCTCACCAGATAACGGAGCCCACGCCGCTTTGTACGACTCATACCACCGCACAAAAGAATTGCGGGTGAACAACTCTTCCGGGGGTCCATATCCATCTTGAAAATCAGTCCAGATCTGATCGCAATACATGATGATTGCCTCGAAGTGCGCAGTGGACAAATCCTTCTTGTCCTTTCGTGCGACGATCGCACTCCCAATTCCAGTCTGCCACTGGGGTGGCACAGTGCCATCCTTGGGGCTGATGTGAAGGAACTTGATGAACGGGTTGTCGAGGTAGTTCATACTTCCGCCGTCAGGGGTGCCGAGCCGGTGGATGACAATAGGGAAGTCAAGCAAAGCTGGGATGGGCGGGACATCAGCGGTGAAGATAGGGTGGCTCGACAGAATGGTAGTTGGCGAAGTCCGGGGGCCGGCTGTGCCTACACAAAGCACTGTCACCGCCTTGATTGTGGTATCGGGAGCTGGTGTCTGCTCCGATCCTTGGGCTTCAGACACTGAAGCTGGAAGCTTGGGTTGGAGGGTGGACTTGGGGTCATCAGGATTGGATGGAGGGTCTTTATCAGTTCCCGACTCTGAGTCCGAATCTGTATCGATGTTGTCCCACTTTGAGTAGTCAATGGGAGGCATCTTGGCGGCTTGTGAGGCAGCTTCAACTTGATGAAAGAGAGATGATGATGAAACAAGGATGAAAGAAAGACCAGTCTCAGAAGAGAGAGAGAGAGAGAGAGATGAGATGAAGTGAGATGAAGTGAGATGAAGTGAGATGAAGTGAGAGGGGCGAGAGGAAGGAAGGGAGATACCAAGCCCATCAATTTCCTGGCGAAAGAAAATAAATCTGACAAGGAAGTTGTTAGAGTGATCAGATTACCAGATACTGTTTAAAGGGTATGCACAGCTTTTGTACGGTCCCCACATCTGCTCTCAAAGAATGAAACACAAATATCGCATGAAACAGTATACAGAACAACGACTGCGAGAGAGAGAAACCGAATATAGAGAGGAATGAATCCTCCCTGAAAGGGTGTTTCAAAAGTTCAACCTTGGAAATAGGTTCAAAGACTAATTGTCTCAGGTAGAGCCAAGCAATGTTGCATTCCTCACTTAGAACTAACCGCCAAGCAGCCAGCTGTGTATCATTTGTCACCAGGGCACAAAATGCGTGGTCATCCTTGTAATCCACTAAGCTGCCATCTCGACCATAGCTGGTGTGATACCATCCTCCTTCTGGCTTTCTTTGGTCTTAACCTGCCTATCGGACTCGTGTTGTTCACAAACCATATCAAACACCCGTTGCTGGTAGTCTAGATTTTTCACATCGTCAGCGAGGTATTCACTTTCAAAGAAAAGGATTTTCGACTTACAAGACACGCCATTCTCCTTCTCCGGGTTCAAGATTCCCTCATGGTAGACACCCTTGGCGAGATTGTCTTGAGCCTTCTCACACAACTCAAAGTCTTCCATGGCCACTTGACGGACGAACTTGAAGTACTCTTCAAATTTGTCGCCAACTTCGAGGTGGTAGTAGTCGAACTCCATTCGAGTGACGTGCGGATCGGCTGTTGGACACACTCTGAACATGGACATCCCTCCGCCGTACACATTTAGAGTACAGTTAGGGAAGAAGTAGAGGAAGAGGCCATCATCCGGCTTCTTTGGGTCAGCGATGTGCTGCGAGAAGTTGTGCTTGTTGCGCACGGTATAGAATGTTGGCGGATAGTAGATTGAGAATGATGGATGGGTGTATTGGCAGTGCAAGCACTCCTGGTAGCCATCAACCCTGGTAGGAGGTTAGATTTTGAGGATCTCGATCAAGGAATACTCTTACATAGTCTTCCAGTTGAAGCGACCTTCGTAGCTAATGCTTCGGCGATAGGGAAGCTTGGAAAAGTCCACCTTTCCTAGCAAGTCCTCGAGTTCTGGGAAGAACTCATGGAAGCCGGGTGCTTCGTTGGAGATTGTGGAAAACAATAATCCAGTGGGAGTAAGGTGGCTACGCACCTCCTTGCCCTACTTAACATCAGCTCACGTCTTTCTTGCTCGATGACAGCATCACATACCGTTTTGGAGCAAATGACCTTCAGTTCATCGGAGGCAGGATTCAACGTCTCGCCCGAGGTACGAACAGCATACACGGGCTGCTGTGCTACTTCGTAGGGAACCTGCTCACCCACGACCTGGAATCTGGTGACGGGGCCGAGCAAGTACCAGGACTGTCATATTTCAGTCTCTTCGGGGTAACCACAGACTGCTCAATGCCTACCTTGAAGAAGACCGCCCGACGTTCCATTTGGTAAAGTGGCTCACTGCAGTACCACGAGGCAGGCAAAGTACGAGGGAGCTCAGACATTATCAAGATAAACCTTGGAAGGCGTTGGTTGATATCAAATCCTAGATAAAACAACTCACAATTGCTGTATTAACAACCTTGGAAAGAGATGTTCTCTCCCTTATATCTTTACCCAATGTCCATGTAAACTCATTGCAGATTCATTAAACATCTATCAGTAGTGCTTTGTTGCTGTCAAACCTTGAGGTAGAAGATGCGGTATATCGTTTCCCAAAAGGGTTATCCAGTCCCGTTGTTGATGTCACGGCAGACTCGGCATGCACCAGCTGACTGGAAGGTCTGAGTTGGTCTGGCCTTTTGCAGGGTCCAACTATATGCGACACATTACTCGCCCCGTTGGGAGATGCGAATGCAAAGCTCTTTTGCCAAGATATCAACGAGCTCACGGTAAAAACTTTGATTATTGTTCATTTTGAGAATTCTGGGCTTCTCAGGTCCGCCAAAACGAGGGCTTCTTTCGGTCGCAGTTGGGTATACTATGCGCTGCCTGGTACTCCGTACATGACCCAACACATATCGAGGTGGACACCGGCTGTCATGTTCATCTGATACGCCACGGGATCCATCTGATGCTGGTGGAGAATATATTTCCGAAAATCCCGAATATGAGGATCGTCCGTAAAAGCTTCAGACATCGAAATCAAGCAAAAAAGAAAGGAAACAGAATGACTATTTGATCAAAATGGAGAGTATGTAGTTCCACTAGATTGTCGATGTTTGCGAATTTGGCTGCCTGGACCAGCGGATGAGTGGCGACTGGAAACAGGCGAGGGCCAGAGAATGACAGTGGCATGATCATTTCCATCCAACCAAGGCAAGTTTGACATTTGAGAAAGAAAAGAACAAGCAGAAACCAAAGCAAAAGCAAAGCAAGCAGTGAAGAAGCCAAAGAAGCCAAAGAAGTAGAAATCCATATCGGCTTATCTTATCGCGCATCATTACGTCGCCAACTTCAACTTGGCCCAGCTTCTCTTCTCTTCATCTTTCACCATGGGCTCAGTCAAATACACCCCTCCTCCTACACCCTCTCCTCCAGCATCTTGTTACGCCATGAGTGATGATGATGAAGATGAGTACAACACCATCGCCCAGGTTGCCTCGAAAAGAGGGGTCAAGCTACTCTTCTCCAAAAGCAAGGTCAGATCAGATGTCGCGTCACGGAATATCCCAAGCTCACAGAACGCAGGTCTACGTCCACCCAACCGCCTCATCCAAAGACAATATCCCCGGCTTCATCGCCCTGATTGAACAAAAATCGACCGCGTCACAGGCATCCACATCCAACCCGAACAAGCCCAATACCCCCTCCTACTTACTCGCATGGGTTCCAGAGTCCTCACTCGGAGATGCCTATGATACATATGTCAAAGTCGACCTTGCCGACGATGACTCTCCGCCGCGCCAAAAATACCTCGTTCCGCCACTTCCGACCACTACCACCTATAAAGATCCCATCGGGCTGTATTCGTTCGCAGTACCACTCTCAGAGATCTACTCACTATTAGTAAGGCCGCCGAGCTTGGGATGGTGGTTCGGTAGCTTGGTGATCAATACGCGTGCGGGCGATGGCTTCCCCGCACTGTTCTTCCACGACGACGAATGCGAATCCACAATCTTGCAAAAGAAGAAGAGAGTTAGGGAAAGTTTTGACCCGTTCAGCAATGAGGGAAGTTTATTCTGGGGTGGCGATGAAATTCTGCGGTGGCTGCGCAGATATGTGGAGGTCGAGCGATCATCGGTGGATCGCAACGTCTATCTTATCGACCCATCGGCGGAAGATCAGTTATCTTTCGGTCGGCCAGTGAGTCAAGGAGATCGGTCGTTGTCAGCTAAGGCGCAGCCCCAACCAGCCGCTACTTCTGCTCAGGCTGGAACGCCTGATGCCAGTATGGATCCCTTCATGAAGACCCTCAAGGAAACCAGGTGGAAAGTGCTGGAACAGCTCAGCAAGATCACCACCTTCACCCGCCGGACGGCAAACGATATCGCCGAAAACCCTCGTATACCACCTCAAATGCGCCGTTTAATGAAGAATCCCGAAATTCAGACCCTGCAAGATGAGTTCGATAGCGCCCGTGTGTATCTGGCTCGCTGGGCGATGAGCGTGGCCGAGCAGAGTGACAAAGAGCGCAATGCACGTATATGGACCGCGCAGGACATACTGGAGAAGGAGAACAGCTCGGTCGGCGAGTTTGAGATCTTGGAGCTGGAGACCGGGAACCTAGGTCTCCAGGAGCGTCGCCGAGTTCTTCAGCTTCCGGAATGGGAAGGTTTCTTCGATCCAGTATCGGGGAGGCTTCAAGTAACGAGCGAAGAAGTCAAAGAGCGCATCTTCCATGGAGGTCTGGATCCCAATGACGGCGTCCGAAAGGAAGCTTGGCTATTCCTAATGGGTGTATACCCGTGGGACAGCAGTCGAGAAGATCGACAGGCAATGATGAACTCCAAGCGGGATGAGTACATCCGACTCAAAGCCGGATGGTGGGAGCGGATGGTAGAGGGTAACTCGACCATTGAGCAATTCGATCACTGGAAGGAGCAGAAGAACCGGATAGGTATGACAAATGGGAACTTCTTGTATGCCAATCGCTAACAGTTCCACAGAGAAGGATGTTCACCGCACGGATCGCACCATCCCATTGTTTGCGGGCGAAGATATCCCTCATCCTGACCCGGATTCTCCCTTTGCGGAAACTGGCACCAATGTTCACCTGGAACAGATGAAAGACATGCTTTTGACGTATAATGAGTTCAATCCAGATCTTGGCTACGTTCAGGGTATGAGTGATCTGCTTGCGCCGATCTACGCCGTCATGCAGGACGATGCTGTCGCCTTCTGGGCGTTCGTTGGGTTTATGGACCGCATGGTATGATAGTGTCACATTTTTTTTTTCTGACAAGACTAACCTTTCTGATCCAGGAACATAATTTCCTGCGCGACCAATCTGGAATGCGTGGGCAGCTGCTGGCTTTAGATAACCTCGTCCAGCTCATGGACCCACAGCTTTACTTGCATCTCCAGTCCGCCGATAGCACCAATTTCTTCTTTTTCTTCCGGATGCTATTGGTTTGGTACAAGCGCGAGTTTGACTGGAGTGACGTCTTGCGTCTATGGGAGACGCTTTGGACCGACTACTACTCCAGTAGTTTCCATTTGTTCATTGCTCTGGCTATCCTCGAGAAGCACAGAGATGTCATCATGGACCACCTGAAACACTTCGACGAGGTGCTGAAATACAGTATGTCCACATCCATAAACATATATTTACTCCCGCTGACCTGACTCCCAGTCAACGAGCTATCTAACACCATGGAACTCGTGCCAATTCTCACTCGCGCCGAATCACTATTCAAGAGATTTGAACGATCAGTCCAGGCCATTGACAAAAAGGACAACTTTCCTGCTGCCCCAACTGCTCACCAGCGTCGCCCAGGCGCCTCTGGCTCAGATCCCTCAAACAAGGGCAAGTCACCTCGGCAGTCTGCCGCTGGTTCAAGCACCGGGGTTAGTGGGTCATCTTCCCTTCAAAATGCCGTGAACGCCGACAAGCCCAAGGTGATCTCTCCTGAGCTCCGGGAACTGCTTCGCAAGGACATCCCATGGAGTCGACAACAGAATTCATAATTTGTTTTCTTTTCGTTCTGGTAACCTACCTCAGCCCATCTTGCCTCAAACCCCTTATGTCGCGACTTCCTACTCGGTCTGCCTATGATTTACGATTGATTCATGTATATTTTGACGTTTTTCTTTTCTTTTCTTTTCTTTTCTTCTTCTTTCTTTTTGGCTTAGGTCGGTAGTAGAGCCGTATTTGGTATTGGTGTTTGCTACGATATCTTCAATTGAACAATGAACTCTGAACAAGCTTATCTTTCTCGCTTGCGCTGGAAAAATGGCCACTTGGAACCAGTACATCCCCCGGGGCCTACGGCTTTGAGTTGTAACCTTGGAAGCATTTCAAGGTTTCGATAGGCTTACTAGACAGGAAGGATAAGTTCTCGATATACAAATTTAGGTATTCACTATACACATCTAACTACATGCCTGACGGCGACAACATCCACCACTATTTGACACAACCCCTCAGTAAACTATACATCTTCGTCATAAATGTCCGTCGAACTACTTTCTGGTGTGAACCAGCTTTCCCTGAACCCAGACGTTCTTCACATTGCGATCATCGCCACTCCACATCCACTTCTGGATCTGTTCCTGCCAGGTCTCATCGCCAAACAGATCCACATTGCCAACGGTGCCAGTCGCAACAGCACGAGAAACAAGGGCATTGGTAGAGGAGGCATCAAGAGGACTAGTAGTGCTGTTCTTGACAGCACCAAGCTCAATCAACTGCGCATCCCAGATCATACCCTTATCAAAGCCGCCAAGATCAGCGGCCATGTCAACGACTGCGGCGCCTCCGCGCGTAGCAAGGTACAAAGCCTCATCGACAGTCAGCTTCTCGCTTCCGTCGGATGTCTTGTTACCAGTTTCGTCCTGGTACTCGGAGCTGTATTGCACGAGGCGAGAGATGAGACTGGCCTGGCGGGCTGCCTCCAGGATACTGGGGCTGTAGCCGCCGCTAACATCAGTGCCCAGACCGACTGTGACGCCTTGGTCGAGCATGAAGCGGACGGGAGCGAGACCGGAGCCGAGGGCAGAGTTGGAGGCTGGGCAGTGAGCGACTTTTGATCCTCGGGTGCGGATGAGTGTTAGCTCTTCTTTGGTGAGGTGGACGCCGTGAGCCAGAATGGTTCTGTTTGTGAGGAGATTGGACTTGTCGTAGACGTCAGCGTAGCTGGTCGAGTCGGGGAATAGCTTCTGGACGAGCTCGACTTCCGAAGTTGACTCCGAGATGTGCGTTTGGATGTGCAGAGGTGGGGAGTAGGAGGCTGCGAGCTTGCCGAGGCCATCGAGGGACTCCTTTGAACAACTGGGGGCGAATCTGGGGGTGATGATTGGGTTGATCAATGTGCCCTTGGGGTCAAGAGTGTGGATGTAGTCGATGGTTGACTTTGTGGCATTGAAACCCTGCTCGGCTGACTGGTCGACGTAGTACGATGGGCATTGGTCTTTGTTATCCATGCAGACACGGCCGATGAAGGCGCGCTGACCGTGGGAGTGACAGAGGGCAGCAAGTGCATTTGTTGCTGGGACATGGATGGTTGCAAAGTACGAAGCGCATGTTGTGCCGTGGGCCAGAGTGCGTGCTACGACTTGGTCGTAAACACGAAGGCCTTCTGGTGGCGTCTTCTTCGGATCAGTCTGCTGGTTCTTGGGGTCCGACTTGGCGCCGAAGCTGGCTTCCACAGGGAAAGTGTACTCGTTCAGCCAGTCGAGCAGACCGGATGATCCAAAGAGTCCAATATTAGGGAACTGTGGGGCGTGGATGTGGGTGTCTGTATGCATTAGTTTTGGCCCCTTTTCAATTTATTTCGGTGAGAAGTGAGACATACCAATGAAACCAGGGAAGAAGAATTCATTACGTTCATCATTGGACTTCACAATTTTGACCTTGGTTGCCTTGGCGTTTGCATTGCTGGCATCGGCATCGGCCCAGCCGTGGCTTGAGAGGAACGATTTGAAGCTGGCGTCGTCGTGAACACTCCAGTCATATCCTTTGATACGGCCATCAGTTCCAACCCAGAGAGCACCTTGGGTACGGGCCAACTCGGGCTTTGTCGAGCTCGAGTTCAGTCGGGGCAATTGAACGAATGTGCCACGATACACGGTGTAAGGGTAGGTCGCGGCCAGGGCACAGGCATTGAACAATGTCAATGCCACCCATATGGCGGACACACTTATAGACAACCTGGAGGAATTTAGAAACATGACTTGACTTGATGCAGTTTGATGCTTACTCTCATTACAACCTGGCGAGGGCGATGGTTCATATATCATCGACTTCGGAATTGAAGCAACCCGAATAGGCATGCATAAGAAGTGTAAGATTACACATTTGATATGGTCACATTGAACTGTGTACACAGTCCAAGCTATAGTTCTGAAGGTTATACTTGCTGCATTGGACGACGATCCTCATCTTAACCATGCAGGGCAAAAGGTGAGAAGAAGAAGTCTAGACACGGTGTTCGGCTGCTTCCGGTCAGATTACGCGTATTTACCAGATGTCAGCACTAACTGCGTGGGCCACGTGCGGGTGAGTGCGGGTGTATGGTCATCTTGTGTATGGTATGGTAAGAGGGGGGCCTGACAAGTGAAACCCTAGTTCGATCGCAGGATCTATACACTTCCCAATGTGGGAGGAGAGAGCGAGTTGGTCTTCCACTTTGCGCCACCTCATTCATAGCCCCATTCTTCTTCATTTTGTCACTGGCCCCTTCCCTTTCTCTAAACCCGCAGTACCCTTCATCTGTCCTGAGACAGCCTCCGACGGCAGCAGCCGTCGGTTGCAAACCCACCTGTCTCTCCACCACGATGGACAACCCCACACCCGACCGGCAACCCGAAAGGACATTCCAAGGTTCGAGACAGAGGCATTGGGATAACAAAAAACAAAACAAAAACATACAACAGTGAGGATTCGCTGGTGGTCACCCACCCAACTACTAACTCACCGGCGTGTGGCTTAAGTACGGCTGAGCGGACGGGAAGCCCTGTTCTCCACACCCTGTGGTCGTATGTGACAGATGAAGTCTTGCGAAGATTCATATCGGAGGCGCTTATGAGCATTCATTTACTCCTAATTCCAGGACATCACCCGGTCATTGACCTCGTGCATTTTGAGGAGGGGCATAAGGATGCACCCTAGGTGCACGGGCTGATTCAGCTGATGCATGAAATAAGAGAGATCGCTTGATAGAGGATGGAGCCTACAGCAACTACCTCTCTAAATCAGAAGACCGCGATGGCGGTCTAATGTCGCAGAGAGAGGACCGTGGCTGGATGGTAGGCGCAGTCAGCAGCAAACAAAGATCAGTCTGAGATACCACGAAGTAAACGAGGTTCAAAATGTTGAAAAATGAGTACAAACTATACGTGCCTATTTCGAAGGCCCCCAGGGGCCTGTACACCTAGGTCTTCTCTTCCCGGGCTACCGTAGATACCCACTTCCAGGGGGTCTTCGGGCCGGAACGATACCCGAAATGCTGGAATTGACCCTGGCCGCCATGCAACCGCAAATCTGTGTCGTTTACGTTGCTAGGCTACCCTCAGGGCGCGTGACCTTAGATACGCGAAGCTTGGTCATGTGCCCCCGCCTTGTTAATATGCAAGTACCCCGGCTTTCCAAAGTTCTCCCCTCCCCCTCCTTCACTATTACCTGTCCGTTGTTTTTCAGACACTCGAACACATTGCATACGTACAGACTGATTATTCCAAAAGCCTCTGGATTCACCACCCATCAGATCCTTCCTAGTTTCACATATCTTCTTTTTTTTATGCGCAAATCTTAGTTTCACCACCGGTATCTCTTCTAAGCACATATTCTGCTCTTTTCTCACATTCTCGGTTAATGCCGCTTAATTGGTTCCGATTTCTCTTCGATCTTTAGGTTGCGACCTTGCAAATTGAACTTCTTCCAAGATGGTGGAAACATCTGCACTTGATTCCGAAGCCACTCAACCTGCTGTCAAGTCTAAGGCCGCGAGATTCAATGCCCATATGCTGAAAAGACTACAAGCTGCAGTCACGAAAGACCCAGAGGTCAATTTGGCCGAGAAATTTCCCGCAGACTATTCAACGCGTCTCATGGAAATGAAAGCACTCATGGAAAGCTCTCCAGGTATTACATCTTGGTCCTCCGCTCTTTAGCGCAGCTAATATCATTGTTGCCAGAGAACACCAAACCTAGCCCTCGAGGCCGTACAGAACCCGATGAAGACATCCGACAAACCCTTTGCGCATCAGACCCGGTTGAGACTATATTTCCCCTTTCGGATGCAGTTACAAAATTAGTCCAGTCGGTGTCACAAACTGCGGCGAACTTGCCAGTCGGACTCTCTCAACGGCTGTCTCAGGTTCTAGAGAATAGTGAGATTCTGTGGAAATCACCCTTCCCTCGCCAAAAAGGGGTGTTCAAATGCTCCGCAGACATAGTTGTCAAAGCGGTGCGCAATTTGGAGCGATACACCCAATATACCACGTTACAATATCTTGAGCTTCATAGGCCAAATATCCTAGCACCAAAACCACATGGTTTAGTGTGTATGAGTGGGGTTTCTCTGATTTTCATGAGTCATATACCATCCATACCTCTCGGGAAAGTGTGGCATATGCTCGATCATTATCAAAAGTCCTTCCTCAGCAACCAACTCAGCATGATAATAACCGATCTACGAACTCTTCCTTTTACAGAAGGGTCTCCTTTTGGGGGGACGGCAGGTGAGGGCTGTACAGATATCAGAAGACATGTTCGAACAAGCAAGAGGCCTATCACCACCTTCGAAGACTTTGAAACATTTTTATATTCAAGTCCGCATGCGGGCGGCGATGTGTTCGTCAAGTTTCTCCGTCAATTATCACCGTCATCTTCCGAACTTCCGGTCTCTCGCATTATTTTCACACACGGAGACATAAGTCCGGACAATGTTATGGTTGAATTAATCGACAACAACTACAAAATTTCTGGGATCATTGACTGGGAGTATAGCGGTTTTTACCCTGATTATTATGAGTCTGTCCGATGCACAAACTCTATCACCCCGTATGAGAATGATGACTGGTTTTTGTACCTGCCAGAGTGTGTCTCGCCAAGTATCTACGCTCAATGGTGGCTTCTCGATCGAGTTCGAGAATCGAGAGTCGTTTAAGGAGGCACGCCAGGGTCAACCAAATTGCCTTCTGCACAACGACACTATCAGACAACTGCAACCCTTTTCTCACTCAAATAAATGTTTTGTGCTCCATGCGAAGCTCACAAGCATTGCGTGCAGATCGGACACCGCAGCAAACTCACACCTCAGAGTCTCAGCCTCCTTAAAACAGGAAACAAGGACGGAATTTATGGACCAGTGGGGCCTCCACCCAAGCTCCGACAAATATCGGGGCTGAGCGTCCGTCGTCCTCTGGGGCGACTGCTTGAACTTGTGGAGCTTCGAGCTCAAATCTGACGGTCTGAACATATTGTAACCAAAGTCTGCTCGTAGCTGATTTCGCACAGTGGCGGTCACATCGCTGTTTCGGGCAATCAGGGCGTACTTTCTCTGCGAACAGGCGACCCACGTTGAGACCACCCAGCGACGCCTCGTAAGAGGAAGTTGATAAATGGTTCGAGCAAACGGCTATTGAAATCGGAGAGGCGGCACGGACAGATGAGCAAAGGGCGACGGCCCGGCGTCTTATGTGCACCTGGAAAGATTGCTTCGTCCGCTCGGTTAAAGAACTCCGCGCCACCGATCTGATCGCGCACTTGATAGATTTACTTCCAGAAGCAAACCCCGCCAAGGCAAAGGTTCCCCTTCATACGGTGGGAGTACCGGGGGCGGAGCGGGCACATTCGGAGCAACTGCTTTCTTCCTCTGCGATGAATTCGTTTTCGACTTAGCGGTCTTCTTCCCCATTCAATTCCCAACAGTCGCGATACTTAAAAAAGTAAAACAAAAACATACAACAGTGAGGATTCGCTGGTGGTCACCCACCCAACTACTAACTCACCGGCGTGTGGCTTAAGTACGGCTGAGCGGACGGGAAGCCCTGTTCTCCACACCCTGTGGTCGTATGTGTTCAATGTAGCTTCGCACGAATCTATGAAAGACAAATTCAACAATGAAATCCCATGTGCTGCCTGATACGAAGTGAGCACCTGAAGCAGGGTGAGTTGCTTAATTAGAACCAGAAAGGTTTTTGGCATCTAGACAAGGTACACGAAGCGACTACCTAATTTATTGTAAATTGAATGAATGATCTATTTATTTCCAATTTGCTGAGCTATCCCAGTAACATGCAATTTCCGTGGTTCTTCTAGGAAGAAACTACTCCTTCAACCAGGGATCAGAGAGTATTTCCTGTGCAGTTCCACGTTCCTCTGGCCGCCATCGCAGCATTCTTGAGACAAAATTCAAAAACATCTGCTTCTCGTCCCCTTCGAGAACCGTAAGCCTTTTTCGAATCCTTGCTCTTTTGAAACGAGACCAGAGAATTTAAATTGACCTGCTCAAAAATTAGTAAAACGATTTTGAGCACTGCGTTTTTGTAATCGAAATACCATCATGTTTAAAATATCGCGAACTGCGAATTTCTCGCTTAAGGAGATCCTCTGGTGGAGAGCTGATCATGGAGATAATAGATGCTAGATACTTCTCCTCGCTGTAGGATGAATCTGTGGACGATGTTGAATAATCAAACGGTCCGGTCCCACAAAGCAATTCCCAGATCTAGCCAAGGTGTTAGAATATCTAGGACACGAAACCTCAAAGCTCATTGGATCTCACCAATGCGCCTAGATTCCATATATCAACGCTATAGCCCCAATTGGCTCCAATGATAACCTCTGGAGCTCGAAACCCATTTGGTTGAATGGGATAATTATGAGGAGCCTTGTCCCCAAAAACTGAAAGCCCAAAATCCATGATGACTGGCCTACCTAGGCTACTTACCTAAAAGCCAAAGTTGTTACGAGAAAGGTATATTGTTCAATCCTTGAAAACTTTCTAAGGCAGCGGACTCTCTCTTTCATCTCGAATGACTAAGTCAAGTAAAGAGTGATCACTAAGAGCTATCAGGATGTTGTCGGACTTAAGATCTGCTTTTTCTTAGCTTCTCAATCAGAGAATGATTTTCTGGACACAAGATCGACCTGTATGAATAACATGACACTGAATGTGGAGATAATGAAGGCCCATTATGACCATCTGAATGATAGCCCTTAGAACATCGGGTGGAAGAACGCTCCCTTGAAAGCGCTCTTTTAGCATCCACAGGGGCTCATAAAGTAGATCAAACACCATGCAGATATGGTTGCCATGCGGCCCTGACAGCTCGAATGAATCGAGCAAAGTGCGAACAAAATACCGGCCTTCGTCGGTTGAACTTGTTCAGTTTATACTCTGTGTAATTCATAATTCCTTTTGCGCATTTTCTTTAGACTTGTAGTTATTTGCATTGACCTTTATCGCGACATAACGTGGAGGAAGGCATCGCCACCTTAAAAGTCAAAGAATGCACATTTCATGGTGTTCTAGGACATACTGGTAAAGATCCTTAGCCAGCCATACTGTCGAGCTGGTACCCCACCCAAGCTTGAGAATCACTTGATATCTGTTGGCAAGAATCGCATGGAGTTGAATTGGATAGAAATGCCTGTGGTTATAATGGGGTGCGCGTTCTTCTTCAACACATTGGGAAGCTCGGATAAAACTAGCAGGGTTCGAATGGAATTTCAAAGGACTTGATCGCAAGAAACCAAGTGGAGAGAGTTTTACTAGTCTTGGCATGAACTTCATTGTGTGTTCGAAACTTTGAGTTGGATATAACGTCTTACGAAGAGGTATAGCACCCAAGGGGTGAAGCTATTTTGATTTTGGATCCGTGACGATGCCTGATAATGCCTAGTTTTCGACCGCTTTCCACACCGCTTCATAATTACCACGTATTTTAACACGCCTTTGGCCGTGGCGATAGTGAAGCTACCGAAGCCTGCTACAATGCTTGGATTGTACGGACTCAGGCGATGAGGCCATACTTTGAACCACAAATCTATTTCTGCCTACGGGATGATGATGGCCCACTCGTAGTCAGAGCGGGTGGGCTCCATGATGAAAATCACTCCAGTATCGTAATTATTGCCAGATATTGAAGAAAGTTACCATTCCCGCTGTTATCCGGTGTGATACGACTAATCTACTGTCGGCTTCAAGCTAATTGATATTCCCATGACCCGTATGTGTCTACTCCGTAGTACGGAGTACTACCGACGATATTGCCGACTGAAGAGATGTGGCGGGGTGGAGCATGTTGGATCACTGCCCAGGTGGGTGCGTTGGGCCAAGGATAACACGTTTGGGAGGAAAAGAGGATATGGACCCCATGCAGCTGATCTCTCTCCCCCCTCCTGCCCTTTTCTTTTTCCTCTCCCCATACTAGGATCACCGTGACTCAGGGCTCGATTCTTCTTTTCGCGACTTGCCAGCAGCTTATACACCGCAACATACGAGTTCACAACTCGACACACATTCAACCGAAGGGTCAATTTACATCATCGGACATTAATTTCCAAATGATTCCTGATGGTGATGATGCCAATCACGCGACGAGATCTCTGATCTCCACAGATCGACGCTAATGCGGGACTACTCTCACTTAGGCAAGGCACAGTCATTTCTATGATGTGCCCAGGAAAGCTCAGCTTGTTGTCCTCCGAAGGGGCTAAGTGTTACTCCATACGGAGTAATTTGAACGGAGTACTCCGCCCCCAGTGACACGGGAAGTGATTCAAAAGAGAGAAGAAAATGATGATTTGAACGTTTGGGTCGTTATAAAGTCGGAGTGCTTCAGGGTTTTTGACCTTTTGTGTACGTATATCTATCTCCAGACTTCTCAGGTGGGTTTTACTATCAGGTAGATATCCAAACTTGACTGGAGACGAATTTACTCTTCGCTTAAGGAACTTTTTTTAGCTCCCAAACATTGTTGAGATCTCACCGACCTTTCTCATTTTGGTGTTTTGAGTTTTTCACGTATGCAAGATGCATCTCAACTATCGATTTAACAGTGGGGCTGTATCTCAGCTGAAGGTCCGCACAAAACCTGCACTATGGTACTCCATACTTCGGTTTCTTCCAATCTAAAGAACAACCTTGGAAGCATCTTTCCTTCCCCCCTCTCATCAATTTGTTCGACAAAATGGCTTGTCCGCCGTCCTTCGAGCCATATGTGCTGACGGAGCTTGATCACACTCTTCCGCCTGTTCATGTGTCTGGCTTCCTCACGTTTCGTCTCAAGGAACCAATTGATGCAATACCTGTTCTTGAGGCAGCTGTTGCACGGCTCGTCCACCTTTTACCGTTTTTAGGTGGGAATGTGGCTTCATCAACTAGGATACCGGGCAAGAAAAATGTCCTAGAAGTTCAACCCCCATCAGAATCCTTCTGGTCTCAACATCCCATGCTCGTCATCAAGAGGCACGATCTTTCAATAGACCCTGGATTCTCGTCATCTGTGGTCTCCTCTGATGATATTTCCAACGAAACCTTTCTCCCAATTGGGTACGAATTCACTGGAGTCGATCCTGTCTGGCGGTTCCAGGCAAATGTGATGCTTGACGGGGTCATTGTATCCTTCTCTCTCAATCATCAAGCGCTTGATGGTGTTGGAGCAATGTGCGTCATCGATGCCTTTGCAAAGTGCTGTCAGAACCCAAACAGCGATGCTGCCTCGCTACCAACAAGCCCTGAAAAACAAAGCAAATTCCGGAAAGCCATATCTGGTCTTGCCAATGCCTCTCAATTGACCGGCGCACTAGATCACAGCAGTCCGACCGAAGTTGCAAGTCACTCGGTCGATATCGACGAACTCAATCAAAATGCCCACAACCCCGTTTCTAGGAAGCTTGTCCTCAATGCGGAAAAAAATAAAACAGCTTCGGAAATCATGTGCTGAGCAAGCTCAGCCCAGTGACCAAGGAGCACCTGTGTCTGGGAATACAATTGTTACTGCTATCTTGTGGATATGCTTGATCAGAGCTCAATTCGGACCAGATGCTGCAGGCGCCCCGCCACCAGACCTGTCTTCTGCCGCAATGGTGTCTAATCTTCGCTCTAAGATCCGCCCAAACCTGCCTATGACGTATTTGGGAAATACGGTAGGGCATGCTTGGTCAAGTTTTTCAGTCGAGCAAGTCCTATCTTCGATCTCTCATCTCAACTATGACTCCCGCGCAGCGGCCTACATGGATCCTCAATATATGAAAGTTGTTGCAGCTGCTGCAAATAGGCTTCAAGATGCAGTTCGAAGCATTTCAGAGCGTTCCGTTCGAGATCTCGTATCCGAGAAGAACGCGGCTGACGACTGGGCAGCTCAGCCTACCATCGCTGATCTCCATGTGAGCTCATTGCGTCAGTTCAACTTATATGCACTTGACTTCGGATCTTTACTGGGGAGAACGAGCGATTTTGATATGCCAGAAAGTCGATTTGCTGGGTTGGCCTGGATCCTGCCATCGCGTGGCAACCCTCAGTTCGCCCCATGGGAGGTGAGGTTGACACTACAGCCGGCGGCTATGGAGAGAATTCAAAAGGATCCATTACTGAGGTGGCTCTCATCGGATGGGATGTCAAAGCTATAATCTGGTATAGACCTTTGTCTTGCTACGTACCTTCATTGTTGAAAATTTTATGGCATACATGCACCTGTGATTTTCCATTACACCAGCCCTGAATATCAGAGCTGCCGAAGTGCTCGAGGTCCGTTACTTGACAGAGCTCAGCACTGTAAGATGATTTTGTATCTTGATATTGGCCGCGTTAGCGAGACACCAAAATTTTCGGCTTGATTTCATTCGTCCCTCCAGAATCTAGGTGACTTTGAAGTACCTTTGGAATGTCTTCCAAGGATGGTTCCTAATCAGCGGTGGAAGATCTGTAGCACTGTGTCTGATATTGATGACTTTGGGCTTACTTCCATCAGAGTCCGCTGGCTGCTCCATACTTATGTCAAAACCGAGAGTTCCCTCTAGTTGATTTATTAAGGGTCGGACCGCACTCGCCGGTGGGTCTTGTATTGTATGGTAATCTTACACACTCAAAGCCCTGAGGACTGGCTAAAATCCGTGTTATGAAATGTAAATTACATTACGACTGAAAGGTTCCCTGTCAACCATGGATTTACGAGATCTACGGGGAACTTAAATTATTGACCAATCAGTGAGCGCCAAAGAGGCCAAGGTGGGTCAGGTGGCTTTGACAGATCAACGAAAGAACTCTGGAAGGTAATTGCAACGCATACTGCGCAAGAATCAACCATGTCAGCTAGCGACGCCTCATCCACCACGCCAAGAAATGTCTGTCAGCGTAATACCTCTGCCTAAAAGATCGCTAGAGAACCTTGTCATTCGGCGGCCCCTGAGACTCACTCAGGAGTTTGAAATGCGCCTTGGGTTTCTTTTGCGACTTCGTACCCCAGATCACCCTTTCTCCAACCAGTCTCAGCAGCACACAACGTAGTGATTGCATCACAACCAACCTTCATTTCTCAAAATGAACCAGCTCCGCGAGACCTTACTCGGTCCCTCGCCTCACGGCCCTGACGATATACAAGGAGCCGACGGCATCGCCCATGATCGTGAAGATGTGCGAATGTCAATCGCTAGAGGCCAACTCGACGAGCTCCGGAAATCCGTCCTTTTCAATCGGACCTGGATCATAAACAGTCGGTACTGTGAACTCGGAGACGGTGTGGATTCCCTCGTGGGCTACCTTCATCATATCTGGTATGCCTACTACCAGCTCAGTCGACACACACCGCACGAAGCCGCCGAGCACGACTCTCTTGTCCTCGATATCCTCCGCATTCAGGGTCGAGGCCCGCTGACCAGACCCGTTGCTGGCAATTACGGGATCGACATTGCACGAACCGTTGAAGGCGCGGTGTGGAATGATATGCCATTCTTAGTGACTGACATGACTGAGGTTTGGATGAGCGACTTCGCAACCATGTCTGGAGCGCATCGTCTCAACTTCTCGTCCTTTTTAGCTAAGCTAGCTTCCACTCGCATCAGCAAAGATAGGATGTGTCAGGTCGCGATCATACTCTTCCGTTATACGTTTGAGTATCCCCAAGAAGTCTATGCCTTCAATGATCCGGACATTGAGGGCGCAGAAAGAACCCTCAGAGGTCTTCAACTTCAGCAGCTTCTTCCATCTGTCTTCGTGTGGATCAAAGAGGCAGGGAACAACCTGCTTCTACTCTCGGAAGTCTCGTGGGATGATTGTCCCAGCACTATTGGCCACGGAGGCTCATTGTTTGTGGAGTCCGAGTTTGGAAAGCAGGCTGGAAATGGAATGAGCCCATGGAGGTGGATGTTTTGGTTGAAGCGACTTCATGAGTTCCAAGATCAAGCCATCAAAGTTGGCGAGAAAGGCGTGGAGGATTTGTGCAAAGATTCTATCAGTCACATGCTTTCCGATGCAAAAACCCGGAATTCGGAGGTTTTGAGGGCTTATGAATCTGGGAGTGAGTTTCTTCGTCAGGAAGTTCATCTATCGGCTCTTCAAAAGATCTTGGATGGCGAGGGAGTATGAACAGGCTATATTCATCGGGGAGGATGAAGACGAGGATATTGAAAGTTGACCATGTCTTGGTTCATCGTCAAGCCATTGCGTCTACTTCGGAAAAGGCAGTAATCAAAGAACCATCAAACTCCGTAATCAGTTGCCATCGCCTATGTCCGGCACTCCCTAAACCGAGATCTTTCAAAGTCCGGTATCGCCCATCGCTCCATCCACTCGCATTTTAGAATATCCTGCGCAGTTGGCCTCTTCTCCAGCTCAAAAGACAGCATCGACTGTAACATATCCAAAACCGCAGCTTTCTCTTCTCCGTCAAAACATGGAAATCCAGCCTGCTCACGTGGGATTTGAATATGCTTTTCAAACCGGTCTTCCCAGGACCTCACCTGCCGGTCTTGATTTGGTTTTCCACTTTCGTCAAAATATCCATGGCGTGCCGCCCACTTCTCCCACCACCGCAGTGGTAATTTCCCTAGAACATCAACCTGCTCAGCTGTGATATCGTCTGGCGTTGCAAGTATGTCCTCAAAATAAGAGGCGCTGGCCGAGGATTATCCATATAGAACATGCGAGCGTCCAAATGTCGGCTGGAAAGGAAAGACCACGTTCTGGCTCAAATTTTGCTTCGGGGGGCATAAAGGACAGAGGGGCGTGTGACTTATATCTGGACTGTGTAGAAGGCCTCCACGCCTCTCCAAAATCACCGAGAAAGACTTTGGACTCTGCGGGAGAGAAATCCTCCGAAGATTTACCAAGCCAGGTAGGAGGGACGACGCTAGAGGGAACACTAGACTCCAAGGGGCTGGCCATCAGAACGAACAACTGGTTCTGGCGCGGGCGAACCGTAATTTTCGTACAGCTCGTCAATCGAAAACTTGTCGAAATCAGATGGGAGGCATAGAAGCATGTTGCTAATATGGAGGTCTGATTTAGTTGTTGTGTAAGCACAGTGTTGTAAAGGTATAAATAATGGCGACTAACCTCCGTGAACAACTCCTTTACTATGGATGTATTCCACAGCGAGCAAAACCTGCACAATAAGCGAGCGAGCTGTAGCAGTCTGAAACATGCGTTTGTATGACCCTTCCCTCGCACCCGAGAGACTGCACATTGCGAGGGCTGTCACATAGCAAGGATGGATGCCATTCGGGCCAAGGAGAACGAAATTATCTTTGATAGAGGGTATCATTGCATTCCCTGGATGCTCTGGGTGCACAAATGAAGAAGAATGATTGAGGTAATTAAGGATGTCAACCTCTCGATCGTTTGAATCAGCCGTTCCAACTTTCACTGCGACGTATGAATTCGACTGGTAGTCCCGGCAGAGCCAGGTGGTTGAATAGGCTCCATAGCCTAGCTTGTGAGCCACTCTGTATCGGGATTGGAGAACATCACCTATCAGAATAGGATGATATCCACCAGGCTGGTACTTTTCAAGTCTCTCGACTTCTTCTATCGGGACATATTTGAAAGGGAGTGGGCCAGAGTCAGCACTTGACGAGAAGTTCTTTGGAGTGACGATTGACTTGCGCGCAATTCCCTGACAGAAAACTTCCAAGGACAAGAATAGAAGAGCAACGAGGACGAGCTTCGGTGAATGAACTGTTGACGAGCCCAAAGTGAAATTTGCGACTTCATCACAAAGGCCACCTGGGCATTACCGTATGATTTGTGTTCAGTGAATTATTCCGCAATGAAAGTCCAATTTGTTGTGTCCGCCACAAAATCATATTGAAAAAAGACAAACCAACTGAAGCTTGACGTATTTGGTGCTTGGGAGGTGATAAGATGACGTCCAAAGCGCCCGGGACCCGTGTTGTTTGGGTCAGTCGCGGCAGCAACCGCGCGTACCAAGCGGGTGATGATTGGGTATTATCCTTGCACTCAGCCGTGCCGTGTCCCTGTGTATACAAACATCCATGGATGGGACTTGGTATTCGCAGCAACCTTGGAAGAGTATAACTTTGACCTAGGCGCTACCAAAAGAGCCTACAATCGATACTGATCGAAGAATACAGGACGAGAAGTTAATAAGTATATGTAAATATCATTCTAAACTAATAATCAGACCAGCAGGGTATTGTAGATAGATCTAACACCAGACCCCGAAACCAAACAGAAATTCGCCACGCTGATGCAAAAAGATAAGAACCCCGAAATGTAAAGCGGCGTCAAACATGTACAGCCGATGCCCAAGAATGTAAATGTAAAGTGTAAAGCAAAGCAATATAGAATGCAGACGCAAGACGCAAAGAGCAAAACGCAAAATCCAGAATGTGCAATGCACCCGCTTATAAGTGGAAAGTATAAAGTGGAAGGGAAAAGGAACAGAAGGATGAAGAATCGCAATTAGGAACGACGGTTCCCAAGACCTCTCAGCACGACCCGTCGACTAGTACCGATGGAGCCGATGTCACCGATACTGCGGACCTTAGGAAGGGAGTGGGTGCTTCGGTCGACATCAGATCGGTCATCGATGTCGATGAAGGGGGGAGAACCCAGGGTGAAGTGTGGTGGGTGATGGGAGCTTGAGCGGCGAGTTTTGTTGAGGACATCCTCGACCCAGGCTTCGCCCTCGGGACTCATAGACTCGAAGCGAGCTCGAGGTCTGGGTCCTGCGAGACCGAGAGGGGTAGAGCGGACCTCGTTGGCGGTGTTGGGAGAGTGGGAGTCCCCAACGGAGTAGCTGGAAGACATGGAGAGACGTCGGCCGGTAGAAGTGGGGAGAGGGGGGGACAGGTGGTGGTGGTGAGGTAAAGGAGTTGATGTGACCGGTTGTAACAGCGCGTGTGCCCATGATGTCTGAGGCAGTTGAGCCGCGACGCTTTTTGTGAACGGTGAGGGAGGAGGGTGGGCGGGCACTGAGGGAGGATGGAGGGCGAGAAGGTGTGGCGCGACCCGAGGTGAGATATGAGGTTGCCGGGGTGAGAAGGGCGCCCGGGGAGGTATATGAGGGGGAAAGACGAGTTTTGATGCCTTGGACTTCGACGCGAGGTGTTTCGGATACCTTGCGACGGCCATGGTGGATGACGTATTCACGGAGGTATTCACCCAGGTCAGCCCATCCACCGCCGACACGAACCATCACGCGTTGTCCTTCTTCTCCGACGGTGCGGACAAAAAGCTTCGTGGGGGCGGACTGACCACCGTTGTGAAGGTGGTAGAGCTTGACACAGCTGTCCTCTGCCTTGTAGGCATGTGATAGCCTTCTGCGGCCGGCTGGCATCAGCGTCAAGGAAGGCGCGGGTGTGGTGCTGCGAGTCGGTGGGCCGCAAGGAGATTCCGATCTGTGCCGCACCCTTCGGTCCATGGATGACGAAGATGAGGATGTATCCGCTTCGTGGTGGGAGTCGACTAGGTGAATGTGACCAGGCAAGGAGTTGAGGATAGAGCTGATCTTCTCGTCAAGATGATCTCTCGGCTGCCTGTGATGCCGGGCAGGGGAAGAGGCTCGAGACTCGAAATTCGTCAACTCCGAAGAATGCTCATCCACATAAGACAACTCTTGTCGCTTCATGCCCAGGCTTTCAAGGCTTGGGTGAGCAGTGAGTTGCTTGCGCAACCGCATGGACTTCGGTTCCGCTTGATGCTCCAAGGCCCGTCGTGCAGTGTTCTGGGCGAAGGCATTCCTGTGCTGCTCGGCATTTCTTGCCGTCTCATTCTGAACATTCAATCCAGACGAGGATTTTCCTCGGGAAAGTGTGTGTCGACGACCCGAAGGACGTGGCACTGACGAGATAGGCCTAGAGACACTCTGGGCGGGAGATGAAGCCTGGGACTATTTTCATCGATTAGCATTGCATTTTAAAAACAACTTGAGGTAGGGTTCTCATACTCTTGGAGGCTTGGGGAAGTCGGAAGATGTGATAGGCCGGCTGTTAGAATGCTTCACAGCAGGTCCCGACTCCCCAGACAGACCTAACTCCAGTCTTTCATTGATAAATCGCTCCAGAGGTAGGCTGACCGCACGAGTCTGTGGAAATATTACCATAGAATCAGGCTTTCGATCCTCGAAACGGCGCAGTCGGTCTTCTCTCAAAGGTTGAATGCCATGCGGTGGAGGGCGTATGGGCTTGGAGCGGGATGAGTTGTCTGCTTGAGTCTCATTTGAAGACGCAGTGCGTGGCTCCGGTACATCCGGGCTGGAGATGAGAGACGAGTGATCCGAGAGCAGTGAGCCGACTGACCCGGTGGATGTGCGACGACGATGGGAGATTTTGCGAGGCGTTGAGCTGCCCTTTTCAAGACCGGCTTTGACACAACGAGTCTCGGCAAGTTTGATAGGGCTCTGAAGCGGCTTGCGAAGAGTTTTTGGCACGTTTTCAAATTTCTCCTCAGCTCGAGACACGGACTTGATAGGGGTGTGGGTTGATCCGGACTTGGGGGAAGCCAGTGGGATTTGGGATCCGCGGAATGCTGGCCTGATTTTTGGGAGGCGACTATCGGATGTCTTTGGTGTAGTGAGTGGAGAAATATTGGCCGGTGCAGGGGTTTCAGCTCCAATGTCAACACCAGAGTCTTTCGTCATCTTTGGGTCTTCGCCATGGCTAGTGGGCTCTGGGGTGATTTCAACCGGCTGAGATCGGGGAGCCACTTGAGATGGGGTTTGTGCCTCTGGTATAACATTCGATGGGATTTGTTGAGGCAGCTGACTTTCACCCGTCGCCTGAGAAGCTGGCACATCATTTGCAACAGTGCTGTAAGACAGAGTCACTTCTTCATTGAGAACTGAGTGGTCCACGGACGAATTCACACTTGCACCCGAGTTCTCGGATAATGGTTGTGGTCTCGTAGGGGTGTTTGTGATTGGAGAATTAGATCCATCAAGCTGCTCAAAGCCCAGTGGGGGGATATTCTCTTTGTTGTCCAAATCAGATTGAACCGTGCAAGAGGCAAGGTTGGAAGGTTTCCCATTCATGGAAGAAACGTCCGGTGGGAAATCAGACTGAGTTGGCGTTTCTGAGTCCTCTGCCACAAGCACAGGGATGAGGTCATCCCTTTTTGCTGTAGCAGGGAGTTCTGGTGATGATATGGAGACTGTAAGGTGCGGATGTGCATCCGCATCCCGAGAGACTAATGGTTCATTGTGGGCCAGGTTCACTTGCTCCGGTTCAGTAGATGAATGATCCGGAGCTTGGACTGTTTCTTGAACGCTGAGATCTGTTTCAGGTATTTTGACTTCTGGGGGGGCGGGCGCGGGCGCCAGGGTCTGATCGTCAAGAGGGTTCTCCAATGAGGTCTGTGGTTGGACTGAATGGTCGACGGGCGTTTCAGCCTGAGACTCGAGCTTAGACCGCAACCACTCATTGTGGACCTTATACTTTTCAGCCTCGACCACCCAAGCAGCGAAATCAGACTCAATTGACTCGAGATCATCAATCCATTGCTCAGGTAATGAGTCCGGGCGACCTTCCAACGCGTCTAAAACGCGATCCATGCGCCTTCCCACCACAACCACAGCTGACTCCAATTTGACATGGTCGGCGGCGAGAGACTCATCGGAGTATCGCTGCAAGTCTGGTTGTGTGTTGCGGAGTGCGTCAAGGGCAGCGTCGATCGCAGAGCGCGTAATAGACAGCTCCCGAAGCAAGCCAGGGATCTGGCGCAGAACCAGCAGCCGAACATCCCAGGTCAAAAGCAACGCGTTCAGACGCGATAGATGAGGAAGGGCGCGTAGGATTGTCGCCGTGATGACCGCGGTGAAGTCACTCAATTGCACATAACTCAGCGGAGGAGGCACGGACACGGAGCTTGTAGCGGAGGAAGGGCGGGACCTGGATGGAATGTGGGCGTTCAAAACGTGTTCCTTCAATTCTTCCACGCGAAGATCTTCCATTCCATCGCGGATCTCCTCTATCCGCTTCTCGCTCCACTCCACGACGCTTGATGTCAAGCTACCATAGTAGGTGCCGTCCGACCCAGGAGGGAACAATGATCCGGAACGAGAGGGACTGCTACCAGAGCTAGACCCAGGAGGAGGGATGAAGCCCTTTCCGACCTTCGCGTCGTTTGCGTTAGGCCAGGCCCATGACTGAACCTCTTTGTGCCAGAGGTCTAGGTTTTGGGCAGCTACCGCCGCGCGGATCCCAAGCGCGCGTTCCGCGGGCGAGACCTGGGAGATGCTTTGTGAGAGGATATCATGGGCGGCTTTCTCGTCTGAGACTGCGTCGGTGGATGTGAGGGCTTGGAGGGTGGATTCGGGGGAGAGGTTGCTGAGGAGAGGGTCGAGCTGCTGGTAGACCGCCCCGGGTCTGTCGGAGGCAGCGGAGTTTTGGCGAGAGTGGACGGGGGAGAGGCGAATGGACGGACGATGAGGATTTATTCGAGCAGACATTCCGAAGGATTCAGCAGAGGCGACTAGCTCGATGGCATGTAAGTGATGGAGGTCGGAACGAGGGCGGGAAAGAGGACTGTCGAGTCCGCATGCTGAGACGCGCGTGAAAACAAAGTGCAGAACTTGGCGCGAAGTTCGAAAACGTGAGTGTTTATGTGTTTATCTGCGAGCTGCGAGAGGGAAAAAAACACTTGCAGCGGAAGTGGTTTCTATTTGGAAGATGTGGTGAGGTCCGGAGGGACGAGGCAAGGACTCGAGTGGAGCAAAAGAGGGGACACAGAAAGGCCGGCTTTCTGATCACAAATTATTCCAGGAAATCAATAGTCGACAAAGTCCTGAGAAGTCAATAACCGGAAGTTTTTCTGAAGCTGGAAATATTTGGAGTGGAGATCGGATCAGGGGGCGGTTAACTGTGGAGCGGTGCACTGATCCGCGAACGCGTTACTAAGTATACTCCTGGAGGACTATGGGCAGATATGGGCAGATATGGCTGGATACACAATGGAAATGTGAGAAAAAACCAGAAATCAATAAAGCAGAAAAAAAAACAGGGTTCTCTGAGGTCAGATCTAACAACAAACCCCCAATGTGACCGAGATATGCACTCTACCAACTAGTGCAGATCCTCAACTGCAAGGAGAAAAAGAAATATCACCCCGATTATTGCTGATTTACGATCTATAGACAAGGAAACAAACTACCCATTGGGGTTATGGCCCAGTTCCTCCGGTGACCATCATGATGCGCTCATCATGGCGTGGTCGGAGAATAGAGCCACAGGACGTGAACGAGCTGCGATGTTCTGCAGGTGGATATGACCCATTGACAACCATGCAGACCTTTCGCTACCGCCCAGAGCTCTTGGAGGGGGTGACCGAGGATCTCACTGGGGAATTGAAGCAGTACGAGGACTGGTTCATGGTCGATGGCGCCAAATTGAAGCTGATCACCGACCACTTTGTGGAGGAATTAGAAAAAGGGCTCTCCCTCGAAGGTGGATGTATTGTCAGTACCACTCCAGTCCGGTGCGACTTGTAGATGTCAAAGCTAACGGGCATAAACCTCTCAGCCTATGGATATCACATGGGTTATGAAATTCCCAACCGGGCGCGAGAAAGGGCGCATTCTCACCGTTGATATGGGAGGAACCAACCTGCGCGTCTGTGACGTGTGTCTTTCCACAGAACGAAGGGAGTTTGAACAGATTCAACGCAAGTATAAGCTCCCGGACTCGATCAAGACAGACACCAAAGAAGAGCTTTGGGGGTTCATCGCGGATCGACTGGCGTCGTTCCTCAAAGACCACCACAACGGAGAAACACCGGAGAAACCAATACCGATGTCGTTTACCTTCTCGTTCCCCGTCGACCAGAGGTCTGTCCGGAGTGGGATTTTGCAGCGCTGGACAAAAAACTTCAACGTGCCCGGGGTGGAAGGGAATGACGTCGTCCCCCAGCTTGAGGCTGCACTGGAAAGAAAGGTCAGTCACGGAGTATACACCGACTGTTGTACAGCCAGCAGCTGACAGGTCTAGAATGTTCCTGTAAAAGTAGTAGCTTTGCTCAACGACACAGTAGGGACACTTGTTGCCTCCCACTACCGAGACCCCCAAGTGAAGATAGGCAGCATCTTCAGCACCGGATGCAATGCCGCATACATGGAGGACTGCAGCAACATCCCTAAACTCCGAGATGCAGGGCTGCCCGAAGATGCCACCGTGATCATCAACACCGAGTACGGGGCGTTCGATAACGAGCGCAAGGTGCTACCCCTGACGCCGTTCGACCATCAAATCGACAGACAGTCCTCCCGACCCGGAACTCAAATCTACGAGAAGATGGTGGCAGGGTTATACATAGGCGAGATGCTGCGACTGATCATGTTGACCCTGCATGAAAAAGGCGTACTTTTCAAAGGCCAAGATGTGACACGTCTCCGAGTGGAGAATGCACTGGAGGCCTCGTTCCTGTCCATTGCTGAGCTGGATATATCTGAAGGCCTCTCGGATATGAAAGATGAGTTTCAGGAGAAACTCGGGTTGGAGACGACGCTGGACGAACTAAAAGCCTGCCGCTATCTTATCGGGCTGATCGCGACGCGTGCGGCGCGTCTCTATGCGTGTGGGATCGCGGCCATTTGCAAGAAGAAGAATATGCGCCAGTGCCATGTCGGTGTTGACGGGGCAGTCTTCAGTAAATATAGCATGTTTAAAGGTCGGACAGCTCAGGGGCTTCGGGAGATTTTCGATTGGCAGCCTGGTGAGGTGGACTTGATTGCTCTCAACGCGGCTGAAGATGGATCAGGCGTAGGGGCAGCTTTGGTTGCGAGTTTGAGTATTAATGCAGAGGAATTGGGACCTTGTTAGTGATAGCAGAAGGGGAGAGAAGAAAGAATGACAGGGGTGAAAGGAGTTGAAGAAATAGAAAAAAGATCGAAAAGAGTCAGCGAGATAGCGATAAGAACCTCCCTCTGCCATCTACTCCAACCATGCGCTTCAGAACACAATTGAAAGACAGCAGGACCTTCTCTAGTACGTCAAATATACCCAAATGTTGGTTATATCTAACCTAGTCAGAGCTCACCGCGTCTCTCGCCACTCTGGGCAAGGTGTGCTGGATGCGCCTGGAGTACGAGGTGGTCCGCTTCACCATCATTCCCGACCAAGGCACCCAAGTATGGGCATCAATACCAGTCGTACGCACAAGAAAGCCTCAAAAATAAAACACAGCTCACAAATCCAAGGGAACAATCTTTGATGAAACAACCTACGAATTAGAATCTAATTCAGACGCCATCAACGTCGAAGTCAACATCAGCGTGCTGAACCGCGCATTACGCTCAGCATGGGGCTCAACACAAACCCAACTACGCCTGACAAAAAAGGACAGACTACCTCTGCTGGCACTAACGGTCCTCGCAAGCGAATGGACAGATGGCAATATGGCCCTCGCCACGGACAACGCACCCGGCGATACAACCGGTGATCGGGGGCCCCGCGAACGCCAAACATGGATCACGCAAGAAGTGCCCATCAAGATCCTACACGAGTCCGCAGTCGAAGGACTTCACGAACCTCACTGCCCAGATCCAGAGGTTCACATCATCCTCCCAAACCTGGGCCATTTGAAAAGTATATCTGATCGATTTACGAAATTGGCCTCCACGAGCGCGAAGGGAAATCAACCCGCGATCGTGGCTGCCGAGACATCTGAAGACAACGCCAAGTCTTTTCGGAGCTAATACGACGACGGGGTCGACGAATTCGTCGCCGAAATTGGAGTTGTCGGCTAATATGCATGGGTCGCTGAGATTGGCTATTGCTACAGACGAGTTACGAATTTCCAGCGTTTGGTCTGATTTGGTGAATCCGCCGCTGGATCCAGCGCAGATGACTCAGGAACAGATTGAACAGCTGCCGAGTGAGCGGAACCGGATGCGGCGGGCTGCAGATGGGGATGAGTCGGGGTGGGCGAAGGTGCGGATTGATGGGAAGGATTGGAGCCGGGTGCTCAGTATCGGAAGGCTGAGTCCAAGAGTGGTTGCTTGTGAGTTTGAAGAAGACATGTTGGTGATCCGGTGTTAACCTGATTGTTCGCACAGGCTTTGTCAATGACACGGCGCTCGTGCTATATGTTTATTTGCCGGGGAGTTGGAATGGAGAAGAGTCATGTCTAACGGTGAGTTTCCATTATCGAATCGATATATCTGACCATCAGGCCCTCTAATGATGCCTATAGTATTATATCAACTCATTTACCACATGATCGAGAAAACTTCAAGGCTGATGGCCAAATGATAATGCTCCAAAGTCCAAATGAATTATTAGGATCGATAATAAAACAAGGCATAGCAATGCCATGCAAGAAAGTACCTCCAGATCAAAATCTCCGAGGGAAGACGTGATATACAAAAGCCAGGAGGAAAAACCCTCTCCATGGATGAAGACGCGCCAACAACAAAGATCAAGCTATGTGCAAAAAGCAAGTCTTCTTCGATGAGCAAAAACGCGGGGGCGTGTCTGCCTGGGGACAAAACACATGCAAAATGCTGGGGCGATGACATCTCAAGGGTGTATTATGTAGGGGCAAGGGGGCATAGTTCGTCAAAACAATCATAAAACAACAAATAAAAGGCATACCAAAGAAAAACATAATAAGACAAAAGAAAGGGACATTATAGAACTTGACCGGAACCAAGTACTATCTCGGCAATTCATATACGAACTCCGATTATTGAGCCATCACGTCAACGTAACGACCCTTCTTCTTTCCGCGCACGGTGTTACCCTTGCGAGCCGTAGGCGCTCCGATCAAGTCATCGATGGAGCTGGCGTGGGTCAAGGAAGACGAAGGGCGCGGCGGTGGTCCGCTGGAGCTACCAGGTGGCGTGGGCATAGAACCGCCAGTGGAGACAGAACGGGGGAGAGGCGGCGCCGCCAACCCAGAGATACCTGGGCTCGACGAAAGAGGCGCTGCACTGGAAGAGGACGGGGGCCGGCTGCCAGAGGCAGACATTGGAGGCAGTGAAGGCACTGGTGGGACCCCCATGGGAGGCACGCTGCCTGAGCTCGCGGTGCGACTGGGAGGGGCAGAGCCTCGGGGAGGAGGTGGGGTGGCGCGGACTGGCGCGGCACTTCCGGGGTCTTTCTTGTTAACCCACTTCTTCAAGTCCTTGTCGTAGTAGAAGGAGCTCTCTTCGCCAAGCTTGGCTCGAATGGGACCACCACCAGTGTTGTTCTCTTCTTTCTTTCCTCCGCCGAACCAGCCACCGAACCAGCCCTTCTTGCCTGGCTGAGATCCCTTTTTGGCTAAAAGGAGAGAATTGTTAGCGAAAATAAGTAAAAATGCGAGATTAGTGCGACATACCATCTTCTTCGGCGGCCTTAGCAAATGCCTCCTTTGCTAGACGGTCATTCTCCGCCTTTTGGAGAGCCGCCGATCGGGCAGCAAGATCATCGTCATCATCGTCCATGATCGACTTCTTCTTGGGTTGCTCGTCAGAGATCGACGAGTCCTCGTCGTTCTGACTGGCATCGTTCATTCCTGTATCTGCACTCGCCGGCTCGTAGAAGGAACTACCGCCAACAGGTTCATAGGAGCTGGTGCCAACGGGTTCGTAAGAAGAGCTAGCGCCGATGGGATCATATGAAGAGTTCGCGGTGGGAGGTGCGTAAGGCGACTCTGAGGCTTGTCCGCCAGCTGGCATACCTGGAGGTCCTTGGTAATAAGGAGACTCGGTGGATGCAGCGGGCTGTCCTGGCGGCTGGTAAAAGAGACCATTGATCATAGGTTGAGGGGCAACAGGGCCCTCTGCTGGGGATAAAGCTTCTTCCACGGGAGCAAGAGGCACGTAGGAAGACGACGGCGGGGTGGGCTGGTAGCCCGCCCCAGCCCCAGAAGCATTCGGAGATCCGTAGATCGGACCTCCGTAGGACATCTGTCCATCCAGTGATGGCGATAATTCCTGTGAGCTACGACGTCCTGCTGGGGGAAGTATGGGTTGGACCGCTGGGAGTCCATGGAAGAGCGACCCTTGAACTGCTCAGGGGACCCGTTCGGCGCATACTGGCTGGATGGGTGGTACTTGGAGGAACCACCTGCTGGGATTGGGTGTGCCCCGGCACTGGGTCCAGGGTAAGAACCGTAGATGTCAGACACTGATGGTGAGCGGCTGATAGTTGGAGTTCCAGCCACATTTGCGAAGGGACCAACATCCCCTTGCTCACCCTTGCCAGATCCGGTAGACGCGGCATCACTGTCATCGCCCGCGACGAAACTATTGAAACGGGCCCACATAGAGCCTGAGACCTTCTCCATGCTCGGTCGCGAGATCCAGGAGCCACTGTCGGTAGTTGTTTGGCGCAGTCGTGCACTCATCTCCTCCACTTCCGCAAAAAGGTGCTGATGATAGTAAGGAGAAGGGCGTGTAGTTGCCTTCAATGCGGATGCAACTGCGTCACAATAGGCCTGTGCCTCTGTGTTGCGACCCCGGTCAACGAGACACCTGGCATTCAGGAGCTTGAATGACAGTAGGTGAGGCATGCCGGATGTTGTGGAGGTACCAAGGACGGATGTGGCATACTCGTATGCCTCAGTCAGCATGATCGCATCTTCGTCTAGCAAAGAGGAGGGCGAACGCTGAGGGTCAGCGCCAAGAAGTACGACGTTGGCCTGCGGATCATCGGGACCACCGAATACAGCAGAGCGAGAGAAGATGAAGCAAATGTGAGCAGCCTCGGTGCGTCCATAAGATGCAAGCAACCTTCCAAGGGCAAGCAGAGCTTGGTGGTCCTCGGAACTCCGGTTGCTCAGCACCAGGCCAAGGGTGTCTCTCCATTTGTCCAATCCATCGAGAGCATTCTTGGTAGCCCCCTGGCCATTGGACTTGCTAACCAATCGCAATCCTGCTCGGGCAGATGGAGGAACTAGCTCGTCAATACTTTCTTCAATGTTGCCGGCGAAAATCTCGTAAAGTGCGGCGAGCGAGTCAGAGTTTGCACTCTTGGATCTGACCTCCCGGCGAATGAATTCCTGTGAGACCTGTTTACCAATCGACTTGTCCATGGTGGATGCAATAAGCATCGCGTGTCCCCATAGGCGGCGGTCGACAGCACCCCAGACGGCCTTTTCCCGATCACCCGAGATCAGATGGAGACGAAGTTCTTCAATCCATTGGGTGTCAGGACTATCAGGCTGCGAGCCCATGTCTGCAGAGCTGAATCCATTCGAAGCAAAATTGCTGCCGTATGATCCATCTGCATCTGGAGCAGGTAGGTTGGGGAAGATGGCCTGACGGAGAGACTTTTGAACCTCAGACGAACCCTCGAGATTACCATCGTTTTCTACCAAAAGTTTGACAACCTTCCAGAGAAGGGTCTTCTCGTCGTGCCGCTTGTAGGTATCAGACTCAACTTGATCGAAGCTTGGCACACCAACGTTTTCGAAAGCCGCGATCCTGCTGGAAAGCCAGGCAACAAGGTCCTTCTTTTTGGACTTGGTCTTCAAGGGTCCAGGATGCTGGACCAGGGTGTCAACAGATGGGAGCCAATCATTCAACTGAGAAATCCTCGTTTCGCCTGGTGTGGGTTTAATCATCGGAGCAACTTGCCCAGCTGAGTATCGAGGAGTGTGCTTCGGGAAACAGGAGACGAGGGAACCTCCAAATCCAAATTTGAAGATGGGAGCACCCTTCCATCGCTCAAGGGGATCCTGCTCCTGGCCATCATTAGGTGCAATGAATTGCAAATGCTGGGTCACAGCACGATTGTGAGATGGCGCCTGAGCAGGAGCATACGGGTTAGCAACCTTGGTTGGTGAACCCGAAGCATGGACTGAAGCAGGTCGCTGGACTGTATCAATAGTTGGCCCAGATGAGCGAGGGCTATGCATGCCACGGCTAGGTGACTGCGTTTGAGACCTATAAATGGAGCCCATCTGAGCATCGCCAGGTGGAGGTGACAAAGCCGTAGTTGTCGCTGCGGGGGCAGGGGCGTAATTAGATGTTGGCGCAAGTCTCTGAGCAAACTCATTAATATACTCTTGCGGAGCATAGCGTCCCTGTGGCGGAGACCCCTGCACAAGAGAGCCAGCAGACTCTCTCCGAGCGAAGTCAATAGGGCCACCGGATTGCGGTGGGGCATAAGGGTTTGACATGGTATCAAATCCAGTCCCCTGCAAGCGCGGCGGAGAAAGGTTGATCGCCGGTTCAAGCGTTGGCGGTTTGTGTGACTGGTCAGGCTGGTAAGACACCTTCTCGTGGTACGCGAGGGGACTTGATGTACGCGGTTGGAATGGCAGGTTCTGACCGGGGACATTTAGCGGCTGTGACGCATATCTATTGCGACCTCCAGAGCTGGAAGGTGGCGCAGGGGAGTATCTCGACGAGGAAGGTGGTTTCGATGAGGCCTGTGACCCAGGCGGGTGAGGCGAGTATCTCGAGATAGCAGGTGGACCAGCCGGGGCACTTGATGCCAAGCTAGCGTACGGATCCAACTGTTCGGGTGGCTGAAGCGCGTTTGGAGCTGGGAGTCCAATTGGCTGGGCCACTGGTGGTGCAGCAGGAGGCGCCACCTGACCTGGTGGGCCCATAGCCGATGCCGTGGGTGGATATTGGTGCTGAGGGGGAAGCGACGATCCGACAGATGCGTATGGATTTTGAGGCGGCTGGGAAAATGGCGGCGGTGCAGTTGCTGTCGGAGCCACCGACGGATTAGGAGTATAACGACCGGAACTAGAAGGTCGGGATCTTGGTGGTGGCATCGGAAGCTCTTCGTAGAAATTTTTCGGTGCAGGAGGCGGAGCTGCTGCCACAGGGGGTGCTGATGGACGAGGGAAGCCAGTTGTTGGAGGTGGCATACCGGCCGCCCCTGGGAGGGGAGGAGGAGGCATGCTGCTAACTACCGGCGCAGCAGGCTTGTGGGTTACCAAAGGCTTTCGGGGTCGTGAGATATCGTCCGGGAGGTCGTAGGGAGACTTGTAGCCCTGTTTTGACTGTTCCGCAAAGCTCTCCCCCCTAGTCGCCACGGGATTGACGGGCTTTTGTGAAAAGTACGACGACATCGCACCAGTCGTTGGCGGCGCAGTTCCTGGAAGAGGGATTCCACCGAGAAGGTCTGACGTTGACGGTTGGTGGGGCGTGTATACGCTCGGCTCCTGTCTTGGTTGAGAGTACGGCTGGGGAGTTTGGAAAGGACTACTCAGGCCCAACGTTAAACCACTCGCAGGCTGTGCGGGGGTTTGCTGGATTGGTTCCTGCGCGGGGACTGGTTGTGTGGCCTCCGCTTCCAACAGGATATCATCGTCATCCAAAGCTGCTTCCCAGCGCGCGGCAAGATCGTCATCGGGCGAATCACCCAATTCAGCTTCCCAGCGTGCAGCGAGCTCTTCCTCCGTAGGTTCGGCCGTGGGAAGTGGCTCGTTCGGCGCCGCTGGTTCGGACGTCACGCCTTTAAGCAGGTCCTCAAATTGTGCCGCAGCAGAAACATCGCTCACAGGAGAGCTAATGTCAAACCCAGCAGACTCCAATACCTGTGACGTACTCTTCCGAGTAAGGTGGGAATTTGGTGCTTCTTCGGCTTTCTGCTGTGATATAGAACTGAAGAAGGCATCCCCTTCATTCTGCTCCTCCGTTTGCGCTCCAGTGGCAAAGAAGTCATCAGCCACATCTTCATCGTTGGCAAATATGCTGTCGATGGATGGTTTCGTGTCTGACGGTTGTTCGGGCGAAGCTGGCGCAGAGTTTTCCAGCAAAGGGACACCTTCTTCAAACCTAGACTCAGATTCTGGTGGCGCAAAGATGGGCTTTGTCTGGCTGTTCAGTTGGTTGAAAAATTCATCCCCCGACTCGACCTCACCACCTGTCTCGTGGGCCCAGCTGAGTCGGTCCCCGTTCGTCTTCGACTCCCCGGCAGCTGTATCTAAATCTGACCCGTGGGACGCATGGGGGTCCTGTGCGGCATGAGAAGGCTCCACGCTGTTGTCCACTGGAAGAGAGGCCTGTTCCGCAGGCACAGGAGCAACGCTGCTCTCTGGGTTGGATGAGGCTTCAACAGCCGCAAGGTCCTGAGCAGGTTCTGGCACACGCTCTCCGAGGGCAGCGGACTCATCAGGGCTCTGTGGGGCATTCACAGTGGATTCGGGCTCAATATCAATTGGCTGGGGTTCGCTCGCCGGGGCATCCTCGCTAGAAGGCAAAGCACCGCTCAGTTGCTGCTCAAATGAAGCCCAGGGGTCCTCGGGGTCGGCATTCGCTTCATCGGATTCAGGGAAGAAATCTTTCACCGGGCTAGTCTGGCCGTTACCGTTGTCTGGAACTGATGCTGGCACAGCTTCGGATTCATGAGTTTGGCCATCTGTGGGAGGTGTAGATTCTCTGATAAAGGTCAACTCCGGGGCGACAGGGTCCGGGAACTGGGTTTCATGAGATAAAGCGGTTTCCTTAGTGAATTGCGTGCCTTGGGCTGTCTCATGCGAAATGTGGGTTTGGGTTTGGTGCTCTTCGGGCTGGCTGGGCACGGGCTCCGTAGGATATGTCTCCGACGATACCGGTGCTGGATCGACTTGTGCAGACTCGATACGTGAGGTCATTTCGGCTTCCTGTTTGATCGTGCTATCCGGGGTTACATCACTTCTATTCAGTGTATCGATCTCCACGTGTTGCTCTTCTCCCACTGTAGGCGATGCGTTGTTCACAACACCGTCCATATTTGAATATTGAGCGGGAGTCGCATCCATCTCATCCGAGATATCCCAAGCAGAGAAGTCCTCACTCTGTGGGGAAATCACATCCGCTAAGGGCTTGTCTTGCGAGTCATCTGCCGCGATGAGATCCGATAGACCCCCCTCGGTTGTAGATGTGGTGTTTGCGGGGTCGCCGTTCTCGGGCCGTAACGCCGGGTTCCATGAGTCCGTGTCGGCTATATTCGTTTGGTGCGCCATGTCTGCGACTTCGTTGTTGGTTGCCAACGTGACTGGGGATGGGGGCGCAGTCCGGACGGATCAACCTGACACGTCTCCAATGACGCCTCAGGAGACCAACAATCGAAGGGGAAAGGCGGCGGTCGAATTTATTCACTCAGCAATCCATCAAACACTTTCGATATCAAACAATGCAGGAAACTCAAAAAAGTCAAACCTCAATGCCTTCGACGTCGAAAGCTTGAGATAAGTTGGAATGCGCCATGGGATGATGAGTGATGACTCAGCAAACAAGCAACAGCCTTACGTCAGCGGAGATGGTGGATCATGCGCTCATGTGATTGCGCGGCCGACGACTAGGCAGTCGTTGATCGTCCTCGAACAATCATCGCAGTGATTTTTTTGGGGATTTTTCTTGTTTGATGAGCGTCTTGATTGTCTTCGACTCGACACAATAGCGCGTGTCTAAATCCGCGCGCAGCATATCTTCTTTCAACGTCATCCCGCATTAGAGTCTCAATCAATGCCACGCAGTACGGAGTACATGACAACCTATACTTGAGATGAAGCTGTCTCCAACACAATACCCAAAAGCACCACCCTGCATCCAGTGAAAACGATCGTATACCTGAATCACGATTTCCTGGACAATGCCCTCCTCGCCCGAATACCAACACCCCCTAGAGCACGCCGATGCGCCGGACGATTTCTCGGACTCGGACGACGACTTGGATCTAGAAGAATTAGATCCCAGCACGACATCACCGCAACAATCTCGTACTTCCCGGGATTATACTGGTAGGAAGCGAAACTATGGTCCTGGGATAGCGCTACGTAATCTCCGTGTGGGAGCTGGGAGTCGTTGGCGACGCAGTGCGTCCGGACGAGGGGAGTTTGAAGATGACACCGATGCGCTTTTGGACAACCGAGAAGAGCAAGGTGCGCGGGACTCACATGCAAGCTCCCTGAATCTGGAAGAAGATGGTCTCCCATTATTAGATCGGCGATCCTCCACTCGCGACTTCAACAATGAGACCCCGACGAAAGCCAAATTCTTCCGGTTTCCATTCAAAATACCGAAGTTTCTCCAAGGGAGGTCAGTCCAGCTTGGATCGACAGAAACTGAAGCTGCAAACCAACCGCCTCGCGAAGTGCTGGTCGGACAATATCAGGCTGCCAAATACCCGGCCAATGTGGTCTCGAACGCGAAATACACGCCATGGAGCTTCCTACCGAGGACACTTTACAATGAGTTTTCTTTCTTTTTTAACATCTATTTCCTATTGGTGGCTATGTCCCAAATCATTCCAGTCCTTCGGATTGGCTACATGTCGTCCTACATCGCTCCCTTAGCCTTTGTTGTCTCGATATCACTGGGTAAAGAAGCACTCGATGATATTGGAAGAAGGCGAAGAGATGCTGAAGCTAATGCGGAGGAGTACTGTACCGTCACTGTGGGTCGGAACCAAGAGATGGAAGTTACAAAAAAGTCCAAGGACTTGAAAGTCGGTGACATACTCAAGGTCCGCAAGAACCAACGCTTGCCTGCCGATGTGGTCATTCTGAAGAGCATCTCCAATGACTCAGGCTCTCCACGTCACTCAATCACCCAAGACACCCCTCCCCAGGAGTCTACTGATCTACTTGAATCGGGTCAGGGCTCTTCGGAATCCAGGGTCAACACTCCTACACCTGCTCCCGAATCTGTGGACGATTCATCTGCTGGCGACACATTCATTCGCACCGATCAGCTAGATGGAGAAACCGACTGGAAGCTCCGTCTGCCCTCGGTGTTATCGCAATCAATCCCTCTGGCTGATTTTGGTCGACTCAAAATCACAGCAAGCGCGCCTGATAAACGAGTCAATGAATTCATTGGGACCATCGAGTTGGGAGCTCCCACCGGCTTCTACGACGCCCATGTTGACAAATCATCTCCGGCTCCGGACAATGGAGCTGCACCTTCAAGAAACCAACCTGCTCCATCTGCACCTCTGACAATCGACCACACTGCTTGGGCCAACACCGTTCTTGCGTCCAATACAGTCACATACGCCGCCATCATCTACACAGGTTCACAAACCCGTGCGGCTTTGTCAACATCTGCCTCGAGGTCCAAGGTTGGCCTATTGGAATACGAAATCAACAACCTCACCAAAATTCTTTGCATTCTCACACTCACACTGTCAATCATCCTTGTTGGGCTGGAAGGCTTCCAACCAACCAACGACAAAAAGTGGTATGTTGCCATCATGATCTACCTCATTCTGTTCTCCACAATCATCCCTATGAGTCTACGGGTCAATTTGGACATGGCCAAATCTGTGTATGGGCGATTTATTGAAAAGGACAAGGATATTCCGGGGACGGTCGTTCGGACTAGCACCATTCCGGAGGATCTGGGACGAATTGAATATCTCCTTTCGGACAAGACCGGAACATTGACCCAAAATGAGATGGAGCTAAAGAAGATCCACGTTGGCACTGTGTCATATGCCAACGAGGCAATGGACGAAGTCGCCTCCTTCATCCGTCAAGGCTTTGCGGGCAACGCCTTGACCACCCCTTCGACTGTTTTCGGTACCCAGGCTGGTCATGCTACGGCGCCTCGAACAAGGAGAGAGATTGGTTCTCGTGTGCGGGACATCATTCTTGCACTTGCTCTCTGTCACAATGTCACACCCACCACTGAAGAAGAAGATGGTCAAAAGGTGACGAGCTACCAAGCATCATCTCCGGATGAGATCGCTATTGTCCGCTATACCGAAGAGGTCGGGTTGAAGTTGGCGTACCGGGATAGACAAAGTATCGTTCTTGAATCGACCGACTCCAAGCAGGTGGTTGTTCGGGTGAAGATGCTCGACATCTTCCCTTTCACGTCTGATAGCAAGCGCATGGGTATCATTGTCCAGTTCCAACAAGACGAAGACATGCTGGAGTCTGGCAAGGAGGATAGCGAGATCTGGTTTTATCAGAAGGGTGCCGACACAGTCATGACAACCATCGTCGCAGCAAATGACTGGTTGGACGAAGAGACTGCAAACATGGCCCGAGAAGGGCTGCGAACTTTGGTTGTTGGACGCAAGCGCCTTTCAACACAGCAGTACCAAGATTTTGCCACAAACTACCGTCAAGCCTCCTTGTCTTTTCAAGGGCGTGATACGGGTATGGCAAAGGTCGTGAGCGAATATCTCGAACAAGACCTTGAGCTTTCTGGTGTGACGGGTGTGGAGGATCGACTGCAGCGTGATGTCAAATCTTCTCTTGAACTTCTTCGCAACGCGGGAGTCAAGATTTGGATGTTGACGGGTGACAAGGTAGAGACGGCGCGATGTGTCGCCATCTCAGCCAAATTGGTCTCACGGGGCCAGTACATTCACACCGTCACCAAAATCACTGACAAGTCCACTGCCCAAGAAGCTCTTGACTTCCTGCGCAACAAAACCGATTGCTGTCTTCTGATTGACGGCGAGTCCCTCAACCTGATGCTTGGCCAATTCCGAACCGCTTTCATTTCCGTCGCGGTTCTTCTGCCCGCGGTGATTGCATGTCGATGCTCCCCTACCCAAAAGGCCGAGATCGCAGACCTCATTCGCCAGCACACCAAAAAGCGCGTCTGCTGCATTGGTGACGGTGGTAACGATGTCTCAATGATTCAAGCCGCCGACGTCGGAATCGGTATCGTCGGCAAGGAAGGCCGACAAGCATCCCTCGCTGCCGATTTCAGTATCACCCAATTCCACCACCTCACCAAACTCCTTGTCTGGCACGGTCGCAACTCATACAAACGCTCCGCCAAACTCGCTCAATTCATTATGCACCGCGGTCTGATCATTAGTGTCTGTCAAACTATGTACAGCATCGCCAGCCACTTCGACCCCAAGGGTCTCTTCATCAACTGGCTCATGGTCGGCTACGCCACGGTGTACACCAACGCGCCCGTCTTCTCCCTCGCATTCGATCGAGACGTCGATGAGCGTCTCGCCAATCTCTACCCCGAGTTATACAAAGAGCTCAAAACCGGAAAGAGTCTGAGCTACCGCTCGTTCTTCGGCTGGGTGATGATTTCTGTCTACCAGGGTGCTGTCATTCAAGGTCTCTCGCAGATTCTGCTTGACACGATCACCGGACCGCAATTGATCAGTCTTTCATTCACGGCGCTCGTTCTCAACGAACTTGGCATGGTCGCCACTTCCATCACTACTTGGCACCCCGTCATGATCTTCTGCTTGCTTGGCACACTGCTTATCTATGCAGGCAGTGTTCCTTTCTTGGGCGAGTATTTCGATCTCAGTTATGTGATTACTCTTGATTGGGTATGGCGCGTTGCTGTCGTGTTGGCTGTCTCACTGGTTCCTGTCTGGGCTGGTAAGATGATCAAACAGTCTTGGCACCCACCGAGCTATCGCAAGGTTCGTGGATAGACCTCTGAGGTGTGGACGGCGGTTTCTGTGTTGCTATTTAGACCTCATCTTGTCTTTCTTTGCTTTGCTACCGATGATTCGATCATGTGTGGCCTGTATATCTACCTAGAATATGAACTGAACCGCTTCCCAGGTTGCGGCGTTTGCCCGGGTTGTTACCTACTAAGGTCATGTGGATTGGAAGGATAGTCAATTGACATAGAATGTATGTCCCGTGTCAGTTCCGGGATTTCTCGTTTATTCTCCGTGGATGTTTTATTTGTGGTGAAGTAATTTCCGCGATTTTTCATGGTCGTTTCCGCCTGGGCAATGTTGTTATGCTTTTTCGGGTTGGTTACCAAAACTTCCACGGTCTGTCTCGGCGCGAACCTTGAAACTCCGCAGACCTCGGGATCCGGCGATATATACATCTGGCCAAACTTGGAAACACATTTCTCTCCCGCACAACAACATATTAAAATGGAGAATCTTGGCCTCGAGAGTGTTTAATTAAAAAAATTAAAAAATCGGCTGTGAAGCCTCAAAGAAAAGGATATTCCCCACAATCTCCGTCTTCACCACCTTATAATCCTTCTTCAACGCCTCCCGAATTCCAACCTCTCCATCCCCCCGATTATCAAAAACACGACTCTTATTCAAAAAATGCATAATAATCCTCCCAAACCAATTAAACGTCCCCGTTCCCAGAATCGTCGTCCCATAAACCACCCCATCCTCCTCCAAATGATCCTTCAAATTCTCAAACAAAACCATCTTCCTTCCCAACGGCCCAGGCAAACAATGAATCAAATAAAAAGTCGAAATAGATCCATACTTCTCCTTCAGCGGCAACGGCTCCAGCACATCAGCCAGAAAAGTAGGCATATCCGGCCTGCCGAGGGCAGTTCTCGCATCCTCCAGACAGTTCGGGTTCAAATCAAGCACGCTGACGGAGGTAGTTGAGGGGATTTCCGTATTGGCTAGGTAATAACCCGTCCCAGGACCAATGTCTAGATGGCGTGCGCTGAGATGCTTTTTGAAGAATGGTAGCTGTTTGCTTTTTGTCGGACAGTGCCATGCGAATGTGTTCACTACGCCTAGTACCCAGATGTCGTAGATGGCTAACACGGCACGATTGTACATCCAGGCACCGTCGGCGCCGGGGGAAGTGGGGTTGAGCATTTTGGAGTTGGTTGGATTGTCACTTGAAGGAATTGGGTTGAATTGGGTGGATTTTATGGATTGGGGGAATTGGTTCTATATAAGGAGGTCTGGATGATTCTGGACATTTTTGTAGATTGGGGGCTATAACTCTTTTGCATTGGGGGCTATTTTTGCCTCGGGATTTACAAATTTTAGTGGTTTTTAAATGATTTTCTCTCGCTTCAACGGAAGAATCAGCACGGGCCAGGACTAATGTGAAGTTGGTTTACGGAGTAATCGTGGCATCGTCGTCTATTGTGCGCTAGTGGCGCCGTGCGGACTTTGGTGCTATTCCGAGGTTGGAGTGCCTCCGGACTTTGGTTCGAGACACATCTGTTGGGTAAGATAAGGCATTTGAAACTATTCCAAGTTTTATTTGAACTCTTGCTGTTTCGCCAATGAGTCCATGACGGCTCTTATATCCGATTCGATATCACTCGCTAACAAATTCTCCAGGTTGAAGTGGAATCATGCTGCACAATTATGCTCATGGACTATGGACTATCGATAAAGCATTTTTAATTAACAACAGCATATTCCTCCAATGCATCATGCAACCTTCCAAAAACACCTCCATGCCACCCCCGCAGCTGCTCCCATTCATCCGCCGGCATCGTACGGTTCGCCATGCGCAACCAACCCCCAACGATAAGATCCGCATAACTAGCCTTCTCGGTAATGAACGGACCATGATTTCCAAAAAGCTTAGCAAGATCCCCCAAAGCCTTCTCAAAAGACCCTAGCATCTGTTTCCGCTGCTCATCCCCAAGAGAGAACGCATCCCAAGAGGTAGCGCCCGCACGCCTCAAAAATTCCTTCTTCGCTTCCTCTTCCGTCTCAGGATCAAACGGCATCCCGCCGACCATGAGTAGAGTATGCATGGTGAATGCCGCATCGACATTCGCGTTGAACCGTGCATACTGTGGATACTCACTGGCATCAGTCTCAGACAGCGGGATGAGAATTTGAGCGCTTGGATCATAGGTATAATCCAGCAATTGGGGCGGGAAGAGATCACCACCGGAATCCGGGTATTGTTTGTTTAGATAGACGGCGATGTCGAATGAGTCGCCTATCTTGCGGGATGTGGTGGGGTCAATTAGGATGGGTAAGGTGTAGAAGTCGGTGCCGTCGGCGAATTTGCGGCATGCAGGGATCCCTAGCCCAGAGCGGACGTTTTTGATATCGGGTAATGTGACCCAGGTGGTTTCATGGGGGATTGCTTTGTAGTTCAATGCTAGTCGGGATTTCCAGGGATTGACGGCGCTGTTGCGCTTATTCTGGGGGGGCACCCATGGCCACGTCGTAGAAGGTCAGGTTGGGAGGCATTTTGGATGAGAAATGAGAGTTCTTTCTATGAATTAGGGGATTTCGCAGGGAAAGATGAGGGTATTTATGGGCGGAGGTGGTAAGCCCCAAGGTTGTATGCAGTAAGTGTGGCGATGGAAGCGCTACATCTATCCGTTTCGGGTCAGATCGACCTTGGCTCCCCCACTTTTTCCTTTTTTCCTTTTCTTTTTCCTTTTTGATTCAGAATGATTCATTTTAGCGCTTCTTCAGACCCAAGGTTGACTGGTTGACTTGGGCTTGTTTACTACGAGGCCCAAAATAGTATCGTCATAGCAACTTTTGCAGGATTTGTCTCTAGAAGCCTTCCAAGGTTAATGAAAAATTTCACCCTACGCCACACCTGTTCTCGTATCATACTATGACTTGTGTGCAGAATACTTCTTCAGCTATCGCTTATAGTCATCAATTGATTGATGTTGGGTATTCACGAGACAAATTCCTCCACAGCCCTATTCATTTATACGGCTCAGGCGAAAACACCTTCCTCAACCTCAACCTCGACAAATCCCTCGCCACCTGCGCACTCTGCTTAAGATTGCGCTTAACAATGACAGAAGTAGGCAGAGAGAACAACTCATCAATCTCCTCCAAGGACTTATTCTTCGTCTCAGGCATGAAGATAATCTGATAAATCCACCCCACAACAGCAATACCACCATAAAAGCCCAGCGTCAAACCAATCCGACGCATAGCCTCCATCATTCGCGTGAAGTTATACGTCACGATAAACGAGCACAAAAACAAATTCGCGTCCGCGGTCGTCATTCCATAGGATCGCAGATACGTCGGGAAGACCTCCGACGGAACAACCCACGTAAGACACGCGTACGAGCCAAAGAAACCCATGTATAGAATGATGCCTGTGAGATAGATACCCTGCGCGGTGGCGGGGTATTTCTCCACATCGATGGTATATCCAACGCCGACGAGAACGAGCCCAATGAAGAAGCCCGGGAGCATGGCATTAGCCCAGTACCGACGACCGAATCGCTCCATGTACAGCACAGCAGGGATAGCGCCGATAAGCAGCGAGCCTCCACCGACTAACGACATGAAGACGGCGTCCTTATCGTCGAACCCAATTGCCTGCATCAGCGTCGACATGTAGTACATAACGGCATTGACACCCGTGAACTGGCCGAGGAAGATCATGATATTGGCGTAGACCATAGCGCGACGGGCGCGGGGAACAGTGAAGAAATCCATCCAGGGGTATTTCTTCGTTGCAGCTTGCTCTTGGCTTTCGGCTGTGACTGCTTGTCGCATACCGAGGAATTCGTCTTTTGCTTCGTGGTCGTCGAAACCTCGGATTTTCTTCCAGACTGCGTAGGCTTCGATCTCGCGTCCCTTGTGCATGAGGAATCGGGGACTTTCTGGGAGGAAGAGCATGCCTATAAACAGGATGGTGGAGAAGACGAGAGATGAGCCTAGGATGTATCGCCAGTTACCGTCTACGCTGACGAACATTGCGGCGACGGCGTAGCCGAGGACTTCGCCGAGGGCGATGTTGAGTTGGTATAAGGAGACGAGATTCCCTCGGATTTTACGGGGGACTTTGGTGGATTAGTTAGGTCCGGTAGATTGGATGGTGAAAGATTACATACCACATTCGGCAACGTAGACAGGGACGGTACCTCCCTCTAAACCAACACCGGCACCGAGGATGAATCGGCCAGCAAAGATCATTCCAAAATTGATGGCGCCGGCCTCGAGGGCTGCACCGATGGTATACAAGATGCATGAAACAATGATGGCCATGCGACGGCCAAGGTATTCATTTGCCGGGGATAGAATGAGAGCACCAGCCACAGCACCCAGAGGCATGCCTGCATTAACAAGACTGTTATCGGCGGACGATAGGTGCAAGTCTTTTGGCAGAAACAAGTTTGCACCGCTGATGAGTGACTGGTCCAGACCGGACAACATGCCACCCATCGATGCGAATGCGACGAGGATGTATGTGAAGTTTTTGGGACTTGCCATGGAGAAGTCGAAGCGAGACTTGGGGATCTCATGGAGTTGGGATTCGAGTTGTTGCAACTCGGAATCCATAGCTGCCTCCGTCAATCCATTATGCAGCTTTGCATCGGCGACATCGTCGATTTCGTTGCCGGTGGCATCTTTCTCTTCATTGTGGGCGTGACGCGCCTCGACGTCTTTAGTTTCAGACATTGGATGTTCTATCCCTTGGAAGGGATAAGGCTGTTTGATGTAGACTGATGGGAATATGGGGATAAACTGTCACGTTAAACAAGAAACTTCTATGTGGGTGCGAGTGGAAACTCCAGCGGTGAGGAGTGAGGATGCAGGGCTATAAATAAGGATTTAGACAACCACCTTTAATGAATGTCACACACAGCATCGACGCGGGGTTCGGCCCACAACCCAATAAGGCACGCTAGATATGCAATGCGGAGTGTATGCACTCCATGCTTTGGGGTAAGAGAAGAATCGGGACCGAGTATCTGTGATCAAGAGAAGGGAGGGGAAGAACGAGAACGCGGGATCATCGGGGGCAAAAACGGGACAGCCGAAGGAGTGCAGGGATGAGAATGAGGAGACTCAAGACCGGAATGCAGCAGCCCTGTCGGCGAATGATATTGCAGCACAGCTGCTGTCGTCCGCTTCAGGGCGCAGGTTTGCGGCGGGCGAATTGGCTCTTGGGCCACAAATCATCCCACACAGCAGCCAGCGCGATGTACAATGTACATTCTAGATTTCGGCATGGTTTTCTAGAATGTTCCCGGGTTCCCGTTGTGGATTTGTCCCAAGGCTTAGCTGTGCTTGTGTTGCTTGGCCATGAGAATTGACTCGGACTCGCACAAGGCAAATTTCAAAATCCGAAGACTCTCAGCAAGCTTTCATCTTTGTCACATGGACTGTCGATCTCGGGCATAGTCCGGGTGGGATGAGCGCTAAGAATGCTAAGAGTCTGGGGTTCCCCGTGGAGAGGACGTCGGCGAGACTTCGGAGAAAAGCATGATCGTAGTACATGCTCCCATACATGATAATGAGAAACCGAGTGTTGTACCTTTGGCCAACTTCTTGACCCTTGAACTGAGGGTAACCACCGATTAGAAGCTCCCGCCAGCTTCAAGCTGTCCTTGGTGGTATATCGAATATCGGCTCGGGAACCGAACATGGCTACCTCGAGTAAACAATGCGGTTCTTTATTTCCCCGCAAGCCGAGATGCTCATTCGTCGTGTGATGTGCTTAGCTTTGGTGGCTTGCGCTTCGGCCGTGTGGTGACACCCAGCCGTTCAAGTTCTGATACCGAGTCATGTTCGGGTGCGGGTTGCCGTTCCTGGCTTGAAGACGGATCTTTACATAGTGGCAGTGGCATGATCTCCCCGGATCCGAGAGTGTTGTGAAATCCGGGGCGTACAGCATGCCACTAGACATTGCATGCAAGACACAGACAAGAAGCTGGTGATCCCACCTCGATCACCGAGTACAAGGACTATTACACGTCCGATCTCGCCATCATTCAAACTTCCATTGAAATGTATGTACACAGAAAGAAAGACTCCCAACGCCATGCGCTAGCTACAATGCAAGCTTTACCGTCGGGGCAATCCGACCGGCTTCCGAACACTTGGGTCAACATTGGGACTCGGCGATCTTCCACCCTGCAACCTCGCCCTGAGGCGATCTTGGGCTGAACCACCACCGGAACCCGCACGGTCAAGGTTCGGCCGACTTTGCGAAGACTGCGAGGATCCCGAGCGTTGACTTGGCAGAGGTCGTGCACCGCTAGGGTGCAGACTTCCGGATGATCCATGGGCAGGCGAGTAGGACTGTGATTGTGTGAGTGGTGGGGTGGGCGACGGCGACGAGCCCGACGGCGCGCTGTGGGCGGAATTAAGAGGCGGTGCCATGCCTCCGCGGCCGCGACGCAGACTGGCGGTTTGGGGGTTTTGTAGATTTTGCTGTGAGCCGGAATCTCCCCATAGATCACCTAGACCGCCACTCCGGCCTTGGGCGGGTGCTTGGCCAGAGGGATGTTGGGAGGTTGCGATTGTGCGTGACGGTGCTGGGGCTGGAGCTTTAGGGTCTTGGGGTAGCCATGGTGGGAACTGTCGGCCTTTTTCAGTGTAGTAGGCTCGGAGGGCGTTGGAGATGTGGGAGCAGTCTTCGTTGTCGGGGTCGTCGCCCTCGTCGCCTAGGGTGATGGCGCGGCGGAGATTGGTGAGGCGGTTGCCCAGGCCGGAGATAGCAGACGAGGAGGTGAGAGACGAGAAGTATGAGCTCATATTGTCGTCAAGAGATGCGCGGTCTGCAGAACGGGAGCTTGAATGCGGGGTGGGGTTCGGAGCTGGAGCTGGAGCTGTTGATCCCGTTGCAGGGAATTGGAAATTGATTGGCTGTCGCAACGAAGATTGTAAAATCGCAAGGTATTAGTTTGGCAGAAGAACCGGCTCCTGAAGTTGAAAGAGAAAGGGAAAATGAAACAAAACGGCCTTTGGCGCCGATTGCCACGTGATCACGTGTTTCGGTTTGAGTGCCTTTCCCTTTTGGTCCACTCTTCATCTCGACGCTGCTGTTCAATGGGCACTTGAGACATTTGAACATACGGGAGCATACAGCCATATTGCTCTGTCTCATGTCATGGTAACGGCACATGCACTGGCCGTCGACTTGGATCGCATATCCATGGATATAACGAAATATGAAGCTGTGAGGCAAGTGACTCAACTCCAATTCGTTCATACAAGGTGCAACACATTGATAAATAATAAACATTGAGAAAGACTAGTATCGTAAATGCAATAACAGGGTATGATGCCCGATCACTAGCACAGAATATAAAACAGAAACCCGAACGCCATGCAAGATCCGGTGAACTTTTTTTTGCCAAATCTCCCCTCATGCCATGACCTGTTCCTTGCCAGCGCCCTCGGTCTCGTACTCGATCTCGATGCGGGGACCCTTCTTGCGAGGCTTCGTAGGAGGAGCGGCATGCTTCCGCTTGGCACTGGGCTTGGGCTTCTTCTCATCCTCGCTAGCCTCCTCCTCGCTATCCTCATCGCTCTCATCCTCATCCTCGTCGTCATCACTGGAGTCAGCCGAGTCAACACCCAGCCAATCCTCCATATCCTCGAGGTCCTCTTCCTCGTCGAGATCGCTAACGTACTCGACCTCGCCAACACCCTCTTCCTCCTCATCCTCAATCTCTTCACCGTCATCCATGTCGACGTCACGCTCACCGTCACCAGCGCGCTCAAGTCCACGGAGCACCTTCTTCCAGATACCCTCCTCGACATTGAGTGGCCGGTCACCGTAAGCACCACTGCGCAGACGCTCAATAAGCTCGCGCTCAATGGCTCTCTCGACCTTAGCAGCAGACTCGGCCTTGCGCTCACGAGTGTCCTCGCGACGACGGATCTTGGGTGCCAGCTTGGGGACCAGCTTCTCACCGAGACGCTCGTCTTCCTTGGCGATGTTCTTCATGCGGATGTTGACTTGCGTCAGACGGGTGAGACGCTGCTTGCACTTGTGGGTCAGGAACTTGGGCCAGTAGATCAGGCGCTCGTCGACCTGCTCGAGGGCTTTGGCATAGTTGGAGGACAGGCGAACTCGCTCCCACCATTTGCTGGGCATGTGGGCTCGTTCGACGGTCTTCATGTAGAGGTACATGACACCGGTTTCGGGGTCGGTTCGGACAGTCGCATACCGCGAGTTGGCCAGGGGGCAGGACTGGCGGTTGCAAAGACCGCTGACGTTGTATTCATTGCGACAGAAGGTCTGGTCTTTTGTGGTTCTAAGGAAAGTGTTGTTAGTGAAAGGTTCATATTTTTTGGTCGAGGAAGACGAAAAAGAATGGAGGTGAAAGGCCTGGGGGTATCAGAGGTGGGGGCAAAACATACTTGAGCTTGTAAGAGCAGAACTGCTGGTTGATAACCTGCCAAACAATTTCGTCAGACATGATGGGCAGGAATTGACGGCTGTAAGTGACAAGGCCCCGGTATGCAGAGATATTGATGCCGAAGAAAAAAAAGTTGGCTTACCGCCTTTCGTATTGGGACTAGTCTTATCTGATTTTTTCTGCCTTGAAGCTCAGGCGTCAAGGTGTCCACTGGCGGGCCAATCAGAGAACGCTAAATTCGAAGGTGAAATCGCAATTGGAACATCATTTGGTTGACATTCAGTGCTTCTCCAATAGTTGCGCTTCTATTAGCCCTGGAGTTGATCGAAACTTGTGTATCTGGACAAACACTCACGTAGTATCAATCTGCACATATTCATGGACTTTACTTGGGAAATTCATATTTTTAGCACCAGAAAAACAAACAAACTTTCGCCGCGCATGTATATTTTTTGTCACCGAAGTTACCACACCCATGAATGAGACAAAACGTCAAATATGGGATTCACGGATCACTTCAAGTCTTCCCTGTATTATTCTACAGTTCTGAATTTTCGACGAAACCTTCGAACGGCCGCAAGAAACAGAGATTGCCCAGGTGGCCCATTTGCAGGCCCTGAAGCTACATATCGAAGTACCTCAAGCGAAAAATGAAATTCGACAATTTGATATTACTTTACATTTGAATTATACATTAAACCACCTATTTCGTCAAAGCCTCAAAGTCGGTCCGGATTGACAGGCATATGCCATCCACAAACGACCGCTCTTCGTCCAGGGGGACTCCCAAAGCCCCAGCCTGCCAACTCACCGTACACATCAAACTCCCCCCCTTCACACTGATAACATTGAACACAAGCGGCGCGCTGGTAACGTTACCAGGCTGCGAGAACACCATCTTTGCAACTCTGCATTCTTGCTTCTCGCCATCCTGGTTATCGAAAGCAAGCAAATTGCTCAGCTCGTACGAAGAATCCCGCTGCTGGCCAATTTTACTCAATGTCCACTTTCTGATTCCAGGAACATATCTCAACAAGCCAATTGCTTGGTCTTGAAGGGTCGCAGCGCAAGCCGAAATCGCCTTTGTCATCGAGCTAGCAGCTGTCCAAGACTCTTCCGACAGTACCGGCTCTGTTGCATCAGAGCAGCGAGGATGCATCTCATAATATCCAGACACGAACAGACCCCATGTGAGAGCGGGCGTACCGACAGAAGCCCTCATATCGACCGGCGTGCCTGAGACGAAGTTGGTGATATTGTCGTCTGGAACGGCCTTGCTCAAAGCTCGAATAATCATTTGATGCATAGTTCCAGTAAGCTTGGTGTCATGGCTCCTTGAGACTTGTAGGGCGTTTTGAACTAGTGGAGCTTCAATCTCGAGAAGGTTCACCCTGCTGGTTTCGGCAGCGGTCGGATCAAAGAACATAGGTGATCCAATCCAAGTACCTGCATCTACCGTGCTAGCGGAAGCCCGGAAACCTAGCAGTTTACCAAGAAACTTTGGTAGATATGCTCCAATCAATGGCCCAAGGAGAAAGCCCCATGAGATGGGAAGCCGCTCGGGGGTGTCGAAAGGCTCGGAGAGTGCCGCTTTGGGTGTCGTTACCATGAAGGACAACTCTTCGGCATCAGAAGGTTGTCGAAGTGCGTTCAAAAAAGTACGGTGGAAAAAAACTCCCACCATGCCATCGCCGAGGGCATGTGAAAATGACAACGCGATGAAACAGCGTGTTAATTTTGGGTCTTCCGATGCAAGCGGGAGCACAACGATTCGCCAAGGTGGTAGGCCAGCTGACCAAGGCCTGTCGAGAATTTGCGGTAGACATTGCTGAATACTGGAATTCTGTTCCTCACCACTAGGCGCTTGCTGAAGAATGGAAATATGGTTCTCGAGATTGACGCTCGAAGTTGCTTCGTAGAAAGATTGCTCGGTATCTCCATCTTTGATAACCACGCCGAGATAAGGATATTCTTGGAGGCAGCTTGTGAGAGGCGCGACGAATGAGCGAGATGAGTGGACATCTATCCCACCACTTGGAATCTCATAAATAGCTCCAATCACCAAAGCATGGTAGAAGCCGACGTCTTCCCGACTGATTGTTCGCCGCTCATTCGGGCCTGCCGGTTGTAGTTGGTTAGAAAGATTTACATCGCACGCAGGGAATGAAAATCCAGTATCCACTCACTTGCATATCTAGTGAATGTTGACATTGTGTCCCGAGGCGTGCCATGTTCACCTAGGGGAGATCATTGCCGTCCGGGTTAAGTTATGGATTATCTATTCTTCCGGTAGTAGGTTGTAGATCTACCAGGAGACTTTGGGGGCCAATTTGATGATGACGAGGTCTTGATTGCAAAAACGAGGTCTTGATTGCAAAAAGAAAAGAGAAGTACACAGGAGAAATTCGAAAGTTAGCGGAGCCGGATTGGAAACGAGGGTATTGGCAGGCATCGAACATGTGGCTCTTTTTGCCACAAGGACCATTCAAGCACAGTAAAGCATGTCGAGTAAACTAAGCATAGAATTACTACAGAGTAGTACCAATGTTTATGGATATCCACATCTATGCTAATCAGCTAACTTTCTTTCAGATCTGTCAAATGCAATGAGTGGGGCATTTTTTTCGATAGTATGTCCACCTCTCGTATCGAGCGAAAGAGTCCAGTGAGGCACGAATGTGTTCCGTCGTTCCGTGGATCGTAGCGCTGTGGGGACCCGCCAGCTCGAACGATTGGCCGAAGATCTAGTCATTCTCAGCCTCATGACGACGTTTGTTTGCTCCTTGCACAGCTGCACCTTTCATATCATTAGAGCACATTTTCCAGACCCTTGAACATATCAATAAGCCCTATGCATTGGTACGCATTAGCAATCGCGTCAGAAGGAACATCGGTTGGTATCTTCGTTACCAAGATATCGAGTGGCACGACAGCATTCGAGCTCAGACTTGGTCCCTTCCAAGGTTGTACTAATTTCTACTTTGGTACAGATTGCAGTAAGGGGGCGGGGTCCGGCATGCTGGGCCCTACCAGGATCTCAACACCCAAGAAATGAGCCTGGCCTTGGCGCATAAGACTGATATCGCTTTTTCTTTTCCTCGCCCTCGACTTGTACTCCGTACGGAGTACACACTCCCGTAGTCCGGTTCGTAATTTTATGTTCATCAATTAGTGAGAAAATCCCAAAGTTACTCGGTGCTTATGGTCAAGAGAAGAGAAAGAAAAAGAAAAGGAAGAAGACAAAAGATAGCTTTTTTGAGCTCAACATTGATCGAAATCATGTCTCTTGGACGGGCAAAATGTGATATAATGTCCAGCCACTTCCTTTCCCTACATTTATAGATGATCACCAGGTTGTAACCTGGTCCACAGGGCTTGGGTACCGTGCATATCATTATCTTCGGTACTCCGTACCTCAGGGGCTCTGGCCAGGATAAATACATTATGCTGACCAACTCTCCGCCTACTCTGGGCAGAGCACGGCAAACTCCGTACAGGCCTACAATCTTGTCAGAATCTTTTATCTTCCTGGATGTGGGAGTCATAACAGCGATTTTTCTTGCGTTTTTGCGACGGAGCAAGTGGGAACTTGCTTCTCTCTTTGATCCATGGCCAACGTATCGTGGATCTTGCTGCTCTTCATTTCGGCGTGCCAGGTGTTCCTCCCGACGACCTACGAAAAACCAAGCAGTACGCTTTTACGTTTATTCCAAATGAGCAGAAGGATTTCAGTGTCACCGGTACTCATATATCCTCCCCGGGCTTCGAAATCAAGTCAAAACCTTCCACGCCCTCATCCACGCCAACGGCTTCCTCTCCGACAACCTCTTCAACCAGTGCAAATTCTGAGGCCTCGTCTGCCGATAGCTCAAATACCCCACCTAGTACGAGCGGACTTTCCACCGGTGCGAAAGCAGGGATCGGTGTCGGCGTGAGCATCGGCGGCTTGGTCGTGCTGGCTGCGCTAGCCTTCTTGTTCTTGCGACGCCGTAACCGGGCATCGTCACAGGACATAGGCGCTACCGAAGCAGCAAGTGGTGGTTCCCAACAGGAGGCTAAACCTGCGACACATGAGCTTTTTGTAGACCCGGCTGAGCTGGCCGGGACGCCTGACAGGAGATAACGTAATGGTACAGAATTGGTGGTCTATTGGACACGCATTGAGAGGGTGGAGTTCTGGAGGAAGAATAATTTGACACCTTGAGAACTACTGCCCCTTGTTTCTCGTGATGGCGCGATGGATATAGATGACCTCGGGTCCTCCATAAAAGAACCCAGCTTCAGGTCGTGGTCGTCGGCATGATAATATTCCCCCCGAAATACACATCTTCTGGGAGCACTTAATGATAATTTCCATTCATAATATCTTGCTTATTGATATGAACCCAATCCAATTCCAAGGGTTTCTAGCGCATAGATTACCCAAACGCGATTTCAATCCATGGATAAATTATGATCAATATTCTTATGTTATCTTTTTTCCCCTAACCAAACCGACAGAACTTGTCTACCTGCGACCCTCATTTCTCCATTATGGCCAAGGTTGGTTGATCTCTTCCTTCATCTGTTCGGTGGTGATGGTGGTGATGGGAACAAGAGAGTAGGGGAAGCATATGATCCCCCACCTGTCATTTTATCGAAGAGAGGGAGGAGATATGTGCTGTAAATCAGTGTATTGTGGGACGAGGAAAGAAGAAGGAAAGAGAGAAAAGCTCTCTCTATCTTACATCTATATGCGGGGAGCCTGGCAAACCAGGCAAACGCCTGCACCGACACTTTGCTCTCCAACAGCTTCCTTCCCTTTTTTCCGCTCATTTTACACTTTCTTTATTTCTAGTATCTACCTGCCTTTGGCACCCGTGGATTTGTGGCATAATCAACCGCCTCAAGGTTGATGCCCTCCACCCTTCTCCTTCCTTTTCTTTTCTCTTTTCTTTTTTTTCCCTCAATAATTGACTAACGCTGTATTGAGTTTTTGTCTATCTAATTCATTTGAAATGCCACGGTTCAAAGAATTCGTCAAGTTTGCAAGTAGCAAGAGGCGATATCAGGGGAAGTATATCAAGAAAGGGCAGTTTCTCTGTTTGATGAAATTCACGGATTCACTGAAGAGCGAAGAAAAGAAGGAAGTTGGAGAAAGAGGTCGATTAGAGATGGGAAACAGCATCACCTGACTTCCAACAGTAACAAAGTAGTGCATGAAAAGGCAAGTCTGCCGTGCCGCCTGAGTATCTTGAGGCTTGACTCTAAATTTACCGCTAGCGTCAGACCCCTCTCTTTCAAACTACCCTCCGCTAGGTCACGATGCTTTTCAACAGTAAATGGTCCGCTCTTCTCCCGATCATTCGAGATATTTGCAGCATCTCGGGCATCCCAGGAGTGTCACTGGGCATAGTAGAGAATAACAAAACCGTATACACCGCTTCACTTGGTTACGCCGACATCGAGAGTAACATCCCTTGCGATAGCGACACAACGTTTGTGCTCGGGTCTCTTACCAAAGGCTTGACAGCTGCTTTGGTATCCTCCCTTCATGACGACGGTATCATATCATCGTGGGATGCTCCTCTGAAGACGTTGTTGCCAGAATTTCACCGTGAAGACATCTACGGCGACATCAAGCTCAGCGATTTGCTAACACACCGTACTGGTCTTGCCTCTCTTGACTCTCTCTGGCTCGCATCTAACAATGTTCCTTATCTGCCTCGATCGGAGGCCATTCGAATACTTAATTACGCCCCGCCCATCCAGCCATTTCGAACCCAGTTCATATACAATAACTTCGGCTACGAGGTCCTCGGCCAGGTTATCGAGAAGGTCTCTGGTGAATCATTTGCGGAAGTTCTGCGGCGCCGCCTTCTGACCCCGCTCGGCTTGTACCGAACGTACTACACAGGCGAGAGCCGCGAAAATGAAGCGAAGCCCTATGCTGCGCTGGAGAACGGGTCTTTTGTCCCTATCGCGACACCGCTACACGGAGAGAACGTATTAATGGGGCCAGCCGGGGGTGTTCGGAGCTCTGTCAATGATTTATTGACTCTCTAAAAAGCCTTAATGACTGCTGCTTTTCATGAGATCATCCACCCAGATTCTAGCTCATCTGATCAGCTCAACTCGACCATTCGAGGTATTTATCAGCTATGGAAAGGGCATCAATCCCTGCCCTTTTATTCCCTTAGGGAGCATTCGTACGGATTTGGTTGGGCCCGAGCACAGCTACCTGCCGTCATCTCCCAGGGAAGCGATACAAGCACACCCAATCCTATGGTTGGAACAGGTGCACCGTCACAGTTGGCCCTGTATCACGGGGGAGTTATCCCTGGGTTCAACACTTACAATGTCCTACTTATTGAAACTGGCAGTGCAGTTGTCGTTCTCACCAATTCTCAGTCTCTGAACGGCGGAGTGCGGTGGATTGGTGAGCTGCTTGTTGAAGCCCTTCTCAACAACTCCCATAATGCACTTGATTATACCCTTCTGGCAAAGCAATCAGTCGACATTGCGCTACAGCAGGCAAAATATATCAACGAGAGTCTGGCTGCGGGCCGAACTATTGAGACTCCCTCCAGACCACTAGAAGATTATGTCGGAAAATACTTCAACGAAGCTGGAAATTTCTTTATTAAAATCGGGTACAGCAAAGACAGAACCGGTCTTCAGATTGCGTATATGGGCCGAAAAGCGGATACATTCCACCTTCTTCCATACCAGGAGGACAGTTTTTATTGGACCTTGACGCATGATGAGTCTGCGAAGCTTGCCCGAGAGCCTATTTTCCCGATGGAGTACCACATTACCAAGTTTGGATCTGAGATGAATGGAACAGGGGTCTCTTGTCTTTGGTGGCAGCATCGGTCCGACCTGCCAGAACCTGGGGAGCTATTCACGAAGATGGGGAGGGGGTTTGAAGATGCACACGCAGAATTATGAAACTTTGGAATTTCAGTTTTATGTGTTGGTTAGGATGATTCAAAGTAAATGTGCGCCTATCTTGGGGTTTCTCACTACTCAACCCCCCCAAGCTTACTGAGTATTGCTCAACATCATTATGATGGTTTTGTGCCAGAAATTTTGACCGTTGAGGTTTCTACAGCTTGGAGATTGCAAATCCTGTCGCAACAAACGGTGAATCCATGATCTTAGTATGCAGAAAGTATGACCTGATTATCTTGATCATTTGTAGGTAAATTCTAGTAGCAAAACTTGAAGCAGACACTTCGAAGGTGATTGAGTTTGCGACAAACAACCAAGAACATACCACAGTGAAGATTCGCTGGTTGTTTACAAAATTGGTCACTAACTCACCAGCGGGTGGCATAAACACCCGTGGACGCCCTTTTCGCTAGTTAGTGGGCTTTACCTTGTCATTAGACGATTTGTTTGCCCTTCCGCAAAACCATCACCCTTGTCATGGATAATTTAGGGAATGACGTTAATGATATCTGGCAATGCGCAGCACAAGGAGGCTCGATCTTGTGCATGTCCGAGATTCCCTTGAGATCTTTATTTGTATACCAATCAAAGCGTCGGTCAGAGTTTCCTAAAACGGCAAGCGACCCACTTCTTGCCGTCCCGCGCCATCACGTGGAGATCTGGCGGCTATTCCGCCAGCTTCCGCCAGCCGACCACTTCCCACATCCTTGCGCCTCTCAGCTGTCATGGATGTGGCTATGAACGATACCCATGTGGAGCCCAATCAGCGTAAGAGGGCTGCAGTCGCGTGTGAATACTGCCGGAAACGGTATGTCGCTAAAGCGAGCACGAGAAGATCAGAAACTAAGCAAATCTTAGTAAACGTCGATGCGATGGCAAACGGCCGATTTGCTCGCTCTGCCTGCAGGCAAATCGAGCCGACTGTTGTTACAGTGGGCTGGAGTCATTTTTGCATCAAGCTGACACCCTGGCGGGGGAATACAACGAAAGAAATTCCCCTGGACTTCTTTCGGATCGCATAGAGCGCCACGATGAGGTAATTGGAGAGCACACAGCAGCGATTGATATCATGAGAAGTCAGATTGCGCAACTCATAGGCGATGCAGCTGTTTCCAGCCAAGGAGAGATTTTCAACACGCCATTGCCACAACATGACAATCTTACTCCGCAAAATCAGTCTGGTTTTCTATTGCGCGAATTCACGCTATCTGATGCTCATGATACATTGCCAATGAACATACCTGCGGGGCATCTATCTACCACAGAGAATCTACTGCAGACAGAGAAGGCAAAAGTGCTGCTTGGTAATTATCCGGTTGACTTATTTCTCCGAACAGAGCGTAAACGTGGGCAATCAGAGGATTTCAGGTTGGATGCGCGCCTCTCAACCAGACCACCGTTTGGTATCTCAGAGAACCCTATGATTGAAGAGCTAGTGCATGAATATTTCAAGGATCTCAACCCCACGACCCCGATCATCGACGCAGATTCATTTTGGGAACTGTTTGCTTCCCTTAAAAATCGACCCGGTGATCCAGGGGTCAAGGAGGCCTTGATTTTCGTCATGTGCGCTCTTGTCCAGGTGAACCGAACCTTGCCAAATGAGATCAAAAGCGGCGAATTACCTGGGAAGACCGGCTTTTTCTTTGGCCTCGAGATTCTCATGAGAGAATGGGCAACCTCATTCCATACAGATTTACACCTATGCCAAGCCCTTTTTCTAGCAGCTTCTTGGTATAACAGTCTTTGCCATCCTCTTCACGCATGGAGGATGATTCATATGGCATCGAATAATCTACAACACATATTTCTGGCGTAAAGACCCTGTCCCCGCCCGAGTCATATCTGCTCTGTTGCTTACTTTGACCTTCTTCAAGTGACCAATATGGAGAGAGCGGCCCTTGCCAAGGATGTGTTAGACTTATTTGGGCAATTTTCCTGGCAGAGTGGTACGTTCGCATTGTCGCAGTGGAAACCATATGCTTATTCTGCTTAGTGACATGCTTGCAGAGTACCAGCTTCCAAGGAGTGGTATCGAACTCATGGTGGAAAAGCTCTTCTACCCAAATGCTGCTTCATACTCCACTGACGCCTATCTCATATGGATCGCCAATCTATCAGCTCGTCGATTAATGAATCGCGTTCATTTTACTACCTACAAATTCAACGGCAATAGTTTGGACAGCAATTACACCGTTGAACAAATCTTTGACAAGTTTATAGAGAGTTCTGGCTCAGCGAATGCCCTTTTCACCACTTCAGCGGAGCTATACAGCCAACTCAAGCAGTGGTGGGATCTCCTCCCGCCATCCATCAAGCCTCGGATTGACGACGTAAACCCTACTACCCAGGAAGGGGTTCTTCTTTTACGATTTTGGGCATGTGGCGATATAATATATCGGCCATATCTCTACAAATTATGTTCGGTGCACGTAGATTCCACCATGGTTGACAGCCTGATCGAACCAGCTGTGAAGTGTATCTACCACTGTCGCAAGTTCCTTGAGGTCGCAGACTCAGTCACAAAAGTTCCATCCATTTTTACAATGATCAACATGCACTCGTAAGTCTTGAGACATGGCCCATATGAAATCATCTCGTCTCTCAGTGGGAAAAAGGGATCAATCCTAACGCTCAACATAGAACGCTGGCTGTGATAATCAACCTTACGATCGCATCATTATCTCCATTTTTAAGGGATTATGTAGCTGATATCGAGGTGCTTGAAAAGGTGGCCGTAGAAATTTTGGGTAGATGGGCGATCAAACATTCAAGCATTGAAGTGATGTGGAAAATTGCGGTCGCGTTGAGTGACAAACGTCAGCTTGTTGCCTAGATGAGCAATTTTGAAGGATCCCTGCTAGGGAAAGAAATGGAAACTTGTTTGCTATAATGAAAAAAAAACTTGCAATTGCTCTATTTAACATTCACTTCGACTTTTGCAACGATATCTCGAGAACTACTCCCGACGAATGCGAAATAGGTACCATTGTCTACTCGCCAAGCCCCTCTAGAACTGTCATCCCCTGTCTTTGTGACGTCAAACCACGCAACAGACTCGCGATCAATGGGAATTGAAACAGTAGTCTTCTCCTCAGGTGACAAATTCACCTTTGTGAATCCAGCGAGCGACAGTGGGGCTTTGGGCAAGTCACCCATCGAAGGAGACGGGCTGAGATAAACCTGCACAACCTCGCTGCCAGTTTTCTGGCCAATATTCATGACAGATGCGCGTACGATAGTATTTGATGATCCATCAGAGGAAATGTCGCCATTGACATCCACCTCAGATATCTGGAAGGAAGTATAAGAGAGCCCATACCCGAAAGGCCACAGTGGCTCAAGCTTCATCGCATCAAACCAGCGATAGCCAACGAGCACACCTTCACCATACTCTGCCTGGTCTGTAACAGGATCGCCGGGGAACCACTTATGCGAGCCATGGTCCTCAATAGCTCGAGGGAACGTCACAGGGAGCTTCCCAGAGGGGTTCACAATCCCCAAAAGCACATCGGCCAAGGCGTTCCCGTTTTCTTGCCCTTGATACCAAGCGTGGACAATCGCGCGAACTTTGGCAGCCCATGGCATTGCTATTGCACAAGCACTCTGCGTGACGACGATGGTATTGCGGTTGACGGCAGATATCCTCTCGACAAGCTCGTTTGTTCTGCGCGGAAGCTCGAGTTCGGCCCGGTCGCAACCTTCACGCTCTGTGTCATTGTTGTGACCGACAACGATGACGGCTACTTCTGACTCTTTGGCAGCTTCAATCGCGGACTCGATCATTTGATCCTCGTCATGGCGAATAAGCATTCCTACTTTTACACCAGCGATTCGGTGAAACAAGGTGTTATCATGAGGTCTTGTCGGAGGCGCCACTGCGACGTTGTCGATTCGGAAATCGTACGAGGTGTCTGCTTCAAGCCACTTGAAGTTGAGCTTGTCTGGGCTGCTGCAATTCATAAAGTTTGCACAAATCGTTGACCATTCTTGGTTGTCGATGAACTGTTCACCGTTGATGAAGAGGACTGCCCTCCCTGTGTTTGACAGGCTGAAATCATAAAGTCCACTGACAGTAGGTGTAAATCTTCCACGAGCACGGAAGCAGTATGGCTTGCCCTGAAGGCTGGACGGAATATCGCCATCGCTCATCAAGTAAACCATTGAGTTGTGCCAATATGTCGTAGCAACGATTTCACCCTCAAAATTGTCGCCGTGGTAAAAGTCCACTTCTAGTCCAGGGGCGGACCCATCGGGACGAGTGAGAATGTTTCCCAGCATGGGCAGGTGAAGGTGGGTCAAGATGCCTGGCTCGTATCGAATTTCAATGGCAGGGTTTGAAGACCGGATCCCCTCAGCGAGAGAATCATAGGGCGTCGTAATATAGTATGGATTGACAACTGCACTTCCTGTGCCTCCAGCAGTTGGTGTCTTTGCATTTGGACCAATCATAGCCAAAGAATTCAAAGAAGAGGGCTTCAGAGGGAGTGTGTTATCCTCGTTTTTCAGAAGCACGATTCCTGAGGATGCTGCCTTGCGTGCTGCTTCTCTGAAATCAGGTCTGTCTTGACTTCGCTCTTCCTTCTTCACATCAATGATCTCAGGTGCGATCTCCTGTCCATTGTATACCTCTTTCAAGTTGCCGGACAGGAGGCCCGCTCGCTCAAGAAGAGTCAATAAGCGGCAAACTGCCGGATCGATATCCCCCTTCTCAGAAACCTGCTTGTTGCGCACTGCGTCCACAAGAGCGCCACCATACCTCAAAGGAGGCCCCGGCATCTCCAAGTCAGTGGTAGCCTTGATGCTTCCTATGGTTGAGTTCAAACCACCCCAGTCGCTCATGACTAGTCCATCATAGCCCCATTCTTCGCGCAAGATTTCGCGCAAGAGATGCTGGCTTGTATCCGCATGTTCGCCATTGATTTTCGGGTAGGCTGCCATGACGGTCCAGGGGTCGGCTTTCAAGGTCATATGAAACGGCTTTAGGTAGATTTCGCGAAGGGTTCGCTCGTCAATCTTCTCATCCATGTTGAATCGACGCGTTTCCTGATCATTGGCGACGTAGTGTTTCATACAAGCGCCCACTCCCTGACTCTGAATCCCCTTGATATAATGTGTAGACATTACTCCGGTCAAGAAAGGATCCTCCCCGAAGTTCTCAAAGTTCCGTCCACCAAATGGAGAGCGACTCAGATTCATGGTAGGTGCCAGCAACACATGAGCTTTCTTTCCCAGAGCTTCGGCTCCAAGCACCCTGCCAATACACTGCACAATATCAGGGTCGAATGTTGCTCCCAGTGAGATGCCACAGGGGATGAAGGTAGTATGGGAACCGTCTGTCCATTTGGCGCCCCGGACTCCGGCTGGCCCATCGGTTGTCTTCAAGGAGCGAATACCCAGTCGTGGAATATCCAGTGTCTCCCACATATTCTTTCCAGCTAACAAAGCGCATTTCTCTTCAAGGGAGAGTTGTGTGACCAAGTTTCTGACACGGTCTGATGGCGAAGGCATTGTGAGGGTCGTTGGTGAAGGGTTCGAAGCTGACTCCAGATAACGAATCGCCGATAAAGTCGTACTCGAGGAAACTGGGTGTTTAAAATAATTCACATCTCGCTCGTATCATCTCGAGAATGATCAATCCGAAAGAGAAAAGGCGGGAAATCCACTACTCCACAACTCCACACCTTACCGCGACCATGGCTCGACGTTCAAATGGGCGGCAATACCGCTCGTCTCCCGCCGAGCGCCACCCCAACCTCCCACCATCCAGCACTTCTTCCACAAATCCTGAATGATAGGGGATTTCCGACCAATGATGCTTCCCCACACTTTCCCCGGGTCTTATCTTGAGTTATATGGGGTATGGAATAAGTAGAGAAGAGCATGCTCCAGATGTAAACATACTCTCGTTCCATTGCCCCCCTTACTCGCTCTGTGACAACAAATTTGAAGTCTTCTTGTCAGGGCAGAGCTTGAAATATTTCTCCAACATGCATTCTTCGTCGGGTACCACCGCTCCCACAGCCCCTCGTAAGGGCTGGTGGGAGACCCCTGGCCTCATCCGTCTCAATCTATCTATCATTTCGTTGACGTTTCTATGTAAGTTGCTGTCTTCATTCTAGGGTCCGTTTCCATACATCGCTAACTAACCGCTCTCTACAACAGCATCTGCCAATGGATACGACAGCTCCCTTCTCAATGGTCTCCAGTCATTGACAGTGTGGACAAACTTCATGGGGACCCCTACTGGCACATGGCTTGGGTTCATCAATACCTTGTACTGGATCGGTGCAGGTATTACGGCCACTGCGGCAGGGTGGTGCTCAAACCAGTTTGGACGCAAGCCAGTCATCTTGATGGGACTTTTCTTTCTTGCATGTGGAACTGTGGTCCAGGCTGCATCCCCAAATCGTGACTCATTTATGGTCGGCCGCTTGCTCACGGGCATGAGCATGGGATTCATGAATAACGCCGGGCCCTCCCTCATCGCCGAAGTCGCATATCCAACTCACCAGGGCATTGCTACAGCGCTATATATGACAAGCTACTATATTGGTAGTATTGTTGCGGCTTGGGTTACCTTCGGAACTCGGAACATGACTTCTGATTGGGCCTGGAGAGTCCCTACGCTGTTCCAACTTCTTATGCCTGGAATTGCCATTCCAGGTTTCCTCTGGATTTCTGAAAGTCCTCGGTGGCTTATCTCGGCCAACAAGATTGAAAAAGCACGAGCTACCCTTGCAAGATTGCATGCGGACGGTGATCCCAATGTGCCGTTGGTTGATGAGGAACTGGAATTGATTAGAACCTCTATCCAAGCTGAGGTTGAGGCAGAACAATCATCGGGATATTCTCAAATGTTACGTACCCGTGGAAACCGTCACCGTCTGCTGATTTCCGTCACGCTTGGGTTCTTCGACCAATGGGCAGGAAACGGTCTTCTTTCGTACTATCTGACGATTGTTCTCAATACAATTGGGATAACATCGACAACTTCCCAGCTTCTCATTTCTGCCTGTCTTCAGGTTTGGAACCTTCCGTTCTCTGTTTTGGGGGCAATTTCTGTGGATCGAATGGGTCGTCGGACTTTGTTTCTTCTGTCGGCTTTCATAATGTTGATCAGTTATGTGATTATGACAGCGCTCTATGGATCTTTTGTCACGACAGGCAACTCTGCAACTGGTATTGCGTTTATTCCTTTCGTGTTTCTTTATTTCGCTGGGTACGATATTGCTTTGTAAGTCTTCGAGTTCTATCCGCCGCCCAATTCATACACTGAAGCTAATCCATGATTTACAGAACACCTCTTCTTACCTCATACCCATGTGAAATTTGGCCCTTCGCTCTACGATCCCGCGGACTGACCGTTACCTGGATGTCTTGCATCATTGCCATCATTTTCAACATATTTGTGAATCCCATCGCTTTGGAGGCGATAGGGTGGAAATACTACCTTGTATATGTCGTTATCCTCATTGTTTATGGGCTCGTTGTGTTTTTCTTTTATCCTGAAACTCGCGGATACAGCCTCGAGCAAATGGCCAATGTGTTCGACAAGTACGATGCCATGGATGCGGCCTCCATTTTGTCTCAGGGCGATGAGAAAGAGGTTGCGAAGAAGTGATATTTCGGAAGCACCACAGCGTTATTTGAACCTTTCGCCCGTCCGTGATTGCATTTCCGTTGTAGCCTCTGTACCCCGTGTACATAAATAGTTATGTTACTGTCAGCGTCGGTGTTTGCCTGGTGTGCAAGGTCCCCGCAGGGTAGATCAGACTAGATGAGAGAGCTTTCCTCTTAATCTTCTTCTTCTCTCCTCATCTCGAATGCTACATAATTTAACAATTCATGATTCTCTCGCGCCTCGCTCGATAGTCACTTACCATTCTCATTCTTTGTGGCCAATGAATTTGTTTCCCCCCCTTGTCTACATCGTCTATAACTTCTGTGTTCTGGGTCTCGGGGTCTGTTTCAAAGACCACTTCTGTTCAATAATCACCTGGCATCTGACGACGGTTTCTTGGCTCGTGAATCTGGGATAAAACCCGCAATCTCGGGCGGCGCTTGCAGAACCCTCTTATCTTGTGACTCGCCATGGACGAGAATCTACATTGCTACGAATCCCGGAAAACGGCAATGAACAGAGTAGTGAAAGTGGAGAACTGATCATTTCTCAGTATGCGGGTTGGCAAACCAGAACCTTGGAACCTGGCGGCGGCACTGCCGCCGGATTGCCGCCCCAATATCTCGCGTAACCCGGACGTTGTCCGACGATCTGGACTCCACCCCAACAGGATGGGTTTCATGGAGCCTTCTTCACGACACAAATCATTCTAGATATTTCCTCTACCAGCAGGCTAGGAGAAAGCCGTTAAATGAGCTCTCTTTGCCACGCTCTAGTCTCTTCCTACATCACATTCTCGTTACCTTCTCTAATCATGCCTCTCACTCGAGTGGCTGCGTGTCATGTGGCGCCTCATTTTCTCTCAGCAAAGAACACTCTCAGCAAATCAATTCACCTCATTCACCAAGCGTCAAAGAACTCAGCAAATTTAGTGGTGTTCCCCGAGACCTTTATTTCGGCCTTTCCTGTGTGGAGTGCCCTGCGTCCACCAACCGAGAACCACGGTCTTTTCGAGCGTATGACAAAAGAGTCAATTTATGTGGATGGTGAGGAAGTTCAGCAGCTCAGGGACACTGCAAGGGACACCAACACCGTGATAAGTATTGGAATCTCTGAAAGATCGCGGTCAAGTACCGCATGCCTATACAATTCCAATCTCATCATCGGACCTACCGGTGATATCCTGGTACACCACCGCAAACTCATGCCAACGTTCTTCGAAAAGCTCGTCTGGAGTCCTGGCGATGGTCATGGCCTCCGTGTGGCCGAGACCCCCTTTGGAAAGATTGGAAACTTGATTTGTGGCGAGAATACGAACCCACTTGCAAGATATTCGCTGATGGGTCAAGGTGAACAAATTCATATTTCATCTTGGCCACCAGTGTGGCCAACTCGAGCTCAAGCTGGAGTAGAGCCTCAAGCCGGCCATGAAACTCCTGCAAACTACGACAATATTTGGGCTAATCGTGTTCGTGCTGCTGCTCACTGTTTCGAAGCCAAATGTTTTGGGGTCATGTGCAGTGGGTTTCTCACTCAAAATATGATTGAGGCCCTGGTAGATGGGGCTAGCTCTCCTGCGAGTGTCCGCCAGACACTGGAATCGACATCTCAAGGAGTGACTATGTTCTTGGACCCAGCCGGAGCCTCTCTTCCATCATTCGTCGTAGACGAGGCTGGTTCCCGAAAGCCCGTTGAGTTCCTCCAGAAAGAGGAGGATATCCTTTATACAGATATGGATCTTGACCGCTGCATCGAGGGAAAGCAATATCACGATGTGGTTGGTGGCTATCAGCGACTGGACGTCTTCAATTTGCAGGTCAATCGAGCCAGAAGAGATCCTGTCACGTTCGTCGATGATGCTTTTGTTAGGGAGTGATTAAGAGGATGTTGTCACACACGGCATACACTCGATATCCATGGACATTACCATCCTTGGATTCGTCAATACAAATCCAATTTACCCTCCCTATCTAGAACCTCCGAAATTATTCTTTATATTGTTTACACGCACCTTCATATGGCAATATCTAGATAGTCCGTTTATCTATAGCCAAAGAAACATTGGAAAGCCGACCCCGAGGTTCTGATCCAGATGGCCAGCAGACTTAAAACCTTGGAAGCTGCTGGTACTGCCATATATCTGGCTCAGCACCCGAATTACCTATCACTGTATTCGACCGATCTAGGCACGCCTTTCAGCTACCAATATCTATTTGCTTGAAACATTTGAACGTTTTGGCTTTCCGTTATAATGAGTGAGCATGATTGCCAGGCCCCACTTCTCATCCCCCCGGGGCCCCGGGGCCGTTCGTGGGGCCCACTAGACCCGCGGGGCGGCGGAATTGCCGCCGATCTGCTCCTTCCAGTTTCGCTTCCTGCCGACCCACACGACCTTCCAAGGTTCGTATTTCCTGATTCTCTCCCTGTCGCCCTCGGGATTTGCAGCTGTAAACGAGATAAAACAAGCCCAGTCCACCGAGCTCATCTACTTCACCCTTTGGATACCTCGGAGCACACAGCCTTGCGCTGGTATCTCTCACAGAATTCATTTTCATTCACCTCATTTCCAATCTTGTAATGGGAATCATCCGATATGCCGGGGTGGGTTTTGCCAACATCCTGTTGGTGGGAACTGTCTATGCTACAAGTGCATTTCAAGCTCAGCTACCTCGGCTTCTGAATGTTTCAACAAGTGCAGCATTTGCACCCTTTGGCTTTGCATGTCTCGGTCTCGCCATTGGTGTTGTCCTCTGTACTTCGCGACTGTATCGAAGCAAGGCATATCATGTTGCTGCGCAAGGCACTTTACTCTACGGTGCAGGGGTCATCTTGGCAGGATATTCACTCGGTCATCTTTGTCAAACTGCCATGCTCGTGGGTTTTTTCCTCGCAGGCATCGGCGTTGGAATCACATACCTCGCGGTGGTCATCCTTCTCGGCGCATTGTTCCCTCATCAAGCACTTGCAAGGAGCGCTATCGGGCCGTTGGGGTTTTCTTCGGGAGCAGCATTGTGTTTGTGGCTTGGCAATTATTTAGACTTCCAAAGTTTGGAGGCGTCGGTCCTTGGGTCATTTCTCATTGCGGGCGGAGTCTTTTGCTTGACCGTTGGAGTCCTCACCTTGACTCTTACAAATAGAATGGGCGCATCTCATTTTGAGGGTCCTCAGCCAAGAGAGCCTGTTCCAATGCAAGGCTTTTTCTCGGTGCTGCTGTTTTTCAACGCACTTCCGGGAATGACCCTTTTCTCAGGCCTATACCCAATTCTCCTCTCGCATGTTGACCAGGATCGGATGCGTTATCTGCGCTACGGCATGGTCGCCTTGGGGCTAGGTGGTGTTCTGTCTCCCACCTTGAATGCCATGCTAGGTTCGAGATGTACTTTTGTGCTTCTGCTAGTTCTACGTGGGCTACTGATTATTGCTACAACGCAATCTCATGCTGCATGTGTTCTAGGAGGGGCGTTCGTCGCGACCCTGTTCTCGCACGGCGCTGGATTCAGCATCATTCCCGGATTGGTCAAAGCAAAAAGCAAATCTCCGCAAGCGTTTGCTCGTAACTATGGGAGGATCCTTGTCTCATGGGGCGTTTCGGGAGTAGCTGGTTGTATACTAAACGCTCTGCTCCTCTCCGTTCCGGGAGGAGAAGTTTGGTTGGGCATTTTTATTGGGTCGGTGATGTTGTCCTTGGGGACTGCATACTTTTTCGTGGGCACTTTTTCGCTGTGAGATTGCCGAAGATTTTGTAAGGGGCTTCTATGAAGTTATGAAGTCCACGGGTATGAAGAATGCTTTTAGACATGTGGGTCTGTGTGTGGAGGGAAATGTGGCCGCGAAGATGGAGTGTTTATTTCTGTTGAATGAAGAGGATTTCCATCTCACTCATAGTTTTCAAATGTCTATCAAGCAAGCTCGTGGTGGTGACATGATGGGACCTCGGGCGGGCCAGTGTTAGGGGGCAGGTCCTGTCGACAGTACATAGGTCTAGATAATCTCCACACCCTGCGATCGTACATGCTTCTAATGTAATGAATCATATAGAACTCAAGATTTGGTGACATAGAGCTCTAGCTTTACGGACCATCGAGTTGCCGCCTTCGAAATGATAGAAGAACCAGATGCACTGTGGACGACGATGGTGTTGCGCACCACGATATCGTTAACTGCATGGTTTAAGGCAATGACTTCTACTCTGGCTTTTGCAGATACACCGGTGCTTCCAAGGTTGGTATGAGACTAACATATGTTATGCAAATTGGGCTTGGGCCTCTATCGGCACTGCGCCTCAATCTCAGAGTGGCTACTCGCATGCGTGGAATGTTTCCTGAGCTGCCACCCATTGAGTAGCCAGCGAATATGCCGTACAACGCCAAGGGTATGCTCCATTGAGAATGTGCTCAAGAGAACCCTTCGTGTGTCTGGTTCACAGCACTGATTTTGGTATGATCGATTCATTTTCAAGCGATGAAAAACAAAAAAATACAAAAAACATACAACAGTGAGGATTCGCTGGTGGTCACCCACCCAACTACTAACTCACCGGCGTGTGGCTTAAGTACGGCTGAGCGGACGGGAAGCCCTGTTTTCCACACCCTGTGGTCGTATGTACTGTGACTTTGAAATAGAATGAATTATTGAGAGCGAGAAAGATTGACAATAAAGAGCTGCTTTGACCTCGGGATGGATTCTTGCTGACTAAGTGATCATGTTTCCCGAAGTCACGAGGTCCCCCCAATTGAGCAGCGCTGATGTACGTTGTACGGTCACGTGTCGAGAACTCCCAAAACGTCAGCCTCTCAGCCCCCCCTTTTTCCTGATCTTTCTTGACGCGTCTTCTCGTCCCCCACAACATCCTCACAACCTCTCAAGTAAAGCAAGTATTGCTCTTTGCCATTCTCGTCTCCAACCCTGCCATTCCTGTGTTCTCATTGGACTCTCCGATTTCACTTGTTGACTTCGGATTGGGCACGTGTTCGGGACCAGGCCGCAAAGAGTATTACCTCTTTACAAGTACGGAGTATTGCTTCTTGCCATTCTCGTTGCCAATCCTGCCATTCCTGTGTTCTCATTGGACTCTCCGACTTCACTCGTGACTTCGGATTGGGCACGTATTCGGGACAGACCGCAAGAGCTTTACTCTCATATTTACACTTTCTCATCATCGTCATCTATCTATTCAAATTTTATGCGAGTCAAGGCTGCTCAACTTCATTTCAAAGCCTGGGTGGGAGGGCCACTCGATTTATCGAGGGAATCACTTTGATTTAGCAATCACTGCAACCACAACAATATTATCATGTCGAAAACCTCGCCAACCCTACCCTGGGCCAGTGTACAGCAAGCGAAGCCGTTGGAACGATCGAAGTCTTGGAAGCTAGTCAAACAAGTCGTTGTCTATGCGCCAGTTTTCAATGTTTTCTGTACTGCTAGTCTTCGTATCTTTCATGACGAATCTGCCTGCCAAGGATCCATCTTTCTTCATTTCGCCACAGCTTGTACTAACCGAAGCGGCAAATCACAGGCTCCTAGGCTGAACATTACCCCAGAACGCGTTGATCTTTTCGAATTATGCCAGACAGAAATATCCGATAAACTCCATTCCATGCTTTTGTCACTTGGCGACGATGTTTCGACAGTCTCACCAGTGAGCTTGAGCCTGAGACTCCATACTCCAGGCGTCATTCTCTGTCCATCCAGCATAAAATTTCCTAGCACGGCCAATTATGGACACAACGAGGTCAGTGCGGCTGAAATGATATGTCAGTCCAAATTTCTACGCCTTTACTTTCCTGGACGAGACTTTCAGAAAACCCAACTCGATCAGCTCAAAAATTTCTTGGGCGCCTTGCGAGATCGAAAGCTCCAGACAAAGGCATTTGACCATGCTCGACATGGCTTGGTTCAGAAAGACCAGCGTGCCTCGAGCCCGTCGCTCGATCCTCCCCCGTACAGTGGACACCCCGCGTCTGTACAAGCAGGGGGAGATCCGCCCACCCCTATATTCCGCGACGTCCGAGTCTCAGAGAGTGGTTGGAAAACGGCGCAGAGGTACGATTCTATTACTCCATCGCCCTCCCCATTAAGTCTCGGTGGCTTATCAATATACATAGGCCCGCTGTCAGTACCATCCGACGACGAAAGGCAAAAGAGACTTCTCCCCTCTTACTCTCAATCGCGGGGCTCTTCTACCGAACCCACTACGCCGAGCACTCTCTCCCCGTCACGGTCAATTCGTCCCACTTGCTTTGAGCACCCTCGCTCTCCTAGTCATATAGAGCCCGCTAAACTCACGCGTCTTTTACATGAGCTAGATGGTGTTCCCGATGACCTGATTCGCGAGCTGTTAATTCGGTCAGGACGCCAACATTTGCTTGCCAAACCAGAAAAGACACCAAGTGATCTGCCGTGCGAGCTAGAAAATACCAGCCCTACTCACGTGGCAATGATTGAGCACCGTCTTACCCAATACCTCGACAGGAAGATTGAGCAACGCTTTAATAATATCGTTGATGGTGTGGTGGACGAGTGTCGCGATCAAGTTTACGACGAATGCAAAACAAACGAGGCCGAATTCCGTGAACAAGTCGACGACGCTAACTCTGAGGTACGGAACACGGCCAATGATTGCATGGGCGAAGTGAAAGAAGAAGCACAAAAATATATGCGCGAATTGGAAGAAAAAGCGCACCAATACATGAACAGCATCGAGGATCAGGGTGTCGAAGTCAAGATGTGTTTGGAGGAATCAGTTTTCAACCTCAAAAGCCGGTTTGATACTTCTGCCCAGACCACTCTTGGTCGCAAGTCAGGTCTTAGCCATGAACTGGGTACTAATGCCAGGCGCCTGTCCATATAGATTAGGTACTATGCTTGTGATTCTTGAGATTGTCGTCCCGAGTCCTCGACTTAGCTTACTCTATTCGCTAATAAGGTAAGTGGCTAACGAATTCCCAAGCAAGGTTTTGCCCCAATTTTTGGAGCCCGTGATATGGCTGCCTTATTATCAGGCTCCCCGCAGGTTGATAGTCGTAGATCTCGAGATCTTCTCTCTTGTTTCTTCTCCTCGTCTCCCACAATACATACAGTATCCTACCATATCTTGTTGTTCCGTGACAGATCAATAAACTAGTGAAGTGAGAAGAGCGCAATGGCCGTCCGACAATGCACGGCGTCTCTGTACAACGTCTTCATTTGTTCAGGTCCCAGACTGCTTGTCAACATTACCTATGAGTGGCACATGAGGCATGGGTTCTCAACAGACCAGCCGTCTCCAATGGTATTATACAAATTCCATGTTTGTGTCATTTTAGTCGACGCAAGATCACGTGGGCATGAATTGAGAATAGCAGCAAAAAAACAAAAACATACAACAGTGAGGATTCGCTGGTGGTCACCCACCCAACTACTAACTCACCGGCGTGTGGCTTAAGTACGGCTGAGCGGACGGGAAGCCCTGTTCTCCACACCCTGTGGTCGTATGTGCTCCAGATAACCTTGTCACCAAATATGAGACCAGTAATTTGTCGCATGAACCGACTGAAAAAGAAGGCAGTACTCCCTCCGTGCAGTTTTTCATGAAATGGGGTAGGTGATAAGTACCCAGAAGCATGTCTTTCAACGCATAAGGGTCATATTGATCGAGCATAGGAGTTTATGGCAGTGTACCGTACTGTGAGACTGAGGAGAGGAGAAGAGAGAGAGAGAGAGAGAGAAGCTCTCGATGAACTACCGTCTACCCCAGATGTGGGGGGCTGCTTGTAGAGCCTGACAAACCAGGCTCCGACTGGCTCCAATCGGGCCCAAACCCAACCCGCTGTGTTCGATACAACTGGACAGGAATCTATTATGACTCTTACCACATTCACTTTGCATAAGGTAAGGCTGCTCACGACATTTGGCTGCGGGCAAGTTGCCTATTGAGGATTAATGGAAGTTTAATATATGATCTCCAGGATAGCCAAGCCTTTCCCCACATTCCATACCCCTCGTGACAAGTTGGAACACAGCTGCGAAGGATTCCTAACAAGTTACCCGGTCAGCCTGGAATGAGTCAAGAGAATGGGAAATTCCAATTTGGAGAGGACACTACGGTTTGTTGTTTCTCCCTTGCCGTGATTTGTAGTCACCATGGATTACACAATTGCATGCATTTCAAGTCCATGAGACCTTCTCCACTTATTTGTCTCTGCTCTCTTGAGTCTTTCTGAGACCTGCAGAAGGAACGCATGCCTCGCCGGCCGAGCGACACCGCCGAGTGGACCCAACTCCAGATGGATGCTTCCGGATCAGGAGAAGAACTTGGCAAACGCGACGGACGAACTAAATATTTCGCCGAGGTGTGGCATTATCTATCATTGGTCAATTTGAACGTAAATAGATTGTTAGGTTTGTAAGGGAAGCGGGGGTTGTAGCATCTGTCATGCAGGAGTACGGGTAGCCCAAGCATTGTATGCATCTTCTAAGGCTCTGGATGCTGGCTTCCACTCCGAGGTGTTTCCTTGCCCTAAAAACGCTCACAGCCTCGGTGCTCATGAAACGATATATCGCAATCCCATGTGAAGGATCGAAAGCTTCTGAGAGTTCCGCGATATAAATTGTGAACAATGTCCTGCATAATCCGGAAGAATGCAGAATATCTTTTCAAAGGCTGCCTCCGAACCCAGTGCAGTATTCAGAAGAAGAAATATCCGCCAGTCAAGAGATGTATTTCAGGCTTCACTTGGTGTTTTTAGCCTTCCTGGGACTGAATGTGTTTGCCGCTCCACTGCCAGAAGGAAACGATGCACACGTTAGCAAAAGGGGCGCCACGTTGAATGCCTTCCTGGGATTTCTGCTAGACAATCTACCTGTAACCAGCGAGACAATCACCAAGAGCACTGCTATCATTACAAATCTCAGCAAACTCCTCGGCACTTTGACTGGCGCACAAGACACATACAACGAAGCCGGAGGGGCCTGCAAAGAATGGACTGTGGTTTTTGCGCGTGGAACATCTGAGCCGGGAAATGTAAGTTTTCCAGACCATACAAATTAATCTGACTGAAGGCTTGCTAAACGCTCCTCGATTCCAGGTGGGAATTCTCGTTGGACCGCCCTTGTTTGATGCTCTATTGGACAAATTCGGCGAATCCAAACTCACAATCCAGGGAGTTAACAACTATGCCGCATCAGTTCAAGGATATTTGGCTGGCGGAGATGCAGCCGGGAGTACAGAAATGTCGGTCTAAGACTCTGAAGTACCTGAATAAACAACATGCTGACATCACCTTTCTAGGGCGCGGCAAATCGAGGCAGTGAAAACCAAATGCCCCAACACCAAACTTATTGCCTCTGGATATTCCCAAGGTTGCCAAATTGTCCACAATGCTGTTTCAAAACTTCAAGCTTCAACTGGAAAATGGATTAGCAGCGCGTTACTTTTTGGAGATCCCAGTAAGAGCAACATAGTGTCTTGGCATTGGTCTGACCTCTCACTGACGCTGAACAGAGAAAGGCCAAGCGCTTCCGAATGTCCCTGCATCCAAGGTCTACACCGCATGCCATGCTGGAGATGATATCTGTAAAAACGGAATCATCATTGGTCCTCCCCACCTGACCTACGCCACAGATGTGAAAGCTGCCGCCGACTTTGCCGCAAAGGCCGCATAAGCCGCTGTTTGAACATGTCCAAAATGACTTCCACGCAGTAAATAGCCAAAAACATATTTTTCGGAGACTCTGATCAAACATGTTTCGTTCCTTTTCCAAATTTCTAGCAAATGTATAAATTCCCTTCAATCTTCAAAACATTGAGATTCTTCTTCGCATACAAAGCCGAGCCCGGCCGTGACTTGTGGCCACCCAAGGTCAAATTCGAAAAAAGTAACCAGCAAACTTTCTGCAATGTCAAATTATTTGACACAAACCTTGGAATTTTACTGCCTGTCTATATCACCGCACGTTCAGTCAGGGGCCGTCCCTCAGGGATGCGCGAATAAGAAAGGGCACCCAAATCCAAAGTTTTGAATTCACCGTGGACAATCAATTCAGAGATTGCTCGTCCACAAGCGGGTGCTTGCTGGCTTCCATGTCCCGAGAACCCAGCACAGAAGAAGAAATTGGAAATGGTGTTGTGAGGACCAACGACAGCGTTGCAATCAAATGTGTTAAACTCATAGTGTCCCATCCATGAGTTGGTAACCCGAGCCGATTTGAACCGAGGCACACGGTGAGTGATGATAGGGAGGATTTTCTTCTCCCAGACGTCTTCCGCAAAGCTGAAGTCATCAACGTCAACCGCGTGATCGGGACCGATTGGTGGACAGCCGACAAGATAATCCTTCGCGGCATATGATCGGAAGTGTACACCGGTAGGATCTATGGTCAAAGGTAGGTCCTCGGGAAGCGGTTCGTCGACCTCGAAAATGTAGGTGTAACGACGGCGAGCTTCGATAGGTACCTGGATACCTGCCATCGAACCCACTTGAGCAGCGCGGGTACCGGCAGCATTGACCACATTGTTGGTGGAGATCGTCTCGCCGCTGCGCAAGGTGATTGAACTGATGCGATCGTGTTCGACAAGCATGGTGGACACCTCGTTTTCGATGTACTCGACGCCGCTCTCACGCGCAGTTTGACGCATCCATTGGATCATTCCGAGGGCATTGAAACAGCCTTCATCTTTGGTGTTTAAGCTTGCACCATCAAGGTCATCCACATTGAACCACTGGTATTTGCTTTTGACATCTGCAGCAGAAATGATGGCCGTTCCAGCACCGCAGTCGGACTGCAATTGCTGATCCTTTCTCAAGATCTCCGTGAAACCAGGAGAATCAGACAGATAAAGATAGCCAAAGTTTCGAATAGGGGGATTTGGAACGCAAGGATCCGGACCGAACTTGTCGCCAAACTTGTTCACGAAATCCGCAGCGTATTGTGCGATTCTCACGTTGATTTCGGTGGCGAACTGCTGTCTCATGCAGTTGTTACTCGCTTTCGAGGCAGAATATCTCAAAGAAGGATCGCGCTCGACCACCAAAACAGAGCCCTTGAAATCGGGGTCTTGGCTAAGGTGCCAGGCGATGGACGAGCCACTGGTGGCACCTCCGATGATGACAACATCATAGTGCTTCTGGGTTGGTGAGGTACTGAAGCTGGTAGGAGCCATATTTTTCAATCAGGGCGGTAGAATGTTGTAATTTTGGATTACTTCAAGCTGGACCAAAGTTGACTGAATCTTATTGAGACCTGGGTAGAGATCCATACTCTTTTATACATGGAGAACTATTGGGCTGTTTTTTTTATGTAAATAGATCGAAATCCAAGAATATCCTGGCTAAACTGCGACAAATTGCCGCATATTGCTTATCGATCAACTATGTGTAGGCAGAAGGAAAGGGAATATGGATACATCGCGATAGATTTCCAAATTCGACGCCGGCTGTTAGATCTTGGTTCGGAGTCGCTTGCCCGGTTGCCACACACTTTTGTAAAAGGCAGGCCAGGACGATTACGTGATCTTTACCCAACCCTATATGTATGTCTGCTTCGGCCAAAATAATATGAGACTAAGAACACGCGACCTCGATAAAGCCTTGAGTACTTTGATTTAAGGACTTAAAATCTCTTTCAAGACCAAATCGCGTTTCAGTGAATTTCAGGCAATATGAGCAGTATCTTCATGTAAGAACTCTTACTTCCCTCTTTGACTGCCTGGATCTAATACAATGCAGAACTGGAGTCACTGGCTTCATCGGTGGTGATGTTCTCTATGGTCTCACTCAAAAATTGACAAGCTCCAAGATTGTCGCGCTTGTGCGGAATCAAAGCCAAGCTGCTGCAGTTACCGGGAAGTTCCCCACCGTGACACCACTACTTGGGGATTTGGACTCGAGCGTGGAGATCAGGCAAGCGGCCTCCCAGGCCGATGTTGTCCTTCGTATGTATTCTTTTTAGCCTAGCATATCATCATCATTTTGTTGACCACCTTGTGATCACACAGATTTGGCAAGTTCAAGCCACGAAACCAGCGCCAAGGCCATCGCTGAAGGGCTTTCCATCAGCAGACAGGAAAGTCCAAGTAAGTTACCTGGCTTATGGATCAACTCGAGTTACTGACAAGGTAAAACTCTAGCTTGGATTCAGATTGCCGGCGCCAGTATGCTAGCCGGCTCGGAAATTCAGACCAAGACATTTGGCCAGCCTGGATCGAAGGTCTACAATGACCTGCAAGGAATCTCTGAGATCCATGGGATTCTTGATAAATCCCCAAATCGCGTTGTTGATCACCTCGTTCGTGGTCTGGCTTCTAGCAACCCGCGTGCTCGTTCAGCAATCGTATACGGGCCTCTCATTTATGGCAAGGGCAGAGGCCCCGTCAACCAACGCAGTATTCAAATTCCACACCTCGCCCAAGCATCTCTTCAAGCCGGTCGTGGTCTTCATGTGGGCCGTGGCCTCAATACCTGGAACACGATTCACGTCGCGGACCTGACGAACCTGTTCGTTCAGTTAGCTTGTGAGGCATCCAAGGCCAAGGATCCGCAGTTGTGGAACGAAAACGGTGTCTATTTCGCCGAGTCAGGAAAAATTGTGAGTTGTTCTGACGATATTCCACATCGTAGCACTAACGATTTGTGCTTTCTTTCAGACATTCGGAGACATCGCGAAGAAAATTTCCACATTCGCCTATTCCCAAGGCTTCATCAAGTCCCCTGAAGTGGCTCAGATTGATGCTGCAACTGCGGACAGACTCACACCTCACGGCTCGGTGATTTGGGGGACAAATGCCCGGTACCAAGCAATCCGGGCTCGGGAACTCCTTGGGTGGTTCCCGGAACAATACGGAATTGATGAAGAGATCCCACGGGTGGTTTTGTCTGAGGCGGCGTCGCAGCGCGCAAGACCGGCGGAGAAGTTGGCTTAGACTTGATCGGCGATGTTATAAACTCTTCCAGCAATTAGCCAGCATTGAATCATTCCAGCAGACCTCAACAAGCATGGTGTTGCATTTTCCTCGCAGTGCTGTGACATCCTTAAATACCAGTCGTTATTTTCGAAAGGTCACATTTTTCATAAGTTGCCAGGCGTAGTGAATCCGAAGTTCAGCATCTTTGGCAATGTTGTAAGTTTAAGTGGGCTTGGAAGAAAGAAAGTCACTTGAAACTTCTCCTCGCCTGTCTGGCAGTCGCAGAAATATGATCGAGGGGCGTAGGATAAGATCAAGAGTGAATTCGTCGACAGTTTGGCATGTGATGAGAAGGGCCTATAAACGTGACTGAAGCATCCTTCTCGCAATTTTGTGTTGGAGATTTCCGCCTCAGCATTTTCCATTCAGGTAATGGTGGAGAAAATTTGTTCCTGGCTGTATCAAAGTCGATTTGTCAGACCAAGTATTCACCCGGGCATCCGCAATTCGTGAGGTTGCCAGAAACACGAGAGCTGCGAGGTGGCTACACTATTGTGACCATACATCGCTTTAAATAAACTAACATGATCAATCACATGTGCAAATAAGGCGGTTGACAAATCTCGAAATATGTTGCGGTCAAGAAGTTGAACAAGTCTCCAAGAGAACTGATGTCGCAAGGCAAAAGCTGACACCCCCATTCTCAGGCCGACATTGAGAAAGTAAGAAATCAGGTGACCCGAGTGTGGGGTCCCGTGAGGTCAGCGTGGGCGGGTCCACGAGTCCACGGGTCCACGGGTGTTTGCCAAAATGACTAATCGCTTCCTTTTGCCCTTTTCAATGATCATCATTCCCCACTATTCCTTTTTGGCCACTCAAGGCCTTCCTTTACCATGACACCACGAAATCGTTCCCTGACAGGGTGTGGCACATGCCGGCTACGACGCCTGAAGTGTGACGAAGCTCGGCCAGGTTGCCAACTGTGTCGCATATTCGGGGTGCCGTGTCCTGGTTACCAAGGTCAATTGCAATGGACCCAGCAAAACGATGACGAACCTTTGGACCGTGTCTTCAGACGACCGTTATTCTCAGGTAAGTCATTCCTCTACAGAGCCCAAGCAATTCGCGAAATGTTTGCTCAGCTGTGCAGAGGTCGAACAAGAGACCATGTCCCAAAAGATCACAGACAGCCTTGAACGCCAGAGTGTGAATGCAGCTCTCGAAATGGTTGACTGTCAACCTCACCCCCCAGGCGCCGTCCAGCTGCAGAATTTCTCACAGGGACCATTTGGCGTTTTGAACCTTTCAACTGATAAGAGCCCGCTCATCGGGAGCATGGAATCGAACCCAAGTTCAGCCACAGCGGCAAGCCCCCGAAATGTGATGCCATCTCCAATCCTGGCGGTCTCTCAACTTGAAAATCCTTCTCCTGAACTTTCGACACCAGCACCATTCCCCCTAGTCTCAATCTTCAGGGAACCGATAATTCGCCGGATCGAACCTCAAATCTTGAAAGAACGTCCGCAGGCTATTCTTACAGCACCCCGGAAGAATTTATCTCGACAATCAGTTCTTTGTTTACAAGTCCTCCACTGATCGCTCCGCTTACCACGAGTATTCCCAAAAAACCTCACTTGATACCCCAGAGAGCGCCTCATCTTATCCGTTATTTCAGCCATCACGTTCGCTCTATGTCGTATCCTCTCAAGGGTCGAAAACTGTGCCCCTGGCAGACGATCCATCTTCCTAGAGCCGAGCAAGCTTATGCAGAGCTTTTAGTTCACGGTGTTGCCAGTCATACTGGGCTTGCTCTGTTTTACTCCCTCCTGGCTGCGAGCTGTTTCCAACTCTTCACGACAGAAGATCACAGCCTTGATTACGAAACGGAAGGCAATGAATACATGCAGCTCTCGAATTATCACCTGGAGAAGAGCATTAGGCAGGAAGTCAACTGCCTGGGGAAAATAAAATACAAGGAGCTTTTGTTAGCTCTGTTGTCAATGGTGATGCTTGAGGTAAGAGCTATTTGCAGACAGTTGCGCACTCCCTTTGATTGGCTAACTTTTTTATTCATTTTAACAGATCCGCTGTGGAAATTACACCAAGGCCCAGAACCTCCTGGTGGAATCCGAATGTCTGATTCGAAAACGAGGCTTACCGAAAGCCCATAAGTCCCTCAAAGTTCGCACCCTGCATCACATTTACGCTTTCACACGCATAATGGCCGAAAGCACCTGTGGGTGTGCTCTTATGGAAATATGTCCTACGCGACCCAGCATCAGACTGGCTTCAAACGAAGCAGCCCTCGGTTTGCCGCGGAGTTTCCGAGTGGCAGAAGAGAGCACGATTTCCGATTTGGATGCAACACTCGAAAAGTCGTCCCATGTCGGGATCGGTGACATTCATCTGGAGATACTGGGAGTCTGGAAAGAATCACTCTTCCCAGAGATTTACGGTCTGCCAGAGTCTTTGATCGGCCTGTTATCCCAGACTGTCAGACTCGCAAACGAGCAAGAGCTTCTTCATCGGGATACCACCGTTGATGTTGATCTTGTCTTGAACTTGAACAAGCGAACAAAGACACTTGAGCATCAGGTCCTTTCTTGGAAGCCTGACAGCAAACCTCCACGCTCTCGACTTGATCCAATAATGAGAAACTCGCCACACATGGAGACGATTGAAGAACGTTATTTGAGCTTGGCTGTACATCATGCCCTGATCCTCTTTTACTATCGACGCATGCACAACATGAATGCTTTGATTCTACAGGACACAGTGCGTAAGGTGCTTGGATTTATCAGACAAGCCGAGGAATCTTGTGGACCAAGTGACAATGTGCGAGTCATGTTGCTTTGGTCCGCATTTATCGCAGGGTGCGAAGCCCTTGAGTCGGAATTGCAAACTGGCCTAATGGACTGGATCTCCTCCACTGGAAGTCGTTTTTCGATCCCCGCCTTTACAGCTGCTGCCAATGTTGTTGAGAGGGTATGGAAAGCACGGAAAGATGGGATGGACTACACTATCAGTTGGTTCAATGTGATGGAAAATGATCGCTGCCCTATCCTTGCAGTTTGAAAAGTACTTTGATTTTGATCACAGGCGATTCCTCACTCAACATCTGACATCACAGCCGATGAAACTTGTTCCAAAGTGTCATTTGATGTCTACAATATCTATTGCATCACAATTTTGTCTTTGAATCACTCATGGCGAGGATCTCATCCGAGGGCACTTGAATGACTGCTCTTACCGTGTTTGCCGAATGCCGAGAATGTCGGGCCAAGTCGCCCAGGTGTCCATCCCCACTTTTGTTTGACGTGATGAGGGGTCGATTCGTTCTTGGTCTCCCAATCCACCCCTGTGGGCGTTTATTCACACAGCATGACTTCCCAATCAAAATGGGATATTTTGGATGTAGTCAAAGCGTGCGATAAGTATGCACCCCGCTTGAGTACACTGTTTTTGTTAGCTGACAATCTTGACGTGGCGGGAAGCTTGCCGCACGACTTCTCATCTCATCCGGCTGAGGCGGCAGGAAGCTACATATTCAGTTTGAACGGCTTTAATCATGCTCTGGGCTATATCCCACAGTCAATCGTTGAGACAGTTGTTTGGTCTGACTCGTGGTCAATAGACCACCAGCAGCGATCGGTAACCTTGTCCGCTCCCGGTACTGCAACAACCCATGAACGGTCCATGATTGTTGAAGAAATGCTCCAGAAAAACAGAGAGCTTGGTACTATCTCATTACTTCAAAACTGGCGAAACGAGACTTTCCCAGTATATGGCCCCGAAGGACACGTCCTGTTGCACATTGAGCGGTGTGCAAGTGCCTTGTTTGGAATTGTGACATATGGAGTACAGCTTATCTGCTATGTGAACCACGAAGAAGGACCTCGGCTTTGGATTGCGAAGAGATCGGGAAAAAAGCAAACCTACGCAGGCATGCTTGATACAACTGCAGCTGGCGGCTTAGGATCTGGAACGGTGCCGATCGACGCTCTGATTTCTGAAGCCGAAGAAGAGGCGTCGATACCGGCGGACACAGTGAGAGCGAAAGCTGAACCAATGGGTGAACTCACCTATTTTCACATCCGTGGGGACCAAGCGGGCGGAGAAAGCGGACTGTTCCAGCCAGAGGTAGAGTATACCTATACCATGGAATTGGATCAAGATTTCACCCCAAAGCCAAAGGATATCGAAGTAGAGTGCTTCGAATTGTTCACAGTTGGGGAAGCCTTGAGTGCTTTAAAGCAGGGACTTTTCAAGCCGAACAGTGCTATTGTCATCGTTGAATTCTTCATTCGACGTGGCATCTTGACCCGTGAAAATGAGCCTCACTATGATGAGATCATGTTACATCTGCATCGAAAGCTCGAATTTCCCATTTCCATACAGTCCCCTCTTTAAGGGTCTGGGTGTGATAGCCGAACACAAAATTGACACCATATTATTCTATGGACATGACCAAGTCGCCTGACTGAAGGAAGGAGGCCAGGAGCGGCTACCTATAAAATCCCTGAAGTATCAAGGATGGTGAAAGAGCAAAACCTCATTGTTCAGCGCCTGTACCACATCCTCGTTACCTGTGTTCTGCGCATCTTCTTTTGGAGAAGGAAAATTCCTTGAAGGAGAGCCTCTGCAGTCGGCGGACATCCAGGCACATAGATGTCCACTGGTATAATGCGATCCACTCCCCGTACCACGTTGTAGCTGTAGTGGTAATAACCTCCGCCGTTGGCACAGCTGCCCATGCTAATGACCCACTTAGGATCAGGCATTTGATCATATAATTGCCTCACTGCCGGAGCCATTTTGTTGACCACTGTACCAGCCACGATCATAACATCTGCCTGTCGTGGTGAGGCGCGGAAAATGATACCGAGCCGGTCTTGATCGTATCGCGGCATCGAAGTATGCATCATCTCGATTCCACAACAAGCCAATCCAAATGACAGTGGCCAAAGTGATCCTTGCCTTGCCCAATTGACAAGTTCGTCGGCCTTTGCTCTGGTGATAACAGATTGCGTCAGATTCGATGATATATATCTTGGCAGCCAGTGTCGATGAAGCGGTGGAAAACTCACAAAAGATGACCAGCATCTCCAGACTTCTCTTTTTTGAGCGCAGGTGGTGGGATTGGGGACTTGGGTTGTTCTGGAGCGGTGCGGAGGTATCGCTTTGTTGCTGTGGTTTGCGGCGAGAAACAGTGTGCCCATGGTTTCGTAGTCGACCGACGGATCGTTCTTTGTAGGGATGCACTCAAAGACATGGCAAACAGTACGCTCTTCAACAGAGAGTCTGGGACAAGAGGTAGAATCGTATTTCTCATTTTCCATCTTCACAAAAAAAACATGTCTTATATTGTCCACTGGCATCAACAGATGATATCCGTCGTCCAATCAGAAAGGAAGCCTTCACAACGAACCAATCATAGAGCTCTAAATTCGGCGACTAGGTGGGTCTCTCCCTCAACTTCGCCGACCGCAAGACGCCGAACTCACTTCATTCAAGCAGGTACCTCACATATATCCAATGCCACGGAGTGCTCCACCTGCCAAAGTCGCATGCGTTTCATGCCATGAGCGGCGGGTCAGATGCGATCGTGGTGAAGATGGCCCATGTTCTAATTGTCTTAACGCTCGGCGCGTTTGCGCGTTGATCGTTTCTCGCCGTGGACGGTAAGGTCGAACCTGCGATGCCGTATTGTTGATACTAATTGTGTTCAAGTAAACGAAAGCTACCGCTCATACCAAGTCAGCAAACTTCAAATGCCAATGTTTCAAATACTCCTCATGGCGAGTCCCTCGAAGGGGTGAGGATCCCAACCACACATGTAGCCTCCCCACGCAGGGAGGGCAGCAAAGACAAGATAAACGAACCATGTTTTCCAGCTCCTGACCGTGGGGGCAAAACGCCATATGTTGGAGATTCCTCCAACCTCAATTACTTGGTTCAGCAGTTCGGTAATCCTTTCGGAGGTACGACCGATACGCGCCCGCTTCAGGACCACCTCCAGGGTGCGATGTTGGCCCGCGTCGGAATATCGACAGCACAAGAAATTGAAAGAATTCACAAACTGGCCGTCACACGTCTGAAGGAAGATGGGGCATTTGATGTCCCGCCGCCTGAGACAAGTCAGGCTCTTCTCGATGTTTATTTCCTTTATTCACTTACTGCCCTTCCGATCATCGATAAGTCGAATTTCATTCTCCACATGGAGAAGGGCTCCTGCTCTCATCTGCTCCTGAATGCCGTATATCTCACTGCCACTGTATACTGCTCGGATTCCATTATCGCGGCCGCCGGGTTCCCCTCACGATATGCTGCAAGTCTCACATTCTATCGCAGAGCCAAGATGATATACGATGCTGGATATGAAACCGATACAATTGCAACGATGCAAGCCACTCTTCTCATGTGTCATTGGTGGAGTGGTCTGCTTGAGCCCAAAGATCCTTGGTACTGGCTGGGGATATCTGCGGGATTGGCACAGGCCTTGGGATTGCATCAAGCGTCTGTCCGAACTTCGCTCCAATGTGTGTTGACTATACTAACAGACCCATTAGCAAATCATACGTACGCCTCGATGGAAAAATTCGAAAATTGTGGCGAAGACTGTGGTGGATGATATATGTCAGTCAACATCCTCACCATTCAAATTCACAGTCTTCTCATCCCAGCAATAGACTATGGACATCAGCTTGTCCACGTTCCTCGATCGCCCTCCTCACATTCAAGGAAGACTTTGCAACGTACCTCCCCTGGATGAGTCGGACTTCGAGTGCCCCGAGAGCCCCGGCCAGTCAGGCTCACCTGGCGACAGCGTCCACCAGGTCAACACCTTCGTCATCAGCACTATGCAACTTGCTCGCATAGGTACCGCCTAGCCTCTCTCATCTGCTTCGTTTGCTAAGCTATTCTGTAGTGGATCGATTCTTCACGATTAAACTGGATGAACATACTGGCCATTCCCAAGACATATGCCTAGAGCAAATCTCGCTATGGTCAAACACGCAACCCCCGGAGTTTCAATCCTTGTCAACGAACAGCACTACATGGACTATCTTGACTCGGATACTTTACCAGTGAGTGCGTCATCACTTTGTTTGATCTGGAAGCTTACACCCTTTGATTCATAGAACATACAGACTTCTCTTGCATCGAAACAATCCACGTTTCTCCATCAGTACAGGACCGGGTACCCCGACGTTTGAGATATGCACGGACATATATCATATGCTGGAGATACTCATGGCTAAGGACTTGATATACGCGGTTGCAGGTAACATGTGAGACACCCATGATACCCCCAATCTGTCAAGATGAGGGCTAAAATTATCTCTAGTATCGCGTCTGTGCTGTCTGTGCTCTCAATTCAGATAGTGAACATCCACAAAATGGACACCGGTGTTCGAATGATCTCTGAGCATCGAGCCAGGTTCTGCATGACGATATTGGACAAATTACAGGATAGACTGCCGGTCGTTGCAGCCTTTTTGCCAATTTACGAGTCCCTTCTCAAGAGCCATTCTGCTGCTTCGAAGACTCAAGGTGGTGACTGTGTACCATCGCATTCTGCACAGGAGTCACCATTACAGAACGAACCAATCCGGCTTGAAAACGAAGGTAATACTAATATTTTAAACCACACGGGTGGGTTGTTTGATCAAGCCCCTCAAGATAGCGCAGGCGCGATGTTCCCATTTTCGTTCCCCTTTGGCGATTTATTTGAAGATGTTTTCCTCGGCTCATCTTCGCAGCCGACAGCCTTTTGACTATGCATGAAAAGTCTTGATTCAATGTTCTCCGATCGTTCCGTCATCTTTTTCTTGCGGAGTTATCGGCTCCAATTGAATATCATACGGAAATTAACTATGACATACCAAACTACCATTAGCATCCCAGCATGCCAAGGGACTTTGTGCTTGCTCAGGTGCTATGATGCTTTTAGGTAAGCGCTAAAATAAAATTTACTGTGCGCCACCAACCTCAAATTACGAAACAGGCTGGTATGGGATTGGTGATACGACTAGTGAAAATTTGCAAAACAGGACCCGCAATGTGAATACAGTTCCATACGCGGATCTAATCAAAAAGGTAATTTGATCTTACCGGGGACTAATCCAATTTGGGAGAGACCCTGAGACCCTGATTATCTGATCATCTGATAAACCTTAGCTAGACAAGATCTTCGTAGAGTTAACTGCTTTTGACATGTTCACTAGTCAATGTTCGGAAAATGCCCCAAAGCACAGGCCGAGTGGTTACATCCTCGGTGGGCGGGTATCCACACTTTATCGACGCAACGTGAGTCAATCAATCTACAAAAACACCCTGAGAACAGATTCTGTCTACCTTTCCATCTCGGTGACATTCGGTTAAGAACTCGACTAGACATTATCTTCCAAGTTAAGACACTACTTTTCGGAGCTCGACCGAAACTCTACAAACGTACAGTCAAAATCCACACCAACGGTCTTTCTACCCGAGACCGCCAGCTACTTCTGCGTCATGATTTTGTCTTGATTGACTCACATAGGCTACTGGCAACATTAGATACCACATCGGTATTAGCAAATAAATCGAATCAAGGCTGCAGCTCAAGACTGGGAAGTATTAACATGAGGCTACCCAAGTAAATAACTGAAGCATCGTACCCGGCCCCCAAATATGTGATTTTGTGAACTGTCCAGAACACCTCGGGCTCCGCTGTACAAGTCGCGGTGGCAATTGATTCCAGTCAAGCTAATGCTAATTAAGCTAAATTCCAATAACGTGGTTACCCAGGATGTCGCGTTGCCAATACCGAGGTCCCTTTCTGTCGGACCCCAAGGGCTATCCGTGGACTGAGTTGGAGATGATCAGCTGTGTCATTATTCTGCAGACTTATCACAAAATTGATCCCATTGGTCTATCAATCATGTTTAGTGTGCTTGAAACACTTTGCCGTGTTTTGCGATCGGTCTCCTCCGAGTTGCGTACACCCTGGCGGGCCCGGACTGTTGATCCCGAATGCTTTATGTTCTGCCCCACAATTCCAGAGACTAACAATTGTGGCGCTCAAGGAAGTACCAGCATAGAGTGCCAAGCATTGGCAGGATGCGCCAAGGATCGATGGAATTCGCCAGAAATTAGCATGTGGTAAGCGATAGAATTCACTTGTTCGATTTAGTCAGCGGAGCTATGTGCCCAGGTGAACTGGATCAGCACCCGTGGAAAACGCCCAGGTGTGAATTTTCGAATAATCGCAAGTTCCCAGATGAATGCATGGTTTGGTAATTATGGAAACTCCAGAAAATTACGAGAAGCATTTTCCAGACTACAGTAATACGTCCCAGACAGATACTGTGTACCAATCTGATATCATCGTCGGGTCTTGATACTCCGAATTTAAGCAATTGTATGTGTACAAGGTACCGGCCCAAGCCGAAATGGCCCGAGCTTGAGTTGAGACAAAAAGTGGATCTAATCTGATAAAGGCCTTAGCGTTTGCAGGCTATGTATTTTTGTGTATTTTGCACTTCCCATGTTTACTCCGTAATACATGTCGGAAATGCAAGATGATTCTTCAGGGTTCTGCGCGTGATGTGGAATCGAGCGAGCCGGTGCTTGAGGAAGTTTTCATTTGGTCTTTCTTGAAAAGGTCTCCCCTTGACACCACGGAGCAGTGACAAGCAGTCATGCAGACCCCTGACGAAAAGTCAGAGTCCAATCGAGGAATGTCGTTTGTAAGACCATGTCTATGTTTAAAAGTCATAGCCAAAGTTGATTAATTTCCTCCCTAGATAAAGCATATCTTTGATAAGATTCCCAAGAGGGAGGACTTCAAACGATTCTTCTCTTTCGCTCGCCTTTTGTTTTCGCTGAACTACACCAAGGTCGATATTGCATTGATCATTGTTGGCACCTTCTTTGCAATTGCCGCCGGTGTCCCAGAGCCCTTACTTGGTATTGTACTTGGTCAACTCATCAACGAACTCAACGAAGTTTCCTGCTCCGCAAGCGTCTACGATCCGTCCTCCGTCCGAACCAAAGTCCTTTACCTCATCTACATCACAATCTTCAATTTTGCGAGCATCTACATTTACGCGTCATGCTGGGCTCTCGTGAGCGAGAGAATCGCTCGTCGCTACCGGAAGGCTTACTTCCGCAGCGTCATTCGCCAGGAAGCTGCGTTCCATGACAAGCTGCCCTCCGGTCAGGTCATCTCCCGGTTGGTCAGTGATGTTGAGACGCTGCAGTCAGGTACCTCCGAGAAGGTCGGTATATACTTGGCCACCCTATCATACTTTGTGACAGCCTACGTTGTCGCTTTCATCAAGGTGCCCATAATTGCTGGAATCTTGATTGCAGCTATTCCCTGCTTCTTTGCTATGGCTCTTGTCGGAGGACATCTCGCTGCACGATACGGAGCACGCGTCACAAAACATGTGGACCTTGCAACTTCGATCGCATCGTCTAGTCTGTCGCACCTCAAGATAGTCCATGCCTTCAATGCTCAAAAGCGCCTTGAGGACCTTTTCTCGGGTCACCTCATACAGTCCAGGAAGGACGCCATCAAAAAGGCAGCCGTTCATGCTGCACAGATGGGAACTTTGTTTTTCATTGTCTATTCATCGAATGCCCTGGCATATTGGAAGGGTGCTCATCTGATAGCCGACTCCGTTGATGGGTTGAGCTCTGGGGTGTCCGTTGGTGCAGTATATACTGTGATCTTCATTCTGATCGATGGTACGTTACTTTCTTAAACATATCTTGCTTCGTGTTTTGGCATCTAATTTTTATGGCAGCAACCTTTATCTTCAGTCAAGTCTCACCCTATATGCATGTTTTCAGTGCCGCTACCAGTGCATCTGAGCGCCTGATGGAAGTCATTAATCGCGATTCTGCCATTGATGGCACATCTCGTACTGGAGAGGACAGTGCAAACCTGGGAGATGCGGAGACCATCTTCAAGGATATTGAGTTCTCTTATCCTGCTCGTTCTGAGATGCCAGTCTTGCAGGGATTGAGCCTGTCAATCCCACCGAAGCAACATACTGCCATAGTGGGCCCATCTGGAGGTGGAAAATCTACCATTGTCGCTCTTCTCGAGCGCTTTTACGATCCTTCGAGCGGAACCATTCATATCGGAGACCAGAACATTCAAAGTCTCAATGTTGCCAGCTTGCGCGGTCAGATGGGCTTTGTGCAGCAAGAATCTCAGTTGCTAGATCGTTCTATTGTAGAAAACATTGCCTATGGTCTGGTCGGTACCGCTGAGCTTGACCTAGCTGAAGCAATTTTGGATATGAGCCTGACTGAGGTCGTCACTAGCATTCAATCCGGAATTTCTGAGGATCAGGCCCTAGCAACTTGTGATTCACGAGTTACAGAAATCTTCAAACGTGCAAAGGTGGCTGCTGACAGGGCAAATGCACTCTCGTTTATTGAGTATTTGGCATTCGGTATAGCCAGCCCTGTGGGTACCTCCGGCAGTCAGCTTAGTGGTGGCCAGAGGCAGCGTATCGCGCTTGCTACAGCCCTCATTCGTGAACCCAAGATGCTCATTTTAGACGAAGCAACAGCAGCGCTTGATTCCATGAGTGAGCAGTTGATTCAGTCATCTTTGCAAAAGCTTGCTGGAACTGCCACCATCGTGTCTATCGCACACCGGCTGGCTGCTGTGCAGGATGCAGATCAAATCATCGTCATTCAAAATGGCCGTTTGGTCGAGTGTGGTTCTCCCCAGCACTTGCTGCAGAGTGGTGGAGCGTATTCAACAATGATCAATCAGCAAAAGCTTGACAACGCTGAGTTCGACAACATACGGGGATCTTTAAGCGATGACAACAGCTCTCTAGTATTGGAAAAGCACGATGCGATTTCCAAAGAGACAGCTGTAGACAAAGAGAAAAGTGTCTACCTCGCAGAGGAAAAGGGTGGCATTCACACCCAGACCGAAGATGATCCTGCGACCCCAGCAGAAGAGCCAAGGCATTCAAAACGTGTCACTGCCAAAATATGTTTCGCCTTTATTCGTCCCAACATTCTTCTCATTCTTCTCGGTCTTGCTATGTCAGTCATCATTGGAGCTAGCTACAGCTCAAATGCAATCCTCTTTGGAAATACTGTGGGCGGTTTGAGCCCATGCAAAGGCACGGCCAATATCCGATATAGTGGAAACTTGTTTGGCGGTATGTTCTTCATGGTCGGATTTGTGGAGCTTTTTGCAAATGTCATTGGCGGATGTGCCTATGGATGGGCGGCAGACCAGATATTATATCGTCTTCGCCTCGCTTCCCTGAGATCTCTTCTCAGTCAATCCATGACATGGCATAGTGCCGAAGGACGGACCCCAGGTCTCCTCATTGCTTATATCACTGGAGATGCCTCAGCTATAAGTGGTCTTACCGGTACTACCATTGGGCTCCTTCTTGCGACCGGTGTGAATCTCTTCGCCGGTATCATCATATCATTTGTTGTTGCATGGAAGATTTCGATTGTCCTTGTTCCTACTATTCCTATCTTGCTATTGGCTGGATTCATGAAGCTTCGTGTTCAGGGTCAATTCGCGGAACGACACAAGAAAGCCTTTTCTCGTGCCACAGAAATCACTGTTGAGGCTCTTGGCAATTTGCGTTTTGTTGCAGGATTCTCTTTGGAGAATCAACTATACCGAGAATTCCTCTCGGCTATCCAAAAGCCTTACAAGAACACCACGAAAGCCATTGCCTGGGGAAACTTCTGGCTGGCATGGGCCTTTAGTGTCAGCAACCTCATCAGCGCTCTTGCGTACTGGTGGGGCTCTAAACAAATCGCATCCGGGCTTTATTCTCAAACACAATTTTTCATCGTTCTGCCAGCACTGCTTTTCAGCACCCAGTCATGTGGTCAGATGCTTGCCTTAGCTCCAGATCTTTCCAAAGCGGGAAAGTCTGCTTCGCGTATCGTCGACCTGGTGAAGGAAAACTCTGCGGAGCAAGAACACGCTGGCGATCGGTACATTCAGACTATCCCCGTCGATGCGGTGCCAGGCAAGGACACAGAGGCCAACGTTTCCGCTGACACGACATCGCCATCAAGCTCTCTTGGTCCCGTGGGTGCGATGCTAAACCAAGTCTCTTTCTCGTACCCAAAATCTTCCCATATCACAGTGCTGAATGAGCTGAGCGTTGACTTCAGACCCGGTGGCTTTTACGCACTGGTTGGTCCCAGTGGCTCGGGCAAATCAACAATCTTCAGCATGCTGGAGCGGTTTTACAAACCCTCTTCTGGCTCCGTTGTGATCAATGGACAAGACATCAACCGAGTCCTGGCAACAAGCTTCAGAGATGACATTGCACTTGTTCCCCAAGAGAACGTTCTCTTTGAGGGAACCTTGGCTTTCAACATTGGACTGGGTGCTCGAGTCGGCCACATAGCAACTCAGACTGAGATTGAGGAAGCCTGCAAGCTTGCTCAGATCCACGATGTAATCATGAGACTTCCCGAGGGCTATGAGACATTCTGCACTCATGATGGTAAGCAGTTCTCTGGTGGGCAACGCCAGAGATTGTCAATTGCACGGGCCTTGGTCCGAAAGCCAGGTCTTCTCCTCCTTGATGAGTCAACGAGCGCCCTCGATGGTGAATCTGAACGTAAGATCCAAGACGCACTGGCTGCACTCTCGGGAAAGACCACCATCATCGCTATCGCACATCGGTTGAAAACGATTTATCGCGCCAATCAGATTTTCCTTATCCAGGACGGTTCTTGTGTTGACCGTGGAACCCACGCAGAGCTTGTTGAACGCAGTGAGATGTATCGGGAAAGTGTGCTGCATCAGTCACTTGCTACTTGATCCTTAATCGGTCGCAGTTCTAATGTTGCTAGGTTTTCTTGAAATTCAACCGCGCAAGGGATCCCTTGGTTTGTTTGTCACCGTTGCTTGGAATCTTGGAATGCTCTGAGAGTCCTCCAACGTCAATTGAAATAGAAATTCATACCAAAATGTTAAATTTTGCCCACTATTGCCCAGGTGCATAGACGCGATTTTTTTCAGGCCCCGCGCCACGTCTTACCGAATTAATCAAGCCTTCAAACTGCCGATTTACACCTGTAGATGAATGAAACCTTTGAGGGAAAAGAGATGGATAAGGCATCGAAACTTCAATTCGAACCATCCCGCCCATAATTCAAAAACGTATGGATATTCTAGTAAATCCATAATAGGAGCGAAATGTCTTTCAGTTTCGCTCTTTATAAACGCTGGAATTGGCCTGGAAAGCTTGAAAGATAATGGGATCGAATGGCCCATACTCCGAAGGTTATGGAAGGCTGTTACCCCTTACGGATGGAAAAGATATTTGAAATTGAATTAAAATTACATTGACAGAGATATACGGGGGGAGGGGCGGGCGTGGAAGTAAAAATATGAACCTTGCCGCCATTGTGAAATGAGCTCACAGCTTTGGTCCTGACCAGAATGGGTACCTGGACTTCCTGGGATTCATCACAACCGTGGACGAGTCGGTGTTCAGGATGCAGACCAGGCTTAAAACACAGTTCCGGGGACCTGCTTCTTGTCGACATTCACATTTCTCCAAATGGCAATACAGGGCAGGCCCAATGCTACAACCGCCGTGGTTGCAATGCAGCTGTACTTTTGGGTATCTCCCCAGGAAAGGTTGATGGCGGTTCGAATCTCTGATCCCATAGGATAGGTCATCTGAGTGAGGTATCCACCAAGATAGATATCCATCCAATCGGCCTTCGCCTCCGCGGGAAGGTTTGAGACCAACGTACTAGGAAAGACATTGGCGTAAATAGCAGAGGCAACGGTGTTTCCAGCAGCTCCACCCAGACTGGCAAAAAGTCCAAGAATTGAAAGCATCATGGGCACTCCATCATGATCCGCTGCAGCCATCACTGCCATGTCTTGTCCGATGACCAACATACCGCCAGCAAAAGCAATGAAGATTTGACACATGACAATGTATCCGATACCGTCACCCTCTCCACGGAAATGAACCATCAGGCCAGATCCGAGAATCATCAAGGGAAGAGCAAAGAAAAGGCAAGCATTTTTGAAATGCTTTGTCTGTCGAATATAGAGACCAAACAGCGGAGCACAGAAGCACGATCCGATGTTGTATATCTGGTTCATGTACCCAGCGTCTGAAACACTGAGATCATACACGACCATGACAAAGTTGAGGAAATAGAGATCCCAAGCAGCATAGCCAAGATTCAAAACAGCAGATAATACGCATGCACCGAGGACAGTTCGCTGTTTGAGTAGATCATACTGGATAAATTGCTTGCGGGCGAAGAATTTCTCCCATGCGACAAAGACGAAGAATAGGCAGAATCCAATCACCAGCATAGCGATGAAGGTAGCGGATCCATATTGAGCTCTTCCGTAGGTCGCCAGACTGAACGGAAGCAACAACAAGATAAACGTGGCCATCAAAAGAAGGGCGCCAATCACTGTGAAGATCAGGATATTAGTCCATATTTTAGTTTTTTCAAGAAAGAGCACTCACCATCAAATTCATGTGTGTAATGCACAACTGACTGAGTCCAAGTCCGATCCGATTTGACCTTTTGATAAAGTCCCTTTTTCTGGGCCTTTTTCTCGTAGAATTTGAATACAACAGCGAGAGGCAAGAGAGCACATGGGAAAATGATCGCAAATGCGCCATATGCCCAACGCCAAGTGGTCATGCTCAAGAAAGACTGGGCTGCCAGTGGACCGGTGAAAGCCGTACAAATGAAGGGTGTGCTAACAAAAGCGAACGCAAACGCTCGGTTCTTCAAGCCTGATGTATCGGCGATGAAAACATCGAGGATCAAGAAGATTGCGTTGTAACCAACCCAATACAGAACATAACCTGCCGCAAATCCATCTGGTCCATCGCATGCCGCTAATATGATGATGCCCAGCAGAAAAATGCAGGTGAAAATTGTGAGGGCTTCAGCTCGACCCCAGATATTCAGAATCTTGGCAATAGGCAATTTCACCACTCCACCGACAACAGTGGCGAGGATGGCGGCAGTTGAAATTTCAGGGGCGGTGTTGAAATTCGCGTATGCATTGACGATAACGTTTAGCCCGATCGAGGAATGGAAGGCCAACATAAAAAAGCAAAGCCAAATCCTGTGTAGTAGAGCTAGTCGTTAGTTTCACATATCTTTACAGCAGTACCAGGATGTTGAGTGTTGTGATTGATTTCATACCATGCGTAAATTGCCCACACGGTGTTCTTGCTCCATGCAAGAACCACAGCTTCGGCTTTCTTTACACCAGTCGCCTCGCCGGTGATAGCCTCGCCCGTCATTTCTTCGTTTTGTTTCTCGTTGGAGGATCTGAACTCGGCCGCCGAGGAGTCCTGGTCTAGCATCGTGCCAGCTTGACTCGAGGTGAATTGGGCACCCTGCTTGGAGGGGTTGGAGGCAGATTGGCCAAACATCAGACAGATTGGCTGAAACGCACAACTAGTTTAACGGAAAACCAGGCTGGTTAAAGAAGGAAATATTGTGGGAGATCGGAGGTGTTTTGGATGCGCAATAAATATCATGAAAACCTGCTTGTTGATCTAACCACATTAGTCTTTTTTAATTGATGCTCGTTAGCCCACCGATTCCGGCGTCGGCTACCACGATAAAAGTCCGACTGGTGAAAATCTAGGCTCAGTGGTTGTAATGATAATGCCTGCTAATTGGACAGTAATTCATAAAGAGACTATCTATTAGCCAAGTCCTGGCCAATCATGTCATATCCACGGAGGTTCTAAAAGAAACACTCCATCGCATGACTCGGTAGATTGATACTTGCGCGCCAAATTCGGCTCTTAATCCGTCAATGGAGCGAGCGGCAGATCCATAAAACGTAAGACAACAAAAAGCACGATATGTCCGGAACTTAGCAATTCAGGTCGGTTTGATCAGGGTCCTGCGATTTCGCGCATATCTAGCGGCCTTTGCGGGGGTCTCCGGGAGCCTGAAATTTTATATGATCTAAACATCCACAAAGGCCATAGTCATGATATGAAAATCCCAAATCCCGTAGAGAGAAGGTGGAATGTCGCCTAGCCGTCCGCCCATAGGCACAAGTAGCCACTAAGTGAAATCTCGGTCATGGCCCGCAGCACGAGAATCGAATGCCAGGGGCGTTCTTGTGGCTTTCGGCAAAAGTAACCATTCAAACCTTGATTCAGCGCGTAAGGCGCTGTGGCACTTGAACATCAGGGCACCAGGGCAGGCAGACTTTGTTACATAAGAATTGTGAGGCACCCGTCGTAGGAATTTCCCTTTTTGTCAGGGGCCAAAATAGTCGGCCTAATTCGTTTTGCCAAGAGCTCATGTCTCAAATGGAAAATAAGAAGTGGCTAGCAGATCCGCTACTGGGTGATACCACCCGTTTCAAGACCCTGCTCCCGGTTTCCGAGATTTGAAAAATACAAGCGGTATTCTGTCATGCTCGTAAGTTACCGACCATTGTGGGTCCTCATGTAGAAGGGTATCAATCAGAAAATAAGTATGAAAGGTGGTGCAAGAAGAGTAAGATCAACACTTTTTATTTGAAAGCTACATCAAGATCAGTGGAAAACGACATATCTCATTTCATCAGACGGGGAATTCGGCTCGATGCAGGATTCTCAGATCTTGAGTCATGGGGAGTCATGGGAGTGGTGCTTCGAGCTTTCAGCTCACTCCGGTGACGTCCATCTTCCTCCAACTGCAGTTCCATTTCAAGATGCAGAATCCAATTCTTCCAGCTCTGGAGAAATTCAGCACCTCGATGTTGGTTGCCTGGGCCAGGAAACAATCAAAAATGGTGTCAAGTCATTGATTGACGGATATGCCCGCTGGATCATGGCAGTGAGCGGCCAACGGGAGGTTTCATTTTGGATTGTGATTCACGAGACAAACGCATCTGCCAAACTTGCTCTCGTGGTGGCAAAAAGGGCCGATGAGAGTGACGATCTCGGCTGGGAGGCGCATGGAGCCACCGGCTCCGAAACGAATGAAGTACACTTCGCATTGAGTCTCGGAGGAGGAGGCCCGGAGACTATTCTACCAGATTCTGTAAGTTGGCAAGTGGGTTTTCTGCATAACAGTCCTATCGCTAACACTTCCTCTCGCTATCTACAGGTTCGAGTAGCGCTGTCCATCGAAATGCAAACATCGCCCGCGAGTCTCACCTATCGAGGAGTGTCACAACAGGCCGTCGACATATTACACAAGGTTGACTTGGAATCCTATCTGCGGTCTTTCGACGCTGCTTCATTTTGGAGGAAGGAACTACACGATTTTTTTGGTTGCGCAGAAAGACCATTCCCATCAATCTCCTGTGATCGCCTGGTGGTCCCTGCAGGGAGCAGCCAAACCTTGACGGAAACTCTTCTTATGGGCGTGTCTTGGAAGCAGTTGGAGACCGCTGCGCGGAATTACCATTTGAGATCTGTGCTCCCAGTGATCCATGCAGCGTTTGCTTGCATTCTGACAGAGTACATCGAGTCAGACAGGCTGATTGTATCAGATCGACCACTGATAACCTCACGGGGGAAGCCATCTCAAAGCCTGCTCCCTATTCTCATCTCCAAAGATGATACTGCCCAAGCTGTGTTTGCTCGGATCGACGAATTTGTGGCGAGATCAGAAAAGGTGCCAGGCGTGTCTCCGGACCTCGCTCGTGAGATTCTTCAAATTCACACAGAGGGCACAATATATAACGCAATTTTTACGCATCACGTTGAGGAAACTTCGTGTCAGGAATCAGCACCGCCTTTGGGGATGTCCTTACTCTGCTCCGATGCTCCTGTAGAGCTCGGGTTCCGGCGTTTGGACAAAGGTGAACTGAGCCTCACACTCACAGCCAGGGCGGAGTTGATAGATCAGGCTCATTTGAAGCTAGCTTTGCAGCAGATAGATGCTCTCGCTGCGATCATGATCTCCCGTCCTATGGAAGCCATTCGAGATCTCAATCAATCATTTCCGGCTGATCTGCTTTCGATACACACACATCTGGCCAGTGAGCAGCTCAAAAATGCCCCTCTCTTGTCTCCTGCACATTGGGTCGATCACTGGGCAGCCATAGACCGCACCTGGAAGGCTTTAGAGATCATAGAGGAGATCAGCGAGGATGAAACACGATCCCAGACATGGACATACAAGGAACTCTCTCAAACTTCCGATCAACTCAGCGCTTGGATCAAGGGTCGCGGTTGGCAACGCAGATCAATTGCAGTATGTCTCAGCCGCTCATTCATGGCATACGCTCTGGTCCTTGCAATCTGGAAAAGCGGGAATTGTTATGTTCCAGTCGCAGAAGATCTTCCAGAGGCTCGACAAATATTTTTGTTGGCAGACAGTGGTGCCATCGCGTTTTTCACAGATCAAAACGTTGCTGAAAATATTGTTCCTCCAGAGGACTGCTTAGTGATAAGCATTGATGACCCTAAGCTGCTTACGGACTCTGGTCCAGCTGAAGGCCCCGCTGCAGGGCATTCCAGCCCAGAAGATGACTGCTATCTCTTGTACACATCCGGATCTACTGGAACACCAAAGGGTGTTCTTGTCGGCCGTGGAAATTTATCTGCGTTCACTGAGGCCCAGTCAGAATATATTTGTCGGGATGTGCCCGATACCCCCAATCTCAAGGGAACGGGGAGCTATCTTGCGCACGCCAGTCGTGCTTTTGATGTACACATATGTGAGATGGTGCTTGGTTGGCGGCACGGACTTCGCCTCGTCACCGGGCCCCGAACAATGCTCCTCGACAACCTTTTCTTGGTTCTCAGCAAGCTCAGAATTACCCACGCTGGGTTTGTCCCTTCACTGCTCGAACATGCCGGCGTGAGCGCTGAGCTGCTGCCCGACTTGCGATATCTTGGAGTTGGGGGTGAGAAGATTTCGGAGACAATCATTGAACGCTTTGTCGGCAAGCCTTCTATAGCTTTAGTCAATGCATACGGCCCGACAGAGGTAACAATTGGTATGACAAGCCACACAGTGAAACCATGGTCCACTGTACGCAACATTGGCACTGCCGTCGGCAACATCACAATCCATGTCCTGGACACCGATTCATTGAGATACGTGAAGAGAGGTCAGGCTGGTGAGCTCTGCGTGACTGGTGATCTGGTAGCGAATGGGTACCATCGTAGGCCAGACGCAGGAGGTTTCATCGATTTCAACGGGAAACGAATGTACCGCACAGGAGACATAGTGCGTTTGATGGCCAATAATTGCGTTGAATATCTGGGTCGGCGAGATAGCCAGGCTAAGATTCGAGGCCAGAGACTTGAGTTGGAAGAAGTCTCAGTCGCGGTCCGCCGCTGCGCCAACTTCCCTATCAACGTTACTTCAATAGTGACACCCTCACCAATCACGAAGCGGCCTCAGCTCGTCTCCTTTATCAGTCCGTCGAGGACAAAGCCGGACAGTGCTCCCACAAAGCCTACTTTCCTCAAAGAGCAATATCAGGAGTGGGTGCCAGAGATCCTAGCCCGCTGTACTGCTGAGCTTCCCGCATACATGGTCCCCAGCATCCTGCTACCCATCAGCTTCATTCCTATTCAAATCTCCGGTAAAGCAGATACCCGGCGTTTGGTTGCTCTCTATGAAGGCATTCCCGTGGCGGATTTGCTTTTGAAAGCCGCATCAACCAGTGCTCAGGCTTCAGACCCAGACGAAGTTCCCTGCACCAAGCCTTTGACAACGGATGAGGGGCGTATTCGCGACATTATATGTGCTCAACTGCGCGTTGACGCCGACTCAATCACTAGGACAACAAACATCTTCCAACTGGGCATGGACAGTCTCGCTTCACTCGCGGTAGCGTCGAGTATGCGTAAGGCTGGCTATCTGTGTGCAGCTGCAGATGTTCTTTCCAACGCCACGGTCGCTCAGCTTGCATGCCTACCTCAAGACCACAGAGCTTCGACTCGAACCTCAAACGGAGCACTGGAGAGTCAGGTAGATGACGCGTCTCAGAGATTACTTCAAATTGACAAAGAGTTGCGTGGCTTGAAGATGGCTTTTGCTCCCTCGAGTATATCTGCAGTTTGGCCATGCCTTCCTCTTCAAGAAAGCATTGTGTCAAATTCGGTCGGAAATCCGAACCCGTTGTACGTGAATCATATCATGTGCCGCTTGGGGCCGCATATCTCACTTCCAGCTCTTCGGTTGGCATTTGAGGACTTGATGTACGACAATGAGATTCTGCGCACATGCTTCCACGTCAGAGAAGACAAGATCTTGCAGCTTGTTCTGAAGCCTCGAGTCACTGAGCTTCCTTGGAATCAGGTTCCCGTATCCAATGAATCTGATGCCTGTGCCCTTTTCAAGAGCCTCCAAGGAGGAATCGCATCCAGAATCGTCGATGGAATTGAGATCAAGCCCCCATTCCACCTTCTCGCCGCGGAAAGTGCTGATGGCGCGTCAGGTTGGCTGATGCTGTCTATTCATCATTCCATTTTTGACGGTGCTAGTATGGGTATTTTCCTTGGTCGTTTGCATCAACACTACACAGGGATTGAATCCATGCACCCAATCAATCTCACCCCGCTCTACCATCATCTCATGAAGAGTGATACCACTGAAGATGAGAAATTCTGGACTGAGCACCTCAAGGGGTGTGTTCCAACCGTCTTTCCTCACGATGTCAGAGACGATGACTACCTGATCGTTTGCAAGCAATTGCCCTTTTCACTATCTGCACTCTCAAGGTTTGCATCAGAGCATCGGACCACAGCATCGATGATCTTGGAAACCGCTTGGGCAATCATCCTAGCAAAGGAGCTGGGCCAAAATGACGTTCTGTATGGCAGAGTCGTGAGCGGCAGAGGAATACCCGTGGAGGAAATCGAGTCAATGCTCGTACCCCTTGTCACTACCATCCCCGGTCGGCTCAAACTAAGCTCTGGGAAGTCGAGCTTCTTGTCCAAGATTCAAATGCACACTCAGGCAATCATTGCATCTATGCCGTACCAGCACACTCCTCTTCGTGCGATACAAAGATACTCCAGCGCCTCTGGTCCACTTTTTGACTGCATGTTCTCATACCTTGCAATTGGCCCTCAATCTCCATCGGATAAAATGCTGTTGGAGATGAATAGCTCCATGCAGGTGGACTATCCCTTGGCGCTGGAAGTCAAAGCGGAGTCAGATCCCGACACGGTCACTCTTCGCTTGAGGATTGGCGATGCACCTTCTTCGGATCAGAAAGCCAATACGTTCGTTGAACAAATCTCCACTCTTGTTGAGGAGCTAGTTTCCAACGGAGATTTTGTTTTCGACGCTCCGATACTCTCTGAAAATGAAGAGCCAAAGCATCGAACATGGGATGAAAATGAGTGGACAGAAAATGAGACTATTCTGCGCCAAGCTGTGGCCGAAGTGTCTGGAATGGCAGAACATGAGGTCTCAAAGAATGTGTCTTTCTTCGCTTTGGGGATTGACTCGGTGATATCGCTGCATCTTAGTCGGCGTTTGCAGCAAAAGGGTCTCAAGGTCAGCTCCAGTGATATTTTGAGATACTCGTCTATTGGTGCTCTTCAAGAACGTCTCAAAGCATCTACTCCGATCGCCAAAGAACCTACTGTGATCAAGAGTAGCAGCAATCCCCAACCAAACATAAACCCCTTTGATGAGAACGATGCAATTGTGGAGACATACCCCTGCACGCCCCTGCAGACAGCTATGATTGGCCAGTGCCTCAGCTCCGAAGGCAAGGGATATGTTCACCACCACTCGGTCGCACTCGATGCTTCCATTGACCTCGACAGATTAGTCAACGCCTGGAGGGGTTTGACAGAGCGGGTTGATGTCCTTCGCACCACGTTCCACCGGCAAGATGGAAGCCGTGAGATCAGTGCTGCGGTCCATCGGACTCCCCTGGTGAATTGGACGCATGAAGCCGACATTGAGTCACTCCCGGTCGCAATTGAAAGAATCTCGGGACAGGTTGCCTACCCGGCAATCAAAGACTTTGAGAAGCCGCCTTGGCGCGTCACTTTCCTTACTGAAGGCAAAAATCGATTGATGGTTGTGACTATGCATCACTGTCTCTATGATGGATTCTCTCTGCCAATTCTGTTTGATGTCCTCGAACAGCAATATAACGGCGTGCAAGTAAACATCCATTCGTTCGCGTCCACGGCTCGCAAAATCGCGTCCACCCAGGTGTCATCGGTGAAGTTCTGGACCGATTCGGTTCTGGGATATCAATGTCCGCCAGTGGGGCAGCAATCTGCATCGAACTCTGTGTGTAAAGTTCAATGGGCGGAAAGCACGGTCAAAACACCGATGGTTGATTTGCAGCGCCAATGTGGCTTGCTCAATGTCACTCTGCAGACAGTGGCGCTCCTCGCTTTTGGGCGATCGCTGGCATTGCATCTTGGTCAGCGCGACGTGGTGTTTGGCCATGTAGTTTCTGGCAGGGCTTCTGGACTTGACGATGATGTGTCCGTCATAGGCCCTCTATTCAACACTGTGCCGTTCCGATTAAAGATCGAATCTGCTTCCCAGAGTGTGCGTTCGGCCTTGCAAGACATTCAGAATTTCTGTATCGATTCTCAGCCTCACCACCATGCGCCCTTGGCTCTTGTTCAGAAGGAATGGCGCTCATCTAGTGATGAAAATAGCCTTGCACTACTCAACGCCATATTCTCCTTCAACAAGTCGGAGCCTCCTACTGCTGGCTCAATTTTCCAACCATACAACCTAGCCGAGAACCCTGATGTCCCACAGTATCCACTCAATGTGGAATTTGAGCAGACACAGGACTGTCTGATTATCCGAGCAGCAAGTCTCAATGTTATGGGCATGGGCGAGGGTGGGCTTGACACATGGGTACTCGGTGTTGCGCAGGGGATCGAGAATATCATTTCATCAGGTGATGAACCAGTGCTCAGTTTCCCCCAAGGCCTCCAAGATCTACCGGAGGCAGTTGCACGGCATCAGGGTCAATTAGAGGAGCCCGTTGACGTCGTTGTCATGGATCAGGATGTGCAAACACTGAAAAATGTCCTTTCGGACATTACCGGTATCCCAATGGATCAGATTCAAAACACCAGCGGTGTCTTTGCGCTTGGCATGGACTCTATCCTAGCCTTGGATATGAGCGCTCGTTGTCGCCAGGCGGGATTGAAGGTCTCGGTGAGCGATATTCTTCAAGGGGGGACGATTCAAGGCATTGCTGCACTGGCAGCCAAAAATATGACAGCCATCTCCGCCTCGGCGAAGCCAATCAACTCTCATCTTTCGCTCGTCAACAAAGCGACCAGAGCCCAGGTCTTGAGCTCCCTGAGTTTGATCGAAGACGATGTTGAAAGTATCCTACCTGGCCTGAGTGGTCAACTGTTTTACCTTTCTGCTTGGCTGCGATCTAAGCGCAAACTCTGGGAGTTCTCGTTCGCTCTCAAAAGTAACATCAAGCTGGATCTTGATAGGCTTCAAGATGCTTGGGATCAGCTGCAAAAGAGGCATGAAATTCTCCGAACATGTTTCACAGCAATTTCACCAAGTGAAGTTTTCCAAGTTGTCCGAAAGCCAACCCATCTAGGCTCGATTGTCACATCAAATCTTGAACAATCAGCTGAAGACGTGAATCATTGCATCCAGGTCCTTCTTGGACAGATTGCGACTGATTCCTCCGATCTCTTCACCCCTCCCGTGCGACTTCATCTAGTCAGGAATTCTGAGGTTGACGTCATCATTTTGACACTCCATCATGCCTTATATGATGCTCGCTCGATTCCCATTCTTGTCAATGAACTGGAGGAACTGTATCATGGAAGACCAATGAAGGGCTTGGCCAGCTTCTCCTCATTCGTGGCCAGTACAACCCAGGCATCAAACGCCGAACAAAGTGGACCGTTCTGGGAAAAGGCACTCAAACTCAACCAGAAAACACTCATCGGAACAAGATGCGACAATCACAATGATGACCTCTCTGTTGAGTCTCTGCAGAGAAATTTTCAAAAAGGCTTGAACGAGATTCAATCCCGGTGTCACAGCATTGATGTTTCTGTGCCATCACTCATCCTCCTGTCGATAGGACGGGCCCTGGCGCGGATTGTGGGTATTTCACATCCCACATTCGGTCTGTTTCAATCTGGACGCTCGGGAGACTACCCTGGTATCCAAAACATTGCTGGTCCGACCGTCAACATGCTGCCAGTCGTCATTCCAAACGCTTTGAAGTCCTCAACGGTGGAGGGCTTGTTAAGTGTGCAGCAAGATTTAATCCAGCGCGTCTCCCACGACCAGAGCGATCTTGGGACCATTCACCGGATCATGAGAAATCTTGGGAAGGAGCTTCGCTTCAATCTCATTGTCAATATTGTTTGGACTCAGTCTCATTCCAATGGAGTCGAGGATGAAACTCACTCTATCTTCACTCCGGTCACGATCCATTCTCATCCACGAACTGAGTTTGCAGTGCCGATCAGCAAGACTTCTATTGATCAGCTCGATTGGAAGAGTCGCATTGACCCGGATGCCGTCTACCTGGAGGTCAGTCCTGATGAGAAACACACTGGGCTTCATTGGAAACTTGATTTCACGTCAACATCGATCAGCCAAGACGAGGCAGAAGCATTATTGAATGCACTGGAAGTAGAGCTCAACTCAATCACCGAGTCGATCTGATAAGGTGTTCAGCCCTGGGGGGATATTTATCATTAGCTACCGGTGCAGTGTTGTGAATGTACGCGTCGACCAGATCATAAACCTAGTCCCAAATTCTGCCCATCTATCAATTGAGGGATGTGTAGGCTCGAGCTCCGAGTTTCAAATGGTTTCTACGATTTTTGCCGATATCTTCAATCCTTAGCATTGAAATTCTCCGTTCACGGCCCGCAAGGTGGGCGAAGACTTTCTTTACTCGCCCAACCAACCTTGATTACTCGATAATCAGTTCGAGGGACAGTTAGAGGGAGAGTAAAAAAGACAGCAAAAAAGACAACAAATGGCCAACCCATGGATGGCCAGGTGATAGCTAGCTCTCTTCCGTTACCAACCTCGGACTCGAAATATGAGGAATAGTGTTACGACATAACCTGGAATTAGTATAGGCAACCTTAGAGTATTGTCTGTTTAGTATTGGTCAACCTTGATGTTAACCTTAGGATCCATGCATGGATAGAAGCCCTGGGGGGGACGGTAAACACCTCGCATATCAACCTCCAGGGCTTCTAACCTTGGAAGCCAATACATAACTACTATCAAGTTGGCAGACAGCACAAGAAGCATCAATTTTAGTCCAATGAACGACGGGATGATACTAAGGCTTCCCAAGGAGGGAAAGAGGAGAGAGCCCTAATTGGTTTAATAGACTCCGAAACCTACCTAACCTATTCGGTCGTATTTAGTTAAGGTACTCTATTTCTGTTCAAGATGATTCAATATCCTACATTTGACTGTTCATTGAATTATTTACCAAGACTAGGTATCCGGTTGTAAGGGTAGGCTGGTCCAACAATCCCACCACTCGCTTCTGAAAGTCTGCTCAAGCACCTGGGGCCAGATACTCTGAAGGATGGACACCACTCTACCAGAAAGAGGAATGTCGTCATCAGGAGGTGGTTCAGGCAAACCGTAATGATTTGCTTGTTGAATCTCCATTGCTCGTTGGATGCGTTGGATCTCTCGTGCTCTTTTCGCAATCCGCTCCACGACGGGCACTCCGGGGTTATCAACATTATAACCTGTAAGCAGATATGATCGCGCAAAGCATTTGAGCAAGTAACCCTCCTCTTGGTTCAAGCTCTTGTATCCGTATGGCAAAATGCGAACTTCTTTCAAACGCGGGCTCTTGTCTTTGATCATGCTCCAAATCTGGAGAGCCAGGGTCTCGTCCATGGCTGCATTGATGAACGTTTGTCGGAGATCAAGATCATCGTCTATTTCGGAACTGGTTCCCATTCTCGGTGCCCTTGGTCGAGCATCAAAATCCAAATCTAGAAATAGTCTTTGGAGATTGGGGAATGTACCCAGCGCTTTGTACATCTCACACTCTGTTTGGTTGCCCGCTGACCTCTTTATTTGAAGGCGTAACTCTTCCAGGTTCGGACAAAGATTCACCATTTCGAGTAGCTTGGAAGGATTGAGTCTGGGAAACAGGCAGACCTCGGGAGGAGCTAGAGCAAGTCCCTTCAATGATGATCCATGACGCTGGATGATTCTGTCCAAGGTTTCAACATCGCGAAGGCCTCTGATGTAAAGATATTCCAAGGGGTGAAATGCAAGTATCCCAGCTACTGAATCAGCGTTGTCAAGCTTGAGGATCACAGGATCTCGGGCCCTTTGATCGATATCAAGGAAAAGCCTCTTTAGATTTGGCAACAAATTGGCAACGTTGACAAGTTTCTCCGGTTCACGGACCCAACCAATGTCGAGTGAGCGAAGTTGAGAAAGATCTCCTGCAGCAGCTAATTTGGAAAGCGTAATTGCTTCAGGCCGGATGTTGGGAATTGTGATTGATTCCAACTGAGATACTGCCTTGGGTTTGACTTTGTCAACCAAGTTTTGCCATGTCCCTTTCAGCAGATCCACTCGATATTGATGAACGCCATCGGTGGGATTCAAACAAAGGTGCTTTAGCCCCGGGCTAATGAACAAGAAAGGTATCATCTCCCAAAGTTGCTGGTGTTCAACCGACTGCATGTAGTTAATGGAAATCCTCGTTGTCAGAGTGTGAAGGCCCGGCAGCTGAAGAGTGTCCATCCTGAATTCACTCAATCTGTTGACACTTTTAGACACCGATGCAGCATTTCGAAAGAACGGACTAGGTCCCACTTTTTGGTTGCTGAGAAGATTGAGTCTGCAATTGGGGTGGTAGCGCCAAAAGGCATCCGTCAACTCCGCTGAGAAGTCGTCTGCCGTGACCAAGTCGAATTGATCAAGACGGTTCAAGCTCGCGATAAGCGACACGACCGGTGCCCAGTTTGGAGTTTTTTCAATTCTTATTAGGCGATTTAGACGCAAGCCTCTGCCGTACGTTGAGTAGCAAGAGCTCATATCATGCTCCAAGAACCCTTTTCTCGCCGCCGGATGTGGGTCGGTTACCATGTTGAGTGCCCATGGCTCTAGCTTCCATGGCTGTGTTTGTCCGGTGTCAGGCTCTGGCGACAAACCAATACACACAATGGACAGTCTCCTGGCAAATCTCGTGAAATGACTCGCCCTGGGGGGTTCTGTCACTTTCGACAATGCAGCCTCCAGACCTTGGGATGCATCGCATATCAGCGTAATGTTCCGGTACAGGATAGGGACCGCCACCTGGTAGAAGAGACGGTTGACCTGACTGAAGGATGACAGGTCTTGGGGTGGGCAGTATTCAGGGGCCTCGAGCTACTCCTCGTGAGCATGAGAAATGGCGTGAACTGGGGAGGTATCATGAGAAACTTACATAGAGGCATATTTGCTGTAGCAATTCAATCGGAAGGCGATTCATTGTGACGAGAAACAGAGCGGAAACAGTATGTAATGTGAGACGTGAGGAAAGGAGAGCGAATACGAATACGAATACGAAGGCGAGCAAGATCTAAATCGACAACACCAGTGGGAACCCTGCAAACCAGGCAAACACCCCTGTTGACACATTACGAACTCTTCGACGTTGCGAAGGGAAGAGAGAAATCGCTTTGAGGTCGTCAGGACCAGCCAGTGACCTCTGAGTGCGTATGACTTCCAAGGTGAACCCGATCACATATGCACCATTTTACGAGACCTCAGGAAGCAAAGAAGCTCTCTACAAGAAAGCACAAGTTCGGAAAACTATGATTCATTGAAAAATGGTCTCTGGGGCATTAAATGCCCCCAAAACGAGCGCGCAAACAAGAAGCAATCACTGTCGTGAAGCGACAGCGCAAACGCGCACTGTTGAACAAAGCAGCGGAAATTGCAGGATTGCTGCTCACTAAAACCCATCTTTAACTCATGAAGCGGTACTCGCCCTTTACCGAGGTTCCAAATGATGGGATGCTACCTAGCTGTAGTGACAATTACCTTTATCAACGATATAAATGTAATCCTGAGCACATACTACGACCACAGGGTGTGGAAAACAGGGCTTCCCGTCCGCTCAGCCGTACTTAAGCCACACGCCGGTGAGTTAGTAGTTGGGTGGGTGACCACCAGCGAATTCTCACTGTTGTATGTTTTTTGGGGCTTTTTTTTGAACTCATGGTTCTTCCTAATCATCGTGTATAGACAGAGACCTTCCAAAGTCGGGATGAAATGAGGGGTACATCTGAGAGCCACTATCTCAAAACATTGTATATATTGAACCTTGAAACCTTGAAAAATCCCCAATCAGTCAAGAACATTCATCGTGGCTCAAAGCCTAGATCACATAACGGAACCCGGCAGCGATCTGGGCAGGGGTTGGGCCCTTTCCGCCAGTATCTAAGCCGCGATTCAGCTTGTCATTCTGCCGCCGTAGGTATATGCGCGTTGCAGTAGCCAAAATGATAGCTAACACGGACGAGGCAAGGTTGACCAAGAAGGCAGCTAGATACCGCGGGCTGGAGTAGTAGAGATATGAGGCCCACACTGAGAATCCGATATCAGCCAAGAGGCTATCAAGCAAGAGACTTGTATCTACATACCATTTGGAGTGTTGCAGACCGCGTTGATCAAAGCGATTGCGGAAGCTCGTTTGATCGAGGGCTGCGACAGGCTGCCAGTAATCCAAGATAAAAACGACCACAGCCGCTGAATAGAATGAACCCGGCATCAACATCATTGCAACATCTACATTCGAGTCAGCATGCTCTGCAGGTCGTAGAACAGAATTTGGACACAGATTTCGACTTACAACGAGCTGCTGTGTTCAGTGTGGACACGGCAATAATATTTGCTACCATGCAGATCGCCATCGGACATACGATGTGCCAGTAGCGCTCTTGCTTCTACTTCCTGGTTAGCATGTGTAGCTGATAGCATGGGGAGATACCATACCCTGTCAGAGTGAAATCCATTTAATATCATCGCAAACACGCAAAGAACATAAGGTGGCTGGAGAATTCTGAGTCAGCATCGCGAATGGGTGACATTTTCTTCAGGGAGTCTAACCGCGGTGAGTCCATAGGTCTTGTTCCGAGAATATCCAAGTGTAGCCACAACGGAGGGGAAGAAATTGGTGACGGCGCCCGCAATATAGATCTGTGGAACGTCAGTGAAGCGGACGGAGAACGACATACACAGACCACTAACACTATACAGAATGCCCATGAGGAGCCATGTCTTAGGATCCATAACGGCCAGCATGAAGCCTTTTCGAGCGCTAACCTCGTCCGCGTTGTCTTGCTGACCTTGGTCTTCCTCGAAGTTCCACAGGAGATATTCGTGCTCGAGTTTGCTGAAGCCACTGATTGACTTCAGCGAATTCGGGAGGATGAAGACAATTATCATTGCGAGACCGATGGTGGCAACCCCTTCGACCAAGAAGAGCTGTACATTGGCCCATCAATATGCCTGTTCGGATCGGAAGAGCACTCGTTGACTCACCCATCGCCAGCCCTCAAGGCCATGTACACCATTCAATTTCAAGATTGCGACCGCAAAAAGTCCACCAAAGGCATTGCCAAGTTGTGATCCAGAATACAAGATCGCGGTCCGAAGTGCAAACTGCTTTTTCGAGTAGAACAAGGACAAATAAAACAATGCACCTGGAAAAAAGACCGCCTCGACGAATCCCAAAAAGAAGCGAGAAGCCAGGAGACCGGAGGAATTGGTGACGGCGGCGGTACAAGCGGAGAGGACACCCCAAAGTGCCATCGAGAAACAAATGTAGACGCCCGGTAACTTGATTTTGCCGACCACGAGGTTCGAAGGGACTTGCATGAGAACTAAAGAATTGAAAGTTAGCCGCAGAACAATGCGCTCTCACTATTAAGACCCGGCAACATACTATATCCAACAAACAGAATGCTGATGCAGGTCTGATACTGCACATCAGTCATTTTGAGATCCTGCTCGATGTTGGCCAATTTTGCGGCGGCTATGTTCTGTCGGTCCAGATAATTCATGATGTACATCAACACCATGCAGGGCATGATTCTAGAATCCAGCTTCCACATTGCTCGACGCTTGACCTTGGAGTATTCGACTTCTGAAAGGGCGGCCAGCGAGGCTGGCATCACCGGTGAATGGCCATAATGCGACCGGGCTTTCTCACCGTCGAGATCTTCGATGTGATCCGAGTGTATGCTTCTTTTTTCTTCCATCGCAGTTGAAAGGTCTTCGACTTTCTTTTTTCCAGGATCCTGTCCGGTTATCCGATGTTTGGGTCCGGCTCGAGTTGAGAGGATGGCAATGATCGAGTTGAATATGCTTGCTTTTATGTAGCGATCCCTGACGCGGGTGAGACCACACACTTTGGATGATCTGATCCATCTGGATACTTTTTGCAGGGGTGAAAAGCGGGGGAGATATCGAAAGCGCATACACTTTCACGCATAAAGACCAAGCCAACCAATCCTTCACGGTAGATTGGGCCAAAGTGGAGTAAAGGGAGAGTACGGAGATGGCAATGCCGGGGTAAGGTCGGGGAAGCGTGGGGGTGGTCTGAGATGAAGTACTGGTGACCCCCACGGTGAGGTCATGAGATTCGGACTCTGTCCGGCAGTCAAGGGCTACGGCGTCCCCGGTCAGTCAATTTGCTCCAGTAACTTGGAACCGCCAATCTAAAGCTCAAATTTCAATGTATGTGAAGCAGATTGTTTGGCCAAACCCCGGCGTGAGGGCGAGACGTGGATATGGCATGGGCCCTTCGGGTATTATTACTTTCACTACGGATGTAAAAGAGCTCAGGGCCGTAAATTCTCTTTTTTGATCTATATACACAAAAGGCTAACAGGCGGATTTTGTCAAGGCTAGCCTCGGCCCTGGTTGCTTCAACTCTTCATCTATCTTGAAAAATACTTCCAATGTTCGGTTCACTCAAGCAACCTTCCAACCTTGGTGGGAGGTAGTAACCGGAGCTTGATGCAGCGCGGTATTTTATTCTGGTTCCAGTAGGCAATTCCATGGCGAAGCCAATTGGCATATGTGCCCGGTACAACATCCGATCCAGGGTTGTCCCGCCACAACGAGCCTAGAGTAACCTTGTTGACGCGTAGGATAAGGCCGTGAGCGAGTTTGAATCCGAAACTGCGGGTCAGACAGGCCTTCACAATATCGCAAGCCTTCTGCTGTTTGTCGGACTCTTGATCGCCTTCCTTTGGCATGGGAAGTGACAATAAATCGAATGCCTCCTGGCCGTCCCAGGCAGTTAAATCGTTGATGAGCTGCGACCCTTCCATGAACTCGATGGCATAGAAATGCTCCAAGCAGTAGGCAGGGCCGTTCCAGCTTTCCTCAACATCAACCAACCCCATTACTGCGGTCGCTACTTGGCCTTGGATGATATAGTCGGTCAAGAGGCGGCTGACTTCGTCGGGGCCGATGAAAGTTCCATCATCCTCGATGATAGTAAATTCGCCGCCCATGAGAGGAACTCCCTGAAGTAGTGGGCTGGCATGCATCCCATCCGTGCTGGTCTTGCCCCCATCTGCTGTCCAGAGAGCGAGGAGCAGCTCGTGGCAGCGGGCAAACAGCGCGTTGTTGGGCAGTGCCGCAAGGAAATAGTTGCACAGACTGTAATGATCCTGACCACTAGGCATGTATGATAAGACTTCATATCGGGACTGGGGGTTCGCGATGGTATCGTTCCATAGCGTATCCAAGTCTCCAATCTGCATCATACCCACGTCCGCGTATACACCCCCATAGCGTAGGAGTAAAGGCCAGCGGACAAGATCTGACGTGTGTTGTCGCGCATAAGGGCCAGTGAGGGACTCATCGGCGAAGGCTCGTGGGAAAAGCTTTCGGTCGGAAACGTCCAGGATTTCGGTAATGTTGTTTTTCGAACCTGATTGTCGGTCGACCATCCGTACAGTCCATCCTTGCTTCGTGAAACGACGGTGCCATGCGCGTACATTGCGCTGTGTATAAGGGTGCATGTTGGCATATCCAGAGTGCCAGAAAAACCATATATTCTTCACACCGGTTATCGGATGGGAATGTAATAGGTCCGCATCAATGTCGTCATCTGAGCGTAGATCGAGAAGCTCATTGGGGATAGCATGCATCCCGCTTGGAAGAAGATGTTCCATTGTGACAGTTGAGGTAAAATGAAAAATGGTTTATGTGGTGTGTATTTCAATTTTTCAATTCACACCGTTGTCTTTTATAGATCTCAGGATTTCGCTATAGCCAATCACAATGCTTTGGAAATGATCGGACGTGACAAAGAATGAGTCAACCTTGGGAACCATTTAGTGGACACTGGACGGGCCGATGCTGCGGATCCTCCCCGGCCTTTTATTTTCCTCTTTTTCCTCTTTTTCTTGTTCAAAGGCATGATTTCCCCATAACCTCCCAGTCTGGGCATAATAAAATTGAAATAAGCCTGCTTTGTTCATAAGCTCTGAACTGTAAGGCTTTGATATATTATGACAACTCCGATCCCAGTACATACGACCACAGGGTGTGGAAAATGCCAGGGGCAAAGCACAAAAAAAAAAAGATCTCTATTACGGTCCAGGAAACGACGATAATAGAACTGAGGAAGGAAAGGAGAGAGAGAGAGAGAGAGCTGTCAGGATCTATGTAATGGGGCTCCCGTCCCCCCAGTGCACGTGACAGATCACGTGACCTCACCGAAGCCTGCCCCGCCAAAGCATCCAGGTCCAGCACCAAAGCCCAGCCATCCTGACATTAAACAGTATTAGAATATATCTTTTTTTAAAATATATATATATATATATATATATTATTTACTACAAAAAATTAACATTAATTATACACATTGTCAGGCTAGCAAGGCTTCTGATATTAAAGGTCCAACTAACGATGAGATCAATGATAAAGAAGGAAAGACGAAGAAGTAAGAAGCTATAGAGCAGCAGGTAATAATAGCGAAGGGAAGCAAACAAGCAAACAAGCAAAGCAAACGTGGGGTACTGAAATGGTAGAAGACACTGAGTGTGGCAATGTCACGATTGTAAATATTCACAGAAACTTCGGCAGTTTTGTAGTGTCCGCACCCCATATTTGGTTTACCGTATAACTGTTCCGACATTTTCGTCCGAGTTTCTCTTGGCTAAGAGCATTTCATCTTTCCTGTCATTATTTTGCAATATTGTGAATTATGAAGGTAGCCTTAGAATCCGAGAGGCAACAGGTTTCCTGCGTTGTTAATATAAACAACCTTATGGTGTTGTGATGTTCCAGCCACAAGGTGAATTTTGCTTGGTATGAATGGTCACATGGCTATTCTCCGGCAATAGCCCGTTGTACAGAGAGGGCAATTGATTGTATTGCTAAATTGTCAAATGGAGTTCGGACCTAGAATTTTTTTTCATCCGGCTTGCATCCAGGAAAGCCTCATGAGCGTATTTTTCTGAATCAGATCCGCGTCGCTTTTGGGTCATCTTCGTATCAAGGCAAAAACGTCGCTCTCGCATGGTAGATCATCAATGAGTTTAGAAAAGGACCACGTCTATTGAGTCCAGGGAGGCCATTTATGAACTATACAGTTTAAATTATTGGCTAGCAAGAAATTCGGAACATTTAGACGGACGGATATTTACAACTCTATGTTATATGCCACTAGGAATAGTCCATCTCCAAATTGAACACCTATCTCAATCGTCGGAAAGATCCACGTGCACAAGTTGACCATGAATCCCTTTCAGAACAAGGTTGTTTTGATAAGTAGCGGCGATACTCAGGCTGTAATCAGGCGGCATCCAAAGACGTTTCTCTAGGCCTCGACGTACCCATGCGTGATCGAAGTAGAGAGTAGACCGGGAAAGCTCCGAGCTGGGGGCTTTGGCTAAAACCCCGGAAGAGAATTCAAATACCCCCATATTCGTCTTGATGGACTGTTCATTCTCCGAGAAGGTTAGATCTGAGACATCAAAATCCACATCAACTATCTGTTTGCAGTTTCCGGTCAAGATGTCCCACACTCTGATTCTTGGGATTCTGACCACGCCCCTGTCGGTTCCACGGAACGACAATGAAGTTTGACTTGCGTTCACGTAAGATCCAGTGACCAAAGTTTGACCATTAGGAGAAAGCGCTATACAGGTAAGCCACTCTTCGCTATGCTTAAATTGTGGTGACATTGGATTTTCCGGGAGCAATAGTTCTTGCTTGCGACTCTTGGTAGCAATGTCCCAGACTTGTACAGCCCGTGATGCAGTGGCAAATATGGTGCCGTCTTTGCTGAAAGCAATCCACCGTAAATCTGGTTGACCGAACAACTTCAAGTCTTCTCGAGGCTCACCCGTGGCAGTATCCCAAGCTTCCAAGCTCCGAGCGCTTGTGATTATAGCAAGTAATGTACCATCGGGAGAGAATGCAGTGCAGAAATGACTGGTGCGGTGATTTTTGCCATACCTATCATCAACATAGGGTAGGAGAAGCCTTCTGCACTGACCGGTTGAAGAGTCCCAGAGCCGTACTTCTTTGCCTGCTGTGGTAGCGATAATACCTCCATCTGGCGAGAAAACAATATTCCAGACAGCCTCTTCGTGGCATTGCCCTGTATGTGCTCTTTCATTTGTTGCCGGGTCATAGAGCTTCAAGGCACCGTTGGCGCAGCCCAAAGCGAGTATTTTGCCATTTGGTGAAAAGCACATTGTCGAAACTTCTTCATCGATGCCAGTCACACTTTGCTCCCTGGGGCTGGTTATATCCCAGATTCGTATCACACCAGAGCCCGTGACTAGACGAGAACCATCCTTCGAAAACGCCACGGGCCCGGGAGACTCGTTATGGATAAGCTTGTGGGTGCAAACACCATCCGCAAGGTTCAGTAGAAAGACAGTCTGATCATCGATTACAGCTGCAGTATTGCCATCCCCAGACAAGGCAGCTAATGTACCAGTGGCACCTTTGAATTTGACTTCCTTGTGATTTCCACTTGCAATATCCCAGAACATGAGGCCATCCCGGGACCGAGCGAGAAGTACAAGATGGCCATCATATGGTGAAAATGCAAGATTATTATCCCATTGCCACTTGCTGTCTTGCTCAAAACTCTTCTTGCAAGCCCCGTCAACAATATTCCAGATCTTCAATGGTCCAAACAATGACATAGAGGCTAGAGACTTGGAGTCCGGTGCGAAACAAACTGCTGAAGTTTTGTATTCTCCATCTTGAGCAAGGGTCCGCTTGTAGGTCCAATTGGAAGTGTTCCAAATTTGGACTTTATCGTCCAAAACGAGCGCCATATATTTACCATCTGGAGAAAGATCCATATTCATGCACGCGACGTGGGGGTGAAGACTCTCATATCTGCAGCTCCCAGTCGCAATATCCAAAATTCTCACCGATGCGCTTACAACTGCGATGAGAGCTTTACTATTGGTTAGCCATGCAGGGTAAAGCGGGTGATAGTTGGGGTAGAGGTCATAGTCCAGGAATGTCGCTTGCTCGATCCTAAATTCCTGGACGCAGACGCCGAGAGTCACGTCCCACACTCGCAGAATTTCCAATTCATTATTGAAATCGGTAAAATGTGAAGCAAATAATTTGCCATCAGGAGAGAAGATAATCCGCCGTGCAGGAGTATCAAGAGTCTGTAGGCAGGGGTCCCAGTCTCTTGTGACGCCAGTGACATTCCTGACGAAAGAAAGTTTTTTCTCGCGGAAGATCTTGCTAATATGGCAGCTGGTGGGACTGAAAATCAGTGCGCCACCATATATCTGCAACGGTGCCACCATCATGATTGACAGGTTTTTCATGATGAATCTTTCAGCATCTTGCAAGAAGGCGATAAGCTTTGGACACTTGTTTTGTGTGGTCTGTGTCTGTTAGCATATATATACAAGAAGCTTCAGCTGGCGATAACATACCATTGTTCTTTTCAAAAGCTCGCGGATAGATGTCAGAGCGCTTGGAAGCTTGCGAAGTAAGCTGAGACTCTCAAGCCAGTGGAGGAAGTGAGCCTCCAAGAAGTGAAGCACAGGCCCATCATCAGAAATAGGGGAACTGCTTTGCAGAAGGTGATAAACCCAGAACTCGCAGGAATACTGAAGAGCAGCCAAGGGATTTCCACTTGGCGGAGGGCCGAGGCAGTTTGACTCTGTACCTGGCTCCAGCTTGTACATGTTGCGCTTCAAACCCTCAGACATGGCAATGATAGCCTGTTTGGCTAGAAACTCATGAACCTGAGGGGAGCCACCGGGGTGGTTTTCTTCAAAGTAGCGAGTGAGATACTCCCCAGTTGAATGGTGCAGCATGTAAACAATATCATTATGAACAGTCAAAAAGGACCCACAGCGTGTGACAATGTAGGGTGAGTCGAGGTCTGGAGGTAGGCCAGCAGCGCCATGGATCTCATCAAATGACAAGGGTCTGGATGCAAAGCATGCGGCTTCCAGGACTCTCTTGCAGAATTCTCGGTCAGCTTCGCTCTTGAGCTCATCAATTTGCTTCATGATTCGATCATAAGTCTTATTGAGGCCCTTCGGGAATTTGCTGACATGTGCCACAGCTTCATGCTGTCCAATATCACCAGTAATCAACTCCTTGAACACGAGTGATACCCAAAGGAAGGTAGTTTGTTCATGTTTGCTGAGTTCAGCCGACATTCTGTCCAAAGTTGTCTGCTTATATCCCTCTTTCTCCCGCAGTTGAGACATCTTTTGTTCGACATAGACCTCCAATGCTTCTTTGTGGACTGTTACGTCTAGCTCAACCACTGCTCCTTCCTTGGCACGCTTGAGTTTGTTGTAAACGCCAATTTCCGGACGACTTGACAGAAGCCATTTGACCTTTGTGGGCCCATTGCCACTGGCCCTCACAGTGGCTTCGACAAGGTTCAGCAATTCTTTCTCGGAGGGTTTTCCTGGTGCACATTCATCAAGTGCGTCAAATGAAAGATACACGGGAGAGAGCTTCTCGTCGGCTAGCATTTCTTTCAATGTTTCAATGAGTTGCCAAAATGCGGAATCGCCTTTGAACATAGCTTCTCCAGATCTCTTGTGCTTTTCGACCAGGTAGGAAATCAAATGGGGCTGCTGAATCAGAAGAAGCCATACAAGGGACCTAAGGCCATGCAGGGCACTGTTCTTGGTCGTCTGTGATGCTTCGAAGAAGAAGTTGGAGATACCCGGCGCATATTTAGACTGATCGTAAAGCTTCTGAATGATACTAATCATCAGCATCGTTTTGCCAGTTCCAGCAGGCCCATTAACCCATAGGACTTGGCTTTGGGAACTATCACTCCAGTCGACGAAGGACTTGAATTCTTCGGTGTCGAAGATCCACTCGCATGCCTCTGGAATCAGATCATCTTTCTGGCCTTGGATAGTGACCAGTTGGATCTGGCCATCCTCAACGTATAGATGCTTCAAGCATTCGTCATAGTCCTTGCCCCGAGCCATCTTGCCTTGGCTAGCAATATATTCCCGCAGAGTCTCGTGGACACCAGTAAGAACTTCCAGCGTACCCTTGCCATTGCGAGCAATATCCTCCAGTTGGCCCTGGGCTCTGAGCTTGTTGTAGTGCTTGCAATCATCCTCAACAGCCTTTTCGGCTTCTTTCACACCATCCAGCTGGCCCTTCCAGTCATCGTAACTAACGATGTTGCGGATGAATGTCCAGCCTTGGCTTTGGTAGTATGAGCATGCGCTCTTCATCTGGTATAGAAGAAGGGCTTTGTACATCTCAACCACTGTGACTTCGAGACGTTCGAGGACTTTCTCGTAGGATCTATTAGAAATGACGATATTCTCCCTGCTCAACATATGCTCTGTCAATTCACAATACCATTGAATCCTGGAGATCACATAGCCCAGGCCACTCGCATTAGCCTGTGCCTCGAGAGAAGGGTTGAGCATAAACTAAACATTCTTAGAAAGAATTCAAGGCGCAAAGAGAATGGTTTGGTGGTGCTGGTACCTACCTGTAACCCAATGCAGACACCAGCCCATGGCAGAGCAGCCTGGGGGTTGGTCCCAACGGCCAGATCAATCACGCTCTTGAACTTCAGGACGAAGCCCGATGCGCCCCCCACGGCATTCGTAAGCTTTGACGTCTTGTAGATCTTCTTCTGACCTGATTCAAGAGTCTGCTTCATGAGCTTTTCTCTCTCCGCTTCGTTATTCATCCTCGCCACGTTCGCTCTCAGCTCAGATTCGGACGCATCTTCGCTGGGTTTATTGGCCCTTTGTACGGCCATCATATAGTCCTCCACGAGAGATTTTGTGGCTCCATCTGTTGCAAGTTCTTCATAGGCACGATTCCAAACTTTCCGGGAGATACTGATGTCTAAATCAACTTCCGACTTTGTCGCAACCCCCGGCTTTGGGGATTCCGCATTGTTCGAAGGTCCGCTCGAGGTCATGGAAATAGGGGATTTTTGAGGAGGCAGGCCGACGGCTGGCGCATTGTTGCTTGGTGCGGTCGTCTCGGTCATTTTAGGTGGCCTTTCATCGGGGTCCTTCTCATCAGGAGGCTGCGTGCAGCATGGAAAGATTTTCGATAACCCCATCGCGTGAAGATGGATGCTACCGCTGAGACCCGCCGACAGAGACGAATAGTGGTCTTTTCTTGTGTTTTCCGGGTTCCCTTCCTTGTCCAAGGTTGAGTTGGTGGGGATCAGAGGTAGGCTTGAAAGTAGGAGGTGATCTTTGCACTGCCCCGATTCTGAATGAAGTATCCCAGACGGGACATTGCACAATTCTGGGAGCTTGGAAACGCGGTGTTCGCGGCCAGAGCATCGCGCTCGGCCTATAATAACCAAGAAAAGGGCTCCACGTCTCAGCTCATGGGAAGAAATCCCTCGTAAACCCAAACAATTTATGTCATTGTGGATCGATCGGCCACGATAGTGTTGATTAGAACGGGAGACAGATTGGTATCAGAGGCCATCAATGGTGTAGTGGGACGAGCTTGCCGATCTTAAGTTGCTGAGAGGATCGCTTTTACTTTTCGTGGCACCCGTTCGCATAATATTGGTTGGCAATAAAGGATTGCGGGATGATAGCATGGAGCGTTGGGGTGAACGGGCCCACTGTGGGCAGAAAACCATGCTCGATTGGTGGAGACCTCAGCTGAAGGGGCTTCGTTCCTAATACTACTCGTACATACGAGTAGTGTGTCAAAAGTCCTTACCCACTCTCCACTTTTAAATCACCCCAACAACCCATTTGTAAAGGGGTTTGCAATTTTGTGATATATAAGGCGGACCTGGGCATGACATGAGTCCTGTCATGATGGTCTTTTGGCCTAGCGGGAAGGGTGCGCGCCCAGGCGTAACTTTTTACAGTTAGTAGTTGGGCGGGTGACCACCAGCGAATCCTCACTGTTGTATGTTTTTTTGGACTTTTTTGCTTCTTTCCTTTCCACCTCCCGGCAAAACTTCATTTTCATATCTCCCGAAATTTTGATTGAGAAAATCAATTACTAGAATCAGGTAGCCAAACCTGACTGTGATTTTACCGGTGCCATTGGGCCTGCGGGCGTATTGCATGCTTATCGATAAACAACATCGGGACCGTGCTCCGATCACCCAAAGCGAGTTTCAGTTGAATCGGTGACCCACTCCGATCTCAGGATTATATATTCAAGAGAAATTCTTTACGTTGGTGTGATATAACACCTCGGCAGCATTTCAACCACCTCTATTATGTTCATCAAGCACGTTATTCCCCGAGGCATTACCCCCTTTTTCCATCTTCCGCGCGTGGCTTGTGGGTTTCCTTCAAGAACCATGGCCACCACCAGCAAGAGAATGAAGAACGAATTTCTGTGCATTTTACCCGACAAGCCCAACGTTCTAGAATTGCGAAAGAAGGTCAAAGGGTACAAATGAGTCCACCTTTGACGAGACTCATAAGGCTAACCTTCGTATAAGTGGTCACTATGAAGGCATTCAGCCCTTGATTGCAGATGGTAAACTTGTGGATGGAGGTCAGCTCAAGAATACCTATGCAATATCCTCGGGAGCTAATCGACTTGAGAAACAACAGGCGCTATCTTCGAGCAGCACCCCGAAGAAGGAAAAGATGCAAAGTTCTTGGGGAGTGTGGTCGTGTACAGGGGCGAAAACATCGATGAAGTCCGAGAAATTATAAACAAAGACATCTACGCCACAAGTGGTGTGTGGGATCTTGAAAATGTCAAGATTTACCCTGTGAGTCCCCTCTTCAGCTCGACACTTACTTCCAGCTAATAGATCATAGTATGTTCCTGCGGTTAGACAGCCAATCTAAGAGGCATGAATTTGTCATTGTATCGCGAACTCTCGATTCGTATGCCATTCCTTGGCTTTGCATATCCTGAGTTGCGAAATGATAACTTATCTTATAATTGCACAACAAAGATGCAGCCTTCAAATTTTCGCATTGATGTTTCTGGCATTCGCAGGTGAGAAAACATCGAAGGGTGGCATTTAATCATCGCTCATCTGTTGGGAATGATTCAGTGTAGGTCTACGTAGACTCCAGGGGTGCCCTTCACAAAGCCCATTGATTATAGTTTTTTTTTTTAAGTGGCTTTCATCTCAAGTTCGGAATTGAACCGTGGAGTCAAAAAACTACGATCCTTTCATCTCTTTGAATTGGCCCGACCTTCGTTTGTCGAAGATGCCTCAGCCTTTCAGTCGAGAATTACATTGTACTCGACAAAGGGATTTCAAGTTTAAAAACAGCAACAATCTGTTAGACATTGCCTTTGTATTCGAGTTCCAAAGAACATTTTCGAGCAGTTAAATGCCAACAAATTTCACATGTTTTGACTTCGCAAACCACCTCTTCAACACTCACAGCTCCTCGTCGCGGTAGCATTGACTTTTAGCAACTTACAACCCAATCATCCTTTCCATCTTGCATACAAAAGTCCACCTTTCAGCCTTCCAAGATGTCTCCCGCGGGTCTCAGGCTCCGAACAGGCATGCCGGCAAGTCCCAAAAACCGCAAGATCATGTGGAAGCCCCTCAACCTTGAAGATGAAGATGATGCGCAGGTTATGGCTGATCGCCAAGCCGTTCTCAACCTGGTTCGAGAGATCTATGACCCCTATCTCAAGAGATGCCTCTTGAAAGGCTACGACTGGAAAATGATGTTTGTAGGCCGTTATGCCGAAACAGAGTTTCTTGGAAAAATGCGCGTTTGTTTCGATCAGCTGCCCGAAAGAGTCCGCCAAGCTGGAGACAGAATCCTGGTTGCTAAGATGATCCTTGACGTTCTTAAATTTCATCGCTTCTCGGATCCCAGTTGGCGGGTGCCTTTGGGTTACCCGGTTCCTTTAGCTAACCCGGCTCCTTTAGCTTCCTCGGGTCCTTTGGCTCTCCCGGTTGTGCAGTTCCCGGAGGTGTATTTCCCTGTTGCGGATTCCCCCAGCCCCACAGTTACCGTTAACTCGGCACCGGCGCCCGATACTGCGGGCCTAGACATACTTGCAGATGCGGCCTCGCGAGCGCCTCGATGGATTCCCAGACTTCCACCCCGCATAACCCGTAACTCGAATAGCCACCACTTGGGGTGTATGTGTGGACGTTGTGTTGTTTCTCTTGCTCCGATCAACAAATTTTGAACAATGGATTGTGGGTGAGAGCAATGTGTAAGACTGCAGGCCTGGACCAGATCCAGGATGGAAGAACTGACATCGAATTCTGGATGGATGCGTTTGACAAAGCATTTTTGTGAGTTTTGAGTGATAGTTTGACCCCTACTGACATAGCAAATTTCTCAACAACGTACAAATGTTATTCTGAATCTTCGGAAATGGGCAATTAACTAAATTTAAGTTCCAGCTTACTCTGATTGATATCTCGATTTCCATGAAGCTACGTAGTTCGAGTTGGATTCTAAACATGTGTCCGGTCTCTCATTGTAAAAAGGGAGAAACGAACCAATTTTAGCTTCGTATTTCGAGTGACTGTATGTTAAGAGCTCAGCACCCAGGCATGCTAATCTGGGCACTAGGTCGAAAGACAAACATGACGGAATATCGTGTTCCGCCATCCCTAGATCGCTCGCTATGCATACCAACACCAACTATTACATATCGCAGTAGTAGAACTTTAATTCATATATTTGAATCATTTTCATGTTGTTGTTGTTCTAGTCACACATGGCTTGTAGCTAGCGTACCCGAACAACTTTGCCACCAAACACAAAAGCCGCAATTTTCCCCAACGATGTCAAGTGCATACGTCATGCTTAAGATGGTCACTTCATCAGCGGTATCACCATGAGTGTCCGGGGCAGGATGGGTTATGACACATCAACGTTTTTGGTGGTGGATTTTGAAGAAAGGACTTCCCAGGTGCCCGTCAACGGGCTAACGTAATCAGCGTTGACCTGGAGACATGTGTGCACCTGGGTAGAGAGGGCAGGTCCCATCGACAGTACAAATAGGTCCACTCCCACAGACTGTGGAGACTATGTCATCCTACAATTGAGTTTGACCCACAGTCTGTGGGATCTGTCCCCACACAAATGTCTGCTCAGTTGAAATCCTTCGATCTGCACGCGAGCTTATAATATGGGCCGATCTGCAGCCAATTTTGACAGCTTGACAGCCACGGTAGTGATAAGCATCCTAGCATGCATTGGTGTGCATGATGTCTCACCACTTCCTAGTACTTCCTAGTCCAAGCTTTGTTAGAAGGATTTAATTCGAACAGGGGGCTTCATCGGTACATCGTGCAAGTCGTGCTGTAGCGACATCTCCACTGTTTGAAACGATGAACGTGTTTTTCTAACAGCCTACTGGTGTTAGTGTGGCTGTCATCCAACAAAGCTCCGTCGGGAATGCGGGTTCGGGCCTTCGGGTTATGTCCGGTGGCCCCACACGGGCTGGGGCCCCACTCTCCCGCCATCTGGCGTTGATGGAAATGTTTTTGTTAATCATGAGGTGTGAATGAAGTGTGCATATTGACCAACCAACCCTGTCACTTCCAGATCACCCAGGCCTGAATGGGACTTTTTGATGTTCGCAGCCCAATCAGGCAATCTACAGCACCATACCAAGAGAGTACGTGGACTGAGGGGCCTGGCCTGTCTGCGCAGATTAACTAGTACGAGCGGATGAAGACCAGCGTTCCGCTAGTTTCAGCCCCCAAATACCTCTTCAAACAGTCCAAAGATCTTCTACTTTGACTAGCTGCATCATGGGGGCCAGAAAATAAGTTGGTGTCGAGGCAGCCATCCGGATCTTTTCATAAAGTGATGCTTTCTCCCACCCTTTTCGCCAATTCTATCCATATCAATTCTGTGACACAATGGCCCCCGTCGACACTTCCTCGGTCGCCGATCTGCATGAGCAGTATGATTATATCATTGTTGGAGGCGGCACCTCAGGCTTAGTGGTAGCCAGTCGACTGTCTGAAGATCCGACCGTCAGTGTCCTGGTACTCGAAGCAGGGAGTAATCGTCTCGACGATCCACGAATTGCGGCACCCGGTCTGGCTTCAAGCACTTTCTCAGATCCCGACTTCGACTGGTGTTTCACTAGCCCTCCTCAAGTAACAAGCCCCACAATGTCGAGAAGCTGCAACACAAGCTTACCAACGATCACAGGAGCATCTGAATGGACGGTGTCTCGCCGAGCCTCGTGGCCGAACGCTCGGTGGTTCCTCTGCCATCAACTTGGGCATGGTGATCTACCCCAGTCAGACCGATCTCAACTCGTGGGAAGAGCTGGGGAATGAAGGGTGGAACTGGAACAATCTCTCTCACTATTTGAGAAAGTCGCAGACCTTCACACCTCCCTCCGATGAGATAAGGGAGCAACTTTCGCTCCAATATATTGACCCTGCTATTCAAGGCACCTCTGGCCCACTGCAGGTATCCTTTGGAGATGGACCTTTCCCTTCTTTCAATGCGGCTTGGCCTAAGGTATTTAAGAATCTGAACCACCGAATCACTGGAGATCCAATGTCTGGGTTGGCGAAGGGAGCGTTCTGCAATCCTGGCAGCATTCATCCCACCGAAAGAACGCGCAGTCATGCTGGCGTGACATACTATAATGCCGAGGTCGCCCAAAGAGGCAACTTGCGAGTCATCACCGACGCTCTTGTTGCGAAAATTGTTCTAGAAAGAGATGGTACGAACGATGCGACTGCAACCGGGGTTCAATTCGTCGGTCGCGATAGAACTCAAAGAACCATCGGCGCCAACCACGAAGTCATCCTAGCCGCGGGAGCGCTGAAAACACCCCACATTCTCGAACTATCTGGTGTCGGAGAAAGAGACCTGCTCCAAAGGCATGGGATTGAAGTCGTGGTGGAGAACGAGAATGTCGGCGAGAATCTTCAGGAGCACGGCTTTGTCCCATTCAGTTGGGAGGTAGCAGACGGCCAGTTCACAGCCGAAGCCCTTCGTGATCCCGAGATCGCTGGCGCGGCAATGGAAGCATGGCAGACATCCGGCGCAGGGCCTCTCGGACTGTGTGCCATGCACTCGGCATATGCGGGCCTCCCAGATTTGCAAGACGGCGAGCTCGCATCACTTGTCAAAGAGCACCTCAGCGATCAGAATCTATCGCCGGGCCTTTCTGCACAGTATGATCTCCTCCGCCGGCTCCTAGAAGATGAGAACGAACCTTCGGGCCAATACACACTTGCCCCATTACAGGCTTTGCCGGAGAAAGGACCGAGCATGAAGGGAATCTTCGGAATGACCGAGCCAGAAAATTTCATGAGCATTGTTTCGGTTCTCAATCGCCCCTTCTCCCGCGGTACCGTACATCTCGAGTCCACCGACCCCAAAGCAAACCCGATCTTCGATCCGCGCTTCTTCTCCCATCCGCTGGATATGGAGCTCCACGCTCGTCACGTTCGCTGGTTGGAAACACTCGCTTGGACGGAGCCGATGGCGTCCCTGCTCAAACCCGACGGTCGGCGTTTGCAAAATTCGTCGAAGGAGACAACCCTAGAGGAGGCGCGTGAACTTGTCCGTGACCGCTTCTTAACTCATTACCATGTCGCCGGCTCCACGGCCATGATGCCGCGCGAAAAGGGTGGCGTGGTTGATTCCAACCTGGTGGTGTATGGCACAGCGAATCTGCGTGTGGTGGATGCTGGCATCTTCCCTCTGATTCCCCGTGGAAATATACAGACAACGGTGTATGCGGTTGCGGAGAAGGCGGCGGATATTATTGCCGAGGCGAAAACCCTCAGGTATCAACAAGCAAATCACATTGGCAGTTATTTGTCTCGCATTTAGCCACCCGCGGGATTTTGATAGGAAGCTCGTCCCTTTCTCTTTCTTTTGCTCGCTGCGGGTCCTGCTGTTTTCTGTACTCATCTTCCAAAGTCAAATTATGGACCAAGACACAGCAGGGAAGTGGAGCTTCTTTTGTATCGCAAGTGCTCACCTTTTACCTTTCACTCTACATTTTACGTGAAATTTAAAATAAGATGAAATATTGAGCCACAATCATGGCAGTTGCAATCAGCTCGGACGGTGCTATAGGCTAAAGATTAATGCGTCAGTCGAGGTCGCAAAACAGCAAAGTCGCTTACCTGTCTGGGTCTACTTTTGAATAACGTGGTAACATTGGCATCTTTGCCATTTTATGTGCAGAACACCCCAGAAAGACCAATCGTTAATGCCTGCAATTGGCTACAGATGCAGACGGCATTTAACAACATAAAATATCTATGCTGTCCTCAGATGTCGCTGCTCTGGCTAAGCCTGGAGACTACCTGCCCAGGTGACCGAGTAATCCTCCACTCCTGTATATTCCATGTAGGATAAACCAGATGTAGGGATCACAAAACTAACCATCATGCAGCAAACTATAGATTTGGAGGTTTCGAAATGAGATCAGGCAACTAGCGGTAAGTGGTGGTACATGATGTCAGGATCTGCGGATTTATATATCATGTGAACCCTGGTGTTGTACGGTGTACCTGACTGCGGTGTGGAATTAGTACCTTAGTTTGCCCAGGTGGTAGTGCCTACATTCAACGGTCTAGTAATTATGGAACAGAGTCTTCTATTATAGATAGATTTCACTGCCTGTAGTCATTATCGGAAGACTATGGAACCACAGCAGAGTTAGCTTTTACAAGCATCTGTTTGGCATTTCGAGCACTAGCTCCTTTTGTGTCATGTCCATCCCCAAAGGGGCAAGATGCAGAGGGACGATATAGGAAAGGCAAAATGGCAGCTTGAGTACTGGAGCCTGCCTCGCGTCATAGCAACATGCTCAATTTATAAGCAGTCATATTTCAGCCTTTCCATATATTTGCGAATTGGATACCCGGTAACTCTATTACAGCTGCAGTGATCTTTATTCGAAAATATGTCGGAATTCATTAATCCCACCCCCGAGAAACTGGATTACTTCAAATCAAACCTCAACTACATCGTTGAAGATCAAAACTCAGCTCAAAACGCGAAGATTGAAAATTGCATTGGCTCCGTTAAAGTCCCCGTTGGCATTGCTGGTCCTTTAAAGATCAAAGGCTCTGATGGAACTGACGACATGTTCTATGCCCCATTGGCAACTTGCGAAGCTACTTTAGTAGCAAGCTGCGCACGAGGATGCAAGCTTTTCAATGCCGGTGGCGGTGTTGAGTTCAAAGTTCTTCGGTCAAATATGACGAGAGCACCCGTTTTCTGGTTCGCGAATTCAGAGCATGCAGCAGCCTTCTACGATCTGGTTCCCGGGCTACTTTCCGAATTTCAAAGCATCGCACACACTACTAGCAGGTATGCTCGTCTTGTTAGAATTGAACCTCAGATCTTTGGCAACACTGTTCACATACTTTTTGAATATTCCTGTGGAGATGCTGCTGGTCAGAACATGGTTACATTTGCTACACAGGAAGTGTGCGATCGCTTTGCGCGGTCCGAGACAGCTCTGTCCATGAAGCTTGAAAGGGTCACTGTTGAGGGCCAGCGAACTTCTGAAAAGAGTTTGTCATGGGCAAATATTTTGAATTCGCGTGGTGTCGCTGTCACTGCGTGGGGAATCGTCACCCCTGACGCTTGCCAAGATATACTGGGTACCTCCACCTGGGACTTATATCAAGGCATTCAAAACAGCAAAGATGCAGCCATAAGAAACGGCCAACTCGGTTACAATCTAAATCAAGCCAATGTCGTGGCAGCTATGTTCATTGCATGCGGGCAAGATGCTGCAAGTGTGTCAGAGTCCTCGTGGAGTCACTTGATTGCGGAGTTTGATCGGGAGACTGATAATCTTCGACTCTCTACATATCTTCCCAGTCTTCCTGTGGGAACTGTTGGCGGTGGATCAGGCCTTGATACTCAGAGAGAAGCACTAGGAATCTTGAAATGCACTGGCGCAGGGTCCAAAGGTCGATTGGCAGGTCTTATTGCATCATTCGCCCTTGCTCTCGACGTGAGCACAGGTGCAGCAGTTACGAATAACACTTTCGCGGCCAGTCATCGGAAATTTGGCAGGTCAGGGGATAGCACCAAAGCGAAGCTTTGATAAAGACACAGAGTTTCCAATCTCGTGATGTCCACGGATAGTGCGGATGTCGCGGCAATGAGGGACTTACCGTTGGGAGGTCAGATGACCCACTTTGGCTAGATAGCTCTCTCTCTCTCTGTCTCTCTCTCTCTCCCTCCCTCCCTCTCTCCCCCTTCTTTTCCCCGGTCGGTCTTTTTGCTTCGCAGCTAGAATGTACTGTTTTGAAGCGATTTGTGATTCTCCGTAGATCAGCCTGTTACCAGCGTGGTTGCATTGGGTGGAACGCTTAGAGATAACAGCAGCGTTCTTCCACGGTTTCACTCGCAAATTTGAGATGAGATCCGTGGTACGTAAATCACTCCCCGCCGATGAAGATAATACATCATCCATGGATGAGCCCTCCAAAAGATATCGATATTTTCCTGGCACAGTAGAGTGTCCTTGGTACGCCTCCAGCATCCATCATTTGGCAGGCTGTGGGGCAATTTGTGGGATTTATCTTTTGATTTCATCACAGATTGTTTTTTGAACGTTTCCTTAAGGATCAACTTGTTCGAACTCGCCGAGCTTGGCGATTTTATCGAGTTTACCGCACTCCCCGAAATCACTGAGTTCACCGAATCGGTCCTCGCGGGTAAGGTCACTGAAATGCGCTTGGACAATGTATGATTTTCAATTGGACGCGAAGAAGAGTTATCTTTCTGTTACTAGGCTAACGGAAACGCACGGGAGATCGGCCTAGATGTGGAGGATTTGACCGAAAATGGCGATGCTCAATCTATATTTACCTCTGGCTCTCCCCATGCTTTTCACTGTGTACCTTTCGTAAGCCAGATCTGAGCTCGTGCAAATTCACTCAGTAGATAGCTTAGATATTCCCTAACCTATTCTATCTTCTTTTTGAACGGATTACTGAGGCTGCTCGATGTAATTAATGTACTTCATCGCCTCGTGGTTCCATCTGGGTGGTAGGGCGACAAGTGTACGGAGTAGCCCTGGGGGCTTTTACCTTGTTGAGTGGACTTCCCCGGTGATGTAAATTGTATTCAAGACTTAAAATCTGTACTGCATTATTCACATTGATTTTTTGAATGCCTTCACTTTAATAGAAATGCTTTTGAAATTTTTCAGTTTTCATTTTCTGTCGTATTTTTGAATTGATGATTAGTCTGCATTTGTCTTCCCAACCATCGCCCATGAGTTGACGGATCGGGCCCGCGGCTATAAAAGCCAAGGTTGAGCCTTGCCTTCCAATCTTTCATCTCCCTTCCTCTTCGCCTCCTTCCACTCTAGTTGCTTCCCAAGGCTAGATCTTCTACTTTGCCCAACCTTGAAACTTGTCATCATGGATGACCCCAGTGAGTCCCCATACATCCTTGCCTAGCGTTCCAGCTTCATGATCTACGGCTCTGGCTTGCATATCTCAAAGGAACTATGCATGTGTCGCAGACTCTGATTTAAGCTCGCGCCTGGTTCTACGTTTCCCATTTTGCATCGGGCGCGGCACTCGCATCTGTCAAACCTCACCTGTGGACTGAAACTAGACTGCTAGACCATGAGCTGTATCTAACAGACTTACAGATACTGGTCCTCCGAGCGCAGGCTGCAAGATGTCACCTGAGCAAAACTAGCTTTCGCGCGAGCCGAGCATCCCATCATCCGGAGAGAGCAATCCTTCGCCCAAGAATTCGATCTCGAAGAACACTCAAAGCGATCGCCCAGCCTTTCACGACATTGTGCCTAGATACCCCGACAGGGCCGATTCTAAGACTATGGATGAATTCCTCGAAAAGCTGCGTATCTGGAAAGCCAATCACCTCGTACGATGCGACGAGAGATACTGGTTCCCATACTTTGAAGAAACATACTTCTGGCCTCTTGATACGCCAAGAAGCAGGACGCCCATTCAAGCGAGCTTGGCATCCATACTCAACACTGGCACGCGTTTGCCTACCGCTGGCATGACGATGAGCCGACATGGGGCAGATACTCACGTCCAAATCCTCCCATCCAGCCTTTGAAAGACGAAAGCATCTTGGAGCCGTGATATACCTACTACGACCAGCTGGTGTCCGAAAAGGAGGATTTGTTTGACCGTTGGATTACCGAGAGCATGCGAGACATGGGTCTTGATCCGGACAACTTGACCGACGATGAGGGTGCGTGATCGGTGCTTACTTTGGGGCTCACCAAATTCTTCGCCCTTCGCTTTTTGACTTCAGGATGGGATGAGACATTACCTGGCTGACCAGAGGCTCTGAGATCTTTTTCGTGCCCTCTTGAGTTTCCTATCTCGTACAATGCAATGAATTTTGAGCAATGATGCCTTCGATATAATATCAGCAACGCTGTAGAGCGACAACTGCAACACTCCAGCCATTCACTCAGCTGCTCCGTAAAGGCTGGTGTTCCATTCAGAAACAAAAATATCCAATTGTATCAATCAATCATGACGGTGTTTCGAAAGCACATGTCGTAATTATCATTTCGAGATGTAAGTCTTAACATCATAGCTACTCATTTTGACTGATGTGGACAAAGGGCTATCATGCCTGGCAGGATAAAATGGTTTGGATTGTTCAATAACAATTTATGAAAAAGAAAAAAAGAGAAAGAGAGAAGGACAAAATGTCAGGACCTTCGAGTTGACATCTATGCCTTAGGCCGGAAAGACACCCCACGCAGTCCCACTTCCCGCCCCACTCTCCACCCCACATGCTCATCCCCACAGAACTCAGGTACCGCGTACTCCGTTCCTCGTAGTTCAATAGTAACGCATATGTATAGCAACTTATGAGATGAGCTCATACTTCTCCCTTGGCAATCGAAGCTCTCATGTCAAGAGGCTACATGCTATCACTGATATTCTCTCGCTTATACATCCACCTTGCTTTACATCCATCAAGGGTAAGTCTCACTGATGTCAAGGGCCAAGAAGATGTAGCGGTGAGGCCTGAGGCACCCAAGGCTCATGTGCGACCAACAACAGACACTAGGCATGGTCTCGCCTGCATCTTGCTCCTATCAGGACTATGCCACCTACAAAAAGCGGGTAGAATTTATCTAGGATCCTTCTCATGTGATCAAAATCTACCTCGAATCAATGGACATCAACACGCCTCTAGATCTTGTACACTTGGCGCAGAGCCAGCTTTGGGTCGACAAGGTGAATGAAACCCATAGGACAGGCCGTCTTTGCCCCTGGGTGTCGACTTTCCATCCAGATAAGCTTCCCTGTGTGCTCGATGGCACCTTCCATCATGGCGCATTCAACGCTGGCGTGAAGATGGTATTCAGCGACAGCACGGCCTGGATGGTTCGCTTCCCTCGTTTTGGGAAGGTCTGTGAAGACTATCTGGACGAGAAGGTTGCTATGGAGGTGTCAGCCCTCAATCTCATCCGCGAAACGACTACAATCCCAGTTCCAATAGTCCGAGCTTGGGGTATGGCGGACAGCAACATCCTCGGTCTAGGTCCATTTATCATGATGGACTTCATAGAAGGTGTCAGCCTTAGCAGCATCATCGAGGACCCCAACGCCAATCCCCCAAGCAGAGTTATTAGAGAGGATATCAGCGATAGCGATATAGAAATGATATACAAGCAGATGGCAAACTTCCTGCTTCAACTTTTCAAACTCGATTTTGACCGAATCGGCAGCCTGCCATCGCCAGAGACTGGAAATTCGAACCCTAAACTACCCCGGCCTTTGACATTCAAGGCAGAAACTATACTTCAAGATGGTGGAGTTGATACATTCGGTATGAATTTTCACGCTCCACTCCCCTTTTTGCCCCTATTGCTCTCGTGGGGTGAGTGTCCCGACTAAGCAATTGACATCCAGGCGACCGATCAAAAGGGTTTACTACAACAACCGAATATTTCCAATATGTTGTTGGACAAGACTGGAAGCAGTTCGTTGATCAACCAAACTCGATTGTCGGATTTCACGATGCCCAAAACAAATATCTCTTATTCAAAGTGCTACAGAGTGTGATACCTCAATTCGTCAACCCAAATTATGACAGTTGCAAATTCAAATTTATCTGCGACGACCTTGGTTTGGCAAACCTGATTGTCCGTGGGACGGAAGATCTCACTGTGGTTGGAGTGGTGGACCTTGAGTGGTCATATACTGGACCCGCCCAGCTGATTGGCTCAGCGCCATGGTGGCTTCTCCAAGACAGACCCGTCAATAATGAGTGGGATTGTGACGGCGAAGAGCTTCCAAAACTTGCGTCTCGGTACTCTCGATACTTGGAAATTTACATCCGCATCTTGGAGGAAGAAGAGTCAAAGATGCAAGGGCACGAAGACAAGGAGCTCTCCAGTTTAGTCAAGTGGTCGAAGGCCACTGGAGCTATGTGGTTGCATATGATTCTCTCTTCTGGTTTTAATGATCATTTCAACTTCCCCTTCACGCAGCTGCGTGCACATATAGGAGCGGCTGAGTGGGCAAGGCGCGAGATGGAGTTTGACGTCCCTGATATTGTTGAGGAACTTGCGACGCGGAAGGTGAAAGAGATGAATATGTATGAAGAAGTCTTGGAAGAAATGGAAAAGAGCAAGGCACTTGTGGACAGTGGAGATATGACAAAGGAGGAGCTTATTGCTAATTACAAGCAAATTCAGGCAGGAAAGATAGGCTGTAAGGCTCAACATGGAGCATGAATTAACGTGACAGCTTCCAAGGGTTGAAATCGATGTTCCGCAAGGGACCTCGGGAGTTGATAGTTCATACCGCGCAGATTCAGAAGCTTGTAAATGGTAGAGCGCATGGGGGCTTGAATTTCATATATTACAGGATAGGAAAGAAGAAGATATGTGAATTTTCGCGGTCTTGATTGAGCCCAACAAGGGTTCAAAATATGGGCATTTGGCTTCCTACAATTATCTCACCCAGCAATTCATGGATAAGGTAAGTAGCTCTCGATCAACTGGCCAATTGGGAGTTTAGACGTGCGTGTCATTTGTATAAGCCTCTGTGGCACGGTAGAGGAAATTTCAAAGCATCTTAAATGGACAGATTCGGAAACATAATGTGTTCTAACTTCAGAGTTATTACATACGACCACAGGGTGTGGAGAACAGGGCTTCCCGTCCGCTCAGCCGTACTTAAGCCACACGCCGGTGAGTTAGTAGTTGGGTGGGTGACCACCAGCGAATCCTCTCTGTTGTATGTTTTTGTTTTTGTTTGGGTTTCGCCTTTTTCTTTTAGCAGGCATACAGTAAGAAAATCTGCCGACGTCTTCCTAAATAGAACGTCCGTTGGCCCTTGGTACCAAGCATGCTATTCTGTGCCTCCTATTTTTATCCACCTTTGTGTAACTCGCGACAACGTGTTCTCGCATTCGTCCAACTCGACCCAAGGTCCGTCTGGAGTCTCCACTTGGCCTGCCTCAGCAAACCCACCATCCGGAGTCGGTACTCTTTCCCGAAAACTGTTGATAAACAACCCAGTGGAAAACATCCGCCATCTATCCCATATAAGCATACCACATCGTCGATAACGCAGGATGTTATTCATTCCGCGCCAGTTGGGCCCACTTCGCAAAACCTGAGAGCGCAGGAATCTAAATAACCCTATATGTCCCGAGGAAGTTGCCCAGTAGGTCGGAAGCAAACACCATCGATTTGTCGCTGAATTTCGAGTAGGCACTGGTGGTGGACTCCAGATTGAATATTGAGTCTCAAGCAATCGGGGAAGTTCAAATGAAGAGAAGAATGGGATAGGCGTTTCTGCAGATAGTTCCCACGATAAAGTGGATCTATGCTCCGGTTGAAGCTTTTCTCCAGGAAATACTGAAGGGGGCAAGCTTTCAAATCCTCCAGCGCAACGGCAACAGTCCAGATGATCTCTTTCATGAAAGGATTGAAAGTATCTGAATTGGGATATAAGTCAAGGGCCTGGATCGATTCATTTGGCCAACTCCACTTGCTATGAATGGAGGAGTTTCCAGCGTTGTAAAAGGGTGAGAATCGGTTGTCCACGGATTTTCGAAGGTCTGAGTAACATCGAAGGTGCCAAAGGGCCCAACAAACACGGTATTCTTCTATACACGAAAAAGGCCGATTTGCCTGCTGCGCATGAAGAGGCGAGGCCTCTACGGCACATGAGAATTCTCGTTGCAGCTTTGCAAGGCAGACACAGGCTAGCCGCTGGATCTGGGCAGCAATGTGAAGAATGCGACAAGCGACCTGTGGACTGTGAAATCTTTGCGGTGAATCAAGCTCGTGAACCTCAGCAGCGAGTTGCTTAAATCCATCCAGAGTGGCGCAATGAATAGAGGGGCTGTGAAGGATAACGATGTTGGAGACCAGCGATTTGATTTCAGGCTGAGAAGCTATGGGGTGGGATGCTGAAATCGCCTGCATTATTGCAGGGGAGTTAGCTTGCAAGACTGCCCTGGCTGGTCGGGATACTGATGTTAAGCTTTCCACGCCCACAAAGTCAGCCGTGTCCTCGAGGATCTGACAGATGAGCTCGACCGGAAGCTGCAAAAAGGGATCCATGACATTGAGAATATTGATTGGTTTGTCTGGGAGGGCGGGGAGATGGGAGGAAGAGAGTAAAAAAGAAACATATCATCCCCGGGGCCGGGAAGTCCTTGAGCCGATTTTTCAGGCGGGGAGGGGCGGGGGCCGGAATCTAGCACGCCCCACTGTGGGTCGCAGCGCCGGGGACAAACATGAACTTTAGCCTGCAAGTCTGAAGACAACAAAGGCTTTCAAAATCCAAGCTGCATTTTCAACTCCCCTCTGAATCTGCTGCTAGGCCGAGAAAGCGACAGATTAACCACGCCCACGACAACGACTAGAACCGGGCTCAGCGTCTCCATTCGAACCGCCAGCAAGGTATACTACATCGAATCATCCAGTGTCCCCCGGGGGCCATTTGCACCGCTTGCCTCGGATCGTGGGATGTCCCCCGCCGACTTTACCATATTCAGTACTGACGAATACCTGTGCATTTCACTGAAAGGGGGTCAGCATTTGTGATGCTCCACTGGTGATATGCTCGATTTCAAACCCAAACCCGAGGCAGCTGGAACCTGTGCTTGTGTGATGGTCCATTCGGGTGATCTCTGAAACGGACTTGCAAGTGCCAATAGTCTCACTAAAGATAATCTTGAAGATTTCGATAAGGAGACTTGGGGCTGGATAGGTTGTTCGTCTCTTGAGGCGAAACAAAAGATCTTCTTTAGCAAAGTCGGCCTTCCCATGCCGGCGGTTGTTGACAATTTCGTCTGCGGTCCTCAGGTCTCTGGCACGAAAGGACCCACCGATGGAACAAAATTCGGTGATCTCGATCCGTGTCGTCTCAAGTCTTACTGCAGCATCTAGGGTTAGTATGGAATCACTGATGACTTCTACACTATCACAAATTCTTCGGCTGACGCACCAGGGACGGCAATAAATAGCACCGAAGGCTGTATATCTTAATGTGGTACTGACATTGTCAATGATCACCAAAGACCTGATCGGTTGATGTATCTTGAGGCATGAGGACCGTGACTGCCTTAACATGAATGTCACGAGCTTTGACACAGCAGTCTATACCCATCTCTACTCAAGTCACGCAGTCTGCTCATTGGGCAAATTTTGGTTTTATTTAACAAAGTCATGATGTTCGCCTAATCTCGATGTCTCGACTCTATATTCTGATCAAAACCAAGCTCGTCAACTCAATTCCGGGGCCTCTTGGGGGCATTCTCATTTAAAATTGGCATCAACTGGTGGCTTTTCGTGCTTCCTGTCCTCACTCTTCTCTTCCAGATCATCCGATGTTAGCTTATCCTTATTCAACGGCTCAGTCTGCTGGACTTCTCCGCTTTGGACCTGGCCATCTGTGGGCTCATCGTCTTCCGACCTCTCGCTCTCCTCATCCGGATCACCTTGAACCGTCTCACCCCCTTCCGATTACTGAGCATTCCGTTTCTTCCGCTCTGCCCGAAGCTGTTGCCATTCTTCCTGGCTCCGCCCTTGCTCTTCTACGCGTTTGCCAAAGACATAACACGGCGGATATCTCAAGTCTGAAAACAGCGGCAGTTCTCCTTTGTCGAGCTTCCTCATCTCTGTGTAGGATGCAGATGCGAATGCTTCAATACGCGGATCTTTCCGCATGATATATACACCCCCTCTGCGACTGGCGTAATGAATTGGCTGTTGCAAGCTCTCCTTTATCTGGAGTCGCACATTTTGATCGCAATCAGCGCGGAAGATATCGTAACAGATATACACATAGTCCGGCGAGCCGAGCATCTGAATTATATTCAGACTTATCTCAAATTCGGCATTTGGTTTCCCAACTTCTTCAAATGCGGCGCGGCTGACTCTCTCGGCAAGTTTCTCTGCCCACGGTATGACATCTGCAGAGCGTCGGGACTTGTCAGGTTTGTATTTAGTCTTAAGTACAATTCGCAGGGTGAGGTCGTTTTCCAATGCCATGCGAGTTCCGGGGTCGGGAATTTGAACCTTCTGGTCCGTCATGGTGGGGTTCGTGTGGGCGTGACAGATGAGAGACGAGAGGTTTGCACACTGCATACGGAGTACGCGGCTACTGATCTGCCCCCGCCTATGTGCGACAAGACTGTTTATCTGACAATCAGGTGACCTAATGTCGCAGGAGTTCTGGCTGGTTTGTCTTTCGATGGTCGGTCCAGTACTGGTTTGAATATTGACAGTTCACTTGAGTCGAAATTTTTTTTGAATGTCAAGACTGAAGTCCGTTGTGTGGTGTAGAAGGCAGATTGAAAGGCAAGTTAAAATCAGCTTGCCACTGCCGGGAAGAAATAAAGGGGGCCAGGAGTGCGGGGTCCTTTGCTAGTTGAATGACCAAAAGGAATGCGCCTAACTGGCGCTCAATCCTATTATGTACCCCTCTATTCCCTGCGAAGACTCTATATAGTAATCACGAAAACTTTACAAACGACCTCATAGCTGGGCGATAACTTAACTTAGTATTTCACCTTGAGAGGACTAGACTAGACATCTAATTTAAAACCTTGGAACCAGCAAATCATCCTCGTTCATATATTTTTACTCGAAAATTTTCGTGTTTCAAATAAAAATAGCTTGGCTTGATTTTGGCGCCAACGTTGTTTACACTACCACTGATTTACTCCGTATTCAGCGACCTCCAGGGCTGTTCTTCCGGTGTAAGCGGTTAGAGACAAACATACCGGGCGCAGTACATAGGGTCCTAAGAGTGTTTACCCACTGCCCCACTTCCATGGCCCTAACAACGAACCCATGTTTTCCCCCTCTTCTTTTTTTCTATCTTCCTACACTGACATGGTGCCAGAAATTAGCCCATTCAAAAGGCCAAAGGTAAACCTAGGAACCTTCCCCAGACGAACGTAGAGTTTTCATATATGCTGTTTTTCAGAGATATGAAGGATACTTGAATTGCCAAACTACAAGTTCGCGAGCTAAAACTGCCAAAACTAGCCACTGTGGCGCACATGATGTGTGGCGCGGTTTCCCCATCACAGTATCTGTTTTAATATGTGATTATCTATCTTATTTATACAAAATGTCAAATATATTGATAACAGTCTATTCTTCTCCTTTGAATTTGGATTACCTACCCAGAACCCCAGCAGGAGGAGTTCAACAGGGTTTGTAATTTAATCCACAAAGAAATGGAAACGGCCAGTAAAGCATGTGTACTTGCGACTATGTAGCAACCATGATGACGTTAGGTGTCTTCAGGTATCTGAAAAAGGAAAGGTTCAGAGATACACGACCATCTGGTGAACTACTAGTACTTCTTTGAGTCCGTCATGCTCCATACACGTTCCGACACCCAATTTACATCCATCGCTTGGTCCCATTATGGCTCAAGAACGAGCCGCTATACCCACCGGCGAGTGAAGATCGATGTATCGCAGCCAGGACGTTCTTTGCGGCTTCCTCGGGTGACATGGGCCTGTACCCAGGAGCGTATTGCTCAAACTTCGGTCCATATTTCTCGAGTTGGGCCATATCATCGCTGGTCACTGCTAAACTGTTAAATCTCAGTCTTTATTTGCTGCAGTTGTTTAACTCACAGGTAGTCCCTGGTTCTGTAGTATCGATTCGACCTGGGCAAATCGATGCAAAGAGAATTCCTTGGTGTGCATATGCAGCGGCGAATTTCGCTGTCAATGTTGCGAGGGCTGCTTTGCTCACAGCATAAGGAGCTGCAATAGGCAGTTGGATCTCGTTAATAAAGTCTAGCAGATGGTTGATTAGTCATTGTCCTATTGGTTAGAACATTTGGTCTGAGACTGACCGATATCTCCCATGCCACTGGAAATCGAGATGACCTTCTTGAGCTCTCCTTGCTTGACAAATGGCAGGAATGTGTTGATAACCCCGAAAGTACCAAAAACATTCACCTCGATACTCCTGTAGGTGTCATCAATGGCAGCTTGCATATCACTCTCACTGTGGATATTAGCTGCTAGACTCTCAAAGCTTAGAGGTGTCTTTGCCTACAAGTCTTCGAGTGATTTCAGCTCGGTCGTATGGCTCACATAACCAGCATTGTTGATGATTATATCGATACCCTTACCCTTGAGGAACTCTCCGGCGATTTCTGCGGCGCGACTTAGAGCAGACTGGTTGGTTATGTCTGCTTCGAGGATAAGTGCATTGAATCCATCGGATTTCATGCGCTGTTGCACCGCAACCTTGCTTCTGGCAAGGCCGATTACGGTGGTTCCTGGGGTTCTAGCTAGTGTTCTCATCAAAGCATACTGGAATGGCGGTGTTAAGTTAGTATCGTTTCATATTTTTCGGACGGTATGGGCTTACACCGAGACCTCGCCCCACACCAGTGATTAGATAGACGGGCATGATTAGCTATGAACTGGTTCCAATGTTGTTTTGAGGGATCGCGATTCTTCGGTGTTGAGACAATTTTTTGATTCTGCTGATCTGTGGCTTTCGATGCTCTTATACTAATCATATATTGCTAAATATCCTCGAAATTCCATTTGTCATCTAACATCACCACAGATATGATTCATAATCGATGATGATAAACTTGTTCAGGTGCCAAAGGTGGATGCAGTACAGACTTCAAGATTAGCACGGAACTCCGGGTGCCGACATCGAGGAGTGCATCTCTTGGCAGACCTCAACATGATGAATATGACCGCTCGTATATGGCTAAATGAAGAACATATGGCGAAGCAGATCTTCTGTCTGCGCAGAATCTTTCGGCATTTAGGTTTGATCACACAGAACTTGCGATGCGGAACTCGGGGTTCCGCTCCAACGTCACAATATCGCAATCTAGAGGAAACAACCTGCTTGGAAATCAGACAGCTTGTTACTATCACTGATTAGAAATAAATAGCCCCTAAAAGTTACTTTCTTACTAATTATAGACACTTTTACAACCAGCTTTAGAAAAAGAACTGCGTATAAATATAAAGCTATCAATCCTGAGTCTGGCCTTTGAAAGGCTCAACTTTTGTTTTTCTCAGAGCCATCAATCGTATTCTTTGAATAACGTCAGACCAACTCTACTAAAATGTTGCTACATGATCTCGCTATTCCAATAGACTCTGTTGTCGTTGTTATTGGAGCAAATGGATTCATCGGCTTGGAGACATGTGAAAAGCTTCTGCAAGCCGGTTATAAGGTCCGAGGCACTGTCAGAAGCGTCGAAAAGTATTCTACTTTTATGCATGACCTCTTTGATCTGAAGTGGCCTGGAAAGTTTGAACTTGTGCAGGTGGTAGATTTTGAGGAGGAAGGGGCTTTCGATGAAGCGTTCAAAGGTGAGCAACAGACCATACTTTTTTAATCTAAAAGTCTCAATCCGAATACTAATCCCAGTGAGTATAGGAGCTGCTGGGGTCATCTATACCTCGATGCCAATTGTTTTCCACCCTGACCCAGCCAAGGTCATCAATCAAAGCGTTAAATCGACTATCAATACCTTGGAGGCGGCAGCTAAAGCACGAGTCCAGCGCTATGTTCTGTGCTCCAGCTCTAAAGCCGTCGAGACTGCCAGATATGACGGTACACCCCGTCGTCTTACGGTCAATAATTACAACACAGAGTCTCTCCTGAAAGTTTGCTGCGGGCCCAGAGAAGAAACTCTTGAGTGGTCCTTGAATGTCTTCAGTGCCGGAAGAGCTCTTGCAGAGCTCAGCTTTTGGTCTTGGATTGGAGAAAAAAATCCTCCCTTCGTTGCCAATTGTGTGGTTCCAGATGGAGCCTTTGGTCGCGGGCTCAATGGCGCTACTTCAACAAACCAGATGCTAAAAGCGGCCTTGGCTGGTGATTGGAACTCTGTTCCAATGCCAATATGTGAGTGCCCAGCCATCCAAGTAACTTCAGTAGTGTCTTTCAGAATGCTGATAGTATGCCCTTGAAGCCTACCTATCCGATGTGCAAGATACTGCCCGCCTGCTTGTCGCTGCGACAATCAAGTCCTCGATCTCTAATGAACGTATATTTGCTTATTATAAGCATCTTACGTGGAATGACTTACGTACCAGGGTCCGTGCCGTTAGACCGGGACTTGTGAAGAGCGAGGACCACCCTTTGCAAGAAGGTTATCTCTCAAGTGTCCACGAGCCGATCTGCCGGGCAGAGGAGATCCTGAAGGATATCGGGCGAGCAGGATTCACTCACGAAGACTCCATGCTGCGAGACTTTCTGGATACTTGCTTTTAGTCAGGCATTGTACTACGCTCCTACTCAGTTATTAACAAGGTTAATGATTGTTCAAACTTGTGAACTACAAGAAATCCCGAGCTAGTATTGAACCAGGATCCACTATCATTAGTAGTTCAATGCGAATTAAGGAAGTAGTGACTTCAGCTATCTCAAATTAAAGTTGACATGCTTGATGAGCACAAATACCATGGGTTCGCGCCGATTGGATTAGAGAATCCACCGGGAGAAATACTTATATCCATTCATTTTGATACAAGTAAACTGTTATACATTTCTCTCTTTGCACAACACAGAGCGACTGAGTTAGATAGTGAAGAAGCACGCTTTCCACGACGAAGGAGAAGTTCAGAAACGATGATCCATTTGAGAAGGGTCTCTGGGGCATTAAATGCCCCCATATTGGGCGCGCAATCGAGAAGCAATCCTTGTCGCTTCGCGAAGCGCCAGCGTCAGCGAGGCCGCAAACGCGGACGTAAACGCGGACTGTCGCATGAATCAGAAGCAGCAGGGATTGCGCTCAATAGATAGGGCCATCGACAGCTTCCTTCAAGATCAGTGCGGATATCCCTGCAGTTCCCCATCGGTCAAGCTTGCCAAGTAGGTCAGAACAGTCGTAGGCAATTTCAAATTTATCCTGGTTTAAACGATTGGGAAATGTTTTCATTGTCCTTTGAACGCGATCTGCATTAAACTTTGACATGGCATGAACCTCGGGAAATCGCATCACTTCCTCGCGCCAGTGGGGGGACAATTGAAAGCGAGGCTGAAGAAACGAGGTGTGGCATATCAAAGCCATCCTTGCGTAGTAGAGGGCCCGGGGAACATGTACAGCAGGGGTGTCTCTCACCCCGATGCTTTCCCCTCGTTCTAGGAGCATACAAGCATGGAAAAGACAGCGTAGATAAGACAATGATGGGGACCATTGATCTAACTGCTTTTTAGCTTCTATGGCATCAATTTCCTCATACCGTCCGACCGCCTGGTCGAATATGATAGAATCAACACATAATATGAGGAACGAAAATTGCCATAAAATACCCAGCTGAAAAGTATCCCCCACGATACGGAAACTGTCAGGTGCCCTGGTGTCATACCACCGGACAAGAGCGTCGATGACCTTTGATTCAACTGACCCGGTCTCTATAAACGTGCGGGATTCAATGACGCAAGCATTCAGGTTAGCAAGAATGCTGTAGGAATAAAAGGCAGAGGTGTTTAACAGCGAGGTAATCCTGTTGCCCTGATCCTGTAGCTGTCCCTGCACCTGACCCTGCACCATCCATTCCATAATTTTCATGGGTTTCCTTTTCATTGACATGGCATGAATGTCTCTGAACAAATAATACCACTCTTGGCTGTCGGCGGCGTCAAAAAGATCATCACACGTGCATTGATCATAACATTTGGCGAAATGATGAAGTAACGGATCATGGTGATGTCGACTCGCCATATTGGCATCTTGAATATAGAGGGCCATTGAGAGCCTTCGATATTGCTCTCGGTAGCTCCATCTTTGCCAGGCCGCGAAACTTTCATCACTGGACGTATTTTTGAACAAAAAATCATCATCTCCAACTCCGAAAGCCCCAATCCTTCGAGCCCATGCAACCACGGTGCCATGGAAAATGTCGGTCATGATGTTGTCACCGGATTCAAAGGAGAGTGTGCCAAATATCTGGCAGAGGAAAGCGGCTTGGACCATTGGAAGGCGTTCGTCTTCATTCGCAGAATAGTGAGACTCCCAATCGGCCAGAATGGCCCTTTGTACGCGGTGAAAGATGTAATGTCCTTTTTGTCAGAATAGCTGTCATGTACGATAAACTTAGATGATATTGAGACGAGGAGACGAAGGAAAGAGGGCGAGCGAGGCTCCTAATCTAGGTCTATCAAACATCCTGCAGGGCCCTGCAAACAAGGCAAACAACGGCGCCGACACTTTTTCGTCGCCTTCATTCGTTCCAACGAATAGACTGCCGATGGCACACATGGACAGAACCAACAATGGGCTGTGGGAATTCGGTCGAAAGGATGGTTTATGGATCACCGGGAGTATGTGGTCAAAGCGTTTCATATAAAGGCGAAGACAGAGGTTAAAATACTCGACTGAAAAATCGATTTCTTCGTCTTCCTCCGAGGACAATATGCTGGATAAAATATCATGATACTGCTCATTGACAGTGAAGCGTCCTGTTGATTGTTGTGACGTTGCTCGATTGAGGATTAGGTTATTCCAGTCTCGCAGATTGGCTAAATCATAGTCTTGTTCATTGGACCAAATTCCGTGGTCCATCGACAGAGCTTGTTCGCTGTGTGTGGACTGTGCTCCAGGGTTAGGCTCGATCTGGACCCTATCAACTTCTGAGAGGACTGATTGATAATGTATTTCAGATTCACGTGGGCCCGGAAAATGCCTTAATTGTTGCTGCTGCGCAGTCGACCAAGCCTGCGTGTTATGTTTCCATTGTCGGAGTAATGGCTGCGCCCGTGGGTGTAAAGTGGCGTTCAAAGCAGAGTCCACCCTCCCTGAGTTGGTGTCTTCGGTAAGAAACCGTGTGTGGACGGCAGGTGAAGTATCCCTTATCTCTGGATTCGAAGCTGGACTATCAGAATGTGCAATGGAAATGACCGGATTCACATTGTCAACAAGGCGCTGAGCTGGGGTATATTCCGATTGGTCCAGAGTTGAAGAGTGCCCGGGGGACACTTACACAGCCTGGCCATCAGGGTGATTGTTACTGCGTCCATCTGGTAGAC